>NC_044400.1:70961436-72348360 GCF_006542625.1 Nomascus leucogenys
GTGAAATTGTGAGTGTGAAGCCATCTCACCAGAGAAGGCCAGCTCCCATGAACTGGAAGGGAGGCAGCTCCCATGAACTGGAAGGGAGGCAGCTCCCACCTCCCCTGCTTAGGACTGAATGTGTCTCCCCAAAATTGTTGAAATCCTTATCCTTAATGTGATGAAATTTGAAAGTGGGGTCTTTCGGAGGTAATTAGAGTAAGACTAGGTCTTAAAAATGTGGGCTTCATGATGGAATTAATGCCCTTATAAAAAGAGAAAGACACAAGAAAATAATATTTCTCTCTCCTTCTCTCCGTCTTCCAACCCTTCCCAAACCCCCGACATGTGCAGATACAGCAAGAAAGTAGGCAATCTGCAAGGGAGCCCTCACCAGGACTGAATCTGCTGGAACCTTGACCTTAAACTTCCCAGCCTTCAGAACTGTGGGAAATAGATTTCTATTGTTTAAGTCACCCAGACTACAGTGTTTGCTATAGCAGCTCAAGCCCAGGAATACATAATCTGACAGACTGTTTTAAATGAAACTCTTCAGTTTCTCCATCAAATTAGCTCCTGTCCCAGCAGCAGCAGAGGCCCAAGATAAGAGACCCAAGAGGGGTTAACCTGTCAAAGTCCCATGGGGCCACCTCCACATCAGGTCCTGGATGGCAGGCAAGACTTCAGTGATACAGCAACAACGTGAAAGGGCAAGAGTTATTACTACACACAGACGCTGAAGAGCGCATGGTAACCCCTGGACATGACAGACTTAGAGGTCAGAAAGCCAAGGCAGGGAAGAGAGAAGAGACCTGTAGACCAATGGCTTTAGTGGGTCCAGGGTGTTATCTGACAGGTATCTAGCACGGAGCTTTAATGGATGGGATTACATTAGTTAAACACTGGGCCAGGAGATCACGCTGTGACTGAGAGGTGGTGACTTTAAATTTGAGAGCAAATGTCAGAAATGTCAGTTTAAAGGAAACAGCTGGAGACAGTGGAGTCTAGCATGTGTCAAAATTTTATCCTTTGCTAAGACTGAAGAATATTCCAAAGCATGGATATACCTTTTTGTTCATCCACTTATCTTTCAATAGACTTTTCAGTTGTTTCCACCCATTGGCTATTGTGAGTGATGCTGCTGTGAACATCAGTGTACAAATATCTGTTCAAATTTTTTTCAATACTTTTGGCTGTATGTCCGGAAGTAGAATTGCTGGTTCAAGTGGTAATTCTTTCATTTTTTTAAGAAACTGACATACCATTTTCTTTTCTGTTGTTGTTGTTGAGACAGGGTCTTGCTCTGTCACACAGACTGGAGTGCAATGGCACAATCTTGTCTGACTGCAACCTCCACCTCCCAGGTCCCAGTGATTCTCGTGCCTCAGCCTCCCGAGTAGCTGGGATTACAGGTGCATGCCACCATACCCAGCTAATCTTTGTATTTTTAGTAGAGATGGGGATTCCCCACGCTTGCCAGACTGGTCTCAAACTCCTGACCTAAAGAGATCCACCCATCTTGGCCTCCCAAACTGCTGGGATTACAGGCGTGAGCTGGCCGTGCCATGCCATTTTTCCACAGTGGCTATAACGTTTCCCATTGCCATCAGCAGTACACTAAGAGGTTCAATTTTCCCATGTACTCGAAAACAATTGTTACGTGATGTTGTTGTTCATGTTGTTTTTACCAAACCCACCCCAATGTGTGTGAGGTCATGTATCACTGCGGGTTTGATTTGCATATCTCTAAGTATTAATATTGAGAATCCTTGCATGTCTTCATTGGCCATTTGTATATCTTCTTTAATAAAATCTCTATTTTAGTCTTTTGTCCATTTTTTATTGGGTTTTTGGAGTTTTGCTGTTTTTGATTTGTAGTGTTCTTCATGTATTCTGGAAATTAATCTCATCAGATATATGATTTGCAGATATTTTCCCTATGTCATAGTTTGCCTTTTTACATTCTTGATAATGGCCTTTGATATATAAAAGTTTTTAATTTTCATGAAGTCCAATTTATCCCTTTTTTGTTGCCGATCCTTTTGTAGTTATAACTAATAAATCATTCTGAAATTCAATATCATGAAGCTTTTTCCTTATGTTTTCTTCTAAGAGTTTGGTAGTCTTCACTCTTCCATTTAGGTCTTTGATCCATTGTGGGTTTATTTTTTTTGTATATGGTGTGAGGTAAAGGTTCAACTCATACTTGTCCATGGATAGCCAGCTTTCCCAGTATCACATGTTAAAAAGACTGTCCTTTCCCCATGGAATGGTCTTGGCACTCTTGACAAAAATCATTTGGCCATATATGCAAGCTTTCTTTCTGGGTTCTCTATTCTATGCCATTAGTTTCTATGTCCTCCTTTATGCCAGTACCACACTCTATTGATTACTGTAGCTTTGCAGTAGATGCTGAAATCTGAAAGTATGAGTCCTCCAGCTTCCTTTTTCCTTTTCAAGGGTGAAGTTTTTAATTCCATCCTAGACATGCTGCACTCAGATATTTTTGAAGGTTTTGGGATGTGAGAAAGGCTGATTGCTATTTTCTATGGCTTTAGAACTTTTCACCTTTTCATAGTTGCATCTTTCCCTTGGTGTCTCAGTTGTGGCAGCCATGAATGGCCTCCATGGCAGGGACTTGACTGACAGAGGGCCCAGGTCAGGGCATTCCAAATTCACCTTATATATGATAAGTCTATCGTGTATATACTTATCATTTATATATGATAAAATTGGCATTTATATTACATATGTGAATTTCATATATAAATGGCCTAGTGTTTTGTGTGTTGCCTTTTTTTCATATATATGGAAATACGCATATATTTTAAATGGTTGTATATATATACTTTTAGATTATATATTGTATATAAATAAATATATAGAGATAAATATGTATATGCTTTTTCCATATGTATACATAGAAAAGAGGTAACACATAAAACACTAAGAAGCTGTGGACACAGCACATGGGACACAGCACAGAGGACAGTGAGTGACACACACTTGGAGAAATAGGAGATTCAGCCATGGGAGCTCTGCATGGGAGGGACAGGGCAGTGAGAAAAAGTGTGTAGTTATAGAAAGGGTAAGACTACCAGACACTATATATATATATATATATATATATATATATATACACACACACACATATATATATACACATATATATATACATATATATACATATATATACACATATATATACGTATATATATACACATATATATATATAAAATGTTAATTTTATTATATATAAATGTCCTCCTGTTTTATGTGTTACCTCATTTTCCATATACATATATGGAAATGTGTATATGTTTTACATTATTATACATTTCATATTATTATATATTTGTTATTTATATTTATATAAATAAGTATATGGAAATATATATATTTTTCCTATACACACAAAAAAAGAGGTAACACATAAAACACTAGGACATAGTTACTGGCTACATGTGGGAGAGAGAGAACAAAGCTAAGAGCAAAAAAAATCAAGCCTGGTATGTTAGTTTATACCCACTGAGATGCATCCAAGATGGGATTAGACATGCAAGATAATTTATTAGGAAAAATGTCTGTGAGGGAAAGTGGGGCAGGCATGAAAAAAGTCTGGGAGAGCCTTGGGACCACTATGCAAATCTGATTCCTGTAGGGAGAAAGAGAAAGAAGATTTAGCTTCAGTTCAAAGAGAGCATGGCAAGGCTCACAGGGAGTCCTCCCACCAGTCACCCAAGAGAGTAAAACAGTCTCACAGAACTGGGCTTGCTTTCATATCCCTGCTGGGAACTTCAGGAAAGTGAGGTTGCAAAGTAGGTTGTCAATTTGGAATGCACTGATCTGGGCCTTCTGTCAATCAGGTCAGTTGATTATTAATTAATCAATTATTAGCTGTGAGTATTGGAATTACCTAGGGAAATTTTTCAACATACATAAGCCTATTCTCTCTCAGCCCTATTCATTAATGGGCTCCACCAAGAACTCAGTAATCCTCTTGAGAAACACAAGCTGCCATGGACACCTGACAGAGTCTTATTCATGCCTACCACAACTGACACATTGAGAAAAAGATGCAACTATGAAAGGGTAGAAAGTTCTAATGACACAGAAAATAGCAGTCAGCCTTTCTCACATCATAAAGCCTTCGAAAATATCTGAGTGCAGCATGGTCAGGATGAAATTGACAGAAGACTGATCACTAACCTAGAAACACATTGAGAGAGAAAAAAACTGCAAGAACATAGTTGGCTAATCATCTACCAGCAACACTCCCACAAAATTAATGTAATCCCTGAAGGAAGAAGTAGAAACTACTTCATACTTAGTGATGGTTCCTAAGGTACCACACTGTAAAATAACATCACCTTTATTCCTTCTCTTCTTTTCTTTCCATGACAGATACTTCAGTACAAGGAAGTTCTCCTGGCCTTTCAGGTAGAGCCACTGTCAGCATCATGATTGGAGTACTGGCCAGTGTGGCTCTGATATAGCAGCCCTGGTGTAGTTTATTTCAGGAAGACTGGCAGGTATGATGGCCTTTCCTTTTGTCCTGTTTCCTGCAGGGCTGACTGCCATGCTTGGGAGAGAGAAAGGACTTCTTTGCCTGTATCTGGGACTGGATCCTCCTCCTCCCACTAAACTCCTGCTTCTCAGCACTTATTCCTGCAGGTCTCTTCTCCCCTGTTCTTCATGCTCCCTTACCCCACTGTCTCCTACAAATGATTATCCTCAACCTCTGCTCATTTGTTTCCCAGATTCAATACCTTATAAAACCTCTTGATCCTTTTTTTTAACATCTCTCACTTGTGTCATTCTCTCCATTCCCACAACCTCAACAACTGCTAGAGGTACTGCTTGACTTATCTCCAGGCTTTGAAATCTTCCTTGTGTAGGACTCTCTTATTACCTTCCTAAATTCTAGTTAACTCCCCTATTCAAAAAGCTTCAGAGATCTACTCTTGCCTATTTGATAAGTTCACATTTCTTCTCTTTACTAATTTTTATTGCTTCCATTCCCTCTATTCCCTAGTGTAATTCCTCCATTCTAATTAAATCTGTCTTTCTACACATCTATTCCCCTCTACCTGATATACACATAGAATGCTGAGTTCCAATGCTATGGCTAAAAACAGGGTGATCTCCCATCTACCATCTGCATTATGGGCTTACCCATACCCTTCATCACAAGCAACCTCTGACCTCCCAGAGAACAATGACTCCAGCATTAATGTGTAAACCTGAGACTCAGAACACAACCTACATGTGATTGAGAACCTTTTCCTGATGACCAACTCATATGTTCATGAAAGATACAGAAATGAAGAAGGCAAGGTTTCTATCCCAAGGAACATAAAGCCTAAGATAGATGATAAGACCAGAAAAATAATTATAATACCAAAATAGAAAAAAGTGAATGCCACCAGAAATCAGAGAAATCTGATGGGAAATATAGCTACACACTGGAATCACGGGAAAACGTTTTTTTAAATGGATGCCCAAGCCCCACCCAGGGGATCCAATTTAATGGTCTAAAGTGAGACTCAGGCATTGGTAATTTTTTTTTTTTGAGATGCAGTCTCACTCTGTTGCCCAGGCTGGAGTGCGGTGGTGCCATCTCGGCTCACTGCAAACTCTGCCTCCCGGATTCATGCCATTCTCCTGCCTCAGCCTCCCGAGTAGCTGGGACTACAGGCGCCCACCACCACGCCCGGCTAATTTTTTTGTATTTTTAGTAGAGACAGGGTTTCACCGTGTTAGCCAGGATAGTTTCGATCTCATGACCTCGTGATCCACCCGCCTCAGCCTCCAAAAGTGCTGGGATTACAGGCGTGAGCCACTGTGCCCTGCAGGCATTGGTAATTTTTAAGTCTTCCCAGATGCTACTAATGTGAAACCAGGATGAAGGACAGCTGGTCTAATAGGTAAAACTTAGACCTAAATTAATGATTATTAGCTGGGAGTATTGGAATTCTCTAGGGAAATTTTTCAGCATACATCAGCCTATACTTTCTTGGCTCTATTCATTAATGGCCTCCACCAAGAACTCAGTAATCCTGTTGAGAAACACAAGCTACATGGAAAAGCCACTTTATTGGAGATGTAAAATTATATGAAAAGCATTTTCAAATCATAAGGGGTAAAGGATGCTAAACCTTCTCTATGGTATATTTATGGATATGTTACTGATATGATTGTTCCAGAAATTGTATGAGATTCCTAGAAATTAAATATGTTATCAGCCATAATGTCACATACCACAGAAGTAACTAACTTTTTATGTGAGCTGTGTTATCACAATGAATTCTCATCAGAGTTTTAACCATAGTCATTTAAAATCTTTGTCATTCACAGACATTGTTTTTATTCTTCCTCAAAGCACTTCCAATCAGCTACAGTCCAAAATTGCTTCGTTTTCAAGGAGATTGATTGAAAAGATGCTGACAAGTACTCTTTAATAGAAGTTTCTGATAACTTTCAGATTATACCACTGGACTGTCTAAGAACTTCCAAAACTTTAACGAACAGGCTGATATCTTCATAAAATTCCCGGCCTATACCAAGCAGGAAAAACATTGATTTCATTGAAATAATTGATAATAACGAGGATAATGTTTTTATGATTTTTATTTGAAAATTTGCTGATTCTTTAAATGGTTTGTTTTCTAGATTTATGGAATTTTCTCTTTTAATCTATCTATAGCTTATAGCAGTTCAATAAACTATACTTCTGGGAACGATAATTGAAATATTTACTTTTGCTCTCTACCTGACTGCCCCAGAATTGGGCAACTATTCATGAGTATTGATATGTTTATGGTAATACACATGTTTGCACAAGTGCAGTAACAATCTGCTCTCTTTGTAACAGGACACATTTGAAATCATTGGTTATAGTACCAAGGCTTTGACTGGGATGTTATATTTAAGAATATACATAGAATGAACCAATACGAACTGCAGGCAAAGTCTGAAGTCAGCCTTGGTTTGGCTTCCTATTCTCAAGAGTTTTGTGAAAGTTTAATCTGAGATTCCTTATAAAAACTTAGAGCCAAGAAAATTTTAAAAGAGAGCCTACACTGTCCATTGCTACTCTTGCTGCACTTATGTAAAGAATCAGACCATGTTTGAAGAAACTCAACCTATTTTGCAAACAAACTTATTCTACTAAATTACCATTGGTAAAAATAGAGATGCCCATAGAGAGAAAAATTATGTGGAAAATAAAAACTGTAGTACACCTGTTATGAGATTGCAGCTCTGTTCATTGTTTCTGTGTTTTTATTATCCATCTGCAGACTGGACATTACCCTGAATTCTACTAGTTCCTCCAATTCCATTTCCTCCCATGGAATCACTAAGAGCAAGACCCACGCTGTTCCAGAAGCCCTATAAGCTGGAGGTGGACAACTTGACGTAAATTTCATGGGAAAATCCTTGGACCTGAAGCGTGAGCCACTCAGAGCTCAGCAAAATGTTCGATACCATAACGACAGCTGCTCAAACTGTAAACCAGGACAACAAGCTGATGACTTCCCACTGTGGACAGTTTTTCTCAAGATGTCAGAACAAGACTCCCCATCACGATGAGACTCTCACCCCTCTTAACCGTACTTGCTCATGCCTGCCTCTTTCACTTGGCAGGATAATGCAGTCATTAGAATTTCACATGTAGTAGCTTCTGAGGGTAACAACAGAGTGTCAGATATGTCATCTCAACCTCAAACTTTTACATAACATCTCAGGGGGAAATGTGGCTCTCTCCACCTTGCATACAGGGCTCCCAATGGAAATGAACACAGAGATATTGCCTGTGTGTTTGCAGAGAGGATGGTTTCTATAAAGAGGTAGGAAAGCTGAAATCATAGTAGAGTCCCCTTTAAATGCACATTGTGTGGCTGGCTCTCGCTGTTTCCTAAGAGATACATTGTAAAACGTGACAGTAATACTGATTCTAGCAGAATAAAACATGTACCACATTTGCTAATACTGTTCTCTTAAAATAATTTTAAAAGAATGGGGTGGGCCCTCCCGTGTGTCCAGGCCTGATCTCTGAAGAGAATCCTCCATCTGCGGTAGCAATGCCTAAGAAGATGACATGGACATGGTCCTGATATGCAGCCATCCCTGTACACCCTTCCCCTGCTGCAGGGCCATACCAGCCCAGGGCCCAAATCTTCAGCTGCAGAGCTGAGAGACAACATGGGATACCCAGCATTCCTTACCTTCTTCCAGTCCACTGCAGTGGCTACCGGCATGGCCCATTTACCCCTGAGGACACCCATCTGCTGACCCATAGTTTCTAAGAGTCAGACTTTCCTGGCTGCTCTGAGCCCCAGCTACTTTCACTCTGCTGAACCCTTCTTCTCTCCACAGGTATCATTGCCTTAGCAGACACCCTTCCGCTGCAGCTAACAGGTAAGCCAAGACCCAGACCCCAGAGGATAAACAAGGATTTCAAAACCTACTGTGTCCAATGGAGATGCCCATTTGTGGGCGGCAAGCCACCCAGGTGCTGAGGCAAGAGACCGAGGGCACGAGCTGTTCCAGTATAATAAATATAAAACAAGAACAGTTATACCAGATATAGATCTTAGATATGACAATATAGGAATATCATTAATCATTAGCTGGTAGCAGTTACTCTTTATTCCAATATTATAATAATCCTCGCTCTATAATCATAACCTAGGAAAAGCCAGGCCATACAGAGAGAGGAGCTGAGGAGACATAGTGAGAAGTGACCAGAAGACAAGAGTGCGAGCCTTCTGTTGTGCCCAGACAGGGCCACTGGAGGGCTCCTTGGTCTAGCGGTAACGCCAGCGTCTGGGAAGACGCCCGTTGCCAAACAGACCATGGTCTAGAGGTAGCCTCAGTGTCAAGGAAAAACACCCGCTACTTAGCAGACTGGAAAAGGAAGTCTCCCTTTCCCTGGGGGAGTTTAAAGAAGACTCTACTCCTCCACCTCTTGTGGAGGGCCTGACATTACTCACGTCCACCCGCAGTTATCCAGAGGCCTAATCATCTCCCTGTGATGCTGTGCTTCAGTGGCCACACTCCTAGTCCGCCTTCATGTTCCACCCTGTACACTTGGCTCTGCCGTTTAGTTAGCGGTAGCAAATTAGTGAAAGTACTAAAAGTGCCTAATAAGCAGAAATAATGGTGTAAGCTCTCTCTCTCTCTCTCTTCTCTCTCTCTCTGCCTTGGCTGCCAGGCAGGGAAGGGCCCCCATCCAGTGGACACTTGACCCACGTGACCTTACCTATCACTGGAGATGGCTCACACTCCTTATCCTGCCCCTTTGTCTTGTATCCAATAAATATCAGAGCAGCCTGGCATTCGGGCCACTACCGGTCTCTGCATCTGGGTGGTAGTCCTCCCCCAGGCCCACCTGTTTTTTCTTTTATCTCTTTGTCTTGTGTCTTTATTTCTACAATCTCTCGTCTCTGCACACGGGGAGAAAAACCCACCTACCTTGCGGGGCTGGTCCCTACACCCACTGTACAGAGACAAAGAAGTAGAGACATATTCAACTCGCCCAACAACACTGTATCCCAAAACACTGTCCTCTCTGCCCCTCATCATGGAATTCACTCTCTCTCACCAGGTGGGCGGGTGCTTCCAGGGTCTCACAACTACAAGAGGCAATGCACACTTTAACATACCACTTCAGCAAATAAAGTGGTGACAGTTTACCTGCTTACGTAAAGTTTCTTAAAAGGTTCTCCCAAATTTCCCCCTGAAGAAGAAGAAAAGGCTTTCCCAATTGTGAAACATTGGCCTCCCCACCTTTCAAAAAAGTACCCCTGAATAGCCGAAACAATCTTGCCAAAATAAATTGTAGGACTTGAACTTTCTTATTTGAAATCTCACAAAGGAGTAAAATTATTAAAACAGAAGCTGCTGGCAAAAGAATGGACATAAAGACAAATGGGATACAATTGAGAGTCTAGAAATGAACCCTCACAGTTATGGTCAATTACTCTTTGAAGAGGGTGTCAAGACAATTTAATGGAGGAGCAATTCTCCTTTCAAATGATAGTGCAGAAACAACTAGATAACCACATGCAAAACGGCGAATTTAGATAACTCTACCTCCCACCATATCAAACAATTCTCTAAAAAATTGATCGGTGAGTTAAATGTAAGACCTATAACCATAAAAACATCTTAAAATAGACATAGAGGTAAATGTTGATGACCTCAAATGTACAATGGATTCTTAGATATGATACAAAAGCATGAGAAACAAGAAAAAAAGATAAATTGGGCTTTATCAAGATGTGAGCCTTTTGTGCATCAAAGGAAATTATCAAGAAAATAATTAATAGACACAGAATGAGAGAAAATATTTGCAAACCACACACAGGCAGTTTTCATGTCCAGATAATATAAAGAACTAGCTACAACTCCATAACAAAAGGACAAACCATCCTATTTATAAAAAGACTCAAATAGACATTTCTTCAAAGATGATATACAATTAGTCAAGAAGGACATGAAAAGATACAAAACATCATTAGTCATTAGGAAAATACAAAGTCAAAGCTGCAATGAGACACCACATCACACCTACAAAACTGGCTACCATTCTGTTAAAATGGTAAATAACAAGTAGCAGCGTTATGTAGAATTTGGAATCCTCATACATTGCTGGTGAGAATATAAAAAGGTACAGCCATTAGGAGAAACAGTTTTGCTGTTCCTCAAAAAGCTAATCATAGAATTCTCACATGAAACAACATCCATTCCTAGGTATATACCCAAAGAATTAAATCCAGGGACTCAAAAAGCTACTTGCATGGGAATGTTGATTGCAGCATTATTCACAAAAGATAAAATATGAAAACAATCCAAGTGCTCATCAACACATGAATAAATAAATATGGTGACACATACAACAAAATGTTAATCTGCCATAAAGAGGAATGAAGCTCTGACACCCGCTGGAACATGCATGGACTTTGGAAACATTATGCTAAGTGAAATATGTCAGAAAAAAACATAATTGTATAATTACATTTATATGAAACATCAAGAATACGCAAATTCATAGAGACAGAATAGAGATGATCAAGGTCTAGGGTGGAACATACAGGGAGTTATTGTTTAAAAGATACAGAGTTTCAGTTTAAAATGATAAAAATTTTCTAGGAAAAATAGTGGTGATGGTAATTTAACACTTTGTATGTGGTTAATTCCACTTGGTTGCACATTTTAAAGTGGTTAAAATAGCACATTATTCACAGAACTGTGAAAAATAGATTTCTATTATTTAATTCACCCAGGCTGAGGTGTCTGTTATGGCAGCTGAAGCCCATAAATACATCATCTGACCCAGTGTCTTCAATGAAACACATCAGTTTTTCAATCAAGTTAGCTGGAAGCTCCTGTCCCCAGGAGAACCAGAGGCCCCAAAACAAGAGCTCCAGCAGGGGCTCAGCCAGCACAGGTCCCATAGGGCAGCCTCAATGTCAGGCCCTGGATGGCATGTGAGGCCACAGCGATACAACCACAGCGTGAAAATGTAAGTATTTTTACTACTTACAGACACTGGGGAGCACTCGGCACACCTGGAGACCACAGACACAGAGGTCAGTGAGCCCAGGCAGAGAGGAGAGAAGAGACCGGTAAGCCAATGGCTTTATTAAGTCCAGGGTGTTATCTGACAGGTTTCCAGCAGGGAGCTTTAATGGATGTGTTTAAAGCAAGCAGCAAACACTGGGACGAGGAGCTCACACTGTGACTGAGAGGTGGTCACTTTAAATGTGAGGGCAAATGTCAGAATGATCAGTTTAAAGAAAGCAGCTGGAGAGAGGGAGCCCAGCACACCAAGCAGGAGAGATGCCTCTAAGATTTTATCTCTGGCCACCAACTGGAGCCACTTGAAGCAGATACAGTATTGGAAACTGCCATGGTGACCAAGCCCTGCTTCTGATTTGAGGCAAATAAACTTACGCCTTAAAAAATGAATGCCAAGGCAGCATGACACTATGAGCATCATGACATCCAGGGACACCAGCAGGGTGTGGTGCTGTGCCCTGGAGTCAGAATCCTGGGTTCTGGTCCCTGGGAGTGAGAAATGAAAATGACTTCTGCCTGCCCCCCTGACATTGATCTTCCCACCCTGCTGCTCCCTCTTCTGCCCAAGCCCATGTGCAGTGCTCAGCCCCAGACGTCACTGCCCCAGGGTACACACAGTGCCGCCTACTGCACACACACAAACTCACAGAAGGTGACAAAAATCTGCATTTGGGACATCTGATTGTGAAACAGGGAGAACAGTGAACGTAGAGCCACAGAGACTGGGACTCACGGGGCTGGAAGGTGATGGAGCTGTAACATAACATATGTGTGACCTCGTGTGAAGTGTGCAGATCCATGCGGAATAAAACATGCAGCCTGGCCTGGGATTGCTGCCGTTCACACTTCCCTCCCTGTCCACCAGAGGGCGACAGAGTCCGTCCCAGCCTGGAGACTTCCCAGGGGATGCCAACCTCCCTCAGCAGAACCCACAGCCCAGCAGGGTCCACCCTCACCAGGGTCACTTCCGCCCAAGTCCTCAGCGCCCTCCATGCTCCCCACACGGACTCTGTCAGCTCCTCTCTGACCTGGCGGCCGCCAACCTAACACCACTCCCTCTGCAGGTAGCTCCTGCCCCACACACCTGCTCCTTCCCTGGGCCCAGCTAAAGGCATCTCCCAGGGCAGCGCTGGCACACGCGACGCCACACTGGGCGCTTTCCCCACATGACCTCCCTCCATCCTCATCAACTCTTTCTGTCACTGCTCCCTAAATGCCCGCCCCTGCTCCATCTGTCCTGTTCTCTGGGGCATCCCAGGCCAAGCCTAGCGCTGACACAGAACAGCGGCTGCCTGAGGGCCCACAGCCTCCCCGGGAATCAGCCAGGCACCCTGTGACCTGCCTGCCCGCTGCACCCTGGGGGGCTCACAGCGCGTGTGATGGTCACACAGAGGCACCATCCGGGATGTGGCCACCTACCCCCAGCTGTCCCTGGGGAAGACAGACCTCTCCTGTGTGCTTGCGGGGAGAAGGGGGTGTTATTGCTCTTTGCTCCCAGAACACAACTCACCCCCACCCGCCCTCTCAGGTGTGAGCAACGTCCCCCCAGACAGGCTCTCTGGCCACTGCCTGTTCCTCCTCTACAGACAGCAGCTTGGCCAGGTCAAAACCCTCAGGACAGACCCCTGGGTATGTCAGCACACGGAGGGCTGAGCCCATCATGGCCACGGAGTAAGTCGGGATGAATCTCTCCAGCTCTGAACCCCAGCACTGTCCCAGGCTCCCCTTTCTGCGTCTCAATGAGTCATGTCCCGCGGGGTTCCTGGGTAACTCCCACTTCCTCCTGCACCACAACGGGGAAGGTGTGGTGACCACAGGACAATCAGCTGGGCAGAGAAGAGAGGACCTCAAAGATGGTCAGGAAGAACATGAGAAACCCTGAGCTCCAGCTCAGCCGCCAGACCCCAGGGACCCATAGAGTGACGAGAACTGTCCCTTTGACTATGGGACTCACAGCCCCCACTGAGCAACAAGCACAGGCCTCTCCTCCCAAGAGGCATGAGAGATTCACCCTGCACACCTCCAGGAAGGACAGTTTCCTCTGGGACACCCAGGTCCTGAATGTCCATCCTTGGAAGCTGCAGCCAAGCTAGACACGATTAGAGAAGGGAAGGGTACCTCTCACCAGGCAACACACAGCTCACCCGCAGCACAATGGGGCATCACCGTGACAGGGACCTGGTGCAGCTGCAGCCTCCTGCACTGAAGGGGAGAGCCAGATGGGGATGAAAGAGGGCAAAGGGCGTGAATGTGCACCCCGACCCAGAGCCATGGGGACAGCAGGAGGCTGAGGCCCAGGACTGTGCTTGCCCAACCTGCAGGGTATTGTGTGTGACTGTGTGGGTCTGTGTGTGTCTCTTCTGTGTGTGTGTGTGTGTGTGTCTGCACAAAGTGTGTGTTGAGGTTTGGTGAAAGAATCACTTTCAGGGTGTGAACCAAGATGGCCGAATAGGAACAGCTCCGGTCTCCAGCTCCCAGCCCCAGCGACACAGAAGACGGGTGATTTCTGCATTTCTGCTTGAGGTACCGGTTTCATCTCACTAGGGAGTGCCTAACAGTGGGTGCAGGACAGTCGGTGAAGCGCACTGTGCGCGAGCCGAAGCAGGGCGAGGCATTGCCTCACTCGGGAAGCGCAAGGGGTCAGGGAGTTCCCTTTCCTAGTCAAAGAAAGGGGAAGCAGACGGCACCTGGAATATCGGGTCAGTCCCATCCTAATACTGCGCTTTTCCAACGGGCCTGGAAAACGGCACACTAGGAGATTGTGTCCCGCACCTGGCTCGGAGGGTCTATGCCCACGGAGTCTCGCTAATTGCTAGCACAGCAGTCTGAGATCAAGCTGCGAGCGGGCAGCGAGGCTGGGGGGAGGGGCGCCCCCATTGCCCAGGCTGCTTAGGTAAACAAAGCAGCCAGGGAAGCTCGAACTGGGTGGAGCCCACTACAGCTCAAGGAGGCCTGCCTGCCCTGTAGGCTCCACCTCTGGGGGGCAGGGCACAGACAACAAAAACACTGCAAGAACTTCCACAGACTTAAATGTCCCTGTCTGACTGACAGCTTTGAAGAGAGTAGTGGTTCTCCCAGCACGCAGCTGGAGATCTGAGAACGGTCAGACTGCCTCCTAAAGTGGGGTCCCTCACCCCTGAGCAGCCTAACTGGGGAGGCAACCCCCCAGTAGGACAGACTGACACCTCATTCAACCCCGTACTTCTCTGAGACAAACTTTCAGAGGAAACTATCAGACAGCTGAATTTGTGGTCTCACAAAAAATCCGCTGTTCTGCAGCCACCGCTGCTGAACACCCAGCCAAACAGGGTCTGGAGTGCACCTCTAGTAACTCCAACAGACCTGCAGCTGAGGGTCCTGTCTGGTAGAAGGAAAACTAACAAACAGAAAGGACATCCACACCAAAAACCATCTGTACATCACCATCATCAAAGACAAAAGTAGATAAAAACCACAAAGATGGGGGAAAAAACAGACCAAAAAAACTGGAAACTCTAAAAACAGAGCACCTCTCCTCCTCCAAAGGACACGCAGTTCCTCACCAGCAATGGAACAAAGCTGGATGGAGGATGACTTTGATGAGTTGAGAGAAGAAGGCTTCAGACGATCAAACTACTCTGAGCTACGAGAAGAAATTCAAAACAACAGCAAAGAAGTTAAAAACTTTGAAAAAAAATTAGAAGAATGGATAACTAGAATAACCAATGGAGAGAAGGGCTTCAAGGAGCCGATGGAGCTGAAAGCCAAGTTTCGAGAACTACGCGAAGATTGCAGAAGCCTCAGTAGCAGATGCGATCAACTGGAAGAAAGGGTATCGCTGATGGAAGATGAAATGAATGAAATGAAGAGAGAAGGGAAGTTTAGAGAAAAAAGGATAAAAAGAAATGAACAAAGCCTCCAAGAAATTTGGGACTATGTGAAAAGACCAAACCTACGTCTGATTGGTGTACCTGAAAATGATGGGGAGAATGGAACCAAGTTGGAAAACACTCTGCAAGATACTATCCAGGAGAACTTCCCCAATCTAGCAAGGCAGGCCAGCATTCAGATTCAGGAAATACAGAGAACGCCACAAAGATACTCCTCGAGAAGGGCAACTCCAAAGACACATTATTGTCAGATTCACCAAAGTTGAAATGAAAGAAAAAATGTTAAGGGCAGCCAGAGAGAAAGGTCGGGTTACCCACAAAGGGAAGCCCATCAGACTAACAGCTGATCTCTCAGCAGAAACTCTACAAGCCAGAAGAGAGTGGGGGCCGATATTCAACATTCTTAAAGAAAAAGAATTTCAACCCAGAATCTCCTATTCCCGCCAAACTAAGCTTCATAAGTGAAGGAGAAATAAAACACTTTACAGACAAGCAAACGCTGAGTGATTTTGTCACCACCAGGCCTGCCCTAAAGAGCTCCTGAAGGAAGCACTAAACATGGAAAGGAACAAACCGGTACCAGCCACTGCAAAAACATGCCAAATTGTAAAGACCCATCGAGACTAGGAAGAAACTATAGCAACTAACGAGCAAAATAACCAATTAACATCATAATGACAGGATCAGATTCACACATAACAATATTAACGTTAAATGTAAATGGGCTAAATGCTCCAATCAAAAGACACAGACTGGCAAACTGGATAAGGAGTCAGGACCCATCAGTGTGCTGTATTCAGGAAACCCATCTCACGTGCAGAGACACACATAGACTCAAAATAAAGGGATGGAGGAAGATCTATCAAGCAACTGGAACAAAAAAAAGGCAGGGGTTGCAATCCTAGTCTCTGATAAAATAGACTTTAAACCAACAAAGATCAAAAGAGACAAAGAAGGCCATTACATAATGGTAAAGGGATCAATTCATCAAGAAGAGCTAACTATCCTAAATATATATGCACCCAACACAGGAGCACCCAGATTCATAAAGCAAGTCCTGAGTGACCTACTAAGGGACTTAAACTCCCACACAATAATAATGGGAGATTTTAACACCCCACTGTCAGCATTAGACAGATCAATGAGACAGAAAGTTAACAAGGATATCCAGGAATTGAACTCAGCTCTGCATAAAGTGGACCTAATAGACATCTACAGAACTCTCCACCCCAAGTCAACAGAATATACATTTTTTCAGCACCACACCAACCTATTCCAAAATTGACCACATAGTTGGAAGTAAAGCTCTCCTCAGCAAATGTAAAAGAACAGAATTATACAAACTGTCTCTCAGACCACAGTGCAATCAAACTAGAACTCAGGATTAAGAAACTCACTCAAAACCGCTCTACTACATGGAAACTGAACAACCTGCCTCCTGAATGACTATTGGGTACATAATGAAATGAAGGCAGAAATAAAGATGTTCTTTGAAACCACCACGAGAACAAAGACACAACATACCAGAATCTCTGGGACACATTCAAAGCAGTGTGTAGAGGGAAATTTATTAGCACTACATGCCCACAAGAGAAAAGCCAGGAAAGATCCAAAAATTGACTCCCTAACATCACAATTAAAAGAACTAGAAAAGCAAGAGCAAACACATTCAAAAGCTAGCAGAAGGCTAGAAAATAACTAAAATCAGAGCAGAACTGAAGGACAATAGAGACACAAAAAACCCTTCAAAAAATTAATGAATCCAGGAGCTGGTTTTTGGAAAAAGATCAACAAAATTGATGGACCCGCTAGCAAGACTAATAAAGGAAGAAAAGAGAGAGAAGAATCAAATAGATGCAATATAAAAAATGAAAAAGGGGATATCACCACCGATCCCACAGAAATACAAATCTTACCATCAGAGAATACTACAAACACCTCTATGCAAATAAACTAGAAAATCTAGAAGAAATGGATAAATTCCTCGACAAATACACCCTCCAAGACTAAACCAGGAAGAAGTTGAATCTCTGAATAGACCAATAACAGGTTCTGAAATTGTGGCAATAATCAATAGCTTACCAACCAAAAAGAGTCCAGGACCTGATGGATTCACAGCCGAATTCTACCAGAGTACAAGGAGGAAACTGGTACCATTCCTTCTGAAACTATTCCAATCGATAGAAAAAGAGGGAATCCTCCCTAACACATTTTATGAAGCCAGCATCGTCCTGATACCAAAACCTGGCAGAGACATAACCAAAAAAGAGAATTTCAGACCAATATCCTTGATGAACATTGATGCAAAAATCCTCAATAAAATACTGGCAAACCGAATCCAGCAGCACATCAAAAAGCTTATCCACCATGATCAAGTGGGCTTCATCCCTGGGATGCAAGGCTGGTTCAACATACGCAAATCAATAAATGTAATCCAACATATAAACAGAACCAAAGACAAAAACCACATGATTATCTCAATAGATGCAGAAAAGGCCTTTGACAAAATTCAACAACACTTCATGCTAAAAACTCTCAATAAATTAGGTATCGATGGGACGTATCTCAAAATAATAAGAGCTATCTACGACAAACCCACAGCCAATATCATACTGAATGGGCAAAAACTGGAAGCATTCCCTCTGAAAACTGGCACAAGACAGGGATGCCCTCTCTCACCGCTCCTGTTCAACATAGTGCTGGAAGTTCTGGCCAGAGCAATCAGGCAGGAGAAGGAAATAAAAGGTATTCAATTAGGAAAAGAGGAAGTCAAATTGTCCCTGTTTGCAGATGACATGATTGTATATCTAGAAAACCCCATTGTCTCAGCCCAAAATCTCCTTAAGCTGATTAGCAACTTCAGCGAAGTCTCAGGATACAAAATTAATGTACACAAATCACAAGCATTCTTGTACACCAATAACAGACAAACAGAGAGCCAAATCATGAGTGCACTCCCATTCACAATTGCTTCAAAGAGAATAAAATACCTAGGAATCCAACTTACAAGGGATGTGAAGGACCTCTTCAAGGAGAACTACAAACCACTGCTCAATGAAATAAAAGAAGATACAAACAAATGGAAGAACATTCCATGCTCATGGGTTGGAAGAATCAATATCGTGAAAATGGCCATACTGCCCAAGGTAATTTATAGATTCAATGCCATCCCCATCAAGCTACCAATGACTTTCTTCACAGAATTGGAAAAAACTACTTTAAAGTTCATATGGAACCAAAAAAGAGCCCGCATCGCCAAGTCAATCCTAAGCCAAAAGAACAAAGCTGGAGGCATCATGCTACCTGACTTTAAACTATACTACAAGGCTACAGTAACCAAAACAGCATGGTACTGGTACCACAACAGAGACGTAGATCAATGGAACAGAACAGAGCCCTCAGAAATGATGCCGCATAGCTACAACTATCTGATCTTTGACAAACCTGACAAAAACAAGAAATGGGGAAAGGATTCCCTATTTAATAAATGGTGCTGGGAAAACTGGCTAGCCATATGTAGAAAGCTGCAACTGGATCCCTTCCTTACACCTTATACAAAAATTAATTCAAGATGGATTAAAGACTTATATGTTAGACCTAAAACCATTAAAATCCTACAAGAAAACCTAGGCAATACCATTCAGGACATAGGCGTGGGCAAGGACTTCATGTCTAAAACACCAAAAGCAATGGCAACAAAAGCCAAAATCGACAAATGGGATCTCATTAAACTAAAGAGCTTCTGCACAGCAAAAGAAACTATCATCAGAATGAACAGGCAACCTACAGAATGGGAGAAAATTTTTGCAACCTACTCATCTGACAAAGGGCTAATATCCAGAATCTATAATGAACTCAAACAAATTTACAAGAAAAAAACAAACAACCCCATCAAAAAGTGGGCAGAGGACATGAACAGACACTTCTCAAAAGAAGACATTTATGCAGCCAGAAAACACATGAAGAAATGCTCATCATCACTGGCCATCAGAGAAATGCAAATCAAAACCACAGTGAGATACCATCTCACACCAGTTAGAATGGCCATCATTAAAAAATCAGGAAACAACAGGTGCTGGAGAGGATGTGGAGAAATAGGAACACTTTTACACTGTTGGTGGGACTGTCAACTAGTTCAACCATTGTGGAAGTCAGTGTGGTGATTCCTCAGGGATCTCGAACTAGAAATACCATTTGACCCAGCCATCCCATTACTGGGTATATACCCAAAGGACTATAAATCATGCTACTATAAAGACACATGCACACGTATGTTTATTGCGGCACTATTCACAATAGCAAAGAGTTGGAACCAAGCCAAATGTCCAACAACGATAGACTGGATTAAGAAAATGTGGCACATATACACCATGGAATACTATGCAGCCATAAAAAATGATGAGTTCGTGTCCTTTGTAGGGACATGGATGAAACTGGAAAACATCATTCTCAGTAAACTATTGCAAGGACAAAAAACCAAACACCGCATGTTCTCTCTCATAGGTGGGAATTGAACAATGAGAACTCATGGACACAGGAAGGGGAACATCACACTCCGGGGACTGTTGTGGGGTGGGGGGAGGGGGGAGGGACAGCATTAGGAGATACACCTAATGCTAAATGACGAGTTAATGGGTGCAGGAAATCAACATGGCACATGGATACATATGTAACAAACCTGCACATTGTGCACATGTACCCTAAAACCCTAAATTATAAAAAAAAAAAAAAAAAAACCAAAAAAAAAAAAAAAAAGAATTTCAAAACAGGGACAGCAGAGCATTAAACTAAGCAATAGCCCTTCTAAGTGTGAGGGCCTATGGGACAAAGTTACTCTGCCTACGGATGGATGTGCAGGAAGTTTGCCTCTGCTGCTTTTATATCTTAGAGTCTTTTGTTCAAATCTGTGTGAAGATCATCAGAAGCATGACTGTGGGGATGTTATTTTTCTGCAAAATAAAACTCTTATGCTGGAAAACTTTCAACTAAATAAGGCTTTATTGCTACCAAAACCAGTCTTAGTAAACTTTATTAAAACTCGGTGCAATAAACAATAGTGAAACAAAAGGAAATAAGAGCAACCAGAGAAAATTTTTAAGGAACCAGGAGACTAAAATCCCAACTAGACTAACTCCTGTTGAGCAAAGTAATTGTCTAAGATCAGAGGCAGCAAAGAACTCCTTGAGTTCCAGAATTCCCTCATTATAATTGAAAAACACTTTAGAATTTCCTGAAATCATTGAATTTTTTTCCCAAACAGGGTTTGAAAGTACAATGCAAGAAAAACAGAAACATCATGAAAAATTATCTAGGAATTAGAAACATAAAACCTTTTATGTTTCAGAAATAGAGGCCATAAAAACAAAATATCTACATTTAACTGCTCCTGTGGATCGTAATGAGATCTTTGTAGAAGAGAAAAAGCTTATAAGGCATCTGTGCGCTGCCTTGTTTAGATCAGGTTAGATTACAATGGAATGACTAACCAACTGCAGGCTTTATGGTTAAACACAATTTCATCTTATTTATGTGTGTGTTCTCTTTATTGCTCTGCAAAATTTCTGCTTCTTAGCATTGAATATGGACTGAACTCTCATCTACTTAACATTCAGGAAAGCAGGGTCATTTTTTTCTTAAGGGATCAAGTGTACCAATTGAAATAAATTACCGAAGTAAAGTAGTCATGGGGGATCTCAGAAGAAGTCCCAGTCTTCCCACTCAACAGCCTAGGAGATGTGCTCATTAGCTAAGCCTTGGGACCTCTGCCCAGACCTCAGTCTCTCTTGGTTTCTTCTGAGTCTATGACCTCCCCTTCCTGTAAGCATGCGTCTTGTTGGGATCCACCTCCACATCCAGGCCTTCCAGAACTCCTGTGCAAGTCCTTGAGAATGAAACAGCAGCCTGAGCATTCAATTCAATGGCATTTAGAACACCAAGTAGGAGTTGAGAAGATGGTAGTTATGTTATTAGAGCAATGATTAATAATAATTGACATTTACTGAAAAGTCACAGTTGATTGCCAGAGGGTTTAGCATTTTGCACGGATTATGTATTTCATTTACTCATCACAACAACTCTGGGGTAGGTACTATTTTAGCCCCATTTTAAAATGAGAAAACTGAGGCCTAGAGGAGCCAAACCCTTTCCCAAGGCCACTCAATTGGTTTATGACAGAGTCAGGATTAAAACCCAGCCAGGTAAACTACAGAGGTTGTGTGATTAGCCACTGGGTCAATGTTTTCCAAACTTTGGTCAGTTTTACACCACTGTAAATGTCTTTATTTATTTCCTTAAAATTCCATTTTTATTAAATTGTTTGAAATAAATAAGATGTTTAAAAAGATGTAGCTACCATAATGTTACCTGATGTTTTTATAGAATAGTTAACAATTTTTAATGTTTAATAATAAAAGATTTATTAGATTTTACTATGCTAGAGAAGAAAACTTTGCAATCATTACAGATGAACATATATATATATTAATACGTTCAGTTTATATGTTCGGTGTCTTTAAAAAGACATTCATCTATTGATTCCAGTTATATATCTTTCCTACAACATTAAAGTTAATATTAATACATGGAAATGTAAGTTATTTACCACATACCTTCTAAGATCATCTTGAACACCACTCAAATTCATTTGACAAATATTTATTAGGTCTTTGCTAATGTGCCAGGCATGGCATTATAGCAAGAAAATAAGAAAGGCAAAAACCTTTGGAGAAAGACATGATTATTGAAGAATAGAACACTCTGCTGATGTCCCATAAGGAGTCCAA
Source organism: Nomascus leucogenys (assembly GCF_006542625.1). NCBI lineage: Eukaryota > Metazoa > Chordata > Mammalia > Primates > Hylobatidae > Nomascus > Nomascus leucogenys. The sequence continues at coordinate 70,983,653 of NC_044400.1, forward strand.
GGAGACAGTTATTCTAGAAGAGCACAGCTGGGTTGAAGTGGACAGATTTGATGGGAACAAAGGAGGCATTGTCCCATTTTATGTTATGACTAGTTGGGGGCTCTCAAGACAGGACACCAGAAACAAAGAACGGGACACAGCCCTACTGTAAGTGACCTCCAACTGAGAGAAGATAGGACCTATGCCGAGTTTGTCACTCCACATATCCGTGTTCCCGCTACACCTCTTGCATCCCTCCAGAGGTGCACTGTTTATTCTGTAGCATATGCGCACACGTGACTGCTATCTGTCCCAAGTATGAACTCTAGGCCAAAGAGTAGGTCAGCATTTATCTTTGTGTTTCTCTGGAATAGTGGCTGCTTCTTGGTAGGATTCCTTAAATGTACCATAATGAGAAAAGTTTCTATATGGTGGAGCATACTGGTTCTCCTCAGGTATCCGTCCCCACTGGTTTCTGGATGTGCAGTCAGAACCAGAATGTAGCTCAGCTTTTCAAAAAAGAAAAATGTCCAAAGGAACAAGCGTGTGGAAAGGCCTAAGATCTTTCCACCTAGGCAGAGAGCAAATGAAATTGATTAGCCATTTCCCTGTCACCTCTGCAGGGTTCTTACCTAGCCTGGATTTCTACCTCCTAATCATCTGTGAAAGAAGCACAACAGCCAGGAAGCACAAAGATAAACATTAACAACCACTGAAATGAATCTTACTGGAATGGACACTCCCTGTGGGCAGGAACTTGCTGTATCTTGATGCCTGGAACCTCCCATGGCGTAGGGTTGATGCTCAATAGCTATTTGTTGAATTAGTAGATAAATTAGAACAGGTACCTTCCTTCCTTTGTAACAGTAAGTTGAAGAGGTAAAAAAGTGATGTGAGTCAAAGATTCACTCATGTATTGTGTAGTTTAGACTTTTCCAGTATCCCCTGAAGAAATACCCCTGCCCTAAGAGATGTGATATTCAATCTAGTTTTATACTGATGCAAGTTACTACACTTTCCCAGAATACCTTATCTCCTCAAATCCTTCTACCATAAAAAATTCAAAATTTATTGGGGATTTACCACTCTGAGTGAATCATATATATTATTTAAATATTTTAAAACTTACATCCCAGGAGGCAGGTAGTACATTATCACAACTTTACAAAAAAAAAAAAAAGAAAAAATTTGGTTACAAAAAGTTTTCAAAACATGCAGCTTGTGAGTGTTAGAAACAAGAGTCAAACCCACTCAATCCATGTTCTTAACTACTGTTTTATTGCCATCCCAATGCTCTCAACCCCAGCTCTAACCCCAGCGTAAAATTGCAAGATACTGGCACCCACCTTCAGGGCTTCATCCTCTCTTCTCTGTGACCATTCATCCATTTCAGCCTTTAATACCACCCTCACTGCTTTGTCTAGAAACAGCATGCGATGGTTAATTTTATGTGTCAACTTGACTGAGCCACGAAGTGCCCAGACATTGGTTAAAATTATTTCTGGATATGTCTGTGGGTGTTTCTGGATGAGATTAACATTCAAATCAGTAGACTTGAGTAAATTAGATTGCCCTTCTCAATGGGAGTTGGCCTCCTCCAATATGTTGAAGACTTAAATAGAATAAAAGGCCGCACTATCTTTGACCTGGGCTATTGGTTGTCTCCTGCCTTTAGACTCAGGCTCAGACTGAAACTACATCATCAGCTTTACTAGGTCTTAGCCTCTTTAACTGTGTGAGTCCATTCCTCCATTCCTTATAATAAATGTATTTATATATATAAATAAACAAACACACACACACATCCTATTGGTTCTGTTTCTCTGGAAAACACTACATAGCCCCACCAACCTATTCTTATTTCTAAATAGGAAGATAAGTCATTTATCAAAGCATACATTTACTAGGGCGTGATTCCCAGGTTAACTGCCATGCATCTGCTGATGAGTAGAAAGAAAATGGATCATTTTTTAGGTTAATAATTTATGTTCCCTCTTTCTCCTCCCATTTCATTTGAATGAGAGGGATGTCAAGTCTTGAGCAGTGCACCAAGATAGAAACAGTATGTGTGGAATAAACTAGAGCTCTGCAGTTAGACCCAGTCAACTGGGGCTAACTCCATGTCTACCAGATCCCATCTTGTTCACTTCCTCTTGTGATTCTCCATGACGGTTTCTCATGTCAAACTCTATGCTCAGCTCTAACGTGGTTCCTCCTGTGTCTTGGGTACCATCCTAGTGGTCTTTTTACCTCCCTTAGTTTCTCAGCCAAGAAGATGGCTTTCCTTTCCTTTTTGGGTCTGATCTCTGTTCCTGGCACCTGATTAGTTTAACAATTTGGCTTAAGGAGCTCTCCAGGAGCTGATACATTAAGGCCTCGACCCCCAATTCCCTTCATAAGTCAATGTTTTGACTAATTAGCTGGGATCATGATGCCTCTTCCCTGTCTCAGGTTCTACAATTCTACACACTGAGGGACAACTATTAAAAAGTTACTGATTTTTCACTTCATTATCTGTATAATCAGAAGCAGCAGTGAGTCAATGAAAAGGTCATTGAGATTAAAATCAAAAGAACTAAATTTAAATCTCTGCTTTATTACATTAAGTCCCTTAGATTCAGTCATCTCATCAATGTAAATGATAATAAAGCCTCACTCACTGATGTTTTAAGGTTTCATTAAGATAATGTGCATGAAAGTGTGTGTTAATTATTATAAACTACAAAAAAAATGTCAAATGCATTTTTAATATTGTCAGCTTCATCCTGTACTGAGATTTTCTAAACATCATTGGAACTAAAAGAGAGGATCAATTCAAAGCAACACACATTTCCTGGTCACCTGCTTCTATGCCAGACTTTGTGTCTGCTGCTAGGCACAATGGGCACACAAGGAGCTCACAGCTTGGGTGGCACCAGAGATGGTAAATAACCCCAGTTAAGATTTGGAAATACCTAGTACCCAACAGGTATTTTTTCAAAAAGAAAGAAAAAAAAAAGACTTGGAAATACCAAATTATGCCTGAAGATTAGTGAAGACTCATTTGTCATTTGGAAAAGCAAGCCAGGCATGAGTCTGTCCAAACAAGTCTTTTAAATACCTGTATATCACCTTTAAAAACAAGTGCTTCCTGGAGTGATGTCTGGTATGTCTTCATTAACTAGATTCGATCTGTAGTAAGCCCTCTAGAGGTCAGTTGACATTATCGTCTGCATTTTCTCCTAGGAGCCATTAGTTCTTGCTTTAAGTAGTAACTAATTTCCAGGTGTGGACTGCTAGATCTCAGAGAATTCAGTACTCAATATCAGCTTTTAAAAAGAAAACTAATATTGAAATGGTAAAAATATTAATTTGCTTTAACCTCATTTATATTTTCAGAAAAATGAAAACCTTGGAAGCAAAATTTGAAGAAGCATAATACTCTCATATCCTCTGGTATGTTTATTCCTAACTTGCAGCTATCTTTATTCTTTGTTTAACTGAATTCTTATTTTCTCCTCTTACTACTTAGCAAAAACATATTCTTATGAACTTTTAAGTTTGTAAAGAATACTGTCTGTTGAATGTTTGCTCAGGTTCTTGAGTAACCCTTACATGTTCACTTTCTTTTATCTTTCAGAAAAAATAAAAAAAACTTTTAGGCTTTAGAAAATAATGAGCTATTTTTACTGCCCAAGGTAATTTATAGATTCAATGCCATCCCCATCAAGCTGCCAATGACTTTCTTCACAGAATTGGAAAAAACTACTTTAAAGTTCATATGGAACCAAAAAAAGAGCCCGCATTGCCAAGTCAATCCTAAGCCAAAAGAACAAAGCTGGAGGCATCACGCTACCTGACTTCAAACTATCCTACAAGGCTACAGTAACCAAAACAGCATGGTACTGGTACCAAAACAGAGACATAGATCAATGGAACAGAACAGAGCCCTCAGAAATAATGCTGCATATCTACAACTATCTGATCTTTGACAAACCTGACAAAAACAAGAAATGGGGAAAGGATTCCCTATTTAATAAATGGTGCTGGGAAAACTGGCTAGCCATATGTAGAAAGCTGAAACTGGATCCCTTCCTTACACCTTATACAAAAATTAATTCAAGATGGATTAAAGACTTAAATGTTATACCTAAAACCATTAAAATCCTACAAGAAAACCCAGGCAATACCATTCAGGACATAGGCGTGGGCAAGGACTTCATGTCTAAAACACCAAAAGCAATGGCAACAAAAGCCAAAATTGACAAATGGGATCTAATTAAACTCAAGAGCTTCTGCACAGCAAAAGAAACTACCATCAGAGTGAACAGGCAACCTACAGAGTGGGAGAAAATTTTTGCAACCTACTCATCTGACAAAGGGCTAATAACCAGAATCTACAATGAACTCAAACAAATTTACAAGAAAAAAACAAACAACCCCATCAAAGAGTGGGCAAAGGACATGAACAGACACTTCTCAAAAGAAGACATTTATGCAGCCAAAAAACACATGAAAAAATGCTCATCATCACTGGCCATCAGAGAAATGCAAATCAAAACCACAATGAGATACCATCTCACACCAGTTAGAATGGCCATCATTAAAAAGTCAGGAAACAACAGGTGCTGGAGAGGATGTGGAGAAATAGGAACACTTTTACACTGTTGGTGGGACTGTAAACTAGTTCAACCATTGTGGAAGTCAGTGTGGCGATTCCTCAGGGATCTAGAACTAGAAATACCATTTGACCCAGCCATCCCATTACTGGGTATATACCCAAAGGACTATAAATCATGCTGCTATAAAGACACATGCACACATATGTTTATTGTGGCACTATTCACAATAGCAAAGACTTGGAACCAACCCAAATGTCCAACAATGATAGACTGGATTAAGAAAATGTGGCACATATACACCATGGAATATTATGCAGCCATAAAAAATGATGAGTTCGTGTCCTTTGTAGGGACATGGATGAAATTGGAAAACATCATTCTCAGTAAACTATCACAAGGACAAAAAACCAAACACCGCATGTTCTCACTCATAGGTGGGAATTGAACAATGAGAACTCATGGACACAGGAAGGGGAACATCACACTCTGGGGACTGTTGTGGGGTGAGGGGAGGGGGAGGGACAGCATTAGGAGATATGCCTAATGCTAAATGACGAGTTAATGGGTGCAGCACACCAACATGGCCCATGTATAGTATGTAACAAACCTGCACATTGTGCACATGTACCCTAAAACCTAAAGTATAATAATACAATAAAATAAAAAGAATGAGCTATTTTAATGTCTCATAAATTCTAGTGCTCTGGCTTATCTTTATTTTGTGACAGGTATAATTTTTGCACAAGAAAGTAGTTTTTTAAGTTCCCTCCTCTATCATAACCTATGGGCCATATAGTTAATCTGGCAGCTTATCCTGGGCCATCTTTTGAAAGTTGTATCTTGGATATGTTTTTTTTAAAAAGTGTAAGAATCAAACTTAATATTACTCTTTTTGAGGTCGATCAGGATTTATACATGGTAAAAAGTCAGTGAATGGCTGGTGATTGACTTGAAATAATTCTAGGTTCCCAGCTTCTCTTCCCACCTTAAGCATCTGAAAGAAAGAACAAGGTTTTAGAATTTGCTTGTGCACAAGAATAGATTCTCGGTAATAGCCATGGATTTTCTCTGACCTTGATGGCCTTGAAGCTGTTTAGTAATTATATCTATATTGGAATAATGAATGTCGAAGCTGTTTAGTAATTATATCTATATTGGAATACTGGATGTTTTAACTACAGATGATAGATAGACTTGATATCCTTGTCAGTTCTGGGTATAATTTTTAAATGTCACTTGTCCCAGGAAGAGGGAAAGAATATAAAGACACTGGGACAGATACCCAAAGTCCATGTGAGAAAGAAAGGAGTTGCTGAAATGGAATGAGGGAAGGGGCAGAGGCTTGCCATTTATGCTAGCTACCTTGATGGAATAATCAGATCATTACTTGATTTTGTCTTTTTATTTTCTGGAAGATTTTCTCTTTCTTCCCTCTCTTCCTCCATTTCTTTCTGTATACCTGTTTTGGAAGACTTTTCACTCCCCTGAAAGCTTTGGTTTCCAAAAGAAGGGACTTACACTAGACAAAGAGTGTTGACCTCTTTTAGCTCTCACTGCTTCCCAGGTATATTCATCAGGGCTCTCTAGAGAAAAGGAACCTTCTTTAAGCTTCTCCAGAGAAACATAGCTTTCTCTTATAAATATATTATCATAGATAGCAACAAGCTGGAGCCTGTGGCATGGGCAGTTAAGGAATTTACCAAGACATTTGTAAGTTAAAAAAAAAAAAAGACAGATTTTTTTTTTGGAGAAATTATGAAAATACATTGCAAGGGCCAGGCATGATGGCTCACATCTGTAATTCCAGCACTTTGGGAGGCCAAGGTGGCCAGATCACGTGAGGTCAGGAGTTCAAGGCCAGCCTGGTCAACATGGTGAAGCCTCCTCTCTACTAAAAAAAAAAAAAAAAAAAAATACACAAAATTTGACCAGGTGTGGTGGTGGGCACCTGTAAGTCCAGTTACTTGGGAGGCTGAGGTAGGAGAATCGCTTGGACCCAGGAGGCGAAGGTTGCAGCGAGACAAGATCACGCCATGGCACTCCAGCCTGGGCGACAGAGCAAGACTCTATCTCAAAAATAAAAATAAAAAAATATAGAAAATATGTTGCAAGGATGCAAGGGGCAGGCTAGCAAGAGAGGAAAGAGAGGAGCTGACTGCAAGGAGACAAAGGCTTGCTGGGAATTTTGTAGGATGGTGCTTGTGCTGGAGAGGGCTACATGCAGTACTGATAACATCAAAGTTGCAGTGAGCTAACTTGTATTTTTCTATCAGCCAAGGGTCTGGTGATAAGTCAGGTGCAGGATGATTGTGAGTTATTTTTGCAGGAGGGCTCTGAGTCCTGGACCATGAAAAAGGCAGATTTATATCTTATCTCCTTTTTTTTTCTTTTTGCTTTCCTGTGCTCCCACGAGCCTGAATCCTTTTTGTTATTAGTACTCCACATATATCTATAAGAGAATATTTTATTAAATATAACTGTAAGAGAAGATTTATTATAGGAATTGACTTGCAAGGTTATGAAGGCTAAGAATTCCATGATCTGCTATCTGCAAGTTGGGGAAACATGAAAGCCAGTGGTATAATTCAGTCTGAGTCTGAAGGCCCAAGAACCAGGAGCACTGAGGTGTGAGAGCAGAAGATAGACATCCCAGCTCAGAGAGAGAGAGTGAATTTATGAAATTTAGGCCCTCAAGAAATGGAATGATGCCCACCCACATTGGGGAGGGTGATCTTTTTTACTCAGTCTACTGATTCAAATGCTAACATTTTCCAGAAACAGCTGCACAGATGTTCCCAGAAATAATGCTTCATCAGCTTTCTGGGCATCCCTTAGACCAGTCAAGTTGACACATAAAATTAGCCATTACACCAGCAGAAGAGAAGTAGTTTGTCTAAGAGGTGAACATGTGAGAAGTAATTAAAAAGGATCAGCTCAGCTCTTTCCAGGAGGAGCCTGTGGCTGCCTGTCTGTGGCAATGGTTAGGTTTATAAGTCAGTGTAATTTGGGGGTAAAATATAAGCAAGTCTATTTGATTATAAATCTAAAGTCATATTCTACCCCAGACTTTCTCCTGCATCTTACCCTCAGTGGTTCTTGGGAGTATTACTTACAGCTACCTGAAATCTGAAATTTCCTTCCGTGTCCTTCTGCTTTGAGGTGGATTTCAAAATTACATATAAAAAAATAAGATAAAATACTAGTAAGGAGAAAAACAGAAGAGAAGGATGAAAAGTTAGAAATAAAATAGAATAAAGCGAGTTGATTCTTGTTTTATTTTTTATTTTTTTAATATATATTTTTTATTATACTTTAAGTTCTAGGGTACATGTGCACAACATGCAGGCTTGTTACATATGCATACATGTGCCATGTTGGTGTGCTGCACCCATTAACTCGTCATTTACATTAGGTATATCTCCTAATGCTATCCCCCCCACCCCACAACAGGCCCCGCTGTGTGATGTTCCCCCTCCTCTGTCCAAGTGTTCTCATTGTTCAATTCCCACCTATGCGTGAGAACATGCGGTGTTTGGCTTTTTGTCCTTGTGATAGTTTGCTGAGAATGATGGTTTCCAGCTTCATCCATGTCCCTACAAAGGACATGAACTCATCATTTTTTATGGCTGCATAGTATTCCATGGTGTATATGTGCCACATTTTCTTAATCCAGTCTATCATTGTTGGACATTTGGGTTGGTTCCAAGTCTTTGCTATTGTGAATAGTGCCGCAATAAACATACGTGTGCATGTGTCTTTATAGCAGCATGATTTTTAATCCTTTGGGTATATACCCAGTAATGGGATGGCTGGGTCAAATGGTATTTCTAATTCTAGATCCCTGAGGAATCACCACACTGTCTTCCACAATGGTGCGAGTTGATTCTTTATTCATTCATTTGACACATGCTTTTTGCGACTCCATTGTGTCAGGTTCTATTCTATGTTGGGCTGTGTAACAAAAGACAGACAAGATTCCTTCATCATGGACTTTACAGAGCACATACACAGGACCATGAGATCCTACACTTTCTTGTAGAGGTAAGAGGCAAAGTGTGTACTGATCTTAAAATAACAGTCCAAGAAAAGAAAAATCATGATGAACAACTATGTGAGGTTCATTTCCACTCTTCCACTAGGAACTGAGCTTTGAATAAGTTTAACTGCAGTCACAGAGAAGTACAACTATTTATTTTCAGTACTAATGAGTTTCACACAACTTTTTCTACTTATCTACCTGCCTCATTCACTTTCCCCATTAAAAAAAATATCTAAAATCTGTGACAGCTTTGACACAATGAACAGTAAAACCCTAAAGCAAATACTGCACTTTGGCTTGTTCTTAATATCTATTAAAATGCATCCCTTGCTTCTCTTTTCTTCCATTTCCTGCCATGTCTTTTGTTGATTTTTAAAAGTGCTTTTTATTAATTTATTTATCACTTATGCATCCTGGACACTTTCAAAAAGGTACCAACTGATGTAAGATGGTTATTTAACTTTTCAGAACACATTGGGGGCTTAGCATTTCATCTCTTCATCTAATTTCTGACTTGTCATTAAAACTGATTCTGAACAATCACTTCTGACTCCCAACAATCTTCAGCATTTGACGTTGTAAATATTTCTTCCTTGTGTAATTTAAACCTCACGAGAGGCTAGAGATGAAATGTGGTCATTGACTTTTTGCAACTTAGAAAAAAAAGAAGAAAGATATTTAGATTAAATAAAATGCTATGTTCATCCTGTTGGAGCCATAGCAGCTAAAACAATATTCCAGATAAAAGAGTAAAACAGTCTCTCAAACCAAGATTGCTTTTCCACTCTAGGATGTTATACTTTCATGACAACACCTGGACATAGTTCACAGTGACGGTCTACGATTCTGATAATGGCTTCTAAGTGGTTTCCTAACAGGAAACCAAGCCAATTTTCTTTTGTCTAGTCTGTGATTAAGGAAACTGAAACTGAAGTATAATACACAAATCTTCCTCATATTAAAAACAAAGAACATCAACAATAAGAAAAAAGAGAATCACAGCTCAGAGGCAGTGGTGAAGCCAAAAACACAACTGTGTTGCAACATCTGGATAATCCAGACATTCTCAATAGTTGGCAATGAGAAAGCTCAGTTGGAAGTCACCATTAGAAGTTCTTCAGCAGTGATGATCAGAAGCCTTGGCAGTTCAACAAATTCGTGGGACTTTACCACAAATCTGCATTGTTTTTCCTCAGTGGTAGCTCTCTTGATCTGAAATCTTCATGAAATTTTGCTCTTTAACATCAAAAGTATTCAGTTAGCTATTTAAACTATTGGATTTTGTAGCAGTAACGCAAAAACAGGCTAAATACACCTAATGAATTTTGTTCTTAGAGGCCTAATATTAGTCGCTGACCAATTTTAAACAATTCGGTAAGAATACAATTATTGAAACGTGGTGTATTCTGTGAAGCACCATCTCCATGTTAACCCCAAACTTGTATCATTGAAAGTGGTTCAAAATGTCCATTTCAGTCATTTCCAAAGGGAATACCTTCGCACAGAGCCCAATAGACCCAATATTACAGAATCTGTTCACATAGTTACTAATTGTTGGACGTCTCTGGGATGTTTTTATCAATTTCCAAAATTCTTATGCTGTGCCATCTTCTTGGCTACTGTCTTTTGCTTCTGGTTGAATCAGGTCTTCTGGAAACTCAGCCTCAAAGATAGAGCAGATGCTAAATGACTGAGATATACCCATAGAGTTGGAACCTAAAGGCAGACACAAAAACATAAGGTATGATTCATGCCCATCAAACCTATGAATTGTTTCTGAAATTAGATTTTCATTTCCACTGAATAGCTCTACAATTCTTTGACAGCTGTGATTCCATTGACTTCAGGGTAGTTTAGCAATGGGAATTGGCTATAGTCTCGAGTCACCATCTGTTCAATCCTCATGTCCAGCTTTCTCCTGAGTGGCTTTACTTTCTGAAACCAATCAGCAGAATTGAAATATATGCTGTCTTTTTACAGCATCAAGTTTGGCGAATCCGTATCTCTGCCACGGCAGTCTAAAATTATAATTGAGCGTTTAAAGATGTGGGTTGTTTAGTCATCTGATTTACCAAACTCCTTAATCTGAAAAAGCAGATGAAAGAACCTCTTTCAAATTTTTTCCTGACTCAATCATCCACCTATATTAAATAAACAAATTTATATTTCAAGTTTTTTAAAGTAAGTAGTAATAGGTATGCAGAAAATGTACAGCCTTTATCATCTCCTCAATTAAAATGCTCAATAAATTAGTTTTTACAAAATTCAGAGCCCTAACTCTCTTGATGCTTGGAATAATTGAAACCAAGTTCACCAATGTACTCTTGTGACTCACATTTATTACATAACTCTTCTTTTATTCCTTCATCATAGGTCTTCCTATAATAATTGAATTCTGCTTTTAGTGCAGACCAAAATGCTTTAATTTCTTATGGGAAGGTAGGTTTACCCATTCTATGTCAGTAGGTAGCGTTTATGTTTTGTAGCATCCTCAAGGTAAATGCATTTGGCCTTATGTTGATTGTCCCTCTGAGGTGGTCAGATAAGTGAGTAGGGAAGAGCTGGTGTCATAGTGCGTTTTGGGCTGCCATAACAGATGACTGGGGACTGCCTAACTTTATATAGAAAAGGGATTTCTCTGTCACAGTTCTGGAGTCTGGAAAGTCCAAGCTCAAGGCACCAGCATCTGTGCCTTGTCTGGTGTCTGGCGAGGGCCTTCTTGCTGCATGCTTACATGGCAAGTAAAAAGACAAGGAGAGACCAACATTATGTCTTCATATGGCAGAAGAGTAGAAGAGAGTGAACCCACCCCCATGAACACTTTCTGTAATGGCAGTATCTATTCATGAGGAACGAGATCTCATGACCTAAACACTTATTAGGACCCAACTCCCAATGCTGTTGCATTGGGAGTAAGTTTCCAACACATATGTTTTGGGGTACATTCAGACCATAGCAGCTGGCTATTGGAACTGGGGTTCCTGTGAATGCCCTTGACGCATTGGTATCTGATTTTAAAATCTGAGGTCTGCTACTTTATAGAAATGCAGAGGGGGCCCCGGGGGAACTAAATCAAAGCCATTCACAAATGGTTTCCTCCAGAGGTCCCTCCTTGTTTCTGCAGCTCCTTCTTTTTATCAACACCTGCTAGCGTGGCTTGTCAACCTCCTTTTGGATTTGGATAACTGTTCCTATATACCCCCGTGTTTGTATTTGGTAACTCACTTACCGGTGATTCTTCACTCCACTTTTCCCACTTGTTTTTGGTCACTTTATGTATATTGTGCTTTGGTGAATTGCTTAAAATCTCCTTGTAACTGAAACTGGCCATGATCCCATTTGGAACCTTGCTGTTCCTGCATGCTGGTGGTTACCCAAAGGGCCATTGTTTTACCCAGGAGGGGCCAGGAGAGTCCTGACATTGTCACAGAGAAGGCATTAAGCTGGGGTGGGAGTGAGATGCAGATGGTTTCTAGCCATGTTCTCTTCCCACTAAGGAAAAGCAGGCTTGTTTGTTTGTTTGCTTATTTATTAGTTTTTATTCTACTTGTGTCTGAGAAGTCAATATCTGAACAAACACTGTGAAGTTAAATTCAGACTGTTTTCCTTCTGGTGTTAAACCAAAACACTTTTCTTTGTGCTCCCTAAAATAATGCAACATATTAGGATAACGAGGTTAAAAAACAAGCCTTTAGAGTCAGGCAGGCCTAAGCCCGACCTATCCCATCCCTTTCACTACTCCTCTGAAGCCATGCATGCTTAACCTAGGTCCTCGGCCCATCTGTGTCAGTTCCTGTCTACAAAATGGGGATAAAAGTAGCACCTACCGCAAAAAGTGTTATGAACGTTATATGTAAAATCACATACAATGTGTCAAGCCAAGTACATGGAATACTTATGATGATAACAACATACCACATTCTGTTGACCAGGTTTTATTCTCTGACACTTTACATAGATTTGCTCATTTAATCTTCATAGGTGCTGTCTTTGTCTTTATAGATGAAGAAGCCAAGGTTAAGAAAGATTAATATATATTACCCAAGATCACAAAACCGGCAAGGAAATGGGCTGGAGTTTGACACCAGATCTCTTTTATTCCATAGCTTCTGTTCTAAAGATAGTGCTTTAGAACAGAAAAGTAAGGCATCCTGTAGAGCTTTCTATTAAGTGGTGAAGTGAAGGCAGACCTCTAGTGAGAAATTGAATCTGGAAGCCAATTTTCAGGTAAGTGTGCTATACAGTGTACCAGGAGGAGAGTGCGAAAATTATTGGTGAGATATTTGAATTCTCAAAAGCAGTCTTTCATTGCTATCAGTGTCCTTGATGCTTTGTGTGATTTTCTGCATTGATGAAACAGGTATTGGGTGTCTACTCAGTACCAGGTGGTGTAAACTACCATTTATACCAATAGAAATAATTGTTACCCCAACCCTCACCTTCTTAGCCCCATTCCCTAAAACACATCTTTTACCATGGCTTTTTAGGAGACCACATGAGCATTAGTTAAAAAGAAGTTTTCCGAACGGTATAATACGAAAAATTTCATTAGGACTTGGGCCTGGGATCAAATCATGCCAATAAAACCTGATGTTTGAATATCCTAAGACTTGGTTTTCTCAGATGTAAAATATGAAAAGCCAGGTAGTGAAACATCAGATCTCACCCTACTGTCCGGAATCAAATCGGGTCCTCCCAAAAAACATGTTGAAGTCCTAACCTGCAGTATCTGTACAGGTGATCTTCTTTGGATATAGGGTTTTTGCAGATTTAATTAAATTAATATGAGGTCATTACATTGTGCATCAATATGACTAGTGTCCTTTTAACAAGAGAAAAATGTGAACACAGACACAGAAACACAGGAATACTATCATGTCAATATACAAAGACATACAGACACAATGAGGAAGGCCATGTGAAGACAGAGTCAGAGATTGGAGTGATACATCTACAAGCCAAGGAATACCAAGGGTTGTTCGTCTACAGCCACCAGAGTCTATGAGAGAGGCCTGGAACAGATTCTCCTTCAGAATCTCTGGAAGAAATCAGCCCTGCCAACACCTTGATCTTGGACTTCTGGACTCCAGAACTGGGAAACAATAAATTTATGCTGTTTTAAGCCACAAACTTTGTGATATTTTGTTACAGGAGCAATAGGAAACTAATACACCTGCCAAGTAATGAAGTCAGGAAATAATTTCTTAGGAAGTTTAAAATGATAGATGCAGGAGGAGAGAACCCGCTCTTAGGTGGCTTGCTGCATCAAATAATGGAAGCCAAGTCACAGTGTGTTGAAGTCTAGTTTCTATTGGGGATTAGAAGATTATCTGTTAACACCTTCTCCCTTAGTCCAATTCTTCTTAGAGGAATGTAATCCTCACGCCCACGAACCCACTGTTTTCAGCTTCTTCAATACATGCAGTTGTCTTCACCCACCTGCCTTTTCCTTTTTTTCTGTTTATCTTTCTACACTACTTTTTTAGTCCACCTGTACCTCAACTCAAACTTCATCTACTTTCTACTACTATGCCTTGTCACTTTAATTTAACTTGAGCACAGATACGCTGCTTCTGTGCCCAATAATTGATTTTGTTCTATTTGTCTTTAAACATGACCATGTGTAGGGTCCCATCAACTCTCACATTTCACTCACTCCTTGAAAAGCCTATTTCAACACTTTTGTAGACACAAGGAAGCTAGTAGCTTAGTTTTGTATCTAATGTGTTTTAAATAGTCCCTAGATGTTCCATTCTTTGTTGAAGAAAGAAGCTAAAGGGAGGGGAAATGAAAGTGTCTTTTCCAAATTAGGTGATTGGTGAATTCTCAACAGGCCCAAGATTCCTTAATAAGAATAGTAACAGCCAGATTCAGACAAGCTGGCTTTGAATTCCCAAATCTCTGCTCTGGCACTGACTAGCTCAGTGCCCTTGCAGGAATTCCATAATTTCCATATGCCAAAATGGTCGGGCTATAAAGTGAGGTAACAGTTGCGCCGGGCATGATGGCTCACACCTGTAATCCTAGCACTTTGGGAGGCCGAGGTGGGCGGATCATCTGAGGTCAGGAGTTCGAAACCAGCCTGGCCAACATGATGAAACCCCGTCTCTGCTAAAAATACAAAAAATAGCTGGGTGTGGGGGCAGGGGCCTGTTATCCCAGCTACTTAGGAGGCTGAGGCAGGAGAATTGCCGGGAGGCAGAGGTTGCAGTGAGCTGAGATCACACCATGGCACTCCAGCCTGGGCGACAAGAGCAAAACTCCGTCTCAAAACAAAACAACAACAACCAAAAGTTGGGAAGGTAAGTGGATTAATAATGCATGTGTATTTTATGCCTGGTTCTTAGTAAGGTCTCATAAACATTAGCTCTTCCTATTTGTCTCCTAGATTTTTGGCAAATATTTCATTTTTACAATAATGCATCCACACAGTTGTCTTCATTATTTGTTTAACTAAGACCTTTGCATACTTATTTTTATGCAGTCTCTTAATAAGAAATTAAAGCATTAAATTGAAATATAAATCTAATAAAAAATGGAATAAATTTTTAAAAATTCCATGCTAGTAAATCTTAGTGGAGTGTTTTTTTTTTAACTGCTTGCCGCAGTTGATTTTACACCAGCATTTTATGAAGCGTATTTTATTTTTTCTAAGTATTCAATTACATCAAATAGGTATACTAGTACAGGCTGATAGCTATAACTAGAAATAACAGTAAATTTTAAAAAGCTTTTTTTTTTAAAAGAAAGAACATTTCAAAGTTACTGTCAAAGCTTTTCCTGTTTGTCTGAGATTGTGCACTTTAGTAATGAAAAGAAAAATTGAAATATACTGGAGGGAAGTTATACTCATTGGCATGAAATATAGGAGAAAAGCATGCAAAGAAAGCAGTCCAATATATCAAGGCAATTCTAGCTCTGGTCATTATACAAACTTAACATTACATCGTGGATATAAATTTCTTGAGTGAGTAGTTGATTCCTGCTGGATGGAGAAAATGTAAATGGAGCAGATATGCTTTCAAATAGACAATCTTTAGTCTTAATTTGAATAAATTTGGCCCAGAGGGTTTTTATTTGTTTCCTTTGATGAGGTTTTTTTCTTTTCTTCTTTTATTTATCATTTTTTGGAGTGGGCTACTATATGATTTAGCAATTAAATGATTTAAGCTAATTAATGATTGAATGGAAAGATGAGTGAATCAATATATTTATAAAAGTCTGTTCTCTCCAAACATTCTAAAAGACAGATAGCAGATGTCTAGCATGTAATAGGCACTTGATAAAACATTTTGAATGACTAATTCAATTTTATAGATCCTTTATTCTCCCAGATACCTGGTAAATTCTGCATCCAATAGGCATCAAAGTTGGCTGTTTATGTACTGTCATTTGGCATGTATCAGTCTGACGCAAAGACAAAGTTACGTGAGCCAGTGCCAATGTGAACAGATTCTGATCATCAAGATCTACTCCCAAGAAAAGGTGAGGATACAGGAGGTGGAAGTACCAAAGGAAAGAGGAAACTTCCCTCTTCCCACCACTTACTTTAATAGAGGAAGTCAAGCATAAGACTTTAAAATTAGAAGGAATGAATTTAGTGTCCATACTTACTTGCTGTAAGATATTGGGCAATTTTCTTAGCTACCCTAAGTCTCATTTTTCTCACTTGTAAAATGGGAAGTATGCTTTCTCAGTGTTTTCCCAGTGGTGAGGATTCAATCAAAGAAATCTCATGAATGTGTGCATTAAAATTTAATGTACTTCACAGATATGAGACAATAACCACATCATCCACATTGGATGCAATAGAGAAGGTCAACTCTGTAAACTGTAAAAGCATAAAAGGTGAGAGACCTTCCACAGACAACTGAGGTTTAGAGACCTGTGAACTTCAGGACCACATGACTCTGTTGAATGAATATTTTAATCCTTTGTTTTTAAGCAATTTCTATAATGTGAAATTAAATAGCAAAGCTTGATAGCAAAAGGAACAACACAGGTATATTTCAACCCCCCAACCTCTTCCACAGTCATTCCTATAACTCCCAATCATATTTTTACTAAGTAATAAAAAAGGTGCTTTCTTCCTAGCAAAACCCAAACAGCCATGATCTGGACTGTGCCTGGAATCTCAGATGTTGTGTAAGACAGAAAGCATTATAAAACATGAGCTTGCCTCCCCTCAGTGCAGCTTTATTGCATATTTATGCCTGTAGTTCCTGGGTGCTTCTGAGGCAGGAGATATGCTTGTTTACCATTTGGACTGGTTCCATTTCTACTCACCTGTGTGGAGTTTAATCTGGAAACCCCCTTCTGAGCCCCTTAAAGCTTTTTTTAATTTATTTTTTATTTATTTATTTTTGAGCCAGAAGGAGCCTGGGGAGTCTGCATAAATCCAAAGACTCCACATCAGGCACTGGCAGGAAGAATGTGTCGAGCTATGAGGCTTTTCCAGAACTTGCAGGATTAAAAACACAACGGTGATATAGCAAGTGCACAGTGTCACAAAAGACAGGCACCAAATCACACATGCTAATCAGAATGTCTGAAGGTTGGCAGAATTCAGGCAGCAATTTCTCTTCCACCAATCTCCACTTGACTTTTCTTGGGAACCAACAGGGAGATGTTGAATTTGACTATTAATGAGTCAGTACACACTTTATTGGTCCTAAAGCACATTTGTCATGGCAATTTACATGAGTTAGCACCATGTTTCTAAAGCTTGCTACAGAATCTAGCAAGCATTTGTTTTAATGAGCTAACACACCCAGAATGACTTATATTTTTTATGGTATTTATTACATATTGTCATAAACACTATTAACTTAAATTATGGAACCATTTGCACACTCAAAGAAAAAACAAAGTGTTCATCATTAGAGCAAGAAAGAATCTTTAGAGATACCCACTCCCGCGCTTTGTATTCTGTTATACAGAAGAAAATCTGGTGGCATTCTTTGTCTCATCTTAGCTAAAAGGAAATCTGAAGATCTGCAACTTCGCTGGGGTCCTGGAAGTCTGGGATGGAGAGGTAAGGTCCATGGACTACAGTGGGTTAAACATAGGGACCTTCCAGTGGGTAGAACCCATGAGAAAAACTGAAGCCAGCTTTAGATAAATAGGGAGCCAAGTTATCAATCCTTAATAATTAGGAAGGATAGTCCAAGTCATGGGAAAATTTAAGGATAATATACAGATTAACGGAGTCTGGAGAGCCTCCTGGAGTAGGCAAAACATAGCACCAGGCACATTTCATGTTAGACTGTACGCTTGGCTGTGTGGTAAGAAGCTCTGTCAACTTGGACTTAAGCTTTTCATAATAATTACTAATTTCCTGGCTCTTAATGTACATGTCCACTTGCAACTGGAGTAAACTGGTTTTAAAGGCCTTACTTTGATGTGATGTGTCTCTCTAGGATTTTCTGGAATGCTAATATTCATCATCTCCCACTTTTCATTAATCTCTCACACTCAAAGCTCTTTCTTGATGATGCTGCCTTCCTGAGAGTTAATGTGAAATGGTGATTTAAGAGTGTAGACTCTGGTTCACCAACAAGCTATTTGTCTTTGGGACACTTACTTAACCTCTGTGTTGCAGGCAAACAACTCAACCTCTGTGCTGTGTGTAAACGGGCACAATAGTAATCTCTTTAGGGTTAGTGTGAGGATTGAGTTATAATATGCCAGGTCCTTAAAATAGTGCCAGGCAATTAATGAATGCTATTTAGGGGTTTCTAATATTTATTAATTTTAATTATGTATCATCCCTCCTCTATTGTCTAAGGCTAGCAATGTGCAGGGAAGCAAGCATGTAACAGTTTAGATTTTAAAAAAGTTAACAGCATTTGATTTTCAGCTTAATGGATTTTTTAAAAAATGTTTTTCATTTTGAAATAAGAGAATGAGACACATTGGTGTAAATAGGCAGAATCCCTTTGAATGTAAACTGATGCAGTTATGTTAAATTGGTGACTCAAATTACTTAACATTGTTATTACTTTTTTCCACATTTTTTTAAGACTATAAACCTTTGGATTGAAAAAAGTTCAATGAACCTCAAATTGAGTAAATGTAAAATTCAAAATCATGCAAAGCAAATCACTATATCATTTAGAAATAGATACATATATGAGTAAAAGCAATAAATAGGAAAGGCAAGATTAACAAAAATTCAGGATTGCAGTTACCCCCAGGGAGAAGAATGGGGGACTCAAAGGCTTTAAATATATGGGTAAATTTTTTTCCTCAAGTGACCTAAGGGGTAAATAAGTAGTATTATTATTCTTTAAATTGAATATGTACAAAATATGTTTTGCAAGTATGTTAGATATCACAATAAATAGAAAATAAATTAATGAAGTTCATCCATTCTTTTTATGTGTTACTTATAATAACACTAGTCAGAAAACTGGACTCATTCTTGACCACTCCCTCACCAAGCAAATCTAATTAATTATCACATTCTACTTCTCCCTACCTTCACTATCACACCCAGGCCCAAGCCACCTTGACTCTCACCAAAAACACTGAAGTCCCTTCCTCTCTCTTAAACCCCTGCTCTAATCCGTCTCCAGATAGCAGCCAAAGGAAATGCTTTAAACCTTATCTCTCTTCAACTTCTCTATCTCTCCATCCCCTTTGCTATCAGAAGCCACAGAGTGACAAGTAAATTGCCCAAAGTCGCACAGCCGGGAAACGGCACAGGCAAGACTTTTGGGACTTTCGGTGATATTGGGAAAGGCTTAGCCACTGCCTCACGCAGGGTAATCTCTGGATAAAGGACAGATTTATTTCTCCTTGAATCACTATCTCACCTTCTTTGTCTGCTTAGTTTTCCTTAACTCTGACCTCAAACCACAATTTCCAAGAAATGCCTTCCTAAGTCCCTGGCCCCATTGCAGCAATCTCCACTGGTTGTCCTCCAGCACTTCGTACATTTCTAGTAACACCCCTCCTCCACTCTATTGTGACCTCCACAAGGGTAGGAGCCTGTTTTGCCCACCTTCATAGTGCACACCTTACACCCTTGCTCACTCTGGTACTCTCCATGTCCATCTCTCAGTGAAAATGATAGGTCACCAACCAGATCTCTCATCTTACATTCCAATAATAAGCAATCTGGTCTGCTGACCCTACCCACAGTGCTGTGTGTGAGACAGGTGGGCTGGGGACAGAGATCAGCCCTGGCCTATGGAACCTGAGATAGCCTGCCCTGTGGAAGGGTCCTGGTGCCCAGGTGGAAATGAAAGTGAGTTTGGATGCCCAAGACCTCAATCTCTAGAGCCAGTGAACAGGTCACAAATTAGCCCCTTCTGCCCCTGTTCCTTCAATCATATCCACCCCTCTCACTTGGAGATTGGGTGGAGGGCATCTGATGTCTACCCCAATTATGCCGGGGCTACTAGTGACACAGACCAAGGTGGCCAAGCAAGATAAAGTCAGGGTAGGGGTGGGAGGGCAGGGGCAGGCATGGCCAAGGCTGTGGAGCTTCTCCAGAGAGCTGAATAAGCTTGATCCTGCTGAGGTCTGGCTCTTTTCCTTGGCAGCACTGAACATATTTACAATTATTGTCCATGATTTTTCTGCTCCACAATAGAGGCAGGGTACCTTCACGCTCCTCTGAATTCTTGTGTCCAGCACAGAGCATGACCAAGGGCATATGTTCAAGAAATGGGTGGTGCGGCCAACCCCCATGAGTCCTTCAGGTCTGATGCAGGTGCTTCACTGAGAAGTCTTTATTCCTTGACACATTTTTTAGTTGTTTTGATGTTCTTCACCATGAGACCCCATAGCCTTGGTGCTCTTGTATTGTGAGCTCAAAAGACATCTGCTGAATGAATGAATGGACACTTGCAGGCTGACTCTCTCCTGAACAGTTGCCAGGTCCAATGCTCTCTGTCTGGAATCCTCTTTCCTCTTCATTTACCTCTCAGTTTATCTCAACATTTGAGGGATTACTAGATGATACACTCTCTTACTGGGCTCCAGGGTCACTTCCTCCAGAAGGCCTTTCTGGCTCTTTCCTTTAGGGGCTCCTCTACTCCATGGCCACTGCACCTAGGTGGCCCTGTCTGCCCCAAGATCAAGATGGTACCTTGAAACCAGATCTGATTCATCTTTCTGTAGCCATCATGTGGCCATGCTTGGCACCAGTATGGGTTCAGGAAACACCTACTGCTTGCATCATCTCTTAGGAGAGAGACAAACTCTGAAGCAGACTGATCCTGATTGGGATGCCAGCCCTGCACTTGAAAGCATAGCCAAGTTCCTTTCTCTCTATTAGCTTTCTGGGGTAAAACAGCCTGCTGAGCCTGGAAATGAGGTCTAAACTATCTGGCAGAGTTGCCAGGATAGTCATTATCCCCTCAACCTCAGGAGACAGCAGGACAGGATAAACCCCTTAATATCTGGTACTTGGTAGTCCAGATAGCTGGGAAAGGTGGGAGGAGGAGGAGAAGTTAGAGTGGAATTTATCCTTTTCTGCCCTAGTCTAAGGTTCTCCTTTCCCTCCACCCTCAAAGTCACCTAGAAAACAGAGCCCCAAAACTAAATACTGATGTTTTATTTGGGGAGGTAAAAACTCAAGGCATTAGGAGTGAGAAGCAAGGGAAGAAGCAAGAGAGGAAATAATGGGAAGTAATACAAGATGATGTATTACCAGGCTGGGCACTGCTTCATGACAAGCCTTGAGGAGGAATAGCAGTTGTGTGCACCTGCTACTTGGGAAATCTCCCCATAGACTGTGCTATTTGGGAGAAATGGCACTTTGTAGCCATTCATGGAAGGGAGGGAAGAAGGGGGAATTTATCCGCCTGGCAGTTAGCTGTCTCCCATTTTCCATTAGTCAAATTTTACCCCATAAGTATTAACTCACTCATACTTCTAGGTTTGCTGGTGGCAACTTGGGATGCCAGATCTCATGCCCTGTGGTATGGCATTTTATCAATGTCTTTAAAGTGGTGGGAAGAGACAGAGACTCTATGCATGTGGCCAGGGAGAATCTGATAGAGTACATATGTCCTGTCCAGTACAGTCCAATATTGGTTTTCTCGTTTTCTGGAAGAGAACACAAGGCACAGTGATCAAAGACTTTTCCCAGGGTCACATGCTCATTAAGGATTTGAGTGCTGTCTGGCTCTGGAAACTGTGGAAGACCAAGATAAATAACTTGAATTTTATGTAGCAGGTAAAGGAGTCACTACAGGGTTTTAAGCTTGAGAGGCACATGAGATAAAGAGCTTTTTAATGAAGCTCCCAATCTCTACCGTGCCCTACCTTCCCAACCGGCTAAACTCCAGTAGAAGCAGGTGGCCGCAGAAGAGTTAGAGCATTGAAGACAGGTTTTGAGAAGTCTCTGGGTCCAGAGCTTCATTTGGGCTTTAAGTATTGCTCCATAATCATCCTGTGTTCATCTAAGCCTCCACCTACCAAAGAGACAAGCTGGTCAGAGACAGATAATGAGCTGGGTAGAGAAGCCAAAATGAGAAGAGACTGACCTAAAGATGAGGAGAAGGGAGACCATCCATCTCTTCATCATCAGCCTATGGATCTGTAGATTTTGGCATCTGCTGATGAATCCTTTAGTGTTGCCTGAGGTGATCAGATCTCATGAACTGTCAGCCCCACTGATCACATCTATGTGATCTATATCCATTATATATCCACATATTTCGCCCAAGCTCATCAGAAGGGAAGAAAGGCCATGTACAGCCTTCCCATCTGCATGTGTAGGGCCTCTTACTCGGGCAGCCTGGTGCACCACCTGACACTGGCTTAGTTCCTCAGCCTCCTGATCCATTTCAGCCTAGTATCAGCTGTACATGGGAACTGTGTGGGGTCCAGATCCACTTCAGGCCAGACAAGAGACCAGTCACCACAGTGTCACAGGTGGGTGTCCAGAAACCACCACATCCAATATTGCCATTTGGATCAACTACCCCTAGTAAAGTTCTGAAAAACTAAAACAATTGCTTATTGATTTGTACATACATTGCATTTCTGGAATTCAAGCATGTAATAAAAATAAGCAAAAAAAATACTTTAGCATTTTATAAAAACTAGACATATGTTCTAGGCCCATGCAATTATAATCAGGTTTTTTACTTACATGAGTGTCAGGTTGGCCATTCAAAATCATGTGGGGCACGGGATAATTATCTATTTCGTGGGAGGGACTATGCAATGTATTACAGGATGTCTAGCCTACCTAAGCCCTGCCCTCCAAACACCAGTAGGCCCCTTCGGTCATTCATCATAATAATACAAAACCATCTCCCCAAATTTTCAAAATGCCTCATTGGGCAAATTATTGCCCTAGAGAGTATCCAGGACTGGGAGGTAGCTTATTGGTGGAGTGAAAGCCACAGAGTAGGCAAGATTGCCCAGAAGTTCAGAAAGAGTAATAAAAGACCAGGGACAAGGTCAAGTGAAATACAAACATTTAATAAATAGGAAATGGTAAGAAACAGCCTGAAAAGACTGGAAACAGACAGAAGGAGAACAAGTTTCAAGGCCAAAGGAGAAGAGGAACAGAAAAGGGGAAATAACGTTTTCTCTAGAAGAGATGAGTCAATAGTGTCAAATGAAATAGATAAATTAGGTGAAATGAGGAACTGATGTAAGTCTACTGAATTTCACAATTAAGAAGTAATTTCTGAATTATCCCAAGGCTGTCAGTGCTGCCTTTGTGGATTGAGAATGTATTGCAGCAAATTTGAAACTGGATATCAAAACTGGAGACACTACACTGTCAAATCTTTCTGAAAGGGGGAGAGAGATGGGAATTACGATTGACATGACTCATTGGATCAAGGCAACTGAATTTTAATTCACATTCCATCGCATTTCCTTCAAGAAGTACCTTATCATTCCATGCTTGTAAAATGCACAAGCAATGCCTGGCTTCAATCAAACTCTAAAGAAGCGTGTTTACCTGTTCATATATTTGCTTTTAAAACAAAAACATTTCTGATTTAAATAAGTGAGACTTTCTTGAATAAATTCTACAGTGGGAAATTGAACATGCATAGACCTCTCTCTTCCTCTTTTTGAAGTCTCTGGCAATATCTTTAAGTGTGGTCTGTGTACAGCTACAAACTTCAGCTCATGTAAACAATAGCATGTTTCTTTCTCTTTCCCCAACATTAGCGACTCTGACACTTCTTCTGTTTCTTTCCAGGAGACAGAGGTCAATATTGCTGTGTCTGAAATCCCATTGCAGAGCTTCACTAGGGCTCTTCACAATAACTACACCTCTTTTCAGAAACGTCAACAATACCTGAGTTGTAAAGAATCTCTTTGCCAAAATGTGTCTTTAGTCTTGCAGTTGAATTGGTAAAGAATAGCATCCTCAGCATTTTATGTTAAGGGTAGAAAACTTGAGCATGTTTATACGCCAAAGAGAGCAAGATAAAGAGGGGGAGGCTGATGGAACAGGTGTTAAAATGATTAATGATGCAACAAGAACATCAAGACTGGAAGAAATTGAACTAAAACTCTTAGATAGAAGGAGACCCTCTTTCAGTTTATAGAAGGAAAAAAGAAAGGTATCATCACACCTCTAGGGAGTGGGGCTTGGAGGGTGAGATGGTGCTTTTTAGAAGCTCATATAAAGGGGCCATATCACTTGAGATGCATTAGACTGCAAATAATGGATGTCCTAAGTAAACTTGGGTTAAACAATAAAGATACTTATTATCTCATTTAAGAAGAAATATATCCAGATTTATTTAATAATAATGTGACACAGTGAATCGAATTATCTGAAAATGACCATAAAAACTCACTCTCAGTTAGGAAAGCAGGCCGGCTGTCATGAGAGAATGCAGAGTGGTTGCTACCTTCTCTAAGTGGGCAGAACAGTAACCAGCCTAAGCATTCTGCGTAGTGTGACCATTGGCTCCCTTCCCCTAGCATTCCCAGACAATTTTTTTAAACTCATCGTTTTCAATAGATGATCCATGGTCCCTAAAGCAGCAGCATCCACATCACCTGGGAACATGCTAGACACGCAAATTCTCAGGGCCCACCTCGGAACACTGAATTAGAAGCTCTGGGGGTGGGGTTCAGTAATCTGTATTTTATCAAGCACTACACGTTCATGCTAATGGTTAAAAACCACTGTTGTGAACATCTGACACCCAAAATCCAGATGCAGGGACTAGATCATTGAGGGTTTCAAAAGTAATGAAAAGAACTTTATGGAGTCAAGCAGGAGAACAGTTCTGTGTAATACATATGCCACGCTGCTAGTAGCCACCCTCCTGGAGTCATTTCAAATTAATTCTCAAATTCAATTAGGAAAAGCAACGGTTGCTGTTTTTTAGCAAATGTTGCACAAATTTGATCAATCACAAGGGTATTCACAAGAGTACTGCAGAGACAATGCCCTAAAGGTCATGCTGATTCAGTTTTACCTGATAATTTGCCTCAATAATATAAATCTGAGAAGTATAGTAAGAGAACATGAGACAGACCTAGACTGGCATCCGAGATCTATTTTTCACCATGTGTATCTTAACTTCTCTGAGATAACTTTACTCATAAAGCTCATACACACTGATCTCTTAAAGTTACTGTAAGAGAAAGAGGATAACATGCACTATACATAGCACAGTGTTTGATGTGTCAGAAGAGCTTAGTAAATGATGTGAAAAAAAAGCTCATTGCTGTGTGGTTTTTGTTGTGACTCTTGTAGTTATTGGTGCCTGGGTGTGATATTGAAAATGTAAAGAGGAGGAATGATAATAGCTGAAGTGAATGTCTTAGAGCTTTCGTAGGAAGTGCAGACTGGGAGAGGAGGGAGGCTTCCAATGCTAGAGATGCTTAAAATAAATCTTGAAGAATGAGTAAGAGAGAGAAGAGGCTCAAGGAAAGGTGATTCAAAGCTGAGGACACAACATAGATACTGGCATGGAGGCACAAACAACTCTGCCTTTTAGGGAATATCTAAGGAGTGTTGTTGGAATGAAGAGTAGGACCCATGACAAAGAGAGTGATGAGATGAAATTGCAGGTTAAGCCAGGGTCCTGACACGAAGACCCTACTTGGTCTACCTAAGGAATTGGATATATATTTGAAGAAAATGTGAGGACTGGTGTGTCTTTAGCAGGAAAATAATATCTGCTTTCAAAACCCTATAGAAGCTAAAGGGAGGAGAATGTATAGAAATGAAGAAGAACTTGGAGTCAGAAGACTTGTTTGGAGCTTGTTATCATAAATCAGGAGAGCAAGATGAGGGCCTGGGAAAAGCCATGAGGGGAGTGTGAGCGATTACCCTAAGAGATTTTAATTAAAAAATGTTTTCTGATAGATAACAGTATCCTGATTATCGAGACTTTCCACATTAAGAAAAAAAGAATAAATGGAATGGACTCTGAATATGTCTTATGTGACTATCAATGTGCCAGGAACAATGCGGCTTGGTTCTTGAGTTTAACACCTTACAGCATCACAGGCAGAACAAGCCACACGTGCCATGTACTGTTAGGAAAAGTCAAATTAAGTATGTGCTAAGTGCTAGTAGGTGTGCTTGAGACACAACTAAAGCAAGGTCTTGAAAAAACTATTCTGGCCCCAAACCCAGAGTCCCAGGATATAGTTTCAACTTTGTCATTGCTTTAGAGAGTAGTGACCTTCACTGTCCCCTCTGGGTCTTATATTTCTCCTTTATATAAAAGACAAGATTGATTTGAATTGAAAAGACAAGAAAATGACCCAGGCAATGCTTCTCCAAACAGAGCTTATGCCTGCAACCTGGCATACTGAAAGTTACAGAATAGACAATATGCATCATCTCCTGATAATAAATAATTCAGATACTATCCTTCTGTTGAAATAAATGTAGACATAATGATTTTGTGTATAATGTAAATATTCATACATTTTAAAGATAAAACACAAAGCTTCAAAGACATATCTGGCTTGCAAGGTATAATAGACAGACTTCTAAGATGGCCCTCAATGATCTACACCTCCTGGTATTTGCATCCTTTTGCATTTCCCGTCCTTTGAGCATATGCTAACCCTAGTCACAGAAAAAGAAATAATCAATAGAGTGAACAGTCAACCTGCAGGATGGGAGAAAATATTTTCAATCTATACATACAACAAGGGTCTTGATATGGTTTGAACCTGTGTCTCGCTCAGATCCCATGCAACAGTGTAATCCCATGTCACGGTGTATTCCCAAATGTTGGAGGTGGGGCCTGATGGAAGGTGATTTGTTTATGGGGATGGTTTCTCACGAATGGTTTAATACCATCCTTTTTGTACTGTTCTCACGATAGCGAGTGAGTTATCATGAGATCTTTTCATTTTTAAAATGTGTTAACACCACCCCCCTCTCTCTCTTCCTCCTGATCCAGCCATGTGAAGTGCCTGCTCTCACTTCACCTTCCACCATGATGGAAAGTTTCTTGAGGTCACCCCAGAAGCCAAGCAGATGCCAGCATCATGCTTCCTTTACAGGCTGCCGAACTGTGAGCCAATTAAACCTCTTTGCTTTATAAATTACCCAGTCTCAGGTATTTATAGCAACGTGAGAATGGACTAATCTAGGTCTAATATCCAGAATTTACAAGAAACTCAAACAACTCAACAAAAAAACCCAAGTAATCTCATTAAAAAGTGGGCTAAAGACATTAATAGACACTTTTTAAAAGAATACAAATAGCCAACAAGCATACGAAAAGATGTTCAACATCACTAATTATCTGAGAAATGCAAATTAAAATCACAATGAGATACCTATTTACACAAATCAGAATGGCTATTGCTAAAAAGAAAAAAATAATAACAGATTTGGCAAAAATTTGGAGAAAAAGGAGCACTTATACACTGTTGGTGGGAATGCAAATTAGTACAACCTCTGTGGAAAACCTCATGGCTATTTCTCAAACAACTAAAAATAGAACTACCATAGAATCTAGCAATTCTCCTACTGAGTATCCATCCAAAGAGAAAAAAATCATATCAAAAAGATACCTGCACTGGTATATTTATCACAGCACAATTCACAACAACAAAGATACAGAATCAACCTAAGTATCCATCAATGAAAGATTAGATTAAATGAGGTATATATACATAGTGAAATACTATTCATTCATAAAAAAGAATGTCTTTTACAGTGACATGCATGGAACTGAAGGCTATTATCTTAAGTGAAACAACTCTGACACAGAAAGTAAAATACCAAATATTCTTGCTTATAAGTGGGAGCTAAAGAATGTGTAAACATGGAAACAAAGAGTAGAATGACGGACAATAAAAACCCAGAGGGGTGCTGGGGTGAGAGGGGGGTAATGATGGGAGATCACTTGGTGAGTTCAATGTGCATTGCCCCAGTGCAAGCCTTGACTTCACCACAACGAAATATATCAATGTACCAAATTGCACTTACACCACATGAATGTATATATTAACAAAAATAGAATAGAATAGAATACAGCAAAAGTAATAGAAATAAATTTGCAAGTTTGGGTTAGAAAAAACTAGAAACACTCACTCTCTCTTTCTTTCCTCTCATTTAATCCCACTGATGAAGCCAGTTTTCATGCTGTCAGCTGCCCTACTGAGATGACCACCTGGTCAGAAACAGCCAGCAAAGAACTAAAGCCCTCAGTCAGACTATCCACATGGACTGAACTCTGCCAGTGAGTAGATACATGAACTTGGAAGCATATTCTTCCGTATTCGAGTCTTGAGATGATTGCAACCCTGGCTGACCCTTTGATTGGAGGAGATCCAGTGACCCCAGATAAGGTGTACCTGGATTTCAGCCCCATGGAAACGATGAGATAATACATGTTTGTTACAGTGGTAATCTCTTATGTAATGCAACACACACAAGGGATCACTTTGGGCTGTGGTCAGAAACACCCACTGAAATAGTTTTTCCTTTGTCTCTGCTCTTAGCAGCAGTTGGTGGAAATGTCTATGAAACATCTTTAAGAAGAGCAACCTTTAATGAGGTGAGGGTAAGTGAAGGAGTGTTCCATTGAAAGGGTGACCTCAGATTCCAGATCTCTAGAAAAAAACTTCTCTGGGTGAGAAAGAGTTTATTTCTGCTGCTCAAGAACTTTTTTGAAATAAATGAAAGTAAGGGAGATTTGTAAAGACTGTCTTTAGAGATAATAAGTGAAATTATTATTGGCATCCATAACTCAAAGACAATGTGGATGAAGATGTGTAATGTGAATGTAAACTGTGCAATTTTATATGTGTTTTATTTCACTTTAACGTGGAGGTGTGGGTTGGCAGACAGATGTATATGGGTGGCAGCTATTTCTTATAATTAGCAGAAATTATTTACTAGTTTGTGCTTATCATAGGAAAAATGGAGGTTCTAGAGCAGGACAATCTGAGTTAAAATTTCAGCTCATCTGCTCACTAGTAGGGCAAGTAAATTGCCTCTGTTTCTTCCTCTGTAGAATGAGTATAATAATAATAATAATATCTCTTTATTGGTTTGTTGTAAGGATCAAATGAGTTAATTTTTGACATAGTATATAAATTGTCTATTACTACATCTATGTAACAAACAACCTAAAATTTAGTGGCTTAAAACAACAATGTCTTTTTGCATGTGAGTCTACAGGTCACCTGGATGGCTCTGCTGATCTGAACCAGTATTGGTAGATCTCAGTGGGGCTGGCTCATGAATCCGAGGTCAGCTGGTGTGGATGGGCTGAGGGCTGGTTTCTCTAGGGTGGTCTCATTTACATTGTTGGGAATTTGGATAACTGTTGGCTAGGGTGATGGAGTTTGAATGAGCCACATGTCTCAGATCTTTCAGTAGCCTACGTTGAACTTGTCCATAAAGTAGCAGCAGTGTTCCAAAAGAAAAAGAGGAAGCATGCAAGACTCTTGACACCTAGGCTTCTAACTGGTAGAACACCACTTCTGCCTTGTTTTATTGGTCAAAGGCAACCACAAGGCCAGCCTAGACTCTACCACTTGATAGAACTACAAGCTCATACGACAAAGGGAAGGGAATAATTGTCACTATTTTTGCCAACAATCCGCCATAGTTGTTGGAATTGAAATGTTAGCTATTGTTATTATGATTAGATGAGGTTGTGGCATAATAATACATAAAATCCTAGAATATCAGAATTTTAAGAGCCCTCAGAGAACCATTAATTTATATATTCAATGCTTTTATTGTATACACAGGGAATGCAAAGAAAGCCAAGCCATTTGTTTTAGGTTTCCTGGTTAATGATGAGCTTGGACTAAAACCCAGATCTTCTGACGCCTAGGCAATATTCTTCTCAAAGACTCTGAACCCTAATGTATATGACTATCTATGAATGTACATGACTACATTATTATTATTTTTATATATATGTACTTATAGTCATGTTTTTACTTAGTCTACAAAATATTTTCTAGATATTTGCTTCTTTACTTGTTAGTTTAAGGCATCTGAATGCAAAGATTTTGTTTTGTTTTTGTGTGTGTGTGTGCTGATTGTATTCAGTGACGCCTAAAGGATGCTATCAAGGATCTTTGAACAAGGATCACAGAATGTTGAATTGAAAACATTTCCCAAAGCCCCAAGACATATTTCAACACTCACCTCCAGAAACCATTGTTGCATGGCTGCCCAAGATAAGACCGGCCCTATTTTATAATTCAGCTTTACTTCAGGGAAGAGGGAGTGAGGCAGAGCATCGTAAACCCAGCCAATGGAATGTGTTATAAAAGCCCTTGTTCTTTCACCCTAAGGACAAGCTGTGGAGAAATGATATGGGAAATGTGGACAGAGAGTCCCTGCTTCTAGAGAGCAGTGAATTCTTAGAAAAGCCAGTCCAACCCTCCCAGTGACTATCATTGCTATGGAAGCCCAGAGGGCTACGCATGGAGACACAATTGTGTTTGCTGCTGCTGGTGGTGTTGTGTTGCCATTTTTGGTTGTTGTTCTAATGGTCCTCGGCACACGGCATGGTGTCATTCATCCATTTGGGGAATATCTCAATAATGGGGAGCCAAGTGTTTTTTCCTTGTGTGTTGCTTTTGTCAGGATGATCTAGATTATGCTGCAGTAACAATAAAAAATTCCCAAACCCCAATACGTTAAAACAAGAAATGTGTGTTTCTTACTCTCATGAAATTCTCATTATGGATGAGCTGGAAACTGTACTGTTTCTCTCTTCAGTGCCCAGGCTGGCAGAACAGCCCACTCAAAATCACTGCAGATTGTTGTGGCAGAGGAGAAGACAACATAGTGACTGAGAACTGATTCCAAGGTGTTTGAGATAGCCTGGCATTTAACTGGGTGGGCAAAGCAACTCCTACAGCCATGCCTAACTGCAAGGGAAGAGAGAAGTGCAATTTTACAAGATGCCCAGAAAAAAAACCCAGAAACTATAATACTTTGAGGAGTTTGAATGTCTACTAGTCACATACCCTCAAGTTAAGGTTATAGTAGAGGCTAATGAGTGGCAGGTATATGAATATGTGCATCAACATTAAACCCTCAGATTTTATGACAAAGCTTACAATGTCCCATTCTCTTTAGGCAAATGAGATTCTCCCTCGCTTCACTCCTACTTATTAGAAAGAATACAGACAAGGCAGTAAGACTTCTGTTCATGGGTAATCTCTTTTTTACTCCCATCCCATGGTAACCACCTCATTTGCTATTTTTATGGGATTTTGTTTCATGAAATTCCCTCTCTCTTCTGTATCTCCAGACACATTATGTATCTGATGTCCCCATTCCCAGTGATCACCCTTTCTCTTCCCATCTTTTCACAATCAAGAATCTTTTTTTTTTTTTTTTTTTTTTTTTTTTGAGACGGAGTCTCGCTGTTTCTCCCAGGCTGGAGTCTCGCTGTGCCTCCCAGGCTGGAGTGCAGTGGCGCAATCTCCACTCACTGCAAGCTCGGCCTCCCAGGTTCACGCCATTCTCCTGCCTCAGCCTCCCAAGTAGCTGGGACTATAGGTGCCTGCCACCACGCCCCGCTAATTTTTTGTATTTATAGTAGAGAGGGGGTTTCACCGTGTTAGAATGGTCTCGATCTCCTGACCTCGTGATCCGCCTGCCTCAGCCTCCCAAAGTGCTGGGATTACAGGCATGAGCCACCGCGCCCAGCCTAAGAATCTTAAGCATACTCAGAATCAACTCTGTTTGCTTTCTAGTCTCACATTCATCACATTTTCAGGTTCTACTCATACTCTAAGGGGAGGGAATAAGAAAAGGGTGAGAGTCAATGAGGTTATCTTAGAATTCTGTCTGCCACAGCAAAGGCCAAAGAACAATAAATGTCAAGTATAGGTGGGAGCACTATTTCACTTGCTTAAAATCTCTAAGCCAATAGGATAATGCCTGTTGAATGAAAAAAAAAATTGAATGAATGAGCGCATGACTCAGGCCTCTGAATCATCCTCTATAATGCTACCTTTATCCCTAACAGATAGTATCTGTAGTACTTGTTAGTAGTACCCTGGAGGGGTGTACCACCTGTTAGGGGTAGACTACCCAGACATCATGGATATCTTGGTCATCTGAAAATCCTGTCACCCCAAAAGGAATGCTTCTCACTATCTTACCTTCAATGTAGCGTAATGCCCTGGCATAAAACCTCTGCCACTGAATGGTCAGGGTTCACATTCCACCTATCCTTTTACTATTTTGTCATGCTATCCAAAGTCACTGAACCTCACATAGACTCAGCCTTTTTTTAAAAAAATATAACAATAATAACTGCCTCATAGTGTTTTCACAAGGATTAATTAAAATGTTGTAAGCACACATCTAGGCACACACTGAGCGCTCAACAAATGTTAGTTAACATTGTTATTATTGCTGTTGTCACTTTCATCTATTCCTTTAAAGCATCAACACCTTGTTGTTCACCACTTTTCTTTTTCCTCCCTTTAGTCTTCTTCTTTCACAGAAACAATCAGAAGCCGATTACATTTGCTAAAGTGCTGATACCAAAAAAACAAAATCACCTTTTAGCCAGCTCACTCTCCCAAAAAGTGATAGGATTAATTTGTGTTCCCTCCCCATCACCCACTTCCTGGAACTAGACCACAAGGCAGAAAGTAGAACATGGGGGCTAAGAAGGCCTATTTTTTTCTTCATTTGAATACAGTGATGTGGATAGAAAGGGCCTACAGAGAGGCTAAAGGTCTCAAAAAGAAAATCACAGATGGTTTATTAGAAATGGCTTTTCCATTAACCATCTGTGTGACCTTGGGCATGTTGCACTTCACCACTGCAGTCCTGTGTCCCCTCCTCTGCAGAAAGAGGAGCTTACCCTGTGATATCTGGCATCTCACACTGACATTCTGACATCCATGATATGAGGGCAGCACTGCAAACAGCCCAGAGCCTCCTGGCAGGAATGGAACACACATTGTCCTGATGGCTGAGGAAGGCTCGGCTCATTGATTTGACCAGCCTTGTATTGCCAGCAAAGAAAATGGTATCTCCCTCCATGAGATAAAGCTGAAAGTCATGGAGCAGAAAGGCAGCAGGAATGGGAACTCATTGATACCAATACTCTCCAGGTCTATAATATTACATTGGATTCTACAGAGCACTTCCATGTATATCATCAATCTGGATTTCACAAACAATGGCATGGGGTAAGTAGAGTGGTTATTAGTATCTACATTTGCGAGAGACCTAAGTTCAGGCGTCTGCCCAAGATGAGAGAGCAAAGGTTAAGACCCAGATGTAGCGTGGTAAACAAGTTAAAGAGATTTTAGGTCTATAGCCTTAGATTTTTGTCTATTGTCTCTCTGGTAGTTGACTTTGGAACATGACCTTTTACAAATTCTCTACTCTGAGACTTGCACCTTCCTGACCTATAAAAGAGGAATAATAATAATAATAATTAAAATATCAAAGGGTGGTTGCAAGGTCCACATCAGATCACATATATGATTCCACTTCACTGACTATAAAATGGTGAGCTTAGTTTTTTTTCGAATTGCCTTGGCACTTGGCACTGCATTGTATTCACTCTTCCAAAAATGATAACTCATAGACAGGCAAAACAATCTACATCATGTGTCTGGAAGATTTATATTCCAGAAACTACTCCTTCATCTGTCTCATTCTATGTGTCACATCACAGGCTTAGCAAGCCCCTGACACTTCTCTCCCAAAATCTATGTCCCTGTCTTAAAAACCATCATAAGCTTTAACCCCACCAAGGACTTTTACAGTGATTAGACCCTCTTAATTCAGCCACTGCCCCCTCCACTGAACTCAGAGATGGATGGTCGCCTGTCAATCTGTCCAATTGCGCAATATCTACCTTGGTAGAGAGACACTACCCACCTACCTTGTTATTGGCAGGCCACAGGAAACAGAAGGAACACATACTTGGGAGGGGTGAAAATAAGTAATTCCAACTCTAAGCTGTTGGAACTTCAAATTATTTTGAGCCTTAAAGGAATAAGATCATAGGGCCTGAGTCGGGTGATAGGCAGCTGCAACATAGGCAGCTGTAACGTAGGCAGCTGTAAACTTTGTTTCTTTTACCGTGGATTAGCCTCCTCCTTCACCTATATTGTTTTATAAAATGTAAATGACTAAAGGGCACCAGGGAAGGGAAGACCCCTACCCTCTTATTGTTGATTTTTGTTATAGAGTAACTTCCCTCTTACCTCTCTCACACAAAGACCACAGCTGTCACATTAATCTAGTAGTCCTAACTTTTTTGACACCAGGGACCAGCTTCATGGAAGATAATTTTTTCATGGGTAGGGGTAGAGTGGGAGGAATGGTTTCGAGATCAAACTGTTCCACAAGAAGTATGCATCATAGATCCCTCACACGCACAGTTCACAATAGGGTTCGTGCTCCTGTGAGAATCTAATGCTACTGCTGATCTGACAGGAGGCAGAGTTCAGGGGGTAATGCTTGCCCACCCACTCTTACCTCCTGCTGAGTGGTCCAGGACCACTGGTCTGTAGCCCAGGTCTTGGGGATGTCTGGTCTACTGGAATGTTAAATATATTCTTTTAAATTGGAAAGGAAATGAAAACAAGTTGTACAGAAGAGAAAAACTGTAACTAAATTGTTGTAACTCATAAACCAGCCTTGTATAGAAAATGTTGTAATCCTGTCAAATTTTTTTGTTTTCTTCCTTCATAGGCAAAATCTTAACTTTTAACTTCAAAGAACTGACCTCACTTCTCTGATGTCTGTTTTCCAGGTGGCCATTCCCAGCTTTTCATGTGAATACACTCTTTAAACTGTATTCTGATCTTTCTGATTATTTCTCTCCCAGCTCTGCCACTGGCCAGCTGGGTGACTTTGGTGAAGTCACTGAATCCATCAGAAGCACAGTTTCCTTTTCTACGAAGTAGAAAATACAATTCCTGTCCTACAATCCCACAGATTTCTGAGCATCAATAATGGAGGTGTTGTAGAATCACTTTGTGAATTCATGTGCTACGGAGACAGTCCTTGTTCTTGATTTGTTACTTAAATATTGTAATTTTGTTTGATTGTTTACTGAAGTGATGTCTGAAAACTCCCATCTGTAACTAATCTCTGACACAATGAACTTCCATGATAATGTTTTAAGAGAGAAAAAGAAAAAAAAAAATTCTGAATACCTACTAAAAGCTAGATAATGTATTAAATTGACTTGTATTGCTTATCTCATTTTAGTCCCACAACAACCCTCTGAGGAAAATAGGATTCTCACTTCCCAGAAGGTAAGCAGCTGTCTTGGGTTTCTGGCCTGAGTGACCACAGGCTTAATGATGCTAATGACAGACAAAGGGGGACTCATGGGCTCTGAGCAGATCCTGGGGGGTACTTGCTGATATACCCAGAGGGAGCTGTCCCGCAGGCAGGCAGAACTCAGGTCTGCACCTGGAAGGGGTATTAGCTGAGCCTGGACACTTGTGGGTCATTCATGAGGAGGAAAATGAGACTGAGTGTGTAAATGTGGTCAGTCAGGGAAAATGTATAGACTGAAATATGGAGACCCCAATGGAATGCTTGGAACTAACATTTTAAAAATGGACTGAAGAAGAGAATGAGATGGAGAAAATTGAGGAGCTGCTAGAGAAGCAGGGGGAGCATGACAGTGAAAAAAGGTCTCACTTAACATTGTCAATAGGCTTTTGGAAATGGCAACTCTAAACAAAACAATGTGTGAGTGTGACAAAACCAATTTTACCATAGGCTAATTGATATTAACAAGACTTAAGTTTGTACTCCATATTCTGGTCAGAAACATATCATTATACTTCTAAATGGAAACTCCAAACACTTCTAATATTAAACATTGAAATAAATGTGAGATATGCATGTGTTTCAGAAAAAATAATAAAAACAAGTTAGATAATTATTTACTCATTTATTCTAGTGCAGGATCTTGGGTGGCTGGAGCCTGTACCAGCAGCTCAGGAGCCAAGTGGGACCCAACCCTGGCCAGGATGCTGTCCCATCACAGCACACACTCATGCCCACATCCACGCTCATTCAGACTAGGACCATTGAGACACACCAACAAACCTAATGTGCATGGCTTTGACATGTGGGAGGAAACTGGAGTACTCAAAGAAAACACAGCAGACACAGACATGGGGAGGACTTGCAAACTCCACACAGACAGTGGCCCCAGCTGGGCATCAAATTTTTTTTCATAAACATTATAATGAAACATTGTTGAATTAAACAACATTATTTGAGAAACTGCCATATGCCGCTGCAGAATTCAGCAAGAGGAATTTCAAGTAGGAGGAAGAGTTTGACAATGCTTACAATTGTTTGATTTTTATAATATAAGGACTAAAAAGCGTCCAGTGAATTTGGCAGTTAGTTCTTCATTAATCACAGGGAGGCCATCTTCAGTGGAGTCATGATGGCAGAGGAAGGCTGCATCACTGCAGTTTAAGGAATGACTGGGAAGTGAGGAGCATGCAGAGAGAATTAGTTGACAACCCCATGAGAAAGTACAGACTGGTGAGTGATAACCGGGAGAAGATGAAGCCTCCAGGGAGAGGTTTGTGCATGAGAAATGGCTGATAAACTTGTAGAAACCCAGCAGTTGTTTGCAGAGGAATGGTGAGTCTGGAGTCTTGCCATCTGTGCACTACTCAGAGATACCTGAAGAAATGTGGTTCCAGCAGCCCAAAGCTGAAAAGAGACATTGGTAAGCTAGAGCACGCCCAACAAAAGTGATGAACATAAGAAAGTAATTCAACATTTCCGATGATGCACACACACACAATACACACAAACACATATACAACATATGTATCACACACACATTGAACACGCAACACACACAACACAACACACAAACATATGCAACACATGCATATTACACGCATACACAAAACATGCATTAACCATGTATACAATGCATCATATGTACATCAGACACACATTACATACACAACACATCCAGTACAGGTAAAACACCACATACACATATACATCCACACACTAGACAACACATATAGCATATATGTGATGCACATGTGCATATATGCACCACATGCTTGTATGCACAAAACATCCACATAACACACACAGAGACACACACATACACAGACACACACAGAGTAGAGTTGTCTAGCAAGCCAAAGATATACATACCATAGTCCCAGCAAGAAGCATGGGAGGAAGGGAAGAGACTGATGTGTACTAGTCTTTGAAGGGCTGCAAGCTCACATGTTTAACCAAGCAGAGAGAAGGCAACCAAGAAAAAAAGGCATGAGAACAAGATGTGATCACCCTCAATCTCTGCCAATGCAAGCCACAGTACCATTGTGGGAGCAGAAACTGTAACCCTTTGAGCATACTGTTGGGTGTCCAACACTGAATCAGAGTGAGCTACTATTCCTTTACAGAAAAGAAAAGACACTCAAACCGCACCCCCCCACACCTTTTTTTTTTATTTATTTACAATGAATGAGTGGTCTCTTGGAAACTGTCCCATGTCTACTTCAAATGTGCTGTTTGAAACGCTGAATATGAAGCATTGTACTATAAAGACATACACACATGTTTATTGCAGCACTATTTACAATAGCGAAGACAGGGAACCATCCAAATGCCCATTAACGATACGCTGGATAAGGAAAATATGGTACATATATACCACAGAATACTATGCAGCCATAAAAAGGAATGAGATCATGTCCTTTGCAGGGACATGGATGAAACTGGAAGCCATCATCCTCAGCAAACTAACACAGGAACAGAAAACCAAATGCCACATGTTCTTGCTCATCAATGGGAGTTGAACGATGAGAACACATGGACACAGGGAGAGGAACAACACACACCGGGGCCTGTTGGGGGTGGGGGTTGAGGTGAGGGAACCTAGAGGATGGATCAACAGGTGCAGCAAACCACCATGGCACACGTATACCTATGTAATAAAGCTCCACATTCTGCACATGTATCCCGGAACTTCAAGTTAAAAAAAAAAAAAAGAAAGAAAGAAAAAGAAAAAAGAAATACTGAAGGCATGGGAAGACCATTACATATAGCTGCTACAGACTTAATTTCTCTTGATAGAAAAAAGAGACTTGGACAAAGGGCACTGGGCCAAACCTGAGGTAGAAAGAAAAGAGGTTTTCTGCCATCGATGGGCATCATCATTTCACACTAAGGCCACCCCTCCATGATGAGTCTTGGAAAGTGTTTTTGTTTTATCTGACTGAGTTCTTTTTTTGTTTTCTACATAGGAAGAATCCCAGACAAACATGAAAATTCATTCCTTTCCTTGTTGCCTCCAGTGAAAAGAGGTGGAGATGAGGGAGAAATTTACTGTTTACTCTTTTTTTTTTTTAAGGTTTTTGCTATTTTCTTATTCCCCCGAGTAAAAAACTCTGGAAATGGTCTCCAGGCTCTCAACAACAATATTCTGTTTCCATTTCTTACTGCATTTCTTTTCTTTCCCAGGACTCTTCTGACAGTGCCAAGTTGCACGCTGGGTTGTCATAGAATGTTCTGAAGTCGTGTAAAAGGAACTTGCACAAAGGAAGAAAAAAAAAGGTTTTCTCCTACTCTGCTTAAATTAGTCATTGTCTCCAGCAGCAATATCCATTTCCTTTCACTTTCCTGGTCTGGCTTCTTCTTCTTTTTCTTGTTTTTTTTTTTTTCCCCCTGCAGATATTCTGATTTGAGCTCAGCGCACACATTCACCCCAGAAGTTCCCAGGATGCCAATAAAGATCCTTGCCAGCAGACCTTATCATGTTCCTCTTGAAACGGTTTTGTCATTCTTTGGATGACTGTGGAACATCTAGTCTCATACATGCCTGTTTTTTTATTGGGTTTCTGCACAGTCACAACCCAATAATGCACAATGGTAAGATGTCCCAACTGACACAAAACTAAAGAGTCAAAATGCCCTCCGTTGTCAATTGCTGCTTAGCTCAGAGGCTGTTCCAAGATTTGCCTTGAGTTCAAAGAATTGGCCCAAGGTGCATTTATCTTTGAAAATACATATTCTGTACAGTGCTTTTTCCTTTTGCCTGGGAAAGTCCTGGTTTGTGTCTATCACCCAGGAGTAATCATTTATAGCACCCATTTCATTCTCACAAGTGTCTCAGTTTGCACAGCAAGTTCCATAGCCAGCAAGGATACAGTATACACTGGAGACACAAAGATGCAAAAGACAGTATCCTTGCCTTAGAGGAGCTCAGTCTTTTTAGAAAGACAGGCAAGTAGATGATTATAATATAAGAGCTAAGATAAAGATATGAATAGAGTTATATGACTTTGTCCCACTGTCTCTATGTCCCTTCTGTCCAGCACACTGTCCAGAACACAGAGGTGTTTGGTAATTTTATTGTTGCTGCTTTTGTTTTAACCAATCACAGTGTTCTTTCTATAGACAGAATGTTCCCAATAACGGGCCATTCTCCCTTTCTTCTGCCCTGTCTTTTCTTGCTCCGTTATTTTCTTCCATAACTCTTGAGTCTCCTGGACATATAACCTCAAAAAAAAAAAAAAATCAAGAGCATGGATGAAAATCACAAGGGTAACAAACTGACATGCTAGCTCTGAGTCCCTCCTCAATCTTTGCATAAAAATTACAGGAGGTGCTGTTTCTGCCCCTTTCCACATGTTCTGTAGCCCTGAGTGCCAAGTTACATCTGCCCCTGATGGCCCTAGTTTGTAGCTTTTTCCAGCTGTTTCTGCTTCTGCTGCCTTGGCTACTGGTAATACAGGCAGGTCTCGCTAATAGAACTTAAGATCAATACTGATATTTTATCCAAATATGGTCGAGTTAATGCTGGGATTGACCTAATGGCTCCTGCTACCCCCAGGGAGGGCATGATCACTGCCAAAATCATGGGCTATGGCCTCACACTTCTGTGGCCATGCATAGGGCCCTTCTTGAGATGAGGGCAGGTGCTTCTCTACCCCAGTTATAACTCTTCTTATTCTCTGAAAAGGATCACTTCACTTACCATTTACTCATAAGATTCTCTTGCAAGCAACTCTTGTGTACGACTCCGACAAATGAATCTTTCAAGCTGGGGGGTTCCATCTGAGTAAAAATGCAGCCTCCATGTACAAATGTTAAATGTTCCTGGGTTTATTTTCTATGTTTAATTTTTATCAACTTTTTAATTAAAATGTCATTATAAATTTAAGACAGAAGGAAAGGATAGGAGAGAGGCCAGGATGGGAGAAGCATGTTAGAATGTATTGAGTTGTGTAAGCTGTTTCTTTATTTCTTTACGCTAAAGTGTTCTGAATTTCTGACATCTTGATATTTTTAGTAGCTTCAAATCCTGAAGTTTGTGAGTAGAAAATTGTGAGGCACTGACTTGCCAAGTGGCAAAGAAATAAAAACAAAGATGAAAACCAGAAAAGTTAAGTGAACAACTGCAATTCTGTGAGATAAAGGCTAAAGCTGCGATGAGAACAGAGACTTCTGAGGGCACAGAGACAGGTGTCTAAATGGGGGATGGAGGGACGCAAGAACATAGGATATTATCATCTCTCAGTTTCTTCTTGGGTTGTTCCCTAAGATATCTTGCCTCCTAAGATTGTTAAGTTCTTCCATGGAAAGGACAGTATTTTATTTCTCTGCCTCATTTGTCCATATTACTTTGTAGTGCTTAGTACAGTGGAGAAGCTTCAGACCCAGGTGGTTTCTTGCTTGTTTGATTGATTGAATTAAAAAAAAAGGGAGAGGAAATGGGATAATCTGGAGAACTCCTAGAGTGGTTGAGTATTGCTGTAAAGTCTGCCAGTAATTCTCCGTGTGACCTTGAACAATCATTTATCTCTTAGTTTTTTCAACTGTAAAATAAGTATGACCAGATAATCACCAAGTTCCAGACTAGTTTTAAAACTTCATGAGTCTATAATTGTGACTGTTAGATCAAGTTAAAGGAGACACTGTAGGGCTTGATAACGCATATACAAAAGCCATTTTAAGGGCTGAACTTGGACCTTGGTTTCTCTACTATAAATCAAAGATATTAGAATAGATTATCTTTTTTATTGCTTCCTTCCAAAATACAAGAAATATCTGAATCAAAACACTAATCTTCATCTTCAAAAACCAAATCCCAATGACATAATATCGGTCCTCAATAAGGAAAAGGAATAGACTTTATTCACATATAATTCACTGGCCCATGGATAAGAAACCTGTATTTTCAGTAGGTTCATTTTTATCTAAGCCATAAAATCTCAATTCTGTCTCAAACATGGTATTTTCCCTTTCAATATAAGATGCAATTCATTTTATTGTTACTTGAAACTAAAGGAATCCAATAAACTGGATTGGAGCCAAA
The DNA here is from genome assembly GCF_006542625.1 of Nomascus leucogenys. NCBI lineage: Eukaryota > Metazoa > Chordata > Mammalia > Primates > Hylobatidae > Nomascus > Nomascus leucogenys. The sequence continues at coordinate 71,025,034 of NC_044400.1, forward strand.
GAAGACCATAATGACAAAATGATTGATCCTTTTATAATGCTATTCTAAGACTGGAGAAATGCAATATAGACAATATTCATTTATACCACCAACCAGTATTCATCTCTGTAATAGAATGTAATACTCCTTTGCATTTATTAAGTACCTGTCACCACTAGAAATACAAAGTAAAATGGCTTCACTGTTAATTTTCGGGCATGCTCAAATATTATTTGTTATGGCCCCACTGACATGAAGAATCTGTATGGGAACTTGAGGCAGAAATGTCAGCTCTATTGCATAGTGAGAACAATAAAAATGGTGTGTCTGGGATCCATTGGGGGAAGCAGAAATTAAGTAAGCAGATAGTATTTGAAAATAAGGACAAAAAAAAAGGATATTTTAAGCAACGGGAGCTGCCCAACAATGGAGGCTGGCAAAGGGTGTTAACCCCAGAGATGGGGCTCTAGACTAGTTGTACTACATGCCACCTTGGTAAATCTTTGCAGCACCCGTCTGAGACAAATCTTAATTTCCATCACACAGATGAAAAAGCAGAGTCTCAAGAGAGTTAAGCCCTTTTCCTTGAGCTATTGAGCTATTACATGATTAAGGCAAAACTTGAAATGAATTTTGACTGATCCTAAAAGCCTATGTATTTTCATTATGTTACAGTGCATTCATGAAGTGGTTTCACTTCATCACCTAATATTCTCAAAGAAAGGCCAGCTGATAAAAAACAATAGGAATAGTAAATATTTTTTGAGTTCTTAGAGTCTACCGTCCTTGGTTGAGAATGGTCTTGGACTATTTGAGGTCTTCAGGAACACCTCCCTCTCAATTATTCTGTGCTAACTTAATGGGACAGGTGTCCCATTAAGAGTTGACTACTCTTCCAAGCCTTGCTCAGACTCACTAAGATCCTGTGATTTTCAAGTTTCTCCCAGCCACCTACCAAGGCAATGCTGGGGAAACATCTCTGATCTTACCACAGTGGTCATGCCATTCTTGAATCCTTGTAGTTAAGAGGGCTCATCACCTCCCCAAAACCATGCTCACTAAATTTTGATCTGTGATGTGCTGACTTGTTCCATCTTTGTACAGCTCTAACTCCTAGAAAATGTTCTATATATTCAGTTGAGTATTTTTTTATAATTTCAAATCACTTATCTTTTTTGTCATTTGAAGTCAAACAGAAAAAATTAACATGAGCCTTCAAAGTATTTCAGAAAAAACATATACTTTCCCAAGAGTATGATGGTGGAAATGATGAAGGTGTCACCCAGACACAAGCTCACTCTTAGTTTGCTTCTTGCCTGTGCTATGAGTACTTGATCATAGGTAGGTTATTTTGCCTGACAAACCCTTCTACACCAAGCCATAGATCTCTTCTCTGAAAAATGAATGGGTTGAATGTAATGAATTTCTGAAGCTTCACCCATGATGTATTCTAGGTGAGTCTCTTTGATCCTTCAGAATAAACAGAGTTAGTTTATTCATGCCCTGCTTTTGCTGTTTTCCAGGATTTTCACTGGGAAGAGGAATTTAGTCCTTGTACACATTTTGCCACATAACCTAAGGATCCTCCCATAAGGCGCTTTTCATCTTGTTCTCACCACCTAATCTCAAGGACCCAGAGCAATAAAAACTGTCTCATCCCCTTCTCCCACAAAGATATAGCGTTGCATTTCAAATGTGCTTAACTCTAAGTATACACCATTACCATCACCATTAGCAGCCTGGGCCTGAAACTTTTATTAATATTTCCAAATATTCTCCTATCAGAGTCTCTTTTATGTTTTAACAGATTTGTTGAGATATAATTGATATATGTGAATAAAAATCATACAGCTAATATACTACTCAATGGTGAACATATGAAAGCTTTTCCTCCAAGAACAGTAACAAGTTGAAGATATCCACTTTCATCAGTTTTATTTAATATGTACTGGAAATCCTAGCCAGAACAATAGGACAAGAAAAAGAAATAAACATCACCAGAACTGGAAAGGAAGAAGTAAAATTTTCTGTTTGCAGATGACATGATCTTACATGTAAAAAAATCCTAGAGACTTCACAAAAGAACAATTAGAACTAATAAATCAATTTAGTAAATTTCAGGATACAAAATCAATATATAGAAATCAGTTGTATTTCTATATATTAAGAATGAACTACCTAAAAATGAATTTTTAAGTAAATCCCATTTATAAAAGCTTCAAAAAACATAAAATACTTAGGAATAAACTTAACCAAGAAGATAAAAGACTTGTACACTAAAAACTACAAAACACTGATGAAGAAATTAAAGAAGACACAAGGAAATGGAAAGACATCTTGTGTTCAATGATTAGAAGACCTAGTATTCTTAAAATGTTTATACTACCCAAACTAATTTACAGATTCAATGCAATTCCTTTCAAAGTACCTTAAAAAATGAACGCTTGAAGTAATCTTTATATTTTGAAATACTTATTTATCACAAAATGCATTATAGGTAATAATTCTTAATTCCTTGGTTACTGCTTGTACTAATCAATGATCCATGTCACCAAACTTTGAAAATTCTGACCTTCAGGAAGGTAACCCACACAAGGAAATTGTTATAATTCCAACAATAAGTGGAGGCAATTTTTATGTGCATTGACCATTTTGATATTGATGCTGGCCAACATCTAATTTCTGTTTGATATTTTGATACATTTAATGGTCTATAAGCCCTCACTCATCTCTTTACTAATGCTTAGGGACTGAAGACAACAGATGGGGAGCTTCTGTTCAAAGCCTCCCATGCCCTACTGTGCACTCTAAACTTACAACAGCCTTGTGTTGTAAAGACGTCAGCTTAAACCACTAAGGGAAATCACAGGTGGGTGTAGCAGAGGGTAGGCAGCGGTACTGTCTGAGGCAATCACTTACCTTTGATAGAGACAAACAAGGACAGAGCACTCCATGTAGTTTGTGCTCTGTCAAGTGGGTGACTTTTTGATGCCAAGTCAGGCAAAGATTGGGTTGTTCCTGATCACAAATGTTGAAAGTTGATTCTACTTCCCCAAAAATTAAGGTTGAAGAGCCTGAAATTGGGAAAGGGAACTGGTTTCCCTTAGCCCTGTACTGACCAAGTTCTGGAATTAATGGCAAATGCTTGATTCTTATTACTCAAGGCAGTTTATGACTCTGTAAGGATCAGTATGGTTTCTCCACACTCAGACTGTCAGGGGCTGTGTTACCCAGAGAATCTCACTCTTTAGAGCTGAAGAATCCTTAGACTTCTCTTTGCCTTTCATGTTTATTTGAAACAAAATTCAGCCTCCATTCACAATTGTGCTGACATTTTAAACTTCACTTTTCTGTTGTGCAACAAAAAATACTTTTTCCCCATCCATTTTATGACTGCTGAAATGTTCCTGGGATTTTCTCTGGTAAAAATGCCTCAAATGACCCAGTACACCATCCAAGAATTTGACTGAGAATGGAAGTTGAAGATTTTTACATTGAGTTTAACCAAATCTCCTGTGATGGACATCTAATGTTTTAGTCTAACCACTATCTAATTACTTCTTTAGCGCAGCTCTCCCTCCTTTTCTTCTCTCCCCCTAAAAGATAAGCATCTGACCCAAGATGGAACAACGATAGCACCTCACTTCTCAGGTGACAAGAATTAGTTCACAGAGTGGAATGGCATTCCAACATAGATCAGTCAGTGACCTCCCATTGTATGAAATGCATTTTTTCCTCTCAAGTGGTGAAGACCTGAGTGACCGAGCACAGAAACTTCTACAAGTTGTTCTTCCAGCCTTCTAAAGAAAGACAGTCTGCAAGAGGAAAGGTTGAAGGCAGATGCAGAGAAAAGCAAAGATGAGTTGAGGAAAGAGAGCCCTCCTACATAACCTTCTACACTCACATTCCTACCTTTCCCAAGGTAGGGAAAGGTAGATAGATATCAATTTCTATTAATTCAAGTTTGAGTTACCAATCTTGCTACTAAAAGGTGTCATGAATAGAATAGTTCTTTAGCAAGAGATGTTCTGGATACAAAGCAAAGGGGAAAATTTGCGGACTGTGGCCAGTATGCCCTCCTGAGGTCTGGGTTCTACTCCTATATACTCTTTCCAGCTGTCTCCACCTCATCAAGCCACTTAACTTCTCAGAATCACATTTTTCTCAAGAGAAATATATAAATAAATACATACATATATTAACCATGTCTTTTTGTTTTCTATATTTTTGATGCTTTGACATCTGGAAGGCTTGCTGACTGGAAGGATTGCCTTTCCCAGGACTAGCTAATTCCTACAAATAAAGGACTTGCCTAGGAGTCCTTCGTTTGTAAACCAGCCAATACAGAGCCCATACCCTTGATCATCTCATTTATCAGGCTCTAACACTTCAGGTCACTATTCCTCTGCCCTAATCACCCCGGTGCCAGCATCAGGCAACTAGGGACAGCTCCTATGCCCCCAAAGCTGCTGAAATGATTCTAACTAGACAACCCTAAACTACTTACTCTACTTCACCTGTTCCTTCCCAAGAAAGCAACAACAAAGGCAGGCTCTTACCCCAGTTTTCCTCTTGCTGTCTCCGCCTCCTGATCAGTCTTAGTGCTTTCCCATGCGGCCCCTGTGGCATGGTGGGCTTCCTTTGTTTGGGAACTGTAATACATTATCTTATCTGGCAATTTTCCCCTGGTCTGTTGGACTCACCACCATACCTGAATATTAATAAAACCTAAATTTTAAAAGACTACCTCCCAAGACTGAATGAGAAGAAAGTACCTTGAGTTATGCTAGGTGTGGTGGATTTTGAATATTTAGCTATTCAATCAATGTGAGCAAAATACTAATGACTGTTAAGATTGGAAGGCAATTTGAGAGTGACAAAAGCTGTTGCACTTTGGATCACAGTGGTTGATACTCAAATTGTTTCCTTACAAACCTTGAGAGAAATACATTCTTTGATAAATGTGTGTGTCAAGTTTTATCTCATTTACTCATGCTATGGATATATATTAAGGACCTTTTCTGTGCTAGAGCAATGAACCAATCAGATATATTGTCCTGCCCCTGTGAAACTTAATCTTATGCTTTAAAGATGTTGAAATGTGTAAGGCTACAAAAGTGATATATACTGTGGGCACTAAATAAACACTGTAAATGATGACTGGGAACTTCCCTTCCTCTTGCTTAAGGGGAAATAGAAAAAATAATAATGTTTAAGATTATTTTCTATACTTTAGCCCATTCTTCTATTTGTCCTATATTTTTCTGTTATTAATTTTATACCTATCTTAATAATATAATCGTCTAAGTAATAATATCCTATATATAATCTAAATAATAATGCTTCAAATGCATACAGTGCTTTACAGTTTACAACCTGCTCACATGTACTAGAAACTATGCATGTTGAATATTAACTTACAAAGTATTTTAGTCTGGCCCACCCCTAAAATCTGCTTTTTGTTTGTTCGTTTGTTTTTTTTGTTTGTTCTGAGATGCAGTCTCGCTCTGTTGCCTAGGTTGGAAAGCAATAGCCTGATCTCGGCTCACTGCAACCTCTGCCTCCCAGGTTCAAGTGATTCTCCTGCCTCAGCTTCCTGAGTAGCTGGGATTACAGGCATGCACAACTGCACCCAGCTAATTTTTTTTTTTTTTTGTAAATTTAGTAGAGATGGGGTTTCATAAAATCTTGATGCTCAGATCTGAGCAGTTAAACCAAGCACTGGCTAGAACCAAAGCTCTGACTTCCTCCAACCTCAAACAGAGAGTAATTAAGGTTTGGCAGAATGGTGCTGTTGCCATTGTTGAATTAATACATAATAAATCACTGGGTCATAGTTTGGATATCTCTGAAAAACAGACAGATGGTGCCTATGATATTCTCCCTGATATTCTCTGATCTTGGAAAAGTTACACATCACACTGTACCTACCAAAAATTAGGTCTATAGAATGTATGGAGGGAGCACCATGAAGATCAAGATCTCTCCAGCTGTGATGGTTAAGGATGAAAACTGTCTTATCTATATGCTCAAGTCATACTCTCTTTACTCAGCTGTGCTGTAGAAGGGAGGTGGACTGTCAAATCCATGTCTGCAACTGCTGTCTCAATGTTGTAAAAATTAGCATTTCAAAAGACAAAAGAGACTCACTGTCCAAATCAGATTTCTTCACAGGTGAAAATAAGGAATTTTCTCTTAGAAGCAACACTCTTCTGAAAAGCCAGTCAGAGCAGCAGCCTGAAGGGAAATATTACCTGATTCCAAGCAGTCAGCACTGCGCTCACTTTCTCGGCCTCAGGGACTCTGCTGAGCCTGAAAGCAGTGCAGAATTGCACCAGCAATTTGCAAGCAAGGGGTCTTGAATATTAACAACCAAATACCTGAAGCTACCCCTGACCCCTGACCTGCCATCCTTGAGGTGGATCTTGACTGCTCCAGTTTTGTGTCAAGAGAATGCATGCACAGCAAAAAGAAGGAGGCTGACCTTCTGCTGGAAGAACAGGGCCCAAGGGATCCCAGTGGAGGAAACTCTCAGAACCAGAAAACCAAGACTTTGAAAAATGTTGGTAACTGACACACTTTTACACAGGCAAAATTCATGCACGTAAAGCTCATAAGTTGTTTGGGAAAAAAATAAAGTGCTGATATCAAGCCACTTAAGCAATCCTTGACGGCACCATGCTTGATTGAAGAATAAAATATGGTGCATCCCCATGGGCACACTGTGCTGACTTCACAAAATTGCTACAGCTGAAAGCCCGGGGAGCCCTTTCAGCACAGTGATGGGTGAATCTCCTGAGGTTTAGAGTTCAGGTTCAGTTCGGGTAATGACTTAGCTGCTTTTATGCTTCCTGAAGCTTAATAGAGTCTGGGGGAGTAAGAGGGGGTCAAAACAAGGGAATTGCTTTGAGCAGGGGATTGCAACTGCACAGATTAGAAAAACAGAAAGGATGGCTGGAGAGGCATGACCTTAAGCCAGAGATGGCACGTGGGGGCGTGCCATGGCACTAGTCCTTGGCTATAGCAAATGAAAATGGAGAAAGACAAGGTGCCTGCTCTCTTGCTTCTTATTCTAAGGCCTTGAGTCAAGTTAAAAACATGAAGGTCATATATACAGTTCCCTTTGATCCCACCTGAAATGCAGTTAGAAATGTGCCTCATCTTTTCTGCCTGCAGTGTTTCATCCATTCCTCTGGACTAGCACTGACTCACAGTACCACATCTTTCATCCACTCAGCAAATGTATTTTAGGGCCCATCACATGCTGTACAATGTTTTAATTGCTGGCTTTAGAGCCAAATTACCTAGGTCCAAACCCCGACTCTACCACTTATTTCTAAGCTACCTTAAATAGGTTATTTTACCTCCCTATGTCTCAGGTCCTTTCAGAAAAAGGAGTAGGTTGAGAGGATTGTTGAGAAAATTAGATGAGTGAATATATGAAAAGTGCCAAGAATAGTGCTGGGCATATAATCAGGTCTATATCGGTGAGGAAAGCAGACACTCATCAATTAACTGCCAAGAAAGTGAAAAATTATATCAACTGTAATCTGTATCATGAAAGAAAAGCATATGGGTCTATGAAAACACCTAAAAGGGAGACACATATTAATCTGAGAGCGGGAGAACTGAAGAGAGTTACCCAGAAGTTTGGAAGTGGTCTGGTCCATTTAATTTCAAGCTGGTCCACAATCATCTATCTTCCCCTAGATGAGTGGTTGGTAAACATTTTCTGTAAAGGGCTTGCCATAAATATTTTGGGCTTTGCAGAGTATAAGGTCTCTGCTGCAACTTCTCAACCCTGCCACTGTAATATGGAAGTGAACACGGGCAATGTGGATTGCCTACCCCTGCACCAACTGTACTCCCAGGCCTTAGACCCTGTCTTAGTCATCTTTGTATCCACAGTCTCTGATACTGAGAAGGCTTTCCATGAATGTTTGTTGAAGAAATAAAAGATTAAGTAAGCAATACAAGTACCTACTCAAGAGAATACCTTAATCCCACGTTTCTGTTAGAAATATTGAAGGGTCAAGATACACTATAACTTAACTCTTGCCTGTCAGAGAATGTTTCTCTGATAAATCCACCCTCAATGCTCATTATAACAATTACTATGATATTGTTGCCTCTATTTTCAGCACTCCATCTCAATGAAGTCATCACAGTATTATCTTATTTCACATTTAATTTCAACCCAGGAGTTTAAAGAAGAGGTTACTTGTTCCTTCGAAATAGGGTAAAGGAAACCTAAAAAGAGATTGACATAGTTTGGATACGTGTCACCTCTAAATCTTATGTTGAATTGTAATCCTCATTGTTGGAATTGAGGCCTGGGAGGTAATAGTATCATGGGGGCAGATTTCTCATGAATGGTTTAGCACCAGCTGCTTGGTGCTGCCCTCGTGATAGTGAGTGAGTTCTCATGAGATTTGGTCATTTAGAAGTGTGTAGCACCTCACTTTCCATTCTCTCTCTTGCTCCTGCTTTCACCATGTGATGTACCTGCTTCTGCTTCACCTTTTGCTTGAGTAAAAACTCTCTGAGGCCTCTACAGGAGATAAGCAGATGCCAGTGCCATGCTTGTATAGCCTGCAGAACCGTGAGCCAACTAAACCTCTTTTCTTTACAAATCACCCAGCCTTGGGTATTTCTTTACAGCAAGGCAAAAATGGCCTAACACAGAGATCTTGCTTTCTAATCCTGTACTCTTGGGCCAAATCCAGCATATATTTCTGGCTGAGATTATCAGCTTTTGTTCAGAGATAACATGCTTTTCCTTCCATAGCTTTATGTTGTTGCTGGGAAACAGCTGCTCAGAATGATTCTATCCCTCTGCGACCCCCACCCTTGCATCTGAGATGATTTGACTAATTCTCACCAATAAAATGTGGACAGGAGAGATAATTATTACTTTCAAGACAAGGAGCTACAGATGTGTCATGCCTTGCTCACTCTTTGTCTCCATCTCTAGATGAAGGTGGAGGTTTTCAAGGCAAAGAGAAGGATGGAGCCACAAGATTCACTCACTACATAGAAAGCTACACATTGACCAGGAACACTGATGTATTAGAGTTCTTCAGAAAAACTGAGCCAATAGGGCACACGTGAACACACACACACACACACACACACACACAATGTTAGCTCACAAGGTTGTGGAGGCTGAGAAGTCCCATGATCTGCCTTCTACAAGCTGGAGACCCAGGAAAGCTGGTGGTATAGTTCAGAGGCCTGAGAGCCAGAGAGCCAATCCTGTGGATTGCAGTCTGAGTCTGAAGGCCTGAGAACCAGGAGTGTCAGGACAGAAGATCCATGTGACAGCTCAAGCAGTCGGGTAGAATGCAAATTCAACCCCACTCCACCTTTTCATTCTATTTGAGCTCTCAATGGATTGGTTGATGACCACTTACATTGGAAAGAACCATCTAATTTACTCAGTCTACCAATTTGAATGCTAATCTCTTCTGGAAACACTCTCACCAACACACCCAGGAATCATATTTTACTAGATATCTGGGCATCTTATGGCCCAGTCAAGTTGACACATAAAATTAACCATCACAACCCACATATGACTAATCTTTGAGTCAGAAATAAACTTTAAGTGTGTTCAACCACTATAATTCTGGTTTTCTTGTTGCTGTTATTATATCACCTAGTGTTACCTTAACTGATATATTTTTTACTGGAATTTGAAATCCAAGTTAAAATTCAAGACAGACTGAGTTCCATAAAGTCAAAGTGAGTGCCTTTTTTCTATGTGAGAACTTCTTATCCTACAGCTTGGAACCTAGTAGTGCTCGGGATATGACTTTGAGGTGAAAGAATTGCCACTAAACTAAATTTTAGGAGTATTCAATGATCTGGAAACATCCCCAGAACTTCCCAGAAACCAGTAGTGAAATCCTGTCAAAAAGGTCTAGGCCAAATGAACAGAGAAGCTCCTGAACCACACAGTAGCCCAAGAAACCATGTGCTCCCTCCTTTCAGTGAAGATAATACTGGCATTACTGGTAGTATGAAGTCTACTACAATAAACTATGAGCAGTTATCAAAAGATTAGCATGTGGCAGTCACTGCTTGGTGTTCTACATGCCTATTTGTAGTAATTGTAACTGCCTTATGAAATTTGTGTTTGTACCTTGTTCTAGCTTGCTTGGGCTTCCATAACAAAATTCCACTGACCAGATAGCTTACACAACAGAAACTTGTTTTTTCATAGTTCTGGGGAAGACCAGAACTAGAAAGACCAAAGTCAAGGTGGCAGCAGATTTGGTTTCTCCTGAGACCTCTTTCCTTGGCTTGTCAATGGCTGTCTTCTCACTGTGTCTTCACATGGTCTTCCCTCTGTACATGTCTATGTCCTAATATCCTCTTTTTATAAGGACACCAGCCAGATTAAGTTAGGATGTACCCTCATTGCTTCGTTTGTACTTAATCACCTCTTTTTTTTTTTTTTTTTTTTTTTTTGAGACGGAGTCTGGCTCTGTCGCCCAGGCTGGATGGAGTGCAGTGGCATGATCTCGGCTCACTGCAAGCTCTGCCTCCCGGGTTCACGCCATTCTCCCATCTAGCCTCCTGAGTAGCTGGGACTACAGGCACTCACCACCATGCCTAGCTAATTTTTTGTATTTTTAGTAGAGACGGGGTTTCACTGTGTTAGCCAGGATGGTCTGTATCTCCTGACCTCGTGATCTGCCCGCCTCGGCCTCCCAAAGTGCTGGGATTACAGGCATGAGCCACTGTGCCCGGCCACTTAATCACCTCTTTAAAGGCTCCATCTTCAAATACAGTCCCATTCTGAGGTGCTAGGGGGTAGGGCCTTGCTATGGTGTGCTTCTCCTCACCAAAACTCATGTTCAAATTTGATCCCCAATGGGGTAACATTGGGAGGTGGGACCTGGTGGGAGATATTTGAGTCACAGGAGTGGATCACTCATGAATGTCTTGGTGCAATTCTTATTCTTATGGTAGTGAGTGAGTTTTCACTCTGGTGAGACTGGATTAGTTCTAGGGAGACTGGATTTGTTTCCACATGAATGGCTTACTTTCTGTGAGAAGGGGTATTTATAAAACCAGGATGGCCCTCCAGTTTAGCTTATTTACACTTGTCCATTTTCCCTTTGACTTTCTCCATTATGATACCATGTAGCCTGAAAGCCCTTGCCAGAAGCCAGTGCTGTGCCCTGAGCTTCCCAGACTACAGAGCTAAAGAAACCTCCTTTTTCAATAAATTAGCCAGTCTCAGGTATTCTATTATTGCAACACTAAATGAACTGACAAAGGCTTCTACATATAAATTTTGGGAAGACACAGTACAACCCACAACATACTTGAACCTAACGAAGAAAGAATTGAGGTTTTAGTCAAACTATATTATTACAGCCGAGCTTTGCATCCAGGATTCTGATGAAAAAGCCCCTACTTGTTAATATGAAAGCACCATAGTCCAGCCAGTGGGCATTCCCAAGAGTGGGTTCTGTCCCTCCATCCTTGGCCCTCTGCATCAGCACTCACAGCCCCCGATTGCTTCTCCACCTGTGCTGCCTGTAAGCCGCCTGGGAAGAACCTGCTGACCCAGCCTTCCAGAGGGTCCTGCAGTTGAAGGGTCTTTTTGGAAATGGTGTTTCTGTGGTAATGCTCTTTTGAAAAAAAAAAAAAAAATTCGGGTCTTCCAGGGACTAGCCAGTTCATCTAGCTCTCTCAGCAGCATGACCCCTAGAGAACAGCCTTTTGGAGGCTTTTAAGCAACTTACACAAAAAATCTTAGGGTTTCATTTTTCTTTTTTTCTCAATCTCTTCAGAGTCATGTATCTGCTAACTCTCAGCTCCCTCTTCCTATACCTTGGAGCAGAGGTCAGGTCCTCTAATTCTTCCTTAACCTTCATCTTGAGATGAACTGATACTATTACAATAATGTATGACAACTGTTCATTTCTTCCTCATCACTGTGACCTCTGCTCTTGTTAAGACCTTTAGCTCCCAGTGACTTCTTAACTGATCTCTCTCTTTGTGATCTCTTCCCTTCGAATCCATCCTCCGCTCAGGCCATTGGAATGATTTGTTTGAAACCAGAATCTCTCCATGTCATTTCCAAGCTTAATTAAAGTGCTCACTTCGTCATGTTACAGGAGGAGGTGAAGAGTATTATCCCCTACTTCACACTCCTGCCCTCCCATAGCATGGAGCTTCTCACAGTCATTGCTCCAACGTTTTGGTTCCTCACCTCCATATCTGTGCTTACCTTACCCCCAGCCCCAGCCTGTGATGCTTTTGCCTGTCTTCCTATTATTCTTTATACTGTTTGGCATTGTTTTGGAAAGAAGTCTTTTCTGGTTCCTGGGTTAGGTCCCCTCTCTAGCGACCTATTTCCTGCTACTGCTTCTCTAGCCACTATTCAGGTCTTTATAATTGCAATCACTGCATTGCAACATATTTCCTACTGGTGCTCATCTTCCCCATGACTATGAGCTTCTGCAGAATAGAAGCTAGATAAGTTGCTGTTAAAGTCCTAGTTGTTAGCAGTGTCCCGTAAAGAAAGTGGAACCTCACCCAAGCTGAACTAAGCTCATGCTCCCTAAGCCTTCACCTCCAAGTCCCCAGCCCATAAACAGAAGATATTTTAGGTTAGAAACCATCACACCCTCCTAATAGTGCTCAAACCGAGATATGCAAGAAACTTGGCAGTAGCCCCAAATTCTTATTCATTTTTCAAATCCATTGGCTCAGGGACACAAATGCAAATAAAATCTTAAGAATAACTCAAGGTAGTTCATCATTCCCCAAGGCAAGTATGTAAATTAACCCCAGATAATGTCTCTGGGTTTTTCCAGCTGTGGAATTATGATGAGGGAGGATACTGAGTCTTTCTTTTTTTTAACTTTTAAGTTCAAGGGTACATGTGCAGGACGTGCGGGTTTGTTACACAGGTAAACATGTATCCGAGGGGCTTGCTACACAGACTGCTTCATTACCCAGGCATTAAGCCTAGCATCCACCAGCCATTCTTCCTGATCCTCTCCCTCATCCCACCCCTCACCCTCCAATAGGCCCCAGTGTGTGTTCTCCTCTAGGTGTCCATGTGTTCTTATCATTCAGCTCCCACTTATAAGTGAGAACATGTGGTATTTGGTTTTCTGCTTCTGTGTTGGTTTGCTAAGGAAAGTAGCTTCCAGCTCCATCCATGTCCCTGCAAAAGACATAATCTCATTCTCTTGTTCTATTTTATGACCACATGGTATTTCATGCTGTATACATGCCACGTTTTCTTTATCCAGTCTGTCATTGGTAGACATTTGGGTTGATTCCATCCTGGCCCACTTTTTAATGGGGTTGTGTGTTTTTTTCTTGTAAATTTGTTGAAGTTCCTTATAGATGCTGGATATTAGACCTTTGTAAGATGCCTATTAGCAAAAATCTTCTCCCTTCCTGTAGGTTGTCTCTTTACTCTGTTGCTAGTTTCCTTTGCTGTGCAGAAGCTCTTTAGTTTAATTAGATCCCATTTGTCAATTTTTCCTTTCATTGTAATTGCTTTTGGCATCTTCGCCATGAAATCTTCTGGTGTGCCTATATCCTAAATGGTACTGCCTAGGTTGTCTTCCAGGGTTTTTATAGTTTTGTGTTTTACATTTAAGTCTTTAATCGAATTCGAGTAAATTTTTTATATGATGTAAGCAAGGAGTCCAGTTTCAGTTTTCTGCAAATAGCTAGAAAGTTATTCCAGCACCATTTATTGAATAGGGAATCCTTTCCCCATTGCTTGTTTTGTCAGGTTTGACACACGGCTCTTTCTGCTTGCACTTTGCCTCCATTGACACTTGCAATGAATCCTAGTTAAGCCCCATGTCTCAGCATACTTTTTGCCTAGATGTCACTCCTATTTCCTGATCCTGAACATAGCCTTACCTGAGAAACACAATAGAAATTGGCCAACAAAGTGAAGACAGAGTCCTGGCTCTCCAACTTCTCATGAAAAAGAAGGAAAGTCTCTCTTGTAGATAGAAATATACTGTTAAAATGTGCCTCTAGTTAATGCATCCAAATTATTACTATAAAAGTATGGGGCCTACCTCTTTAAGCCAGTGCAACTCAGTTGTTCTGAGTGCTGAGATTCTGGATTTCCATGGCCTCCTTGGGAAGCCTACTTCCTTATACAGTAAATAAGGGCTTTGAGAGTAGAGAATGAGTTTCGTTTCATAAACACCATGTGCAAATGAGAGTTGCTTGTCTAAAAAAAAGCAAACTCCTGAAATACCTGCAGCAAAGGTATCTCCATAAAAGATTCCAAATAACAGAGGTCTTCTGGGCTGCCTAGAGTCTAAAAAAAGGGGCTAAGCACCTTAGGTATCTGTGTGCACATAGTATGGCAAAATCTCCTCACCATAGGGGGTACTAACTCTCTAACCTACACACAGACTCACACTTTGATAGCAACAACTGCAGTCTTAGAACCACGAAAGCAGTCTGGCTCCAGATCGCAGCTGTGACGTCAAGTTGGAGTGTGCCTTTGGGAAAGTCACTTTTTGGGGTGGAGCTTCATCTTCCTCACTTCTAAATAAGATTTACTCTATTCAGCTTTTTATTGGAGGAAGTGGGGAAAGGTTCTATATCACATGCCCTTTTGAGATTCTGAAGAAAAAAACATAGACTCAGGAAAAATGCATCTTTTTCATACAATATCACTGAGAAACAGATTTCCTGAAGCCCATCCATCAATCCCATATCTACCCCCGGAATTCAGGTACAGAATCTCTGGGATAGACTCCCATCTGGCAGTAAAATTCTATGACTCTAAGGAGAAGAGCTGCAAAAGTAAGCAATAAAATCAACGGCAAAACCCTGGGAAGCCTGTAACGCAATCCTGTTTTTCAAAAGGTTCTGATTTCTGAGCAGGATAGTTGGCTTTAAGTTGCATTTGATTCCCATATGTGCTTTACAGTATAAATTCTAAGTAATGTGATGAATGGAAATCTCCCCCGTGTCCACCTGTCCCTCTCCACAGCTCACCTGTAATTCTCTGCAAGCCTCCTAATGCCCTCTCCCTACCCTGAATACCATAGCACATGTGACCCAGCAGGCCCACCCCATGACTTACCCAAAACCCTCCAGATACTTTTCACTCACCTCCCTTCATCTTCATTGCCATTGCTATTCCACGTCTGCTGTCCAGATACAGTCCCATTTTTAATTTATTCATTTTACTTATTATTATCTCTTTTTCAAATATATTGAGGGTGACTTATAAAATGGAGAAAGTTCTAAATATATTCTAAACATAGAAAAATAAACTTGAGACTACGGAAAGATGGAGAAGGGAGATTTGAATCGTAACTGTTAATAACATAACTGCAATTCCTTGCAGTCAGGACACAAAAGAAAATGTAACATGATTTTCCTTATAGGAAAAATAGAAACAGACGCATTCCTCATGGGACAAAATTACATTTTTAATTCTGCTGCTAAATTCTGAAAGAGATTTCTCATGTGAGCCCTTATGAAAATAACAGCATGATATAATAAGCAATATTGTTAGAATATTAACAATTACATGCACACACATTTCCTGGATGTTTGTTGAAGGCCTAGCAAGCTACTGGTTCCTAAGGATCTGAAGCACAACCCAGATGTTCTAGACCTCTGTGAGATTTGTGCAAGATACTGACTATAAACTAGTCAATTCCAGAACATTAAGATAAATGCAATGGGAAATGCAGAGAAGGAAAGCTGAGGACAAACCTGCAGAGAACAGTACATTTCATTCAGTCATATGCTCATTCAGTCAGTGAGTTATTACAAAACATACGTTGTCTTCCCAGGCCAAGCAATGCTGGAAGCCCATAGGATATTTCAGTGAACAAGATGGAAAATGTCCTCACCGTTGGGGAGCTTAACTTACAGTGAAGGAGATAGAAAACAAAACAATTAACGTGTGTGTGTGTGTGTGTGTGTGTGTGTGTGCATGTGCATATCTATGAGGTCAATGATGTTTTAAAAATCAAGAAAAATGAAACAAGAGAAAGAGAGGGAAAGGAAGAGAAAAAAGAGACTAGAGTTGCTAATTTAACAATGACATTCAGCCAATTCCCACCAAAGAGGATTATTTGAGCAGAGGTCAGAATAAAATGAAAGGCAAAGCATGTAAATATCTGAAGAATAAAAGTTCCAGGCAAAAGGACCAGAAATCACAAAGGCCCTATTTTGGGCTGAGTTTTGTTTTTGTTTTTGTTTTTGTTTTTTTGTCTGTCAAAAATGTTATATGTTGAAGTGCTAAACCCCAGTACCTTCAAATATGACTGTATTAGGAAGTAGGGTCTTTAAAGAGCTGATTAAGTTAAATGGGGTCAATAAGGCAGGCCCTAATCCAATATGACTGGTGTCCTTGTAAGAAGAGGAAATTAGGACACAGTCACAAACAGAGGCAAGAACATATGAAGACACACGGACAGGAGACATAGCTGCATGCCAATGAGAGGGGCCTCAGAGGAAACCAACCTTGTTGACATCTTGACCTGTATCTTCTGGCCTCCAGAACTGGGAAAGGATAAATTTCTGTTGTTTAAGCCATGTAGTTTGTGGTATTTTGTTATGGTAGCCTACAGAAAATGAATACAGATCTAAATATAGAAATTTGTTTGGCATTTATGGTAATGATACGGTTGCCAAAGCACAGTAGGGGATAGATGGAGTGGAGGTCTGAATGGAGGTCCTTGGAGGCTGTGAGGACACTGTGGGTATCCAGACTCATAAACCTTTGTCCCAACTCTATGTTCACCTGCAGCTATAGGGGGACTCATCATCCATGCTGATAGAGTCACACCCTAAAAGCCTGCCTTCTCTCCCCTTGGCTGCCTGGCAGTTTTCTCCCACACCATGGAGAGGTGTTGAATCCAGAGTCAGGGCAGGCTTCATGTGCCAGAAGTTTAATGTGCCCCAGGTCAACCCTCCACCAATGAAGAAAGGACATGGTAGATAAGTGCCCAGATTCACTATCCCTTGATGGAACAATTCTTAGCATGTTCTATGAGGTTCCTCAGAGAGTGGTGAAGTCCCAGTTCCCCACCATGATAACCTATTCATCAGGATACTCTTTCCCAGCTTGCTTTCTTCCCTGTCTCATTTTCATCCCAATATGCTATTTGAATTCAAGCCCTTGTTTCAGAGTCGGCTTTGGGAATATCCCAAACTAAGATACTATTTTGGACTTTGTTAAAAAATTGTTGTTTATGGAGAATTTTGAACAAGGATTTAACATGACCTGATTTTTCATGATTTAAGAATGTTTTTGGCTATGCCTTGGAAAGATGAGCAGCTTAGGCTGGAACTTGAACAATGCATAAGATTTTTAGGAATTTCAGTCAAAAGAATGCAGCATGTAAAAAAGTTCTTTTCAGATCAAAGTTGGGTACATCTGCAGGGAGATGAGAGCCAGTTCCAGTGAATCTGCCTGAGAAAATCACAACTGAGTGTGGGTGACAATGCCATCTCCTCCTCTAGGCAATGCCTTCCCTTGTCTCTAGGAGTGATGTTTAGACCTGATATCTGGTACAAGATTCATTTGCCAAAAGTTAAAAGCAAGTAAACTAGAAGTTAGCCAAGAAAGCTGTTATTTATAATGTATAGATGAAGAAACTCAGTCCTCAAAAGTAGAAGTAACTTACCCAAGGCCAATCACCAAAAAGCCAGGCAAGTTTTGAGGAACTAAGCCATGACTTACTTTTCTTTACATCTGTTCTAGTACCTAACAGATATGGCACTGGGTGCTCAGCAATATGGATTGATAAATAAATAAATGAGCAAGTTATAAGCAACAATCCTAGTTCACTTTCTATTTCTTGATGCCACACTAATGTCCAGTCAAGTCCCAAATATCTGTTCACTGCATTCTCTAACTCTTCCTTCTCCCATCCTGTATTGTAGCCCTCAAACTAGGGCTGTGTCTTACAGGGGCTTCCTGAACACAACTTGGAAAGAGGCCATGAAGACAAACAATGAAGGATATAAGTGAATTAACATTTCATGAGCCCACTCGGGGATCTGGCACTATCCCTGGTACTTTATATACTTCTTTGGTCTTCCACATTTTAGAGATAAGAAAACAGTGGCCCAGAGGTGTCAAGTCACTTGCACAATGACACAAAACATTTGGAATCGTGAACCAATAAGTCTGGCCCCAAAGGTCAAACACAACAGATATAACAGACATTTGAACAAAAAGTGCAGCTGAACACAGACTGTGGTGCCTGTGTAAGACCGAAATAGTTTCCAAGAATCAAACAAAATATAATAGGTGAGAAGGCAGGCCCATAGAGGACAGAGAACAGGACTGAGAGTGAGGCAACAAAAGTTCCCATCCAAATGTCACCAATGACCAGTGTATGACATGGAAAAGTTACTTAAATTATCTATGCCTTTGTTTCTTTATATATAATATGGAAACTTTAACATCTGCTTTAGCATAGATTGAAGTTGTACTGATCTGCTTTGCTAATAATAAGGCACTATTCAAATAAGAAGATAAAGGCGGACAAAGTCATCTATTTCAATTTTGCCCTCTTCCCTAGCACAAGCACACATATACCACAGTGTCCCAGACCAGATATGTGAGCCTCCTCTACAGCAAACCTGACACACAGTTTTCAGTCCTCATGTTAAAAGACATTTTCCTTCATGAAATTATTCATTTCACTGAGGGGTAGCTTTTAGGAAGGCCGGTTCATCTGCTTTCTATGCGGTCATCTCCCTTTGTCATCTACACAGTGATTTTTCTTATAGCTTAGACATAATTCACGTATCACATTTGGGAAATGGCTTAGCCTTTCTGTGCCTTTGTTTCCTCATCCACACAATGAGTATCTGCTTAGATATTCTGTAAGTGTTCCATCAGCTATAAATTCCATAGCTCTGTGTAAGGAGAAAAAAAGGAGAGAAGTTTCCTTTGAATGACACTGCTGTCCCCAGTCTAGTGTCTGGCATTAATCAGGATGATCAGATGCAAGTGGCTTCTGTGGGCTAAAAGGCAGGTTCATTGTCAGTCCATGGGCAATGGATTCCAACACTTGTTTGGAGGGTTTCTTGGGGCCTTTGATATAACTGATGGAATTTCTATTTCATGAAAGTCAGAAATGAGCCAGAAACCAATTATGAACATTTTGAACATGGTCTAGCCTAATCCCATCTTTCTTCCTGCCAGTAACCTAAAATTGACAAGCAAAGACGCTCTTGATTGCCCCAGTATTGCAGGAAAACAGCACCAGAATGGGAAGGAACACCCAGGGTTTTATTAACTCAATTAAATGTCTGACAAATAAGGTGCTAAATTCACCTCCCAGGGTTTCAATTTTTTCATTTGTCGAATGGGACCCTGATCCTGCCTGGCCCGCCTCATGTAGCTGCAAGAAGAGTGAAAATAATTGGCCCAGTTTACATTGTATTTTACAACCTATGATACAAATGAAACAACAACTAACGTGAATTGAATGCACACAGGCCCATTAGGACGAAGCTTTTCACAGGTCCCTTTTGGCCCATGTTCAGTGGAAAAAGACCTTAGTTAAATCAATGTGTAGGAGGGCTGGTGGGAAAGGGGAAGGATTGTCATTTGACATGTGCATCGGTCATTAACACTTTAGTAAGAATAAATTTCCAATCTTTCCCTAAGCAGGCTTGGAAAAGGGATATGTGAAGATGAGGACACATTGGCCACAGAAAGCTCTAAGGAGGGGAGGTGAAAAGGAAAGTGTAGATAATATAGGGAACAGGACCCTCTTGCTCCAAGAGGCAGCCTAGAATCATGGCATTTTGGAGTTAAACTAAATCTCATCTGAGATGGCAGCTTCAGTGTTGTAGAGTCTGCATTTAGTCCATTATGTAACCCCTCTGAGCCTCAGTGTCCTCATCCATAAACAGGGCTGTATTCGGGGCTACTGGGAAAATAAAACAAGTCAGTGCATGTGGAGGGCTGCCCAGTGCTTGGCCTGGAGAGATGCTGGTGTGTCATGACTCTTGGTCCTCTTGAAATGCTGCTTGGGCTAACTGCACTGCAAGAAGTGGACTTGTTTCTAGATTATTGGAAGATTAGAACCAGGAAAGAGCTTCAACACTGCATAATTCTGGCCCTGGGTTCAAAAGTGCATCCTGGGCCCAGTTTTGCCCATAACTTGCTCAGTGTTCTTTGGGTAAGCCCAACCATCCCTCTGAGGCTTCACTTTTCAATCTCTAAACACAAAAGCTGGATAATTTCCCCACTGAGATCCCTTTTGCTTATAACAATCACAGAAACCATTGTGCGCATGTGCGCTAAGAATGGGCTTGTGAGAGCAAACATTTACTTGGGTGTCTACTATGCCATACCCCAGCACTTGACATGTTGAAGGCTTTTTAGTCCTCACTGCAGCCCTATGAGACAGGCCCTTTCATCATCCCCATTTCTCAGAAGACAAAACAGAAGTACAGAATGATTAAACAACCACTTTGAGGTCAAGAAAATAAAGTCTTCCATATTAAAAACCAGGCAGTATGGCTCCAGAGCTCAAACTCCCTTTACACAAATACTCCTTTTGAGGTAAATATTCATCCAGCCCCATTTCACAGATGGAAAAAACTGAGTCTCAGACATTCTCCAAGAGCCTCAGACAAGTGGCAGACCCAAGACTCACAGCCAAAGTTTTCTGGTCCCAACACTTGCTCTCTTGAACAATATGGGAGATGTCCTTACCAGGAATTGTGCTCCATCCGGGATCCCACTGAGGTTTTCTCTGAATATGGCACTTCATCTCCTGGCTTACGTCTGCCCTGACCAAGGCTCATGTTGTTCCATCCAGCTTCCTCTTCCACCCGACTTCTAAGCTGGCTGAGGGGGAGGGAGTCTGCAGGTGAATGAGCAGATGCTTTATTTGAGATTTATGAGATTCCGGATCAAGTCCCCAAAGAAGCAGATTAATCACAAGAAGTTATTTTCCTTTTAATTAAAAAATACCATCAACAGAGGCTCCAGCCCG
Organism: Nomascus leucogenys; assembly: GCF_006542625.1. Classification (NCBI taxonomy): domain Eukaryota; kingdom Metazoa; phylum Chordata; class Mammalia; order Primates; family Hylobatidae; genus Nomascus; species Nomascus leucogenys. The sequence goes on from NC_044400.1 coordinate 71,046,012, forward strand.
GCTGATTCTTAGAGCAGACAATAGGAGTGAGCATAGCAAGTGAGCAATATTAATTTTCCCCAACTAATTTAAAGATAATATCCCTCACATGTGCCAGCGACTCACAGGTCTGTTTGTGTACCAGCCGTCCTTTACCCCGGGGCTCTGTTGGGTTTCCTCTAACTTCTTGACTATTGGAAGCATCCCCAAGGAAGGAGACATGCAGAATACAAGGCAAAGGATGCGACTAGATAACCAGCATCTGCACTGGGAACAACAGTCATCTGGGAAGCTGAATGGAAGCACTTTTAACTAAAATCTGAAAGAGCACCTACTTCTCAGGGAAAGCATGAGCTTCTGGGCTCAGTGCTGACATGACGTGACTGTGGTGTTATGGGTTAAATTGTGCCCTGCTCCCCCATTGATATGTTGAAGCCCTAATGCCCAGTACCTCAGAATGTGACTGCATTTGGAGACAGGGTATTTAAAGAGGTAATTAACTTAAAATAAGGCCATTAGTGTGTGGCCTTGCTCAAATATGACTCTTAAACTTATAAGAAAAGGATATTAGGACATAGACAAACACAAGCCAGGGGACCATGTGAAGACACAGGGAGAAGGTAGCCATCTGCAAGCCAAGAAGAGGGTCCTCAGAAGAAACCTACTCTGCTAACACCTTGATTTCAGACTTCTAATCTCTAGAACTATGAAGAAATATGCTTCTGTTGCCTAAGCTACTCAGTCTGTGGTACTTTTGTTATGGCAGCACTTCCAAACTAATAAACTCGGGCAGGCCTATCTCTGGGAAAGTCTTCACATCTGCACAGTAGGAAGACAAATAGAATTGATCTCCAGGATCCCTTCTTGCCCTGGATTTCTTAGCTGTGCTATCAGAGTGACCATGAAGTTTGCCTGATCATTCTCTGACACCCTGCCAAGAATAACATAAAGATCTTTAAATACTTAGTAGACTTCGAAGCAGGACTACTTCAGTAAAAGACAGCCATTCCCTCTGTCCTCCAGGCAGGCTCAGAAATCCAGACATCCTCAAGATGGCCCACCACATTTACCACACTATAATGACATTGCTCGCTTGGCACCTTTGATAGATGGATTGCATTAGTGGCCACAAATAATTGTCCTTCTATATCTCTGTACTTTGCAGCAAGACTTTGTACCTTCTCCTATCAAAGCAGAGAGTCTATTTCCCAACCTCTTAAGTCTGGTCTTATACCTTGCTTTGCTCACTAGAATGCAGCAGAAGTCACTTTGCCCCAATTCCAAGCCTATGCCTCAGCAGGCATGGACAACTTCTCTTATTCTCTTAGACTTCCATATCTGCTATTAAAACAAACTAAGGCTGTCTTCCTGGTGAATAAGAGATCACATGGAGGACAGACCAGATTTCCCAACCAAGATTATTCTAGACTAATCTTCAGGTAGTCAATACCAAAACAAATGAAAGAGCCTAACCAGGATCGGCAAAACCACCCACCTCACCAAAGCTGACCCTTGACTCATAGGTGAGTATAGTTTAAACCAGAAGAATATCCCAGCAAAGCCCAGCCTAAACCACCAATGCACAGAATTATGAGCCAAAGGAATAGTTGTTTTTAAGCCATCAAGTTTTGAAATACTTTGTTACACAGCACAAACTAACCAATAAATCATTTTTCTTGCCTCTTCTGCTAGAAAGTCAGCATCTTACAAGCAGATGGTGTTACTTGGTCATCTGTGTGAAGTATGCATTAGAGTAGATGTGTGAAGAAAATGTATTGAATAAGTGAATTGTTGTTTTCATATACTCCTTTGTTCTTACATGATTATGGGAGATTATAGTTTTCAAATTGGAAGCAACAGTATTTCTCATTTCAAATATTCTTCTGTAATATAACTTTGCCTCATTCCCATCATAAGCTTCAGTCCATTCTTCAACCCCTCAGATCTGGGTGGTCTCTATAATTGCTTCGATTAATAAAATATAGCAGAAGTGACACTTTGCAAGGTCTGAGCACAGCCTTTAACTTATTTGGTACTCTTGAAAGCCAGCTGCAATAGAAGAAGAGACACTGCCATGTAGATAAGCCTAAGTCATGTGGAGAAACCTTGGAGGAGAAATGACATGTGAAGGAAGAGAGGGAGGCAACAGGGACCACCAAGGTACCAGGCACAGAAGTAAAGATGCCACTGTGGAAGTGGATCCTCCAGCCTTAACTCTCACAGCTGGTACTGTGTAGACCAGAGACAAGTTGCTCAGGCTAGTCCTTACCAATAACCTGACCCACAAAATTGTGAGCAAAATAAATGGTTGCTTTAAGCCACTAAATTTTGTGATTATTATATGGCAATAAATAAACAAACATGGATAGCATGTTACAGTAGGAAATCCAGCTCTAGAGCCATTAAATATAGATTCATATGCTGTCTTCACTTTTTACAACAATGTGCTGATGGGAAGCTCACTTAAATGTTCTTATTCTCAGCGTTCTCATCTATATGATAGGGATGCATTCAATCACTCAATAAAAGTCCCTTGAGAGCTTGGAGGCAGCACAGTAAATAAGCCTCAGTTTCTGCCTTCAGGGAGTTCACACTCTGCAGAAACACGGCAAGAGGCCAGAAACTCACAGAGCAGGGATATCAGTCCTTCTATTGCACTAAGTACAGAAACACTGAAATACATAGTAGGGGTGGGAAGAGTACTGGATTCACTCCCGGGGCTGGTAGCAGAAGTGATATAATATAATCTAGACTGGGACTAATAGTGCAAGGAGTTAAAAAAGGTGGGGAGAGACGGTGAGGTCAGAAAGAGGATGTTTAGGAGGAAGAAGAAGCATGTCTAAGAGTTCAGAGCTTGGAAAAAGCATGAGATCTTAGAGAAGAAAGACCTTACTGAACTGGGAATTAATATATAGGGTATATATTCCCATTTCAGGTTCATAATTACAGATTTGACTTATCTAATAGAACCTAAAATGAACATCCTAGACATAGATTATGTGGTCATTTCTAACCATTAGGAAGGACATGACTAGATGAATATACCATGGAAAAGTCATTTTAATCATTATTGAGACAAAAACAGAATTTGGAAGAGAAAATGCTTTCACAATTTGGGAAAGGATTAGGGGAGGCAGCAGAGAATATATAAGATGGTTTAGAAATATAAACTTTTGTTTTTGTTTAAAATAGAAAAATTAGGACTCAGAGTGCTAAAAAGAATGAAGTCTTTTTGAGTTGGGAAGTGTAGCTCCCTAGAACAATTATCAAGGAGAATGAATGCTATTTCACGCTGTTTCAAGCTCTGTGCAAATTACACCAGCTTCCGGAGTATATCCATTTAATACAGAGACAGAGAATGGAACTGTTGAACAATTGTTGAATTGGGGTCAGAAGGTTACAGTGAGAAATTGCAAGCACAAGAAGTATGATGCCCAATCCAAGAGGGGAAGAACAATGTCCACACAACCTGCTGGGAATGGAGTTCCAGAAAAGCAGATCCTCAATCCAAGGGAAGTAGGGTCAGAGGAAACCCCACTGCTACCGTGTTTACTCAGAGGCTTTGGGTCAGACCGGAAGATGAGTTTACCAGTATATCATTCAAGAGAGCAATCCTGGAGAAGTTGTCTGGGCTTTTGCCTTGGATCAGCTATAAACCTCTCAAAAGGAGAAAATATCAGGAAGGTAAACATTGCAAGTAAATGACCTTAACAAAGTGAGAAATCAGTGTTACTTTCTTGGGCATGGGGGGTGTCCTGTCTGCACAATCCCTCCTAGACCATATTCTGGATTCTAAGAACCTGAAATTACATCCCCAAATGGCCCTAAGCCTGCTTCTAGAGTCTGTACAGGCCTCTTGCTTAGGTCTGCCCTAATAAAAATTCATCAGGAATGAACCAAAAGTGCTTCACACACAAGTATGTGTTAACCTCAGATCCTCTGAAATTGTATCATCTACTCAGATGTAAGACATTCCCTAAGAAAAAGAAAACTCAGAGAATTTTTCCTAACTTCCACATACCCCAAATATCTGGACCAGTCTCAGAGTAACTCAGTAGGTGCTGTGCCCCTAAATATTAAGTGAGAGTAGCGGCTTAGTACAGAAGAACATATGCATAGAACCATTAAAGCCTGCCAAGATGAAGAAGCAGAGAACAAGTACCTTTTCCTTTTCATGAATGTGTGAAGAGTATGGACAAGAGCAAATATTTGCAAAGTGCATTGTGCACAGAGACACACAGAAAACTAACTTCTGCTGCACAAAGGGGCCACAGTTATGTCACCCTTCCAAATGTTCAGGTCACCCTCTGAGGATTAAAACAGGGAAAGTGCAATAGATGAGGCCATCCGTAAAAGTAGGTATTAACAGCTAAGTTTCCCAGGAGATTTAGGAAGTCTCAAATAGAGACTTGGAGAAACATGACAGGAATGTGATTATCCCTTTAAAATTTGAGCTTCACAAAGTGAAAAGTTCTGTTTTTGAATTACAAATGAGGCAACAGAGAAATGATATTTAGCACAAAAGCAAGAAATAGATGAGAGGGAGAAGTGACATTGATAAAGTACCTATCAGGTGCTGGGCATTTAGCACAATCACTCAATATTCAGTGATGTGGGTGATATGATTCCCATTTTATAGGAGGCAGAAGCTTTAAAAACTTAAGACACTGGGCTAAGATTACAAATCTCCTTATTAGCAGAATTGGGATTTTAATCCAATGACACAAAATAAGAGACAGAAATGTCTGGTCTGGAAGAAAAGACATCTGGATAAAGCATTTGTCAATTAGGTACTCATGACTGGCATCATCTGTCTCTCATTTCTGAGATGTTATTATCATCCAGCGAATAACAACCTGAATATCATTTGGATTCCCATGGAGACTAGCCAGTAGGGAAAGAACTGGCTGCTCAGTGAGGCCACATATAGCAGATGCACTTGAAGATGACCTCTAACAAGTCATATCCTTGTATGTCCCCTCCCCTTGGATGTGAGTGGAACCTATAACTTACTTATCATCAGTGGACTACAGCAAAAATAATGGCTGTCATTCCTGTGATTAAATTTGTTACATAAGACTGCCTAGCAGACTGGAGTTACAAAGCTTCCTCTGACAGCTACTAAATAAAGTTTAGCCAAAAGCTGGCCCCTTAAATATTTTAAGTTCAGCCTATATGTTTCTTTGTACATAGTAAACTATAACCTAAAAGGAGATGTAAACAGAGTATAACCTACTCTTGTGCCAATCACCAAGTTTCGGCCAATCAAAAGAAGTCAACTGTTCAAAACACGTTCACATATGTTAAACACAGAGTTGTAACCAATTTGGCTATTTCTGTACCTCGCTTTCATTTTCTCTACATCACTTTCTTTCTTTCTGTCTATAAATATCTTTCCATCATGTGGCTGCACTGGCATCTCTCTGAGCCTACTCTGGCTCAAGAGGCTGCCTGATTCACAAATTATTCTTTGCTTATCTAAACTCCATTACATTTAATTTGGCTAAGGTTTTTCTTTTCTTTTTTTTTTAACATGCCCTTGACCAATATACCTGATAAACATCAACGCAAAAATTCCAAACACAATATTGGCAAACTGAATCCAGCAGTGTATCAAAAAGCTTATCAACCACAATCAATTAGGCTTCATCCCTGGGATGCAAGGTTGGTTCAACATACACAAATCAAATGTGATTCATCACATGAACAAAACTAAAGACAAAAACCTCATAATTATCTCAGTAGATGCAGAGAAGGCCTTTGATAAAAATTAAACATCCTTTCAGGTTAAAAACTCTTAATAAACTAGGTATTGAAGGAACATACCTCAAAATAACAAGAGCTGTCTCTGACAAACCCACAGCTGACATCAGAGTAAATGGGCAAAAGCTGGAAGCATTCCCCTTGAAAACTGGCACAAGACAAGTATTCCCTCTCTCACCACTCCTATTCAACCTAAATCAGGCAAAAGAAAGAAATAAAGGGCATCCAAATAAAAAGACCGAAAGTCAAACTATCCCTTTTGCAGAAGACATGATTTTATATCTAGAAAACCCCACAGTCTCAGCCCAAAGGCTTCTTAAACTGATAAACAACCTCAGCAAAGTCTCAAGATATAATATCGATGTGCAAAAATCACTAGCATTCCTGTATATAAACAAAAGCCAAGCCAAGAGCAAAATCATGCACAAACTCCAATTCACAATTGCCATAAAAAGAATAAAATACCTAGGAATACAGATAACCAGGGAGGTGAAAGATCCCTACAAGAAGAACTACAAACCACTGCTCAAAGAAATCAGAGATGATACAAACAAATGTAAAAACATTCCATGCTCATGGATAGGAAGAACCAATATTGTTAAAATGGCTACACTGCCCAAAGCAATTTATAGATTCAATGTTATTCCTATTAAAATACCATTGACATTCTTCTCAGAACTAGAGAAAACTATTTTAAAACTCATATGGAACCAAAAAAGACCCTGAATAGCCAAGACAATCCTAAGGAAAAAGAACAAAGCTGGAGGCATCATGCTACCCAACTTCAAACTACAGGGCTACAGTAACCCAAACAGCATGGTACTAGCACAAAACAGACACACAGACCAATAAAACAGAATACAGAACCCAGACATAAGACTGCACACCTACAACTAACTGAACTTTGACAAACCTGACAAAAACAAGCAATGGAGAATGCATTCCCTATTCAATAAATGGGGCTGGGATAACTGGCTGGTCACATGCAGAAGACTGAAACTGGACCCCCTCCATACACCATATACAAAAATTAACTCAAGATGGATTAAAGACTTAAATGTAAAACGCAAAACTATGAAAACCCTGGAAGATAGCCTAATACCATTCAGGACATAGGCATGGGCAAAGACTTTATGACAAAGATGCTAAAAGCAGTTACAACAAAAGCAAAAATTGACAAATGGGATCTAATTAAACTAAAGAGCTTCTGCACAGCAAAAGAAACTATCAACAGAGTAAACAGACAACCTACAGAATGAGGGAGAAAATTTTTGCAAATATGCATCTGACAAAGGTCTAATATCCAGCAGCTATAACGAATTTAAACAAATTTACAAGGAAAAAAAATCCCATAAAAAGTTGGCAAAGGGCATGAACAGACTCTTGTCATAAGAACACATACATGAGGCCAACAATTATATGAAAAATGCTCAGTATTACTGATGATTAGAGAAATGCAAATCAAAACTACAATGAGATGCCATTTTACACTAGTCAGAATGGCTACTACTAAAAGTCAAAAAAAAATGGACACTGGCAAGGCTGTGGAGAAAAGAGAACACTTACACACTGTTGGTGGGAGTGTAAATTAGTTCAGTCACTGTGGAAGACAGTGTGGCAATTCTTCAAAGACCTAAAGGCAGAAATAGCATTCAACCCAGCAATCTCATTACTGACTATATACCAAAGGAATACGGATCATTCTGTTATACAGACACATGTACATGAATGTTCATTGCAGCACTATCCACAGTAGTAAAGACATGGAATCAACCTAAATGCCGGTGAATAATAGACTGGATAAAGAAAACATGGTACATATACACCATGAAATACTATGCAGCCTTAAAAAAGAATGAGATCATGTCCTTTGCAGAGATATGGAAGCAGCTGGAGGCCATTATCCTTAGCAAACTAACTCAGAAAACTAAACACCACATGTTCTCATTTATAAGTGGGAGCTAAACGATGAGACCACGTGAACACATAGAGGGGAACAACGCATGCTAGGACTTTTCAGAGGGTGGAGGGTGAGAGGAGGAAGAGGATCAGGGAAAATAATTAATTGGTACTAGGCTTAATACCTGGGTGATAAATAATCTGTATAACAAACACTCGTGACACAAGTTTACCTATATAACAAACCTGCATTTGTAACACTGAACTTAAAAGTTACATAAATAAATAAATAAACAAACAAACAAATAAAGACATGCCTTGAAGAAGCAAACAGCCATTGAGTGAACTTCCTCTGGAGAGGGCCATATGGCACTTAAGGAAATTAAAATATTTCTTTGATATACTTTGAAACAGCTGCTACTTGGGTAGCAAAGAGAAGTGGCCTTCTAAAGCCATGCCCCCTCCCCTTTCTGGGCCTTTCCCTAATCTGAGAGAGATTGAGAGTCTGACATTTAAAAGTCTGAAAACAAATGCTTACCATCTATTCTGAGGGAGGCTTCATCTACATAACAAAGCCACCTTTGGAAGGCAAGCTTCTTCCTTTCTCTCCCTCTTAACCTGTCTTGCCACTAAGCCTGGTTTACCTAGTTAATCTGTTTCTGGCCATATTCTGAGTCTGAATTCTTTACTGTGGCCTTAGGATGGTATCTATGTTTCCATAATTCACTGGGAAGTTGGGTCTTCATTCTGAAGGCTCCCATGTATATGCATTAAATAAATTTATATGCCTTTTCTCCTAATAATCAATCTTGCCTCATGCCAGTGATTTTTTCAGGGAAACTTTAGGGGACCAAAGGCCTATAACCCCCATAACTGGGAACTGTGGGCAACTCATAGGAGCTGAAGGTGGTCTCCAGCCAACATCCAGGAAGAATCTGGGGCCTTTAGTCAGACAGCCTCAAGGAAATTAAGTCACCAACAACTTCAGTGAGCTTGAAAGTAGATGCTTCCCCAGTCAAGCTTCCAAACAGAAATGCAGACTGCACTGACATCCTGATTCAGGCTGAAGAGACCACTGGGCAGGCCAGCTCAACCATGCCTGAATTCCTGACTCACAGAAACTGAGATAATATATACGTGTTGTTTTAAGTTGCTAAGTTTGGGATAATTTATTATGCAGTGCTATAAAACAAATACGGTTCTACTAGTTACAGCAAAGACAAGGGAGGATGTGCTGTCTGCATACTCATTATAGGAACTGACAGGTGTAGTGTGTGTGTTTGTGTGTGTGTGTGCATACACTCACAAGTGTGTGTGTTGACAAACTTTGCACATGATCATGTACTAAATGATGGCCTAGTAGTTAGAGTAGCTGAGAGGATGGGAGACTGTCAAGAAAAAAGAGTAAGGTCAATGAAGGGAAGCACTTGGCATTCATAATTCTAAGATGTTTCCACTGTGATATTGTATGCAATGTTTAAGACCTGGCTTTTGGAGTCAGAGAATCTGGCTGAATTCTTATTCCCCTGTGTAACTTTAGGATAATTGCTTAAGTTCCATGTCTCAGCTTTCTTGTCTATAAAATGAGAATAATTGTAGTACCCAACTCATAGAGTTGGCATGTGCATTAAATGAGCTAATATAAGTGTTTAGAAGCAGGCCTGGTGCAAAGTGAACCCTAAGTGAACATTGCTATTGTAAAGCCACAGCTAAAAAGTTAGAGTGTTGCTTATGCCTCCTGGAATTCTCAGATTCAACCTCTATGTCACTGTACTTATAAAAAGGCTCATGAAGAGGCCAACAATTTTCACCATCATGGATGAAAAACTGGGTCTTTTGACTTGGCACAAACCACACATTTATCACCATTGAGATCTGTTTTCTAACTCTCTACTGTGTACCCACTAACAGCAAATAAAAACAAAAATAACATAAGCGTAAAGCAACTCTGTCTCCTGTGCATAATGGATGGTAATAAATCACGAATAAATCGTTCATCAGAAGCAAAGCAAGTGAACAGTCACGCATTTCAGCAAATCAATCACCCACAATGTTTCTGGAAACTGAAACGAGAAACATCTGCAGGGAATCTAGCAAGCCTACCAAGATAGAAAAAAAGTCAGACACAACATTATTCTGAATTAGAGTCTCCTTGATTTTAGGGTAAAGTTCGTCTCCTGGCTGACGACTTCAACTGTACAAGTGACTATATAATGTGACCTTGTCTTACTAAAATCAGAGCACCAACAATCTGTTTCTTGGAAAATAGGAGGAATTCACTGGTGTGAAAAAGCAAACTTCCTTATCATCAACTAGGAAGTTGGTATTTCCAAATTCATTTGGACCAGATATACATTCCTGACACATTTTAGATATAATTTGAGGATCAATTTGATTCTGACAAACTAAACACAATTTTAATGATTAAATCTCTTGTTCTAAGGGAAAGAATTGCCTATCAAAGAAAGTCATAAAATCCTAAAGCTAAAACAAACCTTAAGAAATTAATGAGCTTAACATAGGTGTCAGGCCTCTGAGCCCAAGCCAAGCCATTGCATCCCCTGTGACTTGCACGTATACATCCAGATGGCCTGAAGTAACTGAAGATCCACAAAAGAAGTAAAAATAGACTTAACTGATGATATTCCACCATTGTGATTTGTTTCTGCCCCACCCCAACTGATCAATGTACTTTGTAATCTCCCCCACCCTTAAGAAGGTTCTTTGTAATTCTCCCCACCCTTGAGAATGTACTTTGTGAGATCCACCCCTGCCCCAAAACTTTGCTCTTAACTTCACTACCTATCCCAAAACCTATAAGAACTAATGATAATCCACCACCCTTTGCTGACACTCTTTTCAGACTCAGCCCACCTGCACCCACATGAAATAAACAGCCATGTTGCTCACACAAAGCCTGTTTGGTGGTCTCTTCACACAGACATGCATGAAATTTGGTGCCATGACTCGGATCAGGGAACCTCCTGTGGGAGATCAATCCCCTGTCCTCCTGCTCTTTGCTTCATGAGAAAGATCCACCTACGACCTCAGGTCCTCAGACCGACCAGCCCAAGAAACATCTCACCAATTTCGAATCCAGTAAGCGGCCTGTTTTTACTCTCTTCTCCAACTTCCCTCACTGTCCCTCAACCTCTTTCTCCTTTCAATCTTGGCGCCACACTTCAATCTCTCCCTTCTCTTAATTTCAGTTCCTTTCATTTTCTGGTAGAGACAAAGGAGACACGTTTTATCCGTGGACCCAAAACTCCAGCGCCGGTCACGGACTGGGAAGGCAGCCTTCCCTTGGTGTTTAATCACTGCAGGGACGCCTCTCTGATTATTCACCCATGTTTCAGAGGTGTCAGACCATGCAGGGATGCCTGCCTTGGTCCTTCGTCCTTAGCAGCAAGTCCTGCTTTTCTGGGGGAGGGGCAACTACCCCAACCCCTTCTTTCCATGTCTCTACCTCTTCTCTGCTTTCCTGGGGCAGGGGCAAGTACCCCTCAACCCCTTCTCCTTCACCCTTAGCAGCAAGTCCTGCTTTCCTGGGGCAAGGGCAAGTACCCCTCAACCCCTTCTCCTTCACCCTTAGTGGCAAGTCCCGCTTCCCTGGGGCAGGGGAAAGTACCCCCAACCCCTTCTCCTTCACCCTTAGCAGCAAGTCCCGCTTTCCTGGGGCAGGGGCAAGAACCCCTCAACCCCTTCTCCTTCACCCTTAGCAACAAGTCCCACTTTCCTGGGGCAGGGGCAAGTACCCCTCAACCCCTTCTCCTTCACCCTTAGCAGCAAGTCCCACTTTTCTGGGGCAGGGGCAAGTACCCTTCAACCCCTTCTCCTTCACCCTTAGTGGCAAGTCCTGGTTTTCTAGGGGGCAAGAACCCCCAATCGCTTATTTCTGCACCCTGACCTCTTATCTCTGTGCCCCAATCCCTTATTTCCACACCCTGACCTCTTATCTCTGTGCCCCATTCCCTTATTTCCATGCCCCAACCCCTTCTCTGCTTTTCTGGAGGGCAAGAACCCCCACCCCTTCTCCGTGTCTCTATTCTCTTCTCTGGGCTTGCCTCCTTCACTATGGGCAAGCTTCCACCTTCCATTCCTCCTTCTTCTCCCTTAGCCTGATTCTTAAGAACTTAAAACCTCTTCAACTCTCACCTGACCTAAAACCTAAGCATCTTATTTTCTTCTGCAATGACACTTGACCCCAATACAAACTCAACAGTAGTTCTAAATAGCCAGAAAATGGCACTTTCCATTTTTCCATCCTACAAGATCTAAATAATTCTTGTCGTAAAATGGGCAAATGGTCGGAGGTGCCTGAGGTCCAGGAATTCTTTTACACATCAGTTCCTTCCTAGTCTCTGAGCCCAATGCAACTCATCCCAAATCTTCCTTCTTTCCCTCCTGCCTGTCCACTCAGTCCCAACTGCAAGCGTCACTGAGTCTTTCTAATCTTCCCTTTCTACAGACCCATCTGACCTCTCCCCTCCTCGCCAGGCCAAGCTGGGTCTCAATTCTTCCTCAGCCTCTGCTCCTCCTCCCTATAATCCTTTTATCACCTCCCCTCCTCACACCTGGTCTGGCTTACAGTTTCATTCCGTGACTAGCCCTCCCCAACCTGCCCAGCAATTTATTCTTAAAAAGGTGGCTGGAGCTAAAGGCATAGTCAAGGTTAATGCTCCTTCTTTATCCCAAATCAGATCGCGTTTAGGCTCTTTTTCATCAAATATAAAAATCCAGCCCAGTTCATGGCTTGTTTGGCAGCAACCCTGAGACGCTTTACAGCCCTAGACCCTAAAAGGTCAAAAGACCGTCTTATTCTCAATATACATTTTATTACCCAATCTGCTCCTGATATTAAATAAAACTCCAAAAATTAGAATCTGGCCCTCAAACCCCACAACAGGACTTAATTAACCTCACCTTCATGGTGTACAATAATAGAAAAAAGTTTCAATTCCTTGCCTCCACTGTGAGACAAACCCCAGACACATCTCCAGCACACAAGAACTTCCAAACGCCTGAACTGCAGCAGCCAGGCATTCCTCCAGAACCTCCTCCCCCAGGAGCTTGCTACACATGCCAGAAATCTGGCCGCTGGGCCAAGGAATGCCCGCAGCCCAGGATTCCTCCTAAGCCATGTCCCATCTGTGCAGGACCCCACTGGAAATCAGACTGTTCAACTCACCTGGCAGACACTCCCAGAGCCCCTGGAACTCTGGCCCAAGGCTCTCTGACTGACTCCTTCCCAGATCTTCTCAGCCTAGCTGCTGAAGACTGACACTGCCTGATCGCCTCGGAAGCCCCCTAAACCATCATGGACGCCAAGCTTCGGGTAACTCTCACAGTGGAAGGTAAGCCCATCCCCTTCTTAATCAATACAGAGGCTACCCACTCCACATTACCTTCTTTTCAAGGGCCTGTTTCCTTTGCCTCCATAACTGCTGTGGGTATTGGCAGCCAGGCTTCTAAACCTCTTAAAACTCCCCCACTCTGGTGCCAACTTAGACAATACTCTTTTAAGCACTCCTTTTTAGTTATCCCCACCTGCCCAGTTCCCTTAGTAGGCCGAGACACTTTAAATTATCTGCTTCCCTGACTATTCCTGGATTACAGCTACATCTCATTGCTGCCCTTCTTCCCAATCCAAAGCCTCCTTTGCGTCCTCCTCTTGTATTCCCCCACCTTAACCCACAAGTATAAAATACCTCTACTCCCTCCTTGGTGACTGATCATGCACCCCTTACCATCTCATTAAAACCTAATCACCCTTACCCCGCTCAAGGCCGATATCCCTTTCCACAGCATGCTTTGAAAGGATTAAAGCCTGTTATCACTCACCTGCTACAGCATGGGCTTCTAAAACCTACAAACTGCCCTCACAATTCCCCCATTTTACCTGTCCAAAAATCAGACAAAGCTTACAAGTTAGTTCAGAATCTGCACCTTATCAACCAAATTGTTTTGCCTATCCACCCCATGGTGCCAAACCCATATACTCTCCTATCCTCAATACTTCCCTCTACTACCCATTATTCTGTTCTGGATCTCAAACATGCTTTTTTTTACTATTCCTTTGCACCCTTCATCCCAGCCTTTCTTCACTTTCACTTAGACTGACCCTGACACTCATTAGGCTCAGCAAATTACCTGAGCTGTACTGCCACAAAGCTTCACAGACAGCCCCCATTACTTCAGTCAAGCCCAAATTTCTTCCTTATCTGTTACATATCTCAGCATAATTCTCATAAAAACACACGTGCTCTCCCTGCTGATCATGTCTGATTAATCTCCCAAACCTCAATCCCTTACAAAACAACAACTCCTTTCCTTCCTAGGCATGGTTAGTGCGGTCAGAATTCTTACACAAGAGCCAGGACCGCACCCTGTAGCCTTTCTGTCCAAACAACTTGACCTTACTGTTTTAGCCTAGCCCTCATGTCTGCATGCAGTGGCTGCCACTGCTTTAATACTTTTAGAGGCCCTCAAAATCACAAACTATGCTCAACTCACTCTCTACATTTCTCATAACTTCCAAAATCTATTTTCTTCCTCATACCTGACGCATACACTTTCTGCTCCCCGGCTCCTTCAGCTGTACTCACTCTTTATTAAGTCCCACAATTACCATTCTTCCTGGCCCAGACTTCAATCCAGCCTCCCACATTATTCCTGATACCACACCTGATCCCCATGACTGTATCTCTCTGATCCACCTGACATTCACCCCATTTACCCATATTTCCTTCTTCCCTGTTTCTCACCCTGATCACACTTAGTTTATTGATGGCAGTTCCACCAGGCCTAATCGCCACACACCAGCAAAGACAGGCTATGCTACAGTATAAGCCACTAGCCTGCCTCTTAGAATCTCTCATTTCCTTTCCGTGGTGGAAATCTATCCTCAAGGAAATAACTCTCAGTGTTCCATCTGCTATTCTACTACTCCTCAGGGATTATTCAGGCCCCCTCCCTTCCCTACACATCAAGCTTGAAGATTTGCCCCCACCCAGGAATGGCAAATTAGCTTTAATGAACATGCCCTGAGTCAGATAACTAAAATACCTCTTAGTCTAAGTAGACACTTTCACTAGATAAGTAGAGGCCTTTCCTACAGGGTTTGAGAAGGTCACTGCAGTCATTTCTTCCCTTCTGTCAGACATAATTCCTCAGTTTAGCCTTCCCACCTCTATACAGTCTGATAACAGACCAGCCTTTATTAGTCAAATCAGCCAAACAGTTTTTCAGGCTCTTAGTATTCAGTGAAACCTTTATATCCCTTAGGGTCCTCCGTCTTCAAGAAAAGTAGAATGGACTAAAGGTCTTTTAAAAATACACCTCACCAAGCTCAGCTACCAACTTAAAAAGGACTGGACAATACTTTTACCACTTTCACTTCTCAGAATTCAGGCCTGTCCTCGGAATGCTACAAGGTACAGCCCATTTGAGCTCTTTTTTATTAGGCCCCAGTCTCATTCCAGACACCGGACCAACTTAGACTGTGCCCCCAAAAAACTTGTCATCCCTACTATTTTCTGTCTAGTCATACTCCTATTCTCCATTCTCAACTACTCATACATGCCCTGCTCTTGTTTACACTGCCAGTTTACACTGTTCCTCCAAGCCATCACAGCTGATATCTCCTCGTGCTATCCCCAAACTACCACTCTTAACTCTTGAAGTAAATAAATAATCTTTGCTGGCAGGACTATGCTGAATCTCCTTAGGCACTCTCTAATCAGATGTCCTAGGTCCTCCCAATTCTTAGACCTTTTATACTTGTTTTTCTCCTTCTCTTATTCCATTTAGTTTTTCAATTCATACAAAACTGTATCCAGGCCATCACCAATCATTCTACACGACAAGTGTTTCTTCTAACAACCCCACAATATCACCCCTTACCACAAAATCTTCCTTCAGCTTAATCTCTCCCACTCTAGGTTCCCACCCCGCCCCTAATCCCACTTAAAGCAGCCCTGAGAAACATCGCCCATTCTCTCTCCATACCAACCCCCAAAAATTTTCACTGCCCCAACACTTCAACACTATTTTGTTTTATTTTTCTTATTAATATAAGAAGGCAGGAATGTCAGGCCTCTGAGCCCAAGCCAAGCCATTGTATCCCCTGTGACTTGCACGTATACATCCAGATGGCCTGAAGTAACTGAAGATCCACAAAAGAAGTAAAAATAGCCTTAACTGATGACATTCCACCATTGTGATTTGTTTCTGCCCCACCCTAACTGATCAAGGTACTTTGTAATCTCCCCCACCCTTAAGAAGGTTCTTTGTAATTCTCCCCACCCTTGAGAATGTACTTTGTGAGATCCACCCCTGCCCGCAAAACATTGCTCTTAACTTCACTGCCTATCCCAAAACCTATAAGAACTAATGATAATCCACCACCCTTTGCTGACTCTCTTTTCGGACTGAGCCCGCCTGCACCCAGGTGATTAAAAGCTTTATTGCTCACACAAAGCCTGTTTGGTGGTCTCTTTACACAGACTCGAATGAAAATAGGTGCTAGAAGATTAAGTGTTTTTGTTTTTTTTTTCCCCAAGACCACAAAGTAAATGGGTATCAAAGTTGAGAATAGGGCCCAAGTCTCTAACTTCCCAGCCCAGGCTGAGATGTGGGCCTATTCCTGGATACAGTAGAGGGACAGTCCACAAACAGCAAATGAAGCTCAGAGAAGGTAAGTAAGTTGCCCAACATCAAACTGTAAATGAGGGGAAGATTTACAACTTGGTGTTAAGTCTTTCTAACTCTAATAATCTTGCTTTTAGTCTCTTCCATGGTAATACCACCATTGTGAGAGTAAGAATGATGGCTTATTGCATGCATTCAATATATACTACTTAATATTAAAGTTATTATTAAATTGAGTAAGTAGAAACATTGTATTGATTTTTTTTAGTACCTTGGAAATCAGTCTTGATATTTCACCAATTTCCTGAAAAAAAAGATGGAGTTATATTAAGAAACCTATGCTACATATTATGAACTATAGAAAGTGCCTCATTTATTACAAGTTCATGACATTTTCTCAAAAAGATTATAGTTGAGGCCAACTCCAGAATGCACTGCTCAGACTCACTATCCAGAGGAGGCTCACTGCCTTGTCTCCTATAAGGTCTGCCTTCTCTTTTGAGCCAAGGTCTCGCTTAGCTTTTCCTAGAATTGTCTTCAGGTGGTGACTGAGAAAAGTCATGGTGTTATAAGGACCTCACCATTTCGGTCAAATATGGGGCTCTTTTAAGAGGCCATCTTTACTTTGGAACTCCCCATTGGGCTGACATAGACTTCACCTGTCATCTGTCTTCCCTTGTCCAATCCTGTTTCATCCCCTTTTGCTTTCATAGGTGTTACTTCCAAATAAATCTTCTGTACTCCAAACCCCATTTATTTCAGTGCTTGCTTCTCAAAGAACCCATCTTGCACTAGTTAGACCAGGAGAGGTCTGAGAAAGTAGGTGATGAGATGAGTTTTTGTCCCAAACTGCTTACTGCCCAGCTGATAGATAGCCTCCATCCCTGGTGGTAGGTGGTGTAGGGGTACAAGGTAGTGACCCATTACTAAATCTTTCACAGTGAGCTGAAGGAGCTTGCCAATAGAAGTGGATGCATTGGTCTGTACAAACATTCAGGTATATAACAGGTATTTGGGAAATGATGGGTATAAGTAAAATAAAATCAATGAATGTTACTAGGTTGCATTGCATTGATACCCTACAGACAAATAATTAAAAGCTAAGGTCAATTAACAAAAATTGAAAACTAAGTATGCGAGTCAGAGGCATCTCTTTCATAGCTTTTCAAGAAGTTCTTATCTCATGAAATGGGTAAAAAGAAAAGCTTAAAGAGCAAGCCCAGGTCTGAAAAGTCAGAGTGGTTTATTGTCAATGAGTACTGGATGCTCTACCCAGGAAGGTCTGATATGCAAAGTCAAAGCCTTAGCTGGGAAACTGGAACACTGACACGTGTGATAAGGATATCAGGGTAGATGTCCCCAAAGACTTTAACTCTCCAGGCCTCTCTGAACCGTCTAAATCTATCTAAATGACCACTTGTCCCTCTTTAAAGCTAGCACTCTGCTCTGGAAGTAAGACATACAGAGGTCTCTCCCAAACAAGATAAGAAATTCCCCTTTCAATAGCTGCTCCACATCCTCTTCTGGGCATCAGGCCTGTAAGTAGGGCCAAATAAGGAAGAAAAGGAACTATATCCAAAAGGAGCTGCAAAGCCCAGCCATCATGAACCAGCAAAGGATGGGGAAACACATATGAAACTGTATTTCAAGGATGCTTGATTAAGGGTCACTGGAAAATAGGACTGAATGGGGGTGGGTTTATGTGACTGGAACACATTCTCAACATTCTGGCAAGAACCCCAGGAGGTGACACAAAATTACTTTTGGGGTAGCTCTTAGAAGCCTGGAAAAAGCAGTAACTCAAACAGAGTGAGTCTGAAATGCCTGAATTTCCAGAGGAAAGAATTCAAAATTCTCAGGAAGCGGATATGTTAAAATAGATATATTGTAAGGGAACGGAACATCTTCCAGAGGATTATATTCCGAGAGAAGTCCTAAAAGATGTACCATTCACTAACTGATTAATGCAGCCATCAAAAACATTCAGGAGTGTTTTCTATGGGCTAACAGTGGGAGAGTATGTCCTAAAATTGTGTTGCTGATAACAATGGGGTGATGGGGCCCAAAATAGAGGTCAGGTAGCATCACTTAATAGCCAGAAGCCAGGGATCATACTTATAACCACCAGTAAGGTTGGAATGTCCCAGAACCCATAGAGAGTTATGGAGATAGTAAATAAAATATAGTGCTCCTAAGGGCAAAATCTGTTGGCAGTCTACAAGAGCAATGCTTAATATATATAACCATAGAAGAACAAGAATGGATGATCAGGAGGCTGAGGAAGGTGCCTTAATAAAATGTCATGATCCCTTGCTTAATTTTCAGTCCATAGTCAGTTTCCAGACACAGAACCAACTGGCTAAAAAAAAGGGCTGATCCCTAGGTGAAATGAACCTGTAACACTGCAAGTATGTACTGTAAAAATTTCACCAGGTCCTTCTCCCAGAAAACCCATGGTTTTCATTCAAGTGGTAATGAACCAGGGAAATAGAAACCCCCAGATGTCTCAAGGATTGAGTTGACTTTGAGACCAGAGACCCAAATCATCATCCAAGCCCAGCTGTTAGAGCAGAAATATAGAATTCAGAAAATAAATGAAATCTTTAACAAAATTCAGTTTGCTCTGGATTTGCTGCATTTGTGGACCTAGCTGGAGATCATTTTTCCAGTTCCCAGATGAATAACTGTGAATGATACACTTAGGTCCTTGCACTGTGGAGTAAGAGCTGTCATTGTGAGGAAAGCTGAATGGAAGCTTCAGAAACAGTCTACCCTAGCCAAGATGGTGAATGAATTACATACGTCTCAGAATGGCAGAAATGAGTCAACTTCTTAAAGATCTAAGGGGTACAGGCTAGTGATCTCTTTTTTATCTTGATTTGATTCAACATTCTGGCACCTGTAGAAATGAGATGAATAATTAAGAATAACTACAGACTATGGCAAACTTAACCAGGTAGTAGCTCTAATTATGACAGGAGGATGTGGTAGAGCAGTTTAATATAGCTTCAGGTCTATGGTGTATTGCCAATGATTTGGCACATTTTTTCTATTTCTTACAGGAAAGAAGATGAGAAACAATTTGAAACATGATACCTGGTGGGCTTCTTTTTGTTCAGAGGAGACACCTTCCACACCTAGGACACCACTGTAACCTATACACTGGATGCTATGAAAGAACGCCGTTTTAGAGTAGAGCCCAGATCAAGAAAGGACTCTTCATCAGGTTCAAGCTGCCATGGAATCAGCCCTGCCAATTGGGCCATACATCCTGGTAGATTCTATAAATGGTGGAGATCCAGTGGTGGGAGATGCGCAATGTGGTGTTTATAGCAAGCCCCAGTGAGAAAATCAAAATAAAGCCCCCTGGGTTCACACACAAGCCATACCATCCATAGGGGAGAATTGCACAATTTTTATAAACAATTCCCAGTGTGCTACTAAGTGCTGATAGAAATGGAACTCTTGACCATTAGGCCCAAAGTGACCATAAATCTCGAAGTGAACATGAGTTATCATTTATTGGCCATGCAAAGTCAGGGAGTTTGGAGGGCCCAGCAGCAGTTCATCATAAAATAAAAACGGCATATCCAGGATAAAGCATAAGTGATAATGAGAGCATAGTCCAGCTCTATGTGCAAGTAGTCCAGACCCCTATGTAACCCATCATCTTGGCATCAGTGCCTCTCCCCTTTCACACATCCAAAGCCATATAGGGGAGAGGGAGAAAGTCTTGTAGGACCAGCTGAAGACATATGAAAATGACTGAGCTTGGTTTACAGATGGGCTGGCTCAGAATGCAGAGGGAGGCCTAAAATGGATCATGGCAGCATTACATCTTCACTCAGGGATGTCTTTGAGAAACAATAGTGAAAAAAGTTCTTCCCATTCCCATTCAGCAGAGCTTGGAGACCAAAACTGGTCATCTACTTTGTGTGCAAGAAGGATTTTCCAGAGTCAGAAAATGACTTAGTTACCATGTCAGGAACCAAATATGAAAACAATTAGAGGGTTGCATACCATAAATTATGAAATAGAGGTCTGTGAAAGACAAATGGGAACATATCCATCATAGAAGAATCCCTGAGTGACCAAGTAGGCAAAATGATTTATTGTCATTAGCAGCCTTTGTCAGTGGCCGTCTCAGTACTGGCATGATGACATGACCACACAAACCAAGAAGCCAGTGTGGCAGAGAAAGAGGCTAGTCATGAATCCAGAAGCATGAACTCCCTTCCACATTCCAAAACTGATGTAGCTACTTCTGCCTATGACTGACTTGACAACAGCAGAGACCAAGAGTGAGTCCCTGGAACAGCACTATTCTTTGAAGAAAATATGTGGTGGTCACTCAATGACACTGTAGCCTTTCCATTTGGAAATGACCAGTAGTTCATCCTACAAGAACAGATACGTATTCAAGGTGTAGAATTTTCCTTTTTCTGCCTGCAGAGACTCAGCCCATATCAATATTCACAGGCTCACAGAATGCCTGATTCACAGACGCAGAATCCCACACATGTGGCATCTAGCCAGAAAATTTACTTATCTTTTTACAGAGAAAGAGGCATGGGAGAGGGTCCAGGACCATGGGATCTACTGGTTGTGTCATCTGAAAGTTGATGGCCTGATAGCATGCTGTAATAGTGTGCTAAAGGCACAGCTGATGGGTCAGCTAAGAGACAACACCCTGTGCGGATAGAAGGGAATTCCCCTGTTTTTAGTATACACATTGAATCTGAGACTTTTCATGTGGCTCTGTGCCCCTATAGGAAACATATTGTTACAGAATAAACAAGGGTTGGAAGCAGGTGTGGTCCCACTTACAATCATCTCCAACAATCCACTGGGAGAAGCTATGCTTTCTTGACTCATACCTTTGGGATCTGCAAGATTAGGGGTCCTCTTCCCCAAAGAGGTGTAACAATCCCAATGAACTCCAAGCTACAGCTGTCATTTGCACGCTTTGTGTTCCTTGTGTAGTGGGTTGTCAGATGAAAAGTTGTCACCATCTTGTCACAGGCAAGTGACTCTGATCAGCAGGAGGAGGTAGGGCTGCTGCTACACTTTAGGGTCAGAGAGGAACAATTGTCCATCTTGGATGATCTACTTGGGATCCCAAGTAGGAAATGGTTTTCCGGATCTGAGATCCCCACTCCGAAATCAGGGCTTGAGTCACAAACAGAGAGGCCACAGAACAAAAGAGGTAAATACTGAGAGTGAGAGAAATTTGGAATGATAGTGAAAGATAGAGATAGATGATGGATACCATTTGTGGACTCACAAACATCTGCAGTACAAGGGTCTGCAGTTCATCCCACTAACCTCTTCAGAAGGAGAGGTTTACCCTCAGAAGGAGAGGACCACCAGAGCCCTTGAAGTGTTGGCCTTCACACATGGAGCAAGAAGTGTGTCTGAATGGTGCAAGAGGTGGACACTGTCAGACAAAGAAATGGGCCCACCAGCTCCCCTCTCAAGAATGAACATGATGCCCAGATACCCCTGCTATTAGCTCCTCAACAGCCTCTTCTGTCGAGGTCACACTCTTGTTGGGGATTAGCTAATAAGTTGTTAGCTAATAAGTTAACAACTGAGCAGGACAATGGTACTGGGACCTGGCCATGTTTATCAAATGCAGGGTTCCTCTAACAAGCAATCTACTGAGTTCTCCTTTCTACTAGTAGAGGCTTTGCCAAGCCTGTGTCAGTCTGACAGCTTCTCCTTCCCAACCCTCCTTCCTTCCCTTCTTGCGCAGCAACAGCCTTTTGCACTCTAACACCATCTCACAGCCTACTTCTCAGAGAACCCAACTTATGACTCCTGAGTACTTACCAAAAGAGAGCTGAGACTTGCCTTTCAATAGTAGTTACGAATCCATCACCAATGTAAATTCGGCCTCTGCCCTCGATAAACCGATTTCACTCATGTCTAAGTATCCATTCATCCATAAGCTTAACCTAGATTTTCTCATGTGCTTTAAGCTCTTGGGAAAGTTAGAAATGACCCATATCACTCAGAGGTTATGCACAGAGTAAAAATCACATTTATATAAGTCACATTTATAAATATACACATTTAAGCTACAGGAAGTACGTATTTATATGCTTATATGAGAATGCTGTAGAAATAGAACATTTAATCAATCATTTCTATCATAAAATGATCTAAATAAAGTGAGTGATGGCTTCATTTCAAATAGGCAAATATTTCATGAAAACCTGGTATGGGTTAAGTTCTAGGCTGGTCAATGGGGAGACTGTGATAATAAGACAGAGTCCATAACTGAAATAGCTCTCAAGCCAGGATAGAGAGGCATACTAACAGGTCATTTCCATTTACTAAGCACCTCATTTTTAGTTTGAAACTATTGGGGTGTGTAGAGATTCCAATTTCTTTTCACCCACACCTTTTTTCTGGGCTCATACACCAGTTATGCCTGAACGAATGTAAGAGCTAGCAAAATCTGAGTGCTAAATGTGAGATAAGGCCGGGCGTGGTGGCTCATGCCTGTTATCCCAGCACTTTGGGAGGCCAAGGCAGGCAGATCACGAAGTCAGAAGATTGAGACCATCCTGGCCAACATGGTGAAACCCTGTCTCTACTAAAAATACAAAAATTAGCTGGGTGTGGTGGCGGGTACCTGTAATCCCAGCTACTCAGGAGTCTGAGGCAGGAGAATTGCATGAACCAGGGAATTGGAGGTTGCAGTGAGCTGAGATCCTGCCACTGTACTCCAGCCTGGTGACAGAGTTAGACTTCATCTCAAAAAAAAAAAAAAAAGAAAAATGGCCGGGTGCGGTGGCTCATGCCTGTAATCCCAGCACTTTGGGAGGCGGAGGTGGAGGTTGGCGGATCACGAGGTCAGGAGATCGAGACCACGGTGAAACCCCGTCTCTACTAAAAATACAAAAAAATTAGCAGGGCGTGGTGGCGGGCGCCTGCAGTCCCAGCTACTTGGGAGGCTGAGGCAGGAGAATGGCATGAACCCGGGAGGCGGAGCTTGCAGTGAGCTGAGATAGCGCCACTGCACTGCAGCCTGGGTGACACAGTGAGACTCCATTTCAAAAAAAAAAAAAAAAACATGAAATAAAAACTTTGATATCAGGCATAATTTAGTTACCCATATTTTGTCATCCTCATTGTCAAATAGTGAGTTATTAATAAACACTTGTTTTAGTGAGCTTCCCAAGAGACAGCCCTCCTCCCAGTTTTATTACACAGTAACTGGTATCTGAGATAATTAAAACCAATAGTGCATCAAAAGAAGGTGGAGTGGAGATGACCTAGGTTCCAGCTTCTAATTTTGGATGGGGTGAGGTTGGGGGAGCTGAAACAAAAGAGCTGGGACCAGAAGGGATAAAGAATTATTTTGTGCCATCTAAAGCAGTGCTCCAAGGGAAAATATTTTGCATCGTGAACGCTAGGGTTCTCTAAGGCAGCAACATCCTCTCGTTGCCAGGACTGCATTGTTAGGTTATCACTGAGCCCTTGGCCAGCTGACTTCCACATGGGATCTGCTTGAGTCTGGGCCCCCTTTGATTTTTCACTTGCCTCTGATTGGTGAGTTATCTGAGCTCTGTTGCTTTCAATGTTCATATCCTTGTGATCTCATGGAGTTGATGGGGTTTGATTATTAGACTTGTTCTAAGAAATTCAAGGTAAAGTCCCTTTAGCAACAACCATTCTTTGTTTGATAGAGTCAAATAAACATTATTCTAGTTTCTTTCCTCTCTCAACTTTGTAAATGCAGCATCATTAGGAAGCATCATTGCCTAGGGAGGCATATAACATTACTCCTATCTTCTCTGTTCACTGAATTTTTTCAAAAAAATGAAAGGAGACAAAAGGAGAGAATGGAAAGGGAGCTGAGGTAAGGGGACAGGAGAGGAAAATATACTGCTGTCATTCTAGCTATGCCCTAAGGACATATCCACCTTGTAGTGGAGGCACTTAAAAAACAGTCCCCCCAAAAATCCTTGGTGGCTTTGAAAAGAACAAACTGCTACCAGAAGTCACTACATTTATATCTGAATGGAAGGGGGTTTTCCACGTATTAGGTATATGGGTTTTATTATTCTCATTAGGACTGCCCTACATTTTCAAAAACAGTTTTGAAAAACAGTATTCAGGATAATGCAATAAGAAATTTTGCAATTCTTCAACTCTCAGAGAATAAACAGAAAATCTATCAGTATTCCATTCCAGTGGAATTTCCAGGAAAGCTTCACAAACACAAACACTTCTTAAACTTCCAAGAAAATTTTGCATTAGGCAGGGAAAAAAAAATTAAAAGAAAGCAATACCACCATTTTCTTTTAAAGGATACTTCACAATTTTAACATAAAAACAATTCTTTTTACCAATGCTTGGGCTGAATTAGACGTGAAGAAAACATTGGGGGCAACTAACATTGCAAAGAAGGGATGTTATCAGATTATAATTTATTCTGTTTTCTTATAAGCCAAACGTAAAGTTGATTATAACAGAAAGGCTTAGTTTCAGATTAGCTCTTCCTGCAGGATTTATGAATATCATTTTAATCTCTCTAACAAAGCCAGGCGCGGTGGCTCACGCCTGTAATCCCAGCACTTTGGGAGGCCAAGGCGGGCGGATCACAAGGTCAGGAGATCAAGACCATCCTGGCTAACACGGAGAAACCCCATCTCTACTAAAAATACAAAAAATTAGCCGGGCGTGGTGGCGGGCGCCTGTAGTCCCAGCTACTCAGGAGGCTGAGGCAGGAGAATGTCATGAACCCGAGAGGCGGAGCTTGCAGTGAGCCGAGATCGCACCACTGCACTCCAGCCTGGGCAACAGAGCGAGACTCTGTCTCAAAAATAAATAAATAAATAAATAATCTCTCTAACAAGAGAGAAAAGTAAATTATTTTCCGATAGCCATGTGATCCATGTGCAGGCACAGCCCTCTAAACCAACCTGCTGGTAGGTTTCAGAGACTCCAAGAAGAATTGCTCCAAGTCTAGACGGTGCCCACTCTTTCTGCATCGAGTAGCCCCTCAGTAAAGACTAAGAGATAAATAAAATCTCTCTGACCTTCTCAAAATTAAGGATGTGGAAAAGATGGAAAACAGACAAAGCTGAGCAACTTTTCAAGTGAAGGAGGTAAAAGAGTGGCTGTATTGGTCTGTTTTTACACTGCTACAAACAACTACCTGAGACTGGGTAATTTATAAAGAAAAGAGGTTTAATTGGCTCAGTTTCACATGGCTGGGGAGGCATCAGGAAACTTACAATCATGGCGGGAAGCAAAGGAAGAGCAAACACGTCTTACCATGGTGGTAGGAGACAGAGTGAGTACAAAGGGTAAAGCACTGTGCTTTTAAACAACCAAATCTCGTGAGAATTCCATCATGAGGCAATACTAGGGGGATGGTGCTAAGCCATTAGAAACTGCCCCCATGATCCAATCACCTCCCACCTGGCCCCTCCTTCAACATGTGGGGATTACAATTTGACATGAGATTTGGGTGGGGACACAGAGCCAAACCATATCAGTGACCAAAAGAAATGACAAAGGCATTCTCATAATGTGAGCACCTACCATGTAACAGTCACCATTACAAGTGTTTTTACATTGTGGAAATAAAAAAAAGGCCATCTAAATAAGAACAGACAAAGGCTATTTATTCAGAATTTGCTGCAGCAAGAGAGTCAACCACTGTCACTTGCATTTTGGCAGAGATCCAAAGGCAGACAGAGGCATTGGAAAGCTTTATAGTGGAAAGAAGGGAAGGCTTCTGGTGTGCACCGATTAGAGGCAGTTGGCCTGGGAAGCCATAGGTGGGCTAACTAGGAGTGGGGTAACCTGTACAATTGGTTGGGGGGTGCATATTTGGCATTCTCTTGTTGGTATAAACTTGGAAATGTTGATATAAATTAGGAAAACTGTCATTTATTAATTAAGTCCAGGCCATTTGGGATTCATTGTTAAAGAAGTTGTTGTTTGACTTTCTGGATTGCCACTAGAGCTAGTGATCTGGTTTCCTAGAAGTGTGACTTACAGCAGCCCAGCTTCCTGGGCTGGTTACTATAGATATTGATTGGATTCCTGGGTTGGTTACTGCAGATATGGGTTGCACTCCTGGGCTGGTTACTATAGATATGGGCTGGACTCCTGGGCTGGTTACTGTAGATATGAGCTGAATTCCTGGGCTTGTTACTGTAGGTATGGGTTGGATTCCTAGGCTGGTTACTATAGATATGTGTTGGACTCCTGGGCTGGCTACTGTAGGTAAGGGATGGACTCCTGAGCTGGTTACTGTAGCTATGGGTTGGATTCCTGAGCTGGTTACTGTAGATATGGGTTGGATTCCTGGGCTGGTTACTGCAGATATGGGTTGGATTCCTGGGGTGGTTACTGTAGATATGGGCTGGATTCCTGGGCTGGTTACTGTAGATATGGGCTGGACTCCTGGGCTAGTTACTGTAGATATGGACTGGATTCCTAGGCTTGTTACTGTAGATATGGGTTGGATTCCTGGGCTGGTTACTGTAGATATGGGCTGGATTCCTGGGCTGGTTACTGTAGATATGAGTTGGATTCCTGGGCTGTCTACTGTAGATAGGGGTTGGACTCCTGCACTGGTTACTGTAGATATGGGCTGGATTCCTGGGCTGGTTGCTGCAGTTGGTGGGTCAGGGTTTTATTTCATGTGGTCTGGCCATTCATTGTCTGCTTGTATATTCAGCCTCTCCACGCAGATTGACTCATTTCATTCTCACCTCTACTCTGTGAATTAGGGCTTGTCTTCCCATTTCATGACAAAGTAAACTGAACCTCAAAAGCTGACAGAATCTTGTGTTAACAACTCAGCTGTCAATTTCTGAGTCACAAATTTAATTCAGGTTTATCACCATATTACTCTGTACAGACATGGAGACCTTTAGCCTGATCCACTGTTTTAAATCTTGGATGATCAAGAAACACAAGCTTTCTTACTGATGAGAGTGCTTAGGGGAATGTTCCCCCAGGCAACTCTCAGAGCCAGTGCCTCTGTACCACATCCTAACTGCTTCTGAAGAAGCTTCTAGATACAAAAATAAGTCTAACAGATGTTGAGTTTCTCCTCCCATTCTGTGTGCCTGTCCACTGTTCATGCCTCCTCCCTCAATTTATCAGTCTAGTACGACAAATGCTAATGCAGGATTTAAGGGTTGGGGTACAGCCAAATGAATTAATTCAGAATTATAACCTATGATTATTCCACATCCTAGTAGATTTGAGAGATATTTAAAGATATTATGATAATCAGCTGAGTACCATGTGAGAAATAGGCTAGGGCATTCATTACAAGAGCTCCCAGTCAATGCATATCACCCAAGAAGGGGTTGAGGTTAGGGTTCAGGAAAGCTTAGACACCAAAGATGGGCACCCAGATGGAGGGAAGGCATGCACCTTTGTCCTCAGCTGTTTTCTCTCAGGGCTACTTCCCACCTGTTGCTTAGGTAACTCACCCTTTCCCAGGGCTAAGCTATTCCTTGCATGGTTTGACATCTTCCTTTGCTGGTATCTGTTTCCAGGCCTGGACTAATATTTCTGCATGACCTCACATGGCTAACAATAGCTGATGATAGGCAGGGTTTGGAGTAGGGCTTTAGGACCACAATCCCATCAATCTCCCCACTTCCAGGTTTTTCTGCCCCAGGAGGTATGTCCTTAAGCCTGTAGTAGCAAAGCCTATATAACTTTTCCTCAGAGCGAGGCAAGTATTTAATCATTACAATTTGCTACATGGTTCCTCTGATAAGTGGAAACCTAAAATCAAGGTTTGCTAGGGCTGCCGTAACAAAGTAGCACAGATTGGGTGGCTTAAACAACAGAAATGTATTTCTTAACAGTTCTGGAGGCTAGAAGTTTAAAATTAAGGTGCCAGCATGGTTGGTTTCTCCCGAGGCCTCTTTTCTTTAACTGCGGAGGGCATTTTCTTACGTCTTCATGTGATCTTTTCTGTGTCTGTGTCCTAATCTCCTCACAGGGACACCGGTCACACTGAATTAGGGCAAACCCTGACCTTCATTTTAGCTTAATTATCTCTGTAAAGGCCCTATCTCTAAATACAGTCATATTCTGAGGTACTGGGGATGAAGACCTCAACAAATGAATTTTGGGGGATACAATTTGTCTTGAAATACAAGGCTCCAGCTTGCATACCAAATGGGACTCCCGGAAGCACCATCTCTACATCTCAATGGTTGAGTCTGCTTGACCAGCTCTGAGTTCTCTGAGACAGCCCCAGCCACCTGGACCAGTAAACGGCAAAGAGAATGCTGGAAGTTTCCAGATAAGCCTTATCTAAGAAGCTAAGGGCCTGCCCAGTACAAATATTCCCAGGAAGTCAAAATGAGAAGCAATGTCCTGCCCAGTAGTAATGATAAACTCAAGAAATATCCAGTTCTGAGCAATCTGATGAGCAACTCTGCCCCCGTGAAGGAAGAGTGGGAGGGTAAACGTGGGCTGGGGAAAGGAGGAAAAATTGAAGTAGAGGTTCTCTCTTCTTTGGTTAGAGGCTAAGTCAAGGTAGCCTGTAACCTTCTCCCAGCAGCTAGTACTGCTCTGCTCTTGGTCCCAGCCATCACGCACGGGCCCCAAGAGCATATACATTCTCCCTCCATCTGGCCCTCAGCTTCCCAGCTCCAGCACCTGCCAGAGCCCAGTCACTCTTGCTCACTGCCCAGCACGACATCCTCTGTCTTGAGATTTAGGAGCAAAGCATCCTTATCAACTCCTCAAGATCAAAGCTCTGCAGGAACTCGCTCTCCATGAAATGTATAGATCAAAACCCTGAGGATTTTGACATTTATGTTTTTAATAGATTTTTTTCCTTCTTAAAACACCCACAGGCTGTGACTGAAGTGGAAATGTGTTTGCTTTTAATTGCAGTGCATGCTTCATCTGCTCTGAGGCTGTGAATCCTCCCTCTCCTCAGAAGCTTAGCGTTTGTATCAAACAGAGCTGGGAATGTGAAGAGGAACAAAAGGTCTGAAATGCCACACGATAAGAAAATTCTTTTAAAACTCTTCAATAACAGGGATCTAGAGAGAGTTTAATTCATAGATGAAGAAGATTTAGAGGACAAGGTCACTGCAAACCTTTTAATAATTGTTTCTTGCAACCCCAATCCCCCATTTGGAAACTGAATGCATTTCTCTTCATTTAAAAGGTAAATATTTCCAACTCTGTGGCAACATCAATCTATAACAAGCATTCACTGAGTGCCTCATAGGTTCTTTCGGGCACAGAAGGATGAACGAGGTTTGGCTCTTGTTTCAAGTTGCTTAGAACCCAGTATTTTCAAAGTGGTTCTCCAGACTGCATACATACACCAGAGAGATAAAACTGGAAACATTTTCTCATCCGAGTCCAGCTGGTCTCATGCCTAAAGTTCTCCTAAAGGTTTTGCTTAAAACATTTTCAAACCACCTGTTCACACGTCTGAATCTAATATTCTCTTCTGTGTTCTGAATTGGGAGTAGTTGCAAATATTAAGAATCCTGCTTTCCTGAATAAGAGGATTATAAGCATTCTTTAGAGGTCTCAGAGTTCAATTACTAACTTCTCTGCATAATAAGAAGTATCATTCCTTCAACAGCAATATTTTCATTAGAATGAGTAAGGCTGAGTTGCTTGCTCTAATACCTACTCTGGAGATATATATTTCTAGTTTCAAACACATGCATCTAAACTAACAGACTCTGAGAATCATTTTTGGAATAGCTCCCTGTAAAGGAGTCAAGTGCATGCAAGAGATCTTCCCCATACCTGTCCCTCTCTCCCTCCCTTCCAGTTTCTGACCTTAGTTTCTTCCTCTTTCCTGCATAATTGTAAACCAGAGCATCTCAATATCAGGATAGTCTGAGAGTGTATACATTGTTTCTCAGGTTTTTACACGAACCCCACCTTGGATTCAGGCTAGCCAAGCCCTAAACTAAAATGACACAACTATCTCAGGTGTGTAGGAGTTGACATTTATTTTTAGGCAAGACACATTGATCTGGCACCTAATGTGCACTATAGCCTGTACTGGTTCTACCTTGGATACAAGTTATGGAAAACAAGGTGTCTGTCCTTTTATAGCATCCTGGTAGTACTGTCATACAGGACATGATGTCACACAGAGACATCTGCCCTCTGCTGCAGGTGGTTCTTTTCTTCCCATAGCTCAACATTTGCTCTCTCTTCTTCTCCACTTACCTACCTAATCTCTACCATCTGGACAAGCAGATGTGCTTTGCTAACACTGTAAAATAGATCATGCATATAAACATATTGTTTCCATTTTAGAGATGAGAAAACTAAGGATTAGAGACTATAAGTGACTTATATGTAGTCTTCACATTCACAGTGAGTAGTTGAAATAAGTTTAGTTATTCTAAATCCAATGCTCATGGTCTTTCATCAATATAAAGAATTGATGGTGAAATTATATCTTGCAATTTAGAGCTTTGTGGGAAATGCATATTTTTAGGAATATCATCTCATTTTGCTGTCACCACAAAAACCAATGGGAAAGGTATCATAATACCATGCATGGATTTCAACCTACCCCTGAATAACTCAGAAAATTAGGACAATCCTTTATAATATCACAGACTCACTTTCCCCATCTGAAAAGAAGGATAGAGTTAAATAACCCTCCCTTGAAATGCTCGGAAAGAGAATGAGTTAGAATGGAACTTAAAACATCTTTCCTAGCACTTTCTACTGGCCACTTGAGTTCAACTCCCTTTTCATCTGTTTTATTTTCATACCAGCCTAGGTTGAATCAGATCATCTCTAAAGTTCCTTTCCAGGCTTAAAATTTTATTTAAACATACCTAGCCATTTCTTATTCCCTTCCTTCTTGTAGCCACGTGGCTATGCTATTTGGTTCACAGCCAAATTATGCAAATAATTTGTAAAAGGTTGATAGGATGGTCTTTTCATCCAAGCATACATCCGTGGGCTACAATTGTGTTGATTTCAGAAGAGTTTAAGTGACATCAGAGGAAGTTTCCTTTCCCCCTTCCCCTCTACGTCCCAGGCTATTATTATTAACATCAGCCAGAGGCAAGCAAGTGATAGCTACAAGCAACAGACACAGTAAACAAATTATCTTAAGCAACTTATTCCTTGGCAGTGAGGCAAGCAAACCAGCAATTTATCTGCAGTACAACTCCAAGTTTTTCCAAATCAGTTGGCACAGTGTCTTCACTGGCTTCCATATTCTATCTAGTTTTCATTTTTCTAAAAAATACGGGAATTCTGTTCATGTTTTTTTCTCCTTTCTTTTCATTAAAAAGTAAGTACTTTCTAATTCCAGAGACTGATTAAAGAGTAGACAGGAAGCTGACAGTTATCAAATACAGAGAATTTGAAGTTAAAATCAGGGTCTGTAGTAGACTTGCTTTTACATATTGATGCCAGAGTCACCTAAGGTTATTTGAGGTTAATAGTTGGTGATTGAGCTCTTCATTTCCCCTCAATTTGGAGATTAATTCTCCTTCTTTGCAAAGAACTCCACCATTTAGTCAGGGTTCCACTCTACTGGGCTTGTTTTCTCTCGTTTCATTTAATCTAATTTGATGAACCTAATCCTTTGCACCAGACCACCTCCATCACCCAGCTCCCCAAACCCAAGGAGGGGAGTAAAATAAAACAAACAATAGTTGAAAAATGTATCCAATCAACCAGAAGCAAATGCATTTCTAATTCAAGATTATGAATATGGGTCACCCTTTAGAACAAGCAAACACAAGTCAAGCATCATTCTTCTTAATTTGTTCCAGGTCATTGTTCTCCTCTGCCTGGCTGCAGAACGCTGATGGATCATCTTGATAAAAATTCATTTTTTAATCCATCTGTTATATTGCACTTTTAATGTCAATTTCTCCTAATGTATCTTGACTTCGCCCCAGCCCCAGCTGCAAGCACACTACATTTTATTAGAATAAAGCCTCATGTCTCGTGTCTCTAAATGAGAGAAGTAGCTACAAGATCATTTTCTCCCCCTGCATTTGCAGTGTTAAGTTTCAACATATGTTAGCATAATGCTTTCATTCAATACTATTTCTAAAGACAGAGGCCCTTCTGAATCAATTTCTTAGATTCAGAACAAGGTCAAATCAAATAAGCAGTTTATGCACATAAGAAAAGTGGTATCTGATGGCAACAAATGTCAAAGGCAATAGAGAAGAGAACATTTCATTTGGGAAACAATTCTTAAAGCATAGAAAGTTGTCTTCTATCCTAATCAAATGAGAAAATGGAAGGGGTAAAAACTCTTTAATTTTTTCCACAGCCGTCCAACAAAACTAAGACCAATTAAAGTTTTTAAAGTAAGAAATGCACAGACAGATGACTTCCCAAGTTCATATATGAATTATAAAATTATATACTCGGAGTGGGAAGGTGCTTCTGAGCAAACCCACACCTCAGCAGCCCTTCTCTGGCTGTAACTCGAGATATCAGAGCAAGACCAGGGGAAACTTGGTAAAGTGAGAGACAACACTGTGACCGCAAATGTGGACCCACAGCCATATAATAGGAGAGGCAAGACAGATAAAGTCAGATTCCAGTTAAAAATGAAGAAACCGAAACACGAATAATTTTAAGTATTTGCCCAATATTAACATTTGCAACAAAAAAGACAACAGCAAAACTCAGACTGTTGGACGTGAGTCATAACTTGTAGACCTTGGGATACCTTGAAAGTGTCTTAAGGGAGCACATGACAGAGTCTGTATATAGCAGTGTTTTAGGGAAATGAGTGAGTATAATGCATTGGTTCTCCAATCCACTGAGTCATATCTGCTCAGGGACTTAGGAGAACAGCCTATAAGTTTCTATTGATTCTGGCATTTGGGGGACCCCAAAGATGATTATTGTCCTGTTGCTTCCTGTAATAGAGTCCTTACTCCTTCCCATGGTCTACAAAGCCTATGAGATTTGAGGTCTTCCCTGATCTCTCTGCAGACCCTACCCTTCCTCCTGTGCTGCTGCCCCAACACTGGCCTTGTTACCACCACAGTACTTTTGATTCTAGCTAGTCCATCAATCTGGGAAGCTTCCCCCCACCACCCCCTCAAGCTTTGCACAGCCAGCTCCTTCTCATTTGTTTTTCATTTCAGATGTTTCTTCCTCAAATTGACCTACCCCCAACCATCCTATGTAAAATACCTCTCCTCATCACTCTTTACTAGTAGTAATTCTTTGCATTGGGATTAACGCTATTTGATATTTCCCTGTTTGTTTGCTTACTAAGTCTTGCTCCACACAGAACACATTTAGAATGCAACCTTCTAGAGCAGAAAATGTATCATGAATGCCTGGCACAGAATGGAATCTTGACAAATGTTTGAATAAGTGTAGCACAAACCCAGACAAACAGATTGGAAGGCAAAACTCCCTTCAGTGTTGGTATGCATGCTGATTTGAAAAAAAAAAAAAAAAAGGTTTGCGGGAGGTTATGAAAAAACTATTTCTTCCTTCCTGGCATTGTTTTATTACCATTCCCCACTTCCATTAAGTGCCCTCTCACCTAGTGTAGTCAGTATTCATCTTTTTATTTGTAGGTCCTTGCAAGGCAGTAGCTTTATTATGTATTTAAATTTGCCTAAATGATTATATATATAAAATTCTGTTTCTTTGTTCATTCAGTAACATATTCTTAGACATATTCTTGGTCATAATTTCATATGTAGCATATTATTTCTAGCAGCCACATGCTGTTCTATAGCATGGCTTCACCAAACCTTACATTTCCTTTCTCTTGTGCTGAGAAACTCCCTGCTGCTATGAAAAGCACTGTGACAAATCTGCTCCTTTATGTCCCATTATGAATGTGAATGGGGATTTCTCTAGGATATCTATCCAAGAATGGAATTTTGGGGCCATAGGGCATTTGTATGCCCTAATTTGACTAAGTTCTACATGGAAACCTGCAGTTCCTTGGATTTCTGAATGCCAAATTGCCCAATACACCTGCCAATTCCAGCTTTCTAATTTGTATGAATCTGATCATTTTAACTAATACATCTTTGTTATCCTATTTTTTTAATTTGCTTAAAAATAAATTTGAGAACCTTGTTATATGCCATACATATGCGTATATGTGCATGTGTATACACACATATGTATATGCCTGCATGTTTTTATATTTATTTTTTTTCTATTCATTTTGTTATTTTTTTTCTAGGCTGGTTACCACATTATCTACAAAGAATAACACTCACATCTCCTCCTAAAATTCTAATTCCTTTGGCATATTTTCTTATAATTGAGTGCAATGCATCTGGTGCATATGAACAATCATTGTGATAACTTGTTTTGAATTTTAGAGGAAATACATCTAACTTCTAAGCATTTTAGCTTTAAAACTAGCTTATTTGTTGTAATTGTTCCAGTAGTCTGATAAATGTATTGAAAGGTATAATACTGTAAAACATTACACATGCTTTAGCCATGTCCCACAACTTTTGATATGTGCTGTTTTCATTGCCCATTGTTCTTTTTTTTAGACAGAGTCTCACTCTGTTGGCCAGGCTGGAGTGCAGTGACATGATCCCGGCTCCCTGCAACCTCTGCCTCCTGAGTTCAAGTGATTCTCCTGCCTCAACCTCCTGAGTAGCTGGGATTACATGCACCACCACCCCTGGCTAATTTTTGTTTTTTTAGTAGAGATGGGGTTTCATCGTATTAGCAAGGCTGTTCTCAAACTCCTGGCCTCAAGTGATCTGCCTGCCTCGACCTCCCAAAGTGCTGAGGTTATAGGCGTGAGCCACCGTACCCAGCCCCATTGTTCTAAATATTTCATAATTGTTAAGACTTCCTTTGTAATTCAAAATTATTTAGTAATATGTTACGTATACTTACAGGACTTTAAGACTATATTTATATTCCTTATTTCTAATTTGACTGCATTGTGGCCATGGAAGATATTCTATATAATACTGAGATTTAATTGGTAGTCTAGCACTTGGCCAATTTTTGTCAATGTTTCACATAGGTTTGAGAAAAACGTGTATTCTCTGAGCAGCGAGAGGTCATTTAGATTTCTATAATTTTTCTTCATCTTTCAAACTGTAAGTGAACTGTGTTAAATTATTTAGTTATAAATATTGAGTTTTTAATTCCTTCTGCCGTTTTGCTTCGTTTATATAATTGTCTATATTAATAGTGCATATATGTTCATGAGAGTTATAATTTTTAATGCTTTTGGTTTATTTTTTATTTTTCATAAAATATCCTTTGATGCCATAGGAATGTTTTCTCAAATTCAATTTTTTAGATTATGATTGCCACTTAAGCACTTTTTGATGCTGTTGTTTACAATTACCTGATAGTTTTCAACCTTTCCTTTCCCCCAAACATTCTGTGTCTTTCTGTACTTAGAATGTCTTTACCAGGTGCGGTGGCTCACGCCTGTAATCACAGCACTTTGGGAGGCTGAGGCAGGTGGATCACAAGGTCAGGAGATCGAGACCATCCTGGCTAACACGGTGAAACCCCATCTCTACTAAAAATACAAAAAATTTGCCAGCTGTGGTGGCAGGCGCCTGTAGTCCCAGCTACTCGGGAGGTTGAGGCAGGAGAATGGCATGAACCCTGGAGGCAGAGCTTGCAGTGAGCTGAGATCGCACCACTGCACACCACCCTAGGCAACAAAGCAAGACTCGGTCTCAAAAAAAAGAAAGATGTCCTTTGTTGGAAATCATATTCCTAGATTTTGATTTTGTTTTTGCCTTTCTTTTGGTAAGTTTAACTCATTTACATTCACTGTAATTTTTAAATTATGCATCATATTTCATATTTCAATTTACTACATTTTCATTTTGTTTTCTTATTTTCTATTTTCTACTGATATGTCAAATTTATAATGAGTGGTTTAAATTTATATTTTTTTATTATGGTAGATTACCTTAAACTGATGGCATTTACTAATACTTAATGACTTCTATTGTTTTTTTAAGATTACAATTATTTATTATTTTCCTAAAACAATACAAGTAGCTTACAATGTATCTTTGATTGTCCCTATGTTCACTTTTTTGATAATGCTAATAATTCTGGATTATTATAAATATCTTTCTATTCTTCTTTAATTTTCTTTGATCCTTGCTCTTTTAAAATACAATGAACTTTACTAAGCGTTTTCATCATCTTTATTTTCTTTAACTCTTGTGGCATCCCTCTAGAGTCATTTCTAGTATTTGAGTACTTCCTGTAAAAGAGTTTCAATATATGTATTCAATTTACAAAATTTTAAAGACTTTGTAAGCTGGAGTATCTATTTATTGGATCCACAAATTTTAATAACAGCATGATTGGATACAAATCTCTAGATGCAGAGGAATTTTTCTTCATACTTCAAATATATTACTTCATCATTTTCCTGCATCAAATAATGTGATTCACAAATCTGTCAATTAAATTATATATTTTTTGTAAGAGAGCTATTATTTCCAGAAGCCTTAACTTTTTTTTATCTGCTATGTTCTTAAATTTTACTGTAGTATATGTATGAGTGGGTGAATTATTTAAGATAGATCAGCTACGGTGTGGTAACCCCCAAACACCAGTAACTTAATACAATAAAGGTTTATTTACTTACCACACAAATTTCAATGTAGGTTTACATGGTCTCTTCTCCACCCCATGACTCAAACATCTAGGTTCCTTCCATCTTCACAGGTTCTCATCTCAACAGATGGCCTCCTTGGTTGCAATGAAAGACAAAGAGAGAGATTAGAGAATTGCGTGGGATATTGTCAATGACTAATTCTAGGAGTGCCTTATATCAATTCTACCTACAAAAATATCATAATCTTATTATAAGGAAGGGAGGAATATTATTTTCCTTTGTGTCCAAATAGAAGACTCCTAAACCTCATCCCATCACAGAATCTAGCTCTAGAGTCTCCAGGTAATGCTCAATCATTTCTCTCAGGTCTAGATGTTAAAACTCCTGGTTCTATAAACCAAAACTACAGGTAATCCTTTTAAAACTCACGTAGAGAGTGGAAAAGGAAGAGGAGAACTGTAATAAATAATCTTATGTGTATAGTAAAAGAATAAAATACACAGTAAGTAGCCACTGACCCATAACAATTTTGAAATCCAACTGAGTAGACATTAGGAACACACCTACACCAAGGTTGGTGAAAATTTATTGGTTTCAACCTATGACCAATTATATATATTTAATTTATTTTAGAGCTGCAACACAGTTTCCATATTAGTCAGAACAAGACATGTTTGGAGTACAAATTAACTTGTCACAGTGACTTACCAGAACAAAAATAAATTTCTTATTTATATCAGCAGTGGCTCTCCTCTATCTGATATCTCAGAGACCCCAGCTTTTTCTATCTTGTGTTGCTGTCATATGAACAAATTATATAAGTAAATAGTCCTATTGCCCACTCTAGTGCTTAAAATCTACATGTATGTTGCCTCTGAATCATTCCTTACCACCAGGCAGCCCGCAGAACTTCTGTTAACACTAGCTCTAGAGAACAGTGTTACTAATTTGGATGTAAGTCAATTCACATCTTTAGTATGGCTACCTCATTACAGAATTGTGTCTAGAGTAATTTCATATATTGCACAAAACATTCCCACTCATTTCTTTGGTATGCCTTTTCCCCAATCTCTTGATCCTTTCAAACACTCTAATTTTTACAAATGTCCCATATTGCATTTGACATCTCTTATTAGACTAAACTAGTCTCAGGTTCTGATCTACTATGGACCTTCTGTTTCCTCATAAACAAGGTTTGATGGCCATATAGTCTTTCTCTCCTGCTTTTGTTATTGTTGCTATTTTAGTCTTGACCTTTATCAACTTCCTATTCCTATCACAGCTAGGAGATAGAAAATTCTGTGAGAAACGTCTGTAAGTTAAGTTAATATACCTATAGTAAATATATTAACTTAGCTTACATTGCTTAAAGATGAGGAGTCCTTATGCACTGCTTTTTATTTCAAGTCATTACAGACCATAAACACTGTTTATTGATCATATGGTCTTATTTCTCCCAACCACCTCTCCACTTCTGATATGATATGGAAATGGTAACACTATATAACTTCATTTATGAGACGTTAGAAAAGTAATATGATTATAGAGTTAAATATCAATGTAATTAAAACATGTATTTGACCAGTGTATTGTTGAGAATACACTGGTCCTGGCCTTATGCTTGGTAGTGAGAATTTAAGGAGGAATAAGATACAGTAAGAAGGTGCTCTCAATCTAGAAGGGAAAGACCCACACATAGCCAGTGATTTTTTAAATGAGTCCAATGAAAGATGTATACACTGAGGACTGGGAGATTGTAAATGAGGGCACCCAATCCATAAGGAAAAAGGTGGCCAAGATGAATCTTAAAGGTAGATTTATTAGGTAAGCCCATTTTAAAGAGCAAAAAGAGCATGAGCAAAGACACAGATATGAGAAATGGTATGATGTCGACTTCACCCAGCAACAGCTATCATGGGGAATGAGCCTGAAGTAAGGAGTGGTGGAAAATGGAGCCAGAGATATTACACAGTCCAAAATCACTGCGTCCTTCAGCGCCATGCTAAGGCTCTCGGACTTCAACCCAAAGGGACTGTGAAGCCCTTAAAGAAAATTAGCAGAAGACTGACCCAGATGATGCAGAGCTTAGATA
This sequence comes from Nomascus leucogenys, assembly GCF_006542625.1. NCBI lineage: Eukaryota > Metazoa > Chordata > Mammalia > Primates > Hylobatidae > Nomascus > Nomascus leucogenys. Next base: position 71,084,972 of record NC_044400.1, read on the forward strand.
AACTCTTTGTGCTTCACTCTCCTTACTACATGTGTGCAGAATATTTCCAGAAACAGTCTTTTTAGAAATCACTTTCTCAGCACCCCTTTGTGTTAAGCATCTGTATTAGGCCGTTCTTTCATTGCTGTGAAAAAATACCTAAGACTGGGTAATTTATAAAGCAAAGAGGTTTAGTTGGCTCACAGTTCTGCAGGTTTTATATGAAGCATAATTCTGGCATCTTCTTTGTTTCTGAGGAGGCTTCAGGAAGCTTAAAATCACGGCAGAAGGTGAAGGAGAAGCAGGCGTCTTATATGATGGGAGCAGGAGCAAAAGGGAGAGAGTCGGGGCCTGGGGGTGGAGGCGCTACACACGTTTAAATGAACGTATCTCACGAGAACTTACTGTCGTCAAGATAGCACTAAGCCATAAGGGATCCATCTCCATGATCCAATCACCTCCCACAAGGCCCCACCTCCAGCATCGGGGATTACAATGCAACATGGGATTTGGTTGGGAAGAAATATCCAAACTATATTAACGTCATCTTCTCACCTTCATCAGCCAAATAATCTTAGTAAACAGGCACCCCTGTGCTACCTGACTACAGAAAGACTGTCTGGAGCTCCTTCTTATACCTGTAGCAAATCAGTCAGGGCAAACCTCCGAAACTGACCAAGAGCAGAGCTCCTCTTTATCACACTGCTCATGGTTAACCCACTCAAGATTTGTTGGAAGTGTATCACATTTACCCACAGTAAAGTCAGGCTCTTGGATATTCGCCATGTTTCCACATCTAAATATGTTCTGAGTTTCTCATTTATTCACTCCACAAGCACTTGCTAAGTTCCTACTATGCCCGTGAAAACCAAAATTAATTTTAAAAGCCAGGCATTGTGAATTTCTCCAGGAGCAGACTCTGAGACAGGATTCCTGTGTATTTGATTGTTAAGGAAGTGATCCCAGGAGAATTTCAAGAAAAAGTGGAGGAAACAGAGGAGGAAAGAGGATGAAGTCAAGCAAGGATGATTTCAGGCAAAGTCACAAAGAAGAGAGTTACAGCATGATCCTGCATAACACTGGAGTGTAAGTTAAATTCCAGAGCTTACCACAATTCAGAGCAAGAAAGCTGGACTTGCATAATCCCACACAACTCAGTCATTGATGAAGCCCTCCCTGAGGGGTGTACCATCCCAGGAACTTCAGGATCTCTTTCCTGCTCACAAACCAGTTCTAGTAACCTAGGGTCTCAGGTGTAGGTCCTTAGAAACAAAGAAACACCAAAGCTGAGGCATACGTACTAAGAAAGGGTAAGAAAGATCTGAATGTATCTGAGTAGAATAGCAATTAGATCTTCTAGGTCCATCAAAAAACACATAATTTAATGGGGAAGACAAGAATGTGATCAGAAAGATACACTAAGGAACTTTACATACTCTGAATAGAAATGGGTATATGACATCATTCAATAAATAAATACTGAAGTGATCAGCTCTCCTGTCCATATGAACGAAGTCTTCACCAAAAAGAAGGTCCTGGCTTTCTCTCTGTGCTGCAGTCTTTTACCTTATCACCTTCCAGCATGATGAAACTTTATCATTTTATTGACGACTTCTAGTTTGTAATCAGCTGCACTACAAAGGAACTCTTAGACTTTGTGTGATCTGCGATCAATGTGACTAGCAGGTGTTAATTATTTGTCTCCTTTCTTCACTTGATAAAGCCTTCCTGTCGCCAATAATCTTCTTATATTGCAAGTTGCAATTGGTCATAAACATTCAAGTTTACCTACAGGGCTACTTTGAATATTGCTATAATCAATGAAGATTTCTTTTATTTTTTTGATTAACAAATAATAATTATATATATTTATGAGTTCCATAATGATGTTTCAATACATATAATGTATAGTAAATGAATTAGGATAATTAACATACCCACCAACTCAAATATTTATGTCTTTGTGTTGAGAATGTTCTTTATCCTCCTCCTAGCTATTTAAAACCATATATTTTCAACTACACTCATCCTAGAGTAGTATAAAACACTAGAATTTATTCCTTCTATCTAGCTGAAATTTTGTATTTTTAACAAATCTCTCCCTACCATCTTCTCTTCCCTCTACCATTCCCAGCCTCTAGAATCTTCTGTTTTACCCTTTTTTTTAATAGAGACAGTATCTTACTATGTTGCTCAGGCTGGTCTTGAACTCTTACTCTTGAGCCATCCTCCCACCTTGGATTCCCAAAAAGCTGGGATTACACATGTGAGCCACCATGTCTAGTCCTATTCTACTTTTTATTTCCATGAGATAAACTGAGTTTTGCTTCCATAAATGAGTGAAAACATGTAGTGTTTAGCTTTATGTTCCTGGCTTATTTCACTTAACATAATGTCCTCCAGTTTCACCCATGTTGCTTCAAATGACAGGGTTTCATTTTTTATGGTGGAATAGTATTCCAGTGTGTGTGTGTGTGTATGTGTGTGTGTGTGTGTGTGTGTGTGTATTTCTAAACTCTCACCTGTCACTAGAACCAGAACCTCTTTGTTTTATATGTTTATCAATGTCAAATTGCAGATCACAAATAAAATAATTTTTACTGACTTTCACAAGTTATGGGACTGCTTTCACCCTTGTCCAGAGTTTCTTACCATCAGTGTGTAACTCACGACTAAAGATGAAATGCCTGTTTCCATGTTTAACATGAACATCCAGTGAGGTTATTTTCTTTCCTAATTAATTGATTATGTTCCAAATAAAATCAGACAAGATTAAGTGACTCTCCCCAAAATGCTCCTTATTTTTTTTTTTTTTATTATACTTTAGGGTTTTAGGGTACATGTGCACAATGTGCAGGTTTGTTACATATGTATCCATGTGCCATGTTGATTTCCTGCACCCATTAACTCGTCATTTAGCATTAGGTGTATCTCCTAATGCTGTCCCTCCCCCCTCCCCCCACCCCACAACAGTCCCCGGAGTGTGATGTTCCCCTTCCTGTGTCCATGAGTTCTCATTGTTCAATTCCCACCTATGAGAGAGAACATGCGGTGTTTGGTTTTTTGTCCTTGCAATAGTTTACTGAGAATGATGTTTTCCAGTTTCATCCATGTCCCTACAAAGGACATGAACTCATCATTTTTTATGGCTGCATAGTATTCCATGGTGTATATGTGCCACATTTTCTTAATCCAGTCTATCGTTGTTGGACATTTGGGTTGGTTCCAACTCTTTGCTATTGTGAATAGTGCCGCAATAAACATACGTGTGCATGTGTCTTTATAGCAGCATGATTTATAGTCCTTTGGGTATATACCCAGTAATGGGATGGCTGGGTCAAATGGTATTTCTAGTTCGAGACCCTGAGGAATCGCCACACTGACTTCCACAATGGTTGAACTAGTTTACAGTCCCACCAACAGTGTAAAAGTGTTCCTATTTCTCCACATCCTCTCCAGCACCTGTTGTTTCCTGATTTTTTAATGATGGCCATTCTAACTGGTGTGATATGGTATCTCACTGTGGTTTTGATTTGCATTTCTCTGATGGCCAGTGATGATGAGCATTTCTTCATGTGTTTTCTGGCTGCATAAATGTCTTCTTTTGAGAAGTGTCTGTTCATGTCCTCTGCCCACTTTTTGATGGGGTTGTTTGTTTTTTTCTTGTAAATTTGTTTGAGTTCATTATAGATTCTGGATATTAGCCCTTTGTCAGATGAGTAGGTTGCAAAAATTTTCTCCCATTCTGTAGGTTGCCTGTTCATTCTGATGATAGTTTCTTTTGCTGTGCAGAAGCTCTTTAGTTTAATGAGATCCCATTTGTCAATTTTGGCTTTTGTTGCCATTGCTTTTGGTGTTTTAGACATGAAGTCCTTGCCCACGCCTATGTCCTGAATGGTATTGCCTAGGTTTTCTTGTAGGATTTTAATGGTTTTAGGTCTAACATATAAGTCTTTAATCCATCTTGAATTAATTTTTGTATAAGGTGTAAGGAAGGGATCCAGTTGCAGCTTTCTACATATGGCTAGCCAGTTTTCCCAGCACCATTTATTAAATAGGGAATCCTTTCCCCATTTCTTGTTTTTGTCAGGTTTGTCAAAGATCAGATAGTTGTAGCTATGCGGCATCATTTCTGAGGGCTCTGTTCTGTTCCATTGATCTATGTCTCTGTTGTGGTACCAGTACCATGCTGTTTTGGTTACTGTAGGCTTGTAGTATAGTTTAAAGTCAGGTAGCGTGATGCCTCCAGCTTTGTTCTTTTGGCTTAGGATTGACTTGGCGATGCGGGCTCTTTTTTGGTTCCATATGAACTTTAAAGTAGTTTTTTCCAATTCTGTGAAGAAAGTCATTGGTAGCTTGATGGGGATGGCATTGAATCTATAAATTACCTTGGGCAGTATGGCCATTTTCACGATATTGATTCTTCCAACCCATGAGCATGGAATGTTCTTCCATTTGTTTGTATCCTCTTTTATTTCATTGAGCAGTGGTTTGTAGTTCTCCTTGAAGAGGTCCTTCACATCCCTTGTAAGTTGGATTCCTAGGTATTTTATTCTCTTTGAAGCAATTGTGAATGGGAGTTCACTCATGATTTGGCTCTCTGTTTGTCTGTTATTGGTGTACAAGAATGCTTGTGATTTTGTACATTAATTTTGTATCCTGAGACTTTGCTGAAGTTGCTAATCAGCTTAAGGAGATTTTGGGCTGAGACAATGGGGTTTTCTAGATATACAATCATGTCATCTGCAAACAGGGACAATTTGACTTCCTCTTTTCCTAATTGAATACCTTTTATTTCCTTCTCCTGCCTGATTGCTCTGGCCAGAACTTCCAGCACTATGTTGAACAGGAGCGGTGAGAGAGGGCATCCCTGTCTTGTGCCAGTTTTCAGAGGGAATGCTTCCAGTTTTTGCCCATTCAGTATGATATTGGCTGTGGGTTTGTCGTAGATAGCTCTTATTATTTTGAGATACGTCCCATCAATACCTAATTTATTGAGAGTTTTTAGCATGAAGGGTTGTTGAATTTTGTCAAAGGCCTTTTCTGCATCTATTGAGATAATCATGTGGTTTTTGTCTTTGGTTCTGTTTATATGTTGGATTACATTTATTGATTTGCGTATGTTGAACCAGCCTTGCATCCCAGGGATGAAGCCCACTTGATCATGGTGGATAAGCTTTTTGATGTGCTGCTGGATTCGGTTTGCCAGTATTTTATTGAGGATTTTTGCATCAATGTTCATCAAGGATATTGGTCTGAAATTCTCTTTTTTGGTTATGTCTCTGCCAGGTTTTGGTATCAGGACGATGCTGGCTTCATAAAATGTGTTAGGGAGGATTCCCTCTTTTTCTATCGATTGGAATAGTTTCAGAAGGAATGGTACCAGTTCCTCCTTGTACCTCTGGTAGAATTCGGCTGTGAATCCATCAGGTCCTGGACTCTTTTTGGTTGGTAAGCTATTGATTATTGCCACAATTTCAGAACCTGTTATTGGTCTATTCAGAGATTCAACTTCTTCCTGGTTTAGTCTTGGGAGGGTGTATTTGTCGAGGAATTTATCCATTTCTTCTAGATTTTCTAGTTTATTTGCATAGAGGTGTTTGTAGTATTCTCTGATGGTAGATTGTATTTCTGTGGGATCGGTGGTGATATCCCCTTTTTCGTTTTTTATTGCATCTATTTGATTCTTCTCTCTTTTCTTCTTTATTAGTCTTGCTAGCGGTCCATCAATTTTGTTGATCTTTTCAAAAAACCAGCTCCTGGATTCATTAATTTTTTGAAGGGTTTTTTGTGTCTCTATTTCCTTCAGTTCTGCTCTGATTTTAGTTATTTCTAGCCTTCTGCTAGCTTTTGAATGTGTTTGCTCTTGCTTTTCTAGTTCTTTTAATTGTGATGTTAGGGAGTCAATTTTGGATCTTTCCTGCTTTCTCTTGTGGGCATTTAGTGCTATAAATTTCCCTCTACACACTGCTTTGAATGTGTCCCAGAGATTCTGGTATGTTGTGTCTTTGTTCTCGTTGGTTTCAAAGAACATCTTTATTTCTGCCTTCATTTCATTATGTACCCAATAGTCATTCAGGAGCAGGTTGTTCAGTTTCCATGTAGTAGAGCGGTTTTGAGTGAGTTTCTTAATCCTGAGTTCTAGTTTGATTGCACTGTGGTCTGAGAGACAGTTTGTTATAATTTCTGTTCTTTTACATTTGCTGAGGAGAGCTTTACTTCCAACTATGTGGTCAATTTTGGAATAGGTGTGGTGTGGTGCTGAAAAAAATGTATATTCTGTTGACTTGGGGTGGAGAGTTCTGTAGATGTCTATTAGGTCCACTTTATGCAGAGCTGAGTTCAATTCCTGGATATCCTTGTTAACTTTCTGTCTCGTTGATCTGTCTAATGCTGACAGTGGGGTGTTAAAATCTCCCATTATTATTGTGTGGGAGTTTAAGTCCCTTAGTAGGTCACTCAGGACTTGCTTTATGAATCTGGGTGCTCCTGTGTTGGGTGCATATATATTTAGGATAGTTAGCTCTTCTTGATGAATTGATCCCTTTACCATTATGTAATGGCCTTCTTTGTCTCTTTTGATCTTTGTTGGTTTAAAGTCTATTTTATCAGAGACTAGGATTGCAACCCCTGCCTTTTTTTGTTTTCCAGTTGCTTGATAGATCTTCCTCCATCCCTTTATTTTGAGTCTATGTGTGTCTCTGCACGTGAGATGGGTTTCCTGAATACAGCACACTGATGGGTCCTGACTCCTTATCCAGTTTGCCAGTCTGTGTCTTTTGATTGGAGCATTTAGCCCATTTACATTTAACGTTAATATTGTTATGTGTGAATCTGATCCTGTCATTATGATGTTAATTGGTTATTTTGCTCGTTAGTTGCTATAGTTTCTTCCTAGTCTCGATGGTCTTTACAATTTGGCATGTTTTTGCAGTGGCTGGTACCGGTTGTTCCTTTCCATGTTTAGTGCTTCCTTCAGGAGCTCTTTTAGGGCAGGCCTGGTGGTGACAAAATCACTCAGCGTTTGCTTGTCTGTAAAGTGTTTTATTTCTCCTTCACTTATGAAGCTTAGTTTGGCGGGATAGGAGATTCTGGGTTGAAAATTCTTTTCTTTAAGAATGTTGAATATCGGCCCCCACTCTCTTCTGGCTTGTAGAGTTTCTGCTGAGAGATCAGCTGTTAGTCTGATGGGCTTCCCTTTGTGGGTAACCCGACCTTTCTCTCTGGCTGCCCTTAACATTTTTTCTTTCATTTCAACTTTGGTGAATCTGACAATAATGTGTCTTGGAGTTGCCCTTCTCGAGGAGTATCTTTGTGGCGTTCTCTGTATTTCCTGAATCTGAATGCTGGCCTGCCTTGCTAGATTGGGGAATTTCTCCTGGATAATACCTTGCAGAGTGTTTTCCAACTTGGTTCCATTCTCCCCATCATTTTCAGGTACACCAATCAGACGTAGGTTTGGTCTTTTCACATAGTCCCAAATTTCTTGGAGGCTTTGTTCATTTCTTTTTATCCTTTTTTCTCTAAACTTCCCTTCTCTCTTCATTTCATTCATTTTATCTTCCATCAGCGATACCCTTTCTTCCAGTTGATCGCATCTGCTACTGAGGCTTCTGCAATCTTCGCGTAGTTCTCGAAACTTGGCTTTCAGCTCCATCGGCTCCTTGAAGCCCTTCTCTCCATTGGTTATTCTAGTTATCCATTCTTCTAATTTTTTTTCAAAGTTTTTAACTTCTTTGCTGTTGTTTTGAATTTCTTCTCGTAGCTCAGAGTAGTTTGATCGTCTGAAGCCTTCTTCTCTCAACTCATCAAAGTCATCCTCCATCCAGCTTTGTTCCGTTGCTGGTGAGGAAGTGCGTTCCTTTGGAGGAGGAGAGGTGCTCTGTTTTTTAGAGTTTCCAGTTTTTTTGGTCTGTTTTTTCCCCATCTTTGTGGTTTTATCTACTTTTGTCTTTGATGATGGTGATGTACAGATGGGTTTTTGGTGTGGATGTCCTTTCTGTTTGTTAGTTTTCCTTCTACCAGACAGGACCCTCAGCTGCAGGTCTGTTGGAGTTTACTAGAGGTGCACTCCAGACCCTGTTTGGCTGGGTGTCAGCAGCGGTGGCTGCAGAACAGCGGATTTTCGTGAGACCACAAATTCAGCTGTCTGATAGTTCCTCTGAAAGTTTTGTCTCAGAGAAGTAGCGGGTTGAATGAGGTGTCAGTCTGTCCCTACTGGGGGGGTGCCTCCCAGTTAGGCTGCTCAGGGGTGAGGGACCCACTTTAGGAGGCAGTCTGACCGTTCTCAGATCTCCAGCTGCATGCTGGGAGAACCACTACTCTCTTCAAAGCTGTCAGTCAGACAGGGACATTAAGTCTGTGGAAGTTCTTGCAGTGTTTTTGTTTGTCTGGCCCTGCCCCCAGAGGTGGAGCCTACAGAGGCAGGCAGGCCTCCTTGAGCTGTGGTGGGCTCCACCCAGTTCGCGCTTCCTGGCTGCTTTGTTTACCTAAGCAAGCCTGGGCAATGGCGGGCGCCCCTCCCCCAGCCTTGCTGCCGCCTGCAGCTTGATCTCAGACTGCTGTGCTAGCAATTAGCGAGACTCCGTGGGCATAGGACCCTCCGAGCCAGGTGCGGGACACAATCTCCTAGTGTGCCGTTTTCCAGGCCCGTTGGAAAAGCGCAGTATTAGGATGGGACTGACCCGATATTCCAGGTGCCGTCTGCTTCCCCTTTCTTTGACTAGGAAAGGGAACTCCCTGACCCCTTGCGCTTCCCGAGTGAGTCAATGCCTCGCCCTGCTTCGGCTCGCGCACAGTGCGCTTCACCGACTGTCCTGCACCCACTGTTAGGCACTCCCTAGTGAGATGAAACCAGTACCTCAAGCAGAAATGCAGAAATCACCCGTCTTCTGTGTCGCTGGGGCTGGGAGCTGGAGACCGGAGCTGTTCCTATTCGGCCATCTTGGCTCCACCCAATGCTCCTTATTTTAATGTATATATTTTGACTTGAAAATTGTCTCATCTCTGGAGGACATAAAATTGTATTCAGTTACTCATCAGAGCACAAGAAATTGGAGTCCTTCAGAATCCTCAATGAGATACCATCTCACACCAGTTAGAATGGCGATCATTAAAAGTCAGGAAACAACAGATGCTGGAGGGGATGTGGAGAAATAGGAGCACTTTTACACTGTTGGTGGGAGTATAAATTAGTTTAACCATTGTGGAAGACAGTGTGGCAATTCCTCAAGGATCTAGAACTAGAAATACCGTTTGACCCAGCAATCCCACTGGGTATATACCCAAAGGATCATGCATCATTCTGCTATAAAAACCCATGCACACATATATTTATTGCAGCACTGTTTTACAATAGCAAAGACTTGGAACCAACCCAAATGCCCATCAATGACAGACCGGATAAAGAAAATGTGGCACATACACACCATGGAATGCTATGCAGCCACATAAAAGAATGAGTTCATGTCCTTTGCAGGGACATGGATGAAGCTGGAAACCATCATTCTCAGCAAACTAACCCTGGAAAAGAAAAACCAAACACTACATGTTCTCACTTATAAGTGGGAGTTGGACAATAAGAACATATGTGCACAGGAAGGGGAACATCACACACCAGGGCCTGTCGGGGGGTGGGGGGCTAGGAGAGTGATAGCATTGGGAGAAATATCTAACGTAGATGAGGGGTTGATGGGTTGATGAGTGCAGCAAACATGGCACATGTATAACTATGTAACAAACCTGCACATTCTGCACATGTATCTCAGAACTTAAGTATAATAATTTAAAAGAAAAGAAAATTGGTGAAAGAAATTTAGACTTGAAATTTGTTACAATTAAGGTGATATACTTCTGGAAAATGATTTCCTCACAGGGTGACTTCTCATGTGCTCAAATAAACATTAGGTGTGTGATTATCTTTATTCCCACAAATAAGGAATCTTAAGAGCTGATAGGATTAGAAATATTAAATGTAGGAATAAAGAATGTTGGCAAACAAGGGCATGGACAAGGAACCAGTTAAACCATGAGAAAGCATCTTATAATGGCCTACAGAAGTACTGGGATAAAACTAGCAATTAAACATTAATTGAGCAAGTTAGAATATTCTTTTTTTTTTAATTATACTTTAAGTTTTAGGGTACATGTGCACAACGTGCAGGTTTGTTACATATGTATACCTGTGCCATGTTGGTGTGCTGCACCCAGTAACTTGTCATTTAACATTAAGTATATCTCCTGATGCTATCCCTCCCCACTCCCCCCACCCCACAACAGTCCCCGGAGTGTGATGTCCCCCTTCCTGTGTCCATGTGTTCTCATTGTTCAATTCCCACCTATGAGTGAGAACATGCGGTGTTTGGTTTTTTGTCCTTGTGATAGTTTGCTGAGAATGATGGTTTCCAGCTTCATCCATGTCCCTACAAAGGACATGAACTCATCCTTTTTTATGGCTGCATAGTATTCCATGGTGTATATGTGCCACATTTTCTTAATCCAGTCTATCATTGTTGGACATTTGGGTTGGTTCCAAGTCTTTGCTATTGTGAATAGTGCCTCAATAAACATACATGTGCATGTGTCTTTATAGCAGCATGATTTATAATCCTTTGGGTGTATACCCAGTAATGGGATTGCTGGGTCAAATGGAAAATTCTTATGATCTGAGGGGAAACAGATTTGCTGCAAAAGCAATGAAAGTAAGAACCAGTATCTATTAGATGTAAGAGAATATTAATTTCTGATTGTACAACTTTTAAGAAGTATAGCATGGCTTCCACATACTTGGAAGAAAAATTAAATTCTATTAAAGTTAATGTTGAGTGCGGACCAGCTGAGGAACCCAAAGCACTTCTCATTTTACAAAGATAGGAACATTTAAAAAGATTGAAATGGGCAGTTTAGTGGCACCCTGATGAGGTGGCATACATTATCCTAAAGAAAGCTAAGTGAAGCCAAAAGAGAGATCTAAAAGGAGGGGTTTTAGGTTGCAAACAATGTGCATATCTTAAAATGGGTGTGTGAACTGTTTGGAGTTAAAGAATTAGTTATTCATAGATGCATATATAACATCCTTTTTACAATGAGTTAGCTCAGTTGCACAGAAAAATGTGGAGCCTCCTTCTACAGGATTGGATGAATTGACTCTGTAAGTAAATCATACTGTGAGTTAATCACAAATTTAGCTCTAAGCTTCCTAGCAAGCAACATAAAAACAGACAACTTTAATCTTAAATGATTTGAAATACTCATGAAATGAAAATAGGACAATGGCACAGAAGAATTACAACTTTCCTTGATACTAAGATCCTGTAGGAATTTATCCCAACGGTTCTTACAAAAGAGAAAGAGAGAAAGTTTGTGATATGATGAATAAAATGACCTACACAACATCCTTTCTATAAACCTCACTAAGGTTTTTATAAGGGTATTTCTCATAACATCAAAATAGGCTGAATAGATATTACAGCAAAATGAAATTCAGTTTCAAAATATCTTTCAAGGCAAGGTCTTGAATAAAATTACCTTGTTATCTTATGTGATCCATGTGTATGTTCAAGGCCATCTGAGGAGGAGACAGGCTGATGTATCTCAAGCAATCCTCCCCGAATACCATTTACCTTACCTGATCTTTGTGCAAAGGTGGAGTAGTAGTGGTGAACTTGGCATTGTCTCTCCTTGTGAGATGCCCAGAGTTTGGCACATCTGTGATTTCTGTTTCATGCAGACCTGTGTGCTGGGAAATCAGCAAGCCAAGCTCCAGGGAAATAAGCTTTTTTGGGAACTGAAGAGCCAGATTATAACAAATGCCTGGATGCTAGCCTGCCCATTTCCACCCAGACACGGGATTAGGAAGAACTTTCCTGGAGTGGGATTGACTCAGAAAATTGTTTCCAATCTGCTCACATGACTCACTAATTAAGGCTTTCAAATACCTCTCTATATGATGGTGGAAAAAAAGACAAGACTAAATAGATACCCATGTAGGACAAAAACAAACTAATTTTTAAAAACACTTTGGTAAATCACCTGCAAAGTATCTAAATTTGGGCTATTCTACTTAGTAAAGGATCCTCCAAGGTAAAACTATTTGGGAGATGTACAACCTCGTAAGATAATTTATTAATGGAGTTATAAGATTATAAACAATGTAAAGCGAAGCCCCAGAATTCCCCACTAATTTACAACTCATCCATCAGTGTATAAAAGTCTCTAGCTAATCCTGACCCTTGGATGTGTACACTTAAAAGGTTAATTGTGCTATATTTTCCCAAAAGGAAACTTTTCTGTTTACCCAATAATTTCATCTCTAGAAATTTACCCTACACATATACATGTAAATGTGTGAAAAACTGTACCAGCTAGAATATCTGCTCCAGCAAGAAGCTGGAAACTATTTTAATGTCTGTCCATAGAGGACTGATTAAAGGTGAGGAATTCTGTACTGTCATCAGAGATGATAAATGTATTATATATTGGCTGATGGAGAAATAATATAAATAGATTGATTAAACGTCAAATGACTAAAGTGCACAAGTGTTAATGGTATAACTAATGTGTGTGTGTGTGTGTGTGTGTGTGTACTGAAAAACTACTACAGCAAACTGTAAATAGAGGGAGGGACATTGGTAAATGGCAAACCACATTTAAACAGCCCACCTAAGCCTCTCAACACCAAAATCTGTGCTCTTTGTACCACATGAAAGACTAGACACTTTTGGCCTCATTTCTAAAGGATACACACAGCTATTAAATGGCACGTGGGCCTTCATCAGATAGCAAGGCCCACACACATTCTTTCCTTCTACACATTACTTTCTACAATCATTCAGTTTTCTTGACTGTCTTTTTTTAAATTGCTATAGAAATGTATCTCCTAAGACCCAAACCCATCTCAACCTCTTTCAAGCCATGCTTTTTCTGGCAAAGGGCCTCATTTGTAGCTTTTATTGCCTCAGTTCTTGATTTATCACCACACCCTGGGCTGTCCTGTTGGGTGAATGGTCTGGCTTTTGATCTCAGTATAAACACTCCATGACTGCCCTTGTCCATCTTCAGCAACTCATTTATTTTCTCAGGATTATCATTCAGAAACAGATAAGCACTCACACAAACACGCAACTTGCCTGAATACTCACATTGAGCTTACATTTAATAAAACTTCACTCATGACATCAAATTTGTGCACTCTGTACAAAGCTTTGGGGAGTTGTTGACTTATCACATAAGTCTTTATTTTTATAGGGGTTTTGTATCAAAATCACTGAATGAGGTAAAAATCAGATATGGCTCCAAGAAAACTTGAACAAGCACAAGATAAAGTTGTTGGCTTACTTAGGGGACATGTTTAACCAAAATAATGATAATCTTAGAATCATACTGGTTATAGTACTCACCCTATAGAAAGAACAAGGGAAATAGAACTGATGGAATGATGAGCAAATTCCGTTAGGACACTTAGGATAATTTGCAAAAGTTCTTCAAAAGCTAGAAAATTTCTTTTTTTTAAATTATACTTTAAGTTCTGAGGTACATGTGCAGAACGTGCAGTTTTGTTCCATAGGTATACACGTGCCATGGTGGTTTGCTGCACCCATCAACCTGTCACCCACATTATGTATTTCTCCTAATGCTATCCCTCCCCTAGCCCCCCAACCCCCGACAGGCCCTGGTGTGTGATGTTCCCCTCTCTGTGTCCATGTTTTCTCATTGTTCAGCTCCACTTATGAGTGAGAGCATGCGGTGTTTGGTTTTCTGTTCTTGTGTCAGTTTGCTGAGAATGATGGTTCCCAAGCTAGAACATTTCTAAAATTCAGTTGATGATGGGGAACAAAGAGCAAAACACGCTGCGATGCCGAACTCTTTTTTGTATTCCACATCAGATTTGTCCCCAAAACAAAGCTGTAGTCTATTTATTCTCAATGTAATATTGAATCTTTTTTGTAATTTGTGCCAACCATTGCTTCTGTTATTACTGGTAGAACATTTAAGTGTATTTGGATGCTATTATGATGATGTGTGCCTAAAGACAATGCTATATTTGTAGTTGATCCATAGATCTCTTTCTTCCCCAAAACATGGCATATGCCACAATGCTATGAATGTTCCATCAATATTTGTCTTTAGATTATAACCACAAACATACATTTTCTTCACTGTTTAAATTTTAATTGTATTCACAGTGGTATTAGTAATAATGTCAGATGTGTATCTTTGACAGGACAAAACTCCCCAAGCTTTCCCCTGATTGTATTTAACAAATGATAAGAACACTTGAATGATAAGAACAATTGAATAATTGGAATTATCCTGTTTTTTATTGTTCTTTTTTCTGTTAATTTGAAAGATGAGACATTATCAGATGTTCGTAAAGGTCTTTTTTTCGTAATGGAGCCGACACAGTCACAGCTATGCTTTTATTTTTTAATTTACTCATTTTTGGTACACGCACAAGAAAAATTGAATTTAAAATGAGGAAAATAAATTTAGAATTATACTCAATTGATCTAAATAAAAAACCATGTTTCACACTTTCTGTAATTGGGAATGTTAATTTGTCATGTATTGGTGGAGGCTGCAATCAGTGATATTACTGTGGCCCTCATGGTGGATATTTAAATGTCAACAAATATTTTAGGCAAGTTCCACAATTATCATCAGCTTTCTAGAGAAATGAAAATCTAATTCCAAATGTTTTATTAAACATGAACTTTTGTTTTTTGACTCATCATTGTCAAAATAAAAGCTTATTCCAAAAAAAGAGATTGTCAAAAATAAAATAGTGTTAATGATTCATGCCACAATATAATGGCAAGGCTACTGCAGCAAGGAAAAGGAGTCAAATTACTCTCTAGACACTCTTTGGCAGTGATCTTCAGTCATTACAGCCGCAGGTAGTTCAGGAACACCTGGTCTGTAATTCTTCTTATTCCTCACTGACCCTACTGACCGGTGAACCCAAGTGGCTGACAGGAAAAGCAGCCACAAGTACTTCTCCTACCTCCACTGGAGAGCAGGACAAATTAGCTGTCCCTACCAACTTTCGCATCCAAACATTTCATTTCACTAGTAAGTGCCATGCATGTTGTCTTTAAAAAGGAGGTCTTATTTTGTTACTGGAAGGAGCAGGAAAAGAGAGGCAGGCTATCACTGGTTGTCATTCAAAAATCTGTTAAGGAGATATCTCTGTTAACTGTATACTATTAGACATGATGGCAGCAATGCAATTTTTTTACATAAATCCGGCATGATTATGTGGAGGTTCACAGAGTATCTGGTAAACTGGAGTGTGGCCTCTCTTTGGACTAAAGAACCCACTCACATGGGGTGCAACGGTGGGCATGTGACCCACTGGTCCTTTCATAGAAGCTACTAGCCTAATGAAACAATGGTATGGCTTCTTTAAAGACCAACCTAACGTGCCAACCTTGAGATGATGCCCTGAAATAACTCAGCATATGGCTTAAATCAATAGTATATGGTCGTTTTCTCCAACAGGTAGACTACACAAGTCCAGGAACCTAAGTATATAAGTGGCCTCACCATCATTCTCAGTGATCCAGTTGGAGAATTTACCCTTCTTCGCCTTACAAACCTTAGATCAAAAGTGTAGAGTTTCTGGTTCTCAGGAAAGGGAACATTTTCACAGGGTAGAAAGGAAGTCTGCCACCAATTTAAGCCTCTTGTCACCCTGGGCTTTTCATGCCTTTACATGGCAGGCAAAGAAAAGAATTTCCATCTTGGCAGAGGTAATGGATTCTAAACATCCCAAGGAGGTGGAATTGCTGCTACAGAGGGGAATAAGGGTCAAAAATATTAGGAGATCCACTGGTATCTCCATGCCCAGTTTTACTGTAATTGGGCAAATAGAGACACCAGGGCTAAAGACTGAAAGCAAGGTCAGGAAAGGAATGGATAATAGTGAACTAATAATACCATCTGTCACAGCAAGTTAAACAAACAAAAAAAAATCATTTTGATGTGCTCCGGATTGGAGCAAACTTCCTCCAGGTTTTACTTTGGGCTTTTAATTACTTTCCATTATCATTAATAGGTGCCTTACTAGAAGCATTAATTTCCCATTTATCCTCCTACAATACTAGAAAAATGCCAGATAAAGCTGCCCAGGCTCAACATAACATTGTAGAAGGAGATTAGAATGCTGCACAGATTATTATTTTTTATAGAATTGCTTTCAAGACAAATTGAATTTCATTGCCTGAAATGAATTTTTATGTTTTTGCAGAGAGGGGACAAATGGGTGTCAGCCATTACAAAGTACATGCCAATGACATAATTGGAAGAAATCAAACATATTTTTTATACATGAGATTTAATGCTATCTTTGAATGAGCTTTAGGAGGTTTGTGGCAAGGTCCAAACACATGATTCATCACTGCAGAGTACAAGTGACAAAATTAAGATTACTGTGTTTCAATGTAAAGAGGCTAATTCTCATAATCACAGCTATTTTTCAAACCCAAAGATCAATATAGAGGAAGCCAAAGGTATTGAGAGGTCTCCAGCAATGATTCCACCCTGAAATCCAGATATGATCAACAATATTGATTATTATGAATATTAAACAGTGTTTCCTTAAAAACCTGAAGGTTGCTGAAGATGTAAGCCATGGAAAATAAGAAATGTCTTTGTCTTTCCACTATGGAGACTGACCTAGCTGTGGTATGCTTAGTTAATCCTATCCAAGATGTATCCTTCCACTGCTGGAGAGCCACCAAGGCTAGTCGGATGCTTCTCATTAGACAAATCAGACTATCTCAGCCTGACTGGCGTTGGACTAGGGGAGGACTTTTGTGGGTGATTTTACAAAAAGAATTGAGTATTTCTCCCAGGTTTTTAGCTTGAGCTACTAACTGGATAATGATGTCATTTGCTGAAACAAAGGGAGCTGGGAAAGAAAAAGTGTCATAAATCCGTTGCATATATACCTGCCTCCTTACTACTCTGAGCTAAAAGCTTTGCTTTTTTGTTAGGTTCTGATGATGGACTATTTCAAAGATAAATACTTACCTTTCTCTTCTGTAATTTTCATATTGGGACTGTCCTTCTGGAACATTCCAGATGGTGATTCTGCAGCTTGTTTTCTCCCTTCTCTGGATTCAGCAGAGTCTCTCCAATCATTCTTGAGATTTAAAAAAAAAATTTCTTCTAAGGAACTCGTGGTAATATTGTTGTCCTTAATTGCAACTAACTTCTCTCAAACTAAAATGGATGCATGAATTTGCAATATGATGTTTCAAAGGCCATACTTAGTGATAGGAAAGAAAAGGCAAAAACAGAAGCTTTCTTTTCATACAAGAACAAAGAGAAATGACATATCCAGTACCAGAAGGCGGCTTTTTGATGGCCAAGAAAATATATTATAATTAGAAGATAATTACAACTTTCTTCTCTCAAATATCAATTCTATCACTTCCCTTTACTCACTTCAGTTTTGTTCCTTTATATCCCTAAAGTTGATCTTTGGTGAATGAGATTTTCTCTTCCTTGATAATCACTGCAAAGACCATGGTCCGGAAAACTGAATGCACCTATCTTTGAGCATAAGTTAGGCCAGAAGATGAGATCTAACCTTTATTTTTTTTAATCCAAAACTGTCCCAAGAAAGTGGGCCACTCAAAGTGAAGGCCAGAAGTAAGATCAAGCAAATAATGTGATGATCTAACCACAAAGATTTCACTGATAGTGGTCTTAAGACATTTTATTCTTACAAAAATTTGCCAGCCCTTTACATTCTTCTAAGGATTGGCAGCCCTTCTAAAAGAAAAAAGGAAGAAAAGAAAGTATTACAATAAGCTAACCAAATAACAGAAAGTTATTAATAATATGTTTCACAAAGTCCTTTCATATATGTTAATTCCCTTAAACTTGACAGCAGCCTTTTCTGAAGCAAATGCTGGAGAGAACCAGAGGAGATCAGAAGGCTATTAAAGCCACACACTTAAAACTGGGGAAGGCAGTAATCAGACCTAGACCTCTTGATATCTCAGGATCTTGCTCCTACCACTTTCTCAAGAGGAGAAATGAATGAGCCACAGATTCTGGTCTTAAAGGCTTTGGAGAGTATTAAATGCAATTATTTTCAAAAGAGGAGATAAGTCTGCCCACCATAAATGTGAGAACTAAACTCTCACCTAACACCTACTGAGAGTATATTAGAGATTTTCAGAGAAACAGAAACAATAGGATGTAGATAGATAGATAGACAGACAGACAGACAGACAGACAGATAGATAGATAGATAGACTCTTATAAGGAATTGGATCTCAGAATTAAGCAGACTAGCAAATCAAAATCTGCAGTGTGGCCTCAAGACTTAGAAGAAAAATTGTGCAGTTTCTCTCTGAAAGCTAGCAGGTGGAGACCCAGGAGAGCTAATGACACAGATGAAGTCTGAAGGCTGTCTGATGGAGAATTATTGCTTGCTCATGGAAGCTGGGTATTCTATTCTATTCAGGCCATAAACTGATTGAATATCCACACTGTGGAATGTATCTACTTTATTCAAATTTATCCTTTTACAAGTTCATCTCTTCTAAAGAAATAAAACTCCCAGAAAATCATATGATCTACTATCTGAGCACCCTGCAGCCCAGCCAAATTAACACATAAAATTATAATCACAATGGCCCACAATATAAAGTAGCTAGGTGGAAAAGTCTGCATTTTGGAGGCAGGTAAGATAAAGGGGCATATGAAAAGCAAATATATTAAGATATAGACATGTATGTGCATGTGTGCATGCATGCTTCGCATGGAAAAAACAAATTTTATCTCTATCTTTCTCAAGAACAACCTGCTAGAGTGCAAAAAGCACATATTAAGAACTGTAATGCTTGGTATACTGAGTGAAAAAAGGAAGAAAAGAAGGCATTTTCTCAAGGCATTATTTATATCAAAAGGAAGATGCTCTCTCCATTGAGGCAAAAGCCTCCAGAGAATTGCAATTATAAATGAGACTTAGGGCTTATCTAGTCAAATCTTTTACCCAACACAGAAATCCTATCTACCTGTCTCATAAGGAGTTCTTTGGCTCCTGCTAAGTGCTTGTAATGAACGTAAGATCACCTCACCAGGAGACCTCTCAGGCCTGCATTAAGTAGTGCTAGTTATTAAAAAACCTTTACTTTGAATGCAAACTTCCTTATCTGTTAACTTTTACTTACATCTGTCCTCCACAGCCAAATTCTACAAAACTGCATTGTACACGCCTGCTTATTAAATGAATAAACATTGTTCTTCATGACTTTATCTTCTTGCCTGGCTTCCTTTGGCCTTATCACCATCAACTCTTATTTTCACTCAGTATATCAAGCATTACAGTCCTCAAATATGCCATCTTCCAAATCCATCTCTATGCTTGCTTTCTACCCATTTAAAGGAATAAAAATCCAGAGATCATAATTACACAGGATATTGTGGAAGGAAACTCACTGAATCATCACTAGAAGAAGCACTGGACTGAATAGCCCTAGCTCAGAAATTATTTTCCAAACTAGAGAGGACTGACAGAACGGTTGCTGAGTTAGAGACTAATGACAACAGCTTGGAAAAGAAGCTCTATTCCTTCCAGAGTCTCCATTGTAACAGGACTGTAAGTTAATTATCAATGGTTTCCAAGGGTTACTAAGCCTACCTAACAGGCATGTTGTAAGAATACAATGACATGTCAAATATAACACACACAGAACAGTACCTAGCATAAATAAATCACAAATACTTGTTAAGAGAACATAAGTGAGAGAGAAAATATAGACACATTCCAGCAACAGGGAATGTAGAGTGTCTGTCTGGCTTTAGCTATGTTTGTCTTCCCTGTCCTTTATAGAAACTAACTTCACCAATTGATGTAAAAACTGTGGACTGAATATTTATATTATTTTCTGTTTATTAAACCTCTTTCTCTAGCATTACACTGTCTAATCTTTCATTTATTCTTCTTTTCTTGAATAAATATTCATTCAGCACCAACCAAACACCAAATATTATATAAGATCATGGTAGGATGTAGATGGATCTGTTTCGGAGAATGAATTTCTAAAAAGCTAGAGAGATCATGAGTGAGTGAATACTCAAGGGTGGTGTATGATAAACAAGAAGAAGTTTCTTCTTTACCTGATACATGGTAAATCAAACTCTACCTGGTAGCAGAAAGAGCATTCTTTATGTCTGAGTGAATGTTTTGTAGTCAGAGTCTATACCCTTTAAAGCACAAAGGGAGTTGTGTATGTGAGTTATATACAGTGTTGAGAATTTCTGGTAGTCAATTTATTGGTACATATACTTGACAAATTACCTGAAAATGGTAGTGACTTAAAATATTTATTATCTCACAGGTCTGGGGTCAGGAACCCAGCTGTGGCTTAGCTGCATCCTCTGGCTCAAGGTCTCTCACAGGCTCCAATCAAGGTGATGGGCAGAGCAGCACTCACTCCAAGGCTTAACAGGGGAAGGGTCTGCTTCCAAGCTCACTCACATGGCTAATCACAGGAGTCCTTTTCTCGTGGGCTCTGAGAACAGGAGACTCAATTCCCCATTGGCTGTTGGCTAGAGGCTACCTTAGTTCCTTGCCATGCAACTCACAATGTGGCAACAGGCTTTCTCAGAGCAAGAAGGCAAGAGAGTTCTAGTAACTTGGAAGTCACAATCTTTGCCATATACTTTTTGTTGGAAACAACTCATTAAGTCCTTCAGCCCAAACTTAAGGGGAAGGGACTATGCAAAGACGTAAGTACTAGGAAGTGGTAACCTTTCAAGGCCATCCTAGAAGGCTGCCTACCAAAGTCCATTGAGCATTACATGAAAGCAAGCCATCAGCACATCACCACGTCAGAATAGTGCCTAAAGGCATGCCCAACGTGAGATTCGTAGTGACTTCCATGTTTTCTTTTCCCTGTCATATTCTTGCTCTCATGCATTCCATGCTTGTTGAATAGTGTTGGTAAAGAGGCTGAGAGATTAAAAAAAAGAAAAAATGGTCTAAATATTTGGCATCTCTAATCGGAAATGCATTTAGCTTCAGTGGCTTATACCTTAGAGAGTTGGATCACACAAATAATGCATGGAGGTTCAACTAGAAATTACAGATTTTTTTTTCTAGTTTCTGTCTTCTGAAATTGTCCTGGAATTCAGAAATGCTGTGTATTGATAAAGAACAACAGAAGCACTCCAAAATCATGACATCCCCTCACACACACATGCACACACACAATCAAGAAGATACATGAGAGATAGATATAGATGATATACATAAAAATGATATAGATAATATACAGACATATGATGATGGTGGTGGTGATGGTGATGAAGAATTGATACAAATCAGTAGCAAATGAAAATTTTTTTTCATTTACTACTTATCATTTCATTTTAGAAGAAAATCATTTTTCTTCCTCCCTGGCTTTCTAAAAATTAGGGAGTTGGACATTTTAAGAGATTTCAAGGGAGCATAATTTAAGAACTAATATGACCTCATATCATTCTTTGAATTTGAGGGAATATAAAATAAAATAGAGTGAAACACGAGTACAAAGATTTAGCAACCATTGACTGCCATGTAAAGAAATTTGAAATGTATTTAGATGACAGTAAGGTATCATTGCAGGGCTTGAGCCTTTAAGAAAATAATGAGAAGGAAGAGAAGGAAATGAGTAACACTAGAGGCAGAGACTAATCAGAAGGCTTTGGCTTTAATTAGGACCAGAAGAAAGGAGAGCACATGTTATGTGGCACTGTAAAGCTTTCTCATATATTGATTCACTTAACTTGAAATAATCCCATGAGGTAGATTCTGTTCTTATAGCCTTTCCATTTTACAGATGAGAAAACAAAGCACCAAAAAGTTAAGTAGCTTCTCAAGTAACGAGACTAAAAATGGTAGATCTGAAATTCCAAGCCAAGCGGCCTAACTCCAGAAACCATATTCTGAACCACTAACCCATGTTAAGTTCTAGTAGTGATGATGAAAACGAGACAGAACTTAGAGACTGGCTAAGATAGTGAGGGAAGGAAAGAGAATCTTGGTTAAATTTCAGGTTTCTATGTTAGATGTCTTGGAGAATTACAGTGTCGTTAGGTGAGAGGCTATAGTGACGGCAAAGATGTTCCAAGAGGCAGGAAAAGAAAATAAATTTAGTTTGGAAAATTGAATATTCTGTAAGACATCCAAGTGGAGATGTAGAAAAACAGGATTTGCATACAAAGCTAGAGGTCTGGAAGGATAACAGCTAAAAATAATCATATGTAATCATGCAAAAAATGGACTGCTACTCAAAAACCTTATTCTTTCTTCTTGGACACACTCTAGACTACATTTCCAAGCCTCCTTTGCATTCAGATGTGACTGTGTGACTAAATTTTAGCCAGTGGAACATGATTCAAAGTGACAGATACCACTCCAGAACTGATGCATAAAAAATCTCCCTCATGCAATCCTCCATACACGTTCTTGGTGACCTTGGAGGCACTATGTTGAAGATTGTGGAAACACAAAATTAAATATGACTTTATGTGAGTGAGAAATAAACTTCTTTATAAGATTTGGAGTTGGTTTGTTGCTTCAACTAATGCTAACCTAACTAGTAAAAAGCATTATCAGGGGATACTTGGGTGTAGAAGGAGCATAGTCTCAGTATGGAAATGCTAAGTTAGTAAATATATCTGGTCCCCCTGATGAGACAAATAATGTACAGCAAACATTATTTTGCTCAATATGGGACCGAGTTCCAACAAAGTCTGCAAAGAGCTGCAGAAGTATCAAGTGCAAAAGGCTAGAAAGCTTCACAGGCAAGTCCACACAAAGGGCAATACCCTACTGAATTCACCACCATCTGAGCTTCATATCCACAAGCTCAAATCCTTGATTTGTCAGCTCCCAGAACTGGGATCATATTAACCAGTCTAGTGAAGCCAATGTATCAACCTGATGCCCATTTGTTCTCTTTCAATGAGAAATGTAACCTTCAAGTAGAGCAAACTCAGGTAGGCTGATCAGCACTTTCTCTCCCTGTAGACCTGCCATGTGGGAAGTTAAATTATACTCAAAAGATTGCTTAGTAAGCATAGATTTCCATCCAAAATAATTATTCATAAGATTTGAGAATAGTAAGGCACCAGACTAGCGGGGCCTATCAGGCTCTGGAGTTTGAAACTCATTGGAATTTCAATTCTGACACACACTAGGCATGCCAAAGTGGAGAAGTCATCCCAGTTTCCTTTGGTGGCAATACTAAATGTACCTAGTGTCTAGTATAGATACTAGATACACGTATCTAGTATCTATCTAGTGTCTAGTATAGGTACTAGATACATGTGTCTAGTATCTAGTAATAATAAATGTATCTAGTAGAACTGCTATAAGAATAAACTAAAATACTGTATATTAAAGCACTCAGCTAACATCTTATGAAAACTATTGATTAATGTATACTGCCATTATTTTAATGATGATAATATAATTAGTATCCATCTGCCCAAGGGCATGTCAAAAGGCCACATTGTTCTCTGCCCCAAATCAGGCTCGAGTGAGATCTTCTAAAGATGCCTATGTCTCCTTTGTGATGGATATAGCTCTCCATAGATATACTGAGAATCTCAGCCAAAGTCAAATGAGTAGGGCATGAAATACCCTGTAGCAATAAAAAATGATACAAATGTATACTTAGTATTTCAAAATCATATGTTTTGTCCATTATAAAAACAGCTTTCATGCTTAATTATGATATGGTGTGTTCTCTAATCTTTCTAAATAAACCAATAGTAAGTCTGTGATCAAAATTAAGGAGAAAAATTGTAACTCTAAGCTGTATTTATTGGAATATCAGGAGTGGGATTTTTAAAAATCTCTGTGCATGAATATAATGACTAGCCAAGGTTGTAAACTATCACTTTAACTGAAAACTATTTAGAGGAAACAAGTATTAAATGATATTTTGCACAGTTGAATGTAAGGTTTCTTGGTGACAATCCTATGATTTCCATACTATTATTATAAAATCTCACTTTTATGAATGATGAAACTGAAGCTCAGAGAGGTTGAGTAACTTGCCCACAAATACACAGCTAACAATTGGCAACTGCTATCTCAGGTCAGTACTCACCATAGCCTCCATACTAAGTAGCTTCTTGATAAGAAATGTATAAAACCAAAAAGTTTAAAATATTGTCACACACAGCGTGAATTTAAAACTGTCTTCATCTTTCTTCCCAAATTTATTAAGCCTGTTTCATCTTTGGAATGGATACTTATAACTTTGGAGTTGGAAAAAGAAAGGAGAAGGGAATGATGAAGAAAAGATAAAAATATATGAGGAAAGACCTCCTTCAGATCTGTCTGTGACATTTCAGAAGAAGAGGAGCTAAACCAAAGTCATCCTTCCCTCTCTAGCAGTCATATTCCTCCCCTACAGTCAATCAAATACATCTGTTAAATTTCACAGACTTACAAAGAAGATAAATAAATCAAAGGCTAACATTTTCAGAAATGAGAACTGTCATGAATAGGTGAAGTAATGTTCCCAGTTGAAACCCCCTAAACGATGTTTAATTCAGTTGTTCATAAAATATTTGTGAGGCTCTGGATCAGCACAGGAGATAGAAAGAGACATACCTTTGAGGGGCTTACAGCCCCACGGATAAACCCCAAAATCACTATGGAATGTAGACAGTAATAGAAGTTTATACAATGTACAAATAGGAAAGGAGGGATAATTCTGATTTGGACATGAGGAGAGTCAAGAAAGTCCTCATGGAAGAGTGTGACATTTGCAGAACATCTAAATGGACCTAAGATTTTATCAAGAGGGATATATTTTTGCTCCAAGGGGAGAGAACACCAATGCTAAGAACTGAAACATTGAAGGGCAATTTTAGCTGCATACCAAGTAGATAGAAGGCTGGTGTGGCACAGACCCAAGCATTCTTACCATGAGTGGTGACTATGTTTTCTAGGATGAATCACTTAATCTTCCAAAAAGTTATGTTCCCCATTAGTAAAACAAGAATAATAATTCCCATTTCATAAAGTTATTATGGAGATTAAATGTGTACATGGAAAATGGCCACTAAATTATAGCTATTATGATGATTATATATTTCTCATACAATATACACCAGACAAACCATCTGGCTGAGCCTCGCAACATGTCCACAAATGTCAGGACCACAGCTGGCATAAAGGATGCTGCAATGGCCTTTCAAAGAAGCTGATCTTTGGTTTCCCAGGTAAGAAGCCAATGAGGGCTGAGGAAGATCAGAAAGGTGTGACATGGAACTTTCACACTCCCAACATGCATGGAGCCATAAATCTACTCCTTCTATTCCAACCCTGATCATCTTTTTCTTTAGGAGACTGGAGGCTATGTTTTTCATCCTTAAACCAGTTTACCCTCCACACATGGCAATAAGTTATTGATTCCATGATGTGGGGCCATCTCTGATGTCCTTTCACACAGCAGGGGCACTGGTGTGGAGGAGAATATGCATCCATGGGAGAAATCTCAGGCATGATATAGAAAGTGAGCTTAAAAAAAAATAAGACCTCCAGAGTCCCAGCTTTCACCTCCAGGAAGGAAATTCCAGCAACCTTAGCCTAGTCCAGTCTGGACCTTGCAATCTGCCTTAGCCTGGTTTTGTCTGAGACTTGCAATCTCCCAGGTCTGTCTCCTACCTCCTCCTTTCACATCATCCTTTTGAAATCACTTTCAGGTCCTTGAACATTGACTTCTAGTCTCTACCTCTAAATGTTTGTACTGGACATGTCCTTGGGATGGAACACTTCCCTCTGCTCAACCTTTCAGCTAATTAAATTCTATGAACCTTTCTAAAAAACACCCAGCTCAAACTTCATCCTTCTCCAGGAAGTTTCCTTGACCACTCCCATCCCATTTAGATTCTGATGCCCCACCTCTGAGCTTCATATTTACTCAACAAATATTGAGCAGTTACCCATTGGCTAATAAGCCCTGCATTCTCATTGCTTTCTGTGGATGTTAACTATCAAATAATTTCACACTATTTTATAATCATTTGTTTATCTGCCTTTCTCACTTGAATGTATGCTCCTTAAATGGCAGGGATCATGATCCATTCATCTCTGCTTCCTCAGTGCATAGCATAAGCCAAAAATAAAATTCCCCCTAACTGACTGATGGATCCCTCTCTCAGCCAAGGACAGTCCAAAGTAACCTTGAAAATCTAGTTCAGGCCATGATAGGAATAGGGGTCAGATCTGCCTCATTATACTCTCCTCTCTTTAAAATTCAGAAACAACAGACCAGCATTAATATTAAAACAGAGATCTAGAGACCTTAAGAATGACAAAATAGATTTTTTTGTAGGAATAAGACACCAAATTTCAGCCTCACTCTAGCATAGTATCACATGACAGATAGCAGGCCCTGAAAGAAATTGAAATATTTTACCCCACAATGTATTTCTTTGACATATTTTGAAATGGACCTGCAAAGCTGTCTTTCATGGGGAAAATCTACATTCTGTATGGAATCCCCTTTCTTTTCTGGGTCTTTCCTCTGATCGGAGAGAGAATTAACTAAGAGTCTGGGATCTTTGCAGGTCTGATAAGAGCTCTGAAGCTGGCTACCTGGAGGCTTCATCTGCAGGATAAAACTTTTCAACCAATTTCTGATCAGATAATCTTTGAA
Source organism: Nomascus leucogenys (assembly GCF_006542625.1). Lineage (NCBI taxonomy): Eukaryota > Metazoa > Chordata > Mammalia > Primates > Hylobatidae > Nomascus > Nomascus leucogenys. Next base: position 71,111,632 of record NC_044400.1, read on the forward strand.
TCCACCTATGACATGAAAGACATCCTTCCCACACCCCCAACCCCCACTTCCAGTTGTCGTACCTTTCCAGACTGAACCAGTGTACATCTTACATACATTGATTGATGTCTTATGCCTCCCTATAATGTATAAAACCAAGCTGTAGCCCAGCCATCTTGGGCACATGTTCTCAGAATCTCCTGGGGCTGTGTCATGAGCCCTTGGTCACTCATAAATCAGAATAAATATTTTTAAATGTTTTACAGAGTTTGAGTCTTTTTGTCAACACTAGTATAAGGCATTCAATGTATTTTTTGCTGAATAAATACATACCTTCTGCATAACAAGAGTAAATTCAAATTAGTGAGAAAAACATCAAGTTCATAATAAAAAAAATAGGCAATGCAGATTCAATTCATGCAAGAGGACAGATGATCAGCAGTGAGGCCCAACAGATCCATGTTCCATGCTGGGCTCCATCTATTCAGCAATAAGTAGGAATGAAGGAAGAAGAAGGAAGGAAGGAAGAGGAAAGAAGGGAAGGAAGGAAGGAAGGAAGGAAAGAAGGAAGGAAGGAAGGAAGGAAGGAAGGAAGGAAGGAAGGAAGGAAGGAAGGAAGGAAGGAGACAGAAACAAAGAAAGAAAAAAGGAAATAAAAATGAAAGATGAAAAATTAGCCAGGCGTGGTGGCAGGCGCCTGTTGTCCCAGCTACTCGGAGAGGCTGAGGCAGGAGTAATGGCGTGAACCCGGGAGGCGGAGCTTGCAGTGAGCCGAGATCGCGCCACTGCACTCCAGCCTGGGCGGCAGAGCGAGACTCCCTCTCAAAAAAAAAACACAAAACAAAAAACAAAAAACAAAAAAATGAAAGATGAACCTGTCTTTCAAATCTCCCCTCCCTGCCACCATGTACCACGATGGTGGACAGATTTAATTTCGCAGCCTGTCTCTTTTTATTGAAGTGATCTACATCTAGCCTATTGGTGCCACTCCACTGAAGCTTCCTCAAGCCTATAATTTGCTTTAAACAAGCACCTCTGTAGACACCTTCTGATATATATTGCAGACATAGCATGTGTTTGGGACTTCTCCAGACATCGTTTAATCTCTCCCCACTACTTAAAATCTCTCTGATGTTAGTAAAGCTATTTTGCATCTTTGCCTCATTTTCCTCATCTGTAAAAACTGTATTTATTATATCCACTGTGAAGGTAAGAGTGAAAGGACATAAGAAATGTTTGAGTTGTGGGGAGTTTTATTAGGGCCTAAAGCAGTCAACAGGGGATCTCTCAACTCTTGGAGTTATTATTAGGTTTTTCTCAATTTCATTCCCTTTTTGAAAACCCAAGGAACTCTTATAAGTAAACATTGTAAAAATGTCTCCTTCTGCTTCTTGCAATCATACACCTAGTACACTAATAAAATTAAACCTGCACTTTTCTCAATTTATGACTCCCTCAGCTTTAATATTTCCTGCTAAATGGATATTTTAAAAGTCCTTGGGAAAAATATTTGCATTAAATATGCCAAGAAAATAAATACATACCTTCTGCATAACAAGAGTAAATTCAAATTAGTGAGAAAAACATCAAGTTCATAGTAAAAAAAATAGGCAATGCAGATTCAGTTCATGCAAGAGGACAGATGATCAGCAGTGAGGTCCAACAGATCCATGTTCCAGGCTGGGCTCCATCTCCCCTCACTCTCTGACCTTTAGAAAATTATTCAGTTTCTCTCCACATCAGTTTTCCCACCCATAAAATAGATTCAATAATAATATATTCATAACAGAGCTAAGGTAAGAATTAAAGGAGAATTCATACTAAACCCATGACCAACTGTTTCATATCCATGAAAAATTTTAAAAAGCTAGTATTTATGGAGAATTTCCTACAATCTAGACAGTTGGTCATAGTAAATGCCCAATAAATTTTAGCCTTTTGTTTTCATTGAAATGATAAACTTCCCTTGTATTAAAAGAGACTGTGGTTGTTAATTTTAGATTTCATCTTGAGGGGTTACTAAATGTCCAGATAGCTCTTAGAACATTATTTCTGGGTATGTCTACAAGAGTTCTTCCAGAAGAGCTAGCATTTGAATCAGTACACTGAGGAAAGAAGATTTGGTTCTTGCCAGTGTGGCCAAATCCAATCCCTGAGGGGCCCAAACAGAACAAAAAGGTAGAGGAAAGGTGAATTAACTCTCCGTCTTTTAGAGCTGGACATTCATCTTCCTTCTTCTTCTGCCCTTGGACATTGGAGATCCTGGTTCTTGGACCTTCAGACTAGGACTGAAGTATGCCACCATCTTTTTGGTTCTTCCATTTGCAGATATCTTGTGAGACTACTCAGATTCCTTAATCTCATGAACCAATTTTCATAATCTTCTCTTATGCATCTGCATATTCTGTTGGTTCTGTTTCTCTGGAGAACCCTGGCTAATACAGATAACTATATTAAAATGAAAGTGAGATGCCATTGATGCCTACTTCATTAACAAAATTCATTAGAGTGATAATATCCAGTGTCGTTGGTAATCTGGTCTGCTTACGGTTTTCTAAAAGCAGGGCAAAAGGATTCAATTCTTTAAAAAAAACACACAGATCGAGAGTCATACAGAGAATTTGAGAAAGAATTTTAGGCTTTCACTCAAAATTCTACCCAGCTCCCTATATTTATTTATCCTAGAGCAGGAATTTCCAGCTTTCCTGAGGAATGACGGGGTTACCACTCAGAGGTGGATGACCAATAAACTTAATTTTTGCCCATTATACATACATTGTAAATCTATGCAGTATTTTGTTAGGGGGAAAGGAACTTTTCTTCCAACCAAAAAGTTATTCTTTTAGAAACCCATGTTCAAAGGCAAAAATCTAAAAGAAAAAAGATTATAAATACAACAGTTTAATTAAGCAATAACTTATATAAGATTGAAAAAAAAGTAACTAGCCTAAATATCCAACAGAGTGTAATGATTTTTAAAAATGGATTGTTCATTTGATAAGATCTTTTGCAAATTTTAAAAATAATCACTGTGAAGGCTTTATTCTAACACAATAATGGAGATACATGGAGGAGGAGAGTTAAAAGAAAGCCAACGTTTTAACATATACTGCTGATATATGTCAAACCCTGAACTGAGCATTTACATAAAACATAGAAAGTACTGTGGTATCTATTATTTGAAAGAAACAGAATTCAATATACTATATATCCATCATTATTATAACTTTAACCAACTCTTTACGTTCCGAGTCAAGGAGTATAAGAGAATTGGGGAGAAAAAAACAGCCTTAATTTTCTGAGATGGAGAGGTGAATTGTTTTCTTTCTTTCTTCAGGTTCTTTTTTGTTTCTTTGATATTGGTTTTGCAATAAAAATGAAATTATACCCAACTCTGAAAATACATTTGTAATAAGACATCATAATTTCCAGTCTAAAAGAGTACAAGCAAAGTACTTCCCAGTTTCCCAAAATGCCTCATAAACAGATTGTTGAAAATAAACTATTTTATATTAAACATTTTTTCTGTTGTTATTTTTTAAAAAATTAATAAAAATGCACCAATTTCAAGACTCCAAATAGAAACTAAAATTTGCAACAGCCTACCAGCTTCCAAGCTTGCTCTTCTCCAATTGATTCTATTCAACAGCCAGAGTCATCTTTTGAAAACATAAAGCAGATTGTGCCGCTCTCCTGACAAAAAAAAAAAAAAAAAAATCCAAAGGCTCCTTATTGCATGTATAAAATAATCCAGGCTCCTTATGGTGGCTCATGGTGCCCTCTCTGATGTAGTTCTCATCCCTCTCACTGGACTCCTCTCTTCTTATCGTGTCTTGGGTTTGTTTTGTCCTCATTCTTCTTTCTCAAACATGCTTTATGATTCCACCTCAGGGCCTTGCACTTGCTCTTTCATGGCCTTAAACATGACTCTCCCTCATATTTTCTCAGAACCGGGTCCTTCTCATCTTTCAGTGTCCAGAAAGAGAAGGTGGGTGAATGAGAAGTTCTTGCCTACAAATCTTTATTGAACAGTCCAACTCTTAGGATGTACCAGGCTTTGTATTCAGTGCTAGTTGTGAGTCCTAGTATTCAAAGAGCTCAAGATTTCGTGGAGTGCTCAGGAAGAAAACAGGCAAAAACAGTTCCCAGTGATGTGTGCTTTGGTGCTGTGAAAAAGGGGAGATCTGGCATTGAGGATTTGGAATTACAAAACCAAGACTTGCAGGATTAGGGAAAAAAAAACCCAGAGGAAGCAACATTTAAAGTGAAGGATGGGCAAGCATCAGCTGGAGGAGAGGTAAGAAAAATTGCTCCAGCCACAGGAAATCAGAAAGAGTGTGTCTCCTTCAGGGGCCTGCAAGCGGTTTGCTTTAGTCAGTAGAGTCTACTGGGTTCATCTAGAACTCTGCATAAACAGATAGAGGAGGGGCAAGTCATCTGATTTAAGAGGTAGGAATTTGGAGATCTTGACCAAGGGTACTGCCCACATACAAGGGCCAATTGCAAATTGAGTTATGTGCTGCTTCCTTCATAGCTGCACAGACACCCAATGCTCACTGTATTTTCATCTCGTCCAGGATTTTCAGAAAAATGCTCATAAATCCTAAGGCCTCTGAATGAGATGCTAACAAAGCTCCCTTTTCCTTCTAGACTAATCGAGAGTGTCCGGGGTAGTCTACTCACCCAGCCTGCCCAGGGATGAGAAGGGCCAGAAGCCCCAATGGGCTGTTATGCTTAACAGCCAGGAAACCATAAGCAATGGGACAAAGGCAAGACTGTCGGCTTTGAAAGGCCCTCCATCCCACACATGTCAGGTGCAGCTTCTAAGTGGCATGGGGAGAGGGGGGTTGTATATTCAAGGACCGGATGTGTCTTCTTATGTTCTATAGGCTAATCCTAAAATGAGGGGCAGTTGGGGTGGAGTGAAGAGCAGGAACATCTCCCCTCCCCTCCCCAACCACAAGCAGCTCCTGGGAAAACACCGAGATGCCGTGAAACCTGGTCCCTACCCTGCTGACCGTGACTGTCTTGAAAATTTCCTCTCTTCTTTGTTGTTTGTAATTGTTTCAACAACAATTACTTAGTTATAAAGTACTGTGTGCCAGATATTAAGAGTTTGATGCATATTAACTTTTTTTCTTTACTATTTTTTCTCAAATTTATTATTTTTTATTGACAAAAATGGTTTGGGAATATGTATACATTGTAAAATTGAATTAATTAACATATGTATGATTTCACATCTTACGTTGGGTGAAAACACAAACTCCACTCTTTTAGCAATTTTCAAGAACATAATACACTGTTATTAATTGTAGCCATTATGTTTTACAACAGATCTTTTGAATTTATTCCTTATAACTGAAATTTTGTACCCTTTGACCAACATCTCTCCAGGACTCCCTCTCCCACCTCACCTCCACCATCCTACTCTCCCTTCTGTGAGTTCATCTTTTTAAGATTCCACATGTAAGTGATATCTTGTAGCATTTTTCTTTCTGTGCCTCGCTTACTTCACTTAACACGATATTCTCCAGATTCATCCATGTTGTCGCAAATAATATTTCCTTCTTTTATAGCTGAATACTATTCCACTCTGTATGTCTAACCTATTTTTTTAAATCCATTCACTGATGGACACTTAGGTTAGTTCCATATCTTGGCTATTGTGAATAGCGCTACAATAAACAGGGGAGCACAGATGTCTCTTCCAACACACTGATTTTATTTGCTTTAGGTAAATACCCAGTGTGAGATTGCTGGACAATATGGTAGGTCCATTTTTAATTTTATGAGGAACCTCCATACTGTTTTCCATAATTGCTGTAATAATTTATATTCCCACCAACAGTGTACAACTGTTCCCTTTTCTCCATATCCTCATCAGCCCTTGTTACCTTTAATCTTATTGATAACAGCCATTCTGAAAGGTGTGAAGTGTTATCTAATTGTGTTTTTAACTTGAATTTTTCTGATTATGAGCATCTGAATTTTTCATGTTGAGAATTTTTTATATACTTATTGGCCATTTGTATTTCTTCTTTTGAAAAATATTGATTTAGGTATTTTGCTCATTTTTATTTTATTTTAATTAATTTATTAACTTATTTATTTATTTATTTATTTATTTTGAGATGGGGTCTCACCCTGTCATCCAGGCTGGAGTGCAATGGCACCATCTCGGCTCACTGCAATCTCCACCTCCCAGAGTCAAGTGATCCTCCCACCTCAGCCTCCTGAGTAGCTGAGACCACAGGCATACACCGCCATGCCCAGCTAAATTTTTGTATTTTTAGTATAGACAGGGTTCACTATGCTGCCCAGGCTGGTCTCAAACTCCTGAGATCAAGCTATTGCCCGCTTTGACTTCCCAAAGTGCCAGGATTATATGCATGAGCCGTTTTCTCATTTTTAAATCAGACTGTTGGTTTTCCTATTACTGAGTTGTTTAAGTTATTTATATATATTCAATATTAGCCCCTTATAAGATATATGATTTTCAAATAGTTTCTCCCATTTTGTGAGTTGCTTCTTCATTCTATCCATTGTTTCCTGGCTTCAAAATATATTACAAAGCTGTAGTAATCAAAATGAATGGTACTGGTATAAAAACATAGACCAACAGGACAAAATTGAGAGCCCAGAAATAAATCTATGCATTTACAATTAATTGATTTTCAACAAAGATGCCAAGAACACAATAGGGAAAGGACAGTCTCCTCAATAAACAGTGTTGGGGCAGCTGAATATCCACATGCAAAAGAAGAAGATTGGAACCTTATCATATACCACATACAAAAATCAACTCAAAATGGATTAAAGACTTAAACATAAGACCTGAAACTCTAAAGTCACTAGTAGAAAACGTAAGGGGAAAGCTTCCTAATGACTGGCTGGGTAATAATTTTTTGGATATGATCCCAAAAGCATAGGCAACAAAAGTAAAAATAGACAAATGTGATAACGTCAAAGTAAAAATCTTCTGCACGGCCAAGGAAATCATCAACAGAATGAAGAGACAACATATTAACTCTTTTATTCCTCAAGCAACCCAAAGAGGTAGGCACCATTATTATCCCAGTTTTAGAGATCAGAATATTGAGACACAGAGAGGTTAAGTAACTCATACAAGATCAATCAAATAATCCCCTCAGGAAAAGAATTCTAAACATGCAAGGAACACTGAGTTTGAGAGACCCAGCATAAAATGAGGAGGGCAGGGCTGGCTGGGGAAAGGCAGTGAGCACAGCTATGACAATTGAAAGCCACAAAACAAACGGTCAGTGCTTGGTAGATAGGGTATTAAATGACTGGATCATCAGTGACAAGATCCAAACTCTAAGTTAAGCTCCTTCACGAGGTCCATGTTCCATATGCCAAAAATAATTTTCTACTCATCTCATTTTTACAATACCTGAAAAGAGAAACCTAATAATAAAATAGATAAGGAAAAAGGCAGGTCAACTTGAAGTTAACTTCCAAGGAAGCTATATGCTTATTCATTCAACTTTTAAGAGGCTGAACCCACATTTGTGGAAAGGAAGTTTGGTTGCAGTGGTCCGGGGAATTGTTGCTGTTTTCTGAAACATGGTAATTGAAAAAGGATCATTTTGTGAATGCTGCTCTAAGCAGGACTGTCAGGGGTGCAGCCCCTGCAATTAAGGCTACTGTAGATAAAGGATGCATATTCAAAGATGTCATTGTGAAAATTTAGATGAAGGGGTAGAGTTAGTGAAATAATGGAAGTTAATTTCTATTTTCCTCTGTCTGAGTGAATGAGGCATATAATTAAATCAAATCACCTTCACCCACTCACACATATGCCAAGCACGTGCGCATGTGCACACACACACACACATGCACCACCTCCTGAGTTCACAGCCACTCAGATTAGAAGGGCATGGACACAAAAAAATAATAGATATACATGAAAGAACTATACTTTCTTTCATTTCACACCCACCACCGTTTTATGGTATTAGTTAGCTGCTTTACTGGGAACATATTTGTTGTTACCTTATGGCAGGTAATTTAGATAGATGTGGATACCAGTCCTGGGTACATCAAAAGGAGATTGGCTTATCCTGACCACAAATTCCCTCACCGTACAGTTGATATGACAGCATGGAAAGGGGCAGCAATTTCAGTGTTGCAACTACTCTTACCTTAAGAATGGAGATGTTCTCAATGAGCACCTAAAAGCTGTTGTAAGGAAAGAGACCATATCTTCTCACTGTGAAACTGCCAAGGCTAGAACACCTGCCCCCAGGGAAGGCTTCCTTCTGATTTGTACATTTGTTCGGCAGGACGTGCAGCCTTAGCACATTCCTGAGTCAAATCATCTGGCCCCAAATCCTGAGCCCCAAGGGGCTAATGAAGACCAAGAACTCTAGTGTGGCCATCTCTAGCCTCTGTATTTCTCAGGGTGGGGGTTAGGGTAAGTCTAGTGGGGTGCCTTCACTGGAACATTAAGGAAGTAGCTGCCTACCCTCGGGTTATGTAGCTACCTACCCTTCCTTATATTTTATACTCTGGGTGCCTCATTCATCTTACCCTAGTCTCAGCCTGATCTCTACCCAGGTTTCTAATGTTCCATTCCTAGAGTCATATCTCTTACTGCATCATCCCTTACTGCTTTGGCGGGAAGCTGCTGATACACCATTTTCCTTATACAGTATCTCTCCTCCTCACCAAAATGTTCAGATAAGCTTTCAGTAGTTTAACCCACAACTTAAGCAAAGTTCCTTTTCTTCTCTTAAGCTATCGGGGCTGGTACTATTTACTGGATAGAAGTGTCTTTCTGTCTTTTGGTTTATGACTTCAGAGCTTTCTGGGGCAAAAGGTGAAATACTCACTTGTGGTCCCAGGAAGATATACATCAGAGACAAGTTTAGCATGAGGGCAGTTTCTCTCAATCTTTTTCTCATTATCACAGTCATCTTCTGGGCCAGATCCATAACACATGTATTCTCAATGAAGGCAATATCCCATAGGAGCTTTATACACTTTGTTTTTGTCCCACCTGACCCATGAAATTTTAATACTACAGACATACTATAAATCTGTTTACGTTGTCAGGTAGAGTTGAGCTTTGGAGCACTAAAAACTATGATAATGCTTAAGATTATTTTTACTAATTTTTGGCCGGGCACGGTGGATCACGCTTGTAATCCCAACACTTTGGGAGGCCGAAGCGGGCGGATCACGAGGTCAGGAGATCGAGACCACGGTGAAACCCTGTCTCTACTAAAAATACAAAAAATTAGCCGGGCGTGGTGGCGGGCGCCGGTAGTCCCAGCTACTGGGAGAGGCTGAGGCAGGAGAATGGCGTGAACCCGGGAGGCGGAGCTTGCAGTGAGCCGAGATTGCGCCACTGCACTCCAGCCTGGGCGACAGAGCAAGACTCCATCTCAAAAAAAAATAATAATTAAAAAAAAATAAAAAAAGATTATTTTTACTAGTTTTTACTACCCCAAGAATCACTTTTAGGGGTGATTTTGCTACTATCCAGAATGCATATATTTGGGAGCTAGACCAGGAAGATGGTAGCCAGACTCTCCCTATGGGCTGTGGATCTCCTCCCACAAAGGAGACAGATTCACTCTTGGTTGACCACAGTCTCAGGGTTTAAGTTAATAGGTTAAGAGAACTGAAACATCAGGGAAGTGTCAGGAGGAGTACCGGCCTTCACTTTCTTCCACGGTCCCCTAGTCTCCCAGTTCCATGTGGGAGTTTCCCTGCTTTATCTCCCCACAAGTCAAAGGGGGTGCTTAGCCACTGGTCCACATTTCTTTCTTGGTGTAGCTAATCCACCAGGAATTTGCAAGCCTTGGGGATTCAGTCGCCCATTTCCTTTCTTTCCAGATCAGTCATGAGGTGATAATTCCACTCGCCTGTGTCTGCCAAATGGACCTAAACTTCAGTTCAACTGGAATGGCCTTAAATGTATACTCAAGAAAGAGGATATTAACACGCTTACTTGGCTGTAGCTCTAAACCCATTAGCCAATCATTTACCTGTAGGAAAAGTGATAATTTGATCCCTATCTTTCCCATGTTTTATTTTCTCATGTGGTTTTAAATCCAGGAGTGGAAAAAGAGGTTGTTATTTCTATGAACCCTAACACTCTAGCACCTAGGGTTTTCACATAGGTTGTGGGCCTCTGAGAGAACACACCATTTGTCCTCGAACCTAGTATAATATATCGCAGATAGTAAATTTTGTTGAATATTTGTTGGCTGCTTGACAGAAAGCTTAATGAATCAAATATTTCTTTGACCTGCCATTCGAACCTTTTTATTCCAGTCTTGACTCTGGGATAAATTATCTGTGTGCTCTTTAGTAGATCTTTTCCTCTTCCTGGGTCCTTGGTTTCTCCACGTGAAAGATGAAGAGCAGCTTTGTCTACGTGTTCTGAAGATCCTTTCAGCTCTGCCATTCTAGGATGCTGGAACACAGATGCATAGATGTAATGCTACTGAAACGTTTAAAGGGATAGGGTAGCAGGCAAGGAAAGAAATCTCATGATATATCCTTGGACCTAAACCATAATTTCTCACTGGAGTAATACTGCTTTTTCTCAGTTTCTCAGGATCTAGGTGACAGCTGTTCAACCTTTTCCAATAATCCTGTAGCAACTAAGAGAAGAAAACAAGGTAGGAGGGAAAGGATGAACAAGAGAGGAAGGGGAGGGGAGCAAATGAGGCAATAAACACAGAGATGGTCAGAGAGAGACAGGGACAGAGGGTCATAGGGTGTCAGAGAGAGGCATAGAATGAAACGGAGGAGAGAGTCAGAGAGTGAAACAGCGACATAGAATCACAGAGAATCCGAGAGACATAAACAAAGGAGAAACATGCACAGAAACAGAGGGAAGGAAAAGGAAAAGGAGAGACAGAAAAACAGAGCTAAAATAAAATAGAAGCAAGAGAGCCACAGAAAGAATCAGAAATAGACACAGGCAAAGAAATTCAGAGATAGAGACAAACAGGAGAGAAAGTCTTCGGGGCTGATGACTAGACACAGGCGCAGAGATTTCCAGGATGGAAAAGGACAAAAAGAGGTATTTTTATCACTTTTCCAAACAATCACCATTACTAGATTTTTCCCCTCTCAGGTAGCATGGGTGGGGAGGGAGCCTTGGGCCCCTCCTGTCTCTCTCTCCTCTAATGCTCTGCATATGCACAAAAGACAGAGTTATTTGAATCCTGAGTGTCATTAAATGCTCTCTTGCCTTCATTTACAATGTGCTAGAACATAATGTTCCTCGGGAGATTTTGTGTAGGAGAGAGTCCCCGCAGCCAAGAATAGCAGGGGCTGCCAGTCGTCCTCTTGAAACCATAGCGCAGCCCAGAGTGGGAGCACGTTCACACTTCAACTTCATGCGTTTGCAACTTCAGTTTAATAGGCCCAGCAGGGCCAGCACCAAACAAATCCACCCCTGGCCCAGAAGCAACCCCACCCCCCGCTGAGCTCCTAAGAAAGCACTTGCTTAAAATGTGATACCCGAAGCCTGGTGAAGACTCCACATACTGCAGATGTTTGTTGATTCTTGGATTTCCTTTGGGGAGCCTATGAGCTCCTTGAGAACAGAGGGATTTATTTATTCATCTCAGCTTTTCTGAACTTCAGGCTCTCACAATTTGAATGGTACCTTCAGTCAATTGCCTCAAGTTGTGGCTCAGCATCCACATCAGTCCACGCATTGCCATGCTTTTCTTTGTTTGCTTTTTTAATTCCACATTTTTCCCCAACATTTCTTTTCCCTTCGGTCACTCAGGCATCCATTTTCATTTCTGTTTCGTGCATGTCTTTTCCAAACCACCCTCCATATGTTGAATTTCAGCCATGTGCCTCCAGGAACATGGGCTGCACTGCTCTGCACGTACCATCTCATTCTTACCTAAGTGACATTGCAGTCTACCTTTCATGCTACCTTGTACTCATGGCATTTCTGTTTTAAAAGCATCTTACATGGTGCTTGCCACTTAGTAAGTGCTCCACAAGTATTTTGAATAAAGTAATGAATTTCAACATCTATATATCACTGTTCTTTACAACAGTATATGACCACTGCATATGGTTTACACACAGGGCTTCAGTGCTTTCTACAAGTGGGAAGGCATAAACTCCCCTTTTTACTTTCTGAGCTTATTCAAAGAAGGCTTGAGTCATCCTGGGAACTCCAAGGGTAAAGTGGAATGACCATTGGAATAGGAATCTGGAGACCTGAGTTGGTATTCTCAAGTCTACACATTTGTTACTTGAGAGATCTCAATTTCATTATTTCTAAAATATGGACAGCAAAATCTACCTTGCTAACTTCTCATGGTGGTCAAATGTGCTAAAAGTTGGAAAGGTCTTGGTAAATGGCAAGAACTTAACCCTCCACCCTTATATTAGGTTATTTATACTGTCATTAACTTAGAGATCAATAAAAATGTGTTCATTTTAAGCTCCATGGGGAATAGTGCCTGGCCGCATAGTAGAAACTTAATCTTTATTGAATGGAAAAATGATCTTGGTCCTCTTTGATAACTTTCTCTCATTTATTTTCTACATTCTAATACCTAGCTTCTTGCTATTCAGCTTTGTCTTCTTTTTCAAGCCAGACTCATGTCCTTGATGTAGAAGATCGAAGAGTCGCCATCTTTCTCATGACCTTCATTGCTCCATTGGATATGGGAGGTACTTCACCTCTGATTGCATGAATATCACTGTCTCTAGAATTCAAGTTCTTTGAGGGATTTTGACCACAATATCTTCCTTAATTCACACTCACATTTTTATATCAAATCAATGACCAAAAAAAAAAAAAAAAAAAAAAGATCTCTGTGCAACAGGTCATGAGAAAGGAAGAAATTGGTATCAGAGTTGGCACCAGAGATTTAAAAGGCAATACTCTGCCCTGAAGTCTTGGAGAGGTAGGAGAAGCAGGTGGTACAGGCCTAGCACCAAAAGGAAGGGATACAGTTGAAGCCATTTGACCAATCTCCGTCCCACCTAAATAGTCCTTTCCGGTACTTTTGACCCCACGCCTGAGTTTCAGGGGTCAGTCCCTTACAATATCAAAGGAGATCAGCAATGCCCCATCTGTGGGGATGAAGAAGCTTTCTTCATATCTAAAAATTCCTAAGGAGAAGCAGCACTGCTTTTGTTTTCTCTGAACATTTCCCTTGAAATGCCCTGCAAAAAAAAACAGCTTTGAAATTCAGGCTCCGTTTAAGTTCAAATTTCCAAACCTTCACTGTTAATCCTTTTTTAATTGACGTGGAATGTATCCTCAATTATTAACAGAAAGTGTACTTTTTGGAGTCTAATTAAATGCCCTAATCACATTCCTACCATTAAAAATGGTTTTAGGTTTTTGTTGTTTTTGTCTTTTAATGAGCTATTTACTCTGCTGATATCTATAGTGTGGCCAAAAGGGGAGATTCAAAAAGAGCTCCACATACTCAAAATGAAATAGCTTTGTTATTAATAAAAATAATAACCTCATGTACAGCAGGGGGTGGTAAGAAAGCCTAAATTTATGGCTGCTGTGTTGAATGTGCAAATGTCACTTCCTTAAAGAGGGAAAATTAGTTTTTAAGCCTGGTTTAGCAGCCAGAGTCTCTGGCTGTCTGCATAATATTGGATTTTTCAAGGCTTCTATGATGCCCTGGGGTGGGCTGTTTTGCATGCACATTGCAAATTATATAACGTTAAAGATGTTATTTAAGGAAAAAATGAAGACTGAGTTCTCATTCTTTTTTTATTCATTCTCCTTTTCAACCTTTCTTGTCCTTCAACTTTATCTGACATTTCTTGAGTACCTACTGTGTCTTAGGTGCTCTTATATCATTTGAAACTCATGACAATCATTTGAAAGAGGTGGAGTTATATAATATCAGTGGATGAAGAAACTCAGGCTCAGAGAGTCTAAATGATTTGGCTCAATGCTCAGCTACACCAGAACTTCTGAAACTTGGGCACGTATCGGAATCCCCCAGAGGGCTTGTTGAAACAGAGATTGCCAGGCCCCACTCAGAGTTTATGATTCAGTAAGTCTCTGAGTGAGGCCTGAATGTGTCTTTTCAACAAGTTCCCAGGTAGTGCTGATATGGCTTATCAGGGGGCCACACGTTGAAAATCACTGCTACCTTTTCCTCGGACTTCTAGGCCTTGGAGGTGGAAAAGATTCCAAGAGGTCATTTGATCTGTGTCTCTGCTCTCAGGTAAGATATTAATTATGCCTATTTTATAGATGACTCATTAGAGAATTGTTATGGGCAGCAAAGGGAGAAAATGTCCTGCCCAGAGTCAGCCAGGTTGTAAGTACTGGGCTACTCTCATTCTTCATTAGGTTGACATTTAGCAGATAGGACACTTTTAAAGTATAAACTCATCTTGTAAGGTAATTTCCCACTCTACCTGCGGCCCTGTAGGCCAAGCCTCAATTGAAAGCAAGTTAGCTGGTTGGAGCCAGTCCCTTTCGGACACCAGGATCAATGCCTATCACTCACAATGGGGATGAGAGGAGTGGAAGAGGAGGCTGTGGGAGGTAAGAAGCATCCCTCAGTCTAAGCCTAGGCTTCAACTTTGCCAAGGCCTTTGTCCACTCAAGAGGAGGTTATTCAGGTGACTCACAAAGTTACAGTGAGGGTCTGGGGTTGAAGGAAGACATTCATCATTTCATTTTACCTTGTGTATTATACTCCCTGTCATACTCTATTTTAGTAATTTAGTAAGTTATTGTCTTCCTTTGTATTTTTGCACCGGCAAAAAGTTTAATTGAAAAAGGCTTAAATGTTTCAACATACTCAATTAAAATAAAATATAATTTCTATAAGCCTGTTGTCATATTTCTTCACTTTTTCAAATTAAAATGACCTTCACAAGAGTGGCCTCTCCACCTCTGAGAGATGCTGACCAGGGTACCCACAGCTGTATAGCAGCAAAACTGCAGGAAGCAGCATTTATCAAAGTATACATGAGAGGAGAATTGCAGAGAAATCCTGGATATGTGTTCAGGGCTACACATCTCTGGGAAAGCCCTATTCTGTTCTGGAGAAGTAGGAGGAGCAGAACATCCAGACAATGCCTGATTATGAAATCAGAGAAACCTCCATCTGCAGAGAAACCTCAAATCAGCCCCCATCCCAACCCTTATTCTTCTGAAACCTGTGCTCCACCCTGCACCAGGGTCTTTGCAGGAAAGGTTAGATCTGAGCATTTTATGCCCCTTGTTGGATCTTCCACAGGAACATTGCTCTAAAATAAAGCCCTCATCCCTGGGCATAGATCACAAGACTAGGCACACCATGGGCCAGAGCTGAGACAAGCTAATTCTAATTGTCACTGATTAATGGCACTGGTTTTGGTTGCATGCCATCTTCAGGTTTTTATTTTAAAAAAAGTTGTGTATAAAATCCCAATCGTGGAAAAATGACATTACCATGTAGGATTTTACATCCATTGTTTGGATATGATTGCAAGGAAGATGGGGGAGGTTCAAATCTAATTGCTATGGAAACGTAAGTACTTTCCATCTTGTGTTTTTAATCAAGTCTCAGTACCTCTCCTTACATTTTCATTAAATTTCAGCTTGCACATTTAAATACCAGCACATCTCTAGAACTGAGAATGCTGAATCTAGAGACAAAAGCAGTCCAAAATCAGAGGACTGGAGGCATTTATCAGAAAACATGAAGCTGGAAAAATATAAGACTGAGATCTGCTCCAGGTGCCTCTCGTTTCCAAGTCTGTGCTCTTCACTGCCTGGCCACACATGGCATGAGGTGGGGCAGAGGACAGGTAGGGTAGAGTATCTCCTGAGAGCTAGACCTGTGACAAGCCCATCACCATGCACAATAAGGCTGGCGTGCTGAACTTACTGTATGAACCTGGCCAATTTCTTGATCCAATTTGAGCCTTAAGTTTCTTTTCCCTTAGTGTCCTTTCCACTCTGAAATCCTGATTCAATAAAAACATTTATCTGTAGTCATCTTTACAGACTTCATAGTCAGGAGATAAAGAAAATGCATTGATTGTTTAAAAACTTCTTGCAGACCTAAATTAGAGGCTAATTTCTCCTACTTTCTTTCTGCTTTTCTGTCCCTCTGTTGTTCGACATCCTCCTCTTTCTCTATATTTTCTTATTTTTCTCTCTATGCTTGCCCCTTGGTTTTTCATTCTCTCTCCTTTGCATTCTGTAAACAGCCAGCATCTTCCACAGCTCACTACCCCTCAGATTGCTAAGTGAGCAGAACTACTTGGGCAAATGTCACAAGGGTGCTGGTTGATTATACTAATCAGCTTGGCCTGCTAGAGCAGAATACCACAGGCTGATTGGCTTACACAATAGAAATTTATTTTCTCATAATTCTCCAGGCTGAAAATTCAAGATCAAAGTGCCATCAGGTTTGGTTTCTGGTGAGGCCTCTCTTGCTGGCTTGCAAATAGCTGCCTTCTCTCTATGCCTTCACATGGCCTTTTCTTTGTGTGCTTAGAGACACAAAGAGAAAGAAGGAGAGAGAAAGAGAGAGAGGGAGAGAGAAAGCACTCTGATGTCTCTTCCTCCTTTAAAAGGACATCACTCTGATCAGATAAAGATCTCACCCTTATTATCTCACTTAACCTTTATTATCTCTTTATAAGTCCTCTGTCAAAATGCAGTCAGTCACACTGGGGGTTAAGGCTTCAACATATGAATTTGAGGGAGGGCATAATTCAGTCCATAATGAGGATCTAGAATAAGCATGAACCTTTTTGCATCTCTCATCCTCATCTATAAAATGGGAATTTGGGGCCAAGTGATCTCTTAGATCCTACATAACACGTTCAGCTTATTCTTCTCACACTAGGAGCCAGAAGAACCATTGATGGCATCCCTGTGCTCCTGTCCACCTTCCCCACTGTCACCTTCTCTTTTGTCTTCCATCTGACTCCATAAAAATGCGAGATTTCCCAGAACTGCGGAGGGTCCCCATTCCACCTGGGAGGAGAGGAGATGAAGGCCTCAGTCACTTCCTGGCAAGCAAGCAACCAGCTAAATGGCACCAACAGTGACTGATGAGCAAGTTCTGATTTAGCAACCAGGGCAGCTTAAGGGCACTTCAGTAGCTCTCAGACACTGGATCCTAGAGCAATGAGTAATATGAATCTATTAATGACAAATCGCATCACAAAAAATGGATCCATCTTGGGATGAGCTTTGTAAATGAGGGCATGAAAGAAACAGAGAGGCTTTGATGTTGTGGACCTGAGGGACACTTCCAGCCACAGCCTGGTGATATCATGGGATTGGCAGGCATAAGTTTAAAGGAGAATGCAGTGACAGATGAAAAAGTAGTTGTGCAAACAATTAAATTAACCAGAAGCTCAAAATCATGGCATATGGAAGTCTTTTTTACTGCTTTCAGGTTGAATGGTTCTTGCTGACCATGTTCTCTCTCCTCAGTGTCTTGGGTTTGAGTTTCTTCATTCAGAGGATGTCCACCATGCTGGGGTCAGGCTACAATCTTTGCTCAGCAACAATTTGATTTATGGTGGAGAGTGCATTCAATAGTGGTTCTGAATCCTTGTTGATAGGATATGAAATGTGAAGCTTCAGATAACAAAATGAACCCTTTTTTATCTGATCCTTGTTTACTCCTCAGACCTTGTCTACTGACTCAGCCATTCCAACTGAAATGCTTTTCACTGGTTGCTAAATAGTCACAGCCTGTGTTCCTAGAGTAACCCCCCACCACTTAACTGTTTATTTCCCTAAAACTTTTCAGCATTTCCCAAGACTCATTAACTAGTGATGCCTGGCCCTACCAGGCATGTCCTGTTCTTGTTGGTTGGAGTTTGTGGCAGACAGAGATAGTCGGCCCAGATCCTCCTTCAATGAAGAATTTATCATTTCATTGCCAGGAATCCAGTCATCAGACACTATCCAATATTGGGTTTGGCTGTAGAGACCTGGGCCATGCTCCTCTTGGAATAATCATACCAAATAAATGAGCAGGATGGAGTTTAAGGGCCTGGCCATTTCAGCTTAGTGGGGAATACCCCGAGAGGCAGGAATTTCTTGGAACTGCCTTTGATTGGCCAAAGCTTTGTTGGGTCTGGATCTCGGTGCAACATCATCCCCTGCCCAATCTTCCTCTCTCTTCCTGCCACAAGTCAACACCTAATAAACCTTTGGGAGAGCTAATTCTGCCCCAGAATCTGCTTCCAGCGGACCTGGACTGCAACAGTGCAAGTTTTATGAGTTGCTAAATGTTTTTACTGTCAGTCCTGCTTATATAAACTGAGTTGCTTTTAGTTCCCAAGACACCCCCTATTCACTTAGGTTTTCAAATCTTAGCAACTGTTGTTCTTTCATCTTGATATATCTGTGCCATCACTTTTTATCTGAATTACTCTCATTCTTTCAAAACTCATCCTAATAGTCAAAATATTTCAGTCCTGAGAAGCCCCTCATGACGGTATTAGAGTTCTATAGCTGTGCAACAAACTTAAAACAAGAACTATCTCAAAGTTTCATATGGGCATGCGCTTGCTGCATCCTCTGCTTAGGGATTCGCCAGGCTGAAATCAAGGTGCTAGCCAGGGCTGCAACCTCATCTAAGGCTTAGGGTTCTCTTCCAAGCCCATTTAGGTTTTGGGCTGAAATCAGTTTATTGTAATGCTATAATTGATGTCCCATTATGTTGTTGGCTATTTGCCTTCTTTTAGGAAAGCAGAAAAGTGTCTCTTTGACACTTCATCTTCTTTTAAAGGCCTCACCTGATTGGGTCAGGCCCAACCAGGATGACCTCTCTTTTGATTAACTCAAAGCTGACTGATTAATAACCCAACTACAGGAGTGATATTCCATGATATGCACAGATTCTAATCACATACCAGGGAAATAGCCTCTATCCACTGCACAATCAGCCACCCTGGCAGAGGAAGTAGAGTTTGGTACTGATAATTAAATTCTCTGGCCTGGAAGTGACACCACGCACTTTAGCTGACAACTCACTGACCAAAGCTAAACACATGGCCCATCCAACCACAAGCGGCCAGGAAGTGCCTTGGAGATAGATAACTGGAAATATCTGGTAACTATTACCACGGACTGTCACACAGGGTAGAGATTGTATCTTTTATTTCTGGATCATTGGTACTTATTCGGTGACTGAAAGACTGTCAACAAATGTGGACATTAATAAAAAACATTCCCATAAACATTTTTTTAAGAAAAGCATTTTCAAGATATCTTACAGAGCTTCTTTTCTTCCCTTCTCCTACCACCTTGAACCCTAGAAAATGAAAATGTATTCAACTGTGTTTTCATGACTGTCTTATATTTACTATTGGCTTGACAAAAATACTATTAGGAAATTTTTTTAAAAACCCACATTTTTGAAATCAGAGAACATAAAAACATTCCAATGCTTCACATTTATGTGAAACCATGGATCTCTAATATCCATGGTTGTTATCTTCATCATGTATTTTAGGCCTTAGGGGTCTTCAGGGGACTGTCCCTTCAGCCATGTGCTTTGGGTAGCTACTCTTCCTGCAACCCTAAGACAGAGATATTAAAATAGGGTTGAAATTAGGCATGGTGTGAATAAACATTCATAGAAATCATTTTCATTATTTTTGTAAGAAAATGCCCTTGAAGAAGCAAACTTGGAATATTCCCTACATTGTAGTATTTTTTAATCTTGTTGTCACGATGACACAGATAAACTTCAGAGCAACAGTACACAAACAGTTCATTTAAGCAGGCAGAGCATGGGAATTATGTATTTGGGAGGAACAATGAGCAAGTTGAGGCTGTATCATCCTTTTCCCAAACCACTGATTTAAAATAGAACATTGTAGTTAGTCCAACATTTTGTCCACGTAAACTATGTCTAAAGAATCCTCACCAATGACTCTTCTTGTACGGTAGTAGATTTTAGGCTTCATTATCAAATTAATGAATTTTAACATCCCATAGAAATGGGAAAAGTGGAATAATAAGTCAATATGGAAAAGGTAGTCTCTTCTAGTACTAATAGCCAAGGCTGCCACTATGTCATCAGACAAGTCCAATTCCTGTTCTGTAAAGCAATACTGCACATGAGGATGGGAACCAGGATTAAGGGTGGCTAAGTAAACCTGATGGGCTAGTGCCACTCCCTCAGTACTGGGGCTACAGAAGACAGTGTCATTATTCAAAATTCCAGATGATACCAGAGCAAAGGAGCCTGGAGTATTCAGATTCTAAGAGGCAGAGATCTCAGATCCAGGCTAAGAAGTCCAGGGAGAGATGAGTCAAGTCAGTAAGAAGCAAGACATGCAGGAGTTTAGGTGAGCAACACAAATCCAGACTTGTGGACACGCTCCACATAGAAAGCCTGGGGCAGGTGCTTCCTTAACACATCATGTGGTGAGACCAGACCACATGTGGCAGGCTAGAGCATCAGACTTGGCAGACAGGGGCAGAATATAAGACAGACCATGATGGCAAGAATAAAACAATGTGAGACCAGGGCTCACAACTTGGCAAAAGAACAGGGAAAGCAGTCAATGGCTAAATGGAGAAAGAAGAGGAACAAAAATGTCATAAAGACCCAGGGTTAATGCTAAGAGGAATGATGAACAGGTATGCCATAGGAGCTAGGATCCAGGTGAAAGGAAGTCTAGATCAATTCACACTGAGTACTCAGGGATATAACACATTGAGTACTCAGGGATGCTTTTTGCTTTTTGTGCCCCAAAACTTAACAACAGTTTCTAAAACTTTGCATAAACAAATGAACGAGTATAAACACCAGTATGTCTGATGAATGAGCTCAAGTCCAGCATGAGAGTTCCTGGGTGATAGCAAAGCCGGTCGCTAAAAGCATCAAATCATAGAGAGGCAAAGCAACCTCCAATCCCATCTAAAGCAGTGTTGGTACCTTACAGGAATTATCTGAAAGTGAACTCTGGGGTAAAGGATGAGTACTTTTAGCAACTGTGGCTCTCAACATGGAGAGCAAAGGATCAGTCAGTAAGATGTCACTCATTATTCAACAATGAATACTCATTATTCAAACTCATTTTTCCAAGGGGTGATGCAGGTGAAAAAAAAATAGATTTCAAGAAGCACAAAAGTTAGTAAAGCAATACTTTGTTGAATTTCCATGACAGTCCCATTTAATTTCCCATTAAAACCTGGGACAGTGAAAGACCTTTCCCAAACGTGGTTACAGGCAAGTAGAAAAGCAGTACTGGCGATGATCCCTTTGTAGACTCTAATTCTTGTCTGAGGAATCTAAATCTAAGGAAGGTTGGACTACATGTGTCCCTTGTATGGTGATGCCCTTAACCTACATTTATCGCCTCTTCTCCAGGCATTTGAGTACCTGACTTATGCTCCAGACATAATGAACTATTGCTTGACGAGTAAACTATCTCTTCTCATTGCATTTCGTTTGCTGAAGCTGCCCTTGATTTTTCAATCTTTCTCCCTGGATTACTCCTGAGTGCCCTTCAAAACTCAGCCTGAGAGTTTTCTTTTCTAGTTACACTTCTCTGGTCCTCCAGAACACTAATGTGTCCCTTCCAGAGCACCTTGGACTTAGCCTTCTTCTCATATTTTCCATTCTCGATTATTGATGTTTACTTGTCTGTCCCATCTGTTTACTTGAGCAGCTGTGAGCTGCTCAAGTTGCCCAAGACTGTAAGACCACTTCAAAGCACAGTGTCAAAAATAATGTCTGATGCCTTAGTAAGTGCTGAATAAATATTAATGGCAAAAACTACAACTACTTTTGCACCAACCTAGTGGCTGTTGGGTCTCCAAATGAAAGAATACATGAAATGTTACTGAGGCTGAGTTTCTAAAAGCCTTCATTTTACCACTGTAGGGAAAGATTCCAAACACTTTCAGAATTAGTTTGGTTACTATGTCATGTATGTACAGAATGAATGCAGTTTCTCAATGTTGCCATCACTGACATAAGGCCTCAGTTTCTCAAAACAATCAATTGTAAGTACCATACTGATTTAGAGGCTTGTGTTTGCTAAAACTGGTTTTATTATTTAGAGTCACACCTTCTCTGTGAGTTTGTTTTGTTTCAACTACTATAAAACTACTAAATAGAATCCTAGGTCTTCAAAATTATAGAACCAGAGGTCAGAAAAGGTGGATCCCAACAAGGAAAAGAAAGGAATTCCATGTCCAAGGACATTGCCCTAAAGGATAAATCTATCTTACCACTATTTTTGTGTTGTTATATAATTTGAACTTTCTAAAGTGATGTATAAGCAACATAGAGCAGAAAAGTGGTTTGAATACCATGCTGTATATAGCTTCTATAAAGGTCTTTCAACCATTTCTTCATCAAAGAGTCCACTTCTTTTTGGGTCTAGCCAATCTTGCAGACTCCCCAGGAGACTTAAGTTTCATCATGGAAACAGTCAATAATGTGTCCCAGGTTCAGAACCTCAATCTATACCCAAGTTCCCAGGAATAATTTCTTGTGACTCCCATGACTTCTATTTACTTGTTACTTGGGAATCAGAGAACCAAGTTCAAGCTCTTTCTAAACTTATACTTTCAGAATGTTTCTCTGACAAATCCAGATCCAAAGCCCAAATGCTTTCCTTAAAACAAATTTCTCTTTTTAATGTCAAGTTTTGAAACTTGAAAAGTTATTTTCTAATTAGTTATGTTATTAGAAGAATATAGCTGAAAGAATAACATAAAATGACAGAAAACCCTCAGATAACTTTTTTTTCGTAGCAAGCAACCTACATATTTATGTTTGGCTAACACATGAACATAAGTTTGTATTTAATGACTGTATGGTACTCTAGGGCAGGAGAGTGGGAAAGAGGTTCTAAATTACATTCATAAAAATAATGATGATGCAGTATACTTAAGTAGGTTTCAGAATTCATAGCATGCTTTCACATTTTCATTTCCTTTAACTCTCACAATGGTTCTATAAGAGTTGGCTGGGTGGAGAAGCAAGATCATTTACTAAAAAGAGCAAAGGTTTGAAAATTAGCCTAGCTTCCAACTCCAACAGTGCCATTTATTTACTCTGTAATCTTTATCTAGTGTGATGACACATCCCAGTATCAATTTCTTTTTCTTTTTTTTTAAAGAGTAGAAATGGGGTCTTTCCATGTTGCCCAGGCTGGTCTCAAATTCCTGGGCTCAGGCAATCCTCCCGCCTCAGTCTCCCAAAGTGCTGGGATTATAGGCATGAGCCACTGCTCCCAGCCATCACGTCAATTTCTTTATAACTAAGGTAGTAGTAATACCAACTTATGCCTGCATCATTCCCTCAAGAAACACTTACTGAGCATCTATCATGTTCCAGGTCCTGTATAGGTTGGGGAGACAATGATGGAAAAGATATATTTACACAAATTAATATAAAGACTAAATGGGTTAATGTACAAGAAGTGCCTAGCATGATAGATGCTCATTAAATGTGATAATTTCCTACAATTATATTTTATAGGTGAAGATATTAAATTCAGAACAGTTATATGATTTGTCCTTGGTTGATACCTGTTTAATGACAAAAAAGCAGCATTTTAAACATATCAGCCAAGGTCCTAACAGAAAACTGAAACTTCAGTTGGGATTTTAGAAGAGATTTTGTAAAACTGTAACTATTTACAGAAGTGTCAGTCAAGTCAAAGGAACCCGGAAGAAATGTTGAGGCATCCAGAGACTAATAGCAGCCCAGAGATTGGTGCAAAAGTAATTGCAGTTTTTGCTATTACTTTTACTGGCAAAAACCACAATAACTTTTGCACCAACCTAATAGTTGTCCCCAGTCTTGAAAGAGAAAGGGTTGAAGTGTGGGGGTTGTAAAACAGGAGGTCCACTGAAGGTAGCCACACACCCTCTGCCAAAACCACTCTGAAGCAGCAAGGGAGAAAAAAAAGCCTCAGAGTTGCTCTCTTCCCACTCTCCAATCTCCTACTGGCACTGCCCTTTGGTTAAACTTAAAGAAAGCCAGAGGACTAAGGACCCCTGGTGCTGCAATCTGTAGAGCTCAGCCTCTTGAAGCAGAGAGATGTACAGAGCAAGGCAGAATCTACCCTTTTGCCCCAGTAATTCACACTCATTGATGTACAAGCTACACTTATCTTTTCTCCAGACTCACCAAATCTTATCAGTCATGCCATCTGGCTTGAAATCCATGGTTCATAATCTATATCAAGTCTGGATGTAAATGAGATTATTTTAGTACAGTTCTTTGCATGAGGGTCTTCTGGAACCAAGGAACTACAAACTAAAAAGAGAGGGACAAAATAATTAAAATAGACATATTTAAAAGGAGAGGAACATGAGGTGTATAGCATTCACTGGTCCATAGCAATTCTGAAATCCAGCTGAGCACAGGTCAGGTTCTCTGTTTTCAAATCAGGAAATTTTCCTTGATTTGGGCTGAATTTTGCAATCCAAGAATGATTCCCTAGTCTACTGTTCTTTTCAACTCTTGGCTCTAAGGTTTTCAATGGGTGAAAACGAAAGTGGCTTATGCCACTTTAACTCATAATGAACCAGTAAAAATTGTGTCTTCCTGTACCACCCACTTTGAGCTCAGCTGGTTTAGATATCTCAGTTCTCAAGGGATAATGTCTCCACAAGAGATCACAACTATAACACACTAAGCAGGAAGCTGAGCCCAGGACCTGACCACTTTGAATTCCTCATACCACTGAAACTATAGGCAAAAAATGGGACTGCTGAACAGATGAGGGTGAAAGATTCTATCAAAGAATGTTATCTAACAGCAACCCAAGGGTCAGAAGGAGTGGGCCTAGAATACAGAAACTTCTCTCTAGTACTCCCATGTCCTGTGACAAAAGTTAATAGAAAACTACAATAATCCAATATAGACAGAATAGCAAATAGTATAAGACCCCCAGGAATAAAGGTTTGAACATATAGACAAAAACCATGATCACTTGAGGTACTTACTGAGGGCAAAAGTAATATAAAATAGGGTAGTGAAAGAAACTATAAATACCAGCTATAACCATTTGATCATTTGCAGGTCTGAGGACTGTGCAGTTTCATCTTTGCTTTTATATAAATATATTTATTTGCATGTATAATAAGTATTTTTCCTACTCTACTACCCAATTTGATAGAAAATGTTTTGAGAGTTGTTAACTTTATTTCTCAATATTTAAGTTATCAGCTACCAAAGGGAGACTGCAATTGAGCTAGAAAGATGGGCACCATCAAAAGGATAAGATGACATATGAGATCTTGTGCATTCTATTGAAATAACTGCATTATGTAGAGTTGAAACATGATTTTACTATTACTTAATTTCCAAGTTAAATATTAAAAACATACAATAGAGTATGAATGAAAAGTTGACAAGGATAGACCGTGCTACATTTTGGTCCGTCAACCAAGCTGGAAGCTATGTTTCTTCAAATCACCTTCCCTATGCGGTGCTGGACTAGAATTGACCAAAAGAGGAACCTGTATGAGGCTTGGAATAACATTAAGTGAAACTCTTTGTGGTCAGATACGTGACAGATGCAGAGATGGCAGACAGTTTTATATCATGCTCACTCTCTTCTTCATATGTCACTCTTCCTGATTTCTGGCCCAGCTGACAGTCAGCATCAATTGCCACATAGTTAAGGCCATCTTAAACCTTCTAGTGAGTGCTATTTCTCTCTCAGGTGAGACCAACAAAATAATTTCCTGTAAGAGTGCAGACCCATGAGCTTGAGAGCAAATAAAAATAGTCTTTGTTTTAATACACAAACCACTAAGTTTTGAAATGGCTTTTTATGAAGCAGTAGATAAATAATATGCTTGGTATTAATAGTGGCAGATGCTAGTAAATAGATATTTCAAATAGATAAAATTAATATTTAAATACATTTGACCCTGGGACAACACAGGTTTGAACTACGTGAATTCATTTATACACAGATTTTTTTCAATAAAAATTACATCAAGTATTTTGGAAGAAGTAGGGCTAACAATGCAGCTTTTCTAGATTGTTCAAGACTCTAGCAGACAGGCTGTAAGGAGTTTGTCCCCTGCCCTCTCCCAGTGTGGAGACTGAGGAGATTGGAGCAGAGGAATAACATGACCAGAACTTGGCTTCTCCTTTCCTCATTCCCTTTTTACATCTTTTTTTTCTGATGTGTTTCCAATCAAATTTATCCAAAAGACCTATGTTATAGGTCTTATTAGAACTCTCACTTTGCGGATGAACAAACTGTGCCAGAGAGGGACAGGGTAGTGAAACTAAGGCTTTTCCCTAACAACAAATGCTTTGGAAAGAATATGCCACTGTCTCTTCAGCACATGCATCTAACTCTCTACTTTGGTTGTTTCAAACCTCTTGGGGCAGGGAAAAGAAAAGAAGAGAAATAAATTTTGGCAGGCCTTTTTCATGTAAAGAACATTTCACGTGTGTATATATGTTCTTATCTGATATTCACATAATATTAATATGAAGGGACTTTCCATGGTTGTAAGGCCAAGAGGCTCCCAGGTTTGTGCTGATGAGCGGAAGAAGTGTACTTGCATTTCAAGTGTACCTGTATTTCCTGCCTCCCCTTCCAATTCCTCTATTGAGACAAATTACTAGATATATTAATGGGCACTATAAACCTTAACAGATCTTTTTTCACCAGCTCAGTGATGGCTCACATTGAGCAGTGTATGTGAGTATGTGTGGGGGTGGGGTGGGGGGCGGAGGTGTGTCTGTTGGTGAATCTCCAACACCTAACAGAAAGTCCAGCGTATACCAGGCAATCAATATGTTTTTTGAATTGAATTGATTGCTTGAAAACATTTTGAACCTCATGGAATAGTGGAAAGTTCATGATCTTTGGATTTAGGATATTCTATGATGCATCAATTCTATGCCAACTGTTAAATTAATGCCAAATATAGTATAGTGATTAAACAAGTGTAGCATAGAGTCTGATTATTTAGGTTTAGTTACCAGCTCATACGTTTACTGCTTATTTCACATTGGGAAAGTTTCTTAGCCTTTTCTGTACCATTTTTTTGCCTGTGAGAATTGAGTAGTTTAGACCCCAAAAATGCTTAGAACAATGCCTGACATTTGCTAAGTGTTCAATAATTGTGAATTGTGTGTATGTTAAGTTATATAACAATCTTCAGCCTTGATTTATTCATCTATAAAATGGCAATCATTACATCAACATCCTAGGACTGTGAAAATTGCAAAGAAAATATGTGCCAAAGGTCTTAGCATAAGGTTCATCTCAATAGAGACTTTAATTGTTTTTGCCTCCTTGTTTTCCCCTCTTCACTCCTTCCCCTCATCAATACAAGACTGGGAGCCTCTTGGCCTCACAATCAAGGAAAGTCCATTCATACTAATGTTACGTGAGTAACAGATAAGAATATGTATACACATGTCAAATGTTCTTTACATGAAAAAGATCTGCCAATATTTGTTTCTCTTCTTTTCTTTTCCCTGCCCTAAGAGGTTTGAGACAACCAATGCAGAGACTTAGATGCATGTGCTAAAGAGATAGTGGCATATTCTCTCCAAAGCATTTGTTATTAGGGAAAAGCCTCAGTTTCACTACCCTGTCCCTCTGTGCCACCGTTTGTTCATCTGCAAAGTAGGAGTTCTAATAAGACTGGTAACATAGGTCTTTTGGATGGATTTGATTGAAAAAACATCCCCCCAAAAAAGGGGAAGGGGGAAATGCAGAAGCCAAGTTCTGGTCATGTTATTCCTCTGCTCTAATCTCCTCAGTCTTCCCACTGGGTAAAGGCAAGGGACAAACTCCTTAAAGTCTGTCTGCTAGAGTTTTGCACAATCTAGAAAAGCTGCATTGTTAGCCCTAGTTCTTTCAAAAGACTACATTCATCA
This sequence comes from Nomascus leucogenys, assembly GCF_006542625.1. Taxonomy (NCBI): domain Eukaryota; kingdom Metazoa; phylum Chordata; class Mammalia; order Primates; family Hylobatidae; genus Nomascus; species Nomascus leucogenys. The sequence continues at coordinate 71,139,465 of NC_044400.1, forward strand.
TCAGCACCAAAATACCTGCCATTCTCTGAATATGTGCTGGACTTCCAGGCTCCCAGGTCTTGATTCAAACCTTGCTTTATTCCTTGAAGACTCTAACCTGAAATTTTTTCCTGAGAAAATCTCCTATTTGAAGTCCTCCCAACACCACTGTTAAATTGTTGTAGCTCCCTCCTACTTAATCCCATTGCACTTGCCTTGTGCCATCATGCAAGCAGTAATTTTATTCTATCTAGGATTAAAAGGCAAGGGAAGTTTCTCCTAATCCTGTCCAAATGCAAAAGATACTTCTATTTGTCTATCAATTCTTTGAGAGCAAAGATAGTAACTTATTAATTTGTGAATTCCTCAGTTTGGTTAGCATATTGCCTTACACATTTTATAGGTTTAATAAATACTTCTTCCATAAATTAATAAATGAATAAGTGGGTTTGAAGAAAGATTCCACATATTTCTTAATAGTTTTGTTTGGGGATGAAAACTTGAAGTCATAAATTAAGCAATTTCAAAGTTGTTCTAAAAAAGCTAAGGTCTAGAACCTGCACCTAATCTGCCTAAAGAAAAATGAATGCAATTGAAAAATAATAAATGATAAAACAAGGACTTTAATTTTCTTTTTAGATTGTCTTGTTGCAACTTGAGCATTATAGACAAATAAACAATTACTGTCAGCCTTGGTAAGGTGTAAATGCTAACTAAATTTGGCAATTTGTATGAGATTGCACTGCATAAATAGTATTGATTTTTTTTGTTTGCATTAGAGTAAATCACCATTAGAAAATAGCCTTCCAAGTCAATGGTTCTAATATAAAACCTAATTATTTTAATTATTCCCCAAAGCAATCACATTTTATTCTATTCATATATCCCAGGAAATTGTACTGAGCTTACATATACACACATTGCGCTAGAATCCCAGTTAAAGTTTGCAGCTCATCACTCTTTATTTGTATGAACCCTACTCAGGTCGAAATCCATCTTTTTTTATCTTTTTTTTTTGAGATGGGCTCTCACTCTGTCACCCAGGCTGGCGTTCAGTGGTGTGATCACAGCTCTCTGCAATCTCCTCCTCCCAGGCTCAAGCAATCCTCCCACCTTAGGCTCCTGAGTAGCTGGGACCACAGGTGCTTGACACCACCCCCAGCTAATTTTTTGTATCTTTGGTAGAGAAGGAGTTTTGCCATGTTGCCCAGGCTGATCTTGAACTACTGAGCTCAAAGGATCCACCTGCTTTGACCTCCCAAAGTGCTGGGATTACAGGCATGAGCCACTGTACCTGTCAGAAACCATCTTCTTATGGAAGCACCCCTCTTCACCCCTACTTATGTGTTCTTGTGGAGCACTTCCTGTCACTACCACAGATTGGACCCAACATCAACATTTGCATCATCCTTTATTTCATGGTAATTAATTCCTGGTTCAGAGTCAAGGTAAGGTAATGTGAAGGTGACAAGGCCTACAAAGCTTTTCATGTATATTGGGGGTCCTACCTTGAGTTCCGACTGGGTCAGATATGTTTGAGCAGGTGGTTGAGTGTATTAGTCTGTTCTCATGCTGCTAATAAACACATACCCAAGACTGGGTAATTTATAAAGGAAAGAGGTTTAATTGACTCACAGTTCCACATAATTGGGGAGGCCTTACAAACATGGTGGAGGGTGAATGATGAGCAAAGTCACGTCTTACATGGTGACAGGAAAGAAAGTTTGTACAAGGGAAATCCCATTTATAAAACCATCAGATCTCTTGAGATTTATTCACTACCATGAGAACAGTTTGGGGGAAATCACCCCCATGATTCAGTTATCTTCACCTGGCCCTGTTCTTGACATGTGTGGATTATTACAATTCAAGATGAAATTTGGGTCAGGAAACACCCAAACCACATCATTCTGCCCCCGGACCCTCCCAAATCTCATGTCACTTTCACATTTCAAAAGACAATCATGCCTTCCCAACTGTCCCCAAAGTCTTAACTCATTACAGCATTAACCCAAAAGTCCCAGTCCAAAGTCTCATCTGAGACCAGGAAAGTTTCTTCCACCTATGAGCCTGTAAAATCAAAACCAAGTTAGTTGCTTCCTAGATATAATGAGGGTACTGTCATTTGGCAAATACACCTGTTCCAAAGGGAAGAAACTGGCCAAAACGAAGGAGCTACAGGCCCCATCCAAGTTTGAAATCCAGGGGGGCAGTCAAATCTTAAAGCTCCAAAATTATCTTCTTTGACTCCATGTCTCACATCCACGTCACACAGATGCAAGAGGTGGGTTCCCATGGTCTTGGGCAGCTCCATTCTGTGGCTTTGTGGGGTACAGCCTCCCTCCTGGTTACTTTCATGGGCTGGCATTGAGTGTCTTCCATTTTTCCAGGTGCACGGTGCAAGCTCTTGGTGGACCTACCACTCTGGAGTCTGCGGGATGGTGGGCTTCTTCTCACAGCTCCACTAGGCAGTGCCCAAGTAGGGACTCTGTCTGGGGGACCCCACCCCACATTGCTCTTTCACACAGCCCTAGCAGAGGTTCTCCGTGAGGACCCTACCCCTACAGCAAACTTCTGCCTGTACATCCAGGTGCTTCCATACCTCTTCTAAAACTAGGCAGAGGTTTCCAAACCTCAATTCTTAACTTCTGTGCACCCACAAGCTCAACACCACATGGAAGCTGCCAAGGCTTGGGGCTTCCACCCTCTGAAGCCACAGCCTGAGCTGTACCTTGTCCTCTTTTAGCCACAGCTGGAGTGGCTGGGACACAGAGCACCAAGTCCCTAGGCTGCACAGAGCAGGGAGGCCATGGGCCCAGCCCACAAAACCATTTTTTCCTCCTAGGCCTCTAGGCCTGTGATGGGAGGGGCTGCTGCAAATCTCTCTGCAATGCCCTGGAGACATTTTCTGCATTTTCTTGGTGATTAACATTTTTTGCCTCATTATTTATGCAAATTTCTGCAGCAGGCTTGAATTTCTCCTCAGAAAATGGGTTTTTCTTTTCTATTGCATCATCAGGCTGCAAATTTTCCAAAGTTTTATGCTCTGCTTCCCTTTTAAGCATAAGTTCTGATTCCAAACCATATCTTTGTGAATACAGAAAACTGAATGCTTTTAAGAGCACCCAAGTCACCTCTTGAATGCCTTGCTGTTTAAAAATTTCTTCCACCAGATGCCTAAATAATCTTTCTCAAGTTCAAAGTTCCACAGATCTCTCCGGCAGGAGCAAAATGCTGCCAGTCTTTTTGCTAAAGCATGACAAGAGTTACCTTTGCCCTTAGCTCCATCTGAGACCACCTCAACCTGGACTTTATTTTCCATATCACTACCAGCATTTTGGTCAAAACCATTCAACAAGTCTCTAGGAAATTCCAAACTTTCCCATATTTTCCTGTCTTATGAGCCCTCTGAGTCTCTAGGAAGCTCCAAACTTTTCCACATTTTCCTGTCTTCTGAGTCCTCCAAACTGTTCCAACTTCTGCCTGCTACCCAGTTCCATAGTCACCTCTACATTTTTGGGGTATCTTTACAGCAGAATCCCAGTAGTGAGCTCATACTCTTTGGAAGTATGTGAGCAAAGAGACTCAATCTCATCAATGATGTTGAGCTAATCCTTTGGCCAGGTGGAAGACTGGTGTATGAAAGTAAAAGTGGCTAACATTATATGATTCCAGAGAGAACAAATAAGGTTAGATGGATGAAACCTACAAATAAATTGATTTTAGCTCATTAGAAAGAGCTTATTGTCAACAAAGCAGGCAGCCACATGAGTTGGCCAAAGAGCCCTTTATCACCAGGCATATTCAAGCAGAGCTTAACTGACTATGTAACAAGGTTGTTTTGTTCTGGATAAAATTAGAAAAATACCAGTGTGTGAGAGAGAGACTGTTTAAGTAGGTTCTTAACAGCAAAACCCTCTCATCAAGTGAACTGATGTATAAAATTTTAGTGATGATGATATACATGCTATTAGTCATAGCAGAAAAAATGTATATAGCACTTGCTATATGCCATTCATTGTTCTAAGCACTTGAAATGTACTAACTCATTTAATTCTCACATCATTGTGAGGTAAGTAGTGTGATTATTATTCCCATTTTATAAATGAGGACCTTGGACACAGACAGTTTAAGTAACATGCCCTGGCTTTGAGAGCTAATAACCAGTTCATAACAGTGAGCCTAACTCTACTCTCCATTCTCTGAACTGCCTGCAATATCACCTAAAGTAAGACTGGGGAACTCACAGACTCGTTCATTTAACCTTGACAACCTTGAGGTATCCAAAAATCCAACTCACCTGGGAGCACACCGACCTAAAAGGACTGCAAGGTTCCTTCTGACTCTAATTTCCATATGAAAAAATTTACAAACGCAAAACTGAGATGGCTTGGGCTCTGCTGAGGAAAAAGAATTAGTTCTCCTCTTTACCTGGACAGCATGCCCCAGGAGGGGCCATCCCTCAGCTGAGAGCAGGCTCTGGCCTGGTTACAAAGAGAACTATGTTGCCTGTGGCCTCTCTTCTTTTCATGGCTTTCCAATAAATAGAAACTTATCTCACAGAAAATCTCTATTCATCTTCTGGGTCACAAATTACCCCCCAAGGAACTCATTAGCAAAAAAGGAAAGGAGAAAGGGAAGAAGGGGGAGAGAGGAAGGGAAGGAGGGAGAGAGAGAAGGCGGGAGAACAGACTCAAACCAAGACAGGTAGACACAAAGACAAACACAAAGAAAGACAAAAAATATGATTCAAGCTTCCAAATGCTAAATGTCAGCCCCCTCAGTGGACAAAAGCAGCCTTCGCTTATATAATACCCTAACTAGACTAGTCCTCTCATCATACTCTCTTTTCTGTCATTTGCGAGAACTAGGAAGATGCATAAGCCAAGGATTTTAAAAAGAATCCAAAATTTATTCCAAAGCCACCATATGCTAGGCTTAAAACCAAACTCTCTAGCATATGTGCCCAACAGCAACTGAATTCGAACAATTACACTGAAACGTCAAGTGCAGAAGGGCTTGGTGTATTTGTCTTCAGGAATTCCCAGAGCCCTTCAAAGCTTTGCAAATCCTGCCACCTTGCATTGGTCCACTTTGGGGCACTTCTAGTTCACAGACCCTGGGGCTAAAATGCTTTAAACTCTCCAGGCATTCCTTATAAGTAAATACAACACACCCATTACACCAACATTAAACAAACATATTACAGGGAAAAGTGCAAAATATGAGTGCTGAAAGAGAGGGATTTCAGAGACCATCAAATACAACAGCCTCATTTTTCAGATGAGGATATTAAGCTCCCAGCATACTAACTCAAGACTAGAACTTGAATTTCTGGTCTTTAATTCAGGATTTGAGTAATTTGGAGAGTTTTCCCCCCTCATTATTCCAGATAACATATACGTCTTTCCAGAACATTTCATATCTCCTACTTCTTTCAATCCCTCTCTTGAAGTCTCACAAAAGATTCAGTCAATGTTGATGACTAGCCCTATGTCAAAATGTAAAAAGATAGTTTGAAATAAGACAAAATCTACAAGAGTTCTATTTGGTCAGAGATAAATTTTATTACAGAAGAACTCTCGATTATTGCATTTTTTAAATGTAACCAAGTTTCCTAAAGGTATACGCACTCTTCCTCAAGATAAATAGGTAACTTCCTGTTCTACTTACTCAAGAATAGCATAATGGGTCGCTGGTGCCTGCCTCTATTCAGGAAGCGTTCTAGAAAGAGCTACTCTCTTCTCTCTCCTAACTGTTTTCATGTGGCTCTTTGGTTTCTTTTTGTTGTTTTTCTCTCTCCCTCTCTTTCTCTATCTCATATTTTTATGCTCCATCTACATATCCACATGCAGCACTCAACATGCTGATATAAATATAATTATTTCAATTCACGATGGAGGGGTAGGCTGAGGCCTTCAGCTTAGTCCGCATGTCCACTCATCTTTCCCAATGCCATTTCAAACCTAGTCAAGGCCACTGTGAAGTGAATGCTACTTGTACATAACAAATAATGGTAGTGTGTTGGATTTTAACCCATAGAATTCCACACATACACTCTACTGATATAATAAAATAAAATAAATATGAAAATCAGGAAGAAGAGGCAGTAGAATTCCAATTAATAAATATAGAAGGAAAGAAGGAATCTAGAATCGCTAATAGGCAAATGCCACAGGAATAAATGATGTAAACATGATCCACAAATTAAAGTGTGAGAGTCAGAAAAAAAATGAGATTTGCATAATCTCTAAGTATCTCACCTAAGATATTTATCAACATCAAAGGGAAAGATACTAACTTTACAATGGAGAAACTTGGCAGACACAAGCGTAATCAAGTGACTGAGGCATCATCAGTAATAAAAAATGTCAACACCATGAGGCCCTGGATATTTTATACTGAGAAAGATGCCACCATGTTATTTCTGTGGCATTCTTGGAAAAAAAATACATAACCTCATTTCAAAAAGAAGAATATATTGCACAAACCCAAATCTTGGGGCATTCTACAAAATAACTGATCATTACTCTTTACAAGCGTGAAGGTCATGAAAGACAAAGAAAGACTGAGGAACTATTATAGACTGAAAGCAACTAAGGAGAAATAACAATTAGATGCAACATAGGAGCTTGAATTGGACTATTTAAAACAAAACAAAACAAACAAACAAAAAAATTACCAGGAGCAATGGCTCGCACCTGTAATCCCAGCTACTCCAGAGGCTGAAGCAAGAAGATTGACTGAGCCCAGGAGTTTGAGACTAACGTGAGCTACAACCATGCCACTATACTCCAGCCTGTTCAACAGAACAAGACCTTGCCTTGAAGAGGAAGAAGAAGAAGACGAAGGAGGAGGAGGAAGAGGTGAAGGAAAAGAAGAATAATTGGTGAATTTTGAAAAAACTATAGTTTAGTTAATAATATTGTACCAATGTAAATTTCCTGGTTTTGATCATTGCACTACAGTCTGTAAGATGTTAATATTGTTAACTTTAGGGCAAATGGGATAAGGGATATAAAATAATAGTTTGTACTCTTTTATAATTTTTCTCTAAGTCTAAAATTAGTTTAAAATAGAACATTTGTAGAAGAAGAAGAAGAAGAAAAAGAAGAAGAAGAAGAAGAAGAAGAAGAAGAAGAAGAAGAGGAAGAAGAAGAGGAAGAGGAACAGGAAGAAAGAAGAAGGAGGAGGAGGAGGAGGAAGAAGAAGAAGATGAAGAAGAAGAGGAACAGTAAGAAAGAAGAAGAAGGAGGAAGAGGAGGAGGAGGAAGAGGAAGAGGAAGAAGAAGAAGAAGGAAGAAAAGAGGAAGAAGAGGAAGGAGAGGAAGAAGAGGAAGGAGAGGAAGAAGAGGAAGAGGAAGAGGAAGAAGAAGGAAGAAGAAGAAGAAGAAGAAGAAGAAGAAGAAGAAGAAGAAGAAGAAGAAGAAGAAGAAGAAGAAAGAAAGCATGCCAGTATGATTTCCCTTCCACTCGTGTACCTTGCATGTGTTTTCCGGAAGTATGACATACCTGGTCATGGTACTAATAAAATAACAATCAAACTCAATGCTGGTATTTTGGAGAATTCATAACAAAAATAAACAGTAAAGAATGTCAAAAGAGTCATTCAAATTGTTCACCCAAATGACAGTTAATAAATGCCATGCAACGTAGTGAAGCTCCATCTCTACAAAACTAAAAAATTAGCCAGGGATGGTGGCACATAAAAAATTAGCCAGGGATGGGCCTATAGTCCCAGCTACTCAGAAGGTTGAGGCAGGAGGGCAGCTTGAGCCCGTAAGTTCGAGGCTACAGTGAGCTATGACCATGCTACTGCACTCCAGCCTGGACAATAGAGCAAGACCATGTCTCTCTGAAGATAATAAATAAATGAAATTAATTAATTAATTAAAATGTCATGAAGGGAAATGAAACAAGTACTGCACCTTTCACTTTACCACTCTAAGCCTCTCCTCATCAATATAATTGTGATAACAGCACTGTCTGTAGTGAAAACAAGCAAGATTTTAATCTTAATGAATCAGCTGTTTTGAAATTAAATGTCCTTTACAACATTCATTTGCTTTTTAAAAATACCTGTAATGCCATTTTAATTGTCTATCCCATAAACCCATATATTTTATCTCAATTTCACTAGCAACAATTACCAACAATGATATTTTTCATGAATACGATCCTTTAGGCTGTTTCTATGATAAGATACATCAAGGACCGTTTTGTACAAAAAGGTTTTCATGTGTGTTTAATGGGAAATGAACTGCCATTTCTTGGAAAGGCACCCCAGAATGTCCTGTATGGACAGAGAACTTTATGATAACTACTGTTTAGTCAGTGTCTACTGGATCCAAGAGGCATGCCTGATACTTGAAATACATTATCATAGTTGATCTCATGTCACACCTTCAAATAGTTATCATTATATCCCTTTTAAAATATGGGAAAGTTGGCTGGGCAAGCTGGCTCATGCCTGTAATCCCAGCACTTTGGGAGGCCGAGGCAGATGGATCACCTGAGGTCAGGTGTTCGAGACCATCCTGGCCAACCTGGTGAAACCCCCGTCTCTACTAAAAGTACAAATATTAGCTGGGCATGGTGGCAGGTGCCTGTAATCCCAGCTACTCGGGAGCTTGAAGCAGGAGAATCACTTGAACCCGAGAGGCAGAGGTTGCAATGAGCTGAGATCATGCCATTGCATTCCAGCCTGGGCGACAGAGCGAGACTCCATCTCAAAAGAAAAAAAAGAGAAAGTTGAAATTTAGTTTTCCTTCAGCTGACAGGTAGCGCGAACCGAGAGCCAAGCCCTGGCTCTTCTTTAACCAAACAACACACATTTGTTCCTTGTAATGTGAAGCTCAAGACAACAAGAGTTTAAAATCCTTATAGATAGGATTAAGACAATTTGGCCGAGTGAACACCTTTAAAATATCTAAAGACCTTTTTTCTGAGAGTACTGATGGTGTTGTTTGTCCTGGCTGTGTCAGATTATCTGAGCACTTGCTGTTCTCTAGCTGGCGTGCCAGTTTTGCTTCTGGTCAGAAATCCCAAGGGATCAACCAGCCTTCCTTGGGCACAAGCAGCCCCCTTCCAGAGGATGTGGCATTTCAGCATAGTCTTGAGAGATGACTTAAACAGCCAGATACATGTTTTCCTGGCAGAGAAAACAACATGGACAAAAGCACAGAGGCATCAACTGGGAGAAACTGCAAATGAAACGGTATGAACTGAGTGTGGTGGCTCACACCTGTAATCTCAGCAATTTGGGAGGCCGAGGTGGGAGGGTCAATGGACCCCAAGAGTTCAAGACTAGTGTGGGCAAAATAGCAAGTCTCAAAAAAAAAAAAAAAAAAAAAAAAAGACACACACAGTATAGATAGGTAAAAAGACATTTTAAATAGTACATAGGAACAATATGTATGTGCAAAGCAAAGAAAATTCTAATCACAATTTGTACCTCTATACAATATGCAATCTAGCCAAGGAGGCTTACATACACAAAGCTAGTGAGTTTTAAAATAAATAGCAGGCTGGGCGCGGTGGCTCATGCCTGTAATCCTAGCACTTTGAGAGGCCAAGGCGGGTGAATCACTTGAGGTCAGGAGTTCGAGACCAGATTGGCCAACATGGTGAAACCCCGGCCCTAGCAAAAATACAAAAATTAGCCAGGTGTGGTGGTAGGCGCCTGTAATCGCAGCTACTCGGGAGGCTGAGGTATGCGAATCACTTGAACCTGGGGGGCAGAGGTTGCAGTGAGCCAAAATCGCACCACTGCACTCCAGCCTGGGCGATAGAGTGAGACTCTGTTTAAAAAAAAAAAAATGAATAGCAGAACTCATCTCTTGATACACTATAAAATGCCTTTCAAACATGTCACCTCTTCCTATACCTTTCTTTATCCGTTCTCTTCCATTTCCCCAGCACTAGGCAAGTCATTTTGGAAAAGTAAAAAAAAATGTGATCGGTTAGAAACAGCCATGGGTAACTTGAGCTAAAAAAAAAAACAGACAAAACTCTGTGTTCTGGTGACACATCTTTCCTATGTGAAGAGACCAGGAGAATATATCTGGTAGCATAAGCCCTCTGGGACTCAGACATCTCTGCTTGCTGGGAAAGAAAGCTAGATCGCATGCCTCCCAGGGATATCTCAGGAGGCACGCTGTAGGGAGGCAAACTGAATGTAGGGCAAAGGAAACATTTCAGGCAAAATGCCTTAATTCTATTGATCTTTCACTGAGTGTCCGGCCTGCACACTCCTGCACTCCCATTCCTGCACTCCCATGGTGTTGTCTAGGATGTGAAGAGTTTGAGTAACTTGTTCAGGATACACGGTTGGGTAAGTAGCAGAGCAAGTACCCCAAAAGCTTTCTATTTCCTGGTCTGTTGTTCTAATGCCTGTGTTGTGCTGTCCCTTAGCTGAGGCTGACAACCTCGTGGGAAAGAAGAATGGGTTGCTTAGGAGCCACCCTGCCATAAACAAGTCCCATTATGCCTCAAACTTTAGTTTATACTCCCTCTCCTTGCTCCATAACAAGAACATAATAATCTCTCCATCCAAAGGCTTGCGGAGATTAAATAAGTTTATTGTGCATTAGTGTGGTAAATAATGTGGAACACATTCATAGCAAGAGGCTCAAGTTGATGCTCAGACTCCAGGATATCTAAATATGTCTCATTTTTCTTCTACTTGGAGAAAGTTAAAAAGAATGGGCATAAAAGGATAAGGAGGAGAAAGAGAATAGATGGTGGGGAAAATAGCAAGAGAAAAGGAAGGAGAAAAATCAGCGCACTGGCTAAGGAAATCCTGACCAGCTGAAGTTCTATAACACCATCATTCTCCTTCTCCATATTCATTAGGCTTTTCTCTCCTTCCTGGAGTGAACCTAAAACCAGCCCCTTAGGAGTTCTAAGAATCATGTTCAATAAAACATGTTGGAGATGATGGGTTAGCAAAAGTATGAAACAGATGGTTCATACTTTGACAATCTATGGTTTTAAGAAAGAGAAATGGGCAGGAACCAGGGTTACTTGAAGACAGACTACAAGCAGTGCTGTGGCTGCTTTGCACACAGTGTTGGTGAAACACTGTGTCAGTCAGAGTGCCCAGCTACGAAGAACAGAACCTGATTCTGGGGGATTTAAGTAGGAAACGAATTTATGAAAAGGTTTTTGAGATCGTAGTATCACCAGGAAGCTGGACAACCAGAGTTTGAAAATGGACAGGAACAAAAGATGGCAGACCTCATCATTGCCATCAGAAGTCTGGTAAGAGCCCTGCTGCCCAGGAATCCACATGAGCTTAGCAAGGTAGATTTAGAGATCAGCGAAGGTAGAATATTGAGTTCAGGCCTGTTTCCAGCTTCATCTCCTTTGGCTCAGGTTGGAACAAAAAATGACAGCTACCACTGATATAAGCCCTTCTGTTCTCTAAAACCCAGAGGACAACGCTTTAGTAGTGGAGGCAGAAGTTCTGAGTTCTAGGAGCGTCTTGATCACTAATTAGTTGGCTTGGGAATCACTTAACCTCCTTCCAAGTTCTACATTTGCCAGTGGGAGGTAGTCATCCCCAATCTGTTCCTGCACAGGGCTGCTGTGAGAAGCAAGTAGAAAAGGATATAAGTGGTCTCAAAACTCTTATATCCCTGTGAAATGCTAAGAAGGCTTTTCATGACCATTAATTTTTAATTATTACTGGAAGGTGACATAGCACATGTAGAAAGCAGTGATATATGTCCAAATCTACATAACTCTAGAGTCAAACACTGGCTCCACCTCTTATCACCTTTGTGGCCTTTGAAAAGCCTTGTTGACTGTCTCAGCCACAGTTTTTGCATTTTTTACATGGGAATAATGTTGTCTATCCCAAAAATTGGTGTAAAAATCAGAGGAGATATCATATACCATGCAGAATTCCTGGAACTCAAAGAAATGGTAGCTAGGAATAATCACAATAAGCACTAGTAATAATAAGAGTCATGGATCACACCTCCTCTTCCCCCCAGTAACCTTCTTATCATCTATAAAAATCATGTATCATTTGATAATCCCTCTTAAATTATTATTTGGAACTGATAATTAAAATTTTATTTACATTTGGTCACTGTTGTTGTTCAGCCATCTCTAGAGGTCTATTTAATTGAACTCATTTTAACCCCAGCCAAGAAAGCAAAAAGTCCTTTAAAAATCCCTGCCTTTCTATGTGTCATTTTCAGCAAGGAAGGGGTTACTGGGGATTCTGAGCACTTGCTGAAGCACAAGGCATCCGACCTTGTCAGGAGCCCTCTGGTTTTGCCAGCACTCTGCTTTTTTTCTGCACACAGCCCTCAGTGGAAAAATACTGCCCAGACTCTGTGAATTATTAATCTCATCATGACATCAAATACCCACTAGCTAAAAAGAACAAGTGGCCTACAATAAGGATCTTAGGGAAAACCAGAAGCTGAAGATAGTTGACCACAATCAGAATTTTTCCTGCTCCCCTCTGGGGTGGGAGACAATCGCATTCATTCTCAGCACCCCATACACAGAACTCTCAAGAGGCATCAGTTTAAAATGCTTCTGTTTGGAGAGGCTCAGGGAGCTGATAGAGAAGAAAAGCCTTTAAATTACTCTCAGCTTTCAGTTGATGATGCCACACTAATTTTAAATGAGTTTGTGTTTTGAGTTCATGAGAACTGGAGTACAAGAAGGAGTTCAAAGTCTTTCAGTTTTCTGTTTTCCCTCATGGACCAGGTAAGGAATCTGGCTAGATCAAAATCTACTGGAGGGTAGGAAATTATTGACACATGGAAAATTCCAGGAGTAAAAGATCCATAGGAAATACATCTGTCATATTCCACATTACTTGGCAAGACTTTGAACCAAATTTTTAGTAAGGCTAACCTCTGAAAGAATAGATTTATTTTTAAGTCAGAGAGAGAAAATGACAGGATAAGAAGATCATTGCTCAAGAGATTCGAGCTCTGGAGCTTTAAGCTTTCATTCAAAAAGCACTTACTGAACACAGGTGTGCTGGAGTACACACACATACCAACCAGTGAAAAACCATCTACCATTTCTGCAATACCCAGTATCTGTCAGGCACTCTGCTGGGTGGTTTATTCATCATATCTAATTTACCCTCACTACAACCAAAGGATATATAGTTTTATGCCCCTTTTGCTTTTTTTTTTTTTTTTTGATGTTGATGGACACTGATAAAGTATGCATTTATTAAGGCCACAAGAGTTGAAATTCAAACCAGATTTATCTGGATTCCAATCCCTTAAGAAACATGTAATTGGCAGCAGAGCACAATGAGCAAACAGCTAATGCCAATGCAACACACATGTGGTAAGACAAAATCTGTAATAGCCGGAGAGTATCTGTAGCCAAAGCATGCAGAAAAGTAACAGGGTGAAAACTGGCTTGTCCAGGACAGAAGGGTTTCTCAGGGTGCAAAAATGCTAATGCTAATACCAGGGCATTCCAGGACAAACTGGGACAGTTAGTCACCCCACAGGTAAATGAGGGGCAGCTCCTGAAAGAGAATTTGTGTGAAGGTGAGACATTTGACCTTCATCCTAGGAGAAAAAGATGACTGATCTGGACAGATGATTGTTCTAGAAGGCAGAAAATATTAGGGAGAGAACACTGGATGCTGAGTGAATGGTGGATTAGTGAGAAGAGTGGCTAGGAGGCTTGGAATAAAGGAGAAAGACTGAAAAAGTAGACTAATGAAGCAAAATAAATTATACATTTCCCAAGTGAAATCTAATCAAGACAGAAGTTTGTATTTTACACTGACTAAATAGACTAAAATATTTTAGCATATAATGTATATCTACCTCGTATAAGTTGAATTGTGTCAACAATAAAAATATGTTGAGGTCCTAGTCCCCAGTATCTCAGATGTGACAATTTTTGGAAAATGGGGCTGTTGCAGATGTAATTAGTTAAGATGAGCTCATGCCTAGTGCCCTTATAAGAAGATGGCCATGTGAAGACAGAGACACACGGGGAGATCTCCGTGTGACAACAAGAGCAGAGACTGGAGTTAAGCAGCTACAAACCCAGGAATGCCAACGATTGCCAGCAAACCACCAGAAGCTAGAAAGAGGCAAGGAAAAACTCTCCTACAAGTTTCCTAGTGAGCTTGGCCCTGCCAACGCCATGATTTAGGACCTCTGGCCTTGAGCACTGTGAGACATTTCATTTTTGTTGTCTTAAGATGCCCACTTTATGGTACTTTGTTACAGCTGCCTTAGGAAACTAACGCACTAGCCAAACTCTATCCAAACTTGGTTTTATCACAAAGAGACAGGATGGAACTAGGGAATAATAGGAACACTCTGCTGAGAAACCTCTAGGAAGTAGGCATCAAGCCGAGTGCTTTCTTAGGAGTTTATGGGTGGGCTGTCTCAATGGTCCTCTAATAACCCAGGTCATCAGTAAGAAACGGAGACTCAGAAAGAGGCTGCAGCTCACCCACTGCTACCCAGCTAGGAAGTGGCGACCCAGGGCTTAGACTCATGTCTCTCTGACTTCAGAAACAGATTATTCATTTCTCCACTCTTGGATTTCCTAAAAGGAGAGGCAAGGCAGCCAAGGCAGAAGGCCAGATAAAACTGAAAAGCCTGGCAGAGCTCTGAGCAATTCACAAACATGAGAAAACACAACCCTGAAGGCTCTGGGGTTGGAGTGGTGAGAGGACAGGTGGAAGAAAGGCTTCTTACCCCACAGCTCTGAGTCACGCAAATGTGATCCGCATCCATATCAGCAGGACTTGCTTCTCATCTTCCCTTTGGGCGCTACAGCTCAGGGGGAGGCAAAGATCAAGCAATGCTCAGGGAGAATTGAGAGTAAGGAAATCTTTTCAGAAGCCTCTAGGGCCTTTACTTTCCTAAAGTTAATTACTTTCTGGATGAACATCTGATTAGAAATATCATTTGCAAGCCCCACCTGCCGCGGATGTCTCCTGTTTTCAAAGTGGATATTCAAAGAATGTTAAAATCCTAATATATATCTTCATCTCCCATGGAAAACAGAACAGTGATTATTTTGAGCCTCGGGAAGTTGGGATCCAGTCAAGGAATTCAGCATTACCCTTATGCAATCTAGGAGATGGGGAACAGATCGGGTGAGAAATCTCAAAGGAAAACATGCCGCCTGCAAAATTAGCCTGAGTCATTGCTCCAAGTGAGAGGCTGTGTTTAAATCAGGAATAATTCTTTACATTTCAACCCGTGACCCTGACAATGAGGTTGTTGTCTTTGGAAATGAACCAGTATGTCTTTGTCTGTGTGTGGCAGATGCACTTGCTGAAATATTCATATACGGTGGAAAGGCATAGGGTCGGCAGCCAGAAAACGAAGTTCTGGTCTCTCCTGTGTGACTTATGTAAGTCACATTCCTTTCTCAGTCTCAGTTTCCTCATCAATGAAATAAACTTTTTTATTCTGATGTGATTACCTCTTCTTGGCTACTCCTTCTCTGTTCCTCCCTCCCTCATCCCATTTCTCTTCCTTCTAAACTTCTCACTTCCTATTGCCATGATAATGAAAGAGTATAAATCCAGTTGATGCATGGGTTTGGACAAGACACTGGAAGGGTCTTTGCAATGCTACGCAGAGCTCTAGGTGAGTAAATGAAGGAAAAGACAAGGAGGTTAAAATTGTGTTATTGCAAAAGGTATTCATTCATTTATCCAGTCATTCATTTCACTAGAAACCCATTATGTATCTCAGTCAAGCACTAGACCTTAAGGCTAAGAGAGTAAGAGTAAAATATCATTCCTGGCCACTAGGAACACACAGTCCTAGTAAGAAGGGAGAGAAATAAGTGGTTAATAATAATTGGATGTTATATACAAGAAAACACTCAAGGTACAGTGGAAGCAGGTATTAGAGGAACTTATCCAGTCATTTTATGTGGTAGAAAGCTCCCCAGAGGAAGTAAATCTGGGGAAGAGAGTAGGACAGAGAATATTCTAGAAAGAAGGAACCCAGGACACAATTAAAAGTTCAGGTAGTTAATTACATCTGCAATTCAAAGCTCTAAGGCATGTGGCAGAAGCAGCAAACAGCGTCAAATGACAGAGAGACTCATGGGGGTTGTTTTTGTGTGTGTGTTTGTTTTCAGTTTTTTGAGACAGGGTCTCACTGTGTCACTCAGGCTGGAGTGCAGTGGCACAAACATCGCTCACTGCAGCCTCAACCTCCTGGGCTCAAGGGATGCCCCCAGCCTCAGCCTCCAAAGTAGCTGGGACCACAGGCACACGCCACCACACCTGACTAAATTTTTTTCTTTTTTTAGAGATGGGGTCTCACTATGCTGCCCAGGCTGGTCTAAAATTTCTGGGCTCAATGAATCCTCCCTTCTCAGCCTCCAAAAGAGATGAGAGGGATAAGCCACTGCACATGGCTTATAGACCTTGTTAAGGAAAACAATTGACTTATCAGTCACGGTCTGCGTGAAGACGGCCATAACCTCTTTCCTGGTGCTGGCATATCTAACAGTGAGCCCATCACTCTCATATCCCCATGCCTGAAAGGCATCACTTGTAATAGTAACAAGAGCCATTGTGTGAAGCTCCAGAGAACTTGAACCAAAGGTTAAAAACTACAGAAAAGCAGAAACTTTTAATAGCCAGTGCTATTTAACTGGAAGTAACAATAAATTCTCCATGAATGATTGTTCTGCCACTCTCTGGAAAGATAGAATAGTTGGGTAATCTAAGCTTAATTTGTATTCACAGTAAACCTTAATCTACGTTCACTTTTCCTCTCAGTGGACATCAGTTGAGTCATCTATAAAAGAGCAAACAAGACTAAATTGGTGTTATTTCTGAGAGTTTTCACCAAAAAGTTTTTTTTCTTCTCCACTTACCCCACCATGGGTCAAATCTTGTGAAGCTTTCTCTCTACTAGACAAATTATACTCATCAAATAATAATTGTTTAACTTTGTATTTGAGTTGTACAAACCAAACAGTGCTGTGATTTAACTAGATATTTCTGAATATTGAAAACAGCTGGAAGTCGACTATTTGGGGACTCAAGATTAGAAACATCCAGAGAAAATAATCTCCAAGGCCTCCTGCAGCAATGACAGTCTGTGATGTCAGAGATTAGAAAGACAAAAAAAAAAAAAAAAGCGTAATTGTATCCTTGAAAGATTTTGAAGACATGCTCTGAGTAGAGAAAGGAAAGGTGAATGGAAATCTCAGGGAGAAGAAAAGGCCTTTGGAAGGGAGGTAGTCGAGAACAGTCTGGAATTAAAGGGACGCACAGAATAAAGTGGGTGAAGCTTGGAATGCACGAATGTGCAGGTCTGCCTTAGAAATAGACTTTGATTATGGACATGTGCTTTAGCACTCTCAGACACCTTTCGTTTTCTGTACATTCGATGAATGACCCTCAGCTTTAAAGCACTGTTGCAATAATTAAGTGAAATATTTTATGTAAAGCCATTAACTATGCCTTATACACATTAGGTTTCCAAAAAATAGTAGTAATCATAAGAATGACAATGATGCTTTAATCAAGATGTTCAGATACCAGGAGCACTTTAATTTGTTTACTGTGCAAAAAGATGCCAGCCTTTATTGCTCTAGTGACAGTTAGATGACTTTAGAAGCAGCCTAGGGATAGTGTGTCATTGTCATTGTAGATAATAAAAGCAGAATTGAGAGGAGAATTAATGAGGAAAGCAGACAAATCCAAAATGCTAGGCCATCATCCGTCTGGACTGCATCAATGCAGGAATAAAGGGATGACGTAAGTGTTTATTTCTAACTCTCCCTCTCTCTCTCTCTGAGCATGCTGAGTGTTTTCAGTCTGGCTTTTGCTTTTAGAGCTCCCAACACACCTGGACTCCAAACAGCATTTTTTAAAAACCTGTTGTTGGCCTGGATTCCTAAAGCAACTGTGTGTATGATAATGTTTTTGGTACATGGGTAGCAAGGTAATAGTGATATTCACCCCGAGAACTAAGAAATTGTACCACAAAGAGTTAAACTAGAAAATTAGTACAGTTAGAATGAGATATGCAAAGTCACCTCCCAGAAACAGAGTGGGCCCTAGGCCAGCAGGATGAAGGCTAACCTCAATGAAGACATTAACGTATCTAGAGAAAAAATACTTTGGCCACAAGGAAGCTGACCAGCATGGAAACATAAAAAAGGGAACCACACAACCGCTGGGTACAGTGTGATCCAAGCCCTCTCCAAGGTCGTGGTAATGATCAAATACTCTGGAATCCATAGCAGCTGCCTATTACCTTGAGGACAAACCCCACGTTCCTCACATGACCCATGAAACCCTATGTGATTGAGCCCCAATACATTTCATCCCCCACCTCTCTCCAACTCATGCAATTCCACTCTGGTCTTGGCCTTCTTTCTGTTTTTACAATGACTAGTCTCTTGGCCTGGGATTCTCTTTTCCCAAATTTTGAATGACTCCTTCCCTCATGTAATTGCTTAAATTTAATTCAGTCTTCCCTAGCCATCTTATCTAAAATCCATCCAACAGAGAGTCAGAGCCAGGCAATGTGTTTGTAACTTGTGAAACAGCTGGACATTTTTTTGAGATCTATGAAAAAGTTACACACACACACACACACACACACACACAGGCAAAAGCCAACAAATACCATGCCAGAAAAAGCTGGTTTAAAAAGCTGAAAGAGAGGTACACACTGCACAACATAAAGCTGGTGAAATATTTGGTCTCAGCAGATTGCAATGCTGCAGTAATATTTCCTGAACAAGGAAGAAAGTAAGCCAGGAGAAGCTTATTTATTGGAGCAGGGTTTCATAGCCATGAATCTGGCTTACAAAGCAAGTGAATACTTTTAGAATACCAATCCATTCTATCTTTTAGGTGTATTTAGTAAAATATTTAAATTGTTTTTCCCGTAACCCCTTCTATTCTGAGAACTTGATCATAGCAACTGAGGTTTATGAAATCATAGATCTTTAAGGAAGGAAAGCAATAACACTGTTTCATTCTCATTTGGCAAAAGCATCCCAAATGGAAGATGGAGATATCAGACTGTCCCATGATGTCACCATACTCCCAAATCCATTAAACAGCCTTTGCTCTGATTTTATTCCCACCAGGCAAAGTTCTGATTATAATTTGGCTTTTTATGTAGGTCTGCTAGGAAAAGAAAGAACTAGAAATGTGAACCTAAACTTTCCGTCTCCCTGTGTCAATTGTATGTCCTGCTGTTCATCAATATATAGCACAAATGACTATTAACTTGTGCTTTCATGTATGTGTGTGTCTTTAGACTGCAGCAAGAGGCTTCCTTGAGGGACCTGATGGGACTGGGAGGGAAGAGTCTCTAGGTCTTTTTTTAAACTTTTGTTTTACGTTCAGGAGTACAAGTGCAGGTTTGTTACATAGGCAAACTTGTGCCATGGGGCTTTGTTGTACAGATTATTTCATCACCCAGATATTAAGCCTAGTACCCATTAGTTATTTTTCCTGATCCTCTGTTTCCTCCCACCCCCCCATCATTCAGTAGACCCCAGTTTCTGTTTTTCCCCTCTATGTGTCCACGTGTTCTCATCATTAGCTCCCACTGGTAAGTGAGAACATGCAGTATTTGGTGTTGTGTTCCTGTGTTAGTTTGCTAAGGATCATGGCCTCTAGCACCATCCATGTCCCTGCAGAAGACATGTTCTCATTTTTTTATGGCTGGCTGCATAGTATTCCATGGTGTCTATGTACCACCTTTTCTTTATTCAGTCTATCATTGACAGGCATTTAGGTTGATTCCATCCATGTCTTTGTTATTGTGAACAGTGCTGCATCTGTAAGGAACTTAAACAAATTTACAAAAAACAAAAACAACCCCATAAAAAAATGGGCAAAAGTCTCTAGGTCTTTACATCAGAGAAAAATGGAAGGAGAGAATAGGATAAGAGCTTTCTGGCGGAGAAACATGAAGCATGTAGTGTGCGTGTGTGTGCGTGCGCACACGCACGTGTGTGTTGCTGCTCCAGAATTTTCTTTGTTGAGCCAGAAGTGAGGGAATAAATGTGGCAGGGTTTCTAGAGGATCTCTTGAGACCTGATGAAAGAAAAGATCAGTCCATGTGCCAGCATGGTGTCTTTACAGGAGTGAGGTTTTGGAGAAGAATGGCCCTCTGAGAGCCAGAGGCTTAGGAGCCAAAGTCCAGGACACATGTGGTCAAACTTGGCACAGCGGAACAAAGCTATCCTCCTTTAAAGGACCATGAGAGTCTGAACAGGGAACTGGATAAGTAAAAGCGTTCAGAGGGAGAAGCTTGAGTCAATTCTAATAATTTAAAGATCAAAAATGGGTGGTGACATAAGCCTCACGAGAACGTAGAGACCTTTACACCTGCTACAAAAGAACTGAAATCTCATGTACCATTCTCTGACCTCAGTCAGCATGCAGACAAACCAGGATCTGATTCTACCTGGTGCAAGACCAACACCGAGAGGTCATTTTGCTAACTGCTGCCCAGCCTCTGGGAATAACACTCAACCACTCTGAAGTCTCTTCTTTGAAACTTCAAACGAACTGAAGACCAGAGCCAGTCTTAGAACTTACACAAATAAATACAGTTTCTAGGAGTATCTTCCAAAATGTGCTCCCTATTTCCTCTGAAAATGTTTTTGCTAAGGAAAAAAAAATCTACTGCAGAAAAGCACAAAACAAACAAAACAACTGTGATGCAGGTGTTATTGATCTCACTTTATAAGTGAGCAAACTAAGGCTCAGAAAATTGGAGGAAAGCATCCACCACCACTCAGCCAGTGGATGACAGATCTGAAACACAAACCTGAGTCCCTAAGTCTAAAGCTGTTTCAACAAGACCCAGTCACTTTGCAGTCATAAAAGAACTTGAAAATTATACAAAGGCATACTCCACTGACCATTTCACAAGTAGACACCTACTGTGTGCAAGAAATCATGTTAGGTCCTGGTGATTAAAGTTCCACTTCTGAAGAGTATAGTTGTTCCTAGGTGGGGGTGAGCACCTGCTCAGGACTTTCTCATGGAAGGTGCTTATAGGTTCTTCTAGGAGAATGAGAAAGGCAGGAGGTGGAGGAAGGCTTCATCAAGAGAAGAATGTTTCCGCATTTCAGGCACAGGCATTAAAAGCAGGGAGAGAGAGAGAAAAAAAAAGGATGTAGAAGTTTGAACAGGCTGTGGGCAAGGTCAAAGAAAAGCAAACTGCTTATTCTACTTCAAGAATAAAGTACAAGTTATGGGAGGAACAGGTAAAAGAAAATTATGTACAACTTTAGAAATAAAGTTGAGTTCTTGAGACTTCCAGGAACATCCAGAAAGAAGACAGAATCTAACGACCAATAACTAAACTCTAAGAACTCTAAAATTCTAGAACCCTGGTTGTTTCCTCACTGTTGCTACTTTCACTATTTTCGTAGCTTTAAAATTCTTAAATCAAAAAAGACCTTGCAGGCTCGTCCTCAGCAGCATAAACACAGGGATCTGAAGACTTCTAACTCGTGCGCAAAGAAAGTAAACTGGTGTGTGGCAGCCATTTTGAGGATCAGGAAGAAACAGAATCTCTGTGGCTGGTGATAAGAAACCGCAATGAGCACAGGAAGCAGATTTGGCTTGAGAGGGAGCCCTGGGGAGGAACAGGTGATAGGCCCAGGGGCTCCTGGTTAATAAAAATGACTCCTGCGAAGTCCACCTCCTAGGGTTCAAAGGAGATGCATGAGTGGAATCACTACCTGGTGAGTTCTGATGATGATCTTTCCTAGGCTGTGGACGTGGGACTTGGGAATC
The DNA here is from genome assembly GCF_006542625.1 of Nomascus leucogenys. Lineage (NCBI taxonomy): Eukaryota > Metazoa > Chordata > Mammalia > Primates > Hylobatidae > Nomascus > Nomascus leucogenys. Next base: position 71,161,216 of record NC_044400.1, read on the forward strand.
CTGCCATTAAACTCTTACCTCTGAATGTTCCTGCTTTGTTTTTTAATCCAACATTCCTAAAGCCTTTCATCCGCATTTCTGGACTCAGCCTATTGCTGCAGCAGATCCTCGTTGGCTGTTTAATGATAGTCTAATGAGGTCTCAGAGTGTCCTGAAGGAACGCTTCTGGCCAGCAGCTTTCCCTTTAAGGAGGGGGCCTTTGAATCTAGGTCTGCATTAAGTATGAATCAAGTTTTCCGTCTGTGTCTGGTGCACACATGAGTGAAATCCACCTCCGTATCACTCGTTCCTAGAGGGGATTTTCTCTCTGTATTACACCTGCAGAACGCCATCCTCTTTTCTCTGGCAAGCCTGGATACATGATTAATATTTTAAGCCTCCCAGGTTCCGCTTTCCCTAGTTTCAAAAGTGCCTGAATGTTGGACTTTTAAAAAATGTATTTATCTCCCCATCCAGGCTGCTGAGGAGAAATTGCAAGTAGAAGGCACAGCCAGGGGGGCCTAAACAAATCCGGGCAAATCTTTAAATTGCTTCTGCAGTCATTGGGGTTTTCTTTCATTAGCATCTCGGATGCTACTTCTCTCTTGCTGACCTTCATTTTGGAGCGGAAGGCAGAACAGTTTTAAGAGGGCATTATATCTTTTCCTTTGGAAACAGAGACTTGAACTGTATGGCCAGTGTTAGCTCAGTTCAGAGAGAAATGTGTCTGGCTTCCCTTCCTCTCCTGGCACCACCATCTTCCCAGCTTGGGTCCAGGAAGACTCTTCTGATTTTTCTCTCCTGAGCTCCCTCCTTCTGTTCAGGAGGCACTGCAGAAACATCCTCCACAAGGCTTCTGGCATTCCCCTCACGAAGGGCTGCAGGCACCTTGTTATCTCCCCATCCGCAGTATCCTTACAGCAAGGCTCCTTTGCCCAAGATGCAGAAAAAGCCTTAGATATGAGGGCAGGAAGGGCCGGCTACACACCCCTGAACCTACAATCTGACTGCTTATGTTCAAATTCAGTTCTGACACTAATTCTTAACTAATTCCAGTCCTAGGAGACTTGGGCAAGTCCCCTAATTACTTTAAGTTTCAATTTCTTTACCTGTAAAACCAGGGATGGTAATAATAGTCAATGAATAATAAAGAGTCAATAAATAATAAATGAAAGTAAAAATAGGACTCACATGTGCAAACATGTATAATATATTACAAAGATCTACTGTATGCATTTATTACACAGATGACTGGAGTTTAGGAACCCTGGTCTGCAAAGATCCTAAGTTCCCATCTACTTCGAAATCCCTAAGCATCAATACCTATAATAGATAAATATTGAACAATCATGTCTCTGTTGGGTAGTAAAGACACAATTCACAGCCATGTTGGTAGGCATGAAGGATAGCTTACTGTCTTTTTTCTTATTCTGCTACTCTGCCAGCAGATGGACCTTGGCATCCTCTGAAGAAATGATAGTTTTTATCTAGCATTGATGCCAAGGTCCAACTCAGAAATGCCACTCAGCATCTGGTTGGAAAACATCTTCTTGTTCTTCTTTGCTGAGGAAATGTGGATGTTTTCTGGAAGTTCATAAAGACAATCCTCTGCATTCCTTGGCTTGACTTTCTGTTCCTCATGTTCCACGATCCCTTTCCTCTTCTTTAGCTCTGTCTCAGTGTACTTCATCATGTCTGCATCCTCATCCCTTCAGTTTGTTTCTGCAGAAAATGATGTCCCCAAGTGAAAGTCTTCCTCTATACTGATTTTATCTTTGCTCTTTTCCTTCAGTTTCTTCATATCCACATCACCTGTCTTCATCTGAAAGGGATTTGAGTGGTCTTTTCTTGTAACTTCTTTCCCAACAGCAGGGCCACAGCACTCGTTGAATCTCTTCCTTATATTATGTACTTCTCTGGTCTATTCCAGTTTTAATTGAACCTCCTCTGCATCATCTTCATCTTCCTCTGACTCTCATTCATCCCAGTGCCAACAGAAAGTCTTCCTGGTGACCAGCATGGTGGCACCAGCCCTGTGGTCCAGCCACAGTGCCACTGTGCCTTGAGGTTTGCATTTAAGTATGAATTTTTGATAAAACAACTTCTAGTAGCTCTAAGTGAGGTAGACTTGTGAGGCTGATAATAAAGATAAGAAAAACAGTTTAAAAACAGCTGCAATGGGCCGGGCACGGTGGCTCACGCTTGTAATCCCAGCACTTTGGGAGGCCGAGGCAGGCGGATCACGAGGTCAGGAGATCGAGACCATGGTGAAACCCCGTCTCTACTAAAAATACAAAAAAAATTAGCCGGGCGTGGTGGCGGGCGCCTGTAGTCCCAGCTACTCGGAGAGGCTGAGGCAGGAGAATGGCGTGAACCCGGGAGGCGGAGCTTGCAGTGAGCCGAGATTGCGCCACTGCACTCCAGCCTGAGCGACAGAGCGAGACTCCGTCTCAAAAAAAAAAAAAAAAAAAAAAACAGCTGCAATGATGAAAACTAATAAACAGGCAATGTCAACCAGAATGGACAAAATATAGTGGCGCAAGACTAAAGAAGAACACATTCCAAAATATGGGGAGGGAGGGAGGTGATACAGTCCGTATATTTATCCCACCCAAATCTCATGTTGAATTGTAATCCCCAATGCTGGAGGTAGGGCCTGGCGGGAGTTGCTTGGATCGTGGGGGCAGATCTCTCATGGCTTGGTGCTATCTTTTTGATAGTGAGGTCTTTCAAGATCTGGTCATTTAAAAGTGTGTGGCAACCCCTCCCACAACTTTGCTAGCTTCTTAATTTTGCCATGAGACATGCCTGCTCCTCCTTTGCCTTCCACCAGGATTGTAAGCCTCCTGAGGCCTCCCCAGAAGCCAATCAAATGCCAGCATCATGCTTCCTGTACAGCCTACAGAATTGTGAGCCAATTAAATCTCTTTTCTTTATAAATTACCCAGTCTCAGACATTTCTTCATAGCAATGCAAGAACAGCCTAACACAGCAGGTTTTAGGAATAATTTTCAGGTTCCCCCTGGGGCAACTGGCTGGTTGAGGGCATCATTCGACTATGGCAGAGAATATTTGAGGGAAAGAAGATTTGGAGAAAAAGGAGTAAATTCAGTTGTGAATATGTTGAGTTGAAGTTTAAATAGGGAAGCAGATAAAGACAGCAGCAGGTAGCTGGATACAGAAATATGAAGCTGAAAAACATAAACATGGAATTTGATGCAGAGGAAATAACAGATCAACCCCCCTGTAAGTGTGTAAGGTAAGAATAATAAAAGTGGGCTCAAGATAGATCCATGAGGAGCACCAATATTTTTACATGTCTCTATGAAGCTGTCAGAAAAGGTAGACAATTCATGTGCAATTGCCAATGATAGTTTAAAGCACCAAATTCTGAGTCAGGCTCACTGGCCTCCCTTCCCAGATCCACCACTTAACACTCTGGGCAAGTCCATTCAATTCCCTGAGCCTCAGTTTTTCTGTGTGTAAAATGGGAATACAGTAGGACACATTTGCTGTGAAAACTCAATGGAATAATGTGGGTAGAGTGTTGAGCCCAATGCCTAATACATGCACATATAAATATTTAATAAGTATTAGATACTTTAAGTGATTTGGGGAAAAAGGGCTTAATATGCTTGCGTTTTAAGATTTCTTCAGTTCTCCAAATGTGAGTTGTTCCCCAGGCCACCGGTGTAGGGAAAGATCTTTAACAGGTTCTTTTGCATTTTCTCTTAGATGGATTGCTGAGCAGCCTCCAGGAATCCTTCACCTTTTCCCCTCTCTTGACAGCTTCCTGCTCTACCTTAGGGATCATTCCACGTTCTCCTCACTAGGCAACAGTATAGTAATCAACCAAACAAATAAATAAAACAGTAAGATAATTTCAAATAGTTCTATAGACCGTTTATGTGCCTCCAAAATTCATACGTTAAAACATAATCCCAAATGTGGGGGGACATAATATAGATGTGATAGTATTTGGAGGTAGGTTTTAGAGGTAGATTAGCATCTACACTCACAAATGGGATTAGTGCCATTATAAAATAAGCCCCAAAGAACTCCCTTCTCCTCTCGCCATGTGAGGTCACAGCAAGGAGATAGCTGTCTGTGAATCAGAAGGATGTCCTGATGGAAATGGACCATCCCAGGCACCGAATCTGCACTCACCTTGATCTTGGACTTCACAGCCTTCCAAACTGTAAGCAATAAATTTCTGTTTTTTATAAACCACCCATTCTATGGTAGTTTGTAATAGCAGCCCAAATGAAGTAAAACAAATAGTGATAAAATAATGAAAAATAAACAGAAAGCAGTGATAGAATAAGTCTAAGGTGGATCTTTCCATCAGTGACACTGAACACAAACTTACACCCTAAATATGTGAGTGAATGTGTGGAGAGGTATGGATGGATACTAGAGTTTCTTATTTGAGCAATTATTAAAGCCAGGCATGAGGCTGGATGTCTTCCTAGATTTGCATTTCTCATTTGCAACTTTCTTTTTCCCTCTTGAATTAAGCAAACCCAACAAAAGAAGTGCTCTCCACTCCCTTTCCAGTGAGCTACAAAGAAAACGATGCTTTGAATTAGATGATAGATTTTTCTGTTTCTGCCACTCTAGGCACCTCCACAGTTTAAGGCGTTTGATGAATGAGAATATAAGGTTCAAAGTTTCTACCATGTAGAGCATGAACTAGTAGAATTTCTTTCCACTAAACTAAAATCCACAGTAGCACTGCCTACTTAGAAATAACATAACAACCTCTCAAATCTGCACAGGGATTGACAAGTTTGGAAACTTTTGGAAACTTGATTATATTTAAGACCCACAGCCACCATATGAAACAGTATTTTCTCCAATTTGTAGATGAGGAAACTGAGGCTCAGAGGTTACGTGACTTTCCAAATATGCTACTTAGTGTTGAAACTAATATTTGAAGCCATTGCCCATCTGTCTGTGGGTTCACTTTCCACCACTGTTATCCCAGGGCCCCTGAAATAGCCTTGGGTCAATTTATAACATTGGATCTGTCTGAAATTGCTAGCATTGACTCTCAGTCAGCCATAACATGCTGCGTATGTTTACTGTGGTTTCCCTGGCCTAGGGGTAAAAAAAAGACATCACTGTTTTTCTGGCTCACTCATCATGCTGAAAGACAAGACTTGACTGAAAGTGTGTCCCCTACCCTCTGGACAGTCTCAAGAAGGTTTCTAATGTGGACTTGCTCAGGCTGCCCCTACGCAATGCCTCTGCTGTCCTTGAAGATCCCTTGGACACTTCATTCTCATCTCTCATGCCCACGGCTGGTTCCATCTGCCCCTTCCCCTGTTGGCTCAGAGAATGAAACTGCTGCTAAAGGCCCTGGTATTTGTATTTGTACTATTTCTGTTCAGCATTTTATTCCTTGCCCACCTCAGGCCCCATGGTGTCAATGCAAGTTACTCTGGAGTGGAATGCTTCTTACATCACTTCATTTAGGCCTCCCATAAGTGTCCTGACATGGTCTTAAGTCTGAACATCTCTGCGTTACATATGAAGAAGCAGATGTAATCACCCAACAGGTTCTTCTTGACAACTGCACAGACCAAATCAATTCACTGTGACCGTTGTATTGCAGTAAAGAGTTTAATTAATGTGAGTCCAGCCACACGAAGCAACTAGAGTTTTAACTCAATTCAGTCTCCCTGAAGGCTCAGAGGTTAGGATTTTTCAAGGATAGTTTGGTGGGCAGGGGTGTGGGGGATGGATGCTGCTGATTGGTTGGGGGTGCAATTATAGAGGCGTGGAAAACAGTCCTCCTGCACTGAGTCTGCTTCTGGGTTGGGGAGCCACAAGATAAGTTGAATCATGAGTCACAAATCTAGGTCGGGTCAGCAGTTGATATAATGCAAATGTCTGAAAAATAGCTCAAAGATCAATCTTAGGTTCCCCAATAGTGATGCTATTTATAGTAACGATTGGAGAAGTCACAAATCTTGTGACCTCTGGCCACATGACTCCTGGTCAGTAAGGGATTATGGAAACTATCACTACATTTTAGCAGGATTCGGGCTCCTCCCATAATCCTAATCTAGTAGCCTTTTATTAGTCTTACAGAGATGGTTTTAGCCCCCAGAGAAAGAGGGGATCAGTTTTAAGGAGGGGCTGCTATTATCCTTGCTTCAAAGTTAAATTATAAACTAAATTTCTCCTGTAGTTAGCTTGGCCTGTGTCCAGCAATAAGTGAAGACAGCCAGGCTGTGAGGCTAGAGGCAAAATGGAGTCAGCCATGCGAGATTTCCCCCACTGTCATGATCTTTGCAAAGACAGTTTCACAGAGACTCAATGAAGTTAAGCCATTTGTTCAAATCCAAATAGGTAGTAAATGGGGGATTTAAACCCAGGTCTGTCTGATCAGCGAGTCCACGTGCTTAACCTCAATACTCCATAGGATATTGTGATTTATAAAAAGGAGTATGTATTTGGTCTTCATCCAGTTCCTGGTACAGAGCTCCTAAAACCCTTGGAATTTCCTAAGTGAGCTGAGCAGTAAAGGTTAGAGTAGAGTCTACTGTTATTCATTACAAACTCCTTTCACACACACCTGAGCTTATGTGAATATGGTGATTATTGGAAAGCCCAGAGACAACTACAGGATGGGGTCCGGTTGCCAGGAAAACCAACCACATAACTACAGGGTTGGAACTTCCAGCCCCACCTCTGACCTCTGGAGAGGGAAGATGGGTTGAAGGTTGAATTGATCACTAATAGCCAAAGGTTTAATAAATTATGCCTGTGTAATGCATCCTCCAAAAAACCCACAAGAAAGAGACAAAAGAAAGAGGTTCACAGAACTTGCGTTTAGTGACCACGTGGAGGTGCAGGAGGGTAGCCTTGCTCTGAGAGGGCACAGAAACTCCACACACCTTCCGTACCCCTTGCCCTACACATCCCCTCATCTGGCTGCTCCTGAGTTGTATTTTTTGGTAATAAACTGGTAATCCAATATGTTGTGTTTTCATGAGTTCTGTGAGCTGTTCTAGCAAATGATTGAACACAAGGAGGGCATCATGGGAACCTCTGATTAGGAGCTCTAGGGGTTAAGAGAAACATTCCCCTTTGCTCTTTGAAGATTCACTAAAAGTCAATGGATTGTAAATTAAAAATAGAATCCTAAGCCCCCCACCAACTGAACAGACACCCTTTTGGCCAAGGGGACTCCAAAGAAATGTTAAAAAATTGAGTTCCTGGCCATAAAGAGAAAGGAGGTTGGACATGTCTCATTGTACCTCTTCCTTTTTGGAGTTTAGACATAATAACTGACCAGCATTGATGTTAAAATAGAGATCATAAGGCTGACAAAAAGACTATTTGTAGCAATAAGATACCAAATCATAAACAAGACCTAAGGCCACACAAGGTAAGGGTTAAGTCACACCCACAGGCCATCACCCTTGCTACATAAATCCTTATCTTAAGACATTCCTTTCTGCTGATTCCAAGTTTTAGACAGAGCCTTATTCCTTTAACCAACTGCAAATCAAAGAATCTCTGAACCTATAAGGTGTAAGCCCCCACTGCAAGACATCCCATCTTCTTGGTTGAACCAATATATATCCTCCACATATTGATTTATATATTTTCCTATAACTCTCACCTTCCTAAAAGGTATAAAACCAAACTGTAATCCAACAGCCTTGGACACACTTTCTCAGTACTCCCTGAGCCTGAGGACCCTGCTTCCCAGGCCTGTGGTCATTCTTATTATTTCAGAATTAACATTTAAAAAATATTTTTACAGAGTTTGTGTTTTCCATTAACATGACAAAGGCAGATTATTAGGATAAATGGCATACACATTTATTAACATGCAGGGAGAAGAATCACAGAATGATTACCCCAACCCCGCAATTGGTTACAGAGGCTTATCTACCATCTTGAGGTTACAGAAAGAATGGAGGCTTGAAGCATGGCCAAAAACAGGTTATGGTGGTAAATTGAGTAATAATAACAATATAGGTTATGGGAGGGAGAAAAGAGAGGCCTGGCTAGCAAAGGTGGTTTTGTTATGTAGGTGAAACCTCACAGGTAGCAGCCCTCAAAGAGAATAGTTGGTAAATGTGTCTTTGAGACCTTTAAAAGTGTCAGGCTCTTGGTTAATGTTTTCTGGACCTGGAAAAGGGAGGACCTCAAAGAAAGCCTGGCAGCATCAATGCAGATATTTTCTGCAGATGCTAATCTCCCCTACGAAAGACAGCTCTTTCAGAGATCCTTCTGGTTGCATACTCTCTGAACAGCCATCTCAAAATATGTCAAAGCAGTATATTTTGGGGTGCAATATTTTAGTTTCATTCATAGCCAAGTTAAACAGGAGCTGTGGATAACCTGGGGCTCCACTACATGAGATTGGCATCTGAAATGGGGTGCAGTGTTGTGAAGCTTACCCCTTTTGGTGGAATCTGATGCTATCTAGAGACAGCATCAGAATTGAGTTAAATTAGGACACAATCAGTGCCCACTGAGAAGAAGAGAATTCCTTAATGTGGGTGAGAAAAAACCTACACATTTGGGTGACCAGAAGTAAAGTGTAATGAGCAAAGAAAGAGTGTTTGTTTTCTTTTTCACTCCCCTATTCCCCTAAGGGAAAGCACTCAGTTTCAGGGAAGGGACACAAGCACACAAGTTTTGTCGAGCCACAGCAACTCTGCTGCCTAATATGATGCTGCACTCAGAATTATCCCTTGATCATCCTCACAGACTCATGTCAAAATGCCTGAGATCAAAAGGTTGCAGGTAAACAGCTGAAGAAAAGAAGCAAACAGTGCTCAGTCATCAAAACATGAGGGAGCTGTCTTACACACACACACACAATTACACACAAACACACAGTGTCTATGGGATATTTGGAGTGTAAGACAACGGCATTTTAGTAACCTGCCTCACCCTGCTTAACTGATCTGAGAGTGTGTCTAGAGGACCAGTGTACCTTCAGCCCGTAGCACAGCATGTGATACAGAGTAGGCACTCAAAATACTATTTTCAGTGAATAAATAGAAGACTGGAGTGTCTAGATATTACTGTCTTATTATTGAAGCTTTTGAACTAATTTTTTAATCACTCATTTTCTAAAAAGGAGCAGTGAGTTTTAAAGATGAGAGCCAAGTTGAATATATGCCTGAGTTCAAACAGGACCTTTCACAAGCTATTTGGTTTTCTGAATTTCAATTTACCAAACTGCAGTAAAGAGCTGGTCCCAGAACAGTGCTCACCCAGAACAGCGAGCACAGGATACATACTCATTCTTTCTCCTTCTTTATTGGTAACTTTGATCCTCAGTGACCTCTTTTTATCTGACCCTTTAAGGTGCAAACAACAGGAAATAATCTTAGGAGTCAGGACACCTGATCTTAGCACTAAATCTCTGGGCAGTCAGTTAAATCATTCAGGACAGCCACCTCTCACATACCTAATCAATAAAATAAGACAGGAATAGGCATCTTAGCAGGTATTTGTAAAAAGGAAATTAGACTCTACCTTCAGCAGAACACATAACAAATCCCACTTTTTTCAGTCTTGCTGTGGGGGTATCCTGTGCATTGTGGAATCTTTAGAACCATCCTGCGCCCCTCCTTTCTTTGTGTTAAACAAAAGATATTTTACATCCTCTATCCCTACCCTTCACTTACAAGCAAATGTATACCCTACTTAGAATAAGAATTAAAAACAAAACACACTCCTGGGTACAAATTTGAGTCCTCACCACATTTTCATCCCTTGCCATCTGAAGAGAGGCAAGAATCCTTCTCCCTCCTACTCTCATACCAGCCAAGGCCACAGGCTCTTTTCATAGCCTCTGGAGGCTACTCCTTAATAAGGACCATACTGCCTCCCTAACCCTTCCTTACTGCTATTTAAAACCTTGTCACAGCCGGCATGGTGGTTCATGCCTGTAATTCCAGCACTTTGGGAGGCTGAGGTGGGTGGATCCTTTGAGCTCAGAGTTTGAGACCAGCCTGGCCAAAACGGCGAAACCCCATCTCTACTAAAAACACAAAAATTAGCTGAGCATGGTGGCATGCGCCTGTATTCCCAGCTACTCGGGAGGCTGAGGCACAAGAATCACTTGAACCCAGGAGGCAGAGGTTGCAGTGAGCTGAGATCATGTCACTGCTCTCCAGCCTGGGCAACAGAGTGAGACCTTGTCTCAAAAAAATAAATAAATAAAACCTGGTCGCTCATCCCCTGGGAAAGCAGAGCACATCCATTCTTACTCTGCAAATCTGTAGATTTCTGGTCTCCAAATTCTACTTAATCTTTTGAGAACATCAAGCTTTTTTGTCAAAATTGTGGGGACTTGATCCAACAGTTCAATTTCTGGGTACATATCCAAGATAATTGGAAGTAGGATCTGAAGAGATATTTGTATACCTATGTTCCCATGTTTCTAACAGTGTTATTCACAATGACCAAAAGGTGGAAGCAACCCACATGTCCACTGATGGATGAATGGATTAACCAAATGTGGCATATTCATGCAATGTGGTTTTATTCCACCTCAAATAAGAAGAAAATTCTGACACGCGCTAAAAAATGTATGAAACTTGAGGACATTACACTAAGTGAAATAAGTCAGTCACAAAAAAACAGATACTGTGTGATTACACTTATAAGAGGTACATAGACTGGTCAAATTCATAGAGACCTGATGGTTACCAGGGCTAAGGAAAATGAGGAATGGGGAGTTAGTGTTTAATAAATACAGAGTTTCACTTTTGCAAGATGAAAAAATTCTGGAGATTGGTTGCACAACAATGGAAATATACTTAATCCTAGTCAACTGTACACTAAAAAAGGGTCAAGATGGTACATTTTCTATTATATGTACTTTACCACAGGCAAGAATAAAGATAAAATAAAAAACAAAAATGGAGGATCCTATATCCTCTCTTCATCTCTGCAGCATAGATTCCACAACCTACTCAATAGTTTTGTGTCTGCATTTTGTTTGCACTCACTCTTGTTTCTTAAAGTTATAGGAGAACCTTTCTTCCTCTCTGCATGATCCTTCCTTGGCCATTGCAATAGGAATGTTCATCTCTCCTTGTCCTTTCCACTTCTCACAAGGAGGTGAGGCTTGTCTTACTAGGACAGGACAACACATCTCTTTCTTCTTTCCTTCTCCCTTTCTGGAGCCCAAACTCTGTGTCTTCTCTAATTCCCACCTTTTTTCTCATCAGGGTCACATGTGAGCTGTCTTCTGCATCCTGCCCCCATGGGATATGCTTTTTCCAGGTCCTGCATTGGGTAACATGGTCCATTTCAGCCATGGTGCCAAGCTCAACTGTCCAACTGCAGCTTTGCTGGCAATAAAACTGGCTTCCTTAGAATTATTATCTGGTTCCTGGGGCTATTTTTTACTTGGTTCAGAACCCACAGAGGATCAGTCATGATTAGTTATTGCCCTCTCTACCCAAAGGTCCAGAAACAAAGCACTGTTTTTGGTTTTGTATCAACCTTGAAAAACATGAGAAGCAATGGCCTAAATTAATACCCAAATAATATAGTGTGTTCCACCCATTATTCAACAATTATACTGGTAGTTGGTCACTCTCTTAATATGTTTTTTATTTTTTATCATATTTTTTAAGACAGAATCTCACTCTGTCACTCAGGCTAGAATGCAGTGGTGTGATCTTGGCTCACTGTATCCTCCATCTCCCGGGTTCAAGCAATTCTCCTGCCTCAGCCTCCTGAACAGCTGTGATTACAGGCACCTGCCACCATGCCTGGCTAATTTTTGTATTTTTACTAGAGACAGAGTTTCACCTTGTTGGCCAGGCTGGTCTCGAACTCCTGGCCTCAAGTGATCCACCTGCCTTGGCCTCCCAAAGTGCTGGGATTACAGGCATGAGCCACCATGCCTGGTTTATCTTAGCATGACTTGAAGTTGTCACTTCACTGAGAAGATCTTAGGTTCCCCTTTACAGCTCCAAGCTCTGTGTCAGGTGCAGAGTAAAGCTCATGTCTGTTCATTGATTGATTGATGGTTATTAGAACACAAAAGAGAAAATAATTCTCTAAGGACTGCCCTTTTTGGTCACTTTTACATGGGCGTGGGCAGATGTCACCCTTAGTAATTGGCAGCATGATAGAGCAAAAAGAATTGGAAACTGGGAATAAGAAATGTCTCATCTAACTGATTTAGATGAATCATTCATTTAAATTTGGTGAATTTAGGCATCAAGTTGTGTGGCAAATTGCTCACCCTTCTGAATCTCCATTTCCTTGTCTATAAAATTAGGGTCTTTGCATTGATGTCTAAACTCCCTTCTATTTTAAACATACTCTTAATTGTATGACTCAGTTGTACTTTCAGCTCTGTATTTAAGAGATTAAAGCAGAAAAAACCCTCCCTTCCCCTCCCACTGCCTCTGGCCTGCAGAAGTGTCCAGCAAGCATTTTCCTTTTTGCAGGCATATGGAGGATCCAGCAGGCTGTTGAACCATGATATCAAATGCCAGTCAGATGATCCCCCACTGGGTTTTTAAATCAACATGGAATGGTTCTGACCCAGTGTGAGAGCAGCTGAAATTGACAATCCAAGGGTGTCTGTGGGAGGTAGCCCAAGGAGCACTCTTGATAATCAAAAGGAACAAAGATGTTCCTTTCATCAAACTATCAAAAACAAATCTAAGCCATGGGTTGTTTTTGGAGAAACACCATCCCTCCCTCCTTATTCATCCCCGCATTCCACAGTTCTTCCCTCCCTGGCTCAGCAGCTTGCCACAGGGGGAGTAAGCCACCGTGGGTTATGAGCTGTCAGCCTCCGCATTTAAATATTACTCACCCAGCTCAGTTCAAGGTACAGGTCAGCCAATAGTATTAAGTTAACTACATTGGGAAATACATTATCTTTTGGGTCACAGGGGTACAATTCAGTGAACAGCAACAGGATTTCCTGGTTGATAAATGGTTCCACAAGAGGTTATAGCTTGCCTGCCCTAGAAATAATAGCAATAATCCCCTACATTCATATTCCACTCTGGAGTCTATAGAGGATTTTCACATCCATTATCTCTTAGGACTTTCTCGAGGGAGTCAGCCCAGCTCAGGAGAGAGGCCAGAGCACAGACATCAGCTCTCATGCCTGCTTCCCAGTACACCATGCTATGACTGGGAAGTTCTGTTGCCTCTTGGCGCCTCAGTTCACGAACTATAATCAGGAAATGCCAATAACATCTGCCTTGCAGAGGAACCAAGGAGATCAAATGAGGTGATGTTTGTGCATATTAAAAAATGATGTCATGGAAAAGAATCTATTAGAAGTGCTCTATAGAAGCAAAATTAAAAATCATGAAAATAAGCTTTAATTTACCTGCTAAAACCTTATAAAACTACAAAACCAGTAGAGCTAAAAATCACTTAAAGATATTTCTCTTTATTTTTTATTTTGTTTGGCATTCATTTATTGGGTACCTTTGCACAATACCTGTTAAAGCTAATCTCTGCCATCTAGGAACTTGGGAAATTAAGATACATATAGATGTAACTGCAGCTATGATTTAAGATAGAGGCTAGAAATCAGCAAGCAAGGTCAGTCTAGTAAAAGTTACAATGACTGCAACTTGTATGATGCCATTAAAGGAATCCTGAGGAATGAAATTATGCTGGACTGTGGCACTGACACAAAAGAGCTATCAATTATCAATGTCCCATTATATGGCAGCTACTAGAAGTACCTCTCTAATCCTGGCCATCACCCTGAAAGTTATTATTATTATTATCACCATCATCCCCATATTACAGAAGGGATAATTGAGACTAAGGAAAGTTAACTATCATGTCAGCATATAAAACATCTAAGCCTGGGCTCACAACGTTGTCTGTCTGAAGCCAGCGCCTTTGTCTCCTGCCCTGCACTATGCAATTTGCTTACTTAGAAATCAAAGAGGAAACCCCTGATATAAGTTTTTAAATTTTTTTGTTGGGCCCTGAAAGACCCAGAGAAAAAGATAATGAAGTAAGCCATTTCAGGAGGAGGTCACAGCATGAATAAATTATGAAAAAATATCTTTGGAGATATTGAGGTGTCCAGTCTGCCTAAAGAGGTGTTTGGTAATGGGCTATTCGTTACCAGAAATTCTAACCACCTGTTGAGTTCAGATCTCCTGAAGACCAAGTGAACAGATGACTTCCAATGATCCCTTCCTCAAAAAATGCCCAGGCCCTTGCCTCTGTAACCCTCCCTGTAATCATTACAATCACTGTTGCTTCCACTTGTCCCCATCTGCTCCAGACCAATCCCCAGTGCAAGTTCCATATTTACAATAAGTACTTGATTGTTTACTAAATGGTGAATGACACTGTCCTATGCTACACTAGCCTGCTGGTTTGGTTTGATTTCCATCTCCATTTCTAGGGTAGAAATAGGAAGCTCAAATGCCAATATTGGCAGACTCCCCCCGCCCCCACCATGACACCCCGCTGAAAATGTCAAATAGAGTATTGTGCTTCCAGGCTAACATATACTGGGGACAAGCTGATTTTTTCTTTTCTTTTTTTTGACATTGACATTTCTTTCTTTTTTTATGTTGACATTGATTCCCAAAAGATAACTTAGTATGTAACATCCATGTTTGATAGGGTGCAATTATGGAACATTCAACAGAGAAGGACAAATGAGGTAATGCATGACAAGGACAAGTGGGACAGAAGCTCCAACAAATAGTAGACACAGTTGGTCCTTGAACAACATGGAGGCTAGGGGCACTGACTCCAAAACCCTGCACAGTCCAGAATCCACATGCAAATTTTGTCTCCCCAAAGACTTAAATACTAATAGCCTTCTATTAACCAGAAGCCTTGTCAATAACATAAACAGTCCATTAACACATATTTTGTATGTTATATGTATTAATATACTGTATCCTTATAATAAAGTAAACTAGAGAAAGGAAAATGTTATTAAGAAAATCATAAAGGAAAAAATGTTTACTATTTACTAAGTGGAAGTGGATCATCATAAAGGTCTTCGTCCTCATCATCTCCATGTTGAGTAGTCTGAAGAGGAGGAAGAGGAGTGGTTAGTCTTTGCTGTCTCGGGGTGGCAGAGGCAGAAGAAAATCTGCCTATACCTGGACCCACACAGCTCAAATCTGTGTTGCTCAAGGGTCAATTGTATAGGCAATACCTATACTTCCTTTCCTACTACAAAAAAAAAAAAAAAAAAAAAAAGCCCTATCAATAAGAGGAGTCAATGGCATCCATTTGTATCAGTTTAGAGTATCCTGGCTATAAAACAGGTGAAACAGACTCTGCCTAACTTAACGGAAACATTCCTGGAGTTCAGCAAATTAAAGAAAGATTTGGATAACCAGGCTATGGACAATACATGAATCAGAGATACTCTGAGCATTGGTTCATTCATTTGCTTGTCCATTCCACAAGTATTTTTGAGTGCCTGCATTACCTGGAATTGCTCTAGGTACTAAAAATGTACCACATCCAGTGGTGATGGATGTGGTTGCAAAAACTAATGAGCACATTTTCAGGACATAACTGCTGTATGCTCAAATTCCAGTGCCTGCCATCACTGTAAGGCTCTGCTCAAGTTTCCGTTCTCATGAAAGAGTCTGAACAAATTAACCTGGATTAGTACCTACTTCCTTGGCTAGTGTTGGCAGGGCCCGGCGAAGTTCTTGCAGAGAACCTGGATGAACACTCCCGCCATGAACACATCCAGAAACAATGAGGAAAAGGTAC
Organism: Nomascus leucogenys; assembly: GCF_006542625.1. Taxonomy (NCBI): domain Eukaryota; kingdom Metazoa; phylum Chordata; class Mammalia; order Primates; family Hylobatidae; genus Nomascus; species Nomascus leucogenys. The sequence goes on from NC_044400.1 coordinate 71,176,936, forward strand.
TTAACCAGAGGAAAATTGTGATGCTTTTACCAAAAAAAAAGTGGGAGAAAGGGATGCTGAGAAAATAAAAACAATTCTTGTCTACTCTTCTATCTGAGAAGATAGCATAAGATCAGACATGTGAAGATGTTGGCATAGTCCCTAGCACAAAGTAAGCACTTGATGAATAAATAACAAAAATGATTAAAAATTCATCTGCTATGTGATGAGACATCAGAGCATGTGAAGTAATTAATTAGGCTATTGACTATTGCTTTACCTACAAAAATAAATAGTCAACATGTCAGCACTAAGATGTCAGCTTTAAATTATTTATGAAATTTGGAAAAGCATTAATAAAGGTATCTGAAGTGAGGAAAGTGTTGGTCCTGCTTTTCCTGGTGCTGGTCAGACTTCAATTTAATTAAACATATAATTAAGCACATATTATATATCAAATCCTCGGAGCAGTGTACACAGATTTTAAGAGGACTCAGCAAACAGGAAACTATGATTACAGCCTGGGTGACAGAGAGAGAGACTCTATCTCAGAAAAAAAAGAGAGAGAGAGAAAATGGATAGTGGTAATAGTTGTACAACACTGTGAATATCATTAATGCTACTGAATTGTACATTTAAAAATGATTAAAATGGTAAATATTACGTATATTTTACAATAAAAAAATCAAAGAAAAAAAGTAAAAACAATCTGAAAACTATGACATATGTGAAATGGTTGAAAAGATGAGAGCATTTGGCCTGAGGTCACGGTACTTACTATGCATGTCTAATTATATGCAATTCTAGTTGAGGAAGAGCCTTCCTCCTGGAAAGGAGAGAAAGTTTCAGGCCAATATCTTGTGACTTGTGAAAGCAAAGATTTGAAGCAAGGGCAGGAGAGTAACGTAGGCAGGGCAAGGACAAAGGTGTATGCATGCACACTCTGTTGCCTGGTGTACATGTGAGAAAAACAAAATCTCTAGAATGCTTGCCATTGCTGCTTGCAATATCCAACACACCTTTGATTTATCCCAAAAGTACTGTAAATGAAGCTCAAATGAGTTCTAGTTTTAAATGGCTATTCAAAGAAGGAAACTTTTGAGAAGTGGGAAAAAAATCTGAAATAAATATCATAAAACGGAGGTTCAAACCCTCCTTCTGTCACTTGGCCAATTGTGTAACCTTGACAGTCAATGAATGTTATCCCTAGCATTCCACATCTTCCACTATTTCTGAGCTTCCAAATATGTTTCTATTTTTTATTGCTGTGAAACAAACCACCCCAATCTCCCGGGCATAGAGTAATAATCATTTATTATCATCTCCTTGTTAGAGGGTTTACTGGGCTCAGCTATGTGGTTCTCACTCAGGGTGTCTCAGGCAGCAGTGTCTGTGCCTGGAGTCATTAGGAAGGCTGGTTCACATGTCTCTTGGTTTATGCAGGCTATTGGCTAAGACCACGCTAGCAAGTGTAGCCAGAACACGTACTGGATCCTTTCCATGCATCTTGGGCTTCCTCACAGCATGGCAGTTGGTTTCTAAGAGTGAGCATTGCAAGAGAGTCAGGCAGAGACTACATAGCCTTTTATGACCTAATGTTGAAAATCTTGATGGGTCACTGCCACAACATTCTATGTATTATGGAGTCACTAAGGTCAGCCCATATTCAAGGGGAGGAGAATTGGACTCCATCACTGGATGAGAGAAATGCCAATGAATTTGCAGACCTGTTTTAAAACCACTACAGTCCATCCTCTAGCTGCACACGTTTACATTCCTTCCACATAAAAATTATCTTCCTATGCTTTGAAGACATCTCCCACCACCAAGCAGTTTCATTTATTATTACTACAGGCTCAGGCTTTAAGTTCAAGATCTAATCACCACATTTTTATAAAATGGAAATGACGCTTTCCCCAACGACATCACATGACTACATCAAGGATCATGTTAAGTATAGGTGAGTATATATATATATATATATATATACACACACAGATATACATATACATAAAAAAATTTATACACAAACATAAAATCATGAAGGCTTTTTAAAAATAGGAACTGTTAATTATACATAAAGCATCTCCATTCGTGCAATTTTTATGTCTTCTTCTAGGTAATTAATTTTATGGAAATATACAATCCTCCTCCTGACTGCACCTCTCCCACACACACACTACCTTCCTAGTACTCTCGGGAATATTGGGCAAACATTCTCACCACAAAATTATATTAAGAAGTTGAATAAACATTAAATATTGTATGATACATGCATCACACAGGGAACGTTGTTTATGGATGCTGAGATTTTCTAGGCAACCTCAGAATGCTAATATGTTTAACATCAACTATTGCCTCCTTGTTCTGAGATGGCATCTAAGATATGGAAATGTGTCTTTTTCTGAATTTACTCTCAAGTACTTCCGGGATTTCACTATTTTTCTGAGTTTGGGCAGTAGCTAGGAAAACATCTATGAGACAAAGATGGCTGGTTACTTCCCCAGTATCTCTTCTCCCAGATGATAAATATTTTTGCTAAGCATGGGGCCATTCAGCCAAAGAGTTGGTTTCTTAATTTCTCTTGAAGCTAGGTGTAGACACGTGTCAATGTTCTGCTCAATCATATGGAGTAGAAGTGCTGAGTTGTAACTTCTGAGTCAGGCCCTTGGCATACAATAAGCCTAGCTTCCCTTTCTCTTCTTGACTTCCTATTGGCTGGAATGTGGACTTGATAGTGGAAGCTCCCACTCTCTATGTTAGACCACTATCTATATTAAACCACTGTATTAGACCACAAGGTGAAAAATGCATGTTGACGTTGGCAGAGCAATAAGAACTTCCATATCAGCCTGACATGATATACTTGGCTGCTTACATACTCAGTTACCTAAGAGAGAAAAAGCTTTTATCTGGTGTGACTGTGTTGTAGTAGGCAAAGGGAATGTTAACTGGTGAACCCTTTCCGATTCTGGTCCACAGTCATCTCTCAGAGATGCCCAGCACTGGCCCAACCTCCATTCCTTCTGTCCTCCAGGAAGTCATGGGCTACCCAGGGACTGTTTCCTGTGTGCCTTGCATTCCACCTGACCCACATCTGTCACCAAACTGCTCAGATTCATCAGAGGGAAGGAGACTAAAAACTAGCTTGGTTGATTAACATGTTGCTTCTAGTGTTCTCACGTCTCAAACAGTTCTTCCAAGAACCTATTGACAGGAACAACACTGAAACTATTTACAATTGAAAATTTCCAGGCAATGAGCAATCGAAATGGGCCCCACCAAAAGCAACCACCTCTTCCACTGCCCTCAGTAGGAGCCCAGCCATCAGTGCACACCTGCTGATTGCTGCAGAGAGTCCCTCCTGCCTCCTGCTTCCTGCTTAGCTCTCCAGCACGCATTCCCCTTCACAGAACAACACTGTAGTAGAAACTTTCTATCAACAGGAACAAAAAAGAGACATTACAGTTAGATAATGGATTTTGTCCTTAATTTAAAATCATAGCACCTTAGGGAAGACTGCAAGACAGAACCTCTCTTCTGGGTTTTTGTATACACCTATGGAGTTCCTGGACTCATTTTAGCATTTGTGTATACTCAGATTTGTTGCAGACCATTGACGATAGGCCTTGCAGTCCTGGTTTTAAATTCTGGCTTGGTATACCACAAAACAACACACTGTGGCCACAGGCAATCATGCAATTAACAAAATACTTCAACACTCAAGTGGGGATACGACATTTGCACAAATGAGGCACATTGATTTGCCAAGCAGTAACTGTAACAGCAAAGCAGAGAGACCAGCCTTGTAAGAAATAGCTATTTCAGCCTCAATGACATGATAGCTATTCTGAGCACCTCTATTTAATCAAACTAAAAATTCACTGAGTGCTTATCCCACACCAGACACAGATTCTACAGGTGAAAGGAAGACAAAGATTACTATGATAAAGTCCCAACTCTCAAGTGAACAGATTGATAAACAAAAGACTCTGCAATTCTGTAGAATTTTCAAATGTCTGGAAAGTGTTATAGGAATACGGATGAGGCAGCAATTCCCTCTGCCTGGCATCAGACAGCCTAGAAAGATTTAAAAAGGCAACACTTGAGTAAGGTCATAAAAAGTGAACCAGTACTCACCAGGTAGACAAAGAAGGAAGAGTGCAGCAGGTAGACAGGCATGAAGGCTATGTAGACAGGAAAAGGCACAGTGTCTGCGGGACGGCAGCAACCAGGGATGAAGCTGCAAGGTGTTGTTCTCAACCACCAGCGCATAAAGAACCCCTGAGGGGCTTATAAGAACTACTGTGCCAATATTAAATCAAAATTTCTGGAGATGGAGATGAGCTTCAGGACTTTGTAAAAACTCCTCCAGGAGCACTAATATGCAGCCAAGGTTAAAACCAAGATGAGTCTGTGTGTGTGTGTGTGTGTGTGTGTGTGTGTGTGTGTGTGTGTGTAGTGAACACCTAGGTCTGCTCTCTTAACAAATGTCAACTACATGATACAGTATTATTAACTATAACCACCATGCTGTCCATTAGATCTCCAGAACTTTCTCATCTGATAACTGAAACTTTGTACCCTTTGATTGTCTCTCTATTCCCCCTTCTCACACACCCTGGCAAATACCATTCTACTCTTTGCTTTTAGGAGTTCAATGTTTTTAGATTCCCCATAGAAGAGAGTTTATATTTGTCTTTCTGTTTCTGGTTTATTTCACTTAGCATAATGTCATGTAGCTTCGTGCTTGTTGTCCCAGGAGGAAACGATGTGAGGCGATAGATATGTTAATTAGCTTGACTGTGGTATACATTTCACAATGTATACATATATCTTTGTACATTACACTGTACGTCTTAAATATCTATACTTTTATTTGTCAATTATATCCTCATAGAGCTGAGGAAATAATAAAAAATAAAAACCAAGATCAAGAAGGGCTCCAAATGTTGCCCTGAATAATGATGCGGTCTTCTGGGACACGGGAATCCTAGGCAGTCCTGGCCCCCGAATCTGCAGGTTTTAGGTGATAAATATCTATGTAAGGTTACGTAATGTCATGCTGTCTGGGGGCAGCAGATGGGTGACCAAGAAATTCATTTCTTGGAGAAAATCCAGGTATCAGAGTTATCGACAGAGCCAAGTTCCCCTCATCCCAGTCCCGTGAAACTGTCCTAATTCTAAAACAGTAAAGTTCATACACTTTAGACTGGCCTCAAATATAAAAGAAAGAAAAAGGAGGAGCGGGGAGGGAGCAGAAGAGAGGGACACCCTGTGATGACTGGTAACTTGACAGGAAACCCACTTCACTTTTTTTTTTTTTTTATAGCATATGACACAGCAGAAAGTATCTCAGTATTTATGTGCTGGGACTGATTCTCAGGCAATGACGGTGGGCAGGTCTCTTGGGCTATACCCTGCTACTGACAGAGCAAAGAAAGGAAGCTAGATATGCTGTCCATTGGGCTCAAGCTTCTTTTTATTTGGAAAGTCATTTTCACCCCACACCCACGCCCTGGTCACAACCTGCAGCCAGTCGGTCTGGCCTCATCTCAGGTCATTTGTGTTTTTATTTATATAAGGGAATACCTGAGGCTGGATAATTTATAAGGAAAGGAGGTTTATTTGGCTCACAGTTTTGCAACATATACAAAAAGTATGGTGCCAGCATCTGCTTCCAGCTAGGGCCTCAGGCTGCTTCCACTCGTGGTGGCAGGTGAAGGGGAGCTGGTGTGTGCAGAGAGCATATGGCCAGAGAGGGAGCCAGAGACAGAGAAAGGGGAGGGAGGTGCCAGGCTCTTCCAAACAACCAGTTCTCATGGGAACTAACAGAATAAGAACTCACTCATTACCATTAGGATGGCACCAAGATGTTCACGAGGAATCTGTCCCTCGTGACCCAAACACTTCCTATTAGGCTCCACCTTTAGCTCTGGGGATTCAATTTCAACCTGAGATTTGGAGGAGTCAGATGTCCAAACCACATCCTTTGGTCTTTGAACAGTAAGCTGTCCCCCATCAGTCCTTCTTGCTGTCCCTCACATCAGGGTTGCAGAGAAAAACTATGGAAAGTTGGGAGTGCAGGAGGTCATCACTGTAATTTACTGGAAGGACTCACAGAACTCAGCAAAGCTGTGAGACTCGGTTACGGCTTATTATAGAGAAAAGATTACAGATTAAATTTAGCAACAGGAAAAGGTACATACAGGAAGGTCTGGGAGAGTTCCAGGTGCAAGAATCTGGTTGTTGTCTCCTAGGAAAGTCATATGGACAACACACACTCCTTCCAGCAATGATACATGGCAACATGCACAGAGGATTGAAAACAAAGGGAGCTTGCTTGAACATTGGTGTCTAGGTCGATTCCTTAGACCTGACTGCTTGCCCACATGGCTGACTTTAGCCTTCAGTCCCTCCAGAGGTCCAGCCGATACAGTGTGGCCCAAGGCCTCCATGATAAATCACATTATTGGCATAGAAATGGGCCAGGCATGGTGGCTCACGCCTGTAATCTCAGCACTTGTGAGGCCGAGGCGGATGGATCACCTGAGGTCAGGAGTTCGAGACCAGCCTGACCAACAGGGTGAAACCCCCTCTGTGCTAAAAGTACAAAAATTAGCCGGGCATGGTGGCTCATGCCTGTAGTCCCAGCTACTTGGGAGGCTGAGGCAGGAGAATCACTTGAACCCAGGAGGGGAAAGTTGCAGTGAGCCGAGATCACACCACTGCACTCCAGCCTAAGCAACAGAGCAAGACTCCATCTCAAAAAAAAAAAAAAAAAAAAAAAAAAAAAAAAGATATTCCAGGTGCTTAGAAGTGATCTCCCAGGAGACAGTCAAGGCCCAAACCTTTCATTGCTCAAGGTTAGTCCTTTGCTGTTCATAACTGGTCGCATCTTGAAGTTCAGTAGAGCAGGGCTGACATCCTTCTGCTCCCACTTCCTGGCTGAGTGGCCTTGGGAAGATTCTTCAGGCTCTCTGAGCCTACTTTGCTTTACTTGCAACATGGAGATAATATCTTAGCTGACTGTTCAGAGCAAGGATGAAGCAAGGATGTGATAAACTGCAAAAGCAGTGAAAATTAGTTACATCCTGACTCAACCCAAAATGAACCAGAGGTTATTCTTGGGGGAAGATCATAGATTTGCAATACCTGGGGCATGTGCATTTGCAGAGAAAAATATCATTTCTATAGGGACACATCATCATTTCACTCAGCAGGCATTTCTGGGGTGCCTACGTGAGCCATATCCTGAAGAGGCAGGAATGAGAAAGGTACATTTCTGAGCAAGTTGCTGTGATTTGGAAAGTGGTGAATGTAAGGATATTGGTTAGCCTGCAGAATAGCTCTGTCCCAGTGAGATGAGAAGCAATCTGCCTGTCCCAACTTCCCAAATGCCCAGAGTCAGCTTCTCTCACTAGGCACATCTCGTGGTTGGGCTCCATATGCTGGAACACTCTATAACTGCGGCCCCCAACGTTTTTGGCACCAGGAACCGGTTTCATGGGAGACGATTTTTCCATGGACTGTGGAGGGGGGCAATTCAGGATGAAACAGTTCCACTCAGAACATTAGGCATTAGATTCTCATAAGGAACTCACAACCAAGATCCCTCACATGCTCAGTTCACAGTAGTATTCATGCTCCTATGAGAATCTAATGCCACCACTGATCTGACAGGTGGCAGAGCACAGGCAGTAATGCTCACTCACCACCCCCCCACTCACCTTCTGGTGTGTGGCCCTGGTTCCTAACAGGCCATTGACCAGTACTAGTCTGTGGACTGGGGGCTGGGGACAACTGCTCTATAAGATACAATTGCTGGCCGGGCACGGTGGCTCGCGCCTGTAATCCCAGCACTTTGGGAGGCCGAGGAGGGCAGATCACGAGGTCAGGAGATTGAGACCATCCTGGCTAACACAGTGATACCCCATCTCTACTAAAAAAAAAAAACAAAAAAATTAGCTGGGCGTGGTGGCACATGCCTGTAGTCCCAGCTACTTGGGAGGCTGAGGCAGAAGAATCGCTTGAATCTGGAAGGTGGAGGTTGCAGAGAGCCGAGTTAACACCACTGCACTCCAGCCTGGGAGACAGAGCGAGACTGTCTCAAAACAAACAAACAAACAAACAAAAAATACAATTGCTAGATATAATTGCTTTTTCTCCCCTCAACTACAACTTTAAAAAAATACCCTTAACAATGTAACAGCACACACACACACATACACACACTTCTCATATTCTTAGAATATTGCTTTAATTTTATATACAACCCCTGGCATCGGACAGCTTGGAGGAGGTGTTTTAAATATGCTGTGCTCCCTTGCAGATGTTTTGAAAGCTAGTGGATTACAAAATATTAAATTGGAAAATTTTCCTTCTATGTTGTATTTTTTTTAGACTCAAAAATCTCTAGTCTCCAGGTCTTAAGTCCTGTGATATAGTTTGGATGTGTGTCCCTGCCCAAATCACATATTGAAATGGAATCCCTAATGTTGGAAGTGGGGCCCATTGGGAAGTGATTGGGTCATGAGGGGAGGCGGTTTCTCATGAATGCTTTAGCACCGTCTCCCTTGGTACTGTCCTCATGATAGTGAGTTCTCATGAGATCTAGTCATTTAAAAGTGTTTAGCGTCTCCCCACTCTCTCTCTTGCTCCTGCTTTCACTGTCACGTGCCTGCTCCCTCCTTGCCTTCCTTTACAACTGGAAACTTCCTGAGGCCTCCCAGACGCAGAAGCCACTATACCTTCTGTACAGCCTGCAGAACCATGAGCCAACTCAACTTCCTTTCTTATAAATTACCTAGTCTCAGGTATTTCTTTAAAGCAATGCAAGAACAGAGTAGTACAGCCTGTATAGTTTGGTGTCACTCACTCATCAATTCAACAAAATTTTATTGAGTACCTACTGTGTGATGTCAGTATTGTAAGCAATAGCAGGGGGAAAAAAATGTTTAAAATCCCTGCCTTTGTGTCAGTTACATTCTGGTGGACTCTGACAGAATATTGGCTTTGGAAAGTTAAGAGCTAAGCACAAGTCACTTATCAACTGTGAGACCCTGAGCACCTGACCAAATCCATCTGGGCCTCTTTCATCATTTTGAAACAGACCTAAAAATACCAACCTCCTGGGGTTATTGTGAAAATAAACTAAGCAACCATAATAAAGCACCTAGAACAATGTTGGCTTATAGAAGCTGCTGAATGTCTATTAGGTTTCCTTTCCCTTCTACCATTTATTTCCAGGACCCCATGCTATCCTGGTTATAAAGCCAAGGGAAGAGAAGGCATTATTAGGTGCAGATTAATTAGAAGGAAGACATGCTGGTTACCGGACAAACTCAGGTAAAACTTAGGTCTGGTGTCTTGACCTGCTTACCTACTATTTCATCCTTACTCACTCAAACAAAGAAGACACAGAGGTAGAAGGAAAGACTCCAGGGCATGGTCAGGAGACCTGATTTTAATTCTAGATCCTCAAACAATAGCTATATATCTTTGTGGAATTCACTTTACAGTCTCAATTCCCTCACCTGCAAGACGAGGGACAGTACTAGATCCATGTTCTCAAGCAAGGCTACCCACTAGAAGCCTCTGGGGAGTTCTCACAACCTACAGAGTCCTAGAAAATTACACCAGAATCCTTGGAGGAATTCTGTAAAAGCTGCCCTGCTATGAAGCCAGGACTGAGAACTTCTGGGCTGCCCTTCAGCTCTAATAACCAGGACTACTGGGCTGGCAAACTCATATTAGTTTTAAGACAATTACCAGGTTTCTAGATTCCACTCATGTATTATCTTATTGAATCCTCAAAACAACCTCAAAATATAGGTATCATGATCCTCAGGATACAGGTTAGAAAAAGAGAGATTCTTTAACTTGCTTCAAGTCACACCCAGTAAGTTCTAGAGCTGAGATCTAAACACGAGTGTCTAGGATAGATGCTCAAACTAAGGAAGTGTTACCCCTCCACACGTCTCCATTCTGTGTTGCTCTCAGGTCAGCTTCTGTAACATCGAAGTCTGTTAGACACACAAATAAGCAGGCACAGTATGTAGCCAGAAGCCTAGAAGTGGGAGGGAGCCCAGTACAGCCAGCCAGCAGCAGCAATCCCAGCCCGGAGGGCACAGTTTCACTGTGCTTCAGGATGCGCTGCCCTCTGTGCATTCCACCTGTGAAGGACACTTACTGCCTCTCCTGCACCTCTCCTTAGTGACTCCAAATTCATCTGGCTTTTTGGTCTTAGTGCAGGATTTCTTAACATCAGCACCACTGACATTTGGGACTGGGTTATTCTTTGTTGTGGTGCTGTCCTGTGCACTGTGAAGGGTGAGGAGCATCCCTAGCTTTTATCTACTGGAGAGATTCAAGTTGCACACCCATCCTCCTCCCTGTGTCTTAACCATCAACAATGTCTCCAATAGTTTCCAAAAGTCCCTTAGGAGGGGTAAAATCACCCAGGGTAAGAACAACTGCCCAGGGTTCCCACATCCCTGATGGGTGCTTCCCCTACTTCCTGACCAAATTTGATTTTACTCTGATGGTTCAGCCCTCCCTTCTCAGCATCCACTGCCTCATATGATTTTCCGTCTCAGCATTGTCCTCAGGAGGCTGGCCTCTTGACCTCCAAGAAATAAGCTGTGCTCAGTCAAGGGAATAGTCACTCGGGGAGGAGTGTGTTCCTTTGCCTGGGGCCAGCCCTACATTTTAACTGGTGCCCTCTGTCTATTGCTGGTGGGTAGGAACTCCGGCCAGCCCCACTCTCAGAGAATCTCAGACATACCATGGGCCACTTTCCTTTAATACTTGGCATTCCTCAGCCAAACTCCCTACATTTTGACTGCGAAGTTTCTCAGACTTTAAATTCTCATTTTTAAGAAGGCACCCAGCAGGTAGACACTTCACGTATTCCTATTGCATCTGTCAGGGCTTTTTTTAAAATCAGCATAAGGGCCAAATAATGGGCTTAATTCTGTAAAGCATCACGCAAATGGCTCATTGACACATCCCCCAGACAAGTAGAGCTGGTAGCCAAACTCCAGCAGAGCCTGAAAAGGAAAGTCCCAGGACTCAGGTTCCAGGACTGCAGGCCACCTTTACCCTTGGCAATCAAGCTACTCCCTAAGCCCACCCCCCTCCTTTCTACCCAGTTCCTTCATCTAGAAGATAAAGAAGGAAAAGTAACATTTCAGCCCTGACTCTCTCAGGATGTGACTGTTGGTAAGACCCTATCCTGGATGTAATGACGCAGGCCATCCATTTGTCAGTCGTTGGCACTCATGCATCTACGTTGGCCATGTGGCGTTTGGTGATAGGAAGACTCCACTTTGCAATCACACAGAACTTGATTTCACTTTTGCTGTGTGTCCCCAGCAAATGTCTTAACTTATCAAGACTTTCATTTCTCCTCTATATACTGAAATATTATTACATCTGAGGTTTTCTTGGGTGCCACTGAAAAGATTAAATAAGTTAATGCATGCAAGGTGTCTAGAAGTTTCTCATTGATTGATAGTTGCTGGGAGTGGAAGTGATGGTGCTGGGGTTAGAACAACATAGAAATAATGTGTGTGAGTTTCTTTACCCCTTGGACAGAGTCTACCCTAGATACCTGAATCTTTTTTGACCCTGGAGAAATAGGCCAGCCTAGAAGGAGATTTACCTATTAGGTCTCCTTTTTGCAATTAGAGTTTTCCTTTTGAGTCAGCCTTAAGCATTGGGTTTCTTGTTTCTTCTTGCCTGAGAAAACCTTACTAAATCACAGGAATTTCCCAAGAAGAAAGTACTTCAGACAGTACCCAGAGAGTCCATCCAAAAGGCCCCCACAATGATCCTACAACTGTCTTCGAAAATGTATCTCTTTCTCTCTCTCACACACACACATACATATATATGTGAGAATATATATGAATATGTGTGTATATGTATATATGTGAATATATATGTGTGTGTATATGTGTTTATACATACACATGTACATATATATGTGTATATATGTATACATATGTGTATATATACACACGTACATATATATGTGTATGTATGTATACATATATGTATATATACACACATATGTGTGTATGTGTATATATGTGTATACATATATGTATATGTATGTGTATATGTGTATATATGTGTATACATATATGTATATGTATATGTATATATGTGTATACATATATGTATATGTACATGTACATGTGTATATATGTATATGTATACGTGTATATATATGTATGTATACATATACGTATATATACATATACGTATACGTATATGTATATATACGTATATGTATACACACACACACAAACACACACACACACACACACACAGAGTCAAGTCAATCAATAAATATCTCTACTTGTTTCTGGCTCCTAGAAAGGATTTCTGCCTCTGCTTTGGGGTGGGGGTGGAGATAGTTGTTCTATTCTCTTTGAATACCATCAACAAATACCATCAACATTGTTTTGTGTAAAAGCAAGACATAAATCATTAATTGACAACCTACTACTGTCAATGATTTAACTGCCCAGTGGGTTCACCTTGCCCGCTGCCTAGATGGAGTTGATTTATCAAGACAGGGGAATTGCAAAGGTGAAAGAGTAATTCACGCAGAGCCGGCTGTGCGGGAGATCAGAGTTTTATTATTACTCAAATCGTCTCCCCGAGCATTCAAGAATCATAGTTTTTAATGATAACTTGGCAGGTAGGGGCTCAGGAAGTGGGGAGTGCTGATTGGTCAGGTTGGAGATGGAATCACAGGGGGTCGAAGTTAGGTTTTCTTGCTGTCTTCTGTTTCTGGGTGGGATGGCAGAACTGGTTGAGCCAGATTACTAGTTTGGATGGTGTTAGCTGATCCATCAAGTGCAGGGTCTGCAAAATATCTCAAGAACTGATCTTGGGTTTTACAACAGTGATGTTATCCCTGAGAGCAATTTGGGGAGGTTCAGATTCTTGGAGCCAGAGGCTGCATGACCCGTAAATTGTAATTTCTAATCTTGCAGCTAATTTGTTAGTCTTGAAAAGGCAGATTGGACCCCAAGCAAGAAGGGGGGTCTTTTTGGGAAAGGGCTGTTACCAATTTTGTTTCAGAGTAAAACCATGAACTGAATTCCTTCCCAAAGTTAGTTCGGCCTACACGTAGGAATAAATAAGGACAACTTAAAGGTTAGAGGCAAGATAGAGTCAGTTAGGTCTGACTTCTTTCACTGTCATAATTTCCTCAGTCATAATTTTGCAAAGATGGTTTCAGTGCTGGTCAGTCTACATTATTTATAGTATATTGCATAATTCACATGAAAACCACGTGCAGTAAGGATTATCATTATTCTCATCCCTTTTCCATATTAAAGCAACTAAAGCTCAGGGCAACAAAGCAAATACTCCCAAGGGGGGGTGTCAAAATGTTTATTCCAATCTCAGGCCCTAATTTAAAATCCACTATTTTTTACATGGCATTGCATTGCTTCTCAGTCTTCTTTCTCTCAAATCTCTTTCACATTGTATTAACAGGGTTTGAAAGTGGAGAGCCCTGCATGGTGCCACAGGATGGACTTTGCTACATGTTAGATAGAGAGTTTGATGCTAAGAATTGTGACACTTGCCCCAGAATAATTAGGGCTTTTATAAGACATTGCAGGCACAAAGTTCACAAAAGAAAAACTAGAATAGGTTAATTCATAAGCAGATGATTTCTATTTTCTTACCAAAATATTTCATTCCTTTGGTTGTACATCTCTCTTTTCCTCCCTTTTCAAGACTTGATTGGCAATAAGTTACAAGTGGTATCAGATACCTGACTCAGACTGGTTGAAGTGAAAAGAGAATTTTTTGGCTCATATGACTAGGAAGCTCAGGAATGGATAGGTCCTAGAATATGTCTTTCTCTTCAAGTTTCAACCCTGCTTGGTTTCATCTACTCAAAGATTTCCCTCAGAAGCCTGCCTGCATATCTGAACCCACATCTTCCTAGCTCTTCAGTGCCAATGGAAAAAGAATCCTACTGCCAAAGTTCATGTGTTAATTCCAAGAAAGACACTGGCTAAGCCTGCATAGGTTGTATATGAACACCTGTAAGCCAATCACTGTACCTGGATGGATGGGATGCTCTGCCCAGTTAAGGTCACATGCCCTCTGTTGAGCTAGGAGTAAGGGCAGACAATTAAGTCTATACTCTATCAAGACTGCATGGATGCAGGGAGGGATTCCCCAAAGGAATCAGAAGAAAAAGTGTTGGAAAGCATGCTGGATACACACACACACACACACACACACACAAATGGAACTAACACTGTCTTCTATCATAATAAAATAGGACAACTTCAAGATCTTTACATCTTATCTAAGCCTCCTAAAACTCTCAAAGGTATTGCCACTGGTGAGACATAGAAATGCTTTCTATGCAGTTCAGAATTGTCCTGATGGCTTTCTGAAACCACTCTGCCCCTTTGCTACTTTTCCTGCCTCTACCAATCCTCGCAGCATTTGAAAACCTGGGAACACACAGTCTCATCCCTAATTCCCACAGTCCATAAGCAAGATGCCGCCAGGTATTTAATCCCTTACTATGGCTGCCCCATCCTGTGGCCCAGTGTCGTCTATAGGATATGGATTTTATGAGATTCTGCTGCTTACTCATGAAGATTCTATGGAAGGCTTTCTTGACAGTGAGACATAATAAAGCCTGAATCCTTTGTTCAAAATAAGTTGAGCTGATTCTGAATGATAAACTGCAAATATTGGAGAAACATTGCTGTATAAATCTCATTCCTTTAGAGTTGGTTCTGGTGGAGATATACTAGTGAGAGTCATTTTAATATGCATCCTGATGAGCGGGACACGGGAATTGAAGTGAGGTGATGAAGAAGAAAGTCCAATGATTATGGAGACCACTAAGGAGAGTTGGTCACCCTGCTTCAAGTAATAAATGATGATTGTTAAAATTGTACGAAAGAACCATACGGCTCATTTCTATGAACCCAGAAAGAGCAGTATTTAAACTCAAGCTTTCCAGGTACTTTAAATCTGCCATTATGAAATATGATACCCAAGTAACATGAAAGGTGATGTGAAGGAGAGGTTTAATTACATAGTTACACTTGATTTGCTCAACTTTTTTTTTCAAAACACATATTGGAAGTGCCACTGCTGCATATACAGTCCCAGCAACTGAAGAGAGTCTCAGAACCAGTTACAGAACATTGAATAGTACACTGTCCTCTTTTTAGCTTTGGCTACCAGGAGGCCAAATTTTGTCCTCAATTCTTAAACTTTACATACAATTGTTTTTACATTTATTATCCCAATCTTCACCACAAACATAAGTGCTACTACACAGAATTTACAGATGCAGAACTGAGACTCAGAGGGATGAACGTCAGATGGGGGCAGACCCACAGCTGGAATCTTGTCTGGTAGGCTCCAATTTCACTCCTATATCAGTGCCCCTCTTCTGAAATTTCCATTCTGAACCCCACTTGAATGTGATCTCTTCCCTAAACTCCCCAGATCGCAGGCTTGTTGTATTAGGCTACCACAGTGATGAATATCAATGGGCTACCACATTGTGCCAAGGCTTTTAAGAGTTTTTGAGCATCACTAATGTACTGACCTTTTCAAGCACTAAGCAACTGTTCAAATGTTATAAGATCTCCTTCAAGACAATTCTGTTTCCCACACATTGATTCCACCTGGATAGATAAGCTGAACGTGGGTTTTCTGGAACATGGGTTTTATGTTATTAATGTTGCAGATGCAAAAATATCTCCAAAATTAATGCTAGGGAGAGGTGAAATAAATGACTCTTTGGACACTGTGCCAGCTGGATGCTCATTATTATACTAATGTTGCCCATGCAAAGCCTTCAGTGACATCCTCCAATATATGCAAATATGCATTGGAAAAAATGAAAATGTATGTAAATGATGCAGAGGTTACATTGGCCTATTAACATCACAAATCCCCATTTACAGTCTACTTTTAACTTAAGTGATCTTTCTAATAGGAGAACCACTTATGAAGTTAATCTGGAACGAAATCACAGCGTGTCAATTAAAAGGGTGTGACAATGAGACCACCATCAATTGGTACCTTTTAGCAGATGTCTTAATTAGGCTTCTCGGTGGCAGATTGACCAACCACACTCTGTGAAAGTCATTTTCAAGTTTGCATCTGAGGGCTCTCTTTTTCAAACTTTCTCTTTTTCTTCTTTATGTTTAAATCCTGCCTATTACAAGGTTTCCCTCTGTACATTTTTTCCCCAAAGATCTTATTCTTTTTCTCTTTTCTTCTTACTATAAGAGTATGCCAGAGAGAATATTTCACCCCTAGGGGCTGGGGCACTGAAAGCCTTCATTTATTTGAAGTATTTGTGTTATCTTAAACATTTATTTGAAATTTGCATTCTCCCTCTTAAAACAGCCAGGCTTATTTTACTATAAAATTTTGTTTAAAGTCATATACCATCTAGTAAAATTGAAGCCATGTTATTCTGTATTTTTGTCTATCTGTGGCTCATGATCTAAGTGGTAGGGGTAGGCCTTACATACTTAAGTTTGAAAAGCATGAATTGAATGAGAAGAGCTTCAGGACCATTCAAACCGAGCTCAAAACTTGATGCTGCTATTTATTAAGGGCGTGACTTGGGGCAAGTTATGCAGTCCTGACTGAATTCTTCAATGCTAGCAATCCTACTTTCCTACTTTCTTTTCATTCCAACACCTAGCTCAGGACCTGACACACAATTAATGCCCAGACTTTTTTTTTTTCAATAAATGCTGTCTCTATGCCTAAATAGTTTTTTCTTTCTAAAATGATGATAACATCTTAGCATCTACATCATAGTGTTTTGGTGAGTATTTTAAAGAAATATTTCCCCTTCTTTTAGAAAGAATAATTTCCCTGTAGAAGTAAATAACTATTTTGTGATTAAAAAATGCCTAAGCAAATTTAGATGCTACTAATTAAGACAAGTGTTTTATTGCTTTTCTTAGGAGAGAAAAAATAAAATGCCATATATAGAATGTAATTAGAAATTAAGAGTGAAGTATCTCCTGTTGTTATAGACCAGAGGTTAACATACATTTACTGAGGAGTGAGATAGCAAATATGTTCAGTTTTGAAGGCCATACTGTCTTTGTTGCAACTACTCATCCCTGGCATGTACTGCGAAAACAGTCATAGACAATGCTAACCAAATGGGTTAGGTAGCTATGTTCCAATAAAATTGTATTTACAAAAATACATGGCAGGTTGGGCTTGGAAAGCCATACAGACTGTACAGACCCCTCTACAGACTATTTAAATGTTACATCCTGGAAATTGCATTAGACATATTTAAATAGTTTGTTTTAGTTTTTAAAATAAAGATACCAGATGAAATTAATTTAAGTTTAACAGGATAAATGTAAACCATAAAGCACAATCTGAAACACAAGTACGTCATCTCTGAATGTTGAAGACAAGTAAGACAACATTGTTCAGACGTAAGACATGATATTTAGCCATGTAAGATGCAACATGTAGCCTGGCTTTCCTTTTTTTTTTTTCTTTTTTTTGAGACGGAGTTTTACTCTTG
Source organism: Nomascus leucogenys (assembly GCF_006542625.1). Lineage (NCBI taxonomy): Eukaryota > Metazoa > Chordata > Mammalia > Primates > Hylobatidae > Nomascus > Nomascus leucogenys. Next base: position 71,194,496 of record NC_044400.1, read on the forward strand.
TCACCTAGGCTGGGATATAATGGCCCAGTCTCACTGCAATCTCCACCTCCTGGGTTCAAGCATTTCCCGCCTCAGCCTCCTGAGTAGCTGGGATTCCAGGCACCTGCCACCACCCCTGGCTAATTTTTGCATTTTTAGTACAGATGGGGTTTCACCATGTTTGCCAGGCTGGTCTTGAACTCCTGACCTCCGGTGATCCACCCACCTCGGCCTCTGAAAGTGCTGTGATTACAGGCATGAGACACCCCGCCCAGTCCCCTCTTATTTATTTATTTATTCATTTATTTTTTGAGACAGGGTCTCACTGTCACTCAGGCTGGAGTGCAGTGATGAAATCAAAACTCACGGCAGACTCAACCTCCCAGGTTCAAGTGATCCTCCCACCTCAGCCTCCCAAGTAGCTGGGAACACAGGTATGTGCCACCATGCCCAGATGGTTTTTGGTTTTGCTTTTTGTAAAGACAGAGTTTTGCTACAGAAGTGCTGGGAAGGGAGGGGTGTGGTCCCTTTAAATGTTATGGAAAGAGGTAGCAAAGTGCTGGGAAGAGGACTGCACGGTCCTGGTTAGGGTTCCACCTCCAGGCCTGTGCCCACAGGCCTAGGTGAGGACAGATATTTTTGTTTTCCTGCTTCAGTGTTGCATTTCCACCCTGGCCTGCCACACCTCCATCCTGTGCTATAAAATCTCCAAGACCCAGCAGGGCATGGTGGCTCACGCCTGTAATCACAAAGTTTTGGGAGGCTTAGGTGGGCAGAACATGAGGCCAGGAGTTCTAGACCAGCCTGATCAACATGGTGAAACCCCATCTCTACTAAAAATTGAAAAATTAGCCGGGCATGGTGGTGTGTGCCTGTAATCTCAGCTACTCAGGAGACTGAGGCAGAAGAATCGCTTGAACCCGGGAGGTGGAGGTTGCAGTGAGCCGAGATTGCACCACTGCACTCCAGCCTAGGCGACAGAATGAGACTCCACCTCAAAAAAAAAAAAAAAAAAATCTCCAGGAGCACATCAGCAGAAAAACACACGAGTGGCTGGACGTCGAGAGGAATGCACCAACAGGCACTGGCATGTCGGCAGGCCACTGACGATCTGAACAATGCAAAGTTTGGCTGGGGCAGTCTGAAGAGAGCCTGGGCTACCGGGCGGCCTGACTCCAGGGGAAAACCATCTTCCTTCTGACTCCCCCATCTGCTGAGAGCTACTTCCACTCAATAAAACCTTGCACTCATTCTCCAAGACCACGTGTGATCCAATTCTTTTGGTACACCAAGACAAGAACCCCAGGATATAGAAAGCCCTCTGTCCTTGCAATAAGCAGGGGTTTAATTGAGTTGACTAACACAAACTGCCTACAGATGTCTAAACTGAAAGAGCACCCTGTAACCCACTGGGGCTTCAGCTGTAAACATTCACCCCTAGACCCTTCCGTGAGGTTGGAGCCCCACAGCCTGCCCGTCTGTATGTTCCCCTAGAAGTTTGAGCAGTGGGACACTGAAGAAGTGAGCCACTGCCCCGTCACACGCCCTGCGAGAGGGACAACGGAACTTTTCCCATTTCAACTGGGGGATCATCTGGGATTTGAACCCAGGGCCTCTCACTCCACATTAGGGACCATTTTTCCTCCAGATTCTGAGAGCCAAAGTAGTCCCAATGGTTCAGGATACACTCCAGAGGACTATAAGCTGGGGGTGATGAAGATAACTGGTTGCCCATTCTGAAAGTCAGGGACTAGAGGCATCTCTCATTCCCTTCCTTCTTTCAGCAAATACTCAGGATGTGATGGAGGGAAAAGGCAAGCATCCTCCCTTCACTCTCCACCTCTTGTCCCTGAGCCCCGATGACCTTGGCAGATGCTGGCCAGGGGTAACAATGCAGTATGTACTTGCAAAGCAGGGAAAACCTGGAGAACAGAAATTAAGTGCCCTCATCTATGCCTCCCTTTCTCCCTGCTGTTGGCAAACTTTGAATTCCCTGAGCCTGTTTATGCCATGAAGCATGACCTCCTTCCGTGGGGTGGGGTTCAGTCACGAGGAATTGGTCCTGCCCATTTACATTGTGCCCGTTGCCTTGCTTTGGATCCCTCAGACCTGGCTTTTCTTTCTAGGGCCTCAGCCTGAAGCTTGGAATCAAGTTTGGGACTGAAAAGGCATTTCAGAGGCTGTTTTATCCATTTAGTGCCTCAAATAAGCCCTGCTGAATTTGCAGTTATTAGCCAGCAGGGGTCATTCCTCTGTTAACTTCCCCATCAGAAACAGAGTTGCAAGGGGGAGCCTTCTCACTTAGAAAAGGGAGAAAGGGAAAAACAGTTTAAGGAGGAAAAATGGGGAGATTCTGGGGGAAGGACTACTTGCATAGTGCAACTGGCTCCCTCTAATTCTTGTATCTTTCCCTTGGTTCAGACTGGGTTGAACTCCTTGGCCAGGGGAGAAAAGGTTCCATTGGCACAGCAGGTGAGAAGTGCCCATCCATTGGCCCTGTGGGGTTGCAGCTACCACCGTGGCTTTCTCCCACCACATCTCATGGCTGTTGGGCTCTGCCTTTGCCTGCTGCGGGCACACTCAGGCAGCCGAACTGGGAGGGGAAAGGGTAAGGAGAGGTGCCCAGAGCCATGCATGCCTATAGCTGTTGAGGTGGAGGCATACATGGCACCTCTAGGAAAAACTAATCTTATTTGCACCTTTGGCAGCTGAGCCAAAAGTTCAGTTTACTTAGTAAAATTGCCACAGCCTGTAGCAAAACTCTTAACATTATAAAGGAAGAAATAAGAGCCATTTCAAACCATGTGACCAGAAAGAAAACAGATGAAAGGAAAACAGAGCCTCTTACCTGCAGGAAAGAGAGAGAGGTGGCAGGGTTTTGGAAGAAAGGCAGATCTGACAGTTTCACAATCGCTCATACTAACCTCTGAGATCCCAGATGAGCCCCCAATTGAAACGGAAAATGTTCCCTCATGCCCCTCACAGGGTGTGTGACAGGGGGAGTGGCTCACTTCTTCAATGCCCCACTGCTCAAACCTCTAGGGGAGCACATAGATGGGCAGGCTGTGGGGCTCCAACCCCATGGCAATGTCTAGGGGTGAATGTTTACAGCTGAAGCCCCAGTGTGCATGTGTTACACCGTGCTCTTTCAATTCAGCCGTCCATAGGCAGCTTGTGTTAGTCAGCTCAATTAGACCTCTGCCTTATTGCAAGGACAGAGGGCTTTCTGTATCCTGGGGTTCTTGCCTTGCTGTACCGAAAGAATTGGATCACACGTGGTCTTGGAGAATGAGTGCAAGGTTTTATTGAGTGGAAGTAGCTCTCAGCAGATGGGAGCCAGAAGGGAGATGGTATGCCCCTAAAGTCAGTTCACTCAGTGGCCCGGGCTCTCCTCCAACTGCCCCAGCCAAACTCTGTGTCATTCTGCCAGTCAGTGACCTGCCGGCATGCCAGTGCCTGTTGGTGTGTTCCTCTCGACATCCAGCCATCTGTATGTTCCTCTGCTGATATGCTCCTCTCAACATCCAGCACTTTTGTGTCTGCCTGCTAGGGTCTTGTGGTTTTTATAGGCACAGGATAGGGGCATGGCAGGCCAGGGTGGAAATGCAACATATGGGCAGGAAAACAAAAATACCTGTCCTCACCTAGGTTCATGAGCACAGGCCCAGAGGTGGAGCCCTAGCCAGAACCATGCCCTCCTCTACCCAGCACGTCCCTGCCCCGCTCTGTATTATTTAAAGGGACCACATCATTCCCTTCCCAGCACTTCTGAATCAGTTTCCCCATGTTGCCCAGGCTGCTTGAACTCCTGGGCTCAAATGATCCCTCCACCTCGGCCTCCCAAAGTGCTGGGGTTGCAAGCATCAGCCACAACACACAGCCTAGCCTTCCCTATTTAAATAAACTTTATCTCAAAACATTTTGCACTGACTTCAGTGAGGACTAATGTGATGTTGCAGGGCTGTTTCTGCAGAGATTTGAAGCCTAATATATCATAGGCTTCAGGGTGTAGGACTGTTGTCTAATGGCAAGGAGAAACAGATCAGGCAAATGCTTGGCTCTCAGATGACCTTAGTTAAGTCACCAACCTATTGTCCGAAACAGAAGAATATAGGAATAATAGAATTAAAAATGTTTCTCTTGGGCCCTCAGAGAGCAAGGGTTGAAGTGCCATGTCAGGAGAAAACACAGTAATCTTAATTATATACCCCAGGGGACAATTTGGTGGAATAGAAAAAGCACAGATATTTGGAGACAAAAATCGAAATTCAAATCTCAGTTTTGCCACTTATTTTATGACGAAGAACGAAGTTCTTTAATCCTTCTAATTCTCAGTTTATTCATTCATCTGTAAAGTAAAGATGACAAAATCTGTCCTTAAAGTATGTGGTTGGTTGAGAGGTTTCAGTGAGCTGGACGCATGAGCTAATATACGTTCGTAGCACAGTCGATAATGCACAGTACGAGCTCCATAAATGTTCATTTCTTTACTTTCCCATCTCCTTTCCCCAACTGCACATAAAATAAGACCTTTCGGCTGCTCTCAGCCAGACCATCCATTTCCCCTGCTAATAAATGAGAGTTTTATTGTTCCTTCTCAGATGTTGAATTATACTATTGGTATCACTGCTACTGTATCTTAATCCTTTTGCTAATGTACCATTTTACCTTGAATTGTTACATAGTGTCCTGCCCCTCCTACTCCTCTCCTGCCTTGCTGCAAAGTCATGAGTCAATTCTTTTCAAATATTATTGTCCTAATAATAGCAGTCTCTTATAAGAACATCTAATTGCCCTCACTCATTATATTTCACTTTTTAAGTCATCTAGCTGTTTACAGTTGTTCCTTTCTTTTATCCAGTTGCATTTATCCATTTAAAAGCCTAGTGTTATATGTATTTGTGCGTAAGTATACTTTATACTTACACACACGCACTCACACACACACATATCCTTTTTCCTAATTTCCTGAGACCTTTTTTTTAGTAAATAAGTTATTATTTGGTAAATAAATAAATTATTAGCAAACAAGATTTGAGAGAAATGCATTAATGTAGTTAGAATGTTTAAGAAAATGCAAACTTTTCAGGCCTGGTGAAACGCACGCTTTAGTAGCATCCATCTGCATTCTTTTGACATTTAAAATTTCAATTGCTGCTAATCTATTCATTAGAGAAGATCAAATACGACTTGTTTTAGCAAGTTTTGACTTTTCTATTTCATTTTCAGCAAACCATAAAAGCTCAATGTCTAAGGATTTCACCTTCAAGGTTGATATCATATACAAGCATAAATTTGAGCTCACTGGGCTGAAGGTCTGATGTGCAAAAGAGAATCTCTCAGATGGAATACAGGATTAGTTGACTTAACACTGAATATTTGGAGACTAACGCAGGTGCTCAGAAATATGGGGGTGGGGTGTCAGAAGTCTACTGAAATCTTAGAAATAATTATTATTCCAAGCAGCACTAAGAGACTGGAGATGAGCTGACCTTAACAAAACAGCACTCTCTGGTCCTGCTGCCCCTAATCTCATTCTTCTCCCATGCATTCTTCTCACTGTGGCTAGAATTATCTTTATAAACTGCAAATCTGATCTTGCACAACATACTTCAATGGCTCTCTATTATAGACAGCAAGACATTCAAACTCTTTGGGATGAGTTTTAAAATTTCCTTATCACTGTCTAATGAGGATATATCCTACCCCCATTTCCTAATATTCCCTTACATATAGGGTTACTAGACTTAGTAAAGAAGAAAGAAAGAAAACCAGTTAATAATATTTTGTATGTCCCATGCAATATTTGGATGTACTTATACTAAAAAATTATATCTTGTTTATCTGAAATTTAAATTTAACTACATGTTCTGTATTTTATCTGGCAAGCCTACTTACATGGATATCATTATCCAACCAAACTGAACTGTTCTTGTAGTTTCTTAAATGTACTTTTCTACCTTGCTTAATTATTTCTGCAAGAGCAGGACCATGTAAACAATCCCAAATGTTTTGCACATTGTTGATAGAGACAAGAAGTAGTTGTTGAAGGAAGAAAGGGAGGGAAGAAAGAGAGGCAGAAAGAATGGGGTAAGGGAAAAGAAAAATACTTTTAAATATCACAGAGGCTTATATTCTCCCTAAAGTAAAAACCTTCTATTTCTAATTTCTCTGGAAATCCTTTCCTTGCTCCTCTCGATGGAGTTAAATGTTTCTTCATCTGAGCTTCCATAGCATCATAATATATACCCCTAAAAGAATGTGCTATAGTTCTGCTATTATTATTTAGTCACCTTAATCTCCTACTAGACCAAATTTATCAATAGCAGGGAGTAATTTTTCTTTTTATTGTTTACTTTTTCCCATGGTGCCTGGGACATTGGAGGCATTCAATAAATGTTTGGTTAAATGCTTGGTTAAATGAAAATTGTACTAAAATAACTAATAAGATTGGTTAATTTTTAAAATAGATCCAGAAACATCTCAGGCTATTTTTTTTAAAGAACCAAGGATTTGAGATACTTTGCCTAAAAAGATCCTTCAAAGTCAAAATGAAGCATTGCTAAAGGCTTCTCGGTCCTATCCCGTGAGGAAGCAGTTGATTTTAGAGATTCAAGCCAAGCAGCCTGGCAAAGCTACCACTACGTTGAGGGATCCTCTGTAAGAGAATCCATTTAAGGCCACCAGACACAGCTTTTAGTGGATATATTCGTGTCAACAACATCCAGGTGTGCATCATGGAATGCAGCCAAGGTGGCATGGAAACTACCATCTGGAAACACAGCTCGATTTTCCCAAGAGAGGCTTCCTCTACAGACAAATACTTCTTCTTGAGTTCCTGAGGCTTTTTCTTTCCTGGACACTTCTGGCACGTGAAGTCTGGAACCCATCTGGAGTCCCAAGTCCAGTGTCCTCTGACTCGACCAGCCTGAAGCTGAGGGATGAGTGAACTTCTTATATCCACATGTCTGTGAGATATATACAGATAGCATATATATAGGTTTTTGTCCACAGCTCCTGACTCATAACCTCCATAGCCCTTGTTATAGACTTTTGTTACAATGTTGGGTGTGTTAGGACTCAGGGGCAGGCCTCAGAAAACACAGTCTCTCTGACCTTCCCTTGCCTTTCTTTCACCTGCTCCAAATCTCTCCTACCTTTCTGATTGTGGGTCTTAAGGCCCACCCCAGAAAGGTTCCTGCCCTTTAGCGTTGAAGAAAGAGTGCTGATGTCATGAAGTTTCAGTAAAAATCCAACAGGACTTGGTTGGGGAACTGCCAGATAGCTGACCACACGGAGGTTCCTAGAGGGTGGTGCACCCAGGGAGGGTATGGAAACTCCACACCCCTTCCCCCATACCTCGCCCTATTTATCTCTTCATCTGTGTCCTTTGCAATATCCTTTATAATAAACCAGTAAAACAGGAATTTGTTTTCCCTGAGTTCTGTAAGCTACTCCAGCAAATTAACTGAACTCGAAGATGGGGTCCTGGGAACCCCACCTTGAGGCCAATCAGTCAGGAGTTCCGTAGGCCTGGACTTGTTACTGGTATCTGGGGACACTGGAGGTCAGTCTTGGAGACTGAGGCCTCAACCTGTGGAATCTGATACTATCTCCAGGTAGAATGCCTCCAGGGAGAATGCCACCCAGCTGGTGTCTGCTGCTTAGTGTGTGGGGAGAAATCCCCACACATTGGGTCACAAAAGTCTTCCTCTGTGTTGTTTATTGTGGTGGTGGTGGTGTGAGAGCAGAGGAAAAATTTGGTCTGAGAGTTTTCCCAAAGCAATGTCTAATAAAGATAGCCCCACACAGGCCTACATGAGCACCTGCTAGAGTGACCCTGTTAACATGTGAGTCCGATCTTATCAGTGTCTTTCTCAAGAGCCTCCTGTGGTCTCCATCTCACCCAGAATAAAAACCAAAGTCCTCAAAATGAACCCTAAAGACATACAGGACCTGTCACCCTGCTACCTCTGCAACATCCTCTTCTCGCATTCTTCCTGCCATAATAGCCTCTTGCTGTTGCAGAAACTCTCCTGCATGCTTCCATCTCAGGTCTCTTAAACTGGCTGTTCCTGTGCCTGGAACATTTCTCCCCATGAAATCCACATGGCTGGCTCCCTTACCTCTATAGGGTCTTTCTTCAAATGCCATCTTGTCATTGAGGCCATCCCCTCATCCCTCCCTTTTTATTTTTCCTTATAGCAATTATTACCTTCTATCATACACATTCCATTATATATTTTATTTTGTCTTTCTCCTTTAGAATGTAAGCTCCATGAGGGTGCAACTTTTGTCAGCTATATTTACAGCTGAATCCCCAGAGCATAAGAGAACACCTGGTAATAAGTTCACATAACATTTTTGAGCAAGTAAGCATCTGCGCTCATTGGTCAAATAATCATCAACAGCAAAACCGGGGGAAGTAAAAAAAATAGCAGATATCAAAGTCCAAAGAAAAATCAGGACTGCTTGACTTTACTGTTCTTGGGTTGCCTCTCCAGAGCATCTTTGAGTTGCAATTTTCCTCCTCGATGGAATGGGAACACTTCCTTTTCTAGTTACTTTAATTATAGCTCTGCTTGTCCCAGCCCTTCAGAGCTGTAGGTATTAGCAATTCTGCAATCAAGATTCTGCAGTGCCTCTGAATTTTAGAGTGGGGTCTTCTCAGCAGGTGGAGTCTACATCTGGTCTGGCAGTCACTAGCAGAGTGACTAAATGGCTGATCTGAGTTGCTGGGAGCTATTAAGCCAAAGTCTTTCTCAATGGCCCCTTTGCACATACTCAGTTGTAGGATTTGGCATCTGTCACAATGAATAGACCTGAGGTCCATTGGAACTCAAGTCCTGAAAACCCACTTAACTGTGTCAAGTTCCTCTCTGCAGAGACTAAACCCTGCCCCTACAAATCCAGTTACTTGATGACTGCCATTCCAAAAGGGACCAAGATGCCACTCTATACCTGGGAAAGGATGGTATAGAGTCAGACGCGCTTCAGTTCAAATTTCAGCCCCTTCATTTCCCATCAGAGTTGTCCTGAACAAGTTCACTCCCTCTGGGTCTCTGCTTTCTCAGTTGTGAATGGAAGTATTGTTCAGATCGCGGGACAATTATGAGAATTTACAGAGACAATACAGGAAAATCTCTCAACATGACAGCAGCATAGATAAGTCGTTCAGCAAATCTGAGGTCCCTTCTAACTTTTGGAAAATTCAAGCTAGTCTACTCTGCCCCCTGGCTGACCCTTGGCCACCAAGCCCAACCTGGCTCTTTCCAAAGTTCAACATGCCACTGTGAACCCTGAGAATGAGCCTGCTGGTCACCCCACTTGGGAGCACACCCTGCAGCCTGCTGGGCTGCTATTTGATCCCATCAGAGCCCCGGACGTGGTTCTTGATACCTGTAGGCTTTAGTGAGAAATAAGGATAGGCTGTGTGAAATTGGGTTACAAGCTTTAAAGTACTGCTTCAAATATGAGGCACTAGCTTTTTAATGTAAATTTTAAATCCTGCAGAAAAAGGCAAAAAGAATTTCCCATACATCAGGGACCCCTACATAATCACTGTGATATGCAGTTTTCCATACTTCATTCCCAATGACTTAGCCAGTTCAATATAAGCGTTCACATTTTTAAAACAGAGAAACTGTGGCCCAGATATTTTAACACCTGGGTTCATGAAGCAAACTTGCAATGAAGGAGAGTTTAAATCCAAATGGCTCTGATTCAATAGATCATGCTTTTTGAACTTCATCATGCTTCTCACAAAGATATGTTTAACAAACCAAAAATTATTCTAAGCCAATTCACCAAGTTGACCAAAATTAACCAAAAAGCCCATCATATGAACTTTCTCTGTCAATAAAAAGTGACTTCTCTTTTACTTTATTTTTATATGGACAATTAAGGAAACAGTAGCCCATGAGAATGGAAACTCCTGGAATAAGGTGGCATGTCTCATTTATCTGTCTAACCACAGAGTTCCTTTCACACAACAGGTTATGAGAATTTTTGTTAAATGCACTCTTTATACCTAGAATTTTAAATTGTTTTCCATAATTGAAAATAATAAGGCTGGCTGGGCATGGTAGCTCATGCCTATAATCCCAGCAATTTGGGAGGCCTAGGTGGGAAGATTGCTTGAGCCCAGGAGTTCGAGACTACCCTGGGTCCGAACATTATGAGACCCTGTCTCCACAAGAAAAAAAAAAAAGAAAACAATATAGCTGAATGAGTGGCACATGCCTATAGTCCCAGCTACTCTAAAGCCTAAAGTGAGAGGATTGCTTGGGTCTGGGAGGTTGAGGGCTGCAGTGAGCCATGATCACACCACTGCACTCTAGCCTGGGTGACAGAGTAAGACCCTATCTCAAAAGGAAAAAAAAAAAAGGAAGCTTTTTATAATATATGAAAAAAGACCAAAAAATCCAACTTTTACTATCCAGGTAACTACTGTTAATATTTTAGAATACTTTCTTCTATCTGAATGATGTGTATATTTTTCATTGCAATATTATGGTATGTTAAGGTTAAATATAGCTATTTTTAATACTGTCCACTTACTTTTCATTAAGCAAAGCAAATTTCTTTCTGTAGAAAATTTTAAAAATAAAAAAGACACAAAGAATATGTAAGACACAATTTAACTTTATAAAAACAATGATCAATATAATCAATCATATATAATTATAATCTATCATAGATAATGAAGTATATAACTAATGATAACCAGAAACAGCTACTTTTGCTTATGTCCTCCACTTTTTCTATGCATTTTAATGTGCTTGAAATAATGACATGCACACTGCTTTCAAGTGTAAAAAACTCAGACATGTTCATAACTCCTAGATGAAAGATAAAATGGAGTGGCTTAATGACAGATAATATCTGCCAGTGGGTGGTTTATTTCTTTCCAAAACCTTGGGCTTTTTCTGATTTTAATATAAATTTTAAAGATGCAGAAAATTATTATTCGAGTTCTGTGGCATTGAAAATGGTCATATGTCACTCTCTGCAGCTCCACTTTATAGAGAAGAAATGGATTGTTTTGCTATTAATTTTCTCAGTGGTGTTTTAAACATTTCAGTATTTTAGCAATCTTTATCAAGTACTTGAACAGAATAGTAGGAATTACTGTTTAAAATGGGCATCAATCATGGAAACAATTTCTTTCTTTTTTTTTTTTAATTTCACTTTAAGTTCCAGGATACATGTGCAGAGCCTGCAGGTTTGTCACACAGGTAAACATGTGCCATGGTGGTTTGCTGCACCTATCAAACTGTCACCTAGGCATTAAGCCCCACATGCATCAGCCATTTGTAATCATGGACACAATTTTCACATCAAAGGTGGAATAAAGAATTCTGGAAACACATTCCCCTGAAAGTTGGAGGAAGAACAAAACCAATGAGGGTATCACATCAAGGCCAAGCTTTGCCCTTGGATAAACAACTGCACCATGACCGAAATCCTGAGAGTGGAGTCCAATTTGAGTAAAGGGAGATCCACCAGGCTCTGCAGGCCCTGCTTTTCCCATTCTTGGCCTCTTCATTTGTAATCAATTTTGGTAATGTAGAATATGTCCTCAGATACTTTCCCTCCTCCCACTCACCCCCAATCAGTAATCAGGAAATAAATTGTCTGAGTCTCAGTTTATCAGGGAATGACTTTTTCATACAAAAGACTACTTGGAGGAGAACAAAATTCTCGGTGCAAAATATTGCTTTTCCACTTAAAAATTCTGCAGACGCAATTCTATTCAAAGACACTTTGGCATTCAGTGCTGCAGAAGGAAATCCCAAAGCCTTCCCGATTTCTGTTCCTTTGTAAAAACCAGTCTGAGAGTTTAGTTTTGTTTGTTTCATTTCGTGCCTGCATGTATCCTTGTAGGATTCCTTTGTCTTTATATTTTGGTCAAACTTTTCACCAGAGTAATTTTACAACAAAAAACATATTCTGTAAACAGCCTAGCAAAAACTACTGAGAAATAGTGTGCAAAGATAAGAGTATTCACAGTACCAGTTTTATAGTTGAGAAATAAAAAGGAAACATTTACTGAGTTGGATAAATTACAGTGCATCTATACAAAAAATCCCTTTGACAATTTCAAATATTAACTAGAGCTTCATGTTCTAATAAGAAGAAACACCTACAATATATTGCTAAATGAAAAAAAAAGCTAGGTGCAGAAAGTTTACTGTGAGAATCTTGTTGTTCAAAAAACTAGTGAATATTTGCAGGAGCTGGTATATGCAGAGTGAAGATCTGAAAGGCTTTTCAGCAAACTAATAACACCCTTACCTCTGGAGAACAGAAAAGGAGAAGCAAAGAGAAGCTTTTATTATTTACATTATACCCATTTGAGGTGTTTGAATATCTTATAATTTTTATAATTAAAAATAAAGAAAAATTACATGCAATTGCATATTGCAGTAATCTTTTTGTTTTTTTGCTGCTTGTTTTACTAACATTACTTGTAACTTAAAGAAACAATTTTAACATTTATACATTGGTTTTTATAAGTAGGAATTTTTTTGAAAGTATTTTTTATTTGTCTTTTCTCTCTCAAGTAGAAAGACTTATAATTCTTAAGTTAAAGCTACTATCTCAGACTTTTTAAGCAAACATATGCTCTCTCATCGTTTTCATCTCTGTCCTATACTTTCTAGGAGAGTTCTAAAATTTGGCCCTCATAATACAATATAATTTTCCATAATCTCAATTAAGTTTTCCACTGCTTGTTAATGCTGATGTAATTCTGCTGTTGCACTTTTGGCTGCCTATAAATTCTTCCTTATCTCATCCAGTTCTTTTTACATGACATTTTGTTCTTTCTTTGAAACATTTGTCCTATTTCCAACAGAAATCCAAAAGAGATGAGATGCAAGGTTTGTCCTTGAATCTCAGGACTCCAAATAATTTCCTTAAAACAAAAATCTATTTCCTTCAGCAGATGGGTGTCAAGGATTTGATCTTGCTGGGAGCTTGCACAATAACTTTGGATAACCAGTGCTCAATATGTCTCCACTGTGATTGCTGTCCTTGTTGAGGCTCATATTCTTCATGTTTTGTAGTTTTCTCATCCCCAAATAAAATAAAATGTATCAAAGTCTAGCGTTTACCAGAAGACCTCAAGGATGAATGTTCCTTGACCCTACTTCATTCTAGCCAAATCTTCTGTTTCAAGGTGTAACTGATATGGGAGGGAGGCAGAAAAGTGCTGGGTAGAGAAGGGTGGGGTCCCCAGTGAGGGCTCCACACAGGTAAACGTGTGCCATCGTGGTTTGCTGCACCTATCAACCCGTCACCTAGGCATTAAGCCCCACGTGCATCAGCCGTTTGTAATCATGGACACGATTTTCACATCAAAGGTGGAATAAAGGATTCTGGAAACACATTCCCCTGAAAGTTGGAGGAAGAACAAAACCAATGAGGGTATCACATCAAGGCCAAGCTTTGACCTTGGATAAACAACTGCACCATGACTGAAATCCTGAGAGTGGAGTCCAATTTGAGTAAAGGGAGATCCACCAGGCTCTTCAGGCCCTGCCTTTCCCATTCTTGGCCTCTTCATTTGTAATCAATTTTGGTAATGTAGAATATGTCCTCAGATACTTTCCCTTCTCCCACTCACCCCCAGTCAGTAATCAGGAAATAAATTGTCTGAGTCTCACAAACCTAGGTGAGGACAGGCACTCCTGTTTTCAGATCCAAATGTTGCATTTTCCAAGACCTCTCTGGCCCACCATGCCCCCTATTCTGTGCCTATATAACCCCCAAGACCCTAGCAGGCATACACACAAGTGTGTGGATGTCAAGAGAAACACACAGGCAGAAGAACACACCAACAGACACTGGCAGCCATTGATGGTGGGATGACGTGGAATTTGGCTGAGGACAGTTGGAGGATAGCCCAGCCACAGAGCAGCCTGACCCAAGGGAAGACCACCTTCCCACTCCATCCCTCTCCTGCTCCCCAGCCATCTGCTGAGAGCTACTTCTACCACTCGATAAAACCTTGCACTCATTCTCCATGGCAACGTGTGATCTGATTTTTCCGGTACACTATTGCAAGAACCCCGGGATACAGAAAGCCCTATGTCCTTGTGATAAGGCAGAGGGTCTGATTGAGCTGATTAACACAAGTCGCCTGCAGATATCTAAGCTGAAAGAGCACACTGTAACACACTGGGGCTTCCAGAGCTGTAAATACCCAACGCTAGACACTGCTGTGGGGTTGGAGTCCATGATCCCCAAGATCTGCCCATCTGCATACTCCCCCTAGAGGTTTGAGCTGCAGGCACCAAAGAAATGAGTCACTCCCCCGTCACACACCCTGCTAGTGGGATAAAGGAACTTTTCCCATTTCATAACTCACTAGCTGAATGCCCACAGCTCCTAGATCAGCTTCACATTCCAGCAGGCTTTATTAACCATGGCTCTGGTAGACTAAAATAGAATTCTGTCCAACTTCTTCCTGGATTTCTGATAAGATAGACAGTTAATGAGTGGAAATAATCATCACGCAGTTACGCTATGCATCACTACCACAAAAACCCTCCTGCTCCTGCCTTCCAACCCCTGCCCTGTGGTCTTTGGAGCAGGATCTTCTCTGAGGCTGGAAAATAAATAACGGAAGAGGAGAGGAACACAATTCTGCCTCATAAAATGGAGAAAACGCACAGGACAAGGATGGCTAAAAGGGACCCTGGTAGGGTTTGACTGTGTCCCCACCCAAATCTCATCTTGAATTGTAGCTCCATAGTTTCACATGTCATGGGGGGAACCCCATGGGAGGTAATTGAATCACAGGGGCAGGTATTTCCTATGCTGTTCTTGTGACAGTGAATAAGTGTCATGAGATCTGATGGTTTTATAAAGGAAGTTCCCCTGTACACATTCTTTTGCCTGGTGCCATGTAAGATGTCCCTTTGCTCTTCCTTCATCTTCCACCATGATTGTGAGGCTTCCCCAGCCATGTGAAACTGTGAGTCCATTAAACCTCTTTCCTTTATAAATTACCCAGTCACAGGTATGTCATTATTAGCAGCATGAGAACAAACTAATACAGACCCAGACAGGAGGCACCACAAGGGCTACCCATGACTTTCTCAAACATGTTTGACATGGTTAGTACCATGTTTGAAATAAAATTAGGCCAATGTTAAAAAACAAATAAGAGCACACAAATAAAATCCAAATTTCTAGCTTTCTCTGAACTGTAAAAATATTTGGCAAGTCCATGTCTGCATTCTTAGAAGACAACAATTGGATGTGTCTTCATAGACCATGTGCCCTCTCAACTTCGCCTCTGTGCCTCCCTGGTCAACCTACTCATTTTCATTACCTTAGGCATTTCCATTTTCAACACTTCGCATAAACTTGAGTTTTCCATTGTATTAGTTTCCTAGGGTTGCCCATAATACAACAAAAATATATCCTTCCTCTCACAGTTCTGGAGGTCAGTCCAAAATAAAGTGCCAGCAGGGGCATGCTCTCTCTGAAGTCTCTACGACAGAGTCCTTCCTTGCCTCTTTGAGCTTTTGTTGGCTCCGGGCATTCTTTGGCTTGTGGCCCCACCACTCCAATTTCTGCCTCTGTCTTCATGTGACCTGAAACATATTCTGTCTGTGAGTCACTGCATGTGTCTTTCTGTCCCTTATAAAGATGCTTTTGTTAGATTCAGGATCCAGCCTACCCAGTATGGTCTCATTTTAAACCTTAATCCATTGTATCTGCAGATAAGATATTTACAAAAGAAAAAGGCACATACTAAAGTTCTGGGTGGTCATCAATTTTCACCAGAGAATCCATTCAGGTATACACAATTGAGGGGACCCATCATCCAGGGGATCCCCATCCAGGAGATGAACAACGAAAATAATAGTCCTTCTTATCTCTTGCCTACAGAGTATTTCCTCAGTAACACACCCACACCCATAGAATGTTCTCTTCTTTTCAGTTTCATTGGCATTACTGTTGGCAAAAAGTCCTCCCAGATCCAGTCTTCAGGGGATTGTCAGTCCAAGCTTATGGCTGTGTTTTGAGTTTACATCTTCTTCTAAGCTTTTATAGGTATTTTACCTCACATTACAGAGAAGCTGTACCAGCGACTGTTAGCAGACACCATTTCAAACCAGCAGTCAGTCAATCAACTTTATAAGCTGCAATTAGAAAACAAGGAAAGGATAGAGCTTTTATTCCCTCCAAGTAAAGTCCTCATTTCCTCCACATTCTCCCCACTCTAAACTCCTCTACCCAAAACTATCAATCACATTGGTGACTTTAGAGTGATATGGGAAGAAAGATGAGGTTGCCATGTGAGTTTAGAGCAAGAGACTAGGTAAGATTGAGTGAAGCATTGTAATATAGCTGCTAAGATCTTTTAATTCTGAGTTCTGAAGTCTTCATTTGTTAATGTTGATTAAATAATGAAACTAACTCCAGGTTAAGAAAATGTTAGTAATCAGCACCACACAATAGCTATTGTCAATTATTTGTATATTTAATGAAAAAAACGAATGGCTGCATATTCATTATTGTATTATGGTTAATATACCATACCAAATGTGGAAGAATGAAAGTCTTTGAAAACAAGAAAAATGTTTTACTTCTAGGAAGACTGGAGAAAAAAAATCAAAGAAATAACAAATACCTTAAAATTTCCAGAGCTCAGCTGTGGAAACTGAGGTCTAGATAGGCAAAATTACTTTCCCTAAGTCATCCAACTAATTGGCAATAAAATTGGAACTATAAACAGGAACTATAACCCTGCCTTCAAGATCACTGTTCTTGCTAGAAATAACACAGTTAAATTATTTCAAGCAAGTTGAGAACATAACATTTTCTATATTAATTCCATCTACTCATATATTACTTTGCAGTTTCCAAGTGCTTTGTTAACATTTTTACAAAAGACATTATGTCATTTGATCCCCACAATGATTCTCCTGTATGTGAACAGAAGGCATTACGGTTCCATCCTATAGGTAAGGAAATGAAAGATCAAAATTTCCAGTCTGAAACATTTATTCAGTGAACACCATTCACCTACTCTGCAATAAATTCCCAAAGGCAAAGATGGCTCAGAGCCCTAAGGGTTGTACAGTCTGAAGAAGGAGAAAGAATTGGCTTGGCAATATCATTGCAATAGAGGAGGGTCCAAGGTCCTAAGAAAGTGAAGAAGAAGCAGGTAATGAAAGCGCAAAAGTTCGAGAAGGACTTTTATAATGTATGAGCTGTGGCCGGGTGCGGTGGCTCACGCTTGTAATCCCAGCACTTTGGGAGGCCGAGGCGGGCGGATCACGAGGTCAGGAGATCGAGACCACGGTGAAACCCCGTCTCTACTAAAAATACAAAAAATTAGCCGGGCGTGGTGGCGTGCGCCTGTAGTCCCAGCTACTCTGAGAGGCTGAGGCAGGAGAATGGCGTGAACCCAGGAGGCGGAGCTTGCAGTGAGCCGAGATCGCGCCACTGCACTCCAGCCTGGGCGACAGAGCGAGACTCCGTCTCAAAAAAAATAAATAAATAAAAATAAAAATAAAAATATAATGTATGAGCTGATACTAAGGAGAAGATATTTACCAGATGAAATATTGAAGAAAAGATATTCAGGTAAAAATAGGACATTAGAGCAGGTGGAGGACAGAGGGGTACAACAGAGCACTGCCTTTCAGCATGGCTTCTGGGCACAGTGTGAGCTAGGAAGAGCCACAGAGATAAGAGATTAGGTTATGGAGGCCCTTCTATGCTAGGGTCAAGTGTTTGAACTTTATCCACCAGGCAAGCAGGCTGGCGAAGGTTTTTAAACAAGAGTGTGACATGATCAAATTTGTCTTTCAGAGAAATGAGTCTGTATAAAGCATTGAAGTAATGTCTTTAAGTTCAAATACCTCCCAGGCTCAGGCAGGTAACAAAAAAGAAGGGTTTAAAACAATAGTAAGGAGGAGAAATTGTGATGAACTGGACAAAAATATGATGCCCGAGCTTAAAAAAAAAAAAAAACCAAAACGGCAAGATTTACCCAGTTGTTGCTCGATGTGGACCAGTGAGGTCAGATCATTCAATTTTTTAGCATAAACAGGAAATATGGATTTTTATGTAAAATCATCTGATTTTTCCATTTTTAAATCTTATTCCAAAGAGTGTTACGGACATTAAAAAAATAAGTAAAATGTATCTGTAGACTGTAAACCAAACCATCATTTTGTCACTGGACCTGTATACAGTACAAGAGTCTGGAGGCAGGGCAACCAGTTAGGAATCTATTTCACAACTATAAACCTACAATAGTGCCAGTGAAGACAGAGAAGAAGGGAGATGACTGACAGTCAGAATACAGAGTTGAGAGGAGACCCACCAGATGGTAGATGAGCAACGTGACCAGATGTTTGGACTCCGGTCTGTGATTTATTCCTTGGTGTCATTGTTGTGACTATGAATTAGGCTTTCCATTTTTATTTTCAACATAGAAAGGGGTAGCAAAGAGTAGGTTCTGAAAAACCAGCTTCCAATGCCCTCCAAAACGGACTTCCTCTGAGCCCTCCAAGCCCACACTGGTTCACAGCATTGCCAGTCGGCATCCAGAGCCAGGTTGAGAAGGAAGATGAGTGTTCTCTGTTCCTCTGCTTCAGTCTCTGAAATGATCAGAGTCTCTGACTATTCAGTTAATGTTCTCTGCCATAAAAAACAGAAATGGTTGGTCTCCTTTCCCTAACTAGGCTGTCGCTTTGATTTAAGTACTTTTCACCTGTAAATGTCCTTGGTTACTCCTGAACCATATTCTCTCCTATAAAAGGCACTCAATTAAAGACTGCTTTGGCTCTGCGTTTTAGTGATTTTGAGAAGTGCTACAAGATTGCTCCTCCCTTCACAGAGCCAGTGAAGTTCACCTCAAATGTCACCTCCTTTCTGCAATTTGCTCTAAGACTTGATCCATTTAAGACCCAGCCCACATGCCCTCTCTTCCATGAAGCCTTTTCTCACCACACCAGCAACCCCCTGTAACCCCAGACTGGGCCAGGGTGCCTTGACTGTGCACATCATCATCATCTGTTGCCATTTAACTACTCTCCACTCCTGAAAACCTTATAGGCACACAGTAGTCACAGTGGTCTTCTTAAATAGAAGTCAGATCTATTACTGCCCACTTAAATTCCCCACTCTGTGGAGTCAGAATAAAATCTAAACTCCTCTAAATGATTTACAAAACCCTTGGCTGTCTGGTCCTGCTTACATCTGCAATTCTTTTCCTTTTTTGATTACATTCAAATTATGCTAGACTTCCGAGGGACCCTCAGATACCACCACAGGGTCTTTGCATTTGCTGTTCTCTCCACTTACGAAGCTTCTGCAAGGTTTTTCACATAGCTGGATCTTTCTCATCCTCCGGTCTTAGGTTAAACATCATCTCCTCAGAGAGATCATCCATCCCTGATCATGTAAATCTCACTCTCCCAGGTTATCCTCTCTTGGCAACTGGATTACTTGCTCCATACTTACAGCGGCTACAGAAAATGCTTTGCAGCCTTCCAAATGCCAAAGCGTAATTGTCCAAAGGCTTTTGCTGTTGCGCTCTGTAATCCACCCATTCACGTGCTCCAAAGCCATACTTCCCATGAGATACTCCCACCCAATGGCTAAGTAGGGCAGGACAAAAAGTCGACCTGTTCCTGGAAGATATGGGACTCCTTTGACGGGCAACTTTGGCTTGGGGACCCACAATCGTCTTCACTGAAACTTCCATTGACTGCACAGCTGTCCAAGACTTCTCCCATGCAACCTTCCTACTTTCCCTCCCTGCACCATGGAGTCAGGCCAGCACTGAAGTCTGGTGGCTCCTCCAGGCTCCTTCAGCATCTTCCACATGTTCCCTCACCAACCTGTATCTTACTTCTGATCTCCCAGAACCCAAACTAGCACACTGGAACTTATCCAAATCTCTGTCTATTTTAATTTGTTTATTAGGTCCCCCAGTAAAATGCTACCTATTTGAAAGAAAGGCTCTTATTAGACTCGCTTGCTGCCAAGTCCACTGCACCTAGCACCATCTTGGCATAGAGTAGGTGCTCACAAATATTTGTCCAATTAAGTAATCTTCTTCTAGAACCTTGTGCATAGGTCTATTGCCACATGGACACGTCATCCTGAAATTATCTATTCACCCTCTTTCATCTCTCACTAGACTTCAGAATTCCTTGAAAATATTCTACACATAGGGTTTGGTCCCAGCATATAGCCCAGAGCCTGAGGCACAGTAATAGCTCAATTAATGTTTGTTAAATTGACATGCCACTTGCTCCTTCTTCACTCACTTCCTCATACCCCAAACTCCACACACCCAGGCAAATAAGCTGTGTCCTTACCTGTCTTCCATAATGTAGTCTGCTTTACCCCAGGCAGTTCCTCCTCCTGTGTCCTATATCTCCGTAACTGTCTTCACTATTCTCCCAGTTTCCATTTTTATTCTCCATCACCAGCCTTCTATCTCCCCACAGAATTCTAGCCCATTCACTCACCAAGTCCTCTCTTCTCACCTCCTAAATAAGTGCTCATTTAATGCACTTTTACTTTTCTCCAATTCTACTGCCCCTACTCTGATCTAAGCTCCCCTTGATTAATACAAAACATCCTCTTGATAGGTTCCTCTTCCTCTTTGTTTGCATCCTTCCTATATATTCGCCACCCAGCAGCCAGACGGCCTTTCTAAAAGGCAAATCTGATCAGGTCTCACAGTGCTGAAAGCCCTTCAAGTCTCAATGGTCTGTTGAGGAGGCCTTTCAGGGCTTGAACAAATCCACCCACTCCTGCTTCGTGCCCATCCTCACTGCACACACATCTCCCCTTATCTTCCAGTCAAACACAGCAGTCTGCAATGCACCAAATCTACTCTGTCTTTCTTGAAGAATTGTCTTCCCCTCGCTCACCCCCACCTTCATCATGCTAATTCCTGTTGATGTCATTTCTTCCAAGAAGTCTTCCGCAGACAGGCCCAGTTTTGATAAAGTGGTTTTTCTTTGAATTCCTATGGGAATCCAAACTACTTCCCTTATGGTACTTATTACACTGGTTTGTTTAGTGGTCTGGCCCCTAATGTGTGACCTTCATTTCCAAAACAAAGATTTGATAAGTCGCCACATTGCATCCAATGCTTTAAAAATTTCCCTTTTTCCTGCAAATATGGGTGTTCCCAGCCACCTTGCAAGATTAATCCTTCCACACCTGCAAGATCTTAACAACTCTCAGCTGTAAGCAGAGCCTCACCCATGTGCGGCCTCAACTATCTCTCCTGCTCTTCCTTCTGGTCAACTCATCTCCATCCTTAACTACCCATCTCTCTTCCATGAAGTCTTCAGCTCTCTTTTTCTCTTCTATTTAGAATTGATCACCTCTTCTTCCCCTATGGCCCCATGTTATCTGTTCACATTTCCATCATTTACTTCATCATGTTTTTTGTTGTATAATTTTCTGTCTGCCACTGGTCTATAAACTTTTCAAGGTTAGAGACAAGGTCTCATTCAGCGTTTTTTTTATCAGTGCCTGCTATACACAGGGAAGGTGTTCAGTACATATTCACTGAATCAACAAATGAATAAACAACTCCATCCATTCTTCAGGGCTCCGCAATTTTTACCTCTCCAATTATTCTCCCTTTTGTGAACTACAATAGATCAGATTGCCTTATTTTCTGAGCTCTATACAGACAGCACTATAAAATCTTTCTTATTAGGTTCTAAACATCTAAAGAGCAGGAACAAAACCTCACAGGCTCTCTGTCTCTACCGCCATGCCTTGCACAATATTCTTTTGCTGATTGATTGTTACTGTTCAATCTACTATTCACTTTTGATTTCTTTAAAAAAGAAAACCTTCTCAGAAATCAAACAACTAAAATCACAAAATGTCCTTTTCTAAAAATAACACATTCCCAAAACACTTGAGGCAGAGCTGTGCTTTTCCTCCTCTCCCGTTAATGAGAGAAAGATGCTGCTTCCTCCGTTTTCATTTTGTCTGCGTCATGTCTGTGTTGCCTAGAGATTTGTAGCTGTTGTTTCAAGAAAGATCAAATGACAACAGGAGATAGACGGTCTTCTTGATTAAAAAGTGGCACTCAGATACATCAGCTTCCTCCAAATTCAAGAAGGAGAAGCTTGTTTCACAGCTAGTGCCTGCTTCAGGGTCACGCCTCCCTGGGGTCAGCTGAGGCTTGCCGTCCGCTTTCCAGGTCTTCCCAAGCAAGACCTGTACTGTAATAATATGTAAAGTAAAATTTAAGCCTCAAGAGAGGGGTTAGAAATTGCCACTGATTGACTCAGGACCATCCTTTGAGAGACAATGAAAGAACTGGCATAGCATGGTTAGACTAACTTGCATTCTGAAAAGTCCTAGTCCTGAAAGTGACTGTGTGACCTGGGAAAGTTCCTTAGCCTCTCTAAGCTTCAATGTCATCATTTGGAGAATACAGCTGATGAAAACACACCCGTTGGAGTTGCTGATATGATGGAATGAGATGATACAAAGTGTTTGGCATCACCTGTCACTTAGTGTTTATTAATGGTCATCATTATCATGAAGTAGCCAGAACCCCGCATATTGTAACAGCTATCAGTTGTTGAATACTTACTCTGTGCTGTGTACTAGGCTCATTTTTTCTATGTCAGTTTTCTTACTTATACATCTTATAACAACTCTTCAAGCAGATATTATCCTAGCTGGTGACTCTGAGAACAACTGGCTGCATTCCCTGTCCCTGTGCTCAGCCTATGCATGGGAAATATTTGGGACTTGGTAAATACATTTTGGAATGATGTTGAATGAGTTCACAATTGACATAGTTGTCTAGGGTCTGCCAAACCATGGACTGCTTCCCCTATCTAGCATCGAGTGCACTTGTTATGCTTAGAATTATGTCCTCTAAAGAGTTATGTTTGACCATTAACTCCCAGTACCTGTGAATGTGACCTTATTTGGAAATAAAGTCTTTGTAGATGTAATAAAGTTAAGAGGAGGTCATACTGGATTAGGGGCTACGCCTAATCTTATAAGAACCATAGCAGGTGTTCTTATAAGAAGGTGAACATTTAGACACAAATGAACAGAGGCACACGGAGAGAACTCCACATGGTGATGGAGGCAGAGACTGAAGTAGCACGTGCAGGAGCCAGGAGATGCCAAGGATAGGTGGCAACAACCAGAAGCCAGAAGAGAGGCATGGAGGGACCCTTCTTTAGAGTTTCTGGAGGAGCAAGATCCTGCTGATACTTTGATTTGGGGCTTCTGGCCTTCATAACTGTAACAGAGTACATTTCTGTTTTTTTAATCACTCAGTTTATGATAATTTGTTAAGTAAGCTCTCAAAAACGAATACAGCACTTTATTCCTTTCTCGGCACAGCAAAATGAAATTTCAGGGCACCCACAGAGAGGGTTTAACACCCCTTATTCTCTTTCAAAAGAGCTTAAAAAGCACCCAGTTATTATTTATACTACTCCCAGTTCTCTGTCTGAAGATGAGACTTTTCAGTCATGCCAATAGTTCTGGGTTTCAGAATTTAAGGGCACACCATGGAGAGGTTGCTGGTGAGTTTAGCTAAAGCTCTGCAGCCCCACAGGGTTTCTGTTCCAAGTAATAAATGAGAGAAAAGAGAGGCAGCAAATATGAGTACACCTCAATTCCCTCATGTAGAACACTAAGCAGCAGCTTTCTCCCTAAATGTTTCTGTAAAAATATATATTTTAAAACATCATCAGTTAATCTCACGTGCTTCCCAGAAGGGAAAATCATCACGTGTAGTGTTAGAGAGTTTCAACACCTCTCCTCCCCACCAAAAAGGAGACTGTTCTCAGGGGCTTGCCTTCTGAGGGCCCTGTCCCCCTAGACAAGAAGCTTCATGATAGAGGAACAGCCCCTTTTTGTCCTTAAAAAATCTGGGGATGGGAAGGCTGGAGACAGAAAGGGTCCTCCCAGGATCTGAAAACTCAAAGGTTGTCTGCTCCTTTCTCTTTCTACCAAAGTCTTTGAAGACACAGAGAGAAGTTTCCCTGACTTTCCCATCAGATAATATTCATTGAGGGTTAAATCCTCCAAACAAGTCCATTCATACAATGACTAGGTTTTAATCATGCCAGATGTGCTGCTCAAAACCACAAGCTTAAAAATGCTTTCAGTTTAACGGGACAGAATAAAATGAACAGAGTATTTTTCAAACCTGCCTAGTTCCGGGACAATTGCTGCCAATCAGCCTCACTCCTTGCAATCTCTTTGGACCCAGTATTGACCTTGGGTCTCTGAGGAACTATTTGCTGACTCTCTACACAGCCTGGTATGTATGTTTGCTTCCCAACAGGGCTACTTGAAAGCCCCCATTTGGCCAGAGTCCCCAAATTCCCTCTCATTAGCTCTTGGCCTTCATCCTACTAAGCATGAGGTCTGCTGAGTAGAATGGCTGCTGTACGCATCCTGACTCTGGCAATGGGAGCTTCTGATTTTGCTGAAGAGAGGGAAAGGGTCTCAAGAGAGCAGTTTGGTTCTCCAAAGGTTCAACTTGGATGAAGTCTGCAAGCAGTAGTCTTCAAGGAATTGCTCAGAAACAAAGTTCTCTTTCATTGCATCATTTAGATTTTAAGGAAAATATGAGCCTCTAAGAGAATTGACTGGGCCAGACTCTAGAGAAATGTTTACATTATCTTGGCTAAACTGTTGGTGATGGTTAGAAGAAGAAGGAATCAATAAATGAAAAGAGAGAAAAAAGAGGAAAATGACTGGATTTATAGGAGCAGCAGCTCTTGCAAATCAGATTTGGAAAAGAGCAAGGAACTACATTTCTATCTTGGAAAAGCGACACTCAGATATCAGTAAGCAATCAGGTCGTGGCCAGTTCAAATATTCTGAAGTGTTCTGATAAGAATTTAATAAGGACCACCTCACACGTGCACATGCATGCGCGTGCGCGCGCGCGCGCACACACACACACACACACACACACACACACACACACACACCTTTCCCTAACTGAGGCATGCAGTTAGGGAATCTCTGGAGTCCAGAAGATGAGTCAGCCTAAATGACTCAGCAAGGGGGAACCAGCACTGAGGTTGTTGGTGGAAACACAGCTGGAGCAAATGCAGATGGGACTGTGAAGACATTGTGTGAGGGTGAGTGAGGATGTGGCTGGAGTTCCTTAGTAGTGACCATCATCCTGTTACCAAAACAATAACATCAACTTCCCAGGAGGAGCCTGAGGCAGGTCGTTTCTGAACCCAAGTCAGTTCACCTCCCAAATGGGTTGATAATGGCAACTTTCCTGCCTACTGACGGGACTCTTGGAAAGATTGTATGAGACAATGGTTGCTAAGGAACTTAGAAAAGTACCAATTTCAAACATGTGGAAAGGATTATAGCATTCTCATGACAAGTTCTCCACCACCTACTGAAGGCACAATGCCTGCTTATGGGAAGAAATGAGGCATCAAAAATTTGAGGTGAGGGCTGGGTGAATCAAGGTACTTGCAGAGTGAATCACTGCAAGCTCAGGTGACTTCGTTATGCAATGTCAGGTGAAAATGTATTTGGTGAAATCGGGTGGAATTTCCCTCGAATCTTGGGATTGTAAGCCAGAAGAGCACCCTGTGAAAGCTGAGTCACAGCGGGGTGAGTTAAAGAGCCCTCAAAGAAGAAATCAGAAGAATTGGATCTCATCCCCAGCATGGCAAAGCCTGTGCCTGTGCCATCAGCTCTCTCTGCTTCTATTTGCTCACTTGTAAAATAAAAGTGTTATCTCATAATCTTTTCTGCCAGTAATACTTTGTGAGTGTGTGTGTGCACACATGTATGCATGCAAGGCCCTGCTTTCTGCTGATGCAATGCTTTGAAAAACATCAGCCTCTCTTCTACAACATATACTCTGACATCCATTCAGCTCCCCAATCTCTGCAGCTCCAAAGTGTACTCAAAGAGTCAAGAAGTACAGAGACATCATCCTGATTTGCCAAGTCTGGGCAGGGCACCCCTCCCCCAGACTCCACCTTTATGGGCTATATAAACTTGGGCAAGTTACTGTCTCTGGGCCTCATGTACTTTATTTGTAAGACAAAGATAGTAACTGTACCTAACTACAGACTTGGAATGAGAGTCCAATAAGATACTTCATACAAATCATTTAGCACACTGCGTGAGTCTTTAAAAAGACTAAAACAACATTCTCCCAGCAATAAACACTATCACAATGTCTATTATCATTCCTGCTATTACTGTCATAGTATTGTATATTCCCGTATCAGGATATATCCCTCCAAATTTCAGCTGCGTGTTTACTTAAATGGAGAAATCCATGAAGGCAAGGATTGGGCCTGTCCCATTCTTCACTTTATCGTCCGTCCTCTGCTGAATACCTGGCTGATGGCAGGTGCTCAGTATTTGTCCTGTTAGATGAATGAAAGGTGTGAAGTAGAGGTTCTCCACCCTGGCTGCACATCAGAGTCACCTGGATACATTTTACAATCCTGATGTCTACCCCCATCTCCAGAAATTCTGATTTAATTGATAAAGATTAGGACCCTGGCATTAACAGTTTTTAAAGGGTCCCCAGAGTCTCTAGTTGGCAGGAGGAGGTGAAGCTCACTTGTATAGAGCCTCAAAGATTAGTCACGCCATTGATTTCCAAACTTTTCCTTTTATAATAAAACCATTTTTTTCCACAACAAAGTCTTAGACTGAAATCTACTTCAATAAAGAGAATGATGCAGCATCCTCTGGTAGAAGTGCTGGAGGTGGGCCCTGGGGCTCTCTATCCAATTGTGTGCGTCCAAGGTGGCCCACAAAGCCCACAAGCCCCGGGAGACACAACTTCCTAGGATTCGAACTGTCCTCTCCTGAGCTCTAAGTAGTATCTTCTCACTGCACTGCACTGCACTGCCAGCCTTGCTGACTCCTCACGTAACATGATACTATCCTCACCCTGAAACTTGGACTAAGACAATACCGCAACTGTTTTCCTTTTACAGCCAAATTCAGACACTCGGCTCCCAGTGAAAATCATTCCCAGGCCTTGTGGATTGAAGACAGAAAAAAACCGCTTAAAATATATAAATAATTCAAGGCTGAGTTTATTCATGATGCTGTGTTTTCTCCAGGCAGCAGTTTGTATAATCTCTCTTACACTGCCAGTTGGGCAGCCTCCGTAGCATTTATTACTGCAGACAACCCGTTAGAAGCTGTTTTGATTTATACATCTACATTCTATTATAGAGGTAAGTTTAACAGCACACTGCAGTTTCTGCTGCTGACATTGTAGGAGGGGAAAGAAAAAGAAAAAAAAAAAGACAGTGGAGAAAAGAATAGGAAATTATTTCTGCCACTCCAGAGGACAGCAAGAAAAATGGGCCTGATATTTTAATGACATATTTAATTAGTTATCTGGAACACAGACACACACATACTACATTCACATACAACAACATATGTTTATTGCATCATTATGTCTTCATAAGAGAGCAAATGTTTATTGAACATCTACTAAGTGCCAACTTACTCTATTAGGTCAGAAGGATATATTGGTGAATAAATGAGACAGTTGTTTGTCTCCTTTGTTATTATTGTGTGCTATCACCAAACAATGTTTCCCCAACAATGCTTAGCCCAGCGTTGATACATGATAGATACTTGATGCCTGTTGAGTGAATGAATTCAAAATGATAAATAAGATGAAGTTATATTGCAACTGTTCACTTATCTGTCCTCATGGCAATGCTACATAAGATGAACCACACAAAACCTCATGCAACAATAAGCCTTTACTGTTCATGCATCGAGGATGTTAGGCTGGTTGGCTCTGCTCATCTGTGCTCATCACCCAAATAGCTCAGAAATGGCTTGCAGTCCACTGATCAGTTCAGGCTTCTGCTGGGTCCAGTGGGATGACTCAGCTCTGCTCCATGTGTTTCTCATCCTTCAGCAAGCTACAGCCCAGCATGTTCTTAAGGCCAGGATGGAGAGACAGAGAGTAAGTGTAATAGAAACACATGGACCTTTTGAAGTCTACACTTGGAACTAGGAAACCATTACTTCTGATACAGTTGATGAAACAAGTCACAGAGCCAGCCCAGATTCAAAACATGGGTAAAAGAGTCCATCTTTAGCATGAAGATCTGCAAAGTCACATAGCAGAGACAAGGCTAAAGAAATTAAGAATTGAAACCACCTTTGCAGTCTGCCACAGGAACCCAGCAAATTAGAGAAAAGGCAGTAATGAAAACCCATTTCTCAAATGAAATCTCTTGCCTTTTCCAGTATCCAAGTGTATCCCCACCCAGCCCCTGAACAAGGCTCTTTGGTAAGTTTAGGGAAGATGCAGATATCTCTCTGAGAATAGTTCATTGTGTCCTGAACGTCCTCCCCTCTTTGACCCTAGGTCTTCACCCAGACCCTACCTGGGGTTGACACCTGACTGTGATCCATTGTCCTTGCTTGCCCTAGTTCTTCCTGCTCCATTTTAACCCATCACGTTAGGAGACAGAATGTGTTTATAGTACAATGATGAGACAGTATTGTAGCTACAATATATTGGGAGCTTACCATGTGTCAGGGCCTGTGCTGAAGAGCTTTGCTTACATTATCTCATTTAATTCTTATAATGACTCTGAGTTAGTTATAATTATCCCTCCTTTACCGCTAAAAAAGAATATTCACAATACTGAAAGAGATTAAGTAACTTGTCCAAGGTTTCACAGCTAGTTATTAATCAAGCCAGGTTTCAGCCCTAATTTATCTGAATGCAAAGTCCATGTTCTTAATCACTATGCTATGCTCCCCCTTCCTTAAACCAGTAGTTCTACTTCACTAAACCATTATGCTTACATTGGTAAAGAATTACTTCCTTAAAGCCAAGAGATCATGATATTCTGCCCGGTCCCCTCCTATGAGACACTGGAAAAAAAGGGTTGAAGTTCCCACAACAATTTGAATTATTTTCCCCTAGAGAGAAGAGGTTGGAGGGTGGGAAGGGCAGGTCATTATGTTTTCAGTCTTGTTCAATTTCTACCAGTTTCCACCAGAATATCCTAGGCTTGTTAGAGTTAGTACCAATGAGATCATAGATCATAGATTCCATCAGGAGGAAGAGGGATTATACAAAGACTTAGTGGTGCTTATTGGTATAACATGCACTAGGTTAAACCCAACTGGCCCAAAAAGAAATAGAATATATGATCTCATTTGCATATTATCTCTCTTTGCATAATCCCAGGTCAGGAAGGAGGCTGGTTTTGGACGAAAGAGAAGCATGAGAATTCCATCCACACTATTGCAAAAGCTTCAAGTTCCTACAGCAGCACCTTAATGTGGACCAATGGGAGAATGTAACCCAGTGGAATAAATGGAAGCTTATTCCAAAGCCAAGCCGTAGAAAGGCACCAAATTTCCCACAGATTGTCTGTTCAATCCCCAGCATCGACAGAGTAATGTCCAGCCTCCCTCCTCACCACCACTTGATATTTACACCCAACGAACAATTGTCAAATGGAAATCTACTGCTTAGTTTATGGGTTTTCGGGCTTGTGACAGTTCCACTGTAGATCCCTAATCAAAGTTGGATTCAAGAGCATGGCTTAGGTTTAAAGCCTTGCGAAGAGCAAGCTTAGGCATGCTGGAGAAGAAAGATACATAACCAGTCAACAGCACAACTTGGTTCACTGAGCCAGAAAACTGTACAGGTGAGAATGACAAACCTGCTTCACCCCACTCAAGAGGGAGTTCAGTGGGCACTGACTTACACTGAGGATGGATGGAATCCTCAGTATGAAATGTTTACTAAGTCGGCGAAAATGATGAAAGAGAGCTGATTATGTTCAAGCGCAAGAAGAAGTGGAGATTAGAATCCTGCTTTTAAAGTACAGTGAAGGCCGGGCACGGTGGCTCATGCCTGTAATCCCAGCACTTTGGGGGGCTGAGGTGGGTGGATCACCAGAGGTCGGGAGTTCGAGACCAGCCTGACCAACATGGAGAAACCCCATCTCTACTAAAATTACAAAAATTAGCTAGGCTTGATGGCACATGCCTGTAATCACAGCATTTGGGAGGGTGAGGCAGGAGAATTGCTTGAACCCCAGAAGGCAGAGGTTGTGGTAAGTTGAGATCATGCCATTGCACTCCAGCCTGGGCAACAAGAGTGAAACTGCCTCAAAAAAAAATTAAAATTAAAAAATAAAGTGCAGTGAACTCACTCACTAATAAAAATGTTCCAGAAAGTGCTAAGTCTGGATCAATCGGACTGGCAATCCCTCCCTCCTTGAGACAGAGTGAGTGAGGGGGTAGGAAGAGGAACATACTCTTCGTCCTCAGCATCCCTCCCATAAAGAGGATGGGCAGAAGTGACCTGAACCTTGAAAAGATGCTATACTATGAAGAAATGGACATCAGCATGGCATCTCTCAGCAAAGCCAAGGGAAAGGTTGCTAATCCTGAAGACTACAAAAAAACAGCCAGGTGTATGAGAAAGCAGAAAGGAAGAAGCTAGTAGGATTGAGGGGCAGCCTGTTCATTGTAGCTTTTTCCTCCTGGGAAGCCAACCTGTCTTTCAGGCACAGCTATAAAGTGTGGGGGCAAAGTTGGGTCCATGAGAGAATTCAGAGGCATAGCTAGAGGAGCAGATGCCAGAGGGGTCTGCAGATGAGGCAGTAGCTGAGGTGTGAGCCAAATGGGATGCAAAGGACCAGAAACAGGAGGGAGGAGATCACCAGAGAGGACAAAAGGGAGGTGGTGGGGACTCACTCAACATAGGACATCTTCCCTTGCAGGTGGATTTCTACCTCCCCTGGAGGGCTCAGGGCAGGGTAGAATGGACAGTGTCCAAAGGATGCTTAATGAACTCCTCATTTTGATTTCTTTGTTCTATGAAGGCATGTGCAACTGCATTAGTATGCTCAGCAAAAGGCCTCCTTTTGTTGTGGCAGGTGCTGCAGGAATTCAGAACAGCTGATGTTTCATAAAATGATGAGCCTGCAGAGAGCCCTGGGAGGTCAGAAAACCCAAGCCCCTGCCTCTCACATCTGTTCTATCAGTGGAATGGTGCTGCAGTTTTAAAATCATGTTGATTGTACTTCATCTTCTTATTTTAAGAGAGATACACTGGGTGCACTTTTGTCGGAGAAAAGGTGAAGCAAGCAGTAAAGCACAGAGAAAATGGGAAAAACAGTTTCTAATCTTACAGCCCAATGGCAGCCACTGTTAATATTTCAGCAAAGCCCCTGCTACACTTTCTCTCTCTCACCCATGGGGTATGGGTGTGGTATGTGTGTGTGTGTGTTGTAAGTATATAAAAAGAAAGTGGGAATTTTTCTGTTATTCCAGAATTAACAAATGAAACTGTGAACAAAGAGGCATTAAGTGCTACACATTCTAAATAAAGCCAAACACCTTCCTTGAGTCTTTCCAAGAGGTATATAATCCAGCAATCCTACTTCTGCATATGTATCTAAAGAAATCGAAATCAGTATCTTGAAAAGATACCTGTACTCCCATATTCATTGCAGCATTATTCATAATAGCTGAGATATGGAAACTCTATGTCCACTGAGGGATGAATGGATAAAGAAATTGTGGTATATACATGCAATGGAATATTTCTCAGTCTTAATAAAGAAGGAAATCCTGCCATCTGTGACAACATGTATGGAACTGTAGGAGATTATGCTAAGTGACATAAGTCAGGCATAGGAAGACAAATAATGCATGACCTCACTTAAACATGAAATTTAAAATAGCCAAACTCATAGAAGCAGACAGTAGGATGATGCTGCCAGGGGCTGGTACAGGGGCAGGCAGGAATGGGGAGACATTGGTCAAAGGGACAAAGTTTTGTTATTTAGGATAAATAAGTTCTGTATATCTAATGTAAAGCATAGTACCTATAGCTAAAAATACAATATTATATTTTTTTAATTTGCTAAGAGTGTAGGCTTACTTTAAGTGTTCTGCCACCAAAAAAATAATTATTATTATAGTAAAAAGAACTAAAAGAAACTTTGAGAGGTGATGGATATGTCAGTCTTTTACCTTAGTGGTGGTGATGGTTTCACAGCTGTATATGTATCCTCAAACTCGTGAAGTTGTAAAAATTAAATATGTACAGCCTTTTACATGTCAATCATACCTCAATAAAGTGGTTTTTAAAAAGAGGTGGCTGAACCTCACTGCTACCTGCAGCCATAATTCAGCAACACCACCAACCACCACCTTGCATTCTGTAAAAGTAGACTGCAGAAAGGGGCTGTCTATGATTGCTGGGTGGAAATGCTGGTCTAGAGCACGTCTGAGAGCTAAACAGAGGGTCTTCCTAAATAATAATTCACAAAGATTGGGAACACTTTCAAGAAGGGAATGCTGATTTCTCATTCCCATTGAGCACCTGATTAGAATGTAGCCTTGTTGATCTGCTCTATTCCTACTGAAGTAGGAAAATAGAGCCTCACTGAGAGAGCGGGTCAGAGGGAGACCATCCATGGAGCAGCCTGTTCCTTCAGTTGTCATGGCAGAAAAGCGCCCATCTTCTGGAGGTCAAGTGGACACTGAAGAAAAGACTCATACAAGCATGTGGGCTGCCAAGGAGGAGGACCCAAGCAGCAGGAGGCTGAGAATGAACCACAAGGAGGCATCTGAGAGAGGGCTGGGATCTGGAGTTACATCTTCTTTATGCAGTTGGGAGGAGGCTCAGAAAAGTGACCAAGCACTGACCATGAGGGAGCCACAGAGATGGAAACCTACCAGACAGGGCTGTAAGGACCTTCAGTGTGAGCCAGAAAAAGAAAACCACTAATAGAGTGCACTGTGCCTGCCATGAGTTAAATAAGCAATGCCTGTCCTTGGCCTCTTTCTCCTCCACTCACCCACACACCACAGCACCTATCTCTATATGAGGGGGTGAGGAAGACTGTTTCCAGAGAAAGGATACAGGAGGAAGGGTAAAGCGCAGACAAGGTCCCTCCCAACCACCTCCCCCAAGCCTCAAGCCCAGATAGCACTGGAGTGACAGGAAAAGATGAGACTGGTCTCTTAAGCCAGAAGAACTTGTGCAACCAAGGGGAATGGGAAATTATGAAATCTGCTACACTATGAATGAGAGATTTAATACGGGATTATTGGGAACAGGGACTAGCGAAAAAATCCTTTGATGTTTGTAACTCAGCAAGTTTATATACTTCAATAAACCCAAAATACACACACACACACACACACACACACACACACACCTGCATATACACATACAATTTTTAAAATCCAGTCAAAGTAAAATATAGCCAAAAGCTACTTTATTTTTTCACACCCTGCCTTTCTTCCTTGATCTTGTGATCCTCCCTTCAGTGAAATTAAAGAATTTAAACTTAAACCTGGTGGAACTTTACATTATTTTGAGCCTTGAAAGGAATGTGGCTATGTGGCCTGGGTCATGTGTAGCATACAGCTGCAACTTCTGCTTCTCCAATCATAGATTAACTCCCTTAGTTATTCTTGTACTATGGACGATTAGGAAAGACCAAAAGGTATGAGAGATAGGACGATTAGGAAAGACCAAAAGGCATGAGAGATAGGACCCCAGGAATCTATTACCCCTCCTTATGGAATGTTAAAGCAATCTACCTTGGAATATAGGAACCTGTAACCAACGAAATCACTGTAACACATGTATTGGTCTTTTAAGAAAAATATTGCGACTGTTAAATTTCTCCATCTCTGCCTACGTAAGTGAAAGCCTTAATTTCCCTACTTTGGAACACTGACTCATTCTTTTGGAATCCGTGTTTCCTCCTGGGTTGCTACCCTGAAGTTTTGCACTTGAATAAACTCTGTCCTTAATCATATTTTCTGAATCTCATTATTTAAGATTGATGCTTCTCAGCACTTGCATGAAATCTCATGCAATTTCCATCATTTCTCTATTCACTTTCACATATAAAAAAGTTCATACTCTCTCTCTCAACCAACTTAAAGCTCTTCTCCACTCCACAGTGCATACGTGCCTTAGGCTGGGAACCTGAGTGAGGAAGGACACTGTGGTTTCAAGGCAGGTTTCTTCACTCTCACTTGCTTCCTCAATCCACATTGTCCCTCCCTTTCTAACTGTTGTTTACAACTCTCTAAAGAGATTAAAGGGCATGGTGGCTTTGTAACATGTCAACTTAGCTAAGCGGGAACTCAATTCCCAGAGTGTCATCTCCATGAGGTTCCAGGTTGAAGAGGCTATTAGAAAAATGCACACGAGATATAAAAGACCATAGTGAAGAAGCAGCCATGCTTAGCAACTTCAAGTCTGGTGTAGGGTGCTAGACACTGGCAGCACATGCATGTGGCAGCTCACTGATCTGCCAGCTTGTGTTGCTGGTATGGGGCAGCAGCTAGGCTTACAGCTCCTACATTGTATTGCTGTGTGGGGCAGGACCTGGGCTTACAGCTCCTAGAGTGTATTGCTACTTTGGGGCAGCTCCTGAGCTTGTAGCTCCTCTAGCTCTCCCTGGATCTCTTCCTTCAGCTCTTCAGGCCCTGGGTCAGGTATATGTGCAACTCCATGTGAAGAGTACCTGTTTCCCCATTAAGTTTGGAGGCAGTGGGAGACAGACAAATGCTTCAGCTTGTTTTGGTGGAATCCAGTACCTCTGATGGGTTTCCCTTGTTCTCCAAACTCCCTGTTCATCTCCCCTCTCAGCTGCTGGCTTGGGTGACCTATAGTGACTTCAGGCTCAACATCAGACACAGACCACCAGTCTTGCATGACATTCCCACCAGCTCCCATAACAGTGTAAGATCTAATTCCTACTCATAGTGGTTCTGCTTCTCTGATTGAGCCCTAACTGATACTCAATTATAAAGAGCATCTAATAAAGATACTCTTTAAATTTAGACATATTTCTTGATAAAGAAGAACCAATTCCTGCTGCTTCAGTGCTTGCAGTAGCTGGTCGTGCACAACAGTCTTTCAGGCCCTGCCTTCCTTTCCACTTACACATTATCTCATTTGGTCACTTCATCTCTCCAGGTAGCATCCCCTTAGAAAACTTTTACAGTGCAGCCTATAACTAGCTCCCTTCCATAAAGTTCACTCCTGGCATACCGGAAACACACATAAATCTTAGGCCAACTAAATTCTGCAACTATCATAACTTCTCAACATAGTCCTCTATAAACATTTTCAATCCAAGATCAGGTACTGGTGCTTATGTTCCCCAAATACCAAGAGAAACATATTAAGTTCTCCAGTTAGTTTTCTTTGGCAAATTGCTGTTTAGTAAATACATCTTCCCCACATGGTAGAGTTTATTTTTCCAGTCTCACTGATGTAGAGCAAGCCATCTGACTTGTTTTGGCTAATCAATTATGGAAAGAAGCAACATTGTGCCAATTCTGAGCCAAGATCTTAAGAGACACTACATCTTTCAGCTAATTCTTGTATTTATCCCACCATGACCTGGGCAACCACTGGTTGCAGAGAAACAAGACACAGGGAACAGACTGAAACCCAATCTGCATCTAGGAACAAGCCTGACGAAACCACAGTCTGAACTAGAGCTGCCAAGACAAGCTCAGCTTAGATCTTCCAAACTGCAGCCTGCCTGCGACTTCATGAAAATAAATGTTTATTTTAATAACAATAAGATTAACGAGACAGAAAGTTAACAAGGATATCCAGGAATCGAATGCAGCTCTGCACAAAGTGGACCTAATAGACATCTACAGAACTCTCCACCCCAAATCAACAGAATATACATTTTTTTCAGCACCACACCACACCTATTCCAAAATTGACCACATAGTTGGAAGTAAAGCTCTCCTCAGCAAATGTAAAAGAACAGAAATTATAACAAACTGTCTCTCAGACCACAGTGCAATCAAACTAGAACTCAGGATTAAGAAACTCACTCAAAACCGCTCAACTACATGGAAACTGAACAACCTGCTCCTGAATGACTACTGGGTACATAATAAAATGAAGGCAGAAATAAAGATGTTCTTTGAAACCAACGAGAACAAAGACACAACATACCAGAATCTCTGGGACACATTCAAAGCAGTGTGTAGAGGGAATCTATGGCACTAAATGCCCACAAGAGAAAGCAGGAAAGATCCAAAATTGACACCCTAACATCACAATTAAAAGAACTAGAAAAGCAAGAGCAAACACATTCAAAAACTAGCAGAAGGCTAGAAATAACTAAAATCAGAGCAGAACTGAAGGAAATAGAGACACAAAAAACCCTTCAAAAAATTAATGAATCCAGGAGCTGGTTTTTTGAAAAGATCAACAAAATTGATAGACCGCTAGCAAGACTAAGAAGAAAAGAGAGAAGAATCAAATAGACACAATAAAAAATGATAAAGGGGATATCACCACCGATCCCACAGAAATACAAACTACCATAAGAGAATACTACAAACACCTCTATGCAAACAAACTAGAAAATCTAGAAGAAATGGATAAATTCCTCAGCACATACACCCTCCCAAGACTAAACCAGGAAGAAGTTGAATCTCTGAATAGACCAATAACAGGCTCTGAAATTGTGGCAATAATCAATAGCTTACCAACCAAAAAGAGTCCAGGACCTGATGGATTCACAGCCGAATTCTACCAGAGGTACAAGGAGGAACTGGTATCATTCCTTCTGAAACTATTCCAATTGATAGAAAAAGAGGGAATCCTCCCTAACTCATTTTATGAGGCCAGCATCATCCTGATACTAAAGCCTGGCAGAGACACACCAAAAAAGAGAATTTTAGACCAATATCCTTCATAAACATTGATGCAAAAATCCTCAGTAAAATACTGGCAAACTGAATCCAGTAGCACATCAAAAAGCTTATCCACCATGATCAAGTGGGCTTCATCCCTGGGATGCAAGGCTGGTTCAACATACGCAAATCAATAAATGTAATCCAGCATATAAACAGAACCAAAGACAAAAACCACATGATTATCTCAATAGATGCAGAAAAGGCCTTTGACAAAATTCAACAACCCTTCATGCTAAAAACTCTCAATAAATTAGGTATCGATGGGACGTATCTCAAAATAATAAGAGCTACCTATGACAAACCCACAGCCAATATCATACTGAATGGGCAAAAACTGGATGCATTCCCTTTGAAAATTGGCACAAGACAGGGATGCCCTCTCTCACCACTCCTATTCAACATAGCGTTGGAAGTTCTGGCCAGGGCAATTAGGCAGGAGAAGGAAATAAAGGGTATTCAATTAGGAAAAGAGGAAGTCAAATTGTTCCTGTTTGCAGATGGTATGATTGTATATCTAGAAAACCCCTTGTCTCAGCCCAAAATCTCCTTAAGCTGATAAGCAACTTCAGCAAAGTCTCAGGATACAAAATCAATGTACAAAAATCACAAGCATTCTTGTACACCAATCACAGACAAACAGAGAGCCAAATCATGAGTGAACTCCCATTCACAATTGCTTCAAAGAGAATAAAATACCTAGGAATCCAACTTACAAGGGACGTGAAGGACCTCTTCAAGGAGAACTACAAACCACTGCTCAATGAAATAAAAGAGGATACAAACAAATGGAAGAACATTCCATGCTCATGGGTTGGAAGAATCAATATCGTGAAAATGGCCATACTGCCCAAGGTAATTTATAGATTCAATGCCATCCCCATCAAGCTACCAATGACTTTCTTCACAGAATTGGAAAAAACTACTTTAAAGTTCATATGGAACCAAAAAAGAGCCCGCATCGCCAAGTCAATCCTAAGCCAAAAGAACAAAGCTGGAGGCACCACGCTACCTGACTTCAAACTATACTGCAAGGCTACAGTAACCAAAACAGCATGGTACTGGTACCAAAACAGAGATATAGATCAATGGAACAGAACAGAGCCCTCAGAAATAATGCCGCGTATCTACAACTATCTGATCTTTGACAAACCTGACAAAAACAAGCAATGGGGAAAGATTCCCTATTTAATAAATGGTGCTGGGAAAACTGGCTAGCCATATGTAGAAAGCTGAAACTGGATCCCTTCCTTACACCTTATACAAAAATTAATTCAAGATGGATTAAAGACTTACATGTTAGACCTAAAACCATAAAAACCCTAGAAGAAAACTTAGGTATTACCATTCAGGACATAGGCATGGGCAAGGACTTCATGTCTAAAATGCCAAAAGCAATGGCAACAAAAGCCAAAATTGACAAATGGGATCTCATTAAACTAAAGAGCTTCTGCACAGCAAAAGAAACTACCATCAGAGTGAACAGGCAACCTACAGAATGGGAGAAAATTTTCACAACCTACTCATCTGACAAAGGGCTAATATCCAGAATCTACAATGAACTCAAACAAATTTACAAGAAAAAAACAAACAACCCCATCAAAAAGCAGGCGAAGGACATGAATAGACACTTCTCAAAAGAAGACATCTATGCAGCCAAAAAACACATGAAAAAATGCTCATCATCACTGCCCATCAGAGAAATGCAAATCAAAACCACAATGAGATATCATCTCACACCAGCTAGAATGGTGATCATTAAAAAGTCAGGAAACAACAGGTGCTGGAGAGGATGTGGAGAAATAGGAACACTTTTACACTGTTGGTGGGACTGTCAACTAGTTCAACCATTGTGGAAGTCAGTGTGGCGATTCCTCAGGGATCTCGAACTAGAAATACCATTTGACCCAGCCATCCCATTACCGGGTATATACCCAAAGGACTATAAATCATGCTGCTATAAAGACACATGCACACGTATGTTTATTGCAGCACTATTCACAATAGCAAAGAGTTGGAACCAACCCAAATGTCCAACAATGATAGACTGGATTAAGAAAATGTGGCACATATACACCATGGAATACTATGCAGCCATAAAAAAAATGATGAGTTCATGTCCTTTGTAGGAACGTGGATGAAACTGGAAATCATCATTCTCAGTAAACTATCTCAAGGACAAAAAACCAAACACCACATGTTCTCACTCATAGGTGGGAATTGAACAATGAGAACACATGGACACAGGAAGGGGGACATCACACTCCGGGGACTGTTGTGGGGTGGGGGGAGGGGGGAGGGATAGCATTAGGAGATACACCTAAATGACAAGTTAATGGGTGCAGCACACCAACATGGCACATGTATACATATGTAACAAACCTGCACATTGTGCACATGTACCCTAAAACTTTAAGTATAATAATAATAAAATAAAATTTAAAAAATAAAATAAAATAAAAATAGAAATTCTAATTAAAAAGCAATAAGATTATGAGATTGTTTGTTACACAGCATTATGATGGTGATAGCTGATTGGGACACTTTGCTTATAATGTAGTGAGACGGAAATATTTGCCTCCAGTAATTCTCCCCAGATCATTTTCCCAGATATCCAATCTCCTATCAATTCTCAGCATCCTTTATATTGAGGTGGGTGATGAGCTGATGCTGAGACAACCAGCTGTGTGATGTCTTCCTTGCAAATGCTTAATTGATGGCTTAGCACATCATTTTAGAAAATGAAAGATTTGGGCACTTATTGTTTAGTTTGGGCACTGGAGTCAAATCTGAGACGATAGAGTAAGTTATGTTTACCATTCTCTTTCACACATACAAAATGTGGATCATACTATATGTGTAGATCTACAACCTGACTGTTTTCACTTAAAAATAGATTGCAACATTTTTCCATGACACTCAATTTTCTTCTAGGCCTTCAATTTTCTCTTTCTTTGATAAACTATTAGAGAATAAATGAGAATATCAAGTGGAGTAAGAATGGCAGAATTATGCACTTGGGCCCTTCCCACCTGCATTTGTAGGGTTTTCCCTGGGCATTCTGAGTGTTTATGTAAACCGAGAGAACCTCAGTGTTACCCACTTGTAACTGAGGTTCTCTCGGTTTACATAAGCACTCAGAATTCCCAGGGAAATATGAGGTTGTGCCACTTGTTTCTTTTGTTTCCCCATTTGGTTAAGACTAGGTACAAACACATAGTCAATGATAATAAATTAATTAAGTTACACTGAATTAAATGGAAATAAAATATATTGAATTGAATTGAACTGTAAAGAAAACAAAAAAAGAGGTGTAATATTAGTCTGCACTAAATCCAGCATGAAGAGTCTCCTAAAACAAAATGTGGCGGGTGTTTTTAAAGAAGATTTATTTTTACTCTCAATAAATTTGGAAAAGCAGTAAAGAAAAACATCCCCCAAATGTTTAGAGGTTTCTCTCTTCATCCCACACCAGGTCTTTAGATCTTTAAAGGGAAAAAAAGAAGTTTATGACAAATGATTTATTTTGCTAAAATAATAAAGTTAATTTACATCTCCAAAGGGCATTACAGATGAAATTGCAATATTTCCAAATTTTTACTCTTTTTTTCACTCTACCACTACTCCCAAAGAAAAAACTATTGTCTTGAAAGTTTTTCAAAATATCCTATCACCCTACCTTTGTCCTTGGTCATTTCCAACCATGCAGAGCTTTTCATGTCAGGACCATCAACATGAAAATGCATGGCTATTCTCAAAAGATGTTTTTCTAAGCCTACATATTCACTGTAAAGCATCCGAGAATCCTCTAGAGTGAATGTTCATAAGCACAATAGAGTTGGAATTGATGGTCTTGAACTCTTATCTTTCTACACTGATCTCCAGGAACTGTAATGTGAAACGCACAAAGCTTCCCTCAACAGCTACTATACAACCGTGGTAGTGTTAAATAATAACAACTATCAATCAATTATACACGCTAGACATGACTCCATCATTTAACTCTTATGACCAACCACACTCTGTGAAAGAGACTCTTAACATCTGAACCATATAGATGAGCAAAGGGAGGGTTTAATGACTTGTCTAACAGAACAAAGACAGTAACTGATGGAGCCAACAATGCTACTCTTGCTTCTGACTCCAAAATCCACACTCTTAAGTTTTGTGCCTGAAACCCTACCTCTCTTTGAGAGAGAATAATAATAATATTAGCTATCATTTATTAAGCCTTTCTGATTAGGCCCTACCTTACTTGTTGCTTATAGATATACTCAATTTGAACTTATTCCACATTAGCATTCAAAAAATGCCACATCATTTATTAGTCGAAATCGAGTAAAGTTCATCTGTGAGCTCACAGTGGGAAGAATGGCAGGAAGCCCAGTGGACGCCAGTAGTGAGGGGCTCCTCCTCCTCTCTACGCTTAAATAAGCACACCATCATAGTTCCTGGCCCGAACATTTGGGAATGGGCCCTGTAGACATCACCTTGTCTATGTTACTTCTAAATTGTACTGCCCAGGGTCTGGCCTCCGTGGGTTTGCAACCGGCCACACCCTATCCAGGGTAATACATGTCAACAGTCCCCAGGCCTCTGCCATTTTCAGAAACTCCAAACCCCTTTTATCTTCCAAGGCAGATAAATACCCAGCATCAGTGTATATGCTAGTGTTAGGAAAACAATCTTCTGGGGTTAGTGCTGAAGAACTAACACCTTCTACCATAAAGGCCTGAAAAAGCTACTTTAGGAATTTGAACACACCAAGGGAATCTTCCATCCACCACGAAGAGAAAAAAGAAAAAATATATATGTGTAAAGGAACTACATTATGCCATACACTTTGCCATGTCCTGCTCTACTTCGCCTACAAAACTGCAAGGTAAAGATTATTATAATTGGTTTTTAAGATGAGTAAACAAAAGATTAGAGAAGTTTTTTTTTTAAGTCCCTAAATTGTACAGCTATTTCACTCTTTGCAGACAGCCTGAGGAAAACTTGTAGCTAATCTTAATAATAATTACCATTTCTTGTGCTCTTAGTCTGCACCAAGGCAGTATACTAAGCACTTTATATCCATTAGTTTCCATAACAATTCTATAACTTACTTCATTACCTCCACCTAAGAATGAGAACCAGTGGAGCTCAGAGAAGCTAAGTCCTTTGCCCAAGGCCACACATCTGAGAATGAGGGAGTCCAGATGTGAGCCTCTATGTTAGAAGTCAAAGTCGGATCCTTAACCCCAGCACAGCACAGCCTCCCCTCAAGGCTTTCAAGGGGAAATGTGTCCCCAAAAGGACTGGGACTGTAGGGGAGATAGGTGGATAGAGCAGGCAGGGAGAAAAGTGGAAAATACCAGCTAGTATTCCTGGTGCTCTCTGCACCTTACCACTGGAGCCCAGGGTACTCATTTTACGGAAATGACTCACAGGACAAAAGAGCAGAGGCCTTGCTTACTTTGTTTTGCAAACCATACCCTGTAGAATGAGAATAATTATTAGTCATCTGCAGGCCTTGTGATGCTGGTAGCTTAGTCATTGAATAACTATTATAGATCACACATTCCTATTCCTTTGGATAGAGTCTCAAGCCACCTACACAATCCTTAAACAACTTCTCAAAGTCCCTTGAGCTGGGGGTGGCGGCAGACACACTCTCCAGAAGCTATGCATTCTTCCTACTGAGAGATGGACACCTTGTGGCCAGTAGCATAATGAGAAGTCTTTCAGCAGAATGAACAGGCATCCTTCTCCTGCTTTCAATGACCCACACACTCTTCAAATTGTCCTTCCAGCAAGACAAGATACTCCAAGCTGTTTTAAGTCTTCCTTGGGGGCATAGGAGTTTCGTGTCAACTAGGTTTGGTTTACATTTATGAGAGATGCTGCCTCATGTGAATGAGATAGGAAAAGAAAATACAGCAGGCAAAAGAGTGGGTAAAGGTACCAAATTCTAATAAAAATGATATGAACACATATGTGCATGCCCATATGCACACACACACACACACACACACGCACACACACACACCATTTAATACCTTAATGAAAAATAAGAGTCACAGCAATCTGGTGAATAACTTATTTATTTTGTTTTCCATTTTGAATTCTAAGAGTGGAGCTACTGAGATGACTAAAACAGTTGCTGTCCTTAAAGAACTCAAAGCTTAGTGGGAAGACAGAAACAACATTAATACAATAAAACCAAAGAGGTTATTATGAAAGCTCAGAGGAGACACATCCAAACCAAATGGAGTTGAAGGTTAGGCAGAGGATGAGAAAGATTTCCTTGAGGCGATGAGAGGAAAGCTGAGCATTTTTTAACACACACCTGTCCAAAGTAGAAACTGTTAATGCAGTACCCTGGCAATCTAGATGAGCTGGCCCCGTGATTGAGGATATCATTCATATATATTATAGCAGTAAAGATGCTTTGAGATTTAAATAATTGAAAGCTTAATATCAACTCACTTAAACAATGAGGAATAATTCTGCCACATAACAAGAAGTGCAGGGAGGCTTCAGATGTAATTTATCAACTCAAAGACATCATTTGAAACTCAGTTTTTTTCCCCATTATTCTACTACAAAATCCCAACAGATTTTCCTAACTGTCTTCTAGGTCACAAAGTTGCTGCTGCAGTTCCAGGCACCATGTGCAGACACAAAAATATTCAGCAAAAGAAGACAGCTTTTCCACGTAACAATTTTTTATGAACAAAAGTATTCCCAAAAGCTTCCCAGCAGGTTTCCCCTCATATCTTATTGGTCATAATTGGGATACTATGATTGGATTACTAAGAAGTGAATAGAGGGAGGCTATGATCTCCCCAAGAAAGGCATGGAAAGCATGAGGAGGGAGAAATATTTGTTGAGTAGGTAGATACATTTTTTGGTACATTGGGAGTGGGATATGTGGGAAAACAAACCTATCAAACATGGTACAAACCAAACTCTTCCCATTGGAAATTCTGATGGAACACTGTCTCTCAATTGATTGACTTATTTGAGGGAGTGTGCCATACTCCTGTAAATGGGGCTGTAACAAATGCTAAGAATTCCAGCTCTAAGAAGATAGAGCCAGAGGAC
This sequence comes from Nomascus leucogenys, assembly GCF_006542625.1. Classification (NCBI taxonomy): domain Eukaryota; kingdom Metazoa; phylum Chordata; class Mammalia; order Primates; family Hylobatidae; genus Nomascus; species Nomascus leucogenys. Next base: position 71,238,332 of record NC_044400.1, read on the forward strand.
TAGTCTTGGTATCATAGAACTTTTATGCTAGAAATGACCAAGAGGTGATGATTTTAGAGATCTGAAAACTGCTCTACCATTTACTCAACACATGCTTTGTCCTGGCCTTTGCTGCCTGCTCTAAAATGCTTTGCCCATCTGCAGCTTTGGGCCAAGACTGGATGCTTTTCTGAAGGTCCTTCCAGCTCTGAAAGTCATGAATCATCATGATATATGATGCAGAAAGTCTGATTTATCATGATACATGACGCAGGTTCCTAATATTCCTCATCACCAGCACTTTATGATATTTCATATTGTTTTTAGCGATCTCACTAGAATGAAGATTCTTGAGTCAGCCTAGCAGATAACCAGACAAATTGTTGGTACTCTAAAACAAAAACAAAACAAAACACTTAAACTGGTTTTATGACAGAAGAGCTGAAAAGTACATGTGATCTTTCATTTAGTAGCAGCACTCCTGAAAAATCATCTTATATAAATTATTTGAATTTTTAGAAAATCTTGAAGCACATTTTCATCAAAATGTTATTGATCAGGTGTGAAAAGTACAAAACAACTAAATATCCAACTCCAAAGCCTTGTTTATATTAAGTGTGGTATATTCAATGAGTGGATTATAATCATGAGATGTAAGTTTTAGAGACCTTACAGCATGTAAAAAAAAGTTATATGTTACAATAGTAACTGAAAAGTGGTACTAAGTTTTATTTAAAATATCCTGATAATTATGTAAACCAAACAACCCAAGCATTTAGAAGGGAAGAAAAAAAAGACTTAAAGGAAAGAGACAAAATGGTGCATAGTAGCTGCACTGAGAAATAACTCAAAGGTCAATTTTTTTCTTTCTATTTTTTTTGACACTCCCAAAATGTTTATAATGAGTATGCATTGGTTTTATAATGGAGAAACACAATAAAAATCACTGATGGATTATTTATCTTTATTAACTCAGTCTTACCTATAATTAATCTATATTACTGTTGTTGACAGGAATAAATCCACGGGTTTAAGAACAAATTTCATTGGCAGAGCTTGGTATTCCAAACCTTGCTTCATGTTATCAAGCTTTCCTCCCAATCCAAGCTTCTCTCTTATTATGGTTCAAACGACAATGCACAAAACTCTTTGCAGAACCTGATCTGGCCCTCCCATCTCCCCGTCACCACCCCCTGCTTTTGTTATACCAATAATTCTTCCCAAGGTGCCCTTTCTTCTTTATTCTACTCCTCTCTACTGGCCAATATCGGAAAGCTCAGCTCAAACACTGAATACCTTCCTGAATGATCTTAGGCAAATTATTTCACTTCTCAGAGTTTCCACTTCTACATTTCTATAAAATGGAAATGATTTTTAAATTGCTTTTTCTCATTACTACTACACAAAAGTTACTGTACCTGGCACATAGTATGAACACACACACAAATAGAAAGGGCAGCTTTTCCTCTGAATCCCTCTATCCCCAATTTATAGCTGTCTCAGTGCCTGGCACCATAGAAATAACTTAATTCATGTTTTTTGGATTAAAAAAATGCCACTACTGCTGCTACCAGGCTCTAACAGATAAGGACCTGTGGCTGTGTGATTTTAGATGACTTATCTACATAAGAAAGCACAAAGTAAGAAAGTAGTCTAAAAGAGAGCTTCCTTCCCACATAGAGAAAGAGCTTTATTGACTTTGATCAGAAACGGGCTCTGGAAAACCGCCTGCAGGCATCTCTGTAAGTATTCGCCTACAAAGCAGAGAATATCAGAAAATAAGATGAAAAAATTTCTCATCCTTTTCCTCCCCACCCCCACACAAGGCCCGTATCTCAAAAGGAGGATTTGGTTGTGTTTTTAAATGGACTTTTGCACTTTTTCAAAAATCAGCTAGATACCAATGCATCCCCACAGCTGAATAAGCACCATTAGGATGAAAGATGCATCCTGGGGGCAGCATAAACTGTGATCCAGCTGCCCCTCCAGCTTGTGCAACTTCTCTTGTTTGATGAGAACAGCGAGGGAATGGAGTGTCCTGTAGGCTACGTCATGCAGGGTTAGCAGCCTCGAAGTTCATTTTGAAAGGAGAGCCACAATGCTTGGAGACATTACTGAATTTCAGCTTGTCCACTCAGAAATGCCATTGGTATAGAATGGTGAAGGTGCTTCCGTTCTGCTCTAGAGAAACCAACCCTATTCACAGGCAAGCAAAGTAATCCTCTTTCTTCAATCTGCAAAAGTTTGAAGCAGCCCTTTAGCATAATCACTCTTAAATAAAAATAGAATACTGTACAAGCCATATCATCTTTTTGGTAGATGGTTCTAAGAGAGGAGTATTTAATGGGACAGTGAGTTTAGGAGAGAGCAGTTTCTTTTGGTTCTGTGAAAAGAAGTGTGCTTGAGAAATGTTATTCCAAATCCATTAAATTATTCATTCATCCATTCATTCAACAAACATTCAAGGATGAACTACTTTTCATTTGCCTTTTTATTTATTCATTCAATAAACATTTACTGAGCACAGAATGGATATACCATGCACTTTCCTGTGTGTTATGAAGAATATAAACAGTTAATGCTTACATTGTTGAGTGATTATGCTATGCCAGGAATTGTCTAAGATCACACAGCTGGTTAATAGTACAGCCCAGAGTGTATCCAAGAGCCTGACCCCAGACTCCATGTCTTTGACCTTCTGCTATATTGCCTTGCAAAGATGCAAAACACCCAGATGTTAAGATGTAAGTCCAGGCCTCAAGGAGCTTACACTTTAGGAGTGCTGAGGCATGTAAGTACCTTAAGAGAGGTTCAGGAAAAAGCATCAGGGACATTCAGGGAAAGAAGAAATGATTTCTTCTTTGCTGAGAAAGAAACTCCTTGGAAATGGTAGGATTTTAGATGATTCATGATAGACAAATAGAATTGAACAAGCATCGATGGGCAAAAAGGCATTCTAAGCTAAGAAAACTGTATCAGTAACCCACAAATGAAAGAAAGCAGAAGCTGTGAAAGAGAGCAACTAGTTTAGTTTGACTGGAGCATTAACGTATATAAAGAGTGATAGTGGGGAAAATGCCGGACCAGGAAGTTGAGACAAGTGTGTATGTGATACTAATTTTTTGAGTACCTTCACAGGTAACATTTACTCTGCTAAAATACATTCTCCAGGTAGGTGCTGACACTTGATGAGGATATTTGCTTCACTATAATGAGTGACAAAGCATTACTCTAAAAAGACCATTTAAAAATCACCATCTTAAATATGGGCTAATAGACTCAAGCAACACAGTCGTTCTGGAGTCTAAGTCCTACCATTTATCTTGAGAAACTGTTGGGATAATAACAGCTCTGTAAGTCTGGACAAGAAATTTGAGAAAAGGCTCTTCTTTCAGGGAAGGTTTGCTTATAGGGTCTGACAAAGAAGCACCTATTGGGTTCATTTCCAGAGCAGAGAATAATAATAGTGCTGTATTCACAATGTGTTTCCAGTCCACTGTATTCTTCCTTTGTGCCCATGGGACAACATTCTGAGACCTATTTGACCCTCCTGGAACCTCTGTGTCGGGGAGGGAAGACACTGCTCAGCATATTCTTGTTTTATGTATCACCATACATGAGAGAACTAGCCTTTGAGTTAACTCAGCACGGATCAGTCCCCAATAGGCACTATGTTACTCAATCTGTCACTCAAGGGAGAGAAGGGACTTTCAATGGGAAGAGGGTGCACACTCAGTTATATGGTCAATAATTGATGCTCAGGCTGTGTAAGAGAAGAGTAAGAAGTGGGAATGGAGATGGCAAAAAGTTGTGTTCAGGTGTTTCAGATCTGTTCATATGCAAAGAAAGACACTGTGACCCCAAAGAAAAGAATTCAAACAAATAGGTAGACTGAAATCCATATGATTTATGTACTAGGCATTGTGATAAATAATTACATGTGTGATGTTCTCTAATTCTCACAAAATCTCCACAGTATTATGTGCATTACCATTCTCATTTTTCAGCTAAAAATCTCTATTATTCAGGGTTCTCCAAAAGACTGAGAAACTCACTTGAGGTTTCACAGATAACAACAAGTGATGGGTTGGAACTGAAACCCACATTAGCCTAACTATGTTTTAGCTCCCCAGGCCACACCTTCACTATAGTATGCCTTACGCTCTTTTCTGTTATTTACCTTAGAGAACAGATAGGGAGGAACTACGGGGGAACAAATATAGCTCAATATAAGTTAACTCTGTCACACTTCACTGAATGACCTTGGGCAGAAATATGTCCACTCTCAGACCTCAAAATCCCCTCTGAAAAAATTGAGTAGTACAAATGATCCCATTATACTGCTTCTGGTATAGTTCTCCACGATCTCTAAGACTCTATTGGATAAATAGAGACTCCTCAGTAGCTCTTTACAATCTATGACAGTACACTGGAAGAAACAGAAACCTTTCTACAAGGCACTGATGCACCTTCATGATCCAGCTCCTGCCCATCTCTCTTGCATCACCTTCCACCCACTCAAACTCACATTCACTCTTCCAGCTCCACCAAACCATGGGCTAGTCTCCAAAGGGAGGGTCACACCTCTGAGCCTTCACGCATCTTATTCCCTGCACTTGGGAAAAAAAATAGGTGGCTGGCCTTACTGTAAGCTGCTATTCTTAAATATATTTCAATATCTACTTGGCATCAGTGAAGAGAAAATACTTTTCTATTCACTTAAATGTTAAGTACATACATTCTTTCTTAGGTCAGTAAATATGTATCAATTACTTTGTCACTTTCTTATTTAAGCTCTTTTGAAACAAACCACTCCTATAAGTGTATCGGTGACCAAGGAGAATCTACTCAACATTACAGAGATGATGGAGGAGGGCATTTATGTCACATGGAACATCGCATATCATAGAAAATAGCTCCATTCCACAAGTCTCTCCTTGAAGGCATATTTTCTGAGCCAGAGCAATGCTGGGCCTTCTCCCAACTCTTCCCCAGCTCCCGTTCCCACTACAGCAGCCCTCTTGGATCTGTCTCTGCCTCTTCAATGCAGATTAATGAACTCTGTCTGTTCTTCTACCCCAAATGTGCTTACCTCCCACTTAATACTGTTTCAAGGGTCAAAAGCCACACAGCATATTAAGGATGAAGATTGTGTTTTGACTAGAAAACAGAACTTCTAATTGTTTATAATATACTAAATGCAAAATAAGGGTTTTATTATATTCATCAAATAAGAGGAAAAGCAAGGTGCATTCCTCCAAGCACAACAGGAACCACAGGTAGAATCCTAGGCCAACCGGAACCTCATTCCAGTTTGCTTTAGAGATATTTTGTGCCCCTCACAGCGTAGAACCTCAGTTAACTCCCAGCTGACACATATTTTTATCCAGACTTGAACCTGGCAAACTCCTGCTCTCACTGCAAGATTTAGCAGAATGAGGCATCATCTCTCTGTGAAACCTGTCCTGACACCATCCAGTTCCCAACTAGGCCTCTCTTCAGTGTTCTCCAATTTTCATGTGGACTTCAGTATGTCAAAAGAAAAATGTCAGCTGAATTAAATGTAAAGGATTTTAATTGAGCAATGAATGGTTCACGAATCAGGCAGCCTTTCCAGCAGGAGTAGGCTCAGAGACTCCAATGCAGCCAAGTGGTGGAAGATTTATGGACAGAAAAAGGAAAGTGACTGCAGAAAATGGAAGTGAGGTACAGAAACAGCTGGATTGGTTGCAGCTCACCATTTGCCTTATTTGAGCATGGTTGCAACCGTTGGCTACATTTGATTGGCCAAAACTCGGCCATTGGCACAAGCGTAGGCTACCATCTGTGGCTACAGTTCACGATGCACACAGAAAACCTTGGGCTGAACTTAAAATATGTAAGAAGGAAGCTTCAGGCTAAACTTAATTTAACAAGTACTATGATTATTTTATGGCATCTACCAATAATGAGGTATTTATCAATTTATCTGTCTTTCTCCTCCCACCAGACTGTGAGTTCCTTAGGACAAAGATTTTGTCTAATCCATCTCTGACTCTGCATAGTCCTAGATTGGATTTGTGTGTGTGTGTGCGTGTGTGTGTGTGTGTGTGTTTCCTCAAGAACTTGATTATAGACCAAGCTGACAGTACGCTGAAGGCAAAGCTTGCCCAGTATTCCTCACTTTTAACTCAGGAAAAGGAAGCTGGTCTTGACCCAGTCTTGAGTACAGAATTCTCTGTAGGTGGGAGAAATATGAAGGCAAGGAAACAGGAGGTGATTTGTAAGGGAAAATGAAGCACATGGCAAGTTAGATTCCCCAAGGTTCTTAAACTGGTAGTTAATTGAATCCAGTATTCCAAGACCTTAATTTCAAACAAGGTCTTTGGGAGAAACAGTCAGTTGCTCTCCCTCAGGCAAAATGAAAGCCCTTTTCCTTAACTCGGAGATGTAACAAAGCTCCTGACTTCTTTTTCCTTAATCCTTGTGCAGTCAGGCTGAGGCCTCAACCTGGGGGGCTTTGGAAGGCAGTTTCTGAGCCTCACTTCTTCCCTCCTATCCCACAACCTAGATTATCTGCAAACCCCAATAGGTATTTTTAAATTCAAAGCTCCCTGCATAAAAATGCCAGACTTGCCAGGAGTGAGTCCTCACCAACCTGACCCAGGCCATAGGTAGCCCCCAGGTCTTGATTTGGAGCCAGAGTCCAGGATAAATCTTTCCATCTCTCATTGCAATTTGCTTTGTCCTTATTAGCATCTCTATATTCCCTTTTGCATTACAGTGACCTCATTCATTCATTCGTTCAAAAATAAATATTTACTGAATGTTCACTGCATGTTAAATCTGAAGAAACAGAATAATAGTAGTAGCTGGCAGGTATTGAATTTATCATGCACTGTGGCAAAAATTAGATAAAGAGAAAAATACCTGGATGATTCTCTATTTTATTTATTTGTCACAAAAAATCCTATGGACTAGGTACTATAGCGTTGTTATGTTACAGATGAGGAAATGAGGGACAGAGAGAGAATAACTTTCTGAATCAGTTAGAATTATTTTGTCTGAAAGTAACAGAAAAATCAACTCAGCATGGCTTGAACAATGAGAGAGATGCATTGTTGGACACAACAGGAAGAACAGAGGGAGACAGCTTCAGGATTTGTGAATTCAGTGAGCTCACACCTGGGTTATTTTCAACCTTTCATCCTGCCAGCCCCAGAGAGTCACCATAATCTTCAAGTTTGGTCCGCAGAGATACAACCGGGCTATAGAAATTTCAAGAGCTTCATCCAGACATAAAAAATCCAAAGGGAGAGACCAAGGGCACATATTTTCTTTGTGCCTGTATTAGTTTCCTAGGGCTGCCACAACAAAGTGCCATAAACGGGACAAACTGGATGACCTAAAACAACAGAAATTTATTTTCTCATGGTTCTGGAAGCTGGGAGTCTGAAATCAAGGTGTCAGTGGGGCCAGACTCCCTCTGATACCTCTAGAGAAGGAGATTCCTTGCCTCTTCTTAGCCTCTAGAGATCACTAGCAATCCTTGATGTTTCTTGCATTGTAAATGCATCACTCCAATCTCTTTCCAATTGCTTTATCTCTGCGTGTATGTCCTCTGTCTCTTCTCTCATTATAAGGATACCAATCATAATGGATTTAGGCCACACCTTACTCTGGAATAACCTTACCTTAACTCAACTACATCTGTAAAGGCCCTATTTTCAAATAAGGTCATATTCACAGGTACCAGGGGTTAGGATTGAACATATTTTGGGGAAGGACAAAATTCTACCCACAGCAATGTCTTATTTTAAGAGCTAGAAACCCTTTCCTGAAAGTCCCCTAGCCAACTTCTTAGATCTTACTGGCCAGAATTGCATCACATGCCCAAACCTAAGCTAATCACTGCCCAGGGGAATGGGAACCACCAAGATCAGTTTAGACCAATTCAGACCCACCCTAGGGCCTGGAAAAGGTGTGCAACCCCTCCTAAAGCAGCACATGACGAGGAGAGAGCAGGTACCAGAACATGGTTGAGGACGAAGGAAGTGGGGAGAACTGATATCTCTAGGAAGGCAACCAACAGTGTCTGCTACACTTGCCCATAACTCCATATGTGTCTGACTCCAGAGCCTGAGGCCTATGAGCTCACAAATCCCCATTTCAGGATTCACTATGGCACCATGCCTCATGTTCTACAAGGCCCTGTACTGTGGGCTTTGTAGGTGCCTTCTCATTTAATCTACAGGTACATATCATTATCACCACTATCATAGATATGGTAAAATCATAAGCATCAAGCTTGGGGTTGCACAGCTCTTGGAAGTAGATGCTTATGAAATGCAGGAGTCTACAACACCAGGCTGTGAGAAATATAAAGTAAATGTTTACTACACATGGAACCTGGCCCTTCCATTTCAGAAAATTCTTTTATTTTCAGAACGTTTGAATTTTAATTTACATAAAGCATTTGTATCTCTTATCCCACAATCATAACTAAGAAATCCTGCTTTGTCCACCTAAGTAAAATTTTTTTCTTTTCATCAGTAGAAATTAATGTACAAGGTGAGGGCCTTTGCTCCTCTTGGCTTGTTTGAGCCTAAAAGAACGCCTCTCTCTCAAAGATGAGCAGCTGGTTGGTTTTTGTGGGTAAGGCATACTTATCATGTAATCTATTTCCCAATTTCTTACAATGAGAGCTTTGGTGGGAAAGTCATATGTTCCATGATCAAGGAAGAGTCAGGAAGGTATGGTAAGAGGCGCAGTATGAAATGGGACACTCAGGCATTTCTTTTGTCATGTGAACAAGGAGAAAAAGCACTGGTCTTAGAGTCAGACTGGATCCTTTCTTAGTTCAGCAATTAAATAGCCTGGCTCTTGAATTTGGGCGATTTGTTTCCCTTATCAGGGATCAGTTTTCTCATCTATGAAACAAAGTGGTTTAATTACATAATGTTTAAGTTTTCTTCAGCTATGACACTTAAAGTTGGGGAATATTGTCTTCTGGGTTCACTGTGAGCATGTCAACTCTACTTCATTCTCTGCCCTTCCCTCTCTACCCTTCTTACTCGGTACATCCGATAATTTATGATTCTGAGTGGTGACTGTGAAGTAGAGGATAATGAGTTAAAATTATGCTTCCACTGAACAGTTTGGTTTAAAAACTGCTTTCATGGTCACTATTTTGCTTCTTTCTTACAACAGCCCTCTGAGGGTATTAATTTTCTCATTTCTAAACATCAAGAAATTGGAAAATGTTGGAGCTTGCCCAAAGTTACTCAGCTAATGAGTGACAAATTCAGACCTAAAGTCAGGCGTTTGGCTCGCAGTTAGTAGCATAGCATATGATAACTCAGCTCACGGGACTGCACAACACAGCAGCCTCCCCTGCTTCACCAGTGCTAAGAGAGCCTTGACTTGATGTTATCTGAAGGAGATAAAAGGATGCAGATTCAGTGGTTTAGCTGGAACACATCTATCTTTGTTGTTTTATAATTAAGCTATCACTTATCCTCAGGAAATCAGGTATAAGAAAAAAACCATCTAACAACAACGTTGTCCTAGAGACAATGCATTATCTTGAGAAAGAGTGAAGGGTTCATCATAGACAATATTTAAGCATAGGATAAATAAACTCCTGATGGGACTGAAGGAATCAGACTTTGGATGACAATTAACCTTCAGTCTCTGGTGAGGTGTTATTTGCACTAAGGCAATTTAAGCTTGTGTGAAGGGTTATTTTTTTTCTGACAGGAATAAATAAATCTGTTTACCAGCAATGATCAATTGGAATTTGAAATTATAGATACAACACCGTTTACATTAGCATCCAAAAAACTAAAATTCTTAGGTATAAACCTAACAAAATATGCACAAGATACATATGAAGAAAACTATAAAATTCTGACAGAAGAAATCAAACATCTAAATAACTAGAGATATAATCCATGTTCATGGATAGGAGATGATAAGATGTCAATTCTTCTCAATGATGATATGGATAAGATGTCAATTCTTCTCAACAAATTCAAAACAGTCCTAATTAAAATTCTAGCAAGTTATTTTGTGGATATTGAGAAAATGATTCTAAACTATATGGAAAGGCTAAAGACTCAAAGTAGCCTACGAAATACTGAAGAAGAACAAAGTCAAAGACTGGCACTACCCAACTCCAAGACTTACTGTAAAGCTTGTACAGCCATCAGGCCATTATTGTTTTGGTAAAAGAGTTGACAAACAGGAGAATGAAACAGAATATATAGCCCAAAAACAGGCCCAAACAAATATAGTCAACCGATCTTTGACAAAAAAGCAAAGGCAATTCAATGAAAAAAGGTAGTCTTTTCAACAAATGGTGCTAAAAGGCAACTGGACATCTACATGCAAAAATAAATACATAAATCACAGATCTTATACTTTTTACATAAATTAACTCTAACTGAAGCATAGATCTAAAGAAAGTGCAAAACTAAGAAGATAACAAAGAAAAGTACTGAGGTGACCTTGAGTTTGGTGATGAATTTTTAGATACAACATGAGCAGCACAATCTGTGAAAGAGAAAAATGAACAAATTTGACTTAATTAACATTTAAAACTTCTGCTTTGCAAAATATATTGAGAATGGAAATATGAGCCACAGACTTAGAGAAAATATTTACAAAACACATATCTGATAAACACCTTGTAGCCAAAAATATACAAAGAACTGTTGAATCTTAAGAACGAGAAAACAAACTACCCAATTTAAAAAAAAAGAGGGTAAAAGATCTGAACAGACACTTTACCAAAGAATATGTACAAATGACAAATAAGCATAGGTTTAGTAAGCATATTAGGGAATTACAAATTAAAACACTAGGAGCAACCACATAAGATCCTATTATACGTTTATAAGAATAGCTAAAATTTAAAATACCAAATGCAAATAAGGTGCAATATGAACTCTCATTTATTGCTATTTATTGCTGGTGGAAATGCAAAATGGTATAGCCACTTTGGAAGACAATTTGGCAGTTTCTTACAAAACAAGAGATACTCTTACCGTATAATCCAGGACTCATGTTTCCAGGGTATTTACCCAAATGAGCTGAAAGCTTATGTCCACACAAAAACTTGTACATGAATGTTTATAGCAATTTTATTTACAATTACCAAAAACTAGAAGCATGCAAGTTGTCTCCAACAGGCAAATGAATAAATAAACCATGGTACATCCATATAATGGAATATTATTCAGTGATAAAAGGAAATGAGCTATCAAGCCATGAAAAGACATGGAGGAACCTCAAAAGTATTTGTTAGGTAAAAGAAGTGAGTCAGAAAAGGCTGTATGATTGCAACTCTATTACATGCTGGAAAAGACAAAACTATATAGATAGCAAATAAATCAATGGTTGCTACGGGTTTCAGAACTTAAGAGCAAGGAAGAGGTGGAGCACAGGGGATTTTTAGGGCAATGAAATTGTTCTATATACTGTAATGGTGGATAGTTGAAAATATGCATTGGTCAAAGCCCATAGAACTGTACAACACAAAAACTGAACCTTTATGAAAACTACAGATTTCAGTTAATAATCATATCAATACTGGCTCATTAGTTTTAAGAATAATGTACCACACTAACACAAAATGTTAACAGCTACGTAAGGATGAGAGAAGGAGAAGACAGTTAATGTGCTCTGGGGTGATCTAGCTGCAACTACCTGTACACATGTTTTGAAATCTTGACAGTTAGAAGTGTGCCCCTGACATTTGAAAGCTGCCAACAATTCTTCTGTTTCTTCCAAGGAGGTAGCTCAGATTCCTCTATGAGGGAAGAGAGAGGCTTTATTTAGGGAAAAACACTTACAGGGCATTTTAATTAGACAAATGTAAAGTAAGAGCCCCCTTTGAAACAGAGAGACCTAAAACAATAAAAATTCAGTTGTGTCTGTAAGATCTGTGACTGGGTGGCCAGAGCAGGCCCAGGGTTTAGAGGGAACCTTGGTTATTCTCTCTTAAGGTCTCTAGAAAGCCAAGGGCCTGAATCTAGGGTAGGAGAAATGCACTTATTTTGTCTACTCCCTCCACAGGTGCTGTTATTAGTCTGTTCTCACACTGCTATGAAGAAATACCTGAGACTGCGTAATTTATAAAGGAAAGAGGTTTAATTGACTCAGTTCCACATGGCTGGGGAGGCCTCAGGAAACTTACAATCATGGCAGAAGGCAAAGAAAAAGCAGGCACCTTCTTCACAGGGTGACAGGATGAATTGAGCGCAAGCAGGAGAAAATGCCAGATGCTTATAAAACCATCAGATCTCATGAGACTCTATCATAAGAACAGCACGGGAGAAACTGCCCCCATGATCTGATTACTTCCACCTGGTCTTGCCCTTTACAGGTGGGAATTATGGGGATTATAATTCAAGATGAGATTTTGGGTGGAGACACAGCCAAACCATACAGGCGCTATGCTGGGCATCACAACTGGGAGACAGGCAATAGCTGAGGATGCTAGAAGGAACTGTATCTGGTAATACTCATCTGCATTGTCATTCCTTTCTCATTCCACAAGTCTTCAATAGTGTTTCATAAACCGCACTCTAGAGAATTAAAGGACAGACCTGACTTGTGTTTAAGGGAAAGCAATATGAAGAAAATCACAGCTATGAGGAAAGTCAGGCTTGAGGAAGCCAAAAGCAACCTGAAAATAGACTGAGTGTTTATTATAATTTATATGTTGAAATCTTTACCCTCCAGGTGATGATAGAATCCTCTCACCCTCTTTGTGCTATGAGAAGACACAGAGAGAAGCAAGCCATCTGCAACCTGGAAGAAGACCCTCACCATAACCTGACGATGCTGTCACCCTGATTTGAGACTTCCAGTCTCCAGAATTGTGAGAAATAAGTTTCTGTTGTTTATAAGCCACCCAATTTACAGTACTTTGCTATAGCAACCTGTGTTTGACTAAGTGACAGAGATGATAAGGGCTGTGGGGGTTCTGAAGAGAGAGGGAATGCTCTGTGAGCTGGAGGAAACAGGGCAGATCCTGGCCATACACTGAGAACGTGTAGGATTCAGATGCTAGTGGAAGAAAGCACTTTCCTGCTAGGAACCAGGGGTGAGCAAATGTGTCAATTTCATAAAAAGTAAGTTCCATCTTTAAAGGCTGTGTGATACGTTTTTACCAGTCAGTTTGGTAGCAAAGAAATTGTCTCCTTGTGCAAATTTTGGAACCAATTTGCCAGCCAGAAGATGACCACATACTCTCTCTCTCTCTCTCTTTCTCTTTCTCTCTCTCTCTCTCACACACACACACACACACACACACACTCACAAACTTTCACAATCTTATGCTGTGTAGATCTTGCTGTGTAGATGCTGAAAGAATTCCAAAATACGTCTGGCTCACTCTGAAGTTATTTTTCCTTCCCAGGCTTGAACACAAAATTGTGTTTTCATATTTCTTTCAATCCAAGTCCTGCGGATCTGCTTAATAAGATTCAGACTCATTCTTTCTGTCTCAGGAACTGAAGAAAGAGAAGTCTCTGGGGTTGGCCCTGCTTGAATTCTCAGCAGACTTCACAATAAAAAAGTTCAAACATTATGGCCTCCAGTCATTTTCTAAAACAAACAAAACCAAAGCAAGCCTGGTAGGCTCTTTCATGACTTACATGACTAAAATCCTCTCTCTCTCATTTTTTCCCTCCCTCCTCCACATACTCTTCAAATGCATGTGAGTCATGCATATGCTTGGAACTCGATTGATGAGTCCCCGCATATCAGTGTGAAATGTCAGTAAGCAAATTAAGCAAAAGTTCTGGCTGGGGAGATAAGTTGAGGTGAAAAGCTGCAGGAGCTGCCTGCTCAGGTCTGGTTTCCTCAGAGGAGGGAGGGCTGGTAGGAGTCCAGGACCAGAGACAAGGCAGTTGTCAAGGACAAGGCTCATGGTCAAAGTCAGGACACAGTCGGAGAAGATGCAGGAAGTTGGAGCAAAGCCAAAGCCATCAACCCTCACATGAGGCAAGCTGAGACTCAGTGGAGGAGGAGAATGCATGAGACAGGGTGGGCAGCCATCCTGGGGTCTCATCTAGCTAAGGCGCCCATCCATACAACCTTTGCCATGTGGTTCACTGACACCATATACCCCCAACCTCCTCCTGAGCCTCCCCACCATGTCCTGGCCTTAACTAAGAACCAGCTCTTCCCTGATAACCTGATTCCTTTGCAGTCCTCTCACGTGGAGTCAGCCTGTTCTCAATCTGTCCTTCCACGTTCCTCAGAGTTGCTCTCAGTATGCTGGCCCCCAGCGCCAGTCCCAGCTGCCTATGTCAAAGTTCCTTTCCCTCTTGAGTCTCAGGTCCTCCAACTACACTGACCTCCACCCCGCCGCTGCTTTCCCTAACCACCACCTGATTAGTACTCACTCTCATGATAGTCTGATGATGACAGTGGTATCTGGTCCACAGTCTTCCCTTCATCCCATATCACCACCCCAGGTGACATCACAGTCATCTACAGTGGCCAGCCTACACCATTTTCAGACTTCTCAGGGGCCTAGCTTCTCATCTCCCCTCTGCATGCAGCACTCACCATTCATCATTTAACAAATAGTTACCAGTACCTACCATTCACTGTGCTCTGAGCATGGTGCTGGGATACCAAGATGAACACAGTCCCTGCCCTCTAAAAGTGCATAATTTAATGTGAGAGACAGTCACATAGGAGAGGGAAACATAGGAACTCAATCTGGTGGGAAGGATGTGGCAACAGGGCCCCGCCCTGCAGAAAGGCAGGATCTACAATGTTGAGATGGTAGATAATCTACCTGGGCTGTATTAGGATCCCATCAGCAGCTGGGGGTAGAACAAGAGGGGTCTAACTCAAGTGGAAGGTAGGGGGAGGCTGGCATGAACTATGTCATGTCTCATAAATCCTTCTACATTAAGTTTTAAATGAGAAAAACCTGATTACCAACCAGAACTCAAGGCAGAAGCTCGATGATAAACATGGGACCTTACTCATCTTTATAGACTGACATCTAGTGCTATGCTGGATCATGGCAGCAGCTCAGTAAGTGTTTTTCCAACAGAACTCAACCATCATGAACATGATAAGCTTAAGAAGGGCAGGAGGGGAAACCTACAGAGCAATCCACAGGGCACAAAGTGGGCAGGTTGGATACCCAAGCACAACCAATTCTAGATCCCGCTTGCCTTTGCGGATGGGGCTCCTAAAATGCTCCATGATTGGGCTTTCAGAGTCCAGGCCTGGCTTGAGTCCAAGTGGGAGGTGTGAGCACGAGGAGCCAAATGGGCCTGGCACAACCAGGGCTATCACGGGGTCAGCCTCGCTAAAAAGTAACATGGGGCACTAAGAGGAACCCACAGCACAATCAACCCTATCTTCTGCCTAGAAGCCTCTTCTACAACCTTTTCTTGTAGGACAACCACCCAGCTTCCTGGACTATGGACCATCAAACTCTAGAGCAGGTATGCCCAGCCTGGGTCCCCAGCAGAGTCCCCAGATCCACAGGAGGCTTCAAAGACAACCCAGAAATCTATGGGACATTACTATTATCCTTAAAATACTAACAGACATTGAGGATACACATGTGAACCAAAGTATTCTTATTTTTTACTGAAATTAGAACCAACTCAGGGAGCTAACCCTGGGCATGGAGATCAGAAACTATGATTACAGGTTATATGTGCATTTGATTAAATTTAGAGGGGAAAGTGATTCAGTATTTATTGTTAAGTGTAGTTTTTTAGACAAAAGTCTTTCAAAACATGTTGTACTTTGCAAAGAGTTAATTTAAAAAAAGGACTCCTTGCTATAGAAAGGTTGGAAATAATTTGACAAGAAGCAGGAGACAGCTTGTATATTTCATCAGCTCATTACACCAGGCCAGAAGCATCTCATTCCCTGCCAGAAAAGATGCTGATAATGTAGGGTAATCCTGGGTTCTTAGTCAAGGAACCATGCAGCCTTGGACATGGGGAAGCTGGCTTACCAATCAGCCATTTATGCTGCCTTCTCTGTACAAAGCATATCTGAGGGTCATTAAAGAGTTAATGAGGGGGTTCTCTATACAGAAGTATCCAGTTGTATTCCTTGCCCATGGTTTTTTATATTATTTAGTAAAATCACAAGTTTTAGATATTAAGAAGCCTAAATTTAAAACCAACCTCTCTCACTTATTGTGAACATGACTTTGGACAAATATATTAGTGAAGACATGTGGCTGCAGGTATCAAAAATGCTAATAAATAGTGTCTTCAAAAAACTAGGGGGTTTTCTTACTTAAGTAGAATTTGGGTAATCGTGAGATGGAACAATTCTTGAAGGGAATCATCAAGGAACTGGGTTCCATTCAATTTCTATTCCACCATCTGAGGGAGTATCTAAGTGTTCATCCTCTTTGCGGTATCACCTCTGTTACCCCTCTAGCCATTGCATTCACATGCCAGGTAGGAAGAAGAAAGATAAAGGGCAGAAAGCATGAAATCAACTGAATCTGTCTCTCTTTCTTTTTGTCAGAAAAGCTTTTGCTTAATTGGAAGCCTCATTCAGAAGATTTGTGCCTGTGTATCTTCATTAGCATATTGTAGGGACAGTCTGGATAAAAACCAATTGACAAAGAATTGACATTTAAAGAAAGTGTTACTCAAGGAGTGGTATATAAGGATTTTCTTCAAATAGAAACAAGTGTTCTAAAATTTAAAAGTAACAAATCCTACTGAAGCCCACCAAATACATTTAAATTATTAGTTAAATGTAGTTAAAGTAATTATTAGTTATGTAGTTAAATGCATTAAGATGTTTTTGTTATAAATATAGTTAATAATATGTTTGAACGAGCTAATAATGAGAAAGAAAGAGAGGAGAGAGAAGGTCGGAGATGGAAGGAAAGAAAGAAGAAAAAAGAAGAAAGAAAAAATAAAGGGATAAAGGGAAAAGAGTACGGAAAAATCTCATTTTAACTTTTAAAGGTTTAAAAATTGGTAAATAAAAGTAAAAGATAAGCATTAACTCTGTCTTTTCTATACCAAGTATACCTGAGGGTATTCAATGGATTATTGAGGTGGGTTGCCTTCACAGAAGTATTCCAGGTTTAAAAAAAATCGGCGGGCACCATGGCTCAGGCTGTAATCCCAGCACTTTGGGAGGCCGAGGTGACCTCCGATCAACTGAGGTCAGGAGTTCGAGACCAGCCTGACCAACGTGGAGAAATCCTGTCTCTCCTAAAAACACAAAATTAGCCAGGCATGATGGTGCATGCCTGTAGCTCCAGCTACTCGGAAGACTGGGGCAGGAGAATCGATTGAACCCAGGAGGCAGAGGTTGCGGTGAGCCAAGATCGTGCCGTTGCACTCCAGCCTGGGCAGCAAGAGAGAAACTCCATCAAAAAAAAAAAAATGATAAAATTAGAAACTCATATTTTGTGAACCTTAGTAAAATAATGGATCAAGGAATGGCCATGAATGGCTACTATCATCACAAAAAGAGAGTCCACAGGCACAATGGGAAAATAAACCATCATCTAAAGATTGAGGTATTCTTGCTATAATCTTCAATCTGAATCTATCAAGCTTCAAGATTTAACTACCAACTTGCAGGAAATAGAGCTGCAGAGGAACATGTTAAACAATGCTGCAAGCATGCAATCAGCAAAATCCAGAGTGTGGGAAAGATTGCAGGCCAAATGAGCAGTTTTTTGTTTTTTGTTTTTTTAAATGAATAAGTTGCAAGGGGAAATATAAAAAAAAATGGAAAAGGAGAAGAGATTTTAAAAGACTGGAGGTACATCCAACAATTGCAATACATAAAACTTATTTGGCTACTGATAAAAACTACTAAAAATATAAAATAATTAGGAAAATTTGAACATTGACTCAATATTTCATTATTATAAGTAATTATTTTTAACTATTTAGATATAAAAATAGTATTGTCATTATATTTCCATAAAGAGTACTTACCTATAAAATACATGGTGAAATTCATATAGATTAAATGATATAATGCCTAGAAGTTGCTCCTAAATAATCCAGGGAGAAGGAGGAAATGGATGGAGATGCAGATAATATAATATTGGCCCTGAATTGGTAATTGTTGGAATTGGATTATGGGTATATGGGAATTTATTATACTATTATCTCTACTTTTTATATGTTTGAAATTTTCCATAATAATTTTTCAAACATTAACCAACCTCAGAATGAATCGCATTAGACAAAACTAGCACTGAACTTGGCTCAAAGTGAAGAAGAAACCACTCCGAGCCAATGGTTTTCTTCATGGAATTGGCTACAATTTCTTCCCAGTGTCCTAATGAAGAGGGCTCAGAGGTGACATCAGAACTAGAGGGCCCTTGTGCTGAAAGTTAAACAAAATGTAGAATTTCCATTCCAGTCCCTGTATCATCTTCACAAAATTCTGAGTTTAAATTCATTATAAATTCCTAAACTATGTGATCCTATTCAACCATAAAAATCAAAGTATGATTGCTGCAAATGATCAAAAACAGGTAAATAGCCCCTGGTTAGAGTATTTTGGTTTAGCAAAGCTTCTTCTTTTTCCGAGTATGCTCCCAGTTATACATTCACATATATTTCCACATAATTATGAGGTTTTTTAAAGAAAAGAAAATATGATCATGGAGAAGTAAGGTAATTTGAAATTCATCCCAAATTAAATGTTTGTTCACTCCATCATCAAATATTTGAGTGTCTACACTCTGCTGGGCATTGTCTTGGGTTTACAGAGGCACTGCTGAGGACAAACAAAAGGTACAGCTACTCTCTGGTGGAGCTCACAGCATGGGGAGACCTAGGAAAACAGAACATATATTGTAAACACCCATGAATACCTGTAAATTACAACCTAGGTCCATAGCAGCATTATTCCCAATAGCCAAAAGCAGAAGCAACCCAAGTGTTCATCCACAGATGAAAGGATAAACAAAACGTAGTATAACATACATGGAATGTGTATAACATACAATGGAATATTATTTTGCCTTAAAAGAGAAGCACACTCTGACATATGCTACAACATGGATGAACTTTGGGTACATTGTGCCAAGTGAAATAAGTCAGTCACAAAAGGACAAACACTGTATGATTCCACTTATATCAAGTGTCTAGAGTAGTCAACCTCACCAAGACAGAAAGTAGAATGGTCATGACCAGGGGCTGGGGAGGAACAGGGACATTGTTTAGTAAATAAAGAGTTTCGGTTTTACAAGATGCCCTGCCTTCCATAGGTATGAATGGTGGTGGTGATGGTAGCACAATCATGTGAATGTACTTAATGTCACTGCATTGTACACTTAAAAATAGCTAAGATGGTAAATTTTATGCTATATGTGTTTTACCATGTAACATTTAATTTTACCACAATTAAAATGTTTTAAAAATCACAACTTAAGGCAACTGCCACCAAGAAGAAGCAGATATCTATTTTAGTAGGCACTATTTCTTCCTTATAATCACCATTTCCCACTCTCTCCTTCCTAATATTACCCAGATTTTATTTAGAAGTCCATTTCCTCACCACATTATAATATGACTCAGGAGACACTAATACCTTTACACCTCTACTGGTGAATTCTGATTAGACTAAGCCAATCACACCATGACACTTCCCTGGCAATTTATGGGTCTGAGGATAGGTTGGGTATATGAACTATGTTGGTGCAATTGTACTGAAGTAACGCATTTATATTCCATGGTTGAAGGAGATGGAAACAAGGGTGCATATTGGTTCCATTGCTGCTGGCAGCCATATTGTGAGTAGGAGGATTATCTGCTTTAGGCTAAAGGTAATGTAGGGAACAAATCATGGAAAAACCCAAAGAATTTGGTTACAGAAACAATTCAGTGACATTGCTGAGCCACTGAAACAACCAACTCGGTAGTCCTTCTACCCCTGGGCTTACTGTTATGTCAGACAGTGGGTATTCTTATGTAAGCCAGTTTAAGTCGGGTTTCTGATGGTTCAGCCCACACCATCCTATGTTAAGTATTAAAGCCAAAAAAGCAATGAATAGGAGTAACTGGTCTAGTTGTAGAGCTCAGGACAAACAGCATCTAGGCTGAGGCAATAGTATGTGGAAAGGTTCTGTGGCAAAAGGAAATGAAGTTCTGTCCAGGAGTTCCAGGAAGTGAAAGAGTTCCAGCCTGGCAGAAGCCTAGAGGGAGGGGCTGCAGGTGAACTGTCATACAAGATGAGGTTGAGAGACAGAGGGGAGCCAGACCCCTCCATTTAGGTCCTCTTAAGATTTTGGTCTTAATCCTAACGAGAGACAGAAGCCATCGGTGTGTTTTATAATGTCATGATTAAAGGACCAGATTTGCTTTTAAGTAGATGCTATAATGTGGAGAAGTGATGGGAGAAAGGACAAGGTGGGGGCAAAGAAACAAATATTGCAGTTCAAAGATGGCAGTGCCTTAGGCTAGGGTCGAGGCTATAGAGCTGGAGGAAAGAGACAGGTTTGTGAGCTTTCTGAAAGGCAGGTTCAATGACTCTTGGTGCTGAATCAAATATATGTTGTGGAACAAAGGGGTGTGAGGCAGAGGGAGGTATCAGAGATGACTTCTAAGTATCCGGGTATAACAGGATGAATGAGGAGCCTTTTAGTACAAAAGAAAGAGTTTGAACTTCAAAGACAGAAGTAATCCTAACTTAAAATTGATTTAAGTAGCACTCTTAATTATAATTAATAGATATAGTAACCATTTACTAAGCATTTAATATAGGACAGAATCTACATAATGCACTGTACTTTATCATAATCCTCATAGCCGACTTTGTTTTCCCAGGAGGGCCCAACGACATCTCTCATCTCACATGCTCTCCTGTAATGTGACCTTGCCCTAGTCCCATCAAGAAGCAGTGTCTATGTTCCAGCTCTTAAATCTGGGAAGGCTGGTGACTATTTCTATCAATAGAAGATGCCAGTTTCATCTATAAAATGGAGATTACAAATAAGAAAGAAAAACAAAATTAAAATGGAAAAATAGAATATGGCTGGGAACAGCAGCACACACCTATAATCCCAGCATTTTGGGAGGCCAAGGTGGGAGGAACACTTGAGGCCAGAAGTTCAAGACCAGCCTGGAAACATAATAAGACCTTCATCTCTACTTTTTAATGGTATATTTTGCTTTTCTATCTTCCCTCTATCTCTTGGATTCCTTTCTATCTATCTCTTGGACTCCTTTCCATACAAGTTTATCTCTTACATTTTTGTCATTATTATGAATGTAATACATAGTCATGGTTAAAAATTAAAACTAAAGTTCTAAGGTGATTTCTCAGCTGTACTCCCCAGAAGTAATCCCTGTTACAAGCTTGTGTGTCTTTTTATTACACATGTGTGTTTATTTTAGTATACATATGTACTATGGTTTATTTAGTCACTTTTCTATTGATGTCACTAGTATCTGCCTTCTAAAAAAAAAATTAGCCAGGCATGGTGGTGCATGTCTGTGTTCCCAGATACCAAGGAGGCTGAGAAGGGAGGATCATTTAGCCCAGTTTGAGACTGTAGTGAGCTAGGAGGACCAGAGTGTGACCCCACCTCCAAAAAAAAAAAATTGAAACTGGCTGGTTTTGATTTAAGTTTTTGTTTTGTTTTGTTTTTTTAAAGAATATGTTAGAACTGTTGCCATTTGATTTCTGAGGTTAAGTCATAGAAAGCCATATAGCTTCTGATAAGTTTTTCTGGGACACTTATTCTGGGGAAAGCCAGACCGTATAAGTGGTCCAACTAAGACAGGAGGGTAGGGTATGGAGGCAGGAAACCTAAGGCCAATTCATGCTGACTTCCTAGAACTAAATCAAGAGGAAAACCCCAACTTTTCATGCACAAGTAACCAAAGGACCAGAGGCTACTCCATTTGCAACTCACCACCACCCCACCTTTTCTGCCCAGCTGATGAAAAATTGAAAGTACCTCTGATTGGTCCCCTCCTGCAACCAATCAGACTGATTGCAGGCCAAGTCTTCATTTGCATACGAGTATAACTTTGTAACTTTACTTCAGTCTCTGACTGGTCACTTTCAGCAGCCAATCAGACGTTTGCATAGGGAATAACTTCGTAACTTCATTTCAGCCTCTGATTGATCGCTTTCCATAACCAGACTGATCACATGCCACTATTTCATTTACATAGGGTGTAGACCAAGTAACCAATGGGAAACTTCTAGAGGGTATTTAAATACCAAAAAAGTCTGTAACCAGGGCTCTTGAGCCACTTGCTCAAGCCTGCTCCCACTCTCTGTAGTGTTCTTTCATTTCAGTAAATCTATGCTTTTTTTCATTGCTTTGTTTGTGCATTTTGTCCAATTCCTTGCTCAAAATGCCAAGAACCTGGACACCCTCCACCGGTAACACAACTACTCTGAGACCACCAAGCTGGGGTGGCCACACGGAGGCATTCTGGTTGTCAGACTCCACTGAACTCCCTGCCAACAGTCAGCATCAACTCACCAACTAGGATGATCGAGTCACCTTGGAAATGCGTCCTCCAGCTCCAATCTCATGACTATATCTGTTGCCATGAGAAGCAGAAACAAGCCATGTCCATTGAGCCCTGCCCAAAATAAAATAATTGTGTACAAAATAACTGATTGTTGTTGATCTTTTATGGCACTAAGTTTGAAGGGTGGCCAGTTACACTTCCCTGCCATTGTATAGGTAAAACAAAACAAATAAGACTGAAAAAAACTTGCTCAGGATCACAGAACCAGTAAGCACAGGAGCCAGAATTCTAGCTAATCTGTTTGATCCAGAGTCTGTGCTGTTTCTTCAATCTCATTGCTGCCATCTTTTTGGTCACATCTCAAAATTAAATTGCTATTTCTATTCAAAACATCTTCAAACCCTAATGTCAAGCACATGCATTTTGAAAGTAATCTATTCAGCTTAAAAACAGCAACCCACTAGTAGAAGTAAGACATGGACAATTGCAAGTGCTTAAAAAAGGGTTTTGGTGGGGTTTTTTTTCCGTCCCCTATTATTTTTTCCTAAGCAGTAAGGAATTGATAGAAAATTAAAACAGACAACTTCCATTTTCTTTCAAGGGAGATTTATGACCACCGTCTACAGAATTTCTAACCATAAAGTGAATTGCAAAACAAAATGTTTTAAAATAATATATTTAAAGCAACACAGTGTTATGTACAATTAATGTAAGAATAATCAGAAGTGATAGTTGCTGAGTAAAAGTAAACCCCGAGAAATATGAGCTATGGGGGTAATAGCATTTCATGAAACACTAATCTGTCAGTGAAGAGCACAAATCAAGGGAATAATCAGGCATATTAATGACTCCAGAGTAACTTTCTCTTACTCATCAGACATCTTCAAGTGGAACTCTATCTCTTTGCCACTGCCTTCTTCCAGGCCCTTAGGACTCCATCCCAATGTCCCTGCAGCCTTTCTGAGCTGGTCCTCCTACCCCCAGTCTCACCACTGCAATATTACACCAATATCCCGTAGCCCATCTTACCTTCTCCCCTTTTCCAGGGCCACTCCCTCTGCCTGGAATGCCCACTGCTTGCCCCTGACCAGCATAAAGCTTGCTCATGCCAAACATTTCCATCCACATGCCACCTCCTTGAAGCTGCCTCTCCTGGAGTGTTTTCCAACCAGAGATGGGGTACTTCTCCTCTGAGTTCCCACAAAACAGCAAACTTAGCTCTGCAGTAGCTCTTCAGTCTACTTGCCAACGCACATTTACTTAGTGACACTGTGTAAGCACACTATTCCAGGCGCGGGGGAGACAAAAGAGAACAAGATAGACAATTCCTGCTTCAAGACTCAGGCCTAAAACCAGTGCCTCTCAACCAGTGTAATTCTTCCCCCCAGGGAACATTTGTCGAAGTCTGGAAACATATTTTATTGTTATGCCTGGGAGGAGTGCTGCTGGCATCTAGTGGGTAGAGGCCAAAGATGCTGTGAAACTTTCTGCAATGCACAGGACAGCCCCAACCACAAAGAATTGTCTGGTCCAAAATATCAACAGTGCCAAGGTGGAGAAGGCCTACTGTAAATAAGCAAATAAATACATAGGATCATTTCAGGGACTGTTTTAAGCCATGAAGAAAATAAATAGGAGAATGTGTTAGAACACTGGAGTAAGAGAGGAGGGAGACTCTCTAAGAGAGGCAGTGAGTAGAGATCGGAGAGGACGACACCCTCACACAACCAGTATGACTCTACTGTCTGTAATATGTCCACCACTTCACCTGTTGTTACTCACAGTAACACCTTGTGATACCGAACACCCACCAAGTGCTAAGGACTGCCCCAGAGACTCATTCTATTTGTCACAGTATTTAATCTACCTCTTGCGGCAAACTTCTTGTTTCCCCAGATTGAAGTTAACTTGATAACATGAATTAGGTTTGTATTTCTTATAAAATGCCCAGAACAGCCATGCACATGAATGAATGAATGAATGAATGAGAATGATATTTCCAGAGCATGCATGAGAGATTCAAGAGCTGAGCACTTCATCCTGTGGTGATTTCGTAGAGTATATTAGTTTCCTGGGGCTACTGTGACAAAATACACAAACTGAATGGCTTAAAACAACAGAAGTTATTCTCTCCCAGTTCTGGAGAGCAAAAGTCCAAAATCAAGATGTCAGCAAGGTCATGCTCCTTTGGAAACTCTGGATAGAATCCTGCCTTGCCTCTTCCAGCTTCTGGCTGGGGCCAGCAAGCCTTGGTGCTCCCTGGCTTGCAGCTGCATCACCCCAATCTCTGCCTCTGTTATCACACAGAATCCTCCCTGTGTGTCTCTGTCTCTTCTTTTTAAAAGGACACCAGCCATATTAGATTGGGGCCCACCCTAATGATCTTTCTTAACCCAATTATGTCTGCAAAGACCCTATTTCCAAGTAAGGTCACACTCACAGATAACAAGGGTTAGGACTTCAGTGTATCTTTTTTGAGGATGCAATTCAGCCTATAAAAAGTAGAAGGGTCTGGATGGACCACTTCTAAGCCTCAAGCATTTCAGCTGCAAATGAAAACCACACTAGCCAAGGCCCACACAATAAAAGTGCCTGTAAAGCACTTAATACAATTGGAGCCAGCTGCAGTGAAGAAGCAGTAGGATGAGCTTTGAGTCCTGTGGTACTAACACTCCAACTTACTGGGCCAAGTAGAGGCCACAATTCCCTTGCCATTCTTCTCTCTGCTCTGGTTCCTTATTTGGAAAATCTAAAACTGGCAATAAATCCTTGCATTTTCCCAGGGCCTAGCAGCAACCAAGCTACTTTTCACATATTATCAAAAATGATCCATCCATTCACCAGTGAGGAGGCAAGACCAGGATTAACGACCCATCTCACAAAGGCTCAGCTTCCTCATCTGTCAGGTGTTCATCATAACACTCATCCTTACCTGCTAGGCTAGGATCCCATGAAGTAATATATGAAAAGTATCTGACACATAGTGGGAACTCAATACATCTTTTGTAAATAGATCAGTAAACTGCCTGGCATGAATGTAACTTAAATTTCCTCCTTGTAAACTCAGTTTCCTCTAACTTTTAGATTACTCAAGTCCCCGTCCTGCATGTTTCTGCAGGGAAGAAAGGCCCCTCCTGAATATGTCTGGACCGTATTGGGTGATATGGAATTTCTCGTGTGTGTAGACTCCTGTTGGTAGCCTCTCACCTCCTATTCCAAATGCCTCCTCTCTGGTTCCTATCTGGGAATCTCATTTATGCCCCTTCTGCCTAATTCCTGCCCTGTCGCTGTATGTCTTTACCCCAAGCATGGACAGAGCCCTCTCCCCTTCATTCCTCAAAGCACTCAAACACAATGCTTTTATGTGAGATAGATTTTCCTGAAAGCTTAGGAACCAGAAAAAAAAAAAATTACAGCATAAGATAGAAAAGAAATTCAGTCTCAGACATTGCTGCTTATGTGGTTCATCAGTCAAGCCCTCCCAAGCCATCTCTCTCCTGGACACACACCTGCTGTTATGTTGCTGGGATCTGCATTCTGTCAACAGATTCTCACACCACTGGCCCCCAAATCCAATAATCAGGTTCCAACCATTATCCTCACCCAGCTCACTGGCACCTACTCTCCAAGTTTCTAAGATCCCCAGGAAGAACCTAAAAAATTGCATTATTTATTACAAACGACAATTTTAGATCCCCTAAAATTAATCAATCTCTTCATTCATTCCAAAGTAGGCCCAGAGGCCTTACCTTTTATGATTAAAGGCCCATTGAATAATAAAAAGCATGATTTCTGTCACTGCCCTCTTTGACCCTCACGATGCAGAAATGACTGCAGCCTGATTCTACATAGGAATTCTCCCTTCACACCACAAAGGGTAGGTCCTTCATACCTATCAGTTTCTCAGTGCCATTTGGGAAGTGAAGGCTAGGGAAGTTAGTTGACTTGCCAAAGAGCTGTTTAATTGAATAAACATAAAGCATCAACCTACCAGGAGCAAAGCTCAGGTCATTAGCTTGCCTGACTCATAACTCCTGTGTGAATACTCGCCACCACTCCAGCTATGTATATGTGGAAATGCCTAAAGGACACTTTCCTCCTCAAGTCAACTAAGTACTCTCAGCTCTGCTGTGCCAAGCACGTGTCTCTTCCTGGTCTTGAGATGTCCATTCAGAAGACAAACTCTCACTTTAGTCTCCCACCTTGAGCCTTATCCTGCTTTGGGCCTTCTTTGAACAAACCTCACCACTCATCACTGCATACTGTATTCACTAGAGTTCTCGGATGCCAGCAACCAAAACAGACACTGGCCACTTTACACAGAAAAGGAATGTACTGATGGATATTAACAGTGAATCAAATTTTAGAGAGGACTGGAGAGCCAGGGTTGGAGTGGCACGACCAAGAGCTGTGCCCCCAATCAAAAAAGTAGACTCTTGAAAAAGTCTGAGGTTACTTGATCAAATAAAATGGTGGGTGGAACCAATGGGGAAGGGAACAACACTGAAAGCCTGAGGACAGGTGTGATGGCCCAAGCAAGAGATGATGAGGGTCTGAACTCATGACAATATCTGCAGACTAATAAGATGTGGGTGAGAGAGCAGAGACATTCTAAGACCACTTCTAATGGCTAGTTGGGTAATGGGATGCACGATAGTTCCACTGACTCCAATAGGGAATGCAGGTGGAGAAGCAGGGATGGGAATGAATGGCAGGGGGAGAGGATGAGAGCCGCCTGGGACATGCAGAGGTGTAAATAACTCTGTGTGTCCATCAGCAAGTGGACCTCAGTGAAGGGGAGATGCTGGGAAGAAAACACAGGAGTTTAAGCACTTGACCATAGAGAATAAAAATTGTTCAAGACCAAAACTGGGATGACCAACTCTTTCCAGTTTGCTTGGGATTTTCCTGGTTTTAGAACTAAAAGTCCCACATCACAGAAAACCTGTCAGTCTGAGGCAAGTCAGAACCCACTGTGTAGGGAATAAGAAGTAACGTGAAAGGAAGAAGATTTGCCCAGGGTGATTGAGCTTGTCGGTTTCAAAACTGTAGCTGAAACCCAGGCTTTCTACCTCCTAGGCCATTGCACTTTCTTCACACTCTACCAGTCAAGAGCTAAATTGAATGAATAGACTAGAAAGGTAAAGTATTAGGATTCAAATCCTAGATTCCTGACCCACCAGGTATATGACCTCAAGCAAACTAGTTACTACCTCTGAGCCTTACTTTTCTTATCTAAAAGCCCAGAAGTAATATAGGTATACTCCCTAATCCCAGGATGAAATGTAGGATCAAATAAAAACATAGAGGCAGTGAAAGATGGAGATTCTGCCAGCATGCTGACGAGAGGGAAAGAGCTGCAAAAAAATGAGCCTCTCCGCTGATTTTGAAATCAAACCCCAAGTGTGCTGGGTCTCCCACAGCCCAGCCCTCACACTGGCTTAAAAAGTTTAACCCTCACTGAAGTGTCCTCACAACTCCTTTGAAAAATATAGTTTCACTACTAAAACTGTCTGGGGTAAAATATATTTCCTCCGGAAAATGCTGGTGAATTTATCACAACTGGGCTGTTCATCTGCTAAAAAGCAGAATGGCATTTATTGCCAATTGCTCGCTTTATGGATGAAAAGAAACAGGGAGCCTAATAAGCTCGGTTAATTTTTTTCTTTTATAGCTCCAGCAACTGCACTAAATATTCCGTCTGCTTTTCTTATGTAGTTTGGAGACTGCTCGAAGTTTCAGAACTGTTGCTAGAAGGTTCCAGCAGAATCATGTGCTACTGCTTCAGAGGAGACCCTGGTAGAGAGGGTTCTGAGAACTGCCCCCAAGAGTCATCCCTGCTGGGGGTCTGCATAATCACTGACCAGTTCTACAAAATTGAGAAAATAACTTTTAAAAAATCAGTAGGCTGGAATGTAGTTATCTAAATTTACATTTATTACAATTGTATAAGATTAAAAATTTGGTTCTTCAGTCTTACCCCAGTCACACTTCAAATGCTCATTACCCACACATGGTTAATATTCATTAGCCACACATGGCTAGTGACTACTACATTGGACAGTGTAGATCAGAACATTCACATTGTCTCAGGAAGTTCTTTTGGACAGCATTGACCTGGAAGGTCGCTTAAATGTTAGAGCTGGGATTAAATGTTAGGCCTTCAATGTTCTTTGTACATTATCATGCTCCAGAGATGCTCCATGATCAGTAGATGTGCGCATTATCTGTAATGATTTGGCTGAAATGATTTTGAAATCTGCTGGGATTTCACTGTGCTTTGAAGACACAGAAAGAAGCAGAGTGGCGTTCTAAAGGGAAGAGCTGTGGAGTTTTACCCGGGTCTGAGCCCTGACACTCATTAACCATGTGAACTTGGTTAACATCTGGCGCCATCCAGAAGGCCTATTTCAAGTGCTCACCCCCCACTATCCCACAACACTCACACATCCACCCTGATGTTCCCACTCGTTTCATTCATCAACTATTTAAGGAGTTCAAGAGCATCTGCTATAGATCACACACTGCTTTCTCTGGAGCATGATAATGTACAAAGAACATTGAAGGCCTAACATTTTATCCCAGTTCTAACATTTAAGTGACCTTCCAGGTCAATGCTGTCCAAAAGAACTTCCTGAGACAATGTGAGTATTCTGATCTGCACTGTCCATTGTAATAATCACTACCATGTGTGGCTAATGAGTATTAACCATGTGTGGCTAATGAGTATTTGAAGTGTGACTGGGGTAACACTGAAGAACTGAATTTTTAATTTTATATAATTGTAATAAACGTAAATTTAGATAACTACATTCCAGCCTGGGCAACATAGCAAGACCCCCTCTCTGCAAAAAAAAAAAAAATTCATAGCTAGGTGTGATGTCACACATCTGTAGTCCCAGCTACCTGGGAGGCTGAGGCAGAAGGATTGCAAGAATCCTGCTCACGGATCCATCTTCATTTGGCCCTAGAACCAGTGTTTCAAGTTCTGATATTAACTAGGGGTGTCAGGCAGCATAAGGATTCTGATCAGCACTTGTCCTGAGGCCACAGGAAAGCGATCCATCTTTTAGAGAACTTTTCCATTGGTGACCAAGAATGTTCTGCATGAGGAAACCTATTAACCGCTTCATGTGAGAGAATATTTACAGGAAGTTAGAAAATGCTGACTTTAGCTAAGGAAAATGCCTCTCTGTGGAGTTTCATGGCCGATTAATGCCCTGGAATTTCATTGAGGGGATTTATAGATAAAGATTACTAACTAGCTACACAGTGTATTTTTAAGTATGTTCTTACAAACTAGAGGTTCTGTTTAAGGTGTGGCATGGGGTTTCTAAGGGACGAAAGAGAGCTCTTTAAATATAATTTCATAGAAAAACAAAACTATAATGCTCCAAGGTTGTCAGCCACAGGCAGTATTTCACAAAGTCTAAGACTCTCAACTTCAGAAGCACCTTAAAGGTCATCGCATCCCAGCTCCTTCTAATGCCTAAATTCTCCTGACACACTGATTTCAGCTTGAACAACTCCTATGGGGGATCTCCTGGCATCCTGAGGCAGCTCATTCATTTCACATTGGATGTGTGATATTGTTAGAAAGAGTTTTCAATGGTGAGCAAAAATCTAGGGAAATAATATGGTATCTTAGAAGCATTTTGGGCTCTACCTTTTTCAGCTCTGTGAGACATAAAATAGAGAGATAATAAAACAGTACTGTAGGGTTGTTGGGAAGACTAAGCCAGATAGAGAGGCAATGTGGTCTGTTCCATACCATTTCCTTCCACTAGCTCTCCATCTTTAGCTCTGGGAGTGAACTCATGATTAACTTTTCACAATGTCTCCCTATCATGGTAATAGCAGTAGTTGTAGTGGTGGAAACAGTCATACAACTACTGTTATAACATTATTTTTATTAATACTGTTATTCCTAACACCTCTTCCACAGACTCGTAAATATGTTACCATGGGCCACATTGCTTCACCAGGCTCAATAACCTTAGTTCTTTTCACATCTCTCATCTGTTAGATTTCAGGTGTCTCATGGTCTTAATGATTCAACAGGAATCGCTCAATGTGCCAGTGAGTGGCTGGCCCTGATAAGAGCAATGTGAATGACAGCTAGAACTTGCCCATTATTCCAGCCTTACTTTCCCTGATGGTGATAATGACGTTGATGGTGGTGGTGGTGACTGCAAATTAATAGCCATAATATTGATTTTTGAGGGTGACCATGAGTCACCGTGTTAACTGCTTAGCATAATTGCTTTTAATATTCATAACAATATTGTGAGGTGCGTATTGTTATTATAATCTACATTTGACAGATAAGAAAACTGAGCCAGACAAATTAAGTAACTTATCTCAAAAACATATGGGGAAGCTGAAAATAACCTGGGCAAACCCATCCCCGACTGTGCCCTTTCCCACTGCATAGTAAAGGTATTAAGAGTGCAGGCTCTTAAGTCAGCCAGGAGTGGCTCCCATCCCAAAGGCAGAGAGACAGGCAAGAGATTACTACATAGTAACAGCACCAGGGACAGCAAAGGGACCTTGACCTGAAAGTGGAGAAAGAGAGGAGCAGATGGATGGATACTTTTGAAAGATAAGATTTATAAGATTTGGTGTTTGATTGGATGTGAGATGATGGAACCTTTTCCTAAGGGAGAGAATGGGGGAAGGATAGCAAGGCCAGTGTCCATCAGGGATGACAATAAGGTCCCTGCAAATTTGTAAAATGCTGGAAAATCAAGCCATTGGACAAGAAAACATGAATGCTTTTAAAAAGAAAAAAGTCAGCTTAAAAAAATAAATAAATTTGTCCATTGGGATTATCAGAATGAATAAAATTCTTCCCAGAGACCTGGTTCTTGGGCTCCAACATGTTTAGCCATTTTTCACCCGACCCCTCTCCTTCTGCCCTTTAAACATGCCTATTTCCCAGATAAAGCTGAAACCTCTTCCAGTGGTCCAGAGGATTCTTTTTCCAACTCTTAAGTCTGGTCCAGTTTCCCGCTAAGTTCTACTTCAGGTCCTACATTCAGTTTGGGTTTACTGAAACCATGGGTAAACAACAGTGTCTGCATTTCATGTGCAAGTGTGTTTCAAATTTCTTTTCTTTTTTTTTTTTTTCTGAGTTGGAGCCTCACTCTGTCGCCCAGGCTGGAGTGCAGTGGCGCCATCTCGGCTCACTGCCAGCTCCGCCTCCCAGGTTCACGCCATTCTCCTGCCTCAGCCTCCCGAGGAGCTGGGACTACAGGTGCCCACCACCACGCCCGGCTAATTTTTTGTATTTTTAGTAGAGACAGGCTTTCACCGTGTTAGCCAGGATGGTCTCGGTCTCCTGACCTCGTGATCTTCCCACCTTGGCCTCCCGAAGTGCTAGGATTACAGGCATGAGCCACTGTGCCCAGCCTCAAATTTCTTAACCAACAATTTACTGACCAGTTGCTGGGAACCAGGCACTGCTCTAGCACCTTACATTTATTACCTAATTTACTATTTGCCTTTACTCTTTGCCTGTGAAATGAGTGCTGTGATCATTCCCATTTTACATATGGTGAAACAAAGATCAAGGAATTTGCCAAGACACAAATAATTAAGCCAAGATTTGAATGCTCACAACTTGATTATGCCAGAGCCTGTAATTCAAAGCAATTAGTCTATTTCTAGTTCATTCAATAATTATTTATTGAGTCCCTAGAGTGTACCTTTTTACCTGTGAGGGACTATTTCTTCTAGTTTAAGGCAAAGTATCAAAGCATCATAAAAAATCAAAATTTGGGTCAACTAATCAAGCTCCCAAATCATATAAAAAAATTAATGCAGAAAGAGGGACAGTAACCTATCTAAAGTCACTCAGTCATGATAAAGCCTGAATTCAACCTTGATCTCTCATTTCACCGCTCTTTCAATAATATGATGCAGTACATTAAAAATACTTTGACAAAGATCTGCTCTACAAATTTATAATATGGTTATTATTGTTAGTGCCATTCCTATCCCACCAGGCAACATATTTTTCACACTAACAGATATGTTTAGGCTATAAAAAGTCAACCTATGAATGTTATTTAAAACTTGAGGTCTCAGATAAGAAAAGCCTTTTTGGAAATACATACCAAAGGCGTTTTTTGCAGGGCCAACATTCCACTAGTACTTCAACTCATTAATTACATTTTGTGGTTAAGGTCAACCCAATACCTTTGCCTGTAAACTTATAATAGATTGAAAACAGGTGCCCTGCTTTCCGGACTCTCTTTCAGTAGTGAAGCACTTGGAGAAAATTGCAGTGGATTAGCTCCTCAGGTCCAGGCTAATGAGGGCCTGAACTGCCTATGAAGCTGCACCATGGTATCGGGCAGATGTGTTATGGGAGTTCATGGCTCAGACTAAAGAAGTCAGACAAGGAAATAAAACTACCACTTTATCAAGCAAGAAACTAAGGCTCCCCAGGAGTTATGAGCATAGTGACTGAACTAAGAATTGAAGGAAGTAGAAGCCAAACTCACATCTTTCAACTGCAAGATTCTAGAGTATTAATCCAATAACTTCATCCTAAAGATATCCTTTCTCCATATTCCATTATGGAGAGATAATAATAAATAGTGATTTCAAAGTTATATCTATGGAGCAACTGCCTTTTGTCCAGAATTGAACTGGATGTCTTGAGATTTCCTAGGAAGTGCTTGATGTGGTTTCATCTGTAAAGAATGTCTAGACCACCAATTAGCATAAGAAATGTGACGAGCAAAAATCCAAAGATCCTTTTAATTCTTGCATAGTTCTGATAGATCCTAAAGTTATACAGCAGAGTAGTTAAGGGCATGGACTCAGGTGCTAGATTTTTGGGGGTTCAAATCCTGTCTCTGACACTAGGTTGACCTTGGCAAGTTACTTAATCTCTCTGATCCTCAGTTCCCTCCATCCCTGAAAAATGGCATAATATCAGTACCTCTCTCCAAGGGGTGCTGCAAAGATTAAATCAGCATATGTAAAGTCCCAAGTCCAACTTAGGATCAGGCATGTAGTAATAATTTTATGAGTGAGTGCTCATTGTGTCTCCAGAGATTGGAAAACTAAAGCTGACAAAGTGTCAGTGAGCCTAGAGGCAGTGCAGACAGCAATGATAGTGTGAGTCAGAAACTGAAGACCTGCTGCTGTAATGATACACCAGATGTAATACTCTTTTCCTTGACTCTTTCAGGATTGCAAAAACAATTCTCAAGCTATCCTTCTCGTACTGGAAATGGGCAATTCTACTTAAGCTGCCTGCTGTAGGTAGTTGTTTGGATGTAATCATCTGTTTTTAATCTTGTGTATAAATGAATACCGAGGTTAGTCAGTGGGTGCATATTAATCTAAAATAAATGAATACATTTGAATTAATCAGATCTTGAATCTATGTAAATTGATGATTTATAATGATATTAGCACAAATTGCAACGATAAATCTTTTTAAAATTAGATCCAATGCTGCTTAAGGCTATAAGGACTCTGGAGATTTGAATATACTTTGAGACAACTTTAAAATGTAGATTGGTCTGGCTGTAGCTTGGGGGCAGAAGCAGGGGACAGGGCTGCAAGAGGGCAATGTTGAACCACATTCTATGAAAGGGTGATAGCAACAGGGCCCGCAAAGTCATAAAAACAAGAAAGAGCAAGAGAAAATCAATGAAACAGGTGCATTCCACAATTCACAGTTCATTTTCTGGCTTGAGACAGAGGACCTTGGGACTTCAATTCAATGCAATGCAACAAGCAAGAATTAAATTAAGGCAACAGGACAAAGAGGAGGGATTTCGGCTGGTTCTTCTACTTACTTATTGTTGATCTTGGACAAAATAACTTTGCTGAAGCTATTTATTTCATCTGAAAAATAGGCTTTATCATCCCAACTTGGAAATAGTGGTATGAGAACCCAATAACATTCATTGTAAAGTGAACGTCTTGGTTCATAAAGATCAGGGTAGTAATTAAAAGAAAAGAGTCAGACTGCCTGGATTCAAATCCTAGCATTGCCATCTGCTAGCTATGAGACTTTGGGCAAATTTCTTAGCCTCTCTGAGCCTTAGTTTTCTCACTTATAAAAAGGGGAGATAAATTGAGGATTGGTGTGAGAATTAATTGCAAACATGCAGTTCCAGTAATAGGAAAATACTTAACAAATGTTAGCTATTAGTCTAAATGATTGTTATTGATGTTATCTTGTTTCATAGGTGGTGATTCTTGCTTAAGAAGAAAGACAGGAAAGACAGAGGTGCTATGGAGAATATACCAATGCAGAGGAGAATATACCAATGCAGAAGAGAATATGTGACCAGAGTATCAAGAAGAGGAGGAAGAGAATAACTCTGCGGGGAGGCAAATATACGACACCCAGAGCCCCAACCTCTCCTTCCCCCATGCAAGGAAGACACTGCTAACTACACAAGCCTCTCCCCTACTAACCCAAGACTTGACTTTGAATATTTTTTTCTTATGTGGGAGGTTAGAAAACTGTACTGAGGATTACCTGAAGGCAAGAAACTGAGCATTACTTGTCAAAGAAAAGAATGAAGGTCCAGGAGAACTCTAAGCTCCCTCTCATGAGAATGGGTCCTGTGTAAAAAAAAAAAAAAATTATGTTCTGTGATGAGCCTAAAGATGGAGAAAACTTGCCCTGATGTCTAAAGCTGTGATTCCTACCTGTAATTGTTTAGAAATTAAAGTATCAATGCCCTGAGATCCAATCAGAATATTTGAACCATCTGGCAGATGACGTAGTTTTGGAGCCTTAAGAAGAAAATCCCAAGATGGTTGTAGAACACTGTTTCATAACTATAATGGATGGAAAAGGAGACTGGATAAAATATGAACTCTGTCAGTAAATCATTAACTACAAGTTTGCGACCCAGAAGTAAATATATGGGTAGATGTTATAGAAGGAGATGCTGAGGCCATTCTCTTAAGGATTTGGGATGAAGATGGGGTAACCCCACTTCATTATGGACTTAATGTCTGTGTCCCACCCCCACCCTAAATTGATATGTTGAAGTCCTAACCCCAAATACAATGGTATTTGGAGATGGGGCCCTTGGTAGGTAATCAGGTTTAGATGAGGTCATGAGGGCAAGGCCCTCATGATGGGGTTAACACCCTTAAAAGAAGAAAGAGCTGTAAGTGCCCCTAAAAGAAGTATCTACCAGAGTTCTCTCTCTACCATGTGAGGACAAAATAAGAAAGAATTCTTCTGCAAGCCACAAAGAGGGCCCTCACCAGGAATCAAATCACATACCTTGATCTTGGACTTCCCAGCCTCCATACTGTAAGAACTAAATGTCTGTCATTTAAGCCACCCAGTCTACATTATCTTGTTATAGCAGCCTGAGCTGACCAATACACACTTATTCTATGACTAGCACTTGCCAGGATTGGGGAAGAAATTCAGGAACATGGAACTTCATCTTTAAGTTAAAATCATTTTCTTATATATGCAAGTGCACCTGCAGGTAAACACACACACACACATACACAGATCCCACACACAAACTCATAGATAAAACATGCAAATGTGACTGTCACTTACAAAATTACCAACATTCACCAAATGTGTATTTATTCTTCCTAAAGGAATTATACTTTCTGAATGCTTACGACTTATGATAAGCAAAAATAAAATGTTTTCCTTTAGCCAAAATAAAATCTCTGTGTCCTTGGTGGTCAATTGACAGACAATCCACCTACCACCAAATAGTTCCTCATCATCACCTAATGCACAAATGCAAGAACTTTTAGGCGTTGATTTTAAATCAGCAAGGTGTCACTAGATTTTCAATAAGGTCAAAAATGATTGAATCAACACTAAAATTTCCAAAGGCATGTGGCAGGTACTTTCAAGGATACTCTCCCTAGAGAAGTACTCCTACATGGGTCTGAAAAAGCATCTTCAAGGACATTTATTGCAACCGTATTTGAAAATATAGCTAATTAGAAAGAAACCTACATGGGTTACTTCAATAGGGAAATGGATAAACAGGAGTATTTTGCTTGATTTTGTTTTTAATGAGGTATCTCTGTAAGTATTAGATCTACAAAAAAGCACTGACTGAAGAAAAATAAGTTTCAGATAAATACACCAATATAATTCTTTTCATGTCAAATAAAACCCAAACACAAAATAACACTTTGTATTGTCTCTGGAGACGTATACATATGTAAATGCATTTACTACAGACGGAAAATTACATAACAAAGAAGCACAGTGGTTTATTTTGAAAGGAAGGGAAGATAAATTAGATTGGGGAGGAGATGGACAAAGAAGATTTTGACATCTATAAAATTTCACTTTTAATAAGAATATACAAACATTATTATCATGTAATGGAATATTTTTTTTTTAAAGAAAAAGCATGTAAGGTCATCTAGTCAATTGCAATACTGCAATGCAATTTCAGTGCTAACTACCTGAAGGTAGTGTCAGACTTCACAAGTTAAAGATACAGTCCCCAACATGACTACCCTCACATCAGACAGTGGCCACAAATTCAGAGATCTCAGATTACCTGCCCTTCTGATCAACTGGCTCCAAATCTGGGGTCTTCTCAAAACACCCCTCAGATTAGATAGTTTATTAGAACAACTCACAGAACTCAAAAAAGTGCTATCTTTATAATTACAGTTTTATTGTAACAGACACAAATCAGTACCCGCCAAATGAAGACACACAGGGCAAAGTCTGGGAAAGTCCTAAAGGCAAAGCTTCTTGCCTTCTCCCTGTGGAATCAGGACATGTTATTCTTCTGGTACATCAATGTGTTCAACAACCAGGAGGCTCCACAAAGCTTCAATGTCTAGGGTTCTCATTGGGGATTTATTATCCAGTCATGATTGATTAAATAACTGGCTACATAATTAAACTCAATCTTAGGAAATTCCAAAGATTTAGAGTCCCCTTCCCAGAAACTAGAGACAAAGGCCAAATTCTTTATTATGAAATACCAGTTCTCTAGATGCCAGCAGAACTCCACCTAGCTCATTTCAGCCTAGGGATCTCTAAGGCATCAGTCATTGCAAAAAGTCACACCCTACCAAATTTGGGCTCATGTGTGACAAAGGAAGTTATACATTAGACACCACTATGGAGGTGCTGTCCTGTATTACTTGCATTCATTTTAGAAAACCTATTTTGTTCTTATAATGAAAATTTTTTCCCCTCTCTCTCACTGTTACTATTCTTTGTTATAATTACATCTTGGTTAAATAGCAGCTGATTTTGCAATCTTTCTAGGTAACCCAATCTAATGCCAAAGAAAAGTGCTGTCTTATATCTGCCTCCAGCTCACCTACAGCAATAATAAATACTGTGAAGACTAGCAGAGCTGACAAGACCTCTGGTTTTCAAGTCAGATAGAACTGGGCTCAAACCCCAGATCTGCATCAGACTCTTATGACTCGACTCAGCTCCATACATCTCTTATCTCCCTTGCAGGCAAGGATGTGCAAATTTCTCATAGAGATGACCAAGATGAAAGAGACCTGCAACTGGCACACTGCTATGTCTACCTCATAGTATTGGCTAAAGCAACTCATGTGGCTGAGTCTAAAGGTAGAGCAAAAGGCACTTCAAAGTTACATGGTAAATAGTGTCAATATAGAGCCTGGTGAGTTGGTTCACACCAGTAATCCCATCACTTTGGGAGGCCAAGGTGGGAGGATGGTTTTAGCCCAGGATTGCTAGACCAGCCTGGATAACATGGCAAGACCCTGCCTCTACAAAAACACTTTTAAAAACATAGCCAGGCATGGTGGTACACACCTGTGGTCCCAGCTCCTCAGGAGGCTCAGGCAGGAGGAATGGTTGAGCCCAGGAGTTCAAGGCTGCAGTGAGCCATGATCGCACCACTGCACTCCAGGCTGGGCAAGAGAGTGAGAACTTGTCTCAAACAAACAAAGAAACAACAACAAAAAGCCTCAATACAGAGAAAGAGAAGAACTAAAGCCATTTTGGAATCCACCACAATAGCCAATACTTTTTGAGGACTTATGATGCACTGGGATATTTGCTAAGTAGTTTATATTCATTAATATACAACAGCATTATTACAATTTTGCAGATCAAGAAACTTGGGCTTAGACAACTTAAGTAACTCATTGAAAGTGACACAACTAATAAGAGGGAGAATTTGAGTTTGAACCAAAAATTGTCTGACCCCAGGCCTTGAACCCTTAACCCAAAGTTATGTAGCCTTTATCAATCCCACATACTTTTATAAAGCTGAAAACTTAGGCAGAAACCACAATCATGTGGCACGAGTCATCATAATCTAGCTCTCAATTACTATGTAATATAACTCTCCTTGAGGCCGTATAACATTTCTCTCATTATTTGATCGTATTTATCCAAACTGCCTGGTTTTGAATTCCAATTCAACCACTTACTAAATGTGTTAGCTTGGGTGAGTCACTTGACCATTGTCTTAGTATTCTCATCTGCAAAAGGGAAATAAAATGAATATCTACCTTACATAAATAAATAAATAATAAAACATCTACCTTAGAGAGGTACTGTATAAATTAAATGAAGGAAAACTTAATAATGATTTATAACAAAGCTATCTAATATTTATAGGACTTACTATGTCCCAGGCACTATTCAGACTACTTTTCATAAATTATCTCACTTAATCCTAACAAGGACCTGTAGCGATAGTACTATTATTCTTTACGTACAAGGAGACTGAGACATTAATAGTTTAGGCAACTTTACTCAGCTCACAGAGCTAATAAATCTCAAAGATTAGATCCTTACTGGGCTATTTGCTTCTTGGTATGTACTTTCAAACCAAGGGTAGTTGGATTACCAACAGCAATAACTTTTATTCTGGTCGATGTTGTGTTATTTCAGAGAAGGTACTCAGGGGTTATGCCCACAAGAGGGTTCTACCCCTGAGCTCATTAATCCCCTGTTTGTGAACAGACAACCGAGTGACTCAAACAAAACCAGATTATCGACTTTGAGGACTCTCATTTCCTAAGGAGGAGAGCTCAAATGCCAGGGAGGCACGGCTCCCTCTGAGCCGTTCCTCTCCTGCAGATTAAAAACAAATGACTCTCAAGAGACCCACTTCTAGCAGGAAGCAGAGAAGGCACTTAACACCTAAAGTTGTGTC
This sequence comes from Nomascus leucogenys, assembly GCF_006542625.1. Classification (NCBI taxonomy): domain Eukaryota; kingdom Metazoa; phylum Chordata; class Mammalia; order Primates; family Hylobatidae; genus Nomascus; species Nomascus leucogenys. The sequence goes on from NC_044400.1 coordinate 71,277,921, forward strand.
CCTGAAGTGTTTGCTGCTTCTACAAAGATTGATCTGAATGGTTCCAAATAAATAAAAATTAGCTGGAGATGAACGTGTGCTCTGCTTCCTAGCCTGAGATATTGAGTGTAGATTACACACACACACAGACCTAGTGCTGCGTTATGGCTCAGACTCCTGTCTTGTCCCAAAATCAAACCCTGTGTTTTCTGGTGATTTTTTAAAATGGAGACTGATGAGGCACAATAGGAGGGATTCTGTTTTATCCAATCATCAAAGCTGTAATACCACTGAAACCACAGAGGTACAGAAAGGTTCCATAGTTGGCCCAAAGCCATATTACTAAGATGTAGTAAAACCAATGTCCATCCCTATTTTTGTCTCTCTCTTGCCGCTACTATTTGAGCTGCAATAGTGTTTAGAGAGAACTTGCCTCAGTAAGTATGACCATCTCTACCCAATTGTGAACTAGAGCCCTCCTGAACCCCTCCTATCATCTCCTTCGATCAAAAGGAATAAGTAACTATCAGGATAAGAAAATAAGAAAACTAGATTCAGAAATGCAAAACAAAACTGTCATCCTTTGAGGTTCTATCACTTAATACATTTTTAAGAAGTCAAAAATTCATTCAAAGGGAAAAATCCTAAAAGATTTTCATCTATTGGTGGTATTTTTGGATAAGTGATAAAGCAATATAGAAGAACTAGTTAGAAAGTAATTAGTAGCAAAGACAATGCTGCATTTACATCATTTCCTCATTCTATACTTAGAAAAGTTCTACATTTCCAAGTCTATCCTGAAATGAGGTGAGTTCTGGCTAATAGACAATGAGCAAAAGTGATGCAGGCCATCTCCAGAAATTCCAGTCTCAGCAATTGATTCTAAAGAAATAATTGTACAGTTGCACAAAACCGTATTACAAGAATGTTCATGTAACATTGTTCATAATAGAGAAAAGACCAGAAGTCAAAAAGGGACTAAACAATTAATTGATAGTACATATACATGTACATCTACACATACAAGTAGATTTGAAGTTCTATGTACTCTTCAAAATGAATAAAGCAGTCACTGTTGTTGAATAGCTTGTGCCATACTAAACCTCCTATTGAGAACAACTTAAAAGTTGGATAACATATTTATTTAAAAGACATTTATTTATGATCCTTAGTATTTACTTAAAGAAACTGAAAACTTATCTCCACACAAAAGCCTGCACATAGGTGTTTACAGCAGCTTTATTCATAGTTACCAAAACTTGGAAGAAACCAGGATGTCCTTCAGTATGTAAATGAATCCATAAACTATTCCATAAAATAGAATATTATTCAGTGCTAAAAAGAAATGAGCTCTCAAGCTATGAAAAGACATGGAGGAAACTTAAATGCTTGCTTAATAATGTGAAAGAAGCCAATTTTAAAAGGTTATCTACTACAGAATTCCAACCATATGACATTCAGAAAAAGGCAAAGCTATGGAGATAATAAAAAGACTAATGGTTTCCAGAGATTAATGGAGAGGGAGGGATGAGTAGGCAGAGCACAGAGAATTTTTAGGGCAGTGAAACTACACTGTATGACATTATAATGCTGAATACACATCATTATACATATGTCAAAACCCACAAGATGTACAGTATCAAGAGTAAACCTTAATGTAAACTATGGACTCTGGGTGATAATGTGTCAATGTAGGCTCATCAGCTGTAATAAATGTACCACTCTGGTGTGGGATATTGATAATGAGGGAGGCTGTGCATGTGTGGGGGTGGGGGATACATGGAAAATCTCTACGTCTCGCTCAGTTTTGCTGTGAATCTAAAACTGTGCTCAACTTTGCTGCTCTGTACCTCCTTTTCAATTTTGCTGTGAACCTAAAAGTGCTCTTAGAAAACTAAAGTCTATTTTAAGCAAGGAAAGAGAAAAAAGCAACACTTTTTGGAGGTATCAGAGAACAACCAAGGCATATAAAAATTGAGGGGTCATATTCCCCAGAAAAAGGAAAAGTACTAAAATAAGCCCTCCTTCCAAAGCTGCTTTTTCCTTTGGGGTTTTGCTAATCTGCAGCGAGGAGCACTTAGGGCAAACAGAAAGCAATGGCATACAGTCTGCAGCAGTCTCACTGAAATAGAAAAGTAAGAATTGCAAGTAAGGGTAACTAAAGCAGCCAGGGATAGAGAAGCCCAGATCACAGAGAAAAGAGCTCTGAAGAAAAGTGAGCCCAAAAGAACAAATGTTATTTGTCATTAAATTACTGATTCCTAAACTGTACAGTCATAGAGCTACTTAATGAAAAATAAGGCAGAAATTAGCTGCTAAGAAGCTAAAAAGCTATGGAGCGATTTAGGCAGTCTCATTGTGATGGGGAGAGGAAAACTGGAGTCCAGAGTCCATCATGGAAGAAAGGTCCTGACAGAAAACCCAGACCTTCCACTGAGAATACTTCAGGGGTGTCCAATTTTTGGCTTCCTTGGGCCACATTGGAAGAAGAATAAGAATCTCATAAGGTTTTAAGAAAGTTTATGAATTTGTGTTGGGCCACATTCAAAGCTGTCCTGGGCTGCATGCAGCCCACAGGCCACAGATTAGACAAGCTTGCTTAAAGGCTATTCCCAAGAGGAAGGGAACTCTTAAAAAGATAAGTCCTAATAAAACCAGAAACTCAGGTTTAATTGGATCAAGGAGTTCTCATATTTTATATAACTGCCAGAAGAAAAGTAAATGCTCCTTCAGGAAAGTAATGACATCCAGAGCTTCTAATGCCTACATAATGTAAGGCATTTAATCAAAAAATGCATGTCATACCAACAGAAAAGGACAAATGATCAAAAATCAATGAATAAATAAACAATGGAAACCCAAAGATGATCACACAATTGAGTTCTCACATAGGGACTTTAAAGAAACTAGGATTAATGAATTCAATAAAATGTGATAGGATGAAAAGTATTACCATCTAAACATAATATTGATAAAAAAATGAAAATTCTAAAATGGAAAAATATAATAACTAAATTAAAAGTCAAAGGCAGATTAAAGAAAGCAAAAAAAAATTAGTGAGCTGGAACACAGATCAGTTTTAAAAAGTTTATATTTATTGTTTTTGTTAAAATATTTGAGTTCTTTGTAGATTCTGGATATTAGTTATTTGTCAGATGCATAGTTAGAAAATACTTTCTCCCATTCTACAGGTTGTCTTTTCACTCTGTTGATTATTTCTTTTGCTGTGCAGAAGCTTTCTTTACCACTATGCAATATATCCATGTTACAAAACTGCACTTATACTCCCTAAATCTATAATTTTTAAAAAACAAAAAGAGTTTACATTGATGCATCAAGTAGAGAAATGAATATAGAGAGGAAAAGTAAAAGATATTTGGAACATAAATGGAAATGTCTAACATATGTCTCATTAGAATCCCAGAAAAGAAGAGACAGAGAATTGATCAGATGAGTGTTCAAAGACAGACTGGCTCAGAATTTTTCTAAACTGGTGAAAAGACACAGATCCAAGAGTATCTCAGAACTTGAGCAACATGAAAAAAGAAACATAAGATAAAGAAAAAAACACAAAAGAAACATCATAGACAAACTGTCAAAAAACATAGAGTGAAACTCTTAAAAGCAGAGAGAAAAAAATATATCTTCTGATTTTTTAGCAGAAATTATGGAAGCCAAAGACAATATAATGAATGTTTAAATACTGAACAAAAATAACTTATCAGTCCAAAATGCTTTTGCTAGTAACTAAAAAAATATCTTTCAAAATGAAGATCAAAACCAAAAACCAAAAACCACCTTGATATGGTTTGGTTGTGTCCCCACCCAAATCTCATCTTGATTTGTAGCTCCTATAATTCCCATGTGTCGTGGGAGAAACCCAGTGCAAGGTGATTGAACTATGGGGGCGAGTCTTTCCTGCACTGTTCTCATGATAGTGAAGGACTCTAAAGAGATCTGATGGTTCTATGAAGGGGAGTTTCCCTGCACAAGCTCTCTCTTTTTGCCTGCTGCCATCCATGTAAGATGTGACTTGCTCCTCCTTACCTTCTGCCATGATTGGCAAAGCTGTAGAGCAACTGGAATCCTCACACATAGCCTGTGAACACTCAAATTATTTATAGTTGCTTTGGCAAAGCTCTTGGTAGCAGCAGCTAATGCTGAATATGCACATTATTTACATCACAGCAATCCACTCCTAGGTATGTATCCAAGAAAAATTTGTGTGTGTGTGTGTGTGTGTGTATTCATCAAAAGACATATAAGTAAACAGTCATTATTCAGAGCAACCCAAAACTACAATCTACAAGTCAACTAAAGGAAAATGAATAGATTATGGTATCTTCACACAATGGAATACTATATAGCAATAAAAATAAACCACTATTCCATGCTATAATGTGGAAGAATTTCATGGCTATAACAAGCAAAGGAATCCAGACACCAAAGAGTTGATATTGAATGATTTCACTTATATTAATCTAAAGAAATGGCAGAACTACTCTGTGGTGAGAGAATTTAGAATAGTGGTTACATTCAGGAAGGATGGGTTAATGACTGGGAGGGATGTGAGGGAGAATTCAAGGACAGTGGTAAGTAGAGGTTACACAGGTATATTCACTTGTGATTAAAAATAGAAATCTACACAAAAATTATGTATGCTTTGTGTATGCTTATAATTTTAAAAATATTTTAAAGCTTAGATCTAAATGTGTAGACATAAAACGATGTCCAAGCTATAATATTGAATAAAAAGAGCAAGTTGTAGAACAGTCCATATAGTATGAGTGTATGTTGGAAAACTAAGCTTTTAAAGTGCTATATGTGTGGATCTGGAGGAATATATTGCCTCTAGGAAAGGCTGTGTGTGACAATAAGAGACTTTCCCTACTGTAATTCTATATTCTTTATTGTTTTAGTTTTTCACAACAAGCATTAACTGCTTCACTGTTGGGGATTTTTTTTAGAATAAAGCTTCTGAAAAGCTTTTGGGAGGTGAGGACTTGAAGTGAATCATAACTGAAATAAAGACATGGCATGGATAAACGATTGGTATAAAAAAAAAGTTGAGTTTGATCCTTTTGCTCTGATGACTGCCTGGGCACAGGAAGTAAGAGAGGAGTTGAAGTGTCTGCAACGTCTCAAGCAGGGGCCATAACCACTTAAGCAGTCAGTGAAACCCCAGTATCCAAAATACATATTCTAACCCAAAGCCAAAAATTAAATGATATGTCCGGGACTTCTGTTACCCTTCCTCTCCACCCAGCTTCCAACTCTTTCCTATATGCTATCTTTTAACCAACTTTATTTCCCTCCAAAGTCTTCTGTATTATCCCCCTCAGGAGTAAAATTGTATTCTGCCATATTACTTTCAATTACCACTTAATAATTTATGAAATTACTCAGCATCATACCTGCAGTATTTCAGTCAGGCCCCATTACATTGTAATGAGGTTTGATTTAACATGGTCATTATAAATGCTTCTAAAGGTTAATAGGTAAAAAAGTTTCATTCCAGTGCGTTTGATTTCAATCACTTAGAAATAAAATAAGCATCTGTCACTAAGCATAGGACTTCATTTTCCTGTAAGCAGCAGGGTATGATTATTTCCCTCACAAAAGTTTAGCAGAATATAAAGGACTATGATCTGGCAGAAAGCCAACCTGTGGGAAGCATGGTGCAGAGCAGAATTTTCCAAGGATAGCACCATAGACTTTTTGGTCAGTACAATTCTTTGTTGTGCAGGACTGTCTTTCATGTGGAAGAATACCCAACATTCCTGATCTTTGCCCACTAAATGTCTGTAGTATCCCAGTTACTGCTACAGCCCCAGATAGCCCTGAGAATTTTCAAATCCCCTCTTGGGGGCAGCACTCCTCCCAGTTTATTACCATTGGTTTACAAGTTTAGAAAGTCTAGTTTATGCCGAATAGTTTTTTTTTTTTTTTAATGTAACAACAGAAAAAGGAGTAGCTGTTTGTGATCTCAACCATCCTCTGAGGAGGACAGATCCTTTGGTTTTTGAGCCCTTCAGTGGAGGACTGGAAGCAGCTCATCACAGCTCTCAAGAGCTCATTGCACAAATCTCTTCCCGACGCAATATTCATTGACTTTGCATTAGTAGTTTGAAATAATCCATGGTGATAATTTTTGGAAAGCAAGTTGTTAGGCATTCATCAGTGCACCATTTTTAACAGATGTATAGTTACAACCATAGGAGCTCGGGAGACCTGAATTATTACCCATTATGGAGGAAAAAGAAATTTGCAGCTTTCAGGGAACAATGGAGAAGGAATTTGAGAACAGGGATAGAGAAAAGGAACAAAGTAGAAAATTGCAGCCTTACTCTGTTGAGACCATCAATCTTCAATAAATTCCTCTTAAATTAAAAAATGCTTAAAGCTAGAAAGAAGCCAGTGAAAATGCTGAATTGTTCCTGAATCTATTCATTTCAACGAATAAATTTGAGTCTATTTATTCATTCAAAAAATATTTATTGGGCACCTACCACATCCTGTTCTATGCACTAAGTTGACATAGCCAGTAAAAGACAAGACATATAATTGTAGAAATATGAGACAGAGGAGCTTCATAAGAAGTAAATTCCAGAAAATATACAGAAACGTTACGGAGGATTTTGAACATTTCCTTGGATTCAATGAAGCCTTAAGAAAATCATACCTGGATATGAAAGGAACGAAAAACTGAATTTCAAATGGAAAATGGGAATTTCCACAGAGACAAGTGAAACATCCAATTTCCTCGCATCTGAGGCTGAATTGCTTCCCCACACTCAATCCTAAAAACAGTATACCTCTGCTAATCCCTTAACCCTGGCACTTGGGAGGTGCTCATATCAAGGGAAGAGCAGGATGATAAGATGTCTGGAGGCCATATAACCATGAAGATACTACCCTTGGAGAAGCTCAGAGGAACATAGGCTCTATCTTCAAATATCTGAGGACTGTCAGGAGAAATTAGATGTCTCCTCACTAGTTTTAAAACCAGGGCTAAAAACAACAGACAGAAATAATGACAGGGTTGTGGATTTAATCTTAATAAGAGGAAAAGAAAAACGCATTTCCAACAGTCACAGCTGTCATTTGAACCACTGTATTGCATTCCTACTTCACCATGTCAACAAGAGAAAATCTGAGCTCTTTAATGGCTCCTAGAGATTTCTGATGACCCATCTGGTTCCTGCCTGCTGCGCCAGCTCCAATATCTTCCGCTTCTGCATGGCATTTCATGTTCAACAAAGATCAAACTTCTTGTACTTCAGTACATACCAAGCTGTTTGTTCTCTCAGTGCCTCGATTCTGCCTGAAATGTCCTGTCCCTTCTTGATTTGTTTATATTCCTCTTATGTCTTAAGACTCTGCCCATGTAACTGGCAGAACTTGCCCCTCTTATCTGTTCCCATAACATGCTATATAGATCTCCATCATTGGTCTTCTGTATGCATATAACTAAAATAAATTTCTGAGAGTGTATCTATTACTGTGGTGGCTGAAAAGAGCTAAATGGATTTTCATCTAAGTTGCTTCTTTATGGAATAGTCTATATTCAAAAATAGACTATTCTGTAAACATAACATGTACTTAGGTGTGCATGTTGACACTTAGAAACAAACAGTCATCGTCCAGAGCATCTGAAGCTGAGGTGCAAGGAAAAGCACATAAAACCATAAATTGTGACAGGTCTGTCATCTAGATTTAAATAATGTGACTAGAGAAAAACAATGACAGCTTCAAATATGAATCCCAAATCAAAACTCACAAGGATGGACACTCCAAATCAAAATTGTTGGTTTAAAATTGAGTTGTTTTTCACAAGTGTAACTTTTAACCACAGATGAGAAGTGCTCTTGATCAGTACTCAGTAGACTAGCTGGTTCTATTAAACTGATCTGATTGCTTCTTCTCTCCCAAGTCAGTGAATTAGTCAAAGGCAGAGACCTGGTATGTTGTGTTCACCATTGTATTTCCCCTACTTAGCTAGGGAGGAAGAAATTCAAGTAACTGGCCTGTAATCCATTTCTCTCCTAGTTATCAGGAGAAAAGTCCAGGGAAAGAAAAAGGGAAGCTAACCAAATCTAATCTCCTGTAAACATGCTGGTAACTGGAACTCCTGGCAAATGAAATCATGATGTTTCCTAGAAGTGCACAATTATTTATGCAATCTTTTTAGCAGGATGTTCCTGGTTTAGAATCACTTGTGGTAGACAGACCTAGAATCTAAAGATTTATGTGGTATAGTTTCCCAGAGCATGTCACGTTGATTATACCACTCTCTGGGGTATAAAATGGAGATGTTTCTTAATCTAGACAATCCACTGTGGGCAGGAACTCACTTAGAGACCTTCTCCATTACATTGGGCCAGAGATTCTATATCTGATTCTGGAAGGAAAGACCTGTGGAGTCACACCAAATGCTCTGGACTGCTATCAGCTTTACCTGTGCCACTTGGTGGTATGTGTCCATGAAACTATCAGTAAACATTGACACCAGGTAAGATCTCCAAGTTGTGTAAGTCTGATTTGACAATCTAGTCTTCTGTGTTAGCTCACTAGCATCATGCCTGCCTCAGTAAATACAGTTAAAACAAGTATTCAGATCAAATGTGTCTTTTTGTAAGTTAGTTCTCATTGCTGGAATTATTACAATTAAAGCTAGAAGGCAATCCTTCAAAGATACCATCTAGTGGAGTTCTAGGTTTGATGGCAGCTTGTACTACTTTAAACATTAAAAGCCTCTAACATTAATAGTCCATAGCAGAATACTATGCAGCCAGAAAAAGAAATGCAATTATGTCCTTTGCAGGGACATGGATGAAGCTGGAAGTCTTCATCCTCAGCAAACTAACACAGGAACAGAAAACCAAACACCACATGTTGTCACTCATAAGTGGGAGGTGAACAATGAGAGCACATGGACACAGGAAGGGGAACATCACACACCACAGCCTGTTGGGGGTTGGAGGATGAGAGGAGGGAACTTAAAGGATGGGTAAATAGGTGCAGCAAACCACATGGTACATGTATAACTATTAACAAACCTGCACATTCTGCACATGTATCCCAGAACTTAAAATAAAATTTAAAAAAAGAGACAGAGGGAAAATAGTCCATAGCATAATGATCCATTTTTAAAAGCTTGAATCTTAGGCACCTCAGCCTCACCTGAGACCTCAATTAAATGTTAAGTAAACTGTAACATAAAGCTCCATTGGCATGGCTCTTGCAGCTTTAGAGGGACAGAACCAAGAGTGATTGACTCATCAAACCCATAAAAAAAAAGAAACTCTAGGATATTTTTGATATATCGATGTTATGATCCTATAATAACCCAGTGAGATTATAAGGGAGAGAAGCTATTATTCTATCTCCTAGGAAATAGACGGTAAAAGTCATTTTTCCTATCTCAAATAGTTAATATCTATCCGAAGTAGGCCTCAAATCCAAGTATTTGGCCTCCTGAGTCAATGTTCTTTCCTCAGTATTCTGTGTGTTGCCTGTGTTGCACTAGAGCCTGCCAAAGGGTGGCAGGAGTGGCCCTGCCTGGGGTGGCAAAGAAGCACAGCACCAGAGGAAGCAGCAGTCCTTCTTTCGAAACCATCCTGCTCCTAGGGCTCTTCCGCTCTATGGCTGCGATGGTAGTGGCAGCCCTGATGATTTCTAAATTGCCTTTACAGTCATTCTCCCATTGTCTTGGAGAATAGCCCTGAACTTCTGTTCAGATGGCAGATCTAAACTAATCTCCTTATCAAGTTGAGTGGGCACACCCTTTATGTTCTTTCCCTGAACAGGTTTTATCATTCTTTTCGATACAAATAAGCTGAGAACGTTCCAAATCTTTACATTCTGCTTTCCTTTTGATTAGCAATTTCATCTTTAAATTATTTGCCTCTTCTCACATTTTACTACAAGCAGTCAAGAGGAGTCAGGTCGCTCCTCCCAAACTTTGCCTAGATAATTCCTGGGCTAAATATCCCATTTCACAAGTTCTAACTTCTACAAAACACCAGGGCATAAACACAATTCGGCCAAGATTTTTTACCCCTTTATAGCAAGAATGGTCTTTCTTTCACTATCCAATAGCATATTCCTCATTTCCATCTGTGATCTCAACAGAATGACCTTTACAGTCCATATTCCCACCAACATTCTGTTCATTACCACTTAGATACTCTACATTTAAGAATACTGAGGCTTTCTCTACAGCTCTCCTCCTCTACTTCTTGGCCCTTCCCAGAATTACCCCTAACAGTCTGTTCACAGCAATGTAGGCTTTATTTCACGTGCACTTCAAAACTCCAAAATGGCTTCCACATTTCTAGGTCCTTGTTATAGCAACACCCTACTTCCCATACCAATTTCTGTGTTAGTTAGTTTGGCCTGCTATAACAAACTAATACAGACTGGGCAGAAATTTGGCCGGGTGCCGTGGCTCAAGCCTGTAATCCCAGCACTTTGGGAGGCCTAGGCAGACAGATCACGATGTCAGGAGATACAGACCACTCTGGCTAACACGGTGAAACCCCGTCTCTACTAAAAATACAAAAAATTAGCCGGTCGCGGTGGCGGGTGCCTGTAGTCCCAGCTACTCGGAAGGCTGAGGCAGGAGAATGGCGTGAACTTGGGAGGCGGAGCTTGCAGTGAGCCGAGGTCGCACCACTGCACTCCAGCCTGGGCGACAGAGCGAGACTCCATCTCAAAATAAATAAATAAATAAAATAAACAAAAACAAAAACAAAAAACAGGAATTTAGTTCTCCCCACTTTGGAGGCTGGAACAGCCAAGATCAAGGCACTGGCAGATTTGGTGTTGGGTGAAGACTCGTACTTCCTGATTGGTAGATGGTCATTTTTTTGATTCGTAGATGGTCATCTTTTTGCTGTATCCTCACATGGCTGAGGGTATGGGAGAGCTCTCTTTATATAAACGCTAATTCCATTCAGGGGGGCTCTGTCTTTATCAACTAATCACCTCTAAATGCCACCATTTAGGGATTAGGATTTCAAAGGGACACATTCAGTCTATGGCACCTACCTCACATACAACATTGTAAATATTCCATGACAGCGAATGTGTATTCAGTACTCTGGTAAAATTCAGATTACTAATGGATTATCATAATAATGATTCTATGTCTCTGCATCAAATTTTGTAATTTCTTATCCCTTTTACATTTATTATCTCATATTACTTACCCAAACTGTCTTCTAAGACAGACAGAATTGAGCGATACATAGATAGATAGATACATAGATAGATAGATAGATAGATAGATAGATAGATAGATAGATGATAGTAGATAGATAGGTAGGAGATACAGCATATAGAACTTTTTTAAAAAGAAGGAAACAATATGACTTCCTTTAACATTATTAAATGAACTGGCTAAAGATGAGTAACTGAGAGTAAAACTCCTCATGGTCTGATTTTAAAACTCCATGCTAGATGTTACATAAATTATATAAAACAGCAAGAAATTTCACTCCATCCCTTCTTGAGAAATTTATAGCCTTATGAACATGTAGTGCTTTTTAATACATGATGTGTGTTATCTAAAAAATTTAATCCACCCTGGAAATAGGGTATATGATTAAGGGTTTCAAAGAGTGCTTAAAGATCAAAGGTAAAAGAATCCTTCAACATATGCAGAAATTACTCTTTGATCACAAAGCCAGTAGAATTATGACCACCACTGAATTCCAAACATGTAACACAGATACAGACAGACCTAGGCATGTTGTAGATATTCTCTAAATCCTTGGTTTTATATGTAATTTCATTTTGGCTGAAATATAGGGAGGTAATGAAATGACCTTGATTTTTTCCCAGGTCCATGCATTGGTAGCCAGTGTTTTCAAAAAGAATTCACCAAACCAGAGTTTCATTATCTTCATCAGTAAAATAGAGGCTTTCTGGAAATAATTTCAATTGTCCACTAAAGTCTATTCTTCCTTTCTTCCTGAGTACAGAGATAATCTGAATGTTTCAGCTTCCTCTACAATTTGGTATGGCCAAATTTTGGTGTGTTTGAGCTGATGGATCATGAGTGGAAGTGTTGTGTGTCACATGAAGACCTAACCTAACAAATGCCCAGACTCTTGCATAGTCTTTTCCTTTCAATGACTGGAAGCCAATAATAATAAGTGAGCAAGCTTTGGAAGCCATACACTAATGATAATAGAGCCACTGTCAACCTCAGTCCCTGAAAGACGGTGTGGAACAGAAATTTGCTCCTCATTGCCAACCTCCAACCCTTTGCTGACCTGCAACATCCCTGCTAGATTCTTAGGTGAGAAGGAAACAAGTCTCCATTGTTTTGAACTACCACATTTTTAGCTTCTTTCTTGTAGGAGTTTAGCCCACATAAACTAATACAAATGATAAGGTACTCCGTAACAGTAAAGAATTGTTTTTCTTAAGCACCTTTCAGCAGTTTAATTTTTAAAACATATGTCAACTTTAACATCAACCTGTTTATTTTAATAATATGTTGTTCACAGTAACGAAAATATCTCTCTGCCACCACTCTACAATTTCTCTTAAACTATCGCTTTCATCACATCAATTCTAAATCAAGAAAATTCAGTGATTCCAAACACCAACTATATACCAAGTTTGGCATGGTTTGATCCCAAAAAAAAAAAAAAACTAGTCACACCCTGTAAAAAGAGGCAATTTATGGGATAGGCTAATTTAGAGCCAAGTAAAGTGACATCCACAGAGGTAAGTAACATGGTGTGATTTAGGAGCACAAGGAAGGCCCATCTCTGTTAGCCTGTCTGCATTTACAGATCATTGCTGGAGTAAAATGCACTACTGAAATTTTAAAAGCATGGTAATTTGGACTGCCAACAGGTATAACAGGGCTTCTAGCTTCTCCTACTGTAATCTGTCCCAAACATCACTTTCAAATTATTTTCTGTAAAGCACCACTTTGTTCTGCTGTTTGCAAACTCAAGAACTTATCATGGTTCTCTATTGTTTTTTACTCTGTCTGTCGAGAATCCCATCTATGATCTGGCCCTACTTTGCCCTCAACCTTATTTTTCACCACTCCTTATCAATCTCCTACTGAGCAAGTCATGTAACCTCTATGATTTTTACCTTCTCATTTGTAAAATGGGCATAACCCCAACCGGCTTTGCCTTCTCCTGCCAGTTTTCCAAAATCATGGTGAGAATTCAGTGAGATGCTATATATGATAGAATTATGAAAAAAAAAAAAAACATCCAAACCAAAATACAGTGTCTTAGGCCAGTGGTCCCCCACATAATGAGCATCAAAATCACCCAGAGGGCCTGTGAAAACCCAGATTGCTGGAGCCCACCCTCAGATTCTGATTGTCTGGTTTGGAGCCTGAGAATTTAGTTTCTAACAAGTTCTCAGGTGATGCCGATGCTGCTGGTTCCAGGACCACATTCTAAGAACTACCACCTTACCCTAACCCTGCCGTGAACACCATGCCCCAGGCATCTTTCAAAGTCACCTCCCTTCATGTCAGGGAATGTGTCACTCCAGGCTGGGTCTCAGTCCTCATTAGTCCTCCCAGGAACATCACAGAAAATGGAAGGGAAGAGTCAGGAAACTGCCCTTTCTTCTCAAAGAAGTTATTTATACCTAGCCAGCCTCTTGACAAGGTCCTGTGAGGGTGGAGGTCCAGAGCGGAAGCACCCGGGGAGGGCTGAACACAAAGGTGGGTGAGAGGAATGGGTGATATTAAGGCAGCCACCAAACAGAGAGGCTGCATGAGTCACAGCAGCGATATCCGGGAAACAATATTATGATGGGACAGATCACAAGGCCATGGAGAGCTAGCTCCCTGACAGACCCTTTTATCCGCAGGAACAAAAGCACATGGTATGCTCAGAGGAAACCTCCAGGGAAGGGTTCAGCCCAGATGTCCTGACAGGGTCATAGGAATATTTCCTTTTAATGGCAAGGGAGCCATTCTCTCCCAATGCCTTTCTGAGTGTGGCTATGGCTGATAACAACATAATTTCCCTTGAAAAATGTCCTTTCCTTCTCTCCCTCTCATTCACCATCATATGCCCCCTAAAGGAGAGAGAGACACAGAAAGAATGAATAACAATCTTCTACAAGGTTCCTTTAGCCATCTCATCATGCTGATGCACGCAGAATATTAAGCCAAGGCCAAGGTACACTCTCCCACCTGCCCCAGTCACCTGTCCACAGATAGGATGCTGTGGCCCCTGATGATGAGGGCACCTGGGGTAGCCTTGCACACCCTGCTATGGGCACCAAGCTGCCATCATCCCCTGAGTTAAGCCCTGTCTCCTCTCAGTCTTGGGGAGCTGACGGAGCTGCTGCTGGATGCCCCTGGACCACCTGATGGCAGTGGAATCTCCATGGGAAAGGGGAACAGGTGAAGCCACCCACTGGTGTGGCTTCTCCTTGATATTCTGCCATCAAAGTTCTCCTGGGTATTCCACCTCTGCCTTGCCTGGTCACAGAACAGCCTGGGCTTCTCAGATATGCAACTGACTCATTTTCCATCCATCAGAGATGAGACTTAAATAAATAAAAAGGTACTTCATGGGGCGGCTGGGCCTAATGATAAGCAATTATAGGAAGCCAAATGAAGGCAGTGTTTTGTGCGGGGCCTGTGAAATTGGTTAAGCAAAAAGAATAATGGCCCGTTTCAGTGATTCATCCCTTTGCTCATTTCAGAGGGAGCATTATCTCAGTTAAGTGATGCAATTAATATGAAAATGAGGGAATCATTGTTTAAGGAGATGAGGAGAAAGTGAGGAGGGGGCTGGATGCCACAGTGGGGAAAAATAAGGGCCACTGAGATAGAAATTTGCATAGGTCAGTAGCAATGTGACGCCTTTAGCACGTACTCGAAGCTTAGCTAGCATTGTAATACGTCGCCATTAAATTCTCATTACGGTGACCTGTGTCCAACACAATTCAATTTTTCAGAATCTTAATGATAAAAAGTTAATTATGCTAAGGTGAAAATCTTTGGTACTGAGCCCTAAAATAAAACAGAAAGGGCACTGTGACTACCTTCAGGATATGCAGGTAGAGACAGGAAGGCTTAATTTACTGCTTTATTAACCATAACATGATTTGCAGGTTGATTTTTTTGTGTGAGCTTTGCAGATCTTTTGTAATGAAGTCAAGAGGGATAAATAGGGTATTTGTCTCTCCTCTTCACTATTTTTTCCCTCCTAGGTTCTTATGGTATTTTTCCACTCAGTAGCTTCTAGACCATATTTCAAGGACTGGTTGATATCCTTGGACATCGAATAGGAAGAGAACAGGGCATGAGGGTCGAACAGGTGGCAAAGACAGCAGAGGATCCAGAGCCATCAGGCTGCGCTTGGTGGCAGGGATGTCACCAGCTCACTCTATGCCTTGAGTGCAGCATTGCATACCCAGAGGACTCCCAAGCAGAGCAGGAGAAAGGACAACAGTCTGATTGTTGCAGAAGATTGCAGCTAGTTTCTGCCACTTCTCTGCTCTGTGTCCTTCAACCAGTTATCTAACCTCTCAGAGCTTCAGCATTCCCATGGGCAAGAACACAATAATGTTACCTGCCTTACAGGAATTATAGTGAGGATTTGGCATGGAGTGAATACAGTGTTTTATATCTGGTGGGGGAGGAGGAGGCATTGTCATCATCATCATTGTCATTATTATGGTGCTTAAACCTCCTCCTCCGCAATAAGAGGTCTGCAGCAAACATCAGTTCCCCTCCCATGTGGTTTTCATTTATAAAACCATGGGGGGAATCCTGATATTTAGATCCTGACAAGATAGAAAAGTAGCAAAGATTGCTGGCTTCCTCCCTTCACAAACCTAGCCCTGAAAATCTCCAAAATAAGGAAAAGAAAGTTGAAATATCTCTCAATCTAGCATAAGAACTATGAGAATCCAAGGAGCAAGAGAAGGTTGTAACCAAACCGAACTGGGTTCTGCTCACCTGGAACAGTGAGGACAAACATCTGCACCAATGTTTGCAGCAGGAGAAAGGGCTCCAAGCAAGAAGAATCAGGCAGCTCCTGCTTAAGAACAAAACTCCCACATGGCCAACAGGCAAGAGTTTGTAAAGGTAGCGAGGCAGAGGTTACAGGCAAAGTCATAAATCAATACACGGAGGAAATACATTGGTTTTGTAAGAAGACAAAACATCTTGAGAGGGGAAGTCAGGGGGTCCATAGGTCATAGATGGGTTTGAAGGTTTTCTAATTTGCAATTGGTTCAGGAGGTAAACCTTTGTCTAAAAATTTGGGATAGGAAGAAAAGAATGTTAGCTCTGGCCTAGGGACTTCCTCCAGGCCCCTCAAGAAGAAATTTAAAACAAAGAACTGTGATCAGAGTTCAGTCTTCATTTCCTTCTGATCTGAGGTCTACGTGCAGCAGACCCAGTTGATGGCAGTTCAGGTTTTTAAAAAACAACTCAGGGACATATGTTAAGATGTGATCTTTGGTTTCTATAGGGAACCACACATCCCATGACTCCAACTTCTTGGCTATTGTTTTAAGCTACTATTACCTTCTTGCTTATCAAGTTGCATTTACTTCTCAGGGGTAACTAGGTACTTGAAATTTCCCTTGAAAAAAACACAGATTTTCCTTCATTTCCATGCTTGGTGGGAGGTGGGTGCCTGGCAGGTACCCAAGAGGGGTTCCTGCTCCATCTCAGGGTGGTTGAGTCCTCTGGAGATAAAGTGGAGGGGTAGGAGATGCAGCAACCCAGAGGAGAAGATGTCCATGGCAAACCATTGCAAGGCAACAGGCAGTGGGGTAACATCAGAATTGCACATGGGCCAGCTGAAGCAGAAACATTCATAGTAGTAGATTATAAACAATGTTTGGTAATAGTAGTAGCAGTAATAACACTGATAGAAATGCTAATAATTAAAGGAGCTGCAGTTCTTGATGTTATTTTTGCACTTTTTATAGTGCCAATGATCCTTCATGGTCAATCTTATTAAGTATATAAAAGCAAGTGTATTAGTTCCTTCTTGCATTGCTATAAAGAATTACCTGAGACTGAGTAATTTATGAAGAGAAGAGGTTTAAATGACTCATGGTTCTGCAGGCTGTACAGGAAGCATGGTTGGGGAGGCCTCAGGAAACTTACAGTCATGGCAGAAGGCGAAGGGGAAGCAGACACATCCTACATGGCAGGAGCAGGAGAAAGACAGGCAGGGAGGGTCCAACACACTTTTAAACAAGTAGATCCTGGAAGAACTCTCTCACTGGACAGCACTTGATGGACGGTGCTAAACCATTAGAAACTGCCCCATGATCCAATCATCTCCCAACAGGCCTCTCCTCCAACACTGGGGATTACAATTCGGCATGATATTTGGGAAGGGACACAAATCCAAATCATATCAGCAAGGGATACATATTTTTTTTAATAGCAGGAAAACACAATTTATAACACTAGTATCTTGAGTAGGCAAAACACCCACAGATATCTACCCTGACAGATTGCTCTATCTACCTCTGAGGTAAAGTATTTAATACTATGAAGCAATGGTCTCAGCAGAACTTACTCTGAATATATTCAGATGAGGGTTCATACAGTTGGCTATATGATGTTTGGATGCCAAGAAAAATACCAAGACCTGGATAACAATGGATCAAACAGAAAAGGCAAGAATATGAAACCAGAGTGAAAAAATAAAGATTCTTTATACAGGAGGAAGAAGATGTGTTCATCAAATAAGAAGTTTAGGGGTATTCTGAGGATTAAAAAAGGGATGTGCAAACATGATAAGCAGTGAAAAACCAACAAGTCACAAGAAATCAAAAGGATTGGATGAGTATCAGAAAACAGAAAAAATGTCAAAACAGGAAGAAGACCGAAATCAAAGCACCCTCCTGCCTCAGTCAGGAAGCCACTGATATGCTTCCTGCAGTGACACAAAACACTCCTGAAATTCACTTGTAAGCCTGAGAAATTTATGACGAAGGGAAGTATTTAAAAATAGGAGTCCCCTGTGTCATGAGTGAATTTAGCCCAACTTCAGCCAACTTGACTAAGTTTATAGATCAAAACATCCTTCAGGATCATGCTAAGCAAAATAAGGCAGGTGCAAAAAAAAAAAAAACACTATTATATGATCTCATTTATGTGGAACCTAAAAATGTGGACCTCATGGAAGTTGGGAGTAGGAGAGTCTGGGGTGGTTAGGGCAGAAGGGAGATGAGATGTTGGCCAAAGGATATATAATTATAGATAAAAGGAATAAGTTCAAAAGATACATTGTACAGCATGTGACTATACTGAATGACAATATATTGTATTCTTTTAAATGCAAAGATAGTGGATGTTAAATGTTCTCACCACAAAAAAAAATAACTATGTGAGATCATGTATTTGTGAATTAGCTAGATTTAACTGTTTCCACAATGTACATATATTTCAAAACATCATGTTGTTCCATATATACAGGGTTTTTTGTAAATTTAAACAAATTTCTAAATTAATATATATACAGGTATCTCTGTAAATGTAAACAAATTTTTTTGAGGTTCACAGTATTTTTTTATACCAGTGGCTCCCAAGCATGGGTTAGCATACAATTCACCTGGGAAATATGATAAGTTTCATATTCCCAGACAAAAAGTTCTGGAGTTAGAGCCCAGGACTCAGTATTTTCAACAAGTGGTCCAGATAATTTTTATGTAGCTGGCCAGAAAGATGACTGAAAGACACAAGTAATTTGGGGAATCACTGTTCTGTAGAGCCCAAATGGTCTGCTTTTCTAGAAACACTAAATATGTTTCCTTGCTTGTTGACTTTCCTGGAACATTGACATTTTCTTTTAACAAGTTTATTCATTAAATAAATGTTTGCTCAGTATGTACCATGAGTGAAAATGAAGAATAAGGCAAAATTCCTGACATCCTTCAAAGACCTGAAAGTGTAGGATGGGTGGTTCAGGCCTGGGCACTTGAACTGTAACACAAAATACAGTAAAACAAGTTCTATAAGGATGTACAGCAATAAAGCAAAGGGCTGTTGATTTTGGCTGCAGCCATCTGGGACGATTCTGCGAAAGAAAGAGCATTTGAAGTGAGCCTTCAAGGATGAGCAGGGTTTAAATAATGGATGAACAAAGGAAAAGTGCTTCATGAAGAAAAGCATAAGCAAATGCATGGAGACGTGAGAAGGTAGAGGGCAGATCTGGCTAATGACGGGTAGAACAGTGCTAGAATATCCAGGGTGCACCGTCTGAGACAGAGTATCAAAGTCCCCGAGCATACTGGAAGGATGTTGGGCTTTTGTGGATAGGCTATGGAGAGACATTAAAGATTTTTAAAGACAAAAGTAGACATAATTTAAGCCTTGTTATGGGAGGACGATTCTACTACAGTGTAAATCAAAAATTAAACAGGAAAAAGTCTAGAAATTGGGACACATTTAGCTAGCTATTATAATAATCCAAATAAGAAACAACGCGGCCCAAATTTGGAAAACAGCCCTGGGGTACAGAGGAGGGGGTGTCACAATACTGGTATCAGTTTTGCCACTTACTAAATGCCTGTCCTTGGGCAACACTGAATCTCTCTGGGCCTCAATTTCTCCCTCGGTAAAATGAGATTAATAATGACCTGCCAGGTCTTCTTACCATGACTATTATGGAATATGTAATCATGGAAATCACAGGAAGTGCTTTGTAAGTGTAAGGCATTACTGGTATTAATGATCATGATGAAGTCTTTGCCAAAGGTGGGGAAGTCAGTAGCAGACAGCTGTGAGACCAGCATTGCTGGGGGAGGCAAGGCAGACCTCGCCTTTTTCTAAAGCCCTTTCACCTTTAAGCTGTTTGAGGTTCTTATTAAGTCTCTTAACACGTAATTCGGACAAATCGTAAATCAACTGCCCAACTTTGTCTTAAGTCATTTTGGACTTTATGCTTGTCTTCTATAATACGTGCTTCTTAACCCACGTTTCCCCATAGGCACACATTTCAATAGCTGGGTATATTTAGAAGTAACAGAAACATCAGAGAGATAGCAACATCTTACCTGAAGCTTAGTGTCTATAGGCAAATGAGTGAATGGTACAGATTTCCTGATTAAGCAAACAGGCCATCTCCCCTGACAGGAGAAAAGGAGGCAGTACAAAATGTAGATCCTTGGGGACAAGACTTGGGCTATTGTGCTGAATGTGTATTTTAGTCTTTTCTGGAAGGCAAAGGTGACTGCAGAAGGTGACACTATTCAGCCTTTTAAGTGATGTATCCAGCTTCAGCATGAGATCGTAAGAGGCCTTAAGCAGGAGCTTCTATCAAGATCATCTTTTCTCCCTCATCTGTTTCCAAGAGCCCTGCTAAACACCTCTCCCAAGATCTAGTGCTGATTATCCATTTGCATATGAAAATTGCAGAAACTTCAGGTTCTGAAACCCAAAATTGTGATTTTTTTGGCCCCAAATCTGCTGTTCCTCCTTTGTCAGCTCTTTAAAAAGCCCACCTACAGCCTATTTTCCCAGGTCAAAGTCAAGCTCTACTCCTCCTCATTCTTATTCCCAAAGCCCCCTGGCCATCGGACCCTGTCAGTTCCCAAGACTGATCCCAAAGGCCACATGGATGTCTGCAGCAGGGGCTTGGCCAGGACCAAGGGTCTGACTTTGTCCCATTACTCTTTTTTCTGCCATACAACAGAATCCCTTGACTAATGTCAGTGTGAAGACAAAGGTCAAGAAAGAACAATGGGACTCCAACTAGCCCTGAATCAAGTCATGACACTAAAAACTGCAAATGCAAAGTAGCTAGCTAGGCAATGGCCTACTGATTTATGGAGAGACCAGAAAACCAGGATATTAATTAGGATCATTTTGTTCCTTAATAATGAGATTCAATTGACTTATAACCAGTTATAAGCTCACTGTCTTTCGCTCTGCATTGTTAATTGTACTTATTCATTTTTACAGTTGCTAAATTACGAGATATGCCATAGTTGTGAAAGAAAAAAAGGATTTATGTGTTTTCTATGCTAGGCTGTGCAGGAGAAAGTGAAATTTAAAGTGTTAAAAATGTTCATGAGAAAGTCAATGTGATTCTCTCCAACTCACAGTTCCCGGAGCAGGGAGAAAGCCAGGGCAGCCTCTCCACTCTGCAGCTATTACCACCGAGATTCAATTTGCTGCACAGGTCTCCTGAAGTAGTTTATTATTCTGGGATTGAGCCAAAATTTGTTTCACAACAACCTGCCAAGAGTCCCAACCCTTCTTAGCTACCCAAACTATATTATGAGAGAACTGTCTTCAAAGACCAAAACAATCACTGCCATCATCATCATAATTATTTCTCTCCACATGAGAAAAGTTACTTAATGACCTTGAGCCTCCATTTTCTGGTTTGTGGCATATGAATTTGCTTCTACCTACATAACACAAAGCCTCCCACACAGAAAGTACTTGATTCATGTTAGCTGCTAGTGGCATTTATTATAGTAGGATGTCAAGCCAAAAATTGCCCAAATTCAAGTCTTCTACCTGACTTAAGGACCTCCCATTATAGTCCAGTTTCTGTCTTCCAAGCAAGCATCTTCTATTTGGCTTAGAAAAAGAGATTAAAACAACCAAGGATCTTACTCTTCAGACACAGTTCTCCTCACTACATACTGGAAAGCCTTGCCTTTTCAGCCCCAGGAGAGCATAGATGACTTCTCTGATAATTGTAGTGTTATACACATATATACACAGCATTCATACACATAGACAGTAACATCAGGGACAAGTTGTCTTAGCAGCTAAATCTCCTTCGTGAAAGGCTCTGAATTTTTGCTTTAGAAGAAATAGCAGATCAGATATTTCAGCTAAAGGGTGAGGCCCCAAGGATCATCCACAATTAAAAATAGATGCTTGCTGTTCTGCCTTCAAAAGAAAATAGGCTTTTTAAAAATAGAAAAACAGAAAAAGAGAGAGAAGGAAGGTAGGAAGGAAGGAAGGAAGGAAGGAAGGAAGGAAGGAAGGAAGGGAGGGAGGGAGGGAGGGAGGGAGGAAGGAAGGAAGGGAAGGAAGGAGGGAGGGAGGGAGAGAGGTGGGGAGGGAGGAAGGGAGGAGAAAAGAGAGGAAGGGAGGAAGGAAGGAAGGAAGGAAGGAAAAAAGAAAGGAAGGAAGGAAGGAAGGGAGGAAGGAAGGAAGGAAGGGAGGGAGGGAGGAAGGGAGGAAGGAAAGAAAAGGGGAAGAGAGGAAGGAAGGAAGGGAAATTTTTCTGGATGGGGGAACTTTGTTTTGTTGAACTGCTCGTTCTTGGCTCTGGAAATCTGGAAACACAATATGAGAAGACTCTGCTTAATAAAGAATTGAAGAATTTGCAGTTTTCCCAAAGAAAACCCAGGAAGGAGAGGGATTGAGGCTTTGCTCTAGATGGAGAAGAGAGAGAAGGGAAGCCCACAGGCAACGGGCATTCAGTGAATGACACCTCCTCTAACATTTAGATTCAAACTAGTAGAGTCACTGCTTCCATCTGCCTGCAACTTGCTACAGAGTGGGTAAAAATGTAGGCCTAAGGAACTAAACAGAATCTACAAAAGTTTAACAGTGAGGTTACATTCAAGTAAGTTTTTAGTGAGATCTTTTCATAGCTTAAGTGGCAATGTATAAGCTAACACTACAGTCATTCATCCAGTCCAAGATGCATGTTTTTCACATTTTGATGTCTCTACAGTTCAGATTCACCTTGCAACTGATAATGAGTTAATATTAATTGGCAATGCTTTATTTTTATTTTCTTTCTTGGAGGCAAGGAGAAGATGTTATGTCTTATATATGGCCTCTCAGAATCTATGAATATGGCAGCTCTGTATTAGTCCATTTTCACACTGCTATAAAGAAATACCTGAGACTGAGTAATTTATAGAGGAAAGAGGTTTAATTGACTCACAGGCTGCAAACTTTCTACATTTTTATGTTCTGCTTCTCTTTTAAACATAAGTTCCAATTTCAGATCATCTTTCTCAAGTTCAAAGTTCCACAGATCTCTAGGGCAGGGGCAAAATGGCACCAGTCTGCTAAAACATAGCAAGAGTGACCTATGCTCCAGTTCCCAAGAAGCTTTTCATCTCCATCTGAGACCCCCTCAGCCTGGACTTCATTGTCCACATCACTGTCAGCATTTTGATCAAAACCATTCAACAAGTCTCCAGGAAGTTCCAAACTTTCCCACATCTTCTGCCTTCTTCTGAGCCCGGCAAACTGTTCTAACCTCTGCTCATTAACCAGTTCCAAAGTTGCTTCCACATTTTCAGGTTATCTTTATAGCAGTGCCCCTCTCCCGGTATAAATTCACTGTATTAGTCCATTTTCACACCACAATAATGAAATACCTGAGACTAGGTAATTTATAAAGGAAAGAGGTTTAATTAACTCACAATTCCGCCTGGCTGGGGAAGCCTCGGGAGGCTTTGGTACAATCATGGCAGAAGGAGAAACAGGCACCTTCTTCACAAGGTGGCAGGAGAGAGAAGAGCGAAGCAGGAACTTCCAAATACACAAAACCATCAGCTCTTGTAAGAGCTCACACCATCATGAGAAGAGCACGGGAGAAACCGCCCCTATAATCCAGTCGCCTCCCTCCCTCAACAGGTGGGGATTACAATTTGAGGTAAGATTTGGGTGGAGTCACAGAGCCAAAGCATAACATACGCCAACAGATGTGCCAATGACTTCCACGCTTCAGACTATGTTTCACAAATACTGGAACTGTCACAGTCCTCAGGTTGAAATGTCAGACTACAAGCCAGCAAAAACAGAGTCAGGTTTATTTTTTTAATCGGTATCTCTGAGAGTTCAGAAAGTCCCTATCTAACCTCCGACATGTGGTAGTGCACAGAGAAGAGTCCAATTTAATTTTCCAGATACCTTTTTCATAAGCTAATGACCCAGCTAACCATGTGCTTTGATTAACTCACTGGGTCATAAATATCTTGAATCCTTCTACCCTCATCACCACAGAGAAGGCAATTCAGAGCACCCCACCCCTGTAAACAAATTTTTTTTAAAGAAAATATATTTATTTGGGAATAAAGCAATTCAATGGGAATACATATGCCACACTAAAGCATGTGTGTTTTTAGGGAGATAAAGGAAGACAAAGGTTTTTAAAGAAAAAAAATGCAGCATACATAATTGTTTTGAAATAATTATCCATGGCTACAGAAAGAAATAACAAGGTTGATGACAGTCCAGGGTTGGACAGGCAGTTATTGGGCAGATGTCCTTGTAGAAGTAGTTTTTATGTAAGGCTGTGATGGTCTGTGATTAAGGTTGTGATTTTTGCAGTCTTTTTAAAATTCCAACTGTTACTTTAGATTCAGAGGGTACATGTACAGGTTTGTTACATGGATAAATTACACGTCACGGGGGTTTGTTATACAGATTATTTCATTATCCAGATAATAAGCATAGAACCTAATAGTTAGTTTTTTGATCCTCACCTTCCTCCCATTTTCCACCTTCAAGTAAGCCACAGTATCTACTGTTCCCCTCTTTGTGTCTATGTGTACTCAATGTTTAGCTCCCACTTACAAGCAAGGACATGTGATATTTGGTTTTCTGTTTCTGCATTAATTCTCTTAGGATAATGGCCTCCAGCTTCATCCATATTGCTGTAAAAAAATGTGATTTTAATCTTTTTTATGGCTGTGTAATATTTTCAGTCCAATTAGATTATTTCCTCTCTGCAAGACTCATTGACCATTTTTAACATTCAGTTGAGTCTGGGAAACTTGCATAATTTTTATTCCACATTTTTCTTCTCGTAAAAAACACTTGGACTTTCTAATTCCATCTTAGCCTAGTGGATAGGGTAGATACTCCGGGAATAAAAAGTGCCAGACAAGGGTCTTTAGTAGAATGAGGAGCATGGCACAGCGATAACCTTCTTCAAAGATGCTACAAATCTTCAGTAAAAACTCCCATGTGCACTCCCACACACACAAACACACAAACACACACACTTAACATATTTGGATTTCTTGTTAAAGATTATTATTTCGTAGCTAGATAATAATGGAACAAAACAGTCAGTGTGTGTGGTGGAGAGAACTGATTGCATCTGTAATGCATGAGCATTAAACAGAGTCACTCGTGTACAAAGGTTAAAAACGATGTGACAAACAGGCAAACGAGGTTACGTGCATTTTCACTGTATCTTGTTGTTTGGGCCCCTGAGACAAGCTGGCAATCGCTAAATCTCAGCGATCACTCAATGTATGCCAGGTATTCGCACACAATCTCACTAACACCCATGACAGTCCTTCAAGGGAGCTTCTGTTATCTGAGAGATTATGCGACACACCTAAGGTCACAGGATCAGCAAATACAAGGGCTGAGATTTAAACCCAGAACTGTCTACTGCCGAAGCTTTTGCTCTCTTCCTTGTGCCATGTTGCTTCTCATTTTGGGCTTGGTCTCCACTTCCCAGTCCTTGAACGAGTTCTCCAGGTCTGCCCCATTAGTACTGCATCTCGGAACGAAGCTGCAGCTGCGCTGCCAATCTCCCGGTGGTGAGTAACCTTCCTGCTTTGCATCTAACCTTGTGTTCTCCATTGAGTGCTGACAGGTAGCAGTAGTCCTTCCTTTCTGAAAATGTCACTGAGCCATCTTCACAGAGAAAAGGCAGTGCTGACATTCTACTTTTCCTGTGACTCCCTGGAGAACGTTTAATCCCCATGACCTTGCGGCTATTTAAAAAGAGCCAATCCTCAGACCTTGTCAGTCAGTGACAGCCAGCATTTTGTTTAATGGGCCCGAGGGTGGGCTTGGTTTGCAGTGGGGAAGGGTAACATCTGGCTGGAGTTTAAAAGGCAAATGGGGTTTCTCAGTGATTATTATTCATCAACAGTACTCAAATGCATGTTTTCCCTGTGTTTCTGTTTATAATCAAAAACAAATCCCAAACACAGATATTTACAATCTACATTGTTTTTATGATGACCTAGCAAGATGCCTCTTTCTGACTGACTTGGAAGATACCCCCTACCCTTGTTTGAATTTTCTGACACCAACAATTGAGTATTAAAGTATTATTTAGAATTATTGAAGCATAACGTCTATGGACATTAATAGTTACCAGTCACTAGGCCAATGCTGACTTTGGTGATTTATTTATATCACCCAATTGTATCCTTCTAATAACTCTCCATATATAAAATTATCTCCATTTCACGGATGAAAAAATTAAAACTAAGTCAGAGACTCAGGACTTGGGCTGTTCTAAGAACCGTTTGTCATCCATCTATCATGAGATTAGCGTAGAAATTGAGAGTGTTTAAAAACTTTTATAGGCATTTGACCCTGCCATGACAACCAAACAATATTAGATTTTTCTAATATTGTTTTTACTGTTTCTAAAATTTGTTTTTACTGTATTTTACAAAAGTTTCAATCCACAATGGTTTGGAATTAGAAAACAATTTTCCCTTTATCAAAGATGGTTTTAGAAGCACTGTTCCAATAAAACCCTCCCTCTGGAATAATAGTCCAATGTGTGGTGAAAAATAATTCAAATGATTCTAACTTGCCATTTAATGATTAGCTGTTCTTCACCCAAGTGGCTTGGCTTCTGGAGTGGCTGGTGGAGCCCAGACATCTATATTATTTAAAGCTCTACCGGAGATGTAAGCTCCATGAAGGTAGTGTTTGGGGTCTGTCTTGTTCACTGACGCATCCTGAGTCGAACAGTGTCTGGTTCTAGGTAGGTGCTTAATAAACATTATTAAGCGCATGAACAAATGAATAGCTCCTGATGGACAGACATGCTTGAGAAACACTATTTTTCACATTCCTATCTACACTCAAGATTTTACCTATTACAGCAGGCTGAAGATCCCCAGGATCTTACATCCTAGCAGGTAAGAAAAACAATTAACCAACAGAATGATTAAGGTCACAGAGATGCTAAGGAAGAATTGAAGCCAGATGTGATAAGCAAAATAACACCTCCATCCCTAAAGACATCCATGTCTTCATACCTAGAACATCTGAATATGTCAGGTTATGCAGCAAAGGAGAAATAAGGTTGAAGCTGGAATTAAGGTTGCTAATCAGCTGACCCTAAGATAGAGAGATTATTCTGGGTTGGCTGGGTGGGCCCAGGATAGTCACAAGTGTGCTTAAAAGTGAAGGAAGGAGGCAGAAGAGGAGAGTCCTAGGACAAAGTGACTACAGAGGAATGGTCGGAGATACAATTTTGCTGGCTTAGAAGGTGGAGGAAGGGGCCATGAGCCAAGGATACAGGCAACCTCTGGAAGCTGGGAAGGGCAAGGAAATGAAATGTCCTTTATGAAAAGTAATGCAGCCCTGTAACACCTTGATTTTAGCCCAGTGAAATATATGTTGGATTTCTAACATACAGAACTGAAGACAATAAGTGTGTGTGTATGCGCGCGCGCACGCGTGTGTGCACGTGTTTCCTGAGTCAGGATCTTGTTTTGTCACCCAGGCTGGAATGCATTGGCACAATCTGGCTCATTGCAGCCTCAAATTTCCGGGCTCCAGAGATCCTCCTGCCTCAGCTACTCTGGCTACTTTTTTTTAATTTTTTTTTTTATACATGGAGTCTCTCTATGTTGCGCAGGTTGGTCTTGAACCCCTGGCCTTAAACTAGGCTCCCACCTCAGCCTCCCATGTTGCTGGGATCACAGGCATGAGCCATCACATCCAGCTAAGTCTGTGTTGTTTTCAGCCACCATGTGTGTATCACTTTGTTATAGCAGTAATAGAAAACAAATGCACTGAGTGATGATATTGATTGTAAGCAGGGAAGGTCCCTTTAGAGGTCTCACAAAATGTAACGTGTAATGAAATGCTAAAAAGCAAGAACTAACCTTAAAAGAGCTGAGATAAGATTCCAGCAGAAGAAAGAGCTGGTATTGGGTTCCAGAGGGAGGGCACTCCTTGGCAAAGGAGACCCAAGTGGCTGAGCTGGTGGAGCAAGAAACAGAGAGAGAAAAGATGAGATGGAGCTGGAGAGGTTGGCAGAGGTCCTCTGCAGGACTGGGAGGTCATGGCAGGAGGACTGGAGTTTATTTTAAGAGCAATAGATGGCTATATAATAGAGCAGGGGGGTGATAAGTTGTTTTTCACTTTCTTAATGATATCCTTAGAGGCACACAATTTTTAATTTTGATAAAGTAAAACTTAAAAATCTTATCTTTCATCACTTGCAGTTTTAGTGTCATATCTAAGAAATCATTGCTAAACCCTAGATCACACCGCTTTACTCTGGCATTTCCTTCTATGAGTTCAACAGTTTTAGCCCTTACATTTAGGTCTATGATCTACCTTGAGTTAATGTTTGTGTATGGCATGAGGCAGGGATCCAATTTCATTCTTTTGCATGTGGATATGCAGTTGTCCCAGCACCATTTGTTGAAGAGATAAGAAACATTTTATTGCAATAAAGACAGACTCAGTAATGCTATACTGAGCCATGTTGATGCCCAAGGCAAAAGAAAAAATCAGTAACATAGTGTTTTGTAAATATTAAAGACATAAATTCTTTCTAATTTGGTCTTGCAGTCTCTCTCTGGAGAGTGGCTATAAACTCTAGCCCTGCCCTGATGACAGGGCTCTAGGGAAGGCAGTTTCTGGATGTTTACAGCATGCCTTTCAAGGGATACTTCTTTATCCTGGTAGACTGCCTAATGCCTAAGCGTCTGGCCATGGCCAGGTGTTCCCCAAACAGAAAACTTGCTTTTATTCACAGATGTCCCTGTGGCTCTTGTCTAAGCTGTGTTCAGTTTATTCCTACCAAGATAGCCACTCCATAGGAGAGCCCTGACCAGGAAAGAAGTTAGGCTCATGTTTGTCTGTCAGGGGAGACACAGGAGGAGGCAGCACAGCACAGAGCATGAAATAGCAGACTTACAGATTCCAGAGAGCAGCGGGCAGTATGCCTCCCAGGGTCACCGGAAAGGGGGAAGCCACTGAGGACACATGCATTCAGCAAGCAGGTGGGGAGCAAGAGAGAGAGAAGGGGACCTGTAAGCCAAATTCTTTATTGGGGTCCTGGGAGTTACTCAAGCAGGTTTCCTGTGGCGAGTTCTAACTGGTGGTACAAGCAGGCACTAGTTTCATGGGGGTCACACTGTGACTGAGAGGTGGCCACTGTGGCACACCTGCACAGTCCATGTGGGATGTGGAGGTCAGTGGGGCTAACTAGGTCAGTTGTATCTGGCTGTCTCATGGAGAGGTAACTACCAGGAGTTATATAAGCCAGAGAGCTGAATTGACCACCTTAAGGAACTAGGAGGAGTTGTAAAACTGGATACTGTGTCAAGGGTGACTGAGCCTGCTTCTGGTATGAGAAAGTTAAAGTTATATTCAAAATGGATACTGAAGCAACATGATATTATAAGAATTCACTCAATACTATTTATCTTAAATTATTTTTTCACTGTGGGTTTTTGCATTAATTTTGATTAGTTAAAATATTGCATTTAATACTGCCTATCCTAGTGACTGAGACCTTGAAGCCCTTTTACATTTTGTGTCTAAAATAGGCCTTATTCACCTCACTCTAGTTAAAGTCCTGCAAAGTCCTTAGCTCAGCTTACCATGCCTTCCACATCCTAACCCCTGCCTGCCCCTCCAGCCGCCTCTCACCCCCCATTCCTCAACTGTTATCACTAATAATACAGATTAGTTCATGTTTCCTTGCACACATCATGCTATGTCAAGTGTCTGTCATTTTGATCTTGCTCACCACTTGACTTGGAATTACTTATCTTTATTATCTTGCTCTTTCCCATCCTACAAGATCAGGTGTTAACTCCTCCAGAAAGCTTTCCTTGCACCTCCGGGTGGGTTGGCGCTCCTCACCCAGTCTCCCACAGTGCCCTCCTCACCCATTGTGCTCCCATAATTATTATAGAATAATAACATAATAACATAGCATGTATTACCCTGTAAAATAATTATTTATTATTTGTCTTCTCACCCTGTGGACTGTAGCTCCTTGTCCCTTATGTCAAACTGTATCTTATCCACTTGAACATTCTCACATCCTAGCACAGTGCCTAGAATATGACAGATGAGTAATAGATATTTGTTTAACAGTTCATCTAGCTAGAAGTACAGCAAGGAGAAGCCAATCCAACCTGCCTAAAGTGAACAAAGAAGGCTCCTTGTGGAACCTCCCTGGTAGGAGGACACAAGTTAAGCATCTGGCACAGAATGCTTCCCTGCTAAAAAGGTGAGACATCCCAGAGAGCAGAGGCTGTGCCTGAGGCAAGAGCTCCTTGTCTGGACTCCGAGGATGGAAGCAAAAATTTACAAGACCTCACTGGAGACTCAGCCCCATAGGCAGAAGGATAATTTAGAAATTTAGTAACTGGAACTGGCCTACAAGTGAAGCAGAGAAGTGGCTACCTCCAAGGAGTGAAAGAGTGAGCAAAATTAAGGGAAAATTCCCATGGAGCTCACCTCATTTATTCATTCATTCATTCACTAGTCATCCCATAAACATTTATGGAGCATCTTTTGGGGGTACTGGGATAGGCCCTGGAATACAGGGATCAAAGATCATCCCCTTACCCAAAGAAATCCATGGCCAAGTCAACTGCTGCAAACCCACTATGTGTGGGATGGGAAACCAAAAAATAAAGGTACTGACAACAAAGTCTAGCCTTCAGTGGCTTTACTGGATTATTCTATTTGCCTAACCAAATCCATTCTCTATCTTTGTCCACCTTGCTATTCCCTGGGGAAGCTGAACCTGAACCACACTCTTGGGCTCCCTTGATCACTGACTACCAACTGCACATGGCCAGTGTTGTTTGTCAGCAGGAGATTGGAAGGAGAGAAGTGAGTGAGGGTGTGGCATTTATTACTATTGCCATGGGGTTTCCATGGGCCAGTTTTGTTGAAAGCCAGGAATCCTATGTTTCTTCCGCATAGCCCCCGCAGTCTTCTGGCTCTCTTTCCCCTCTCTCCACTCTTTCAGGCCTACAATAGCACCTAGATTTCATAGTCCTCTGGCATTGGACTATTCTTTGTGGTTTCCCTAAGCCCTGCTCCCAGCTTTGTAGTCCTTTATTAAATTCATCTCACATTATCCAAGTGTAAGTGTGCCATCTGTTTCTTGCTGGGACCTTGACTGACACAACAAGCTCCTAAGGGAGATATGACAAGAACGTCAATAAACAGGGGATGGAAGGAGGAATCCCCTTGGACATGTGAATGAATATATATGGCCACCCACTGGGAAAGGAGGCCATGAGAAAAAGTCAAAGCCAAACACCTTGGGATTGTTTGCCTTTATGCTGAGGAAGCTGGAACAGAGCAGGGGGCTGGTCGAAGGTACCCGAGAATCCATCCCTGAAGGATAGCAGATTTGGAGGGTAAGGAAAGATTTCTTTCTACCTGAGAAGTGCCTAGGAGAGAGTGACTCTGAGTTTTCTTGGAGTAGACAGCAATGAAGGCTTAATGAGCAGACCCCTCCAGGCTGGTCTCCTTTCCCCTTGCCACTGTGGGACCTCGAGGCAAAGAGAGGAGCAGGCCTGATGCACCTCAAGTGCTACAGAGAAAGGGAAACAAGACTGTTACCTGAGTTGCAGAATATGTCAAAAAATAAGAGGACAAAACCACACTCTGTCAAGTCACCTTAAAGACACGAAATAGGTTCTAGGCCTATAAAAGTGCCTGCGGCTTAGCATAGCTAGAGGTTATCTAGATGTTTCCAGTCTGAGAACTTTCACCTGAGGAAGAAGGACACATCAGACTCTTCTAACAGCATTCGAGTCACACTACTCACACCCCTCTTTTCAGTTCCATCCTCCTCAAAACTCCTTAGAGGTATTATTTGGTTCCTCATGTGGTTTTCCTACATGGAAGAAGAACCATATGTATGCTGATCAGGTTTAAGGTACCTAACAAGTAGAATTCATGCTGACAATCAATACTTTTGGCATCTGCAGTCTCCTACAAGCATTGTTAGTGAAAGTCAGCCTCCCCAAAGTCCAGGAAACTCAAACACTTTGAAAATCTAAACCCACAAAGCCAAGGTCAAACCCCTGGCTTGGGTGAAGTCATGAATATCAGTGCTGCCTGGAGGCTCCTTGGAAGCCCACCATCCACCAGCCCGGGACACACACAGACGCCCTGGTACTTTGATGAGCCCTGCTGCCCACTAAAGTGCTGAGTTGTTAGCAGTTAGTCATTGTACCAGGTCTCTCTCATCTCTTTCTTGAACAATGGATTGCTCTTCCAAACTTTTTTTCTTTTTTTCTTTGACTTTTAATTTTAATTTTAATTTTTTAGTTGACACAGATCTTATATATATTTATTGTGTGCAGCATGTTGTTTGAAATAAGCAGGCTTTCTGAAATAGCTAAATAGTGCTAATTAACATATGCATGACTTCACATACTTATCATTTTTGGGGGTGAGATACCTTGATCTGTTTTCAATTTCATAGCCTGGCATTGGCTCATTGTTCTTCTTGACTGATTCTGCCTGTCACTATATCTACCACCTCTGTCAGATTAGAGTAATCCACAAATTTGATAAGCAGGCGTGACCTAAGTGACTGATAAAAATGTTAAATATACAACCTGAGGATTCTTCAATCCCATCCTGGCTTCTCTCCTTTTAAAACTTTGGTCTGTCCTTTTCAGAACTGCAGGCACCATGACAGGTGTGGTCTACCCTGTGCATGGCAAAGCGTGCCCCTCACCTCGTTGAAATTCTCTGCTCCTGCAGGCTGAGATCAAAATAACTCTCTTACACATTATGGCTGATATTACTGAAGTGCTTCTGTCACTTTTATCCTGAAGATACTAAGTCACATCAGTGCATCTTGTTAGTTTTCTTTTGGACTCGGGCATAACATGTTCTGTTCCTGTTCAGTTTTGCCTCATTATGCTTAGACTGTTGCTGCAGCCTGTTAAGATCTATTAGGATCTTGTGTAGACCAGACACAACCTCTCATCACTCGACTTGTACCTAACTCTCTAGTACCATCCCATCCCCACTTCTGTCTCTATACTTTACTTCTAGCAATAGTAATTGCTTCAGGGCCTCCCCAATGTCTTCTAGACTGTGTGTAGGATACAATCTCTCCCACACAGAAAAAGTCTCAGACTAACACAAAGATCCACATCTCAGACTCTGACCCATTCCACTCCATGCAACAGAAGGTAAAATGATACAGGAGATCTCTGAGTCATGTGACCAGGAGGCTGGGGTCTAGTCCCACCTTCACCCTTAAAAGGCTCTTGTCTGTCCTGTGAGCAGGCATAGGGTACAGCAGTCTGAGGATACACCAGGGTCTTTCTGCCCCTCTCTAGCTGGAGCAGAGGCTGCTCTTGCTTCCCAATATCCATTCTCTCATTCTCTTCTGCTCCTAAGAACAGACCCCAGTATTTAGAACAGCACATATAAACCCCTGAAATGATGGCATTGCCAGCTGCTTTATAGCCAGGAGTGGTCATGAGATAAAGTTTTGGCCAATGAAGTGAGAAAAGTCATGTGTGACTGACTTTCAGGAAGGTCTTAAAGGGGAGGGAATAAATGATCTTTGTCCTCATCCACTTGCCTGCTGTCTGCCTGGAATATGAATGTGATGACAGGCTTTCCAGCAGACATCGTAGGACCATGCAGTAAACTTGAAGTTAGAAACTGGTCCGATGATTCGAAGGAGAAAGACTGAAGCATGGTCTCGGAAACACCATACCAAGCCTAGACTGCCTTTACTCCAACTTTTTTATGGAAGGAGGGAAGTAAGCTTTTACACATTTAACACACCTTTCAGGAGTCACTTTCTTCTATATTCAGTGATGTTATCCCTAGCTGCCTAACTCTGGAAAAGCCTCCTATTCTCTAACCCTATTTATCCAACTGCAAAATGAAACTAACAATATAATATGAAGGGGGAAAAGATCATATGTCAAGCATTGACAAGACATTAGGAATATGAAGGCAAAAAGATAAAAGCAATTCGGTCTGCAGATTTTATGTGATAATCACCTCTCATTGCTCACTCACTATTTCTTTCTTTCTTTCAACAAGCATTTATAAAGCCTCAACAGAGATGACAGTTCTGAAGGGACTAGGGTTGCCATATTTAGCAAGTAAAAATACAAGAACAACAAATCTTTTTTTTTTAGCATAAGTATGACCTGTGCAATAGTTTTATATTAAAAAGATAACTGTTTATCTGAAATTCAAGTTTAACTGGTTGTCCTGTATTTTATCTAATGAACCTACCTGGGGCTACCGTGGTGAATAACACTGGAAAGAGCCTGTTCTGCAAGGAGCTGTCTTCCAGTGGAGGGGATGGTGCACAAACCATGAAGCTCAATATCAGAATTGAATGTAGGGATAAGTGGCATGAAGGAAATAAAGCCACTACAGTGTGACAGGAATGTGACTCTTCAAGGTTGTCAGGGAAGTCCCGTGAGGATGTAACATTTCCCCAGATGCCTGGACATTGAAATGGAACTAGCCAAGCCAGGGGAGGACTAGTCCAGCTTCAGGGGCCAACGAGAGCAAAGGCCCTCATGTGGGAACATGTTTGGAATGTTCTAGAATCCCAAAGCCAGTGGGATTAACGTTAAATGGAGAGAGGTGTGCTGGAGCCTGGTCATGTAAGGCCCGTAGGTGATTTTTTTTAAAAAAGGCCATGGATTCTATTTTAAGAGTAAGTAGCAGCCATCACAGGGTTAAGAAGGGAAGAATATCGTCTAATTTATTTATTATTGTTTATTTCTTAAAGAAAGTCTTGATTGCTTGGTGGGGATGAGACAGGGTTGGAGAGGTAAAGGCAGCTTCAGGAGAATGAGTAAGGGGGCTTTTCAACAGCACAGCTGAACTGACAGAGGCCTCAGCTAGAGAGCTGCAGAAGACCTGGTGAGAAGGATCCCATGAGCTATGCATTTGGGAGTAGGGCAGACAGGATGGGTGAAGAGATTCACTGTGGAGGCTGCAGGAGAGAAGCAAATCAAATATGATGTGCAGGGCTGTGTCCTGAGTAACTGAGTAAAAGGTTCTCATTTACTGAGATGGAGACACTATTCCTAGGGCAGGTTTGTGGGCAGCATGGGGCAGAATATTAAGGAGCTTGTCTTGGCCAGATTCCTTAGATTAGATAGTCAAATGGAGATGTTAACAATTAAAAGTTGCTTTTATTATCCCTAATTTACAGAAGAGGAAACTGAGGTCCAGCAGGTTAGAAAAGCAGGACTCATAACAAAACCTGTCCAGACCCAGTTTGCTTCCCCAAACCACACTATTATAAACCTCCCTGCTGCAGACGCGAAACAAGCACCAAATGAGATCATAGACTTTTAAATTATAATGATTATTAATGTGGGACGGTGTCTGGAGACAGGCAGGGCACGGAAGCTACAAGATCTAGGGAGCAGGTAAAATGTGCTCAGCTCTGCCTTGGAGCTGAGTCCTCCGCACGCCAGGTCAGTTACATTTCCCCAGACAAGCTGTTCCACAGCCAGACTTCACGCCATCCCCTCTGAATCATTTAAATTCCCTTTGCTAAATAATTTACCTCCATGTAGACAAAAGGGGTCCACAGGCTCCCCAAACATTGTGGGACTGGTGCATAATTTACAGAGCATTGTTCAGCCACCCCGTGCAGGGAGAACAACAGGGCTTGGACACCCACCAGAGTCGAGGAGGGCACCAACTGGAAAGGAGGCAAAACACAGCTCCATCAAAGAGAGGCAAAGGCACCTACTGACACCTGGATTCTTAAGGCGAAAAGCAAGGCAGGAAAATGTGAGGGTCAAACTGCCTCTGGGCACAGTTTGAAGCCAGTGAGGGAGAAGCATGTAGCTAGCATGTGTGCTGGAAGTCTGAGGAAAATATCATCAATGCTACACTCTTCCTGATTACCAATATCCTGAGACCTAATTAATTGTGTCCTTTAAAAAAGCAGCATTGCCTCTGGTAAGAAGCATGTTGAGCAAATACCTAAGCATTTTAACACAGGCAAGAACGATGTGGAATTCAGACAGGAAGGCAATTTTCTGTGCCTGGAATGCCTTCCTCCATATCCCTTATGCACTTGACAAATTCCTGCTCTTTTTTCCAGAGCTGTCCTCAAGGGTTACCTCCTCCAGGAAGCCTGCCTCACTCCCAGAGGCAGACCAAGGCTTCCTTCTCATCGTGAACTATGTTTTATCGCTCATTTCATTGTATAATAAATGTTGTTTTCCTCTCCTGGACTCAGGTCCTTGGTAACAGAGTTTCTTTAAATCTGTAGTCACAGTACATGATTCAGTGGTAGCACATTCTGTATTCATTGTAGAATGAAGGATGAAACAAACAAGACATGCACCATAACTTACAAGATATTTTCCCCAGCATTGCATGTAGTATTGTTGCTTTAAGCATAAAAATTCATATCCCAAGAGAATGGCAAAATGTGTATAAAATAAGCAAACATACCAGAAGTTACTCAGCATCTTCAAGAATCATTCTGCCCCTTGCTCCATGTCTTAGCCCATTTTCTGTTGCTGTA
Source organism: Nomascus leucogenys (assembly GCF_006542625.1). NCBI lineage: Eukaryota > Metazoa > Chordata > Mammalia > Primates > Hylobatidae > Nomascus > Nomascus leucogenys. The sequence continues at coordinate 71,314,397 of NC_044400.1, forward strand.
ACAGAATATTACGGATTAGGTAATTTATAAAGAAAGGAATTTTATTCATCTCACAGTTCTGGAGGCTGGGAGTTTCAAGAGCATGATGCTGGCATCTGGTGAGAGCCTTCTTGCTGTGTCATAACATGGCACAGGGTATCACATGGTGAGAGGGCAACAGCACACATGCCAGCTTAGGTCTCTCTCCCTCTGTCATGAAGCTGTTGTTCTCATAGCGGAGGCTGCACCCTGACAACCTTATCTAATCCTAATTACCTTGCAAAGACCCCATCTCCAACTGACATATGGATTTGGGAATTGAGTTTCCAACACAAGAAATTTGGGAAACATATTTAAACTATAGTGCTCCACTGGGACTAAGACTTCCCATTTCTAACCACCTGTCAGCTTCAGCTCTTTGAGCTTGGCATCTAATTCATTTTATAATGCCTGACTCCTAATAGGGTGATTGGGTTCTTGAATCAGACAGGTATATTTTTATTGGAAGTTTCCAGCCTTGCCACTTAGAAGCTGTGTGGCCTCAGTTTAGTAAGTTAACCTCTCTGATCATCAGCTTCCTTACTTATAAAACAGGCACAGTAGAAGTATAGAGGTATTAATAATGCCTACCTCATTGTAATGTTGTGAATATTAAATAAGATTAGTGTATATAAATATCTTAGTGCAATGCCTAGAACTTAGTGATTGAATGAATGTTAGCTATTACTACTGTTTTCACGTTACTACAAGATGTATTGTCCATTCTGTCACTGCACCTGCTTTCTATATTCTCTACTAGTACACACACCTTCAGTTCAGCCCTGGATTTGCTGCCATGTATCCAATACCCCATGATCAGACCCAGAATACATTTGGCAATCACGGGTTCTCTTCTTGTGATTATAACAAATTTCCTCTTCTTGGATGCTTCTCAAGATCAAGAGTAAAGATCTGAGCTATCTTAAGCTATGTTTGGGTTGTCAGTCTGTGCTGCTTTGAATACAACTCCTCCAAAAGACTGCCTTATATAAAGCCCCAGCTTATATTAGGGTTACTTGTGTTTGAGCCTAAAGATACAATGGCAGTTAGAATTTAAATGGCATTTACTATGTGCTTGGTACTTTTTAAAAGTCATTTATATTTAGTACTCAAAACCTAAGAGGTACCAGTATATCTTCATTTTGCTTATGAGAAATTGAGGCACAGAGGGGTATCGTATGAGGGTGGGGTGTGTCACACTATGCTCAGGAGGGCTTGCTAGTCAGAGCTGTAAACTAAGTTTACATCCTTGGGAGAAGAAAAACTTTGTCACTTCTAAAGGGTCTGATTTTTCCCAGTTTTAGACATCAAGGAAGAGGCAGGTTCTATTATAGAAAATCAAGCCTTGTAAGGCAAGGATTAGATGGGCAGGACCAAGGAATGGTCATCATTCTCTGAGCCCACTCTCTTTAGTTAAGATTTTAATGCATCTAAACATACTGAAAAGAAGGTGGGAGAAAACTGGCCCTTGACTCAAGATAGCTTTTAGACATAGAGCAAGGTAGGGAGATAGGTTGTAGGGAAATTGACACTACTGTTAGGTAGCAGGTATCCCATACAATAAAATATCAAGTGGTACCCTCTGTTAATTCGCTTCTGTTATCTGGGAGCCCTGTTAATCATTCTTTCGTGCCTTGGTTTTACCATGGGGAATAAAGGAGTAGATCTAGGTTCACCTTGGACATTTGTGTGAAAATAAGATCTGCAGTCTCTGAAACCAGCTTTGTCAGATGCAAAGAGAAAGTGTGTCTCAGGGATAAGAAAGAACTCCCTCCTAACCATGGGGAGCTTCTCCATCTATTGCTAGCCAAGGTGGATGAAGATTTGATTTCATTAAATCACCCGGCACATTTCTTTACCTGCCCATACGTGAGTGAGTCCATAGGAAAGTGAAAATGGAGGCCATTTCCAGCCAAACCTGGAGGCTTCCGTGGGTCAGACAACTGAGGCCCCAAGAGAAGAAAAATAAATAAGTTAAACTCCCTTCATCTGGAAAGTAAACATCAAATGGCATGTGATAGTGTGCACTGCATAAGTGAATAAAGGAGGTTTAATTCTTTAATTATTGCCTCTAGTTTCCCCATGGTAACAAAGGGCAAGTTGATGAAAAGAGATAATCAGGGCATAAAATATTGTGTCTCCTTGGTTTATTTAACTTAAATAATAAAAATATTTCTCCTTAAGTTCCCAGTCTTGCTTAAAAAAAATGAGACAGTATTTTTATCTAAACTCATTTCAAAACAGATCCATAAAGATTTACTGAGCACCTACTATGACACTGGGTTCAATATGATGGTCTCTGCTCAGAAAGCACAATTCTGACTTCCCCTTGACACTCCCCAAAACTCACATTCACACACTTTTAAGAAATTTCAGGCCAGGCATGGTGGCTTACACCTGTAATCCCAGCACTTTGAGAGGCTGAGGTGGGCGCATCACCTGAGGTCAGGAGTTCAAGATCAGCCTGGCCAGCATGGTGAAACCCTGTCTCTACTAAAAATACAAAAATTAGGAGGGCATGGTGGTGCATGCCTGTAATCCCAGCTACTCAGGAGGATGGAGCAGGAGAATTGCTTGAATCCAGGAGGCAGAGGCTGCAGTGAGCTGAGATCACGCCACTGCACTTCAGCCTTTCAGTCTGGGTGACAGAGCGAGACTCAGTCTCAAAAAAAAAGGAAAGAAATTTTAGATATCAAGTGGATTCTTAGAAGATATTTTCAATTACAACATTCACCATCAAGAGTCTATGACTTCACTAATATTCACCTATATTCCTTTGAAAGATTGTGTCCAGCAATCTTTTGTGTTCACGTTAAGCAAACTATATTTATTAAGAAATACTTTGTTTCCTCATTTTGTATTTAAAATTTCCAATAGGAATTTCTTTCAAGAAATAACCCATGTGCTTTTACTGAGTTAATAGACTTCCAGCCAAAGTGTCTCCGTTCACTCAATAATCATGAATACAGTAAATACCTGCTATGACCCAGCCATTGTTTGCCATACTTGGGATACAACAGTGAACAAAATGTTTTAAAAATTCCAGGTCCTCGTGCAGCATTAATTCTAGTTTAAACATAAAGTCAAAACAAAATTTACCAAGAAAAAGCAAATTACATTGTATATCATGTCATGATTAGTGCTACTGGAAAATGCAATGCAAGGTAAGAGAGGGAGTCATGAGATGTCAGGGGATAGTGGTGATGAATGTGGGGAAGGGAGGTTGTAATTTAAAAGAGTACTGAACATAGGTGTATTAGTCCATTTTCACACAGCTGGTAAAGATGTACCCAAGACTGGGAAGAAAAAGAGGTTTAATTGGACTTACAGTTCCACATGGCTGGGGAGACCTCAGAATCATGGCAGGAGGTGAAAGGCACTTCTTACATGGTGGTGGCAAGAGAAAATGAGGAAGATACAAAAGCAGAAACCCCTGACAAAACCATCAGATCTCATGAGACTTATTCACTACCATGAGAACAGTATGGGGGAAATCACCCCCATGATTCAAATTATCTCCCACTGGGTCCCTCCCACAACACATGGGAATTAAGGGAGTACAAATCAAGATGAGATTTTGCTGGGGACACAGAGCCAAACCATATAATTCTGCCCCTGGCCTCTCCAGATCTCATGTCCTCACATTTCAAAACCAATTATGCCTTCCCAACAGTCCCTCAAATTCTTAACTCATTTCAGCATTAATCCAAAAGTTCACAGTCCAAAGTCTCATCTGAGACAAGGCAAGTCCCTTCCACCTATGAGCCTGTAAAATCAAAAGCAAGCTAGTTACTTCCTAGATACAATGCGGATACAGGATTTTTATAAATACAGCCATTCCAAATGGGAGAAACTGGCCAAAATCAAGTGGTTATAGGGCCCATTTGAGTCCAAAGTCCAGTGGGGCAGACAAATTGTAAAGCTCCAAAATGATCTCCTTTGACTCCAGGTCTTACATCCAGGTCATGCTGATGCAAGAGGTGGGTTCCCATGGTCTTGGGCAGCTCTGCCCCTGGGGCTTTGCAGGATACAGCCTCCCTCCCAGCTGCTTTCACAGGCTAGCATTGAATGTCTGTGGCTTTTCCAGGCAAACGGTGCAAGTTGTCAGTGGATCTACAATTCTGGGGTCTGGAAGATGGTGGCCCTCTTCTCACAGCTCCCCTAGGTGGTGCCTGAGTAGGGACTCTGTGTGGGGGTTGTGACCCCACATTTCTCATCTGCACTGCCCTAGCAGATGTTCTCCACAAGGACCCTGCCCCTGCAGCAAACTCCTGCCTGGGCATCCAGGCATGTCCATACATCTTCTGAAATCTAGGAGGAGGTTCCCAAACCCCACTTCTTGACTTCCGTGGACTTGCAGACTGAACACCATGTGGGAGCTGTCAAACCTTGGGGCTTGCATCCTTTGAAGCCATGGCCCGAGCTCCATGTTGACCCCTTTCAGCCACAGCTGAAGTGGGTGGGACAAAGGGCACCAAGTCCCTAGACTGCACACAGCATGGGGACCCTGGGCCAGCCCCCTGAAACCATTTTCTCATAGCCATCCTGGCCTGTCGTGGGAGGGGCTACCGTGAAGACCTCTGACATGCCCTGGAGACATTGTTAGGGGATTAACATTTGGCTCCTCCTTACTTACGCAAATTTGTGCAGCCGGCTTGAATTTCCTCTCAGAAAATCGGTTTTTCTTTTCTATCACATTGTCAGGCTGCAAATTTTCTAAACTTTTATGCTCTACTTCCCTTATAAAGCTGAATGCTTTTAATAGCACCCAAGTCACCTCTTGAATGCCTTGCTGTTTAGAAATTTCTTCCACCAGATACCCTAAATCATCTCTCTCAAGTTCAGATTTCCACAAATCTCTACATCGGGGTAAAATACTGCCTGTCTTTTTGCTAAAACATAACAAGAGTCACCTTTGCTCCAGTTGCCAACAAGTGCCTCATCTCCATCTGAGACCACCTCAGCCTGGACCTTATTTTCCATATTGCTATCAGGCTTTTGGTCAAAGCCATTCAACAAGTCTCTAGAAAGTTACAAACTTTTCCACATTTTCCTGTGTTCTTCTGAGCCCTCCAAACTTTTCCAACCTCTGCCTGTTACCCAGTTCCAAAGTTGCTTCCACATTTTCAGTTATCTTTTCAGCAGCACCCCACTCCTGGTACCAATTTACTATATGAGTCTGTTTTCATGTTGCTGATAAAGACGTACCTGAGACTGGGAAGAAAAAAGAAGTTTAATTGGACTTGTAGTTCCACATGGCTGGGGAGGCCTCCGAATCATGGTGGGAGGCAAAAGGCACTTTTTACCTGGTGGTGGCAAGAGAAAATGAGGAAGATGCAAAAGCGGAAACCCCTGATAAAACCATCAGATCTCATAAGACTTATTCACTACCACGAGAACAGTATGGGGGAACTACTCCCATGATTCAAATTATCTCCAACTGGGTCCCTCCCACAACACATGGGAATTATGGGAGTACAATTCAAGATAAGATTTGGATGGGGACACAGAGCCAAACCATATCATTAGGATTCATGGGGTGCTAGTTAAAGGAGGTAAGAATCATTCATACAGTATCATTCTAAGCTGAGCATTCTAAGCAAAGGCTGGAAAACCAAAGCATGCCCACAGTATCTGAGAAACAGTCACTTAGTGCAGACTGGAAAAAATCCTAGGACAGTCTCAGATGATCCAGAAAGGTAGTGAGGATGAGGAAAAAAAAAAAAGATGGTGCAAGACCATGTAGGATGTTGGAAAGACACTGGCCTTTACCCCCAAGGAAAATGGAGAGCCTTGGATAATTTTAAACTAAGGAATGATAGAACAAAAATCATTTTTCCTAGCCTGTGTACTTTTATTTAGCCTACCCACAAGGTATCCAGCAGACTTCTTGGAATGATGAAAACACCTGGAGCAGCTTCCAGGACCCCCTCTGGGCTACAGGAAAGGTCCAAGCACCCAGGTTTGGTGCCAATATTCATTTTACAGAGGAGAAAATGGAAACAAAGCATGGGCAATCGACTGGCCTACGGCCATTGCTGAGTTATGTACAAGCCCAGGACTGGACACAGTGCTCTTTCTCCCCACATTGTGCCATTAACCAAAGTGATTATGCAAGAAGAAACCCATCTTGGGTGCATTAATTTCATGTTTTCAGCTGTCATTGGTTAGCCAGGCATCATGTTAAGTGCTTTATAAGCATTATCCCCAAGATGTAGGAAATGTTCTTCCTAACTCATAGATAAAGGACTGAGACCCACAGGGTTTACTGCACTTATTTGAGGCACACATCTAATACATGGAGGAACCAGGGTCCAATGCAGGCTTTCTGCCTGCCTACAGAGCCCACTCTTTGTTACTGTAGGGGAAGGTTTGTACCAGAACTGAACTGAATTTCATATTGGTTGCATTTCTGCATCCTGTCACTCAGCTGCCTTTTTATGACTCTCACTTTCAATATGTTGACATGAACTCACAAGTTCCAGAGTAAAACTTTTCTAATGGGAAATTAATGTCATTACACAAAAGACTTGTTAAATGGGTCTCAATCAAGTATTTTTCTAACAGACAGAAAAAGATCATTTCCCAAGAATAGAGGCCTGTCCTGTAATGCCCAGGTCAGGGTAACCTCCTCTGAGAAGGTTTCTCTGCTCCTGTCATCAAGTGGGAAGAAATGACTTCTAATTCCAAGCCTTTACAGCTGTTCATGCGAAGTGATAACAATTGTCCTTTATCTAGTCCTTACTGTGGGCCAGGTATTTGACCTCCATAATCCCTTAACTTCTCAGCAACCCCTTGAGTCAGGTACAGTCGTTTTCTGTATCTTAAATGGAGATTCAAGTGAGTTCAGTAATTTGACCAAGATCACACAGCTATGGAGTGGCAAAGCTTCACTCTAAACAGCCTCAGAAATCATTCTTGTTGCACTTATCACGGGAAACTTGAGTACAAGTCAGTTTCCAGAATGCCTTACTTATGAATAAGTTCCAGGAAGGCAGGGAGTTCCTGTCTTCTGGTTACACTGGATCCCCAGCACCTAGAATAATACTAGTCCCAAAGAGGATGCTCAGTGGATATTTTCTGATAGAATAAATGACCTTCCCTCTATGGCTCAAATTCTTAATCCATAAAACACTGATTCCATGTAAGAATTGAACTACATAACAAAGAAGAAAGTGTTTTATGAGCCACAAGTACCTACTTAATGATTATTCCAAATCTGAGATGCTATGATTTGACCTTTTGTTGCTGTGATGTCTGTGCCTAAGAACACGTAAGTAAGATGGTGTTTGATGTAATATTGTGCCACTATGTATTCTCATGAACAAATAATCAGGAAGAAAGTTTTGTTTTGGTGATGATGTGAAAGGAATAAAATGATTAAATGAGAATAACTGTGCATTCCTCAAAGAGGACCTGTGTACTATATCCCATAGGACCTGGCACTTTAAAAAAAAAAAAGAAGAAGAAGAAGAAAAAAAAGAGTGGTTACTTTCAAGAGTCTGAACTCCTTCCTCAAGTTCAGAATTTCAGACCTGCAGGTCTTTCTCCTTCAGTGCCCATATTGACTGGCAAAAACAACTATAAAAATCAATAGATGCTACATGCTGGATGGAAAGAGACTGCAAAACAGAGGATTATCCTCCCTCAGGAAGAGATAAAGGGGAATTGATTGAAGGTGTTCCAGGCCAGTCCTTTCATCAGAGCTTGGAAGGGCTGAGCCCACGGGAGGGCAGGTTGCCACTGTGGCAGCACAGGTAGGGCCCTGGAAATGCTTTCTCCGAGGAGCCTTTTGACTGATAAGGTTGCCAGAGCTACTTTTGAGGCCCAAACTGGCTTTCTGTTATTCTCCAGGGACTTGGCCTGTTTTCTTTTCCAAAACTGTACTGTTGGACTCCACACTCTCTCCGAGTTATCTTTCTGAAAACCTGCTTAGGACAGGGACTCTGGCTCTCAGCCTCCAACCACCTTTATTACTGCCACAAGAGAGATACACAAGGGCCTTTGCTGCCTCCTATAGGGAAATTCAGATAACTTACAGTGGTCACGACTCGACAGAGGGCTGATGAACAGCATAGGTTTCTGGTTCCCCAGCCAAGGCTTCTGTCGGTGGAGCTGCCCAGTGCTGGGTTGTCTCTGTCTGTCTTCTTTTGTCCCTGCCATGTGCCCCAGGATGTGAGCACTGCTCATTTCTGCAGCCTTCTTACTCACCGCATCCCTCTCTCCCTTCAGGCTCCATCCTTTCTGAAATCCAAACAGTTCCCCAAACCCTTTAATCAGGTCTTTTTTCAGTGGGTACCCAGGACTGTTTTAATCAGGTATGGTAAGACACGCAAGAAACAGAAATGACTGTCATGAAGGAAGAAGTCCTCTCACAGTTCTCATGCCACTCTATGCAAGGCCATGCAGGGAAGCAGCAGGGTCTGACCCCTGGGCAGAGGGGAGAAGGGGAACTGGGGGCAAGAGCCTTTGTTGTGGCTTCCAGAGAAATGGGTGAGACAGGGTAAGCAGTAGGACTGGCTAGTGTGCATAAGTTTAGCAGGTTCTAGGGCATGGAGGGTGCCCCTATCTTACTGGTACCTGGCCCTGGGGCGATAAGGGAAATAGTGGCCTGAAGTATGAAATCTCTGTAAAGGAGGTGCTAGGGGTATGGGCTCTGGATTGGTTGGTTTGCATATGAAAGACATGCTCAGAACCAGTTTTTAGTAACCACTACGAATTAGCTAGTCCAGGGAGGTGCAATCCCACCAATGTCAGCAAGGCCTCAAGTTGTCAAACCATGAAAAATACCGAATACAAAGGCATGATCAGTAAAACTCTACACTCTCTCAAGCATCCCAAAAGCGCTGGTCTCAAGTATGTGAGCACTCTGAGGGTTGTAACTCTTTAAATATTTGCACAACATTTACCTTTAGAAAAAGCTGGGAGTGACGGCAGAGCAGCCACCTCCTCCAGGAAGCCTTCCTTGACCACCCTTCCCCACCTCGCTGGTGCTGACTGTGAGATGCTCCTGTTTTGTGTTCACACGGTGACTGCTCTGTGCTTGCTGCTATCCAGCCCTGAGTACACATGGTTTAGCAGCCCGTGACTTGTCTGTCACCCCACGAGATGGGAATATCCTCAAGGATAAGGTCAGAATTTGACACAGTGACCAGAACAGTGAGGATCAGTAATAGGAAAATTAGTTTGGAATCTTATTAAATCTTCTTTCTTACCAAGCAAACCACAATATTTACTCCAGGCTGAATGTTAAGGCTCAGATCCAGACCACTGCTAGCCCATACCACATCTCTGCGTGAATTCACAAAATATGCTCCTTCTTCAAATTTACAACAACAAAAAAATGAATCAATATAACTTTGGATAACCTGAAAAATAAACAGCATATCCAAAAACAGAAGTCCAAAATCAAAGTGTCAGCAGGGCTGCCCTCTCTCTGAAATCTCTAGAGAAGAATCCTTCTTGCCTCTTTCTGGCCTCTGGTGGTTGCCCAGCAATCCTTGACATTCTTTGTCTTCTAGAAGCATCACCCCAATCTCTGCCTTCATCATTGCGTGGCTGTCTTCTCTATGTGTCTGCGCCTCTGTGCTTTTTCATGGTGCTCTTCTCTCTGAGTGTCTGTGTCCAAACCTCCCTCATCTGAGTAGCACACCAGCCACTGCATTCCAGCCTTTCCTGAGCCACTATGACCTCATATTAACTTGATTACATCTGCAAAGGCCCTATTTCCAAATAACGTCACCTTCATGGTACTAGGGGTAAGGACTTCAACATATCTCTGTCAAGGGCACAAAGCAAACTACAGAACTCTCCCCTGATGTGTTCTCCCACTGGCCAGAGAGAAAGCCACATCCACAAGACACCTGTGATACTTTTTTTGAAGAAAAATATTCAGAAAAGATTTGGGTACTCACATCTTGATAAATTATAAAGTTCTTTATTCACTCTGTCTTTTTACTTCCCTCTCATCACCCTCTCTTGTGTCAGAATGTACTTTCAGCCATGGCTTACAACAGTATGTCTGTGTCCTTAGAGAATGCCAATCAAGGTCACTGTGAAAAGCAACACAAAGAAACGCTGATCACGTCTCACTTCTTGCCAATATTGCTCTGAAGAAAAAATGACCAGTGAATCCTGTGTTTGAAAAAAGCATCTCAAATAAGTACAACCTAGAAAAACTGAAAGTCCATTTTTTGAGACACTAGAAATGTCAACTGTTAAACTGTACTGCAGTGAATGTGGCAGAGAGAACGTGGTATGTTTGCCATCTCCATTACCTTTGCCTCGGCACGCAAAGACAGACTACATTTCCCAGCCTCCATCTTTATTAAGTGGAGCCATGACACTGAGTTTGGACAGAGAAATGTGGAGGGATGTGACATATGCCTCATTTAAGCCTGGCCAGCCTCTAAGCAATCTTTCCTGTTCTTTTGCCTCTGATCAGTGCAGAGAATCCCATCGATTCCCAAAGGCCCTGGGAAATGGCAGGTCCACTCTACAGACGAAGTGTGGGTCTTTTAATCACAGCTGCATCATAGCAGATCCACACTCCTAGATAGAGACCTATATGGCATTGTGATAGGGTTGAGAACAAGGGTTCAGCCACTGGAATTGGGGGATTGCTCCATACATAAATTAGCAAACCCGAAAGAAATGTGTCCTTTATAGAAGACACAATAGTGTGGCTGAAGTCAAAGGATGAAGTTAATTGGAGGAGATAAGACCAACATGATGTAGTTTGGATTATATAATTACATAGAAAAAGACTAGCAAAGCTAGGGAGACTGGAAAGTTTAAAGCACCTCATAGAGAAAAAATAAAAGCCATTCAACCCAATAGGAATGCGGTGAAGGTGGAGCAGGTGGGCATGAATAGCAGTAAATATCCTTAACCAGCTAAAGGACAGGACGGCTCAGGAAAGGTAAGCGGAGAAGTTGGGGCTAATGCAACAGGCAAGAGAGAGCCATCAAAGATGACTGAATAAGTGAATAAACTGTTAAAAACAACGCACACAAAAGACAGAAATGCAGGTCGTGTGCTGGATGGATTTGAGGCAGGTGGAGGCAAGAAGTCCCATTAGGAGGCTATTGCAACAGTACAGGTGAGTGATCGCACAGACGTCACCTGAGGCTGGGGACCAGGGGTGAAGAGGAAGGCACGGGGGAGATGACAGCAATAACAACTTTGTTTTGGGGCACCTACTATGTGCCCGGTAATTTATATACACCATACAATTTAATCCTCAAAATTGTATGCAGTAGCACTATGGCCTTATGGGACAGTTGAGGAAACTGAGGCACAAAGAAATTACAAGGCTAGTAAGTTGTTAAACGTCTCAGCTTGGACTCAAACTCAGGCATTTGACTCCAGAGTACTCTCTCTTAACCACCGTGTGTAGATTAAGGTAGTTAACAAGGAAGAAATTCAGGTTCCCTGACAGGCTGATCTCGCTTAAACCCTCCACAGCCCACCACCCAGCTACAACCTCCTTCTCATTCCCAAAAAACAATGTGAGTTTCAATGACAAATTCTGAATCATTTGTATTACCTTCAAAGCATCTGCTTGTGATCACATAATACATCCTTTTCAACAAATGATAAAAATGCAGTAAAAATGCAAATTCTTCCCTGGCCAGGCTGCTCAAGGCCATAAACACAGGTGCACCATTAACTTTGAGCACTGAGCAAGGATTCCAGGTACAAAGCTTCCCCAGAGAAAAAAACTGCTCTCAAATTAAAGGGAAAGGGGCAACTCTGTTCCTCTGCCCAGACAGGGAGCAAATAAAACAGAAACTTAGCTCAGAGCTATCCCAGAGGTTGTGTTTCTCAGCCCTGGCTGCACATCAAACTCATTTGTAGAGTTTCCACTAAAAAAAAAAAATACCAACACTCAAGCCTCATGCTAGACCAGCTGAATCAGAATTTGGGGAGTTCAGGCCCAGGCACTATATGTTTAAAACTCTCCCCTGGGATTCTAATGCAAGGTGAGAGTTGAGAGGCACTGCCCTTGCTGAGCAAAGTAGCTGTTTCTGTGTCATTTGGGTGCCCTCATTCAACTACTCGTTTGTCCAAAATATATTGTGCATCTCTCTGTGCCCAAAGTCGTACTATATTCCGGAGATACAGAAATAAATGACATGATCCTGTCCTCAAGGATTTTAGTGTGGAATGAGTGAAAAAGCCAATTATAATGGAGTGTAGGAATTGGCTAGGTGTTAGGACAGACTGAGGGCAGAACACCAGGGAGGCACAAAAGAAGGCACCCGTCTTGGGGATCAGAAAGGACCTTGAACAGGAATCAACACCTCGACTGAGTATTAAAAGAAGAATAAAACAGCCAGGTGAATACAAGGTGGGAGAAAGCATTCATGGCTGAGAGAACAGCCTGTACAAGAGAAGAGAGGTAGAAGGTGCAGCAAAAAGAACTTAAGGATTTAAAGAAATTCAGGCCAGCAGAAGCATTTGATGCATTTGAGTGGACCACAAGTGAGGCTAGAGACTGGAGCAGGCAGGGGAGTTCCATGGGACCTGGATCTAGCAAAGGCTACTGGATTTAGCACCCTTGAAAAGGTGTCAAGGATCAAAGAAGAAAAGTGTGAAAAAAATATTGAGATGCATAAATACAAAGTGGATGGTATCATTTGCACATTTATTATACCGTTTAGTGTACACTTATAATGCATCAAGCCCTTTTCTGAGCATGTTGTCTTCATTCAATAATTTAGCATGTATTTATTGTCCATCTACTGCTATTGATCAATAATAGCATGGTATAGGCTATTTCCCATATACACAATGTATAGGCAAATAAGATATCAGTGAACAGTCAAAAATCCCTCTTTCATGGGATGTACATTTTAGTAGAGGAGACAGACAGCTGGAAAAATAAGTTAAAATAGTAAATTAGAGGCTGATAGCTGTGGTGACAAAAATAAACAGATGAAGAAAATAGCCAGTATTGTGGTGTCTGGTCTTTTGATGGGTCAACCTGTCAGGGCTTCAGTCCTCTATAATTCCATCAAGCATTAACCTAGATGTTACTATGAAGGTATTTTGTAGATGTGATTAAAGTCCATAATCAGTTGTCTTCTTTTTTTTTTTTTTTTTTTGAGACAGAGTCTCGCTGTCGCCCAAGCTGGAGTGCAGTGGCGCAATCTCGGCTCACTGCAAGCTCCGCCTCCCGGGTTCACGCCATTCTCCTGCCTCAGCCTCTCCGAGTAGCTGGGACTACAGGCGCCTGCCACCACGCCCGGCTAATTTTTTTGTATTTTTAGTAGAGACGGGGTTTCACCGTGGTCTTGATCTCCTGACCTCGTGATCCGCCCGCCTCGGCCTCCCAAAGTGCTGGGATTACAAGCGTGAGCCACCGCGCCCGGCCACAGTTGTCTTTAAGTAAGGAAGATGATCCTAGATGGTCTGGGTGAGCCTGATTCAAGCAGTTGAAAGGTTTTACCAGTAGAGCTGAGGCTTCCCTGAGGAAGAAATTCCATCTGTGGGCTGCAGTGTCAGCTCATACCTGAGGGTTCCAGCCCACCCTTCCCCATGGACCTGCCCTATGGATATTTATCATGCCTCGCCAGCTCCCACAATTGCATAAGCCAATCTCCTGCAGTAAATCTCTTAATATGTGTTTCCTACTGCTTCTGTTTCTCTGGTTGAACACTGACTAATAGGGGGAAACTGTCATTTTAAACAGGGATGTTGAGATAGACCTCACTAAGAAGATACTACCTAAGGAGAAACCTAAAGGAGGTGAGTGAATGAGCAAGTGAATATCATGTGAATGCAGGATCAGAGTGTGTGTGTTGGGAGGCGAGACGAGGATACCAAAGTAACAGCAAGCACAAGGGCATTCTTTTATGTAATCCTCACAACAACACTGTGAAGCAGGAACTATGTTATCACCAAAAATTGTGAAGGACAAGGCAAAGATATGACATCAACCTAAGTGGTCATCAATGGATGATTAGATAAAGAAAACGTAGTTTATATACACAATAGAATACTATATTCAGCCAGTTTTTAAGTTAAATAATGTCTTTTGTAGCAACATGGATGGAACTGGAGGCCATTATCTTAAGTGAAACAAATCAGACACAGAAAGATAAATAAGGCCTGTTCTCGCTTATAAATGTGTGTACACATGGACATAGGGTATGGAGTGATAGATAATGGAGACTCAGAAGGGTGTGGGGGTGGGAAGAGGGTAGATGATGAGAAATTACTTCATGGGTACCATGTACGTTATTCAGATACTGGATACGCTGAAAGCCCTGACTTGACCACTATGCTATCTACCCAGGTAACAAAATTACACTTGTACTCCATAATTTATATTAATTTAATAAGCTTAGCATTAATAAATTTAATGAATATATTTTAAAAATAAGTACATAAATATAAATAAAATTGTGAAGGATCTGATATTTTCCCCTGCTTGCCAGCTAATAAGTCAAGCTGCCACACACAGATGCTGGCAGAAGACACGAGACTCCTGGGTCAGAAGCAAAGATGTTATTACTCATGGCACAGCAAATGGCATGAACTTCATGTTCATATCAGTTCCCTTTGCTCCACCCAGTTTCCACAGAGACAATGCAGGTGGGCCTGTGTAGACGCTGCACACACTGTGGACTTGTGTCACAGCTGAGGAATCTGACCCTAGGAAGCCCCTAATCTTATAACCAGGCCACTGGCAAACCTGCTCAACCTTTGTCTGAGGAAGATATTATCTTTATTATATTGGACAGGAAATAGATCTGCCCTGTCCATGGAGGGAGACGCTACACTAAACTCATCCAACTCACAGCCCACAGGGCTGCATGTGGCCCGGGATGGCTTTGAATGTGGCCCAACACATTTTATACATTTTCTTAAAATATTATGAGATTTTTTTGCAATTTTTTTAGCTCATCAGCTGTAGTTAATGTTAGTGTATTTCATGTGTGGCCCAAGACAATTTTTCTTCCAATGTGATCCAGGGAAACCAAAAAACTGGACACCCCTGTGCTATACCTTCCAAGGCTATGTGCTATACAAATATACTTTAAAAGGCCAGGCATGGTGGCTCATGCCTGTATTCTCAACACTGATTGGCGAGGAAGGCAGATTGTTTGAGCCCAGGAGCTCAAGACTAGCCTAGGCAACATGGTGAAACCCTGTCTCTACAAAAAAAATACAAAAATTTGCTGGGTGTGGTGGTGCACATCTGCAGTCTCAGCTACTCAAGTGGCTGAGGCAGGAGGATCGCTTGAACCAGGGAAGTCAAGGCTGCAGTGAGCAGTGATCACACCACTGCACTCCAGCCTAGGCAACAGAGTGAGACCCTGTCTCAAAAATATATTTTTTAAATAATTTTTTATTTTATATATGTATATACATACATATAACTGTATGTATATTTAATATAAATATATAAATAAATATATACATATATATACACATACATATATGTACACATACATATACATATATATATACATATATATATATACCTAAAAAGCTGGCCCAGAATAACAGCTGTTCACAGGAGCTAAAAAACATGAGAAACCTATGGACGATGATCTCTTATTTTGCAGATAAGGAAATTATGGCACAGATAGGTTGTGTAATTTTCCTGAAATCACACAGCAAGTAAATGGAGAAGCAGTAATGTATGAACAAAGAGCTATAGCCAGAGATTTGTTTTCTGTAAACTGCCAGACACCCAGGGCCTAGAAAAATGTGTGGCACTTAAATTAACATGCAAAAAATAGATGTAAAATGAATTTTTAAGAATCTGCAGGTGCTCACATACAACAAAGAACAGAGCAAGAATGGTCCTTACTCACATGAAGCTTAGAATTCAGACAGAAAGTCAGGCATTAGGCAAATGTTTAAATAAATGATTACAACTGCGATAAGTGCTACAAAGGAGAACATTTAAGAGTATGTATGTTTCTACACCATACTTATATGTGTGGGGGTGAATACATGCACCTATATACATCTATCAGCCCCCTCAGTTACAGTGAGGAGATGAAATCAGCTATATAATTTGTCCAAGGAGGGAAGAAAGAAAAACAGGCACAAATGGAAGTGAGCATGTACAGAATGCTTGGTGCTATTAAATACGTTTTCTTACCTATTTTCACCACAACTTTGTGACATAAACACACTATAGTATGAATATTATCTCTGTTCCACATATGGGGAAACTGAGGCTTAGAGAAAAGCTATCCTCATTCTTTGCATGCACAAAGAGCTTGGCAAATGGATACTCTCAATGACTGGATTTTAAATACAAGAAGTAAAAGCTTCTGGATGCCTCCAACTTAAAAATGTCTGCCTTCTATTATGCCTGAAGTTTCTTAAGAGAAAGAAAGATTATGTTATTCTCATTGAAGAATGAAGTTTAAACTCTAAGTAGCCATTTTTACAGTGTCTTTCCTTAAACTTATTTGTAGGAACACACAGATGACAGAGTTCCTTTCCATCATAGTGCAGAGGAACATTTGAAGAGCAAAAGATCATTTTAGCATAAGGAAGGTAAATTTGGTCTACTTACAATTATACCTAATAAAAAAAACTACCTGCATTACAGTAAACTGGCAAGCTCTGTGATCTTAAGAAATCATTTTTCTTCCCTGAACTACTGTCTCCTCATCCTCCAAAGGAAGAAGTTGAATTAGATGACCTCTGAGCTCCCTTTCAGCGCTATTATTCTAGCACAAAAGAAAGGAAGACCTTGGACCTCTTATTTGTTCATATTTTTCTAAATGTTCTCCTTTCTCCCCAATATTCCCTTGGGAACCATATAAAATAATATTGTCTACAAAAAGCACAAGTGTTACTGGAAAGGGGTCTCAATCAAGACTCCAAGGGAGGGTTCCTGGACTTCGCACAAGAAAGAATATATATTATATATAATATATATAAATATAATAGTTATATATAGTTATATAGTTATTAATAAATAGTTATATATACTATATATTAATAACTATATATAGTTATTTCTAAATTATATGGTTGTTATGTGGTTATCATATATTATATGGTTATTATATACTTATATTATATGGTTATTATATACACTGTTATTAATATATATAGTTATATATTATATATATAGTTATTTCTAAATTATATGGTTATTCGTGAGTTTTCTGGGAAAGGGGTGGAGATTTCCCAGAACTGAGGGTTCCTCCCCTTTTTAGACTCCCCTTTTTACCCCTATAGGGTAACATCCAGATATTGCCATGGCATTTGTAAACTGTCATGGTGCTGGTAGGAGTGTCTTTTAGCATGCTAATGCATTATAATTAAAGTATAATGAGCAGTGAGGATAATCAGAGGTCACTTTCATCACCATCTTGGTTTCAGCAAGTCTTGTCCAGCTTCTTTAGTGCATCCTGCTTTATCAGCAGGGTCTTTGGAACCTGTGTCTTGTACCAACCTCCTACCTCATCCTGCGACTGAGAATGCCTAAACTCCTGGGAATGCAGCCCAGTAGGTCTCAGCCTTATTTTTCCCAGCCCCTATTCAAGATGGAGTCACTCTGGTTCAAATGGCTCTGACACAAACAAAAGGACATCTGTTTTTCTGGTATCACAACTCTGAATTCTTCATAGTTGTCTGGCTTTTGTAACACAAAGAAATGTTAAACTCCAGAACATCCTGGCAAAAATGATTGGCAATGAATAAGAGGGTCAGCGATGAATGAGATGAGATTGGAGAAGAGGGGCAAAGCTCAGATCATGCAGGGTCTTGCAGACTGTAATAAAAATGTTGGATTTTATAGAAAGTGCCATTGGAAACCCAAATGAAGGATTTAAAACTGAGGAATGGTATAACCACTTTGAATTTTCTGAATATCACTCTCATTGCTGTTTGAAGAACAGAATCAAAGATAACAGAATTACAAGTGGAAAAAACAGCTTGGAAAGGAACATCATAGTCCAGGTGAGAAATGATAGTGATTTGGACTAGTGACATAAATGAACCTAAACAGAAGTGGGTAAACACAAAGGTGCTATGGAAGATGAATTAACAGGACTTGGTATCAAATTTAGTGTAAGGAATAAGGGATAAGGAGGTATCAAGAATAACTCCCAGCTTTCAGACATAAGCAACTGGTCATTTACTGAGCTGGGGAGGCCTTGGAGAGAAGCATATGTGGAGAAAAAAAACATAACTTCTGTTTTGAACATGTTCATTTTGAGTTGTCTGAAGATATTTAAGTACAGCTGCTGAGATACTGTTGAAATCTGAGCCTAGATACAAGACAAGAGAGAGGCTGGATGATGCAGACTGAACTGGGGAATTTTGGTATAATAAGGGTTTTTGATGTCAAGTGAGTAAATGGGACTGCTAGATGAGAGTGTGGACCAAGAAGAGAAAAGGCCTAGGACTGTTCCTCGAGATATTCCAACATACCGAGATCGTGAGAAGGAAAATGAACCATCAAAAAAGGCTCAGAAGGGGCTTCCAGGCAGCTAGCAAGAACACCTGGAGAGACTGAAGTCACAGAAGCCCCAATAAGATAGCATTTCAAGAAGAAAACAATATTCAATGTGAAAACAGCTTCATTATATGAAACTAGAAAGTTACACCAGTTTCTGCACTATGGAATCCATTTGGTCTGTTAAAATGGGGAGGGATAGAGATGTGGGAAGTGGTGGGATCCACACTGAAATCGGTGGAGAAGAGCTTTGGAGGTAAATAAGTGGAGACAGCTTGTGTAGACATGTCTTACAAGAAACCTGAAAATGAAATGAAGAGACTTGGGTGGTACCTAGAGAGCAACTAGAGGGTCAAGAGATGTTTGAAGGCTCCCAGGAAGAATCCAAAAATAAATCACAAATTGAGGGAATGCAGAAAGGCAGAAGTAAACATTTTTTTTTTAGAATGCCATTTCTTTTTAGAATGCCAGTCAGGTTCTTTAGCAAAATCAATCTTGGAATTAGTTGGAATTAGTGTACTGAAACCCTTCAGCACACACTTCTCAGCCTAGATTTTACATGCTATCAAAGAACAGATTCACTAGCAGATTAAAGCTGTTTGAAGGCTTCTTGAGTTTTATGCCTCAGTTGTTTGTAGTTAGGGACCTCTCCAGTTCTGGAGTTTAAAATACGCTTTCTTTTTTTCTTTTCAATTTTGTTGACAATTTTCATTAAAGCCCTGTTATCCCTCTGGATTTCTCCAATATAACTACTTTAGAGGTTAAAGGATGCATTTGCCAAGGTTGGATGCCAACTGGAGCTTACAAAGTTCAAGGCTTCATCCTAAATTGCAAACTTGTCTATGGTTCAAATTCATTTACACTTGACATCAAAATCAACATGCTCTGTTTCAAAGAAAAGGGACTTCAAATGGCCTTTAAGAAAAGGATCTTAAGCAGTGGGCATTAAATAATTCATCCAAATATATTTTATGAGCATAAACATGTAAATGAGTAAGAATCATTTAGGTTACATTTTACTTGAAGTCCACCAGGAAATAAATAAAGGGTTTGAAAGCTAGTCTGAAATTTCATAAACTCTAAATACATCAATTTCCAACCACCTCATTAGTATAAAATAGTACATTAGTCCAATTCACTTCGGGTGTTCAAGTGGAAAACTTTGGTACAAATAAATTATTTGTATGAAAAGATACTTGCTTCATTGCACTAAACAGTACTCTTGTGGCCCAAAGCTTTAACAATGCTCCCAGCCACTTCTAATGATATGCACTAATATCACACTGTTGTTTAAATAAAGATAGAGGACTATTATCAGTACTGGGAATTGCAAAGTAGAGGGGAACGAGCATGCACGAATTCAGAGTTTCAATCCTGGATCTGCCGTATTCTAGCTGTCTGCCTTTGTGCACGTTATTTAATCTCAATGAATCCTTTTTTTGTTTTTTTCTTTAAAAAGAATGATAACTTAAGAAATATTATCAGGCCGGGGATAGTGGCTCACGCCTGTAATCCCAGCAGTTTTGGGAGGCTGAGGCAGGTGGATCGCCTGAAGTCAGGAGTTCGAGACCAGCCTGGTTAACATGGTGAAACCCCATCTCTACTAAACATACAAAAATTAGCTGGGCATGGTGTCGGCCCCTGTAATCCCAGCTACTCGGGAGGCTGAGGCAGGAGAATCGCTTGAACCCGGGAGGCGGAGGTTGCAGTGAGCCTAGATGGCACCATTGCACTCCAGCCTGGGTGACAAGAGCAAAACTCCCTCTCAAAAAAAGAAAGAAAAAAAGAAAGATTATCTTCAGATTGTTGTAAGGGTTATTTATGTGAAAGTGTCTAGTACTTGGCATAAAAATCAACACTTTCTGTGTCTAAGAAAAAGAACTTCAATTGGCCTTTAGAAAAATGCATCCAGTAAGCTCTAGATGCTATTTCCCCCAAACCCGTAGCTTCTCTGCATCCCTGTGTTGCTGCTGAGTCAATTTTAGACTCTGAATTGTTTTCTGTGTGAAGCAGCTGGCTTGGTAAGGCAGCATTTCCTGTTGTCTCTTGTTGTCTGTGCCTGTGCTCAATTCCCTTCTCCAGGTACCTGGATTGGATGGGCAGAGTTTTATACAACAGGGAGAGAACCCCCAGATCACACTGTCTTTCCTACTTTATTTACAAATGGGGAAACTAAGTTCCGAATAATGGAAGTAACTAGCTCAATGTGCCTCAGCCAATTAGCATAATTTCTTAATGCTATATTTCCATGACTAAATTTAAGGTGAGGGGACATACTGTGCAATGCATAGCACATCCTTTATAATCTAAGCAAGTTCACAGAACAGGACAGGGAATGATTAGAAAGTTTATTTGGTGGAAAAGAGCCAATATCTGATCATCGTTCAATGTTTATTAAATTTTCCTTCAGCACAAACCACTGCTGGAGGTGCTGAACAGAGTGGCTTAAAATAAACACAGTCATAAGTCTGGGAGAGCTGACAAATATCTAATAACTAAAACACCAATGAGGATAAATGATGCAGCAAAGTCAACATGACCTACCTGAAGAAGCCAATTAGAATGTAATTGTAAATTGCACGTATTTGTTTTCTTTTAAAAAGAGAGGAGTAATTTTAATCATCGACTAAACAAATATTTTTGTATACCTAGTACTGCACAGAGTATTGTAGGAGAATTAAAAAATAAACTAAAATTATATAGCATTGCCAGTGACTTCAAGGACTTTATGATTAGCTGAAAAGATAAAACACAGCCTTAAAAGCTAGTTAACAATGCAGTAGATACTAACCAGATGGTCACTGAAGTGAATTGCAGGAGAGGCTGTGTGGGTTATTCAATCAACAAACTATATATATATGTATTTACCAGCTACACTGTGCAGGGACCTGCATTAAGCCCTAGAAATAGAAGGAATTAAAAAGCATGACCTTTGTTTTCAAGATGATCATACTGTGTTGGGAGATGTCAAGTAAATGGACAATTAGGATACTGGTTACAATGATAGAAATAATGCATAAGGCATTAACAGTAGCACAGAAGAGGACCACCTACCACCACCAACTGGGGAGATAAGGGTGGGCCTCATGGAAGAAGTGACTTACTAAATGCTGAGCAGTAATATTTTGAAAGATCTCAGACAGGAGCAAGAGACTACTACATGCATGAGCTTCATGGGGAGAAAGGAGCATCTAGAACAGAGTCAAATTCTCAGATTTGAAAAGCCACTTTTCTAGGGAGAAAACTTTTCAGGATTTGGTTGGCTGGTTGTGTTTGAGAAAATTTCAAAAGCTTACCTTTACATACCTAAAGAAAAATGATTAATGCAGAGCATAGACTTTATACCATAAACCTCAGGATAGGGAAGAATGAATAATGACAGAATAGCTTTCCTGCCCTAAAGGAAGCACAGGTCTAACCAACTGGAGAGAGGAGAAAGATATGTCATGTGTAGACCTGAAAATCCCAGAACAAGAGCATGATCACAGGTCACAGCAGCAGATGCTGCCTCCACAATAAGAAGGCAGCCACCAGAAAGGCCCGAAGCCAGCAGGTGCCCTCCTCAATGCCTGGGAGAAACATCACCCCCTGGCAGCTTAGATCACCTTGGAGGAGAGGGTAGAAAATAGAGTCTTAAATGGGCCAAGAGTCTTAAATGAACTGACTGTGCTGAAATCCAGAAGTGACTGGGTTGCCATGAAATGACAAGAGTTATTTTTTTCACCATGAGCAGAAACAGGGATTTCTGAGATAATTAAAAACAAAGAAATGGGGGGCTCCTGAAGAATATAGAGAAAGGAGAGTTACATTCTCGCCCACATGAGTGGTACAAACTGACACCCCAGTCAGGGCTATCCAAGTGATGAACCCACGGCTTGAACACAGTGTGTGCTCAAAGCACTTCGGTATTACTGGGGCACCAGGTCCCCATCTGCAAACATCAGCAGAGTTGGTGAGGGCTTGCAGTAAAGGAACTCAGATTTTATCCTGAAAGTCATGGGAAGCTACTGAAGGGTGCTAACCAGGGGAAGCCATCAGATCTGCGTTTAGAATACCTCTCAAGTGGCTGTATGTGCAGGGGGAAGCTCAAGCGAAAGCCAGGTGGAGAAAGCCTTTGAGGAGGAAGTGAGACATGTGAATTTTGAGAGAAGGGCGTATGGATTGGTGAAGGTAACTGGGAGAACTCAAGCAAAGGCACAGAGTGGGGAGTTCACATGAAATGTCCCAGAAGGAAGGTAGCCGTGGAATGACCAGAGCCATAAATGCAAAGAAGGAAGTAAAGGAAAGGGACGGAGTGTTTGCCACAAGCTTCTCTTTACTCTGCATTCTGAAAGCCAGAAAATTCAAATCTAGGGTTGGAAAACTGTTGTTTCTATAAATGAAGTTTTATTGAGACAGCCACATCCATCCATTTCTGTATTGTCTATTGCTACTTTCACCACAAGGGCAGAGTTGAGCAGTTGCAACAGAGACTGAATGGCCCGCGAAGTCAAAAATATTTATTATCTTGCCCTTTACAGAAAAAGTTTGTTGACTCCTGCTTTAGATCCACGGTTTCAATGATCACATGTCAATTTTGCTACCTAGTCACTGGGTCATCAAAGCACGTGGTTTCTTTCATCCATGAAATGGAAAGCCTCTATTGGGAGACCAGTACTTGGGTGAGCAGATTTGAGCTAGAATTCCACATTACCGCTTATTTGTTGTGTGACCTGGAGCACTTCTCTGAACCTTGGTTTTCTCATCTGTATAATAGGTAAAATAATAGTATATATCTTATATATAATATTTATAGTATATGTATTTACCTTATATAGTATTTACCATAGCCTACCACATAGGGCTGGTGTGAGGATTGAATAAGGCAACATATGAGCTAACATAAATTCATGAGCACAGTGTTTGACACATGATGGTTGTCCAAGAAATGTTAACTATGTTTCTGCTGTTGTTAAATTGTCTATTATTTAGCTTCTGTTTAAAACCTGAAAGATTTATGAAAGATCATTTAAAAGACAAGCCATCTATCTTGTCTCCTAGGAAAACGTTCTTCATATTTTTCCCAGAACCCACCAGCATCACAGTCATCTGGAGTAATTGTTTAAAAATACAGATTTCTAGGCCCACCTAAGACCCACTGAATCAAACCTCCTGAGGTTAGGGCCCAGGAACATGCAATGTATGAGCTGCCTTGGTGATTCCTATACATAGTAAAGTTTGAGAACTATCGCTCTGATTCTGCACTTCTCAAACCAGGAAATGAAGCATTTCCCAAAGGAAAACATAGGTCCCTGTTGGTACCCTCCAGTTGTGATATTTTATGTTAGTTTTAATGAATACAAGAAATTGAACATGATCTGGAATTTAACATTTCATGGATACTAGAGCTTAGTATGAGAGTGAAAAATGTGGCCAGGTGCCTATAATCCCAGCACTTTGGGAGGCCAAGGCGGGCAGATCATGAGGTCAGGAGATCAAGACCATCCTGGCCAACACAGTGAAACCCAGTCTCTACTAGAAGTACAAAAACTAGCTGGGTGTAATGGCACATGCCTGTAGTCCAAGCTACTCAGGAGGCTGAGGCAGGAGAATTGCTTGAACTCAGGTGGTGGCTCTTGCAGTGAGCCAAGATCACACCACTGCACTCCAGCCTGGCAACAGAGCGAGACTCCATCTCAAAAAAAAAGAAAGAAAGAAAAAGAAACAAAAAAAAGAAACGAAAAATGTATTTGGTTTTAAAATTTAGTCTATTTCAAAGGTATTAAATTTTAGAAAAAGTAGTAGTTTTGCATAACCATGAACAAACTAGTGACAGTAGTCCTAGAATGACAATTATGGGGAAACTCACAAGAGAATCCCTCCATGTGCTGGAACTCCATTAAACCATAGCATGAGCATGGTACATTTTCATAAACCATCTATTTTACTCAGAGATTTATGGGAAAACTTTATTTTTATATAAAAACATGCAGAGGTCTATTAAGGAGAAGAATGTAAAGTGTATGTGAATTTTGAACTTGAAATACAAGATTTCAAAGGAAGTGTGTGCTACTCCCTCAGATTTACCCATCTCTTCAGCTTCTTAAAGCCATTCCACATATAAATACTGTGTCCTCTATTGTGAGCAGACTTGGACAAAAATGTTTGATCAAAAGCTTACATGGACTTCCAACTTTAACCCTAACCTCCCATCCCAATAGGGCTGTGCCTGGACCTCACCGACTCTGCCCTAGCCAAAATCACCATCTCTAAGCTAGGCTTTCATCTTATATACCAGGAGGTTATCAAGAGACAGGAGGACATAAAGTAGTCTAATGAAATATATCACTGCTTTTGCAGAATGTAAGGATCTTATTAGAAATTGTGCTCTGTCATTCAGTGATAAATTTGAATGTGTTTTGCATGTAAAACTTCATGAGGGAATTTCCTTTATAATTCACTTATGGGGGTAACTTGGTCACCCTGAGGGACTGGTATATTCCTTGCTGAACCTAAAAGTACTACGTATATTAACATGTATATCATATTACATGTTACATTAGAAGTAAATACACACACATGCATAAGAAATGCTCCACTCTCCTTATCTCCACCTCTGCCATCTGCAGACATAGACAACAACCTCCAAGTGTCTCCAGGGACCCTGAGGACCTGGAGAACCCTCACACAGCAGAGACTCTTGGTAGACTGTGGCTAACACTGGTGTTGTTTACCCATATTTGCACCCACACAATCCCAGTTTAATTAAGGTATCCACTTCAGTACTGGCCTCAGATTATGATTATTTTAAGCCAAATGGCACATGACATTATTCTGTCTCTAGAATGGGCATGTGACCTAAGTAAGCTCTGTCAGTCTGTTTAAGGCAAAGGTTTCTCTGTCTCCTGGCTGCCCCTCCTTCCTTTCTCCTTTTTTCTTCTTCTACCTCTCTCCCCCTCCTTCTCTTCCTCCTCCTCCTCTTTCTTATTCCTCCTCCTGACACCTGCTTCTCCATCCTCTTACTCCTCCTCCTCCTCTTTCTTATTCCTCCTCCTGACACCTGCTTCTCCATCTTCTTACTCCTCCTCCTCCTCCTTCTCCTTCTTTCTCCTCCCCCTCCTCCTCCTTTCTTCTTCTTCTCCTTCTTCCTCTTCTTCTTCTCCTTCTTCTTCTTCTTCTTCTTCTTCTTCTTCTTCTTCTTCTTCTTCTTCTTCTTCTTCTTCTTCTTCTCTTCTTCTTCTTCTTCTTCTTCTTCTTCTTCTCCTCCTTCTTCTTCTTTTTTTTTTTTTTTTTTTTTTTTTTTTTTTTTTTTTTTTTTTTTTTTTTTTTTTTTCTTCTTCTTCTTCTTCTCCTCCTCCTCCTTCTTCTTCTTCCTCTCTTTCTATCTCCTGCCTCTCTTCTTCTTTCCCTCTCTTCCTCTTCTCTCTCTTCTCTCTCTCTTTCGCTCTCTCTGTCAATCCCTCCCTCCATCCCCCATGTCCGTGGAAGATTGTATGGATCTTGAAGGGATCAATTAGAGAAAAAAAATTTAAATGCCATAACATACAAGAAGAAAAAAGGTAAGAGAAACACAGAAAACAGCCAAATCTCTCAGTTCCATGCTCAAGACCCCTCTTAATTCTGGCCTTCCTGTTCAATGGGATATTTTGTTGTTGTTTTAGTCATGTTGAGTTTCTGTTACAGCCACCAGCATTCTAACTGGTATACAGACCTCCAGTAAATGTCTCTCATGGGAACTAATGCCATTGAAAGTTACTAAAAAAAGAAAATCCCCCAGCCAAGGATCCTCTGCAGATCTCCTGGGACAGATTATTGCAATCTGTGTTTTTGTCGTAACCAATTCCTCATTCCTGCCCAGAGCTCACATGAACCATCTCCCAAGTCTGCCAGAAGAGCTATACTGATAGATTGCGTGCATATTAGGTATGAGTCCAAGGAACCAAAGTCATCCCTTCTCCCAACTAAAAATACATCCTTTACTGGCCTTGCTTTGGTGGTAAACATTCCCACATAATACATCATTGTATGAAACTAATGAATGTTTCTGTGAAAAGAGCAATGTAAGAACTCTGTAGTCATGAGGAGGCAGCAAGAACTGTGGTATTTCCAACCTCACACGATGATAGGCTGATGAGGTGGAAGCCAGCGTGCTGGGGGGATAGGAAGGGCTTACAGACTGAAAGGAAAGAGGGAAGGGGCTGAAATTTGGATGACCTTCATGTGAAGGAGGACACATGTTCTAGGGTCAGAGTGGCAGCATGGAGAAAGCCAGGCTCACATGACCAGATGCACGCTCGTCCGGTCCTGGGCCTGATGCTGCAACAGCACCCAGAATTCACCCAGGACGTGTCCTCCCTGAATCTGTGTAAAGAGAGGAGAATACGGGAAAAGGCAAGTCCAGAGGATGCACTTTGACAAGGAGAACTTGGAGCTCCTGGATGTCCCCAGTATCAGAGCAGAGGCCTTAGGAAGGACAGAATCGCCATGAAACTTGACCCTGGTGCAAGAGAAAGAGAGCTGGACTTAGATTCAGGAGATCTACATCTAAACTCTGGATCTGCCACTTAGTAGCTACATGATCTTGGACAAGTGTCCTTAACCAAGTCTTTAAAGTTTCAGTTTCCTCATCTATAAAAGCCGTAGAGTTGTTGTGGGGATTTGATGAGCCTCCTTAGTGATTTCAGGCATAATATATAAATATAGCAGACTCGGTGAAAAGCCAGCCAAGACAGTGGGCTGTATTTGGTCCATGTGCCAAGGTTGCTGCCCCCTCGTCTAGTCACTCTCCTTCTGACATGCCCTCCAGCTATCCCTCCCAGGTCTTACTAGTTGACCTTCATAGAACATCATCTCTCAGTGTTTTCTCCTTCTACCTTAGCTTTTGAATTTCTGTCACACTTAGCTTAGTCCCTTTGTTAAAGTTTGCTAAGGAAAAAAAAAAAAAAAAAAAAACTATCCCCCAGCCAGGGATCCTCTGCAGATTTCCTGGGACAGATTCTTGCAATCTGCTTAGAAAGACAGATTCTTGCAAGTGCATAGAAAGCACTCACTGTTTTCTAGTTATTATTTAAGAAATATAAATATAAATATAAATCCCATGCTAGACGGTGAGCTCCCCAAGGAGGCATGATGCATGATGAGGCCCAGGTGGGATTTACCCAGCTTTATCCACATGTTCTGCACATAATAGGTTCTTGTTAATGACTTTGGACAATGGTAGGGCTCCAAAAGCTGTCCCCCTTTTGTTGGCTTCCAGAACCTGCCAGAGAGAATACTGAACTTAGACTTTACTTGAGAGGTTGAATCTTGCGCCAGAAGCAATAAGGAGCAATAGCAGGTATCGGAAAAAATGGGACCTGATCCATGTTTGGAACCCTAAATGAGCAAA
Organism: Nomascus leucogenys; assembly: GCF_006542625.1. Lineage (NCBI taxonomy): Eukaryota > Metazoa > Chordata > Mammalia > Primates > Hylobatidae > Nomascus > Nomascus leucogenys. The sequence goes on from NC_044400.1 coordinate 71,342,224, forward strand.
TATACAGAAGAGTAAAGCTATTCTTAAAAAGCTCAGATTTGCTTTAGTTACCAAATGGTCATATCTCCAGCAACAAATATCGTCCTAAAGGTCTGTCTTATCTCCCACTGAGATCAAAACATCTTGGGGATGCAGTAAATCCAGTGATTTGGACGCTGACATTGGAGCTGGTTTGAATCTTTCCTCTACTTCTCACTAATTCTCACATGAAAATTATTTGACATCCCTGAGTAAAGGGTTTTTACCTGTAAAATGGTGATAATAAAAATACCTCCTTCTGCCGGGCGCGGTGGCTCAAGCCTGTAATCCCAGCACTTTGGGAGGCTGAGGCGGGCGGATCATGAGGTCAGGAGATCGAGACCATCCTGGCTAACACGGTGAAACCCCGTCTCTACTAAAAATACAAAAAATTAGCCGGACGTGTTGGCGGGCACCTGTAGTCCCAGCTACTCGGGAGGCTGAGGCAGGAGAACGGCGTGAACCCGGGAGGCGGAGCTTGCAGTGAGCCGAGATCGCGCCACTGCACTCCAGTCTGGGGGACAGAGAAAGATTCCGTCTCAAAAAAAAAAAAAAAAGTACCTCCTTCACAAGATTCTTGCAAGGATTAAATAAAACAAAGCACGTAAAGTCCCCAGCACAGAGGCTGACCAAGAGGACATACTAATCCATGTCAGGTGTCATGATTAGCATGACTGCTTCCATAATAGAGCCAGGCATCCAGCTTTCTAAGAACCCTTTAATGTCCACCATTAGCACTTTTACCTTTCTCTCCCAGTTTCCTGCCTGCAAGATTTTCCTAGGAGTCACTGGGGGTTCATGTTCACTTGTCTGCTAATGATATTGAATTTACACATTCTTGCCAGCCTCCCACTACACTCAGGTCAGCTGTGGAATTTGTTAGTATCTCAGGCAGACGTGTGACTTTACCCACAGAACTTCCTGAGTCAAAATCTGAATAAGCCTGAGGTCTTCTGGATCAGAGTTGATAGCCCCTGCCCCCTTTTCAGATCTCATTTTCTTAGGGTCAGTTCTGCATAGTTATTTCTTTTTTGATCAAATGGCCAGCACATGGATCATAACACTTACCCAGCACTTTTCATCTCCAAAATGATGTAAAGGCCTTCAAGTCCATCTGTCTATTCAGTGAATTTTCCATCCTTAATCAAAACAAGTTTCAGGCACCAACTTCAAAAGCTGATGCAGACAAACCTGCCTCCCAGGGAGCAGGTGCATTACATGCATATTAATGTGCAAAAATCAGAAGTGGGAGGCAGGGAGGAGACTTCAAAGACACAGAATGTGGAGTCAGAAGATAAAGATTCCCTGTAGAAATTCTGCCTTTGGACAAGTTATTTAACTTCTGAGTCTCAGTTGCCTGGTATGCAAAATGGGGATAATAAATATACCTCACTCATATCACAGGTGGTTTCAAGAATTAAGTGAGATAGGGGCTGAAAAGGATGATTTATAACATGATGTGGATCATATGCATTAATTATTACTGACTAAAGGGATCGTTTTATCCAAATGTTGGGCCCTTATCAATAAATCCAGAGGTTTGCCTCTTCTACTTCTCAAACAAAATGTTCCAAAGATCTCTCTTCTGCTCCAAAGGAAAAGGGGAGAGAAAAATTCTTTCGTGGTGCCTTCACTAAGCAGTAATAGTAATTGATTTTGATCACTTACTGAATTCCACACTATCTTACAAGAACTGATATAATCCTCAGAGCAGACCTATGAAACAGCTAATATTATTATCTCCATTTTACAGATGAAGGAACTGAGACATTTAATATCTTGCTCACATTTACTCAGTTAGAAGGGAGAGAGACTATTTTCTTAACTAACAGTCCCAATATCTGGTCCAGGAACCCCCAGGGAAGTTTGTGAAATCACAAACTATTTTCATCATAATACTAAAGCATTATTTGCCTTTTTCCTCTCTCATTTTCTCACAAGTATACAGTAGGGTTATTCAGAGCCTAAATGACGTGTGATATTACAACAGATTGAATGCAGAAATGCACAGGAAAATCCTGCTCCCTTCTATTAAACCGTAAGAAATTTGCAAAAATGTACAACAATGCCACATTTTCACCATATTTTTTGTTTTAGAAAATATATTTTTATTTAAAATGTTACTAATTTAACATGCAATGCATTCTTACTGTTATTTTAATGAATTAATAAATACGTTTTTGAATTCTCAGTTTTAATTTTTAATATGGTAAATATCGATAGTTATAACAAATGTAAACAAAAGTGCTTAGGGATCCTCAATCATTCTTTAGGATTTAAAGTGGCCCTAACACCTACATCTTTGAGAATTGCTGCTCTTAACTAACTGCAATGACCATCTTATTATTCCTGGTTTTTGACAAATAAATTAAAAATAATAATAAACAAGAAGTTATAATACAATAATAAACTAGAACTAATAATACAGATGGCTAATTTCTAATCACCCACAACAGTTATATTATTATTTCTAGTTTCTAATGAAGAAATTGAGGCTTAGAGAGGTTAAGTGGATTGTTCGAGATCACACAGCTCACAATAAAAGTTTTCAAGAATTAAGAGTCCACCAACTCTATCATTGACTCATATTCTCATTTGTTTTAATTTATTGTGACACTTCCTTCCTTTTGTGCCACCAGACACTTCTGCTGATATAAAACTCAGCAACTAAATTGTCTCTGTGTTTAAAAAACCACAGAAACTAGACTTCACAGAGGTGTTATGATTTGCTTCTAAACCTCTCTTTATGATTTGCTTCTAAACCTCTCCTTGTTTGAGACCTAGATAATATTAGAAGTTGCCCACGTTGCTCTTGGCTCTCCTCTCTCCCACCAAGTTTCCTACAAGATGAAGATCAAATGCCATTCTGAGAGTGAACCTTACTTTTTGGCACTGCAGCATATGAGCAACACTGTCTAGCCTAGCTGTTCCTCAACATCCATTTCCCTGTTATTCGAGCCCCAATTTGTTCAGGAGTCCAAGGAAATTTATCACTGGTCTAAATCAGTCATGACAATCTTGTTTAACTTGATGAGTGGTTAGTCCATTGGAAGTCATGTGACCCAGTCTTGGCCAATAACATGGAAAGCCACTGGGTTGAACTTCCAATAAACCACTGCTTTCAGAGAAAAAAAATAGATTTGAGGCATAACGTTTTTCCTACTTAGAATACAACTGTGATGTCTAGTGTCTGGAAGTTTGCAGTTTTCTGGAAACAATGAGGCTACCAAGATGAGAAAAGCAACAAAAAGAATTATAGTAATCTCTGCATTACTGAGCTACTGAATCAGAGCCAGCAATTGCTTACTTCCAGACACTTTTATGAGACAAATAAACCTCCTATTTCTTTAAGTTACTGTCATTCTTTTACTTGAAGCCAAATGTGCTACCAACTGACACAGAGAAGTTTTCTACATTGTACCTTGTGGGTACAGCATTTCTATGAACAGGCAAGACTGTCATTGCCAATAAAAATAGATCCAGAAATGACAGAGTGATTAGCAGATAGGGACTTTAAAGTAGCTAATATAAATATGTTCTAGAATGTACAAGAAAACAAAAATGATAAAGAGAGAAATTAAGAAATAAAAACAAAACTAAGAGGTCTTCTAGAGCTGAAAAATTCAATATTTGAAATAAAATTTTTACTGCATACGACCAATAACAGATTAGACATTATAGAAAAAGGAAAAAAAATCAGTGTAATCTGAGAATGTAGCAATAGGAACTATCCAAACTTAAGCATAAAAAGAGATAGAAAATAATTAACAGAACCCTCATAACATGTAGAACAGTTTTAAGTAGTTTAGTGTAAATATAACTGGAGTCAGAAAAAAAGAAGGGGCAGAAATATGTATTCAAAGAAATAATGCCTGAAATTTCATTCAAATTTGATAAAAACCATAAACACAGTCAAAAAATTCAATAAGCACAAAGCAAAATTTTTTAAAAATGAAAATGATACCAAAGCACATCATAATCAAATTGCTACAAACCAGTGATAAAGAGAAAAATCTTAAAAGAAGCCATATAAAATTGGTCGTATAAAATTGGCACATTATATTCAGAAAACCAAAGATAAGAATTACTATCAATTTGAGATCACAAACAATGCAAGACAAGAAACAATAAAGCATCTTCAAAGTGCTGGGAAAAAAAATGTCATTCTATCTCCAATGAAAATATCTTTCAAAAGCTAAGAGTAATTTAAAATGTTTTTAGATAAGCAAAAACTAAAAGAATTTACTTGTAAAGAGATCTCAACTACAAGAAATGTTAAAGGAAGTTTTTTGCAGAGAAGAAAATGATACCATATGGAAACTTGTATCTGCTCAAAAGAATTTAGAATCATTTAAATGATAACTACTTATACAAAGGGAAAAAGTTTTTCCTTGTGTTTCAATTCTTTAAGAGAAAATTGCTTTCTTAAAAAAGTAAATAATGTATCATAGAGTTTATAACATGTAGAAGTAAATTGCATTACAACAATAATAGAAAACCTTGGAGTGAACAGAAGAGTCTCACATAAAAGTAAGAGGATAGAAAATTATAAACAATGCAAACACTAATAAGAAGAAAACTGGAGTGGCTACATTAATATCAGATAAAGTAGACTTTAGGACAAGAAATATTACCAATTTTTGTGATAAAGCAGAACATTTTATAAAAACAAAAGTCAATGTATTAAGAAGACCAACAATGCTAACTGAATAGGCATGTAGTAATAGGCATCAAAATACATAAAGTGAAAACTGGTAAGACTGAAAAGAGAAACGGACAAATTCCCAATTATAGTTGGAGATTTCAACACTCCTCTTCTAGTAGTTGATAAATTAGACAGAATAGGATCATAGAAGACTTAACACTTACCTTCAACCTGATCAAATTGATATCTATAGTACAAGTAACTAAACAACAGAATGTAGATACTTTTCAAGAGCACATGGAAAATTCACTAAGATATGCCATACACTAACCCAAAACTGGGTCATAAAACAAGTCTTAATACACATCAAGGGATGGAAATTTTACAATCCATTTTCTTTGACTACAGTAGAATGACAATACATTTCAAAAACAGAAAGATATCCAAAAAATTAAAATACCTGGGAAATACTCATTTCAAATAGCCCATTTTTCAAAGAGAAATTGACAAAAGAAATTAGAAAATATTTTGAAATGAATGAAACACATCATATCAAAATTTATTAGATGAAAATAAAGTAGCAATTAGAAGAAATTTCATAGCATTAAATGCTTCTGTCGCCAATTTTTTAATGTCCAAAATTAGTTAATCAGAGCTTCCACCATAAGAAGCTAAAAGAAAAAAAAAAAAAAAGAACTGAAACCCAAAGTACAATGAAAGGAAGAAAAACAAAAGTGTAAATCAATGAAATGAAAAGCAAGCTAATAATGGAGAAAAATCAATGAAACCATAAGTTGCTTGTTTAAAAAGATCAATACAAATGATAGATCTCTGGCTAGACTGATCAAAAACAAAGAGACAAATATTTCTAATATCAAAAGCAAAATAGGATGTCACTGAACATTCTTTGTACGTTAAGTAGACAATAATGAAATGTTATGAGCAACATAAGACAAATGTGAGAACATGGGTGAAATGGACAAATGTATCAAAAGACCAAACTTGACACAAAAAATTTACCAAACCTGAAACAAGAGAAAAGAGAAAATCAAAATAGCTATATACCTCTTGAAGGCATTGAGTTTTCAGTTAAAAACATTCCCAGGGAGGAGGAGAACCCTCCAGACTGAGATGACTTGACTGGTGAATTCTATGAAATTTCTAGAAAAGAAATACCAATCTTATGCAGATACTTTTTGAAAATAAAGGAGTGCAGGGCACATCTCAGTTCATTTTATCAGGCTAATGTTACTCTGACACTATGAAACTACCATTTCATGAACAGAGATGGGGCAATCCTTTATGAAATATGGGCATTTGGAATCTAACAATAATCAGAAAAGATAACTCAATATGAACAAGTGGGATTTATATTTTGAATGCAAGGTAGGTATAGCACTCAAAAATCAATAAATGTAATTTATCATCTAAACAGAATAAAGGAGAAAACCATAATACAGAAGACACTCAATAGATGTAGAAAAGACACAAATAGGTTGAATGTTAAAAATGGGGAAAAAAAAAGATATTCCATGCAAGCTGTAACCAAAAGACACTTGGAGTCACTATACTAAGATCAGACAAAATAGACGTTCAAACAAAATTTGTTGTTAGAAACAAAAAAGGACATTTTATAATTAAAAAAAGGTTAGGTCATCAGGAAGACAACAATCGTGTATGAACCTATCTAGAGAGCTCCAAAATATATGAAGATAAAAAATGACAGAATTAAAGAGAGAAATAGACAATTCAACAGTAACAGGTAACAACTTTAATACCTCACTTTCAATAACGGACAGAACAGGACAGGCAGAAGATCAACAATGAAATAGGAGACTTGAACAACTCTAACTACATTTATTAAACTAAATAAGCAGGAAGCCATTGACTCGAGGCTATCTCCCTACTTTGAGCTGTAATGTAGCACAACCTAACATATTTTATAAACAAACTGAAACCAGACTTGATAACTGAGTTTCAGCCATCGCAAGCAGCCAACCTTCAGCAAATCAGTCAACTGATGACACCATGCCCAAATAAGGCAGATGTCTATATGTAGCCAATTAAGTGATCTTTCTACTTTGGTTCCATGTTTAGCCTACAAAATCTCACTGCTCAGGCTGTTAGGTAGAGCTTTCTGAACCTCTTCTTGTTGCAAGTGCTGCCTAATTCATGAATTGTTCTTTACTCAAAAAAACTCTGCTAAATTTATTTATCTAAAGTTTTTCTTTTAACAGACATCTATAGAATGATCCACCCAACAACAGCAGAATACATATTCTTCTCAAGTGCACAATGAAACCTCTCCAGGGTAGACCATATGTCTGTCTATAAAAACAATAAATTTTAAAAGATTGAAGTTATACAAAACATGTGCCCTGACCACAATAAAATAAAATTAGAAATAAAACACAGAATAAAACCTGGGAAATTCACAAATATATGGAAATTAACTAACACATTCCTAAATAACCAACTGATCAAAGAAGAAATTATAAGACATATTCTCTAAGCGAATATTTAGAGATGAATGTAAACAAAAATGCAACATACCAAAACTTACGATACGCAGCTAATGCAGTGCTTAGAGAGAAGTGTATAGCTGTAATCGTCTATATTTTAAAAAGAAGAATAAGAAATATTTCAAATGAGTAAGTAACTTAACTTTTCATCTTAAGAAATAAAAAAGAAGAGCAAACTGAAACCTAAGCAAGTAGGGGAAAGGAATAATAAAGACTGGAAAATATATAAATAAAATAAAAAATAGGAAAACAATAGAGAAAAGTCAAAAGCTATTTCTTTAGAGAGACCAACAAACTTGACAAACATTTAATTAGACTGATAGAAAGTGAGAGAACTCAAATTTCTCATAACAGCAATGAAATATGAGATATCACTACTTATGGGAATTTAAAAAATTATAAAAGGATACTATAAACAGCTATGCCAACAAGTTTGATAACCAAGATGAAATGGACAAAATCCTAGCAAGATAAAAATTACTGGAACTGACTCAAGAAATAGAAAATCTTAATAGACCTATAATAAATGATGACATTAGTTATTTTAAAACTTTCTACAAAAAGAAAAATTTCAGACCCAGATATTTTCACTGATGAATTTTACAAATGTTTAAAGATGAATTAATACCAATCTTCAATATTTGACAAATTCTTCAAAAAAATAGAAATAAAAAAACACATTTTCTCACTTATTTCATGAGACCATTCTTACCCCAATACCATACCTAAATAAAGATATTTCAAGAATATAGAACTATGACCTCATATCCCTTATATAGATAAAAAATTCTCAAAAAAAGCTAGCAAACTGACTTCAGCAACATAGAATTATACATCCTTTCATGATTAAAAAAAAAAACTAGTTTGTTAAACTAGAAATAGAGGAAAATGTCCTCAACCTCATACAGAGCATCTACAACCAACCCACAGCTAACACCACACTCAATGGTGAAAAACTGAAAGCTTTTACTCATGAGATAAGGAAAAATACAAGGATACCCACTCTTGCCACTTTTATGTCAGCATTGTACTGGAGCAGTTAGGCGAGAGGAATTAGGCAAGACACAGAAATAAAAGGCAACCAGATTGAAAAAAAAAAAAAAAAGAAGAAGTAAAACTATCTCTATTCACAGGTGATACATTTATGTATATAGAAAATTGTGGCCAGGCACAGTGGCTCATGTGTGTAATCCCAGCACTTTGAGAGGCTGAGGCAGGAAGATCACTTGAGTCTAGAAGTTCAAGACTAGCCTGGGAAACATAGTGAGACCTTATCTCTACAAAAATAAAATTAGCTGGGTATGGTGGTGCACACTTGTAGTTCCAGCTACTCAGGAAACGGAGGTGGGAGGATTGCTTGAGTCCAGGAGGTTGAAGTTGCAGTGAGCCACTCCAGCCTGGGCAACAGAGTGAGACCCTGTCTCATAAATAAATAAATAATAAAAATTTAAAAATAGAAAATTGTGAGGAATTCACTGAAAAAAACTTTAATAAATGAGTTCAGCTAGGTTGTGTGACATAGACCATTTATTGACCAGGCCTGTGGTGCCTAGAAATATTCTGTAACCTGGCCGGGCACGGTGGCTCATGCCTGTAATCCCAGCAATTTGGGAGGCCGAGGCAGGCAGATCACGAGGTCAGGAGATCGAGACCATCCTGGTTAACACGGTGAAACCCCATCTCTACTAAATAATACAAAAAAATTAGCCGGGCGTGGTGGTGGGCGCCTGTAGTCCCAGCTACTCGGAGAGGCTGAGGCAGGAGAATGGCGTGAACCCAGGAGGCGGAGTTTGCAGTGAGCCGAGATCGCGCCACTGCACTCCAGCCTGGGTAACAGAGCAAGACTCCGTCTCAAATAAAAAAAAAAGAAAGAAAGAAAAGAGAAAAGAAACATTCTGTAACCTTAGGCAATGCCTCTTCATCCTCATCAGTGAAACTGGATTGATCTTGCCTGCTTCCCTGGCTTTGATGGATGCAACAAAAGAATATATGCAGAAGTCCCTAATGCAGTGCCTGATGCACAATAAATGCTCAGAAATGTTAGTTTCTTCCTTCCTTCATTATTTAGCTCACGATTTTGCTAATTACAGATGGTGGTTAATAACAACATGTTTGTGATATGCAAAAATCCTAGCGCAGTTGGATTATCTGACATTTATACATCAAGACAAAATAAGCTAATCTAAATGAGTTTGTCTCATCACATCTAGCTGAACTGGATGGGAACACATATTGCATTGTCAGGCCAGTTTTTTCTTCCTTCCTACCACCTCTGTGTAGTCCTCACCACATTCCATTTCTGGACTTAATTCTACCTGAGGATTACACACTTTCAGTCCCTTCAGTTAAGAAGAATGGGGCAAAGGGAGAGGGAAAAAATTAAACTAAGAAGGAAAGTTTAGACTTCCCACCTGCTCCCTATTAAGTTATACTCACTACACTCTATTCCCTAGGAAGAGAATAAGGCTTCTTCCTTTCACTATACCTCCTCTTCTTTAACAAAAAGGAAAAAAATGAAGAAGGAAAAAAGGGAGGGAAACAAGGAGAGGGGGAAGGAGAGAAACCCTCTTTTAAAAAGAAGTCTCCATGACATAGTTGAAAAACAAAATGGAGTTTCAAGTTCACACAAAGGGGTCAGAAGGCAAGAAGATGGCATTGTCAGGAGAAGGGAGAAGAACTATAGGTATAACTATCATTGATCTCTTCCCTCTGTTTTCTCCAAGTGCTGCCAGTCCCTAGGTGTTCTTAAGTTTCCTTTACTAACTAGTGGGCAAAGGCTGGTGCAGGACGAGAGGGTGGCAGGGACAGGAGAAGACATAGGATACTGTTGGAGCTGACGTCTCCTCAGGTCTTACCTTCAAGGTGCACAGCTGCCTCACCAATCTCAAACGGCCAACTCATCTCACAAAGAGGTTTGGGACCAAAGCCCAAACTAGTAACAATTGTGTGTTTTACTGGGATGCTCCCTGTTGTGGATTCAATTATGTCCCCTCAAAAATATTGATGCCCTAACCCCCAGTGCCTGTGAATGTGACCTGATTTGGAAATAGGATTTTACAGATGATGAAGCTACGATGAGATCATTAGAGTGGACCCAAATCCAATATGATTGGTGTCCTTATAAAAAGTGAAAAGTTAGTGACGGAGGTGCACACAGGGAGAATGCATGTGAGGATGAAGGCAGAGATCAGGATGATGCATCTATAAGCCAAGAAATGCCAAAGATTGCCAGAAAACCACCAGCAGCTAAGAGAGGAATCTGGAACAGATTCTCACAGCCCTCAGAAGGAACTAACACTGCTGACACCTTGATTCTTGACTTCCAATCTCCAGAACAGAGAGAAAATCAGTGTATGTTGTATAAGCCCTCCAGTGTGTGGTACTTTGCTACAAAAGCCAAAGCAAATGAATACAGCCTCCGTGGTAGGCAATGGGACAAGGATTCAGCATTTCAGGATCCTACCTGTGTCTTCTTCAGGAGGTATATAAACCAATATCCCTCTCTCAGCTCCAGTAGTTGTAACCAGGGACCTCTTTTCCTTCTCCCCTGGCTCTGCCCCTGGGAGGATGGTTGAAATAATACTATGTTCCTCCTTGTTCCTTATCCCTTAAATTGGGTCAGATCTCCCAGACTCCACCCCGAGGCATGCCCTGCTCAGAGTGGTACATACCTCAGTGGTTCAAATCCTGAGTTCTGGGGTCAGACAGGCCTGAATCCTTACCTTAGCCTGTCTACATTCCAGCCAAATGACTTTGAACAGGTAACTCAACCCCTCTCTACCTCCATTTCCAGAATAGTAGAAGCTGTTGCATGCGTTTGTCCTGAGGCTGCACAGCCCCATGTCTGGCTCATAGCTAGTGCTCATTAAATGTTTGTCTAACAAATGTCTCTACAGGCAGTGACTCTTCTGCTCAACCACCTCTGATTCCTTCCCCATGCTCTCATTTCCCCTATCCAAGGGTGTGGCTCAGTCTCTGGTTTTAGGATCTCGCTCTGTCACCCAGGCTAGAGTGCAATGACATGATCTCAGCTCACTGCAACCTCCACCTCCCAGATTCAAGTGATTCTCCTGTCTTAGCCTCCTGAGTAGCTGGGACTACAAGCATATGCCACCACGCCCGGCTGATTTTTGTATTTTTAGTAGAGACGGGGTTTCACCATGTGGGCCAGGATGGTCTCAATCTCCTGACCTCATGATCCACCCCCCTCAGCCTCCCAAAGTGCTGGGATTACAGGCATGAGCCACCGTGCCCGGCCTGCTTTTGGTACTTTTATGGAGAAAAATCTTTACCCTGTTCCTCTGAGTTTCAGTTTTTTCCTTCCACACTGTTCCTCCCTGCTTGCTCCTTCTCCTGTAGTCCAGCCCCAACCCCAAAAACTCCACCTGCTGGGCCTACCCAGGGTCTGTCTTCCAAAGTCCCAAGAAAGAGATACTGGTAATGCAGATAAACCATTCAAACCTACTCTGCAAAGCTTAATCACTCTGGAAAATGCCTTTAAGAATGTTACGTTAAGTGTTGCCTGTAGAGGTGGACTGTGAAAATGAAAGGGTGAATGGATGCACTAGCTGGTAGGCTTGTAGCAAATAGAATATATAATCAATTTTGCTACTCAAGCTAAGGTTCTGAACTTCTGATGCTGGTCAGAACAAAACAAGCCTTGGATCACAGTGTTCCAATTGTCATGCCCTGGCAAGCACAATGCGGAGATGTAATTGTGCATCCGGTGTGCTTTGATGGGTTGGAGGCCACACCTCCTTCAAACACACAAGGGGCCTTGTCAGAACAGATAACTGACTGACTCCCACAGACTGCGGCTGTATGAGTCACCTTGGGGAAATCAAGACCCCAGCTGCTGAGAACAACTTTAAAGCTGAAAGTTTGCTGGAGACAATTTTGTGCACAGCAGAGAGAATTTCTCCTGGCTTCAGCTCTGCTCATGCAGAGCAACAAGCCAGTGCCTAGCATGAACCTGCCTGCAATTGTGGTTCCCAGCTGGGGGTCACTCTGCCCCCCACCCCAGGGACATTAAGAAATGTCTGGAGACATGTTTGTTTGTCACAAATAGCGAAGGAAGTGTTACTGGCATCTCACGGTTAGAGGCCAGTGATGCTGCTAACAGTCCCATAACGCACAGAATAGCCCTGCAGAACAAAGAATTATCCAGCCTAAAATGTTGATACTTCTGCAGTTAAGTAACTCTGACCTATCAGGAAGAACGAGGATTCTTTCCCTGACTGGTGGGAGGTATAGTGCTCCTCTCTATCCATAAACTGGCCCCAGTTTGGTAGAGCAGCCTCATGAATGATGAGTACATTTGGTTCAGAGAATGGACTTCTGAGTTCTAAACCAAGCTACTCCACTTACCAGCCTGGGCAAGATACTTCATTCTCTGTGCTTCCTTTTCCTCATCTGTAGAATGGGGATAATATAATAATAAAACTTATCTTGCAGAGTTGGTTAAGGACTAAATGAACTGCAAGTAATAATGCGTATAAAGTGTTTCATAAGTACCTAGCACTTAAGAAGCAATGTTAACTATGATTTTGCTTAATCACTCCTTTATTTATTGTTATTTTGTAGGGGACTCCTGGTTTTTGCCTTTCCCTGACTAAGATGGCCTCCTCCCTTTCACTGTTTCACCTGTGATCATTCTCCTCTTCCCGCAAAGTTTGATTTAAACATCATTTCCTCCAATTACCCTCAGACCTGCTAGTAGGGATCACTCAGTCCTGCTGTGAGCTCCTGGCATATCATTTACTGCTGGGTCACCTAAGTACCTAGTTGGTCTGCCAGCTCCTAAATGGCAGAGACCACATCTTACCACCTGTGTGTTCTCATTAAGGTCACAATGAGCATTCCTTAAATTAAACCTCATTCTGCCTTTATCTTATGTCCCCTGCTGGTCTGAAAGTGCTTGCTATATGAATAATGATCTCTCCACCACGCTAAGGTCATCTGCAGCAGCAAATATCTCTTAGGGGTTGATTATGGGTCCAAGGATCTGAAAGACTTTCTATGTGATGGAATTAGGGGGTTTGAATTCCAATGTAGATACTCTGGTGAGGAGGAATAAAGATCCTTCCCCTCATTTAGACCCAAGAGACAGAAATACTACCACCAGTTGGTGGTCACTGAGGATCCATATTTGTTAGGCATTGTATCAACCTTCTCCATGAACTATCTTCTTGGTGTCTCAAAACAATCTTTTGAAAGAGGTACCAAAATTATTCCCATTGTTATAATTATTTGCCCAATGTCACAGAGCAAAGATAACTTTGTAGGTAGGTCTATCTTACCCAACGTCTGTGCTTCTGATCACTCTATTGTACGATCTCTCAAATGGTAAGTCAATTGGCATCATTAAAAGGAAGGTACAAAAATCCAGTGACACATTCGTAAAACTCTTTAGACCCACAATTGGAAATGCCAGTTGGATGGTCTTTTAATTTTTCTGTTTTCCTAGTAACAGAAATCATTCTTCAAAAACAAAACAAAACAAAAAACAACCTTAGAAACAAGTCTGCTTTGTAAAACAGATAACACAGAGCTGCTCCAGGTTGAAGAAGGTTGGGGGAGCTGTGAAACCTCACCCACCTGTCACTCCCTTCCCACCCAGGTGCCCTTAAAGGCACTCTGAGGCACAAGCTGATTACACCTTCATAGTCTGCAGATGTGGAAAGAAAGGCCTGGAAAGAGGAAATCATTTACTAAAGCTCACTCAGCTCAAAAGCGGCAGGGCCAGGAATTCTAAGTCCCCTGGCTCCAAAGCCAAAGCTCTTTTGACAGTATTTTGATGTCTCATTTGTGACAACTAGGCTTTCTTACTAAGAAATGCAGAAATATAAAATAAAGTCAACAAAATCCACAAAGGATTACTATACTTCATCTGATCTAGGATGATATCAGTTACAAAATCCACCCCAATTTGTGATGTTAAAAATTCTAGACCTCAGAATCAATACGATGAAATGTGTCAAGAGTGTTTATTCCTCTATCATTTGGTGCAAGGCACTCCTGTTCATTCTCCTTTTATCCTACACCATTCTAAGACATTGGTTCCAATCTTTGTTTTTGGATTCAAGTTTCCTTTGGAATCTGGTGAAAGTTATGGCAACTCCAGCTAGAATATTGCATTGACATGCACATTGCATTGACAAGGTGTGGGATACAGCCTGACAGTCTCCTGAAGCCATTCCACAGAACCTATATATTTTATGTATTCCTGATAAGACATAAGTCCCATAAGACATAAGTCGCATTTGCTCAAATGTTTCCCACTTATGCTGTTTCTATGGAAAGGGAAAAATAATCTGCTATCCGTCTTACAAACACAGAATTAACTTCTGTGCTAAAGGATGGAGCTTTAGGGTGAAAGAGCAAAGGAGTCAAAGTTACCTTCTGGCCAAGCTAACAGTTTCCCAACCCTCAATATCATTCTCTTAGGCAAGGATCAAATTTTTAAAAGTTCTTAAATTTTTGAAATGAGAAATCCTAAATATCAAAAGCAAAATGAAGCAAGGGAAGCTAATTGTGTTTGAAGTTAATGCTTAACCACTCAGAGAAAAGAATTATTTCCATTGACTTCTGGAGCACAGTAATTTGACAGTACATCCCTCTAAGAACAAAAATAGCAACTGGAAAGGAATTGTAAACTCTTTTCAGTAATTATATTTTCAGTTTAATATTGACATTGTTATTTCAAACTATAAGCCTTCAGCAAAGTGTTATTGGAGATTTTCATTGCCTGGATTTCTGTTAGTTTTAAAGTAGAGAACCATGGAAGATGGTCTTACGAGCTGGGAAAAGAGAATGAGTGTTCTAAATCTATATCCATCTCCCAACCAGCTTTGTCTGTGTCTAGGCAATTACTCAAGAACAAACATGCTGTATCACAAGAATTACTAATTTTATCCTAAAGTAAACAGACTCATCTCCAATGATAGAAGAAATTATCTACCCACATGACTTGACCTATATCTTTTTAAGAAATGTATCCTTGGTTTTACTATTGTATGATCAATTTGTCCAGGCTTGCCTGGTACTTGTCTGTTTTTAGCTGGAAATCCAGTGTCTTGAGATAAGCCTCATTTCTGGGCAAACAGGGATGGTTGGTCACTGATATAGTTTAGCTGTATCCCCACATAAATCTCGAATTGTATCTCCCAGAATTCCTACGTGTTGTGGGAAGGACCCGGGGGGGGTAATGGAATCATGGGAGCTGGTCTTTCTTGTACTCTTCTTGTGATAGTGACTAAGTCTCATGAGATCTGATGGGTTTATCAGGGGTTTCTGCTTTTGGTTCTTCCTCATTTTCTCTTGCTGCCGCCAAGTAAGAAGTGTCTTTTTCCTCCCATCATGATTCTGAGGCCTCCCCAGCCATGTGAAACTGTAAGTCCAATTAAACCTCTTTTTCTTCTCAGTCTCGGGTATGTCTTTATCAGCAGTATGAAAATGGACTAATACAGTAATTTGGTACCAGTAGAGTGGGCCATTGCTGAAAACATACCTGAAGATGTGGAAGCAACTTTGGAGCTGGGTAACAGGCAGAGGTTGGAATAGTTTGGAGAGCTCAGAAGAAGACAGGAAAATGTAGGAAACTTTGGAACCTCCTAGAGACTTGTTGAATCGCTTTGCCCAAAATGCTGATAGTGATATGAACAATAAGGTCCAGGCTGAGGTGGTCTCAGATGGAGATGAGGCACTTGTTGGGAACAGGAGCAAAAGTGACTCTTGTTATGTTTTAGCAAAGAGACTGGCAGCATTTTGCCCCATCCTTAGAGATTTGTGGAACTTTGAAGTTGAGAGAGATGATTTAGGGTATCTGGCAGAAAAAATTTCTAAGCAGCAAAGCATTCAAAAGGTGACTTGGGTGCTGTTAAAGGCATTCCATTTTAAAAGGGAAACAGAGCATAAAAGTTCAGAAAATTTTCAGCCTGATGACGCAGTAGAAAAGAAAAAAACATTTTTTTTTAGGAAAAATTCAAGCCAGCTGCAGAAATCTGCATAAGCAGCAAAGAGCCTAATGTTAATCCCCAAGACCATGAGCAAAATGTCTCCAGGCCATGTCAGAGAGCTTCATGGCAGCCCCTCCCATCACAGGCCCAGAAGCCCAGGAGAAAAAAGTGATTGTGTGGGCCGGGCCCAGGGTCCCCATGCTACGTGCAGCCTAGGGACTTGGTGCCCTGTGTCCCAGCCATCCGAACTGTAGCTGAAAGGGACCAAGGTACAGCTCTGGCTGTGGCTTCAGAGGGTGGAAGCCCCAAGCCTTGGCAGCTTCCATGTGGTGTTGAGCATGCGGATGCACCAAAGTCAAAAACTGAGGTTTGGGAATTGCTGCCGAGATTTCAGAACATGTATGGAAATGCCTGGATGCCCAAGCAAAAATTTGCTGCAGGGGTGGGGCGCTTGTGGAAAACCTTTACTAGGGCAGTGCAGATGGGAAATGTGGGGTCGGAGCCCCCAAACAGAGTCCTTACTGTGGTACCGCCTACTGGAGCTGTGAAAAGAAAGCCACTGTTCTCCAGACCTCAGAATGGTAGATCCACCGACAACTTGCACCGTACACCTGGAAAAGCCGCAGACATGCAACACCAGCCTGTGAAAGCAGCCAGGAGGGAGGCTTTGTACCCTGCAAAGCCACAGAGGCAGAGCTGCCCGCGACCATGGGAACCCACCTCTTACATCAGCAAGACCTGAATGTGAGAACTGGAGTTTATTTTACTTATACCTTTACTTATATCTTTCCTCTCTAATGAGTAAAAGCCTCAGTTCTTAATGACATTGGAATTATTTCTTATACTACATACACATATAAGTGGGTGTGTGTGCATATATCTATATCTATATGACAAAGAAGGGACATGAGCAGGGATTGTGTTTTTATGTCAGAGGGAAGTAGGACATCAGTAGGAGGGATACTTAAGGAGGAGCTTCTGGAGGAAGACAAGGAAATATGGAGGACAGAAAGAAAATTAAGAAGTGAGAGAGCCTTTACGTGGAATACTTTCTGAATGCAAAATTATAGTCTTGTGCACAAGATAAAGATGTTTATATACCAGTAAACAACTTGCTGAGAGTAAGAAATTCTAATACCATATACCTTGACCATCACCCAGAATAATAGCAAACCTTTATATAGCATACCATATGCCAGGCATTGTCTAAGTAATTACTATATAAACTCATTCAATCATACAACACTAAGAGGCATTATCATTATTATCTCCATTTTATAAAAGAAAAAATTGAAGTACAGAGACATTAAGCCACTTGCCCAAGGTGAAATCACTAGTGAACAGCAGTGCTAAGATCCAACCTGGACATTTTGACTTTGGAGTGCCTTCATTATGCCATATAACTCTCAAGATAGGGTATTAAAGACCATCACATGAACACATGCAAATATTCACACATACAAGCAAACATAAATGATTTGAGAAAGTGAAGTACTGGTAACCCCAAGTTATAAACATCTCACTGTAAAATAGGATTTTGAAAACCCATGAGATTTCTACACAAATCAGCACAATTTGTAGAGCCAAAAGAGCATGTAGGAATTAGAATTAAAACTGAGAGAGAGACAGAGAGAGAAAAAAAACAGATGAATGATAGATAGATGATAGATAGATAGATAGATAGATAGATAGATAGATAGAGATGATAGATAGACACATAGATACTAGATAGATACATACATACATATATGTATCTATCCATTTATTCATTCTTTCTTCATTTCACAAATGAAGACACTGAGAGAGTAAGGAAGGTTAAATAAGTAAGTCTGAAAAGTCATTGAATCCAGAATCATGTGGTCCAAAGACTTTGCAATGCCTTTAGCATTGAGGAACCCAGTGTGACAGAGGTGATGGGTGGCCAATCTTGAACATGGGATCCAGGCTGTCTCCTCTCAAGATGCAGCACTAATGGTATCCATGAGGTTTTCCTTCTCAGCAGAGAATTCAATCCAACTACATCACTAAAATCAGCTAGAAATAGTCCATTTGTAAAAAGTCATCTCAGCATAATGGGCGAGAGGGGGAAATCCCTAATACAAGCCAGAGCAGGTGCAGGAAGCCATCCACCTCCTTCCTTCATCCCAAAGGGGCAATCATCACAGCTTCACTGCCAGGATGTGTGAGAAGCAGGGCCTACAGCTGGCCAGCCCTCATGCCAAGAGTGCATAAACCCAAAATGGAAGCTGGAGGGAAAAGAAAGGCAGGCTTAGCACATCAATCCTCCCACTTGCTCCCCATTGGAGTTGGAGCTGGGAAGAGCAGACGTAAAAACATCACCAGCTGGTGTGTTTCCTGGCAGGGACACCAGCCGTAGCCTTGCCCGCCCCCAGACATAATACTGCAGCAAACAACTTCCATCTGTAGCTCCATTTCCTTTATTTACTAGCACTACTAGGCAGGAGGGGAGAACAAACCAATGTTTTGGAAGTCCATCAGGACCTGGGCGTTGCCTCCAGCAGAACAGGGTTGATGGATGGTAGACACACAGTCAACAGACAAAGCCTCATTATACTTGTAAACCCAGATACAAAATAAATGATTCTTCTTTTGCATTACTGCTGCAGCGCCTGCTCTCAGCACCTGCCCTCATGCCTACCCTGTTCACACTTCTGTCTCTCAACAGCCCTAACAGTTCAGCTGAGCTGAGAGGATGAGGAGGAAGCCTTGGCGATGGAACTTCTAGACAAGCCAAGGCCTGCCTGGCAGGGCTGGGAGCAGATTGAGGAAGATACCACCGCCCCCCTGCCCCACCCACCCCACCGCCGCCTTCATATTGCCTTGATCTTCTATCCTCAGCTGACGTTGTTGTCACTCATCTCTGATTGAAGAAACCTCAGTTTCTTACTTGATCTTTCCTGGACAACCCTTTAATAGGCAGCAAGAAAAAGAGATGAGAGAAAGTGATTTTTCATCCCTGACTTGACATGATTTTTTTCCTTTTAACAATTTATCCATACCTCTCCTCTCTGTTTCTCTCCTTTCATATACTCACATACTATCTGCCTCTCTGCACAGCAAAGCAACCTTTTGGGCAGTTCTCTAAGAAGATTCTAAAAAGCAAGGAAAAAGAGAATCACAATAGCTTCTTCCCCAGTTCAATTCAGCAAGCTTTTCTGAGCACAAGTCCAGGTGCAAGGCACAATGAGAGGCAAGATGAAGAATGGGGGTTACTCTGTCCTCATCGGACCAATTTGGAATCCAGTACATGCACAAACAGGAAACATCCAATGTGTTCATCATCTATGTGTTCCATAATCATTTACTGAGCACCTTTTATCAAAAAGAGAAATCTTTTTTAAAGTAAACTGGATTATCTATTATAACTCCAGTGAAGTTTGGCAAAATGTTTTCCTCATGTGAAGGCTTGAATTTAAAGAATTTTAATTTATGTGCATCATGATTCAATCCAACATTTGTCTTTTTGTATGTATTAGATCTTGTGAGGGACACAAAGATAATCAAGTTGTGGATCTAGGTCTTAAGGTGTATAAAATTGGGTGGGTCTATGTCTTCCAATACACAAAGTCAAGTGGAGAGACATAAACAAATAACACCAACTTCAGTGCAATGTATACTAAAGGATAGGGAATGACTTATTGAGCGGCTACTATGTGCCTGGTACTTTACCCATATGATTAGTAAAGCATCTTTTGGTGATATTTACTGTTCATATAATCTATGGTCTAAGCCTGGTGACATGGTCTTGAGAGGGATACAAACATGTAATTACAATGTAACAGGAAGTAGTAACAGGCAAAGTATGAGAGAATAGCCAGGACATCTAATCTGATTTGGGAAATCAAAAAAGGCTTCCAGGAAGAAGTGACTTCTGAGCTGAGTCCTTAAGAATGAGTCAGCCAAATAAATCAGAGGAGGAGATTGTTTTTGGCAGAGAAAATAACATGTACAAAGTCCCAAAGGCAGGGAGGAGACTTACGTTCCTCATCCAATAAGAGAGGAAGCTGAGGTTCAAATGAGTTATTTAACTTAACCAAGATCACACAGCTGGTGAGTGGCCAAAGTTGGATTTGGATCTGGCGTGAGTATCTTCCAGCCATAAATGTTAATAACAGAGGAAGAGAGATAGATTTTGACTGATGACAATATGGAAGGCTTTGATAAATTGGGTTTTGAAGAACAAAGTAAAAATGGAAAGGGAAGAATTGACAGAAACCAAGGGAGTGTTCAGGGTCAGCAAATCCCAGTTTGACTGGAATATAGAGTGACGTCGGGGTTGGGAGGAGTTGCTTTGAAAAATTAAGTTGGAAAGATGAAAATGTTTTAGATGGAAAGACCCATCAATCAAGTAAAAGATACCTCATTCCCACCTGCAGGATTAAGTCAATAAGGCACTGGACACTTTAAGTGTCAGAGGAAAAGAGAAGACAAAATACTGAACACTGCAGTATAGCGACAGAGGAGCCCTGTAATGAGAGGCACTCCTCTGACCTGAGGTGAGTGAACACAGAATCTTCAATGTGTCCAAGGGAAGAGGACCCAGAGCTACTGGTAGACTATCACTCCCAGAATGCCTTTCAGTGATCCACCTTCTTAGCCCACTCTTCCTTCTATTCTTCTTCTTTTTTTTCCTTTGTTCCTTCTTTCCTCCCTTACTATCAAAATCATATTTGAATCTGTTGTTTCTTGGGATAGTTATGTCTGCTTGAATAACAAAGAGGTTTTATAACAAAGTCACCAAGAGAACAAATTGCTTCTAAACCAGGTTTGACGGACTATCTTAATGTATGTTGGACTTCTCATGATTGTGTCTGGCTACCAAGCAAATAATAGTAAAAAAATTAAAACTCATTCCTCCAAATTCATGTTTTAAGAGCAAATTAATAATGAAAGATCTCTTTACATCACAAAAAAAGAAAGGATTTTTTACTTACTGTTGTTTGTTGTCTAACTCCAGCAAAACTGAAGTTCATGTGAAAGAAAAGGTGCAAATGGCCCAAAATCTCCTAAAGGAAGGCAAGGACCTGAGAGGTCAATGGCTGAGCAGCACTTGCTAGCAATTCCCAATCGACCCTCTTGAGAGGCAGGATAATGGAAACCTACATGGTATAGCCTTTACAACCAGCAGAACTGTGGGCCCCATCAAGCTCTCTAAGCTTGTTAAATCACTTCTTTCTTGATCTCATTTGGAAGATGGGGACATTGCTTCAATCTTCTTACAAGATGGTTTTAAGTATTAAATAAGATGATGCATACCAATTCCTAGCTCAGGGCCTGAAACATGAAAGTATTAAATAATAGATGCCTTCTCCATAGTCACCCCCCCCATACTCGTTTCCACTTCTCTCATAGGACTTTCTACATATTTCCATTTTACAGTACTTATAACAGTGCATTTTAGTTTTTAGATTACTGGTCTGTCTCTACTACTAGATATGAGCCATTCAAGAATATCAGCCATGGCTCATACATTTATCTTTGATAACCAATAAAGTGAATAGTAGTTGTTCAATTAAACATTTCTCACATGGTTGAGTTTAAAAGCTTTCAACTCAGTTAAAGATCTAAAACTGACATTTCAAAAAATGACCACAAGCCAGTGTATAACTTGGTGCTAAACCCTGTGATACAACAGGCTTGTCAGAGGTGTTGAAGTTGAAGGCAGAAGGAAAAGATGGGGCAGCATCAAGGGGCTTTCATGGGGGAAGTAGAACCTCAGACAGGCTAGAAGATTGGGCAGCCCTGAATGAAATGAGGACAGCCACTTGAGAAAGGATGAAAATGGGCAAGAGTATGGAGGCAGAAATGAGCATGTCACATTCATGGCACAGGAAGAAGACTGCTATGATGTGCTTAGGACCAGGAAACAAGGGTGTTTGGAGTTAATGTCGTAGAAATAGGGAACCACAGGGGTGTCAAAGGAGGGAGTAAATTGAGTTGCTGATGTTTAATCAAGGTCAATGGGCACAAGGTATGAAGTTTCTAAACATCTGGAGGAGGGATGTGACTTTGCCTGAAGTTGCTGGAGAAGGAAGTTCATGGAAAGGGAGTGGGAGCCTCAGAGCTTCCTACTCGATGAGTTCATTAGTACTAGGGGGTCAGTTCTCATCATGCTGCAATTGTGTTCACAACAGGAGGCCTCCCTCAGGATCAGCAAGTGCCAGCAGCTCAGCTCAGCATCCTAGTGGACCAAGCAGCCCAGGGACTCTGATGAGAGAGCATCGCTCCTCAACTCAAAGGCAAATTCAGAAGGATGCTGTCCTAAAACCAGCCCAGGCCTTGCAAGAAAGAATGACAAAGAGCAAGTTGAAATGAGTTTTAGGAAGGAGCACTTTGTTGGAAATGAAGAATCCATTTTTTTAAAAAAACAAAAAAGAGCCATAAATATGAGAAAGACACAATAATTAAGACAGTAATGATCTATTTTGGGGGCAAAGCACTTTCATATAGAGCATCACATTTCACTTACTCAACAACCCGGTGAGACAGACCTTATTTCCATTTCACAGATGAAGTGAGGCTGGTGATGGTATGTGACTCTCCCAAGAGTGCCCAAGTATATAATGGAGCTGGCATCAGACTTCCAGTGTTGCATTTCCTAAATCCACTGTGTACTTCTTTGAACCAAGCTGCCTGCCTCCAGAGGAACGGAAGTGTGCTGAGCCCAAAACATAACTCAGAGAAGGAAAGGGGA
Organism: Nomascus leucogenys; assembly: GCF_006542625.1. Taxonomy (NCBI): domain Eukaryota; kingdom Metazoa; phylum Chordata; class Mammalia; order Primates; family Hylobatidae; genus Nomascus; species Nomascus leucogenys. The sequence continues at coordinate 71,365,081 of NC_044400.1, forward strand.
CAGAAAAGTAACCCCCACCACTGAAACCCATAGAAGCAATAGTGTGTAATTCTTGGCTAATGACAAACTCACAGGTAAACTATGTCTTAGCTCCCTTGGGTAAGAAAAGCAAGATATGCCTTTCAGCACCTTCACTGGCTGCAATTTTAGGTGGGAGATGTTGATTGGAAGGCCTACAAAGATCCTCCTGTGTGGGGAGCTTTTTTCAAAGAATGTTAAAGTATCATAATTGCTTGGGTCTCCTGAGAATTGCCTGTGTCACAGTCTCATTTATTACCATTTCCAAATAGCTGAAAAATGTTCCTTCCTTTGTGATAGTCTGAAAATTGAATGAACTGAAAGGACCCTCTTCTCCATCCATGACTGCAAACCACAACTAGGTTTTCTTACAAAGCACAAAGAAAGAAAGAAGAAAGGGCATCTTTCCTTCCCAACAGGAAAAATAAATTGTGAGATGATATGAAATTACACTGTTACTATTTTAAGCCTTACTATAAATCCATGTATCTGCTGCATTAGCTTAGAGTTGGTATACACGTGGTTGAGCTAATCTGAGAGTGTCTCATTATCCTACATACGAGCAAAAAGAACAGACTCAGGCCTGTAACCAGCAGGGAGAGCTTGAGCGAGTAATGTAACCCTTGCTGGTCCCTGTCATGCCTGCGTCCCAGGCATGTTGACACATAAACAAGTGCTTTGAAATCTATAAACCATCACGTCAGTGTAAATTATTATTATCACTGTGGTTAAAAACAACGACAGCCCTTATTTTAACTCCAATTTGTAATTTTATGCCATATTCAGTCTGGGGTCTATTCTGGTCTGTAGCCTTTGGAATCTCTGTGGTCGGTTACAGCAAAGCTAGAGGAAGTCTGACTCTAGGCAGGCAAGATCTGGAGGCTTCCCAATTATCACGGAGCCTTTACTCACATAATTGCACTGGTTAGGATATTTACATCCAATTGCAATAGTAATTTCTGCCACCATAGAAACATACAGAAATAGAACAACGTGATTATAGATTTTAGAGTCATACAGCCATGATTTAAATAATTTCTCTACTACATGATAGCTAAATGATATAGTCTACTTATGTATCCTTTCTGGATATCAGTTTTTTCACCTTAAAAAAAAACCAAGCAATTAAAAAGGATCCTCTTAACAAATGTATTTAAAGTACCCACACAATGGATGTCACATAGTAAATGCTAAAGACATATTAATTCCCTATCATTTATGTATATATATTTTTATATATGCTCTTTCCTCCATAATGTACCAAAATAGAAATTACATTATTCAGTCTACACATTCTCAAATTACCAGAGACTATTTCTTTCAGATGTTTATTGTATACCTCGTATGTGCTAGAAGTTGTGCTGGATCCTAGGCATACGAATGTGAATAAAATAATTTTCAAAATATATAATATTAGATGAATGCAATCAAGCCGAGTCTACAATATTTAGTGAGGTATCAAGGCATACTCTACTGTGCAATGAAGGTCCCTATCGGGCTACCTCAGTGAAAACAAGGTGATAATACCCATGAAGTTAGAGCTGAGTCTGTCTTGGTGATTATCATATTTTTTAGCACCTAGCAGACAGGATAATGTTTGTCAAGCAAATCTGTTAGTAAACAGGAAAAACAGTAAATAATTAACATAATACATGAGTGGCTACCTCTAATGTGTTGGATAACATCTTCCTCCTGCCAACTGAATCCCCTTTCATTCTATATCTTCAAGATGCAAGAATTCCTTAGGGAGGATCTTGTATTGCAGGTGATTGGAGAACTAAATGGAAATGATCAAATGCTCAGTCCAAACCTCTCCTTCTCCAGATCTTCACTAAAATCACACAGCTAGATGGTAAAGGAATCAATATCAACCCCAGACAGTTGGCTTTTCCCATCCAGAGCTCTTTCTGTGATAGCTTTAAACCTACATTTAACTAAATATCTACATAATTTCAGAAACCAAAATTTTCCCTCCCATAACTTCAGACAGCACACCCTAAAAGAAGAAATCACTTGAACACCAAAAAAATTTTACACAAAACAAGACATAGTGACATGTTTCAAGAAGGTGACCTACCAAACAGGCAGCCAGCTTCAGAGAACCCACCATACTTTTTGATGGCCAGTTCCAAGGATCTGAGAGATTCTGTTCAGCCTCACTCATTTGTAGTAACCAGCAAAAGGACAGTCTAAACCAGTGCCCTTCATTCTCATTTTAAGCAAATTTTGCCTTCTATGCAAATAACAGAAGAAGAAGGGAATTGTGAGTTTTTGGTTCCTTCTCCCATTATTCAGAATAGCTCTTGCACAGTAAGTATCTTCATTACCATCCCAGTACCACCATCCCCTCACAGAACCACCAGAAAATTGAGGGACTCAATGTGTACACTCTTGACTTCCTATCTACTCATACAAACCTATATGTTTTATGCAACATGATCTCATGCTCATTGAGCTCTGCGCTGAGTGTTTTATATGTATCATCTAGTCCTCACAACAGTTCTACATATGAGTAATGATATAATCTTACCAATGAAGAAACTACAGTTTAGTGGGTTCCATCACTTGTGGTGCTGTGAGGTATAGTTTTGTTTAGTGTGCCACCTCCTGGCTTGGGCCAACCAACTTAAGCCATTACAGCAATTTATATAAAACAATAACCCACTTCAACAAAGAAGAAAACAATAGCTAATTCCATGGCCTATAACATCCTGGCTAACCAGAGATCCTGGGTCTGTCCACATGACAACTTCACTGCTAGCACAACCAGCATTCAAGAAAACCAGTGCACTAAACAAAACTACAACCAAGGACACTCACAGAGTCCACTTCATGCCCCTGATACTTCTGCCAGAGCACGTGCTGGTAGCCACGGCTGAGAAACCTGAAGACACATCACATCACAAGATTCTTTGCAGATACTCCCAAGCACCAGCCCAGAGCTGGGTAGCTCCACTGAGTGATTAGACCCAAAAGAGCAATAGCAGTCACTGCAGTCTGGCTCTCAGGAAACCCCATCTCTAGGGGAACGGGAAAAGCACCACATTAAGGAAGCTTAATGTCCTGTGGGACAAATGAATCTGAACAGCAGTACTTGAGCCCTACATCTTTCCTCTGACATAGTCTACCCAAATGAGAAGGCACCAAAAAACAATTCGGGTAATATGACAAAGTTCTCTCACCCCCAAAAGATTACACTAGCTCACCAGCAATGGATACAAACCAACAAGAAATCTCTGAATTTCCAGGAAAAGAATTCAGAAGGTTGATTATTAAACTACTCAAAGAGGCACCAGAGAAAGGTGAAAACCAACTTAAAGAAATTTTTAAAATAAGGCAGGATATGGATGAAAAATCTCCAGAGTAATAAATAGCATAAATAAAGAAAAATTACCACGTCTGGAAATTAAAGACACATTTAGAGAAATGTAAACTACACTGGAAAGTTTCAACAATAGAATTGAACAAGTAGAAAAAAATAACCTCAGAGCTTGAGGACAAGGCTTTTGAATTAACTCAATCTGACAAAGACAAAGAAAAAAGAATAGAAAACAAAATAAAAGAAGCCTCCAAGAAGTTTGGGACTGTGCTAAATGACCAAAACTAAAAATAATTGGCTTTTCCAAGGAAGAAGAGAAATCTAAAAGTTTGGAAAACTTATTTGAGGGAATAATCAAAGAACTCTTCCCTGGCCTTGCATACAAATGCAAGAAGCTCAAAGAATGCCTGAGAAATTTATTGCAAGAAAGATCATCGCCAAGGCACATACTCATCAGGTTATCTAAGGTCAAGACGAAGGAAAGAATCTTAAGAGCTGTGAGACAAAAGCATCAGGTTACTTATCAAGGAATACCTATCAGATTAACAGCAGATTTCTCAGCAGAAACCCTACAAGCCAGAAGGGATTGGGGTCCTATCTTTAGCCTCTTTAAATGAAACTATTATCAGCCAAGAGTTTTGTATCCATCAAAACTAAGCTTTATAAATGAAGGAAAGATATTTCCAGACCAAGAAATGCTGAGAGAATTTGCCACTACCAAGCCAGCACTATAAGAACTGCTAAAAGGGGTTAAATATCTTGAAACAAAACCACAAAGTACACCAAAATAGAACCTCTTTAAAGCATAAATCTCAGACGGCCTGTAAAACAATAACACAATGGAAAAAAAAGGCAGCCAGGCAACAACTAGCACAATGAATAGTAAAGGACCTCACATCTCAATACTAATGCTGAATGTAAATGGTCTAAATGCTCCACTTAAAATATACAGAACGGCAGAATGGATAAGAATTCACCAACCAAGTATCTGCTGTCTTTAAGAGACTCATCTAACGCATAAGGACTCACATAAACTGCAGGTAAAGGGGTGGAAAAACATATTTCATGTAAATGGACACCAAAAGTGAGCAGGAGATTCTTATATCAAACAAAAAAAGACTTTGAAGAAACAACAGTATAAAAAGACAAAAAGGGACATTATGTAATGATAAAAAGGACTAGCCTAATAGGAAAATATCACAATTCTAAATACATATGCACCTAACACTGGAGCTCCCAAATTTATAAAACAATTACTACTAGACCTAAGAAATGAGAGAGATTGCAACACAATAAAAGTGGGAGACTTCAATACTCCACTGACAGCACGAGACAGGTAATCAAAACAGAAAGTCAATAAAGAAACAGTAGACTTAACATCAATAAATGTGATATACCACATAAACAGAATTAAAAACAAAAATTACATGATTATCTCAATAGACACAGAAAAAGCATTTGACAAAATCCAGCATCACTTTATGATTAAAACCTTCAGCAAAATGGGAATAAAAGAGACATACCCCAAGGTAATATAAGCCATCTGTGACAAACCTACAGCCAACATTATACTGAGTGGGGAAAAGTTGAAAGCATTCCCCTTAAGAACTGAAACAAGACAAGGAGGCCCACTTTCATCACTTCTATTCAACATGGTACTGGATGTCCCAGCCAGAATAGTCACACAAGAAAAAGAAATAAAGGGCATCCAAATCAGTAAAGAGGAAATCAAGCTGTTGCTGTTTGCTAATGATATTATCATACACCTGGAAATCCCTAAAGACTAATCGAAAAAGCTCCTAGATCTGATAAATGAATTCAGTAAAGTTTTAGGGTACAAAATTAATGTACACAAATTAGTAACACTGCTATATACCAACAGTGACCAAGCTGAGAATCAAATCAAGAACTCAACCATCATTCTCAGCAAACTATCACAAGGACAGAAAACCAAACACCACATGTTCTCACTCATAGGTGGGAACTGAACAATGAGAACACACAGACACAGGAAGGGGAACATCACACTCCAGGGACTGTTGTGGGGTGGGGGGAGGGGGGAGGGGTAGCATTTGGAGATATACCTAATGCTAAATGACAAGTTAATGGGTGCAGCACACCAACATGGCACACGTATACATATGTAACAAACCTGCACATTGTGCACATGTACCCTAAAACTTAAAGTATAATAATAATAAAATAAAATAAAATAAAGAACTCAACCGATTTTACAATAGCTGCAAAAAAAAAAAAAAAAAAACCTTACGAGCACCTAACCAAGAAGGTGAAAGACCTCTCCAGGGAAAGCTACAAAACACTGCTGAAATAAATCATAAATGACACAAACGAATGGAAACACATCCCATGTTCATGGACAGGTAGAATCAATATTGTGAAAATGACCATACTGCCAAAAGTAATCTACAAATTCAACGCAACTCCCATTAAAATGCCATTATATTCTTTGCAGACCTAGAAAAAACAATCCTAAAATTCATATGGAACCAAAAAAGAGCTCACATAGCCAAAGCAAGACTAAGCAAAAAGCAAATCCAGAGGAATCACATTACCCGACTTCAAACCCTGCTATAGGGCATAGTCACCAAAACAGCATGGTACTGGTGTGAAAATATGTACCTAGACCAATGGAACAGAATAGAGAACCCAGAAATAAACCCAAACACTTAACAGCCAACTAATCTTTGGCAAAGCAAATAAAAACATAAAGTGGCAAACACACACCCTTTTCCAAAAATGGTGCTGGGATAATTGCCAAGCCACATGTAGAAGAATGAAATCCTCATCTCTTACCTTATACAAAAATTAACTCAAGATGGAGCAAAGGCTTAAATCTAAGACCTGAAATCATAAAAATTCTAGAAGACAACATTGGAAAATCCGTTCTAGACATTAGCTTAGGCAACGACTTCATGTCCAAGAACCCAAAAGCAAATGCAACAAAAATGAAGATAAATAGATGGGACTTAAACTAAAAATCTTCTGCAAAACAAAAGAAATAATCAGTAGATTAAACAGACAACCCACGGAATGGGAGAAAATCTTTGCAAACTCTGCATCTGACTAAAGACTAATATCCAGAATCTACAAAGAACTCAAACAAATTAGCAAGAAAAAAACAAATAATTCCATCAAAAAGTGAGCAAAGAACATGAAGAGACAATTCTCAAAAGAAGATATACAAATGTCCAATAAACTTATGAAAAAATGCTCAACATCACTAATATCAGGGAAATGCAAATCAAAACCACAATGTAATCCCACCTTACTCCTGCAACAATGGCCATAATCAAAACATCAAAAAACAGCAGATGTTGGCATGGATGCAGTGAACAGGGAACACTTCTACACTGCTGGTGGGAATGTAAACTAGCACAGCCACTGTGAAAAAGTGTGGAGATTCCTTAAAGAACTAAAAGTAGAACTACCATTTGATCCAGCAATCCCACTACTGGGTATCTACCCACAGGAAAAAAAGTCATTATTCAAAAAAGATACTTGCACATGCATGTTTATAGCAGCACAATTCACAATTGCAAATTTGTGGAACCAACCCAAATGCCCATCAATCAATGAGTGGGTAAAGAAACTGTGGTATAGATATATGATGGAATACTATGTAGCCATAAAAAGAAATGAATTAACAGCATTTGCAGTGACCTGGATGAGATTGGAGACTATTATTCTGAGTAAAGTAACTCAAGAATGGAAAACCAAGTATTGCATGCTCTCACTGATATGTGGGAACTAAGCTATGAGGACATAAAGACATAAGAATGATACAATGGACTTTGGGAACTTAGGGGGAAAGATGGGAGGAGGGTAAGAGATAAAAGACTACACATTGGGTACAGTCTACACTGCTTGGGTGATGGGTGCACCAAAATCTCAGAAATCACCACTAAAGAACTTATTCATGTAACCAACCACCTGTTACCTAAAAATCTATTGAAATTAAAATAATAATAGTAATAATGTACTTCTAAGAAATGTCATATATGTCAGAGTTAATATTGTAGATCACATGGGAAAATATGGATCATTTAATAAATGCTGCTCAGAGAACCATTATCTATCTTGGCAAATAAAACATAGTACATGCCTATATCACAGTACACGCATATGTTAATTCTAAATAGCTTTCATATTCAAATATAGAAGGCAAAACTTTAAAACTATTTAAAAATATTTAAAAGAGCATACTTTGATGATGAAGGTTGGAGACTATTTCTCAAACATGATGCATATTAAATACTATAAAAGGAATATATGAGCCATTGATAGATATCTATATAGTACATGTCGATTTTATATATCGTTATGCCTATGTGTAATATACATATGTGTATTTATAGATACAAATGAGAATATATGAGAATAAGTATGTAAGAGAATATATTTGTAAAACAAAACCTACAAAGGATTAGTATTCAGAATATATGAACATTTGTATAAGTTAATTAGAAAAACACAAACAACCAAAACAGAAAAATAGGCCTACATCATGAACAGGTATGGCACACAAAATATAAATTGTCGAAAACATATAAGAAGATACTGAACCTCATTAGAAATTAAGGAAGTACGAATTAAGACCAAAATAAGATATCTTTTTATACCCACTCATTTGGCAAAAATTAAGAAGATAATACCAAGTGTTGGTAACAGATATAACTGTTTAAGAAGACACTTTGGCTTAAGTGGAACATGTTAATAATTCCAGGTGCTTAGATATGCTATGGCCTCTGCTTAGAATGTGTGTCCTCAAATTGTCTATCTAGAAAAGCTATTACTTATGCTTTAAAAGCCTACTTTGATAGCATCTACTTACTGAGACCTCCTCAAATTGCCAGAAGCAAAATCAATCATTTCTTTCTCTGTGCTGTCTATACAAAGTTGTATTATCCCCATATTACACTGTACTGTAATTTTGTATTTATGTTTCTCCCCAAGTTAGACTAGCGACTTTTATAATAGAAAGCAAGGACGGTTTTATTTTGCTGCCCCAGGGCTCAATATATGGCAATAAAGGCACTGAAATGATGAGGACCCCCCAAGTCTTCAACGTCTCTTTCCATAACTACCATGACCCTGTTAATTCTGTGACAGCTGTAGGTTGTGGTCTGAGACTGCTTTCCATGGAAGCACTGGGCTCCTGCATACTTTTCTGCTTCTCTCTCAGCTTCACATATTGCAGCACTCACGTTTCTGATGCATTTTTATAAGACTCAACCCACAAACCAAATCAATCAAGGAAACTTGTCCACATTTTGAATGGGATATCAATTTGAAATATCTCACTCGAGTTGACTTCAAACTCCAAAGCTAGTTTTTATTTTAAAAGGACATTAACTTCCTAATTGTATGAACGCCTATGGGAGACATTTTACCATCCAGGACTTGGATGAAGGTGACTGCCTGCAACCAATTAAGTTGTATATTTGGTGTTTGGCAGGTTCCTGACCCATGCCTTCTGTCTCTTCATCACCAGGGACCATGTATTGAGTGGCAGATGTGGACAAAGCAGCAGTGACTTGGTGGTGCTGCAGCCTGTGTCATTTGGCTCTGTTTACAGCCAGCCCAGCTGCAGCCAGTCAGCAGATATGACACTTGGGGAACAACAGTCGCTTTTCCAAATCAGTATATGAGACTTCATGGCATAATAGAAAGAACATTGTAGAAGAAGCTCTGAGGTGGATTTCCAGCTCCACTACTCTGAAGTTCTGTGACTCCTTCAAAAAATCTCCCTGGACCTCACTGTCCCTGACTGGAAAGCAATAACTATTCTGTCTACTTCCCCGAGGCAGAGAGAGATTTTAAGGACTAAATGTAACAATGAATTTAAGCTGTCAGGTGCCATTCAGATATAATTTAGCCAACATTTTTAATGCTTTCTATGTGCTGGATGTGACTCTATGGGATTTATATTTGTTGATTAATTTCAGCCTACTAGTAATCATATGAGCTAAATACTATTAGTCCCATTTTAAATATGAAAAAAACAAGACACAAAACATTTGAGGAATTTGCTAAGATGACAGAGCCAGTAATGCAAGATCCAGGATCTGAGACCATGATGCCACATTGAACATCCGAGGAGTTGTTTTTCTGTTGCTTTAGATTTGCTTGTAATACTACCCATTACACCAAGAAATCAGTACCTTGCCCATGCCTCTACAAAACCATTTGCCATTTGGTAATAACTTAGTGTTTATATACCTCTCTTCTCCATTAGACTGTGAGCTCCTTACAGGTGGGAACTATATTGTAGTCTTTTGTAATAGTCACAGCACTGCATCCTGGGTCTGGTATATTGTAGGTAGGCACATTGCCCTCTAGAGATTTGTTGGCTGTATGGATGGAAGGGAGGGAAGGAGTAAAGGTCAGGTGAGCAAAGTAGATGGATGGATGGATGGATGGATGGATGGATGGATGGATGGATGGAAGCATATGTGGGTGGGTAGGTGGATAAAAGGATGGTGAGTGGGTGGATGGATGGATGGATTTTTGCAAGGATTGGTGGGTGGATGGATATCTGAGTAGATGATTCGATTAATCATAAGTTGCCAATTTTATAGAGTAATATCTCATCATTTTGAAACTAGAATTGTGTGTTTTCTCCATCCTCACTGGGTTTGCCCATAATTTTAAATCATTTTCTATCTTAAGTCATACAGAACCCATTTACTATTGTCATAGTCTAAAACAAACCCATAATATCTGAAAAGGACAAAAACTGTGGCTGATTCAGCAAAGAAGTTTTAGAAAGAAGTCTACAAAGAAGTCTAGAATTAGGGCTGATTCTAGAATTTTGCCTCATATTTTAGGCACTTTTGTACTTCAGTCCCCTTCATCTGCAGAGGAAAAGCTCCAAGACCCCCAGCGAATGCCTGAACTTGTAAACAATACAAACCCTATAAACACTATGTGCTTTCCTACACATGTATACCTGTCATGAGGGTTAATTTATGACTTAGGTACAGGAAGAGTTTAACAACCATAACTAATGATAAAATAGAACAATTATAACAATCAGCTGCAATAAGTCTTGTGTGAATATGACCTCTCTCTTCTCTCTCTCTCTCTCTGCCCCCTACTCTTTCTGAATATCACGTTGTACTCTACTTACCCTTCTCCTGCTTTGTGATCCGTTGATCTGATAACTGAGATAGCTACTGAGTGACTAAAGGGTAAATGTCATATATACCACATGGATATGCTGGACAAAGGGATAATTTACATCTTGGGCAGGACAGAGCAATAAGATGCAAAATTTCATCACTTTACTCAGAACAACAAGCAATTTAAAACTTATAAGTTGATTATTTCTGAAATTTTTCATTAAATATTTTCAAACTGTGGTTGGCCATGGGTAACAGAAGCCCAGGAAAGTGAAACCATGGATAAGGGGAGACTACTGTTCTAGCCTTCTTTGAGCACTCGGAGAATGAGAAAGTGTCTTCACTTCTTAGAACGTTCAGCACACCTGCTGCAAGGCAGAAGTAGACAAGCAATAAATTTGAGGTCAAACTAATGAGTCACCCAAGGCCCTGCCTCCCCTCTGTTTGTCCTCTTTTCTAGTTACAACCAGCAGGTATCTCCTTTGTATCCTCTTTCCCTCCTTCCTAGGAAAGGTTGTATGCATTTATTCTGTTCCTTTTTGTTCCACACCAGGTAAAGCTCTTTACCTGGACAGTTGCAATTTTCAGTTGTCCCCTTACCCCCCAGCCTGCCATAACCCCCACACTTTCAACATTAGCCTTATTATGTTCTCTCAGAGACAGTAGTACCAGCTGGACAGTGCCCTCTCCCAAGAAACCTGGGTCCTTAGCTTTTCCCCCAAGCTTCTAGGTTCTGATCTCACCCTCCTTCATTTTCCCAGTTAATATCCCTGTGTTACCTTAGTGTTTCCCTCTGCCTGTTGAGTCCTCCAACCCCTATTTAACCCATTCTCTACATTAAGTTGCCCCTATTAAAATATCAGTTAGAGCTTCTGCTTTCCTGAATGAATCCTTACCGACTCAACTTACTATGTACCAGACACTATGCTAAGCCTTTAAACACATCATTATATTTGCTCTTTACAGAGACTCTGTGGGTACATTGTCTTCTTTTTACAAGCAGGCAAACTGAGACACAGAGATAGTAAGGTTTTGACCAAGATCACACAAGCCTGAATTCAGTAAGAGAAGCTTCTAAACTCAATGCAGTCCTGTCTAAAAATAGCTATTTCCGTGAGACATATGGTTCCTACAGTGAATTCATGTCCTTGTTGCCAGGGTCCTTCTTAGAATGAAAAGTACATGCAAAGTTCTCTGAATAAAGGAGTGTGGTGTCCTTGCCGTCCACCCACAGATATCAATCGCACACAGATTTACCACCAACAGGTGGTTACAATATAGGACTCAGGAGTGTTCCTGGGACTCTTAAGACTAACATAGCCATCCAAGGTTATTTCCCACCTACGTAGCTAAAAACTAATCAAATTCCAATAAAAAATGATTATGTCTTTCCCTAGAGTTTCTGATGAAAAGAGCAAATAAACTTCATTGCATTGGCTGGGAGCCACCCCAGACCACAATGTTTTCTTGTCCCTCATGATAGGTAGCACCTACTCTCTACCCTAGTGTTAATATTTCTTCTCCTTTTGTGCTTCTCTTTAGCTCATAGTCTCCTTCAGCAGTTTTCATTCCTTCTTTTTATTATTTTGTCTTCCCATCTCTCTCTGTGATATAAGTAAAGTAAATTCTTGAAAGACAGCTTAAGCCTTTGAGGGAATGATTTGGGTGACTTTTTGAACTTTACACAAAAAAAATTCCCAATACTGACTTGTCTCATCAAAAAGTTACTCAGAACTCAAAACCTCTGAAACCCTAGTAATTCTTTGTGTGTGTGTGTGTTTGTGTGTGTGTGTGTGTGTGTCTGGGGGGGAGATGGCAATTGAAAGACGTGTCCTGGGTATGTAATGACAAAGTTACTCCTACTCAGGGCCACCTACCTTGGGAGATCTGTTGTGCTTTTCCTTTATACCAGAAACCATGATCAGCCCTACTTTTATCTTTACATTCTATGCCATCTCCAACTATAAATGAATAAATAATGTGTCTCACATGTCTATCTCCATTCGCTTACTATTATATTGCTTTTTTTGGTTTTGATAATCATTTCTAATCAAGCTGGGATTCTTGACTTTGGCATTAAATAGCCATTTTTAATAGGGCCCACTGATATCTCAAAAAAAAGGAAATGGTATAATTTCTTGTTAGAAAGTGTATCACCAGACGTCAAAATTTGTCTTGGAGGGGGCCTAGAATAAGCTAGGCATTCTGTCATTCCTTAACAGTCACCTTCTTTTGGTTGACAGCTGTTTTCTGGGGGGATATTGTGGATGGCACCAGCAGCCACCTCAAATAGCACCCCATCATTGCAGATGACATGAAAGGCCCCTGTTGAGGAGGCAAAGAGTGTAATGTAATGGGAGTAAGATCAGCCTGGAGAGGAATTCCAGATCTGTGCTTTGCTTAACCTCTCAGAGCCTCAGCTATTTCATATTATAAAATGTAAATAATTCCTACTCTCTGTAGTTAGCAAAAGAGAGTTAATGATAATATACATAATTATGCCACACACCCTATTAGATACACATATGAGCATATTATTATTCATACAGAAATTCCTCAAGTCAGGTCTCTAAGTTACAACATATACCCCCTTCAAGAACATGACATTCGTGGCAGGAAAAAGGATGTGGAAGAGAAGCAGAGAGAGAGAACAATGTCAACATCAGGGAGAAACTCTTAGACAGTGAGGGAAGTTGGAGGATTTGGGTGGAAAAACCTGTCTTCACTTGCATCCACGAAGTGTGTCACCAGACTGCATCTTGGTCTAGTGCTATATATTTTGGGGGTTTGAGTATGCCAAAATACCAAGTGATAGCTGATACTTTAACACAAGATTCTAGTTCCCAAATGAATCCAAATCTTTAGAGGAGAATATGTGGAGTAAATATCCTCCTCTAAAGATTTGGATTCATTTCGGAACTAGACCCAGCAACAAGACAGAGGGTAAAATCCAGTGCCTGCTTTTTTACTGATAAAGCTGGACTGTAGATGCTGTTTGGACCCACAGCCAAAACGGGCTTCTGGAACAACTATCCCTTATTTTCTCCCACATTCCCCCAGATTCTATTTCCAGAGGGAACTAAGAGATTAGGCTGCACACAAGAATCACTTTCAATTCTTTGACATGGACCCTTCTTTAAGAGGGGAGAAATACTGCTGGAATTGTCTAATTTTTGAGCCAAAGTAGCTCCAAGGAAAAGGAGACACTTCTCTCTTTCCAATTATATTAACATAGTATTATAATAAATATACAGTCCTATTTATTAAGATGAAATAATACTCTTTATCTTGGGTACATTATGATTAAGTAGCTTGTCTAGGAACCTAGCTTCCACATTGAACATTGTTTGTATGCAAAAGTACATTCTACAGTCTACACAACCCACTCACCAAAGATTGGAAACACAATCCATTTATCAGTATAAATACAGCACTACGTTCTCAAAGTACTCAATATTTCTTATGACAGAATCAGCTCCAAACATCTCACTTTTAATTGGAAAAAAAAAAACATGCTATGTTAAACTCTAGGGACCATGATAATGAAGAAAATCCAAATTCAACTGACTCTTTTCCCATTCATCTTCTCTGCACATAATACCTTCTGCTTATTTTCATCTTCTTTTCAAACATCCAATTATAAAGGAAACAGAAATATTTTTAAAGAGAAAAATGCTTGTAGATGTGATGTGAATTTACTCTGTTAGGGCTCTGGGAAGCTAAATGCTCTCAGGATACAGGGAGAGAGAATTTACCAAGTAATTCCCCCAAAGACCTAATTTGCTACTCTATTTTTAGAGATTAATACCCTCACTTTTGCTCACTTCAGAATAAGATTAATCTACTTCTGCCTTACCTGTGCACAGAAGAAAGTAGTTTCAGATTGCAATTTGATTTTTATTGTGGAGTAACTCTTCATTGAACAAATATTCCCTGGGAATCTACAGTATTCCTGAAAGTATCCTAGTAAGTGGCAATACAGATAGTTTTAGGTTGGTGATTTCAATATCCATACAGATGATCTATCCAAGACCCAGACTGCTTGATTCTTTGACTTCCTCCCCTATAGAAATTGTGTCCTCCATCCCACTTCAGCCACCACTTTATTGGTATTTTCCAGACTGCCACACTCTACTACCATTCCTCTAAATTATTAAGAATACCATACTTACTGCCAGCTCCATATACAGCTTCTCCTGCTGTGTCCACATTGCAACAGTTCCTCCCACATAGATTAAAACTTTTTTTTTTTTTTTTGCACTGTCCTTCTTCCTCACCTCTTCTTCCTATTCAACTTGAAATTTGTAGTCCATCAATACCCTACATACTCTCAGTATCTCTTCCTCATTCTTGCCTGGGCAAGGAGGGAGACCTAAACCATGTTCAAGGCCAATTTGCCACCCATTCTGTGCCTGCAAACATGGTTTAGGAAAACACACAACCACATGGATTGGTTCTGCTTTGAATTCATGAGCACTAACCTTCAGAAGGTCCTCACTGCTGTCCAGGAAACATACCACAGTGCCATGGTCAAATGTCTCTCCCGCTCTCCTGGTTATCTATTTCTCACCTTCTTGTCTCTCCTCAAAGTTCTCTCATCTGTCCCCATCTCCTGACTCTTAGCTGGCCTTGCATCTTGTTTAACTGAGGCATCAGAGTAATCAGAAAATAACTTTCACATGTTCCCATACCACATCTACCACACTAACTACATCTGGACCATATGTACTTCATTCTTTTCTATATAATGGTGACAGGATATGCTCCATCTGAAGCCACCCACTTCATGTGTCTACTAGATCCTATCCCATTTCACTAAATCCCATTTCACCAACTCAAGAAAATTTCTGCCGCAAAGTCTCCCTCTATCTTCTCCATTACTGTTTCCTCTCTTCCAAATCATCACCAGCAGCATATCAATAGGATAAAATATCCCACATCAATCCCTTCCAGCTACGGTCCTGATATGCTTTGGCTGTGTCCCCACCCAAATCTCATCTTGAATTCCTATGTGTTGTGGGAGGGACCCGGTGGGAGGTAATTGAATCACGGGGGCAGGTCTTTCCCATGCTGTTCTCATGATAGTGAATAAGTCTCACAAGATCTTATGGTTTTAAAAAGAGGAGTTCTGAGATTTTTAAAAATATATATTTTAGGTTCTGGCAAGATGGCCAAATAGGAACAGCTCCAGTCTGCAGCTCCCAGCAAGAACAACACAGAAGGTAGGTGATTTCTGCATTTCCAACTGAGGTACCCTGTTCATCTCATTAGGACTGGTTAAGCAGTGGGTGCAGCCCACAGAGGGTGAGCAGAAGCAGGGTGGGGCATCACCTCACCCGGGAAGTGCAAGGAGCAGGGGAGCCTCCCTTTCCCAGCCAAGGGAAGCCATGAAGGATAGTGCTATCCTGCCCAGTAGCTTTTCCCATGGTTTTTGCAATCCACAGACCAGGAGATTCCCTCGTGCACCTACACCACCAGGGCCCTGGGTTTCAAACACAAAACTGGCCAGCTGTTTGGGCAGACACCAAGCTAGCTGCAAGAGTTTCCCTTTTTTTTTTTTTCCATACTCCAGTAGCACCTGGAACCCCAATGAGACAGAACCGTTCACTCCTCTGGAAAGGGGCTGAAGCCAGGGAGCCAAGTGTTCTTGCTCAGAGGACCCCACTCCCACAGAGCCCAGCAAGCTAAGAACCACTGGCTTGCAATTCTCGCTGCCAGCACAGCAGTCTGATGTCAATCTGGAACAATGGGGCTTGGTCGGGGGAGAAGCGTCCACCGTTACTGAGCCTCGAGTAGGCAGTTTTCCTCTCACAGTGCTAAGGACTGGGTGGAACCCAACACAGTGCAGCAAAGAGGCTGTGGCCAGACTGCCTCTCTAGATTCCTCTTCACTGGGCAGGGCCTCTCTGAAAGAAAGGCAACAGCCCCAGTCAGGAGCTTATATATAAATCTCCCATCTCACTGGAATAGAGTACCTGGTTGTAGGGATGTCTGTGGGCATAGCTTCAGCAGACTTAAACATTCCTACATGCCAGCTCTGAAGAAAGCAGTGAATCCTGACAAGGAGGGTTCTACCAGCACAGCGCTCGAGCTCTGCTAAGAGACAGACTGGCTACTCAAGTGGGTCCCTGACCCCCATGCCTCCTGACTAGGAGAGACCTCCCAACGGGGGTTGACAGACACCTCATACAGGAGAGCTCCGGCTGGCATTAGGTCAGTGCCTCTCTTGGCAGGAGCTTCCAGAGGAAGGAGTAGGCAGCAATCCTTGCTGTTCTGAAGCCTCTGCGGTGATACCCAGGTAAATAGGTTCTGGAGTGGACCTCTAGCAAACTGCAGCAGACCCGCAGAAGACAGGCCTGACTGTTGGAAGAAAAACTAACAAACAGAAAGCAGTTAACATCAACATCCACATAAAGAACCCCCACACAGAAACCCCATCCAAAGATCACCAACCTCAAAGATCAAAGGTAGATAAATCCACAAAGATAAGGAATACCAGCACAAAAAGACTGAAAATTCCAAAAAACAGAATGCCTCTTCTCCTGCAAACGATCGTAACTCCTCTCCAGAAAGGGCACGAAACTGGACAGAGAATGAGTTTAAGGAATTGACAGAAGTAGGCTTCAGAAGGTGGGTAATAACAAACTCCTCTGAGCTAAAGGAGCATGTTCTAACCCAATTCAAAGAAGCTAAGAAGATTGACAAAAGGTTATAGTAACTGCTCACTAGAATAACCAGTTTAGAGAAGAATATAAATGATCTGATGGAGCTGAAAAACACAGCACAAGAACTTCGTGAAGCATGCACAAGTATCAACAGACAAATTGATCAAGCAGAAGAAAGGATATCAGAGATTGAAGATCAACTTACTGAATGAGGCACAAAGACAAGATAAGAGAAAAGAGATTGAAAAGAAATGAACAAAGCCTCCAAGAAATATGGGACTATGTGAAAAGACTAAATCTACGATTGATTGAGGTCCCTGAAAGTGACAGGGAGAATGGAACCAAGTTGGAAAACACACTTCAGGATATCATCCAGAAGAACTTCCCCAACCTAGCAAGGCAGGCCAACATTCAAATTCAGGACACCACTAAGATACTCCTCAAGAAGAGAAACCCCAAGACACATAAAGGTCAGATTCTCCAAGGTCGAAATGAAGGAAAAAATGTTAAGGGCAGCCAGACAGAAAGGTCAGGCTACCTACAAAGGAAAGCCCATCAGACCAACAGTGGATCTCTCTGCAGAAATCCTACAACCCAGAAGAGAATGGGGGGTCAATATTCAACATTATTAAAATAATTTTCAACCCAGAATTTCATATCCAGCCAAACTAAGTTACATAAGTGAAGAAGAAATAAAATCCTTTACAGAGAAGCAAATGCTGAGGGATTTTGTCACCACCAGTCCTACCTTACAAGAGCTCCTGAAGGAAGCACTAAATACGGAAAGACCAGTACCAGCCACTGCAAAAACACACCAAAATATGAAGACCAATGACACTGTGAAGAAACTGCATCAACTAATGTGGAAAATAACCAGCTAGCATCATCATGACAGGATCAAATTCACACATAACAATATAAACCTTAAATGTAAATGGGCTAAATGCCCCAGTTAAAAGACACAAACTGGCAAATTGGATAGTCAAGACCCATCAGTGTGTTGTATTCAGGAGACCCATCTTACATGCAAAGACACACATAGGCTCAAAATAAAGGGATGGAGGAATATTTACCAAGCAAGTGGAAAGCAAAAAAAAGCAGGGGGTGTAATCCTAGTCTCTGATGAAACAGACTTTAAACCAACAAAGATCAAAAAAGACAAAGAAGGGTGTTACATAACGGTAAAGGGATCGATGCAACAAGAAAAGCTAACTATCATAAATATATATGCACCCAATACAGGAGCACCCAGATTCATAAAACAAGTTCTTAGAGACTACAAAGAGACTTAGACTCCCACACAATAATAATGGGAGACTTTAACACCCCACTGTCAATATTAGATCAACAAGACAGAAAATTAACAAGGATATTCAGGACTTGAACTCAGCTCTGGACCAAGCTGACCTAATAGATATCTACAGAACTCTTCATTCCTTCATTCCAAATTAACAGAATATACATTCTTCTCAGCACCACATAGCACTTATTCTAAAATAGACCACATAATTGGAAGTAAAACACTCCTTAGCAATTGCAAAAGAATGGAAATAATAAGAAACAGCCTCTCAGACCACAGTGCAATCAAATTAGACCTCAGGATTAAAAAACTTAAAACCACACAACTACATGGAAACTGAACAACCTGCTTCTGAATGACTACTGGGTAAATAACAAAATTAAGGCAGAAATACAAAGTTCTTTGAAACCAATGAGAACAAAGGGACAATGTACCAGAATCTCTGGGACACAGCTAAAGCAGTGTTTAGAGGTAAATTTATAGCACTAAATGCCCACATCACAAAATGGGAAAGATCTAAAATTAACAGCCTAACATCACAGTTAAAAGAACTAGAGAAACAAGATCAAACAAATTCAAAAGCTAGCAGAAAACAAGAAATAACTAAGATCAGAGCAGAATTGAAAGAGATAGAGACACAAAAAAACCCTTCAAAAAAATCAGTGAATCCAGGAGCTGGCTTTTTGAAAAGATTAACAAAATAGATACACTGCTAGCCAGACCAATAAAAAAAGAGAGAAGAATCAAATAGACACAATATAAGATGATAAGTTGGATATCACCACTAAACCCACAGAAATACAAACTACCATCAGAAAATACTATAAACACCTCTACGCAAATAAACTAGAAAATCTAGCAGAAACGGGTAAATTCCTGGGCACATACACCCTCCCCAGACTAAACCAGGAAGAAGAAGAATCCCTGAATAGAATAATAACAAGTTCTGAAATTGAGGCGTAATTAATGGCCTACCAACCAAAAAAAGCCTGGGACCAGATGGAGTCACAGCCGAATTCTACCAGAGGTACAAAGAGGAGTTTGTACCATTCCTTCTGTAACTATTCCAAACAATAGAAAAAGAGATACTCCTCCCTAACTCATTTTATGAGGCCAGCATCATCCTAATTCTAAAACCCGACAGAGACAACAAAAAAAGAAAATTTCAGGCCAGTATCACTGATGAACATTGATGTGAAAAGCCTCCATAAAATACTGGCAAACCAAATTCAGCAGCACATCAAAAAGCTTATCCACCACAATCAAGTTGGCTTCATCCCTGGGATGCAAGGCTAGTTAAACATACACAAATCAATAAATGTAATCCATCACATAAACAGAACCAATGACAAAAAGCATATGATTATCTCAATAGATGCAGAAAAGGCCTTTGATAAAATTGGACATCTCTTCATGCTAAAAGCTCTCAATAAACTGGTATTGATGGAACATATCTCAAAATAATAAGAGCTATTTATGACAAACCCACAGCCAATATTATACTGAATGGGCAAATGCTGGAAGCATTCCCTTTGAAAACTGGCACAAGACAGGGATGCCCTCTCTCACCACTCCTATTCAACATAGTATTGGAAGTTCCAGCTAGAGCAATCAGGCAAGAGAAAGAAATGAAGGGTATTCAAATAGGAAGAGAGGAAGTTAAATTGTCTCTGTTTGCAGACAACATGATTGTATATTTAGAAAACCCCATCGTCTCAGCCCAAAATCTCCTTAAGCTAATAAACAACTTCAGCAAAGTCTCAGGATACAAAATCAATGTGCGAAAATCACAAGCATTCCTACACACCAATAATAGACAAGTGGAGAGCCAAATCATAAGTGTACTCCCATTTGCGATTGCTACAAAGAAAATAAAATATCTAGGAATACAACTTCCAAGAGATGTGAAGGACCTCTTCAACGAGAACTACAAACCACTGCTCAAGGGAATAAGAAAGGACACTAACAAACCGAAAAACATTCCAGCTCATGGATAGGAAGAATCAGTATCATAAAAATGTCCATACTGCCCAAAGTAATTTATAGACTCAATGCTATTCTCATCAAGTTACTATTGACTTTCTTCACAGAACTGGAAAAAACTACTTTAAATTTCATATGGAACCAAAAAAGAGCTGATATAGCCAAGAAAATCCTAAGCAAAAAGAACAAAGCAGGAGGCATCATGCTACTTCAAACTATACTACAAAGCTACAGTAATCAAAACAGCATGGTATTGGTATCAAAACAGATATATAGACCAATAGAACAGAACAGAGGCCTCAGAAATAACACTACAACCATCTGATCTTTGACAAACTTGGCAAAAATAAGCAATGGGGAAAGGATTCCCTATTTAATAAATGGTGGTGGAAAAACTGACTAGCCATATGCAGAAAACAGTAACTGGACCCTTTCCTTAACACCTTATACAAAAATTAACTCAAGATAGATTAAAGACTTAAATGTAAGACCTAAAACTATAAAAAAAGAACCCTAGAAAAAAAAACATACGCAATACCATTCAGGAAATAGGCATGGGCAAAGACTTCATGACTAAAACACCAAAAGCTATTGCAACAAATGCCAAAATTCACAAATGGAATCTAATTAAACTAAAGAGCTTCTGCTCAGCAAAAGAAACTGTCATCAGAGTGAACAGGCAACCTACAGAATGGGAGAAAATTTTTGCAATCTATCCATCTGACAAAGGGCTAATATCCAGAATCTACAAAGAACTTAAACAAATTTACAAGAAAAAAATCAAACGATCCCATCAAAAAGTGGGTGAAGGATATGAACAGATATTTCTCAAAATAAGACATTTATGTGGCCAACAAACAAAGCGCATCATCACTGGTCATTAGAGAAATGCAAATCAAAACCACAATGAGATACAATCTCACCCCAGTTAAAATGGTGATCAATAAAATGTCTGGAAACAACAGATGCTGGCAAGGATGTGGAGAAATAGGAATACTTTTATACTGTTAGTGGGAGTGTAAATTTGTTCAACCATTGTGGAAGACAGTGTGGCGATTCCTCAAGGATCTAGAACCAGAAATACCATTTGACCCAGCAATCCCATTACTGGGTATATACTCAAAGGATTATAAATCATTCTACTATAAAGACACATGCACATGTATTTTTATTATTATAGTATTATAATAGTATTGTATAATATAGTAGTATAATAGTATTGCAGCACTATTTACAATAACAAAGACTTGGAACCAATCCAAATGCCCATTGATGATAGACTGGCTAGGCCAAGCACGGTGGCTCACACCTGTAATCCCAGCAATTTGGGAGGCCAAGGCAGGTGGATCACAAGATCAGGAGATCGAGACTATCCTGGCTAACATGGTGAAACCCCGTCTCTACTAAAAATATAAAAAATTAGCCAGGTGTGGTGGTGGATGCCTGTAGTCCCAGCTACTTGGGAGGCTGAGGCAGGAGAATGGCATGAACCCAGGAGGTGGAGCTTGCAGTGAGTCGAGATCACACCACTGCACTCTAGCCTGGGCAACAGAGCAAGACTTTGTCTCAAAAAAAAAAAAAAAAAGATAGACTGGATAAAGAAAATGTGGCTCGTATACACCATGGAATACTATGTGGCCATAAGAAAGGATGAGTTCATGTCCTTTGCAGGGATATGAATGAAGCTGGAAACCATCATCCTCAGCAAACTAACACAGGAACAGAAAACTAAACACCACATGTTCTCACTCATAAGTGAGAGCTGAACAATGAGAACACATGGACAGAGGGAGGGGAACATCATACACTGGGGCCTGTCAAGGGTCGGGGGAAAGAGGAGGGAGAGCATTAGAACAAATACCTGCATGGGGAGCTTAAAACCTAGATGACAGGTTGATAGGTGCAGCAAACCACCATGGCACATGTATACATACCTATGTAACAGACCTACACATTCAGCACATGTATCTCAGAACTCAAAGTTAAAGAAAGAAAGAAAGAAAGAAAGAGAGAAAGAAAGATGAAAGAAAGAGAAAGAAAGAAAGAGAGAGAGAGAAAGAAAGAAAGAAAGAAAGAGAAAGAGAGAGAAAAAGAAGAAAGAAAGAAAGAAAGAAAGAAAGAAAGAAAGAAAGAAAGAAAGAAAGAAAGAAAGAAAGAAAGAAGAGGGGAGGGAGGGAGGGAGGGAGGGAGGAGGAGGGAAGGAAGGAAGGAAGGAAGGAAGGAAGGAAGGAAGGAAGGAAGGAAGGAAGGAAAGAAAGTTCCACTGCACAAACTGTCTTTGCCTGCTGCCATCCATGTAAGATGTGACTTGCTCCTCCTTGCCTTCTACCAAGATTGTGAGGCCTCCTCAGCCATGTGGAACTTTAAGTCCATTAAACCTATTTTTCTTCCCAGTCTTGGGTATGTCTTTATCAGCAGCATGAACACAGACTAATACAGATCCCATTTCTTTTTTTTTTTCTCTCTCTCTGTCACCCAGGAGTGCAGTGGCACAATCTCAGCTCACTGCAACCTACACTTCTCATACGGCCCCATTTCTTTTAAAGAACAACTGTTTCTAAGAATAGTCTTTATTCCTTCTCCACTTTCTCTCTTTTCATTCTCTCTTAAACATAGGCCAGTAGGGCTTTGAACCTTATGTCTCCACCAAAACTGATTCTGTTAAGGTCACCTATGGCCTTCACATTGGCATTCTCAATCAATTCTTAGTTCTTACCAGACTTAACCCACCAGCTTCAATTCACATGATTGACCTCTCCCTCCCCCTTGAGTGCCTTTTGTAAGCATCACGTGGTTCTTCTCCTAGCTTCTCCTTCTCAGGTTCCTTCACTGGTGTCTCCTCTTTTTCCTGACTTCTGAATGGTGAAGTGCTCAGGACCCAGTCCTTGGATCTTGGTTCTTACTTATTTTATCTTTATCTTATTTAAACTTACTCCCTGGGTCAACTCATCTAATCCTATGGCTTTACATATCATTGATATGTTTATGATATCCATACATTCATCACTAACCTAGACATCTCTGAACCCCACACTCCTAATTCAACTTCCTATTTAAAATCTCCTAGATGTTCCATAGGCATCTCAAACCCCACAATTCCAAAACTCAGTTCCTTAATTTTTTCTCCCATCCACTTTCCTACCTTAGTAAATGGCAGCTCCACCTTTTCAGTTTCTCAGGCTATAAACATTAGGGTCATTCTTTACTCCTATCCCACACATTACTTGTCAACTGTTGTCCTTAATTTTGAAGACTATCTAGAAGTGAACCACTTCTCACAACTACCCTAGGCCAAGCTGCCAACATTCATTCCCTAAATAATTAACGCAATAAATCTTTGAATGAGTCAACTAGTCCCCCTATTTCCATTCTTGCCCCTTTACACTCTGTTTCCCACAAAACAGCCAGAATGACCTTTTAAAATCAAATGATTTCTCTCCTGTGGTCAAAACTCTCCCACAGATTCCCATGTCACTCAGAATAAAACTAGAAGCCCTTACCCAGTCCTAAAGGCCTTTGGTATCCCAGCCTGGCTCCCTCCGTCTCTGACTCCATCTCCTACCTGTGCCTCCTCTCTCACTTTGCTCCTGCCACAGTGGCTTCCACACTGCCCTGTTCCATCCATCACTTATCTGCCTCTAGAACATTGTCCTGAGTGCTCTTCATGACTAGAAACCTCTTCCTCCTGATATCCTCTCTTAGCTTCCTCCTCCATTTCACACAGGTCTATACCCAAATTACTTTAGTGGAATGGGAACCCCTAAGTAATCCGTGCAAAAAAGCTGTGAACTCTCACTCTTGTCTTCTACCCTGGCTTTGTTTTTCTTCTTAGTGTCTATCCATCCTGACACCTTGTGTGATCTCTGGTTCACCCCACTAGAATATGTATTCCATGAGACTAGGCACTTCATGTCTTTTTGTTCAATACTACATGGCCAGTGCTTACAACAATGTCTCTAGAGGCATTCAGAAAATTAGCTGAGTGAATGAAATAATGATGAGTGGATGAATGGACTTTTGGGTTATGAGGCTGTAAATGTTTTCTGGAAAGACCTTTCACACACCAGGGCCACAATAAAAATGTGAATAAAAAATCAGAATCAGCTTTCATACTATGATGTTGAGAAGATTCTCCATGCTCTTAACCAGAATGCTTCAAGAAATGTGGAGCTGAGGGTCACTCAGGACTGAGATAGTTTAGTCTGTTGTATTTTCTAAGTCAATTCAAATAATGAATATCAACTATGACTTGAGTCTCACACCTCCATAAATATTAATCTTGCTTTAGCCAAGTATGCTGGCACGCACCTGTGGTCCCAGCTACACAGGAGGCTGAGGCAGAAGGATCACTTGAGTTCAGGAGGTCAAGGCTGCAGTGAGCAGTGTTTGCACCACTGCACTCAAGCCTGGGTGAGAGAGAGAGAGAGACCCTGTCTCAAAAACAAAAACAAAAAAATTTAAGTAGATTAACTTGGCCTGATTATAGGCAGTGATCGAAAGGATCAGGAATGTTTTAGCTTGTTCCCTCCTTAAGATCATACCAGGCCATGAATTGTTCCTAGCAGGGTCTCTCCCTTCCCAGTTGAGCCAGCACACATATGCCTCATCTGTCATTCTGACGCTATTTTCTTTCCCTGGGTCAGCTGGCAATTATTCTTGTGAACTGCATAATATGACCATTCTTCAAAGGACTGGCACTTCAGATCCACACTTTTTCTGTAAGGGTGAAGACCTGAATGTCTCACCGGTGTTAAAATAGACAGACTTAAAATATTATCAATGCCTCTTTTACTGACCCACCAGGTGGGAGCAAGTTCACAGACCAACACTTGGACTTATTCCTCTATCCCCCTAAACTGAAAAGCATCAAGTAGATGACTATGACTCTCTACTAACAGAGGATTGAACATCTGTGTCCAGTCCCTGGATCTACCCAATGCTCAAGCCAGTTCCTTTCTTCTATTCAGAAAACACATTTCTCTCTGCTCTAGGTAGCTGCTACAAACACATGGACCATGGATAAGACCACAAGTTTGGTAGTCAGAGATGGGTTTGCATCCCATCTCAGCCCCTTATTGACTGTGTGATCATGGTTAGTTACTTCACCTTTTTGAAATTCAGTTCTTTTATCTGTAAAGTAGGGATAACAATCATACCTACCTCATAATGTTGCTGAAAGGTTTACTTAATGTAACATGTAGGAGCCTAATACCATGCTAAGCATGTAGGAAGGATTTAATAGATCAGTTTTTTTGTTTTTACTTTTCAGGGCTCTTCTCACTATGATATGTTGTCTCCACATAAATAACAATGATTTCTCATTCCACGTGCCCATTTGCAATATGACTTTGACAATCACTCCTCCTATCAAGAAGCAGAATCTATTTCTCACCCACCTCTTCGCTTGAATATTCTGGACTGGCCTTGCGACTTGTTTCATCAACAAAATGCAGCAGAAGTGATGCTTTGTGACTTCAAGGCCTAGAACTTAAAAGCCTTGGAGCATCTGTTTTACTCTCTTAGAAGACAGCTGGCGTGGAAAGAAGCTGGAGCTAAGCCATTGAAGAATGCAGTATCACATGCAGAGAAAAGCCACTTGGAGAAAGACTGAGGCACTGCAGCCAGCAGCCACCAAGGCCCAGAGGTGTCCAGGAGCCATCTCAGATACAAGAGTTGGATTATCATTGTCTATCTAGCGTAGCCACATCTGAACATTTCTATACTAAAATATTACAGATATTACTTCCTCTTAAATTACTTTCCTTTTGTTATGTTAGGGAATTGTGTGGATGTGTTGTTGAAACTACATTATAGGTGGGTTGTATTACCTTTTCAGTAAAGTGAAGAAAGTGTTATGTAATATTTGTTATAAAAAGAGGGCATAAGATAGCAAATCACTGTCTTTAGACAGTTTAAACTGGCTCACCCAGACCCAGAAGCCCCCTGACTAATGTTTGATTACCCATATATGATCTGAATAAAAACTGTGTGTAATTTCTCACAAACTCGCTGATTCATTTCTTCTCTCATAGATCTCTTTGTCGAGGCCAGGGTTTCTCAACATTTGCTAATCCAGGACTTTTTGAGTAACATAAAAACAATTTCTCTCTCTCTCTCTCTCTCTCTCTTTCTCTCTGTGTGTGTGTGTGTGTGTGTGTATGTGTGTCTTTCTCTCACATGCACACACACACAGCAGATTTTCTGAGACAACCTCCTTCCTCTGTCTCCAGCAGAAGGCCCACCCCTTCCAATCACAGCACTAGAAAATGACAAGCTCCTCCAGGAACTGAACAGTCAGGTGCATCCCCAGGCACCATCTCTTCGCCCAAAGCACCTAGAACAAAACCCAGCACTTAATAAATATTTACTTTATTCTGTGTTGACTTCATAAAGTAAAAGAAAATATTGCCTGAAATTAGTATCAACTCATTCAAAGTTCTGGCTCACTCCAATCTCCAGAGGAAATATTTACCTCCAGGCTTCCCTCCACACACACGTGGAAATCAAAAGCCCGAAGAATTCTCCTACAATACCAATATCTTCACATTAAATGCAACTTTGCACAAAACCAAGCTAATTGCCTAGAAATATTCAGAGGGGTTGTATTAAATATTTTGTATAATAGGGGTTTATAAAGTATCTTCATTTGTGGAGAGAACTAACATCTATTGCATCAGGTACTTTATAATAATATAAATTGTGTACTTTACCTCAATGCTCACAACATAGCTACTGCAATTCCCACTTCACAGATGAGGAAATCAATGGACAATGAGTATTGAAGTGGCTTAAAGGTCAAGGTCATACCCTGCCAACTGGCAGAGCCCAAGTTTCTAAAGGTTAAGTCCCATGTGCTTTTTGCTCCATCCCAACTGTTAACAGCTATAGAAAGGTCACATGGCCTGGAGCAATTACTTAATCTCTTTGGTCTTCACTTTTCTATCTGTAAAATGGGGAAGATAATATCACCAACATCACAGAGCTTTGCAGATCACATGAGTTGCTACAAGTAAACTGCTAAGGCCAGCATCCGGCATATAGTAAGAACAAAAACACAATTTGGTAATCATTATTTCTTGGCCTCTGGTGTTTTCCACAGAAGGAATTTCTGTGTGTTCAGGACACTAAGGAGAGACCTCATAGGTTCATGGGAGATTGAGCTCTGACAAGGATGGGAAAACAGGAAGTAAACAGGCTGTACCAGGTGTCTCCTATAACAGCCTGTTTTGCATTTCCCATGAAAAGGGCTTTCAACACTTGGTATATCATCAATGCCTATTTCCATGATTCATTTATTTTTTCTGACTTCTCAACGTGTGTTCCCAGCACCTGGAGGCATAAAAACCCACACAGAGAAACCCCAACATAGAGACATCACAGAAACAATACTTTTCAATCAGGACTCACAACCTGGATTTTTTGGGAAATGCAGAATGGAAGAGACCTTAGTGATGGTATTGCAACACCATCCCCTATTTTACTGAAGAGGAAACTGAGGCATGGAGAGAAAAAGCAGCTGTTTTCTCAAGCTATTCCTCAATAGTTTGGTGAAGTGATCCTCCTTATTTTACGTCTCACTGCTCCACAGTGCACAGCCTATACTCCAGCCATTGCAAACTGTGCGAGTCCCCAGATAGACCACGTCCTCAACCCCAGGCCCATCTGCCTTGCATATGCTGTTCTTCAGCCCCCCAGAATCTCTGTCTGTATTGTTCACCTAGCTATTTGCAGCTTGTCCATCCAGCTCAGCCCGAACCCCCATGACACTCATCTGGCTTCTGTCAACAGACTCTTCCTCTTGCCAGGATTGCCTTCCGACTTTCCTAGCTTTATTTGCTTAATATAATTCAGATCACAACACTCTCCTGCTTAAAAGTCTGTGGCATATAGTAAGAACAAAATGGGTCAGGCGCGGTGGCTCACTCCTGTAATCCCAGCACTTTGGGAGGCCGAGGCAGGCGGATTAGGAGGTCAGGAGAGCGAGACCATCCTGGCTAACACGGTGAAACCCTGTCTCTACTAAAAATACAAAATAAATAGCCGGGCGTGGTGGCAGGCGCCTGTAGTCCCAGCTACTCGGGAGGCTGAGGCAGGAGAATGGCGTGAACCCAGGAAGCAGAGCTTGCAGTGAGCCGAGATTGCGCCACTGCACTCCAGCCTGGGCAACAGAGCGAGACTCCATCTCAAAAAAAAAAATAAAAAAAAAAAGGCAGATTAATTTACTTTAACACAGATCTACTGAATACTGAATAGACATTTGAATTATTCAATGTCTCATTCTCTTTATATTCTAAAATACATTGGATGTTCTCTGAGGTCCCTTCCAAGGCTAAAGTTAATTAACATTCATTCACTCAACAAAGACAGACACATACATATATGCCATGTGTTTGTGCCAAGCATTGTCAAGATGCAGTAAATACAGCTGTGGAAGAACAGCCAAGAATATCTCTACCTTCAAGGAGTTTACGGGATTCTCTGGAGCAAAATCTGCTATTGAATTCTCAAGAGGTTTTATCTTACTTATGGAATATTTTAATTGCAAGAGAGTGAGTTTCTTACACACTGCCACCCTAGAATGAGACGTTTAATCTTTGCCTTCCAGCCTCATCCTCTGCTTCCTACCATGAGTGACAGAAACCCCACCTGCTGCCTCTTCTCTGATCTCTGCCTGATGTTTTGTCCAGCCAGTGTTTAGGCTTTCCCACTCTATTAGTAGGGGTTCTCTAAAAGGACAGATAGGATAGATGTATGTATGAAGGGGAGTTTATTAGAAGACTTGACTCACACAATCACAGGTGAAGTCCCACAATAGGCCATCTGCAAGCTGAGGAGCAAGGAAGCCAGTCCAAGTTCCAAAATCTCAAAAGTAGGGAAGCTGACAGTGCAACCTTCAGTCTGTGACCAAAGGCCTGAAAGTCCCTGGCAAGCCACTGGTGTAAGTATAAAAATCCAAAAGCTGAAGAACTTGGAGTCTGATGTTTGAGGGCAGGAAGTGTCCAGCAAGGCAGAAAGATGTAGGCTGGAGGACTCAGCAGTCTAGTCCTTCCACATTCTTCTGCCTGCTTTATTCTAGCCACACTGCCAGCTGATTAGATGGGGCCCACCTAGATTGAGTATGGGTCTGCCTCACCCAGTCCACTGACTCAAATGTTAATCTCCTTTGGCAACACCCTCACAGACACACCCAGGAATAATACTTTGCATCCTGCAATCCAATTAAGTTGACACTCAATATTAACCATCACACCCACCAAACACCACAGATCAGATGGGGAGAGGGACTTAGCTGCACAAGTGAAGCTTCAGTGTATGCAAAGAGAGAACATGGGTTAGGATCCGGGATCTGGGCATTAATCCCCACTCTGCCACTCACTTGGAGTCTCTTGAAAATGTCTCTTATCCTCTCTGGCTCTCAGTTTCCTTACCTAAAAAATAGGGTGTGGTGGCCATGAGAATGCACCTCTGAGAACTCCCATTACATGAAGTAGAATTGACCAAGAGCCCCAGCCTTACTGTGTGAAATCAGTCACCACATCAGCACCACTGGCAGCTCCCAGCTAAAGTCTGTGTGTGACAGGGACACTTCTGAAAGAGGCAGGTGCATTTCTAGGAAACAGATAACTTCTCTGACCAGCAACTCTGACCCAACTCTCCATCAGCTTTGCTAAAACTTTCTTCACACTGCATGGCAATCTAGTACTTTCCCCACTCAAACTTCTTGCCTCTCTGCTCCCCATGAATAAGACCTACATCATGGTCTGATGGCTCCCCCAGTCTCCATGTTATTTCACTGTTTCCCCTCGAGAGTGGTTTTTCTAATCAATCCCTTGCATACTTAATACCATCCTAACTCCTGCTTCTTGAACTGACACACTGGGAAAACAACACCTTATTTTCCATCACATGTTGTTATGAAGATGGTGTCAGTGAAAATGTCTTATAAAGTATATAAGGCTTTACAAAATACAAAGCATCCTGTGAAAGAGACAGTGTCATTCATTCACTTATTCCACAGTTTGGTACTGATCAGCCCACCATGAGCTGGGCCCTCGGCAAAGGATATTGAAGCAAGGAATAATGTCCTTTCTTGACCAGATCACAGGCTAGAGGAGACCCCCAGATTCATCATGGCCTTGTTTTAGAAATTAATATCTTAGGTCTTAGGTCAGGCACAGTAGCTCGTGACTGTAATCCCAGCACTTTGGGAGGCCAAGGCTGGGGGATTGCTTGAGCCCAGGAATTCAAGACCTGAACAACACAGTGGAAGCTTGTCTCAAAACAAAACAAAACAAAAATTCAAACAATTAGCCAGGTGTGGTGGCACATGCCTGTGGTCCCAGC
Source organism: Nomascus leucogenys (assembly GCF_006542625.1). NCBI lineage: Eukaryota > Metazoa > Chordata > Mammalia > Primates > Hylobatidae > Nomascus > Nomascus leucogenys. The sequence continues at coordinate 71,395,851 of NC_044400.1, forward strand.
TTCTCAGGAGGCTGAGGTCAGAGAGAGGATCACTTGAGCCCAGAAGGCAGAGACTGCAGTGAACCATGATCACACCACTGCACTCCAGCCTGGGTGACAGAGCAAGACCCTGCCTCAAAAAAAAAAAAAAAAAAAAAAAAAAAAAGAAAAGAGAAGGAAAGGAAAATTCTTGTTTTATAATTTCAATTTTTATCTTAGATTCAGGGGTACATGTGCACATTTATTACACGGGTATATTGTGTGATGCTGAGATTTGGGGTATGATTGATCCCATCACCCAGGTGGTTAAGCATAGTACCCAATAGTTAGTCCTCCAAACCTTTCTCCTTCCTTCCCTCCCTTCCACCTCTAGTAGTCTCCAGTGTCCATTGTTGCCATCTTTATGTGCATAAGTACTCAATGTTTAGCTCCCACTTACAAGTAGGAATATGTGGTATTTGGTTTTCTGTTTCTGCATTAATTCACTTAAGATAATGGCCTCTAGCTGCATCCATGTTGCTGAAAAGGACATGATTTCATTCCTTTCGACGGCCGCATAGTATTCTGTGGTTTATATGTACCACATTTTCCTTATCTAATCCAGCATTGATGGGCATAAAGGTTGATTCCATGTCTTTGCTATTATGAATATTGCTGGGATGAACATATGAGTGCATGTATCTTTTTGGAAAAATGATTTATCTTCTTTTAGATACACACCCAGTGATGGGGTTGCTGGGTCAAAAATAATATCTTAGATAATAATTTTTGGTAGGGAAATGGGGAAAATAAAACAGTAAGAGAAAAGATGAAGGAAAGAGGGAAGAAAGAAGCAGCCATTACACCAAGGAACTGTGAGTGTTAGTGGCTACCTAAGTGAGAGTTTTTAAAATTGCGCTCAAATGCAATTTGATGCTCTACTCCTGCCAGAGCCTTCCAGCACCAGCGTGACTTGTTGGGATGCAATGGTTGTAACACTTCTGCGGGGAAACTTCCACTGTTGTTACCATTTCATGGTCCAGAATATTCAGCTAGACAAAAGACCTCCAGGAGAATATGTTCTGTGTTGTAATTTTCCAAAGGCGACATGATTATAAAACCCAAGCAGATGGAAAGATGATTGCCGTGGACGGGAAAAGCTGTTAGCAGTTTCCATTTGTAGACAAAACCATTATTTTTGAACAGATCGCTGCCAGAATTTGATGAATCTTGTACTCTTTGCACCCTCTGCTTTGCAGAAAGCCTGTAGCTCTGTCAGACTTTGCAAACAGTTGTGGGATGCTATTTTTTGTACATTTGTTTATGTCAAAGGCATTGACTCATAGAGTTTCACATTTAGCTTGCTGTTAATCTCCAATCTGCCATTAATGTATAGTTCCCAACTCTGAAAATTGGGCTTCAAAATAAATGGCGACCTGATCATCCTTTATTTAAAATATTACTGTACCCCATCATTCTATGTCAAGGCTCAGCTTGTTTATGGGAGAGCTTGATTACATAATTACATATTAGAAATCATTTGTAAGGAAAATTGATTAGTATATTTTACAGCAAGGATTTCACCAGAAATAACCCTGTCTCTCGCTGCAGGAGCAGAGCTCCAGGTTGAAAATGGCACAACTTCAGGAGCTTGTCACTATCCTGTTTATTTCTTGTTACAGGAAGGAGTAATTGCCCATAGAGCAATGAGAAACAAAACTGTCAGCTTCGAACACTGTGATCCACGAATCAAGTTTTAGGCAATATGATGGGGTTCTGGAAAGAGTGCTCAGCAGGAACTCGGAAGTCCCTAGTTTTAGTTGCAAGCCTGGGGGTAACTTGTAGGCAAATTGCTCACCCTCTCAAAACCTTCACTCCTTCATCGATAAATGGGAATGCAACAGTGGATTGCCAAGGGTAAGAGGTAGACAGTGTCCACACAGACGCATGGGAGTTGAGCAGAAGCTCAAGGCAGAGATGGGCATCACTTCAGACTGGAAGATTAATGGAGGATGGGTGGATGACCATCTTTGGTGGTCCTTCCTCTTCAGTGTCAGGAGCACTAAGACAGTGCCCACTCAGCTTCCACACAGCCCCAGGATTCCCAGGTCAAGTCTCTCCATTTCTGTCTATTATGCTTTCCTGTCTGCATGTTCTCACTCCTGTCTGTGGCCTCGTTTTTGTTTTTTATGATCTCTGGCAACAGAAAAATTTGTTTTGAAAAAAAGAAGTCTGAATCTTTCTGTTCTCATGTTTGCAGCCTTTGTTTCTAGTTCTGCAGAAGATGATTTGCGTCTTTTGTTATGAATGAGAGTGAAGAAAGCACACTAATTAAAACCTCAAAATAATACCAGTCCAAAGAAATATAATAATAACAACAATAATATTGTAATAAGATCTGACCTTCCAATAGCATGGACTTTTATGAGGAACAATGGAATAAATGGTGAATTGTCACAAATATGAAAGTGCTTATTTAGATTAAAGAATTTTTAAATTAAATTTTACTTTGTTTTTTTCTTGTTTGTGAAGTCAGATTCATCATAAAAAAAGAAAGGAAATGTGCATGAACAAATTAAAAGAGAAAAAAGAGGAGTAAAAAAAGGAAGAAAGACAGGACAGAAATTATCATTCATAATCTCTCTTTCTAATTCCTTCATCCAAAGGAAAAATTGTTAACATTTTAGGGCATCTTCTTACACTCTTTTCTGTGAATGTGCAATATAAATTTACCAGAGTAGAGTCATACCATACATACTTGTACTATTACCTGCATCTTTAACTCAACTATATATCATAAGTAATTTTCCATGTTATAGTATATTTATTTGATCACGCCATTTGAAACAGCTGTATTTTATCTCATTGCACATATGCACCATAATCCAGAAAAAAACACCCTGGAAACTTCTTTGTCACCATATCTTTGCACTTGTCCTTATTTATCTCCAGTTCCCTAGCATTTTTTTTGAAAATGTTTCTGCCATTATGAGAGCAAAATATAACAACAAGGACCAGCCCAAAGATTGTCTTAGAAATCAGGTGCGTTGAATGGGTTGCAAACGAGACCTTTTCTTAGAAACTTGCTCATCTCTTCTATAAGGCTACAAGCCCTTTCAGCTGCTGCTTCCACTTGATATGATACTTTTGCACTTCCTGAGGGTAGCAATGCCCATCTCAGGGTCCGGCCCATAGTAGGTCTCAACAAATAATTGTCCAACTGAACCAAACTAAACCCTTTTCTACTTGTGAGTAAATGCCTACTCATTCTGCAGGAAGTCCTAACTCAAAAATCACCTCCTTTTTTTCTGTGAGCACGTGGTTTTTGTTTCCATCCACAATAATTTCAGATAATTTTATCCATATTCTTTATGGATAAAGATTTTCCAATAGATTTTCTGTGTCTGCATATCTTCCTCACATATCAGACATGTTTATTCCCAGCACCTAGCAGAGACTGGCATGAAATAAACTGAATGAGCATTCAGAAGTTGGGGATTTTTTGAAGCTAGCACAGTCATACACAATGTTGGTACTTAATAAATGCTTGTTGAATTGAACTGAACTGAACTGAATTGGTGCTAGGATTTCCAGCAGTGAAATTGGATAAATTGCTACTTCTTTACCTCTAGTTTTACCCTTAATGATCTTACTGATGGTCCAATGACGGATGAGCACAACACAAACGGTTTCCCCTTTATCACCTCCCAAAACTGAAAATGCTGACACTTTTCATGCCCTGTTGATTCTTTTCCTTCTTACAAACGATAAGGTCGGACACGGTTTACTTGCAGTCATTGTATCAATCTTCATTCTGGAGATGCAATGGGATCTTTCCCTCACAGGCAAGTTGTCACTGACTTTTACTTGGAGAGACAGATACTGACCATGGGATGCACTGGGAGAAGCCAAGACTCAGTATTCAATTGTGACTGGCCCAGTGAGCTGGAATTTTTAACCAGACAGAGCTAACTTTTATTATCTTGTTGGATGGTCTCTTCCATGTTACTTCCAAAAGAGCCTTATACAAACACAGATTTGTACTGTGAGAAAAGGGACATTAAATTATTTAAACTTTTAAATTAAATAAAATTTGCATCCTTTTTAAGCTCACTGTTGTTTTAAGTCATATATCGGGTACACCAAAGAATAGTGAAGACAAAATCTATCTGAGTGAGCAGATTCAGATGAAGTAAGAGTATAGCTCTTTACCTTGGATAGGTCTGCCCAGTTTAAAAAACACATTCATAAGCACTGACTCAGTTGTCCTTGAGAAAACCCTTGCAAGAACAAAATACTTATTCTCAGAAGGAGAAACCTAGGCTCATAGAGAATAAGGAATAAATTGAATGTAGCACAGCTGCTAAGAGGTCAAATAGTCAAAGTCTTTGTTCTACTATATCTTGCCACTATTGGCTTTTGTGAAGTAAAGCTGTTCCTAAACACTTTCCTATGCAATATCTCATTGGGTACCAACAATTACCCAGTGAAAAGATTTTATGATCCCGCTGCAGGGTAAAAATTTGTGTATCAGTAAGTGATTATTTTTAATGTAAAATTGAGCTAGATCTAACAACCATGCATAGGATTTGCATGCTAAAAACTACCAATGCTGATTGTTTAAAAATCAAATAAGGTCTAAATGAATGGAGAGACATACTGTGTTCAGGGATTAGAAGGCTCAACATAGTAAAAATGTCAATTTTCCCCAAATTAATATGCAGATTTAATCACAATGCTTATCAATATCTCAGCAAGAGTTTTTGTAGATACAGACAAGATTACTCTAAAGTGTATGTGGAAAGGCAAACAAGCTACAATGGCTAAACAATATTGAAACTGAATTAAGTGAAAAAATTAGCCTACCCAGTTTCAAGACTTTACAGCTACATTATCAAGATTTCGTAGGAATGGCAAAAGAATAGACACATGAATCAATGGACCCAAATACAGAACCTAGAAATAGATCCACACTAATATGGCCAACTGATTTTTGACAAAGCTGCAAAAGTAATTCAATGGAGAAAAAATAGCCTTCTCAAGAAATGGTCCTGGGCCAATGGAACATCCAGTCAAGAAAAAAAAAATGAATCTAAACCCAAATCTCATACTTTACTTGCCTTATTCAAAAATTAACTTAAAAATGATCATGGATTTTAGATAAACAAAAAATTACATAATAAAAACATCTTTAGATCTAGACCTAAGCAAAGAGTTCTCAGGCTTGACACCAAAAGCACAACCATTAAAAGAAAAAAAATGATAAATTTAACTTCATCTAAACAAAAACATTGCTCTGTAACAGACTGTTAAGAAATGAAAAGATGAGATTGGGTGCATTCAGGGTCGTACGGCCGTAGACAGCATGGAGAGAACTGGAGATCATTATGTTAAGTGAAATAAGCCGGGCACAGAAAGACAAACATCACATATTTTCACTTATTTCTGGGATCTAAAAATCAAAATAACTGAACTTGTGGACATAGAGAGTAGAAGTTACCAGAGGCTGGGAAGGGTAGTAGGAGGGTGTGGGGTTGGTGGTGGGGTGGTTATTGGGTACAAAAAAATATTTAGAAAGAATGAATAAGACCTACAATTTGATAGCATAACAGAGTGACTATAGTCACTTAATCATACATTTTAAAATAACTTAAAGAGTATAATTGGATTGTCTGTAACTCAAAGGATAAATGCTTGAGGGGTTGGTTAACTCATTCTTCATGATATGCTTTTTTCACATTGCACACCTGTATCAAAACATCTCATGTACCCCACAAAAATACATACCTATTATGTACCCACAGAAATTAAAAATTAAAAATGTTTTTAAAAACAAACAAGAAACAAGAAGAGAAGTTACAGAATGGAGGAAAACATTTGCAAACCACACATCCAACAAAGAGCTAGTACCTAAAATGTGTAAAAAACAAATACTCTCAAAATTCAACAGTAAGAAACTATAAAATGGATATAAGACATAAAGAGATATTTCTTCAAAGAGAATACAGAGTTAGCAAATAAGCACAAGAAAATATGTTCAACATCATTAGCCATTAGGAAAATGAAAATTAAAACTACAATGCAATAATGCTACATACATATTAGAATGGCTAAAGTAAAAATAGCAACACCACCATTGCTACCGAGGATGCAGAGAAACTGGATTTTCATACATTGCTGATAGTGATATAAAACGGTAGAGTCACTCTGAAAAACAGTTCGACTGTTTTTTAAAATACTATATATGTAGCCACCATACGGCATGGAAGTAGAACTCCTGGGAATTTATTCCAGAGAAATAAAGACTTATGTTCACACAAAAATCTGTACACAAATGTTTATAGCAGCTCTGTTCACAATAACCAAAAACTGGAAACAACCCAAATGTCCTTCAGTGTTTAAACAAACTGGTGCATTCATACTATGGAATACAAAGCAATTAAAAAGAATTAATAATTAGCAATAAAAGGGGATGAATTATTGTTATACACAACAGCCTAGATGAATCTCCAGAGCATTATGCTAAGTGGAAAAGTCAATCCCAAAAGGTTTCATACTATATTATTCCATTTATTTAACATTCTTGAAATGACAAATTTATCAAAATGGAGAAGGGACTAGTGGTTCCCAGGGTTTATGGAAGGGACAAGGGTAGGGGAAACTGGCCGTGGCTACTAAAGGGTAACATAAGGAATCCTTATGGTGATGGAATATTCTGTATCTTGACTCTGTCAATGATAATTTTAGTTGTGGTATTGTACTATTGTTTTGTAGGATATTATTACTGGAGGAAGGTGAATAAATGGAACACAGGAATTTCTTACAACTTCATGTGAATCTACAATTATCTCAAAATAAAATGCTTAATTTAAAAAATAGAAGCGGGGAAAAAAACCTAAAACATAGAACAATATTCAGGAGGATGTCAGAGTTTGGGTTTCTACTAATAGTATAGACCACTTCTTGTGACCTCTTTTGCATTGGTTTAACTTTCTCTAAATAAGACATCTGGATGAGACAACCACCTTTTTGACTACTTAAGCACACCCAGAATGTCATGGACTTATACTTACTGATTCTTCTGCCCAGATTGTACCTTCACTCACATTCTTCCATCAAGCTTCGCTTTGTGATTAAAGACACAGCTTATGTAACTGATGTATTACACACATCAAGCACAGTAAATCATTAGCTCCTTTGTGCTACTACTCTATATTTTATATACTTCTAGCTGGCACATTGTCTTTTGATGGGGTCTTGAAATTATCTCTATGTTCTTCTACCCTAGTAATTCCTTACTTGTCCTATAAGAAAGTTGTGAGCATCAACCAATACAATGACTTTAAAGAGGCCATGGGTGTGATCTGCACACTGTTCAGATCCCCCAATCAACAGAAGCACTCATTTCTCCTCCCCTGCCCAGCTGCTGTGAGTAATGGCTGCTGATGGCTCATAGCTGAATCGTTCTCCATACCCCTTGGCAGAGCTGAGCAGCCTTACCCCATGTTATACTTCTTTCTTAGGGACATCAGGTGATGTGAGGGTGCTGTTTTAGTTCTTCTGTTGCTATAATAGAATAACACAGACTGGGTAATTTATAAAGAAAATTAATTTATTTCTCATAGTTCTGGAAGCTGGGAAGTCCAAGAGTATGGCATCAAGAGCTAGCAAAGGCCTTTCCATGGTAGAAGGGCAAAAGGCAAAAGCAAGAAGGTAAGACAGAGAGAGGAAATTGGGCCAAACTCACTTTTATAACAGGTCTCACAGTAACTAATCCACTCCAGTGATAATAGCATTAATCCATTCATGACAGCAGAGCCCTCATAACCTCACTTCTTAGAGGCCCCACCTCTTAATACTGTTACAATGGCAGTTAAATTCAACATGAGTTTTGGAGGAAGCATTCAAACCATGGCAAGTACAAAGATCAACCCCACCTAGATTTGGCACAATTCTGAAGGGCCATCCAGACTCCATGGAATCATCTAAAACCTCTATTGCAAGTGCACCAACTTCTCCTTCTGACCAATTATGTTTTCCTTATTCCCTATTAAGTGTTGTTGCAAAAACTACTCCTCAGTAAACTCCCTACACATACACCTTGATCTCAGAGCATTTCCCAAGGAAACCAAAGATAGTGCTAGGAGTAGTCTAAAGAATAGATTATTTTTTTAATTTTTGTTTTAAGTTCTGGAGTACATGTGCAGGATGTGTAGGTTTGCTATACAGGTAAATGTGTGCCGTGGTGGTTTGTTGCACTTACCAACCCATCACCTAGGTATTAGGTATGCATTAGCCAGCATGCATTAGCTATTTTTCCTAATACTATCCCTCCCCACACCCCACCCCTCAGACAGACCCCGGTGTGTGTTGTTCCCCTCCCTGTGTCTGTGTGTTCTCATTGTAAAGAACAGATTTTTAAATGGGATTTTGGAGCTATATCACCTGCCAGCTGGTTGACACTATGGACTTCATCACCAGTGATAGATGAAGTGCTAATAGCCCTTAGTATACTATAGCTGCAATTGTTACAGTTTTCACTAGTGGAAAACTGAGATGGAATATTGGTGGATGAAAATAAACAAGTAGGGGCAATATCTCAAGTGTTGCAGATGTTCAGAAAAAGCAATAATTTCAAGGATTATAAAAGTAAGTGGATTTTGCAGGTTGGCGGCGGGGGGGGGATATCAATGCTAAAGAAATACAATGAAAGGCTAAGATGATCAATCACAAATGTAAGACAGAGGACCAAAGACAAAGGGCCTCCCTGGCAGCATGTAAGGAGACTCCCCTACTTCTATAGCTAGAGGACAGAAAAAAACTAGGGCTCAGACCTCAACATTTAAGCATAGTGGTAACAGAGTTCCAGAGAAGACTGAATTCTCAACCCCCGCAAGTCTGCTCCTCTTAGGTAAGAGCTCTGATTAGAAAGGAGATGTGAGATAAAAAGATTCGTGTCAATACACTCAGAAATCTTGAACTTCCAGATTCTCCTGACCACTACAGGCCTGGAGAAGCGTCTTATTCCTCCATATTCCCAGTTCTCTTCCCCCTGATTAAAAATGAGGCAGAAGCCTCTGTCTTGCATCATTTCCAACATATCTGAGTCTGTGCTAATGAGGGGACTCTTGCTGAGCCCCTAGAGAGCTTCAAGATCAGGTCTGGTTGCCAGAGGAGCCAACCATGTTATTAAAATGTTAGAACTTTCAGTCCCACTCCCCAACTTCCAGTGAGGAGAGAGGGGCTGAAGATTAAGTTAATTACCAATGGCCAGTGATTTTACCAATCATGCTTATAGAAATGGAACCTACATTAAAAGTCTAAAAATTAAAGTTTAGAGAGCTTCCCAATTGGTGAAGACGTGGAGGTGTTAGAAGAGTGGTGTGCCCAGAGAGGGCATGGAAGCTCTGCACTTCTTCCCCTATGCCTTACCCTATGCATCTCTTCCATTTGTTGATTCCTGAGTTGTACCCTTTGTAATAAACTGAGAAGAACAAGTAAAGTCCTTTCCTGAGTTCTGTGAGCCATTTTAGTAAACTATCAAACATGGGAACCACCAACTTTGTTTTTTTGCATAAATGCACACACAAAAAGTTTGTGGTAGAATACAAAATAAACTTTTAGTATTTAGCTCTTCTCTGGGGGCCACGGGTAAGGGGGAAATGCACTTCTCAAATATAAAGAAGACTCATATTTTAGCTTTTAGAATTTTGTACCATTTGGGGCCGGGCACAGTGGCTCATGCCTGTAATCCCAGCACTCTGAGAGGCTGGGGGCGGGTGGCTCACTTGAGCTCAAGAGTTCAAGACCAGCCTGGGCAACACAGGGAAACCCAGTATCTACTAAAAATACAAAAATTAGCCAGACATGGTGGCACATGCCTGTAGTCCCAGCCACCAGGGAGGTTGACATCAGCCTAGGAAACGTGGCGAAACCCGGTCTGTACTAAAAATACAAAAATTAGCCAGGCGTGGTGGCATGCACCTCTAGTCTCAGCTACCTGGAAGGCTGAGGTGGAAGGATCACTTGATCCCAGGAAGTGGAGGTTGCAGTGAGCCGAGATCACACCACTGCACTCCAGCCTGGGTGACAGAGCAAGACTCTGTCTCAAAAAGAAGAAAAGAAAAAGAAATTTGGACTATTTAAATGTTTTACCCTATTCACTTATTTGATTATTTTTAAATAATAGAAAAGATTATGTTTTCTAAAGAAAAAAGCCAAGAAATCTGAACTAATTTTAAATGAGAAAATAAAATATTGACTAGCATTGGGAAGTAATACTCATGGCTGAGCAAATTGGCCCTGAAATTCAAACTCATCACAAGGAACCAAGTAAGCAGTAGTCACTAGCCTTGACAGATGGACATTGTCCATAGAGAGCATTGGTCCTCAGCCTGATCACTGGGAAAGAGAATGAAACAAGAGATCATTTTGGCCATATCCCCATGACGTTCAAGTGTCTGATGAAAACCAAAGCATTCAGGTAAAAAGATCTAGTTACTCTCTGCCCACCTGACATATTGTCTCAATCTCAAGACAGTATGGACTATTAACTGGTTTTTAAGTTTCCATGTGGACATCTAGAATAGGGAAACATAGTCTTTATTTGCAAAAAGAGAGATGACATTAGCAATTGTTAAAATTCTCAAGTGTGGTAATGCTTAGGGGTGAATGCCATTCTCTTTCACATTATTGATTGCAATGAAAATGGAATTTGAAGAGGTTTACTATTACCCAGAACCAACAGGATTCACCTGTACCATGTTTACTGCTTAATTCTCCAAACAGGATCAGCATAATGTAGTAGAAATGCCAACAAATGTGGGATCAGGAGAGCTAGGTTCTAACCTCAGGTGTGCCAAATAACATTTGGTTAAGTCACTTAAATAGGCCTCGATTTTTTCATTTACTGAAAAGAGAACTATAACATTTCACAAGTAACTTAAGTATTGTTTAGAAAGAAAAGGAATCCAATATTCATGTCCACTTATGGAACCAGACAGATCTCTCTCTCACACACACACACACACACACACACACACACACACACACAAACACATACATTGTCAACAATGAAACAGGAAAACCTTAGCCTAAGGAATACTAAACAATGAGCGCTCTTTCAACACTTTGATACTTCACTTCAATAGCTGTGTTAGGGGATATTTAGCACTCTATCCACTTTTTAATGAAATATCCCTATCAGCCACAGGATAATTACTAAGCAATACAATGCTTCTTATTTTCTCTTACATTTCTTTCAGATGAAATTAAGCTTCACAGAATAACATCTATCACATTCAGATCATGTTTTTGCATGTCTAACTTGATTTTTTCTCCTGAGTTTTACTAAGTGATATTAATATTAACCAGTTTCAATTTTGAAACAAAAATAAATTCGTTGCCTCTTTTAATTCTTAACTTAATATGGTGCCATACTTCTCTTCATGCCACGCTGTCTGTTCCCAATGCCCTCCCTCCACCTGACCCTACATACACTCTGCTACATGCCAAATTCTTGACCAGTTAAATTAAGCCAGAATGCAAAACTTCATAAGGACACCTCTTTTTTGGACTCCCCTGCCTATAGTAAAAGTAACTCCCCTCCTTTTCCATTGAGTTGGGAAAGTGATTTTGATCAATCATGAATGATGCTCATGGGCAGGGGCAGATCAAGAGTTTTGTTTCCAATATGTCAAAGGCAACTGTGGAGTTGGAGCTCTCATCAGCCATCCCAGGATACTGGTCTAACCCTGGGATATCAAGGGTGAAACAGCCTGCTCTTTGCTCACAGAGGGCCATGCAGCTCTGGCATATCCATCCTCACCTTTCTCTCCATAAAGGAGGGACAAAACATGCTCCACACACCCCATCTCAATTTATCAAGGGTAAGAGATTAAGATCAAGGAGAGAGATTAAGGGGAGGCTTCCATGTGAGCAACACTCATACAATGTAGCTTACAAAGAGAGACACATAGCTCTCTCATCTGCCCTTCCATCAGGAGAAAAGCTTTTGCTGCCTGAATCCTCTTTCTCCCAAGTTTTCTCCTGTATATGAGAAAGGGACAAGGCACCTGAAGTGCCAGTGGGCTAACCAGAACACTGCATCCAAAAGTAACCAAAAGATGACATTCACCTGTGGCTGATTGTATCTCCCCGACACAGTTGCATGGGGCCAGATATGGTCCATGAAGCCCCAACTCTTACACATCATGCATCCTCATCATTGTGCCACCCTTCTAGCCCATTTCTTAGTTCTTAGTTCAAGCATCCACTTCCCAGACGTATTTCCTCAGGCATCGCTTTCCTCCAGTTGGGTTTGGTGCTCTTTTCCTGGGCTTGCCCTTTGGGCTCCCTTTGCTTCTTATTCATGCCATGATTACAATTCTTTTCACATTATATAGCAATTTTGTCCATTTCCCCCATAGACTGTGAGCCTGGTTCTGAGTCCCAGTTAAGAAAAATACATAAATTTAGCTGAATACTCACACTGTGCCAGGCATCATGCTAAGTTCTGCACATACTGCTCATTGACTTCTCCCACTATGCACACAACTCAGTACTACCTCCCATTTCTCAGATTGGGAAAAGTCAAAGCATTTGCACAAAGCTATGCAACTAATCAAGATTGGAACTTAAGCATCCTGATGCCCAGCCCATATGTTTAACCACTATATCTCTTCAAGATACGGAATTCTGAAGGATGAAGAATAGCCCACAGAGTGGGCAATGGAGAATGGGCATTCTTTGTCTAATAACCTACAGATGTAAAGACTCCAAAGTACAAAATAAAATGATGCATAAGAGATGGAGAGGGGAAGAGTGGCTGGTGAGTCAGAGAACTAGATGAAAACAAAACCTCCAAAGAATTGTTTTGCCAAAATAAAGGATTTAGAACTTGGACTTTATCCTTGAGCTAGTTGGGGTTAGGAAGAGTTTTAAGTAGAAATAGAACAAGATTATATGTTTATTTTAGAAATATATTTCTGTTGGCAGTGTAGAAAGTGGCTTAAAGGAGTAAGGTTGAAAGTTAAACTGGGCAATATAATTGAATGACTATAAGGTGTCAAGCATTGCACCAGGTTTTAGAGTGGGAGGTGTGAGGTAGGGAGAGCACAGTAATAAAGACTGACAGTCCCTACCTAACTTCAAGACTTCTACAATGTGCCAATGGTCTACCAATATCCTGCAAGAAAGTAAAAGGTGGAATGAAGAAATAGGCACTGTGATAGAAAGCTGGAGAATCAATAAGATGAATGGTAGATTGTTATGGGAATCATGTGGCACCACGCCTCAGTCCAAACCCACAGAAGACATCATACATTGATCATGGCCTTTTTGCTGTGGATTCCAGATGCAATCTCAGACACCTTCTCAACAAAGCATCACAGGTCCCACTACCACTTGATCAGTTTGGCTTCCAAATTAAGAACTAGTTGCCCTCCCAAGAGGGCTAGATCTTGAATGCAATTGTGTTGAAGGATGGCTACACTGGGAGGAGTAAGAAGGTAGATTTTCCCTCTTCCCTTTATCCTGGTATTATTATAGGTGGCCACATATTAGAAAGTAATCGAGAACTACCTGTTAGTCGGGAATTAGAAAAATGAATATTCTTTCTCTATCCCAGGCAGGATGGCCAAGCAGATGTTCATATGTAACTGTATGGTGGCAAAAAGTGACCTCGTCATGATGAATTAAACCCAAGACCTAACAGCTCATACATCTGTATGATTATCTGAGAGCAAGTGTGTACAGGAATAAAACAGAAAAATAATCTTAGGATTGAAGAGCATTCAAACAAAGCCACTTTCAAAGTCCTTTTTGCCCTGTTGCACCTTCTAGGAGTATAATACACAGGGTGCACTGATGATGGGCTCCCTCTAGCTACTGCCTCTTCTAGAAATCTGCAGGAACATTCTCCCAGAGCAAGGGAATGAACTTCATTTATTAGGCCATCCAGGAGCTGCATGTTCCATCTTCCCACCAGCTCTATAAAGTTAGCAGGAACATCTCCATTTAACAGATGAGAGGAACCAAGGGAAAGATTTGTTCAATAACTTTCCCAGAGGTGTCCAGCTCTACGGCAAGACCAGGATATGAACCCAGTTTTGTCCACTCCAACGTGCAATCCAGCCACTGACCTCGCACACCTTTGGTGGTCTCTGTTAGGAAAATCTGTCTAGAATGCTGGGCAAGAAAAATAAGATAAGCAGGAGAATTTCCCACAGGTGGTTACTTTGTGAGAGAAAAAAAGAGAGAAAATTCAAGACTTGGCCCTTGGGAATGAGCATTTGGCAGCCTCCTGGGACTGGAGAAGACCGGGTCTCCCTGTCTCAATAATCCCATCCACTTTCTTTCCCAGAAGACCCACATTCTGCTTTGTTGTGTTTCTAACCAGCTGAGTCTAACATTGGCTTTCTTTTACACTACTGCCCCAGATAACACTTTGTGGCAGAAATGAAGCTGCAGCAAGTATAAATCCTATTTGGTTAATAGGATTTATTAACTGGGTTAGCAAGGTCTGCCTGAAACAGCTGATGACTGGCCAGCCAAATGCAACCCAGTGCCATAACATCCTTTCATTTATAATTGTTTAACTAAAATAAAATGAAATAAACAGAGAAATTTCCTCATTTACCTTATCATCCATTCCCCTGTCCAAAACAGCCTTTAGTCCTATTAGATAAAGGATGGCCTCAGCTGGAAAAGCAAGAGAAACAACAGTTTATGTGATGGCTTTTATTTATAGAGGGCCCAGGTCAGGTAATCTAAGTATAATTTAAGGGATGGTTTTCCCATGTTTTTCTCCCAAGGGTAATTTTAACTATAAATGATTTTCACTTTATAAGCTAATTCTAGAATCTTTAACTCTTTTCTACCCCTATGTTCATTCCTGTGTAGGATTAGACTCCACTCTTACCTAGGCAAAAGGACAAAGAGAAGTTGGGTGGATTTGAGAGCTCTCCAGATGCAGATTTTAGGACTTGGTAATGGATGAGATGCCACAAGGAAGAGGAAAAAAATCTAGGATGATTCCCAGGTTCCACTTTTGGCAACTGGGCACGTCCATGAACTTCCTCATCTTCCCAATGCTTAGCACATCAGGAACAAGCAATCGCTCTAAATCTGCACAGGAAACGAGCCTCAAGAAAGTTCCATTTGTCCTTGATGATCCAGAGGATAAAATAGTACACACCTACATATAGTTAACTAAAAGAAGAGTAATATAAATACGAACATAGGTTTGTAGCAGAAAAGTTATAGACACCTAACTTGAGCCAGAGGAATCTACACAAGAAAGCCCACTGTAATTTCAGGCTATTTAAATGCCATGCATTTCTTAGTTAGAAAGCCTTGTATAGATAAAGGTAAAGTTTGCATATTTGCACTTGGTTTAATTTCTTCTTGCTTTGATATGCCCAAAGTGTTTGCAAGTTTGAGAATCATCAAGCACGTCTTACTATGCACACCCCCCTAGCACTCCTGAAAACACCCTCCCTATATAAGTTTTCTTTGTTTATAAACACATGGGCCAAGGCGCAGATCCAAAGAAATGCATCACTTTTTTTGGACTTTTACTCTCACAAAAGAACTACCAAATGTCTAATGAGTGCCTATATATGCAGGCTTAGGGCAAGGGACATATCTTAGAAATGATGGGAATATTGTCCAGTTCTTTACAAGTCTTTTCCTTCAGTGATTCTCCAACTTTCCAGCAGTGGAGATGGCCATGAGAGCACATGAAAGTGGCTGTGTACTGCTGGAAAACACTAAAAGCCTGAAGTGAATGCCACAAAAGAAAAACTTTCATAATCTCATGTTTTAGATTAGCATTCAGGAAAATTGTATATTATACTTCTAAACATGTGTTTGTTTTTGTATTATGATGATAAAAGAAGATGCACCACCCTTGTGCTATAGTTTTATATAACTCCTGTCACATCACCATGTGTCCAGATGTAGCCATATCTTAGTGTAAGGAACAACGACTTCAAGTTTATGTAAAGATGTCACTCTGCCACACAGCTGGCACAACACAGACATGGGGCTTCGCCCGTCCCATACTGATATCAGCGTTATTCCCAATCTCTTCATCCAGACCCATCTTACTCTCTGCTTGCCAGTCTATCCACAATTTAATCCATTTCTAATCCATCATTTCTCTTCCTTTCATGACTTCACTTTAAACTAGTTCTGGGCACTGTTTTCTAACTTTGACCTTTAGCTTGCCCCTTCATCCTCATTTTGGAGACTCCATCTGGCTATATTGTTTTGACATGCCTTGGTTTCTCTCAGACTCTGTTCCTACCTTTGCTAAGAACATCAGGTCTCCCTGGATCCACATTCTCCCTAGAACCACAGGTGAATCCCAGAAAACCAAAGAAGTTAATATTTGTCTCCCAAAGAATTAAGAAGGCAAAACCTGGCTTAAGTAAATATTCAATGTATCCATACCCTTGGGCTGTCATAACAAATTGCCACAAACTGGGTGGCTTGAAATAATACAAATTTATTCTCTCACAGTTCTGGAGGGTAGAAGTCCAAATTCAAGATGTCAGCAGGTCCAGGCTCCCTCCAAAAGCTCTAGAGAAGAATCCTTCTTTGCCTCTTCCAGCTTCTGGTGGTTGCCAATAATCTGCTTATAGCTGCATGACTCCAATCTCTGCCTGCATTTTCACATATGTTCTTTTGTATATGTCTGTCTCGGTTTTCTCTTCTTAAAAGGACACCATCATAGGATTAGAGCGCATCCTAATCAAATATGACTTTGTATTAAATTATTACATCTCCAAGGACCTTATTTCCAAGTAAGGTCATTTTTGAGGTTCCAGGTAGACATGAATTTTAGGGGGACACTATTTGACCCAATATTTCAAGAAGTGTTGATTCCTTTCTTTATAATGGCAGGAAAGGGAGAGATGATGGGCTACATGATGTGTATTAGGATCTAATTTGTCAAATACTGTTTTATGGGTCTGATGAAGTTCTTCAGCTCCCGCGTCCTCTCTGAGACACCTTCTTGTCACCAGACACTGCATATGCTTTAAGGTACCTGAGTCAATCACCCCCATTTGTGATGTCTCATTAATAATTCTGGTAGCATTTCATCTTGCATTTGTTGTGGAAATGTGGACTATGCCAGGCACACCCCACAGTTTTAAGATGAATCAAATCCCAAATATTCTTGGTTATTTCGTTTGCCTTAAAAAGACTTTACCTCAATGGAAGATACACTAGCTAATCAATGACTGATGTTTATATCCTTCATAGCAAGTGTCCACTAAGTGCTTTTGAATTAAATAATACCAATAACAACATGCTATCAGTCACTGAGAGTTTGCTATGTTCTAGGTCAACACTGTCCAGTAGAAATAAAATGCGAGCCACATATGTTATTTTCAAATATTTTGGTAGCCTCATTTGTAAAACAGTAAAAAGAAACCAATAAAGCTAATGTTAACAATATATTTTATTTAACCTAATATTCCTAAAATATTATTTCAATACAGTAGTCAAATTATAATTTTAATATTTTAAAATTATTAATTTTTTTTTTATTTTTACCCTAAGATTTAAAAATTCAGTGTGGATTTTATATTTATAGCACATCCCAATTCAAACTAGCCACATTTTAAGTGCTCAGCAGCCACACACAACTAGTGACTACTGTATTAGACAGTGCAGTTCTAGATGCTATGTTAAATATAAGCATAATTTATTTAAACATCATAATAACCTGCAAGGGGATATTATATGTGTTCCCACTTTTCAGATGATGAAACTGAGGTTGAAAGAGATTACATAATTTGCCCAACATGACAGAACCATTCTATGCTTTTAACGGCTGTGGCTGTGCCACATTGCCACCAACCTGGATAGATGGATGAATGATGAATATAAAGTTCTTTTTTAGGTTATTCCTTGGATTCTGAGGTTTTTTATTCCCTTTCTTGGTGATTCTTTCTCTCCATCGAGAGAGTACACACACATACATACACACACATACACACACACACACACACTGAACCAATATTTTTCAATCTTCCTCAAATTAATCACCACCTGTGTCAAAATCGCCTGAACTCCCCGGTTTCCCAGGCCCTACTCCTAGATTATTCTCATCCAACAGGTCAAAGAGAGCTTAGAAATCTATGCTACTAATTTCCAGGATTAGGATTCTGATGACTGTTAATGCAATGTTCACAATTTTGGCTCATCTTAGGTCACCTGGAACTCATGCCTGAGCTCCATCCACAAAAATTTTCATATAAATAGTCTGGGATGAGACATGAGCATCAGTTTCTTTTAAATGGACAGCTGGGGTTGAAAATCCTACATTGACATTTGAGTCCCACTCTCAGCCATGCTTCTCTGCTCCTTGCCAGTCTGGATAATTATGCATGATAATGTTTAGAAGAATCCAGAGGAATGAATTTAAAATTGTCTAGTTGCCAGGTGTCCAGGTGGTCAATTAGGACAATCAGCCAAACTGAAAGTAACAACCAAGCATTTATTCACTTACTACAACAATGCAAGCAAGATGCAAAAAGAGGTGCTGGCTCCCCTGTGGTCCGTTTTTCCCTACAGAATGGCACTGGGCAACAGTCGAGTGGACGCAGCACAGATAGGGGAGGTTGTCTCACAACGGAGGAGCTCTGAACAAAAGCCTCCTTCTTCTTATGAACATGTCAGCTAGGAGAAGAAGGGCTAGGAGTAGAAATATACTGAATCAAAGTGGAGAAAAGTGCCTCAGTCAAGGCTTTCAGCAAGGAGGCTTCTGAATGGATGTACCTGTCTAGAAATGCAGATATTCAGGTGATCGTGGCTGGTCCAAGGGAGGCTAAGTTCTTTATTATTATTTTATTTATTTATTTTGAGACCGAGTTTCACTCTTTCACCTGGGCTGGAGTGCAGTGGCACGATCTCGGCTCACTGCAACCTCCGCCTCCCGGGTGCAAATGATTCTCCTGCCTCAGTCTCCCAAGTAGCTGGGACTACAGGCACATGCCACTACACCCGGCTAATATTTTGTATTTTTAGTAGAGATGGTGTTTCACCGTGTTAGCCAGGATGGTCTCAATCTCCTGACCTCGTGATCTGCCCTCCTCGGCCTCCCAAAATGCTGGGATTACAGGCGAGAGTCACCGCGCCCAGCCTGAGTTCTTGACTGCATCTCCCTCCAGAAAACTGCAATGCACTGGCTGTGCACCAAGTCTGGTGTGGGGAGGGTAGCTTTCCCACCCTGAGGCCTGCCGGACAAAGCCTTGTAACGGCTTCGAGTCAGGCCTGAAAGATCACACATAAGATTTTGGCCTGGAACCAGTCTCCTCAAAAACTCCACAGTCCAGCTGTGTTGGATGAGCATCAAGAATCAATCTGTATGCCCTGAATTCTCTCTGCAAGTCTGTTTTGAAAAGCAAGCCAGATCCTGACCATGGAGATTTGGCAGAGATGGTCATCAGGCACCCACTTTAACACCTCGCCGGCTTTCTATACAGACCCCTTACACTATGCTTCCTAACAAGCCCAGAACAACTGACTCCTCCACCCACTCCAAGTACCCACTAGGCTTGCACCATAACTAGCTTGCAACATAAAGGAAGTTCTCATCCTAAGGAAGTAATCAGTCAGACCAAAGAGCTGAATTTAAGAATGGTCAGATAGATACAGAGGTTCAAATACATCAAGAAAAATCTCTCTTTCTAATGTTTCTTTCCATTTTCCAACATGGGGTTTTCATCGTCGAGAGGCTCTTTCAACATGGCATCAAAGACAGCCACCAGCAGCCCATGCTCAACCTTACCCACCGGCAGCAATCTCAGAGAATAGTGTTGCTCTTTATCCACCAGTGACCAAAGCAAACTCAAAGACTGTGATTGGCTCCTCTAGGATCACATGTCCATCCTTGAGCCAATCACTTGGCAAGAAAGGCAGAGCCACATCATTTTCAACCCCACCAGAAATACATGAGAGGGAAGAGAGTTCCCAGAAGGAAGTAATGCTGAGTATACAAAAAAAATGGAACAACTGATAGAGCTTGATGTGAGGACATAACTTGGAAAACTTGTTTTAAAAAAATCTATTATGTTTGCTAATCCTTTTTTTTTTTAGGCCTGTTAAATAAGAGCATACATTACTTTTTAAAAAAATGGGTTTTGACCAGGTGCGGTGACTCATGCCTGAAATCCCAGCACTTTGGGAGGCCAAGGTGGATGGATCACTTGAGGTCAGGGGTTCAAGACCAGCCTGGCCAACGTGATGAAATTAAAAATACAAAAATTAGGCGGGTGTGGTGGCACACCCCTGTAATCCCAGCTACCTGGGAAGCTGAGGCATGAGAATCAGTTGAACCCGGGAATTCGGGGCTGCAGTGAGCTGAGATTGTGCCAGAGCACTCCAGCCTGGGCGACAGAGTGAGATTCTGTCTCAAAAAAACAAAACAAAAGAAATGGTTTTATCCCAGAATATTTTAATAGGAATCAAGCCACTAACTCAAAAGAGAGGTGAGAAGAAAGAGAAATTTCTCATCTGAGAATAGAAAAGACCCAGGTATTAGGTCTGGGATTTTACTCAGATCATTTCATTGAAGCCTTAGAAGGCAAGATGGGAAAACTGAAGCCCAACAAGATAAGGCACTTGCTCAAGAACCCAAAACTAGCAAGTAGCAGAACAGCTTTTGTACCCCAAGTCTATTCTCTCATGAAACACAATGTTGGTTTCTTACTATGACCGGTTGACTGTATTTCCACAATACAATCACATAAGTTCTCTCATTTGTCCTCACAACAGAAAATGAGGAATTTAAGGCAGCACTATTATAGCTGTTTTACAATACTTCCTCCAGGTCAGTCTCTAGAGCTATCACTGTGGGCCCAGCTACCAGGAAAAAGACTTAAGAGTATCCACAAGGAATTCTTGGCATCTCTGAACATCACACCATCCATTCGAGAGAGAAGGCACTGTCATTCCTGACTCCTCCCATTTTCTAGTGGTGTCTTTTACAAAGAAACAATATATTTCCTACACAGCTTTCTTCATTCCCCACTCATTTCCCATGGAAGCTCCCTGGAAGGCACTAGGAGAATGATCCCAGCCCGGTGCTATTCACGTCCCTAAGCACATAGCTTAGGGAAGTTCTGTTATGTGTACACATCAAAATTGAGTGTGTTCCCATATGTTCTCACTCATAGGTGGGAACTGAACAAAGATCACTGGGACACAGAGCGGGGAACATCACACACCAGGGCCGGGGCCTGTCGGGGGGTGGGGGGCTGGGGGAGGGATAGCATTGGGAGAAATACCTAATGTCAATGATGAGTTGATGGGAGCAGCAAACCATCATGGCACATGTATACCTATGTATCAAACCTGCACGTTGTGCAAACGTACCCTAGAACTTAAAGTATAATAAAAAAGAATTGAGTGTGTTCAAGTTGCCTATAAAACCAAACTAATTTAATCTATTTTATATAATGGCCCTTGGTATTCACCATTTGCTTCCAGTCATCAAGGAAGAAATATCGGGCAATGTAAAGAATTTCATCCTCAGAATCAAATACATGGTAGTTTGAATCCTGACTAGTATATCCAGCACATAGTAGGTATATATGTTACATTATTTTCTTTCTCCATCTGGAAAGTTTGATTCAAATGTAATATAGTAAAAGAAAACTTAAACTCGAAGCCAGAATATTTGTATCCATTCCTTCCTCGGCCATTAATTTACTCTGTGACCTTGTTAAGATGATGTAGCCTCAATGTTCCTTGGCTTCCTCATCCTTCAAATGGGAATAATAATGCCAGTCTAGCTTATCTCCAGATTATCGGGGGAATTCAATAAATGAATGTTCATGAATTCATTGTGAAAACTATAAAGAGCTACAGAAATACTAGGAATCACACTGGGCCATACTCCTCATCAATAATCTCTGGGGCAGCCTTTGGAGAGCAAGCACACTGGCAGAAAGAAATACAAAGTGGCTATTTCACTTTGCAAGGTCACTGCTGTGCTGTAAACATTGACAAGCCTGAAGAACATGGAGGTCAAATACCAGGGAAATCCTTCATGCAACAGAAGATTTTGTCAGCAGAACTGAGCAGAATACCAAGTCACAGACGGTTCCCTAAAAGCACACTTAACTCCCTGGTCAACATTTCGAAGCAATTTAGAAAAGTCTTCACAAACCATAGACTCCTAGATATTTAAACTTGGAAGAGAACCTCAGAAGTCATAAGTCCAAATGCTTCATTTTCCACTTGAGGAAACTGAGGCCTAGATTCACACAGCTAATTTAGTTTTTTCTTAGTTTTTTTTTTTTTTTTTTTTTGTTTTTTGAGACGGAGTCTCGCTCTGTCGCCCAGGCTGGAGTGCAGTGGCGCAATCTCAGCTCACTGCAAGCTCTGCCTCACAGGTTCACATCATTCTCCTGCCTCAGCCTCCTGAGTAGCTGGGACTACAGGCACCTGCCACCACGCCCAGCTAATTTTTTGTATTTTTAGTAGAGGCATGGTTTCACTGTGCTAGCCAGGATGGTCTCAATCTCCTGGCCTCGTGATCCCCCCACCTTGGCCTCCCAAAGTGCTGGGATTACAGGTGTGACCCACCGTGTCTGGCCTCACACAGCTAATTTTAAATCCACAGTTCTTTCTATGATGCCAAGTATCTCCCTGAAATACAAATAAGGAATGGAAAATTCTGAAAATCCCAATACATCTTGTTTAAGTAGAATTGCTACCACGCAGAGCCTCAACCTGTACTCCAGAGGTGGTTGTGCCTCTGTAGGATATGGAAATGGGGAAGAACAGTGGGCAGGATGCAGAAGCCCCACAGACAGCATAATTTATCAAATTAGTGTGGCATTTGAGGTACTTCAGATGAAAGTCACCACAGAAATGCTCATCTTTTCATGAAATAACTAAAAGAAATACTGTTTCACATTATAGTACACCTCACAAGATTTCTATTAAATTTCAAAGCTGCTCTGTTTAGTTAAAAGAGTTCAGCCTTTACTGAAATGACTGACTCCAGGGTTTTAACTTTCCTGTGGTACTTTTAATATGACTGTAATTTTTTTTTTCCCTCCAGGCTGGAAACAAGAGTTTTGTCATGGATGAGGTGTCACGGGAATGCAGGAGCCCTAGAATACAAGCATTGACTCAGCAAGGAGAAAGGAGTCTTCTTTTTCTTTATTTGTTGGAACACTATAATCTCATAAAAATAAGAAAACAGTTTTGTTCACCCACATGATTGTAGCTCACAGACGACATGTTCAAAAAACACGTGTGTGCATACAACTAGCTTGAGTTCAGAGCTCAGCCACCCTCTTCCTACCTACAAAGGAAACAAAACAGCTCCCAACCAGTCTCAGACCTGAAAAATAATTAGGAATAATGCCCCAGCTTTCATAAATAAGGTATGCTTGGATATGTTTTGTTGTCATTTGAATCACGTCCCCCTAAAAGAGGTGAAAATCCTCAGCCCCCAGTACCTAGTAATGTGACCTTATTTGGAAATAGGCTCATTGCAGATGGAATTAGTTAAGATTAGGTCAAAGTGGGGTAGATGGGCCCTTAATCTACTGTGACTGATGTCTTTATAAGGAGAAGAGACACAGAGACAGACACCCGGGAGAATGACATGTCTCAATGCCATGTGATGACAGAGGCAGAGAATGAAGCAAAGCAGCTGCAAGCCAAGGAATGCTGAGAATTGCTGGCAACACCAGAAGCTAAAAAAGAAAAAAAAACAAGCATGGAACAGATTCTCCCCTAGAGCCTTCAAAGAGAGCATAGCCCTACCAACACCATGATTTCAGACCTCTAGCTTCCAGACTATGAAAGAAGGCATTTCTATTGTGTTAAGCCACCCCCTTTGTGGTACTTTGTTACAGCAGCCCTCAGAAAATAATATACTTTCCGGGGACGAAATACCAGGACCAGGACAAGGACATGCAAAGGGAAAAGGGTGCAAAGCGACTCAGCCTGAATATTCAGTGCCTTCCTCTAGCGGCAGGCTGCGCAGTCAAACTCAGGTTTGAAAAATAGTCTCTTCTGTCATGTGGCTCTGGAGAAAGAGCAAAGCAGGAAGGCCACCTTTACTGCTGACCTAGCATCATAAAAATAATTAGCGAATTGCCACAAGGTGCTTCCGGAAGGTGATTCAGACACTGCTGCTGTTCAGCCTGAAAGAACAGCAGGAGTCGGCCAGCCAAGCTGCTAATGCATTACTTTCTGAGGAAACGACTGCGTTTATGAGCAAATATTACTCCAAATTGTTCTCACAGCAAAGAACATCTATTCCGTGCCAGGTACATCCATATTTGGCTCACAGAGAACAGCCTCAGGTGTGGAACAAAGGTCATGTGGGTCCCAGTAAGTGCATGTGACAGCTCCAATCCGGTTTCAAAGCCAGAGGGCGGCCAGTCTGCCTGCCTGGAACCAGGAAGCTCAATCATGCAGCTTCCCAGAAACAGACCATTATCCAGGAAGTTCAGTGCATGGAACCCAGACCCTCAAAGTTGGTCACTGTAGAGCTTCACAAGGCTATAAGCATTGAGAAAGTGAAAAAATAAGTACCTTGCTTTAAATATGTCTATTAAGATGCTCTTAAACTTGATCTCCAACTTCTCAACAAGTTCTAATAATCAAAAGCTCTCATTTTTTAATTTAAAACTCTCATTTTTAATTTAAACCAAGTATGTTTATTTTACACAAACATACACACACACACGTGTGTGTGTGTGTCTGTATATATGTAAGGGATCATTATTTGGCTATCACTTCAATTTTCACTTCCTATTATTCACTGAAAAGATAAAACATTGACCTCGAATGTAAGAACACCAGGGCAAGACAAATAGGATAAATGATGTTCCTTGCTACCTTGACATTCCAGACACCATGCTGAACTCTTCGGGTAGAATATGTCTTTCAATCCTTGCCCAAGCCTATGAGTTAGGGCCCTTTATTATTCCCAAATACAGATGAAGAATGAGGCTCAGATGATTTACACGAATGATCTAACCAAAGTCCCACAGCAGGTTCAGACAAAGCTGAGATTCAAGCACAGGTCTGTTTGCCATCAAAGTCTTTCCTCTTATCCACTGCACTACCTATACTGCGTCATCTTCCAAATGGAAAAGAATTCCAAACACTGGGTCTAATTTGTAATTCCAGCACCTCAGAGACATCTCTATCTACCTTTCCCAGAGCAGGTAAGGATTTATAAACTGTAAAATACTATGCTCCAACAATAAATACGTTTCTCTTTAGCCTTCTCTGTCTATGCTTGGCATGTGCCCAGCAGGAACTTTTTCTGCTTCAAGAGGATGTTGATACAGCATGGTTACTCTAGTTCATAATAATCTATTGAAAATTGCTGAAAGAGTAGATCATAAATGTTCTTACCACCAAAAAAAAATAATAACAATGCTAGGTGATGGATGTGTTCATTAGCTTGTTTGTATAAACATTTCACAATATACACAGATATCAAAACATCATATTGTACACCATAAATATTTAGAATTTTTATTTGTCAATTATATCTCAGGAAAGCTGGGAAAAGAGAGAGAGAAAAGAAAGGGAAGAAAAAAATGAAAGGAGGGAAAGAGGTAAGGAAAAGAGAAAGGAGGGGGAGAGAACGAGTTAACAAAACTAAAAACAAAAAAGGAGTATTTTGAGCAAAGCCAGTGGGGTGGGTGATCCACATAAGGCAGGCAGCATGAGCAGCCATTGGTTCTTAAGATGAGATTGGTTGCAAGGGGAGGAAGCACAGAATGAAGTAGACTCTGTACCCAACCAATGTGGGAACATAAGAGCAACAGAAGTCACTAGACAGCGATGGTAATGAAAGCAGCACAGTCAGAGTGCAAAAGCATCCTTTTTCTCCCTTGTGAGGGTCTATAAACCATGGGAAGAAAAAACAATGGGAAGAAAAACTGAAAGCTATGAAGGAAAAGAACTCATTCAGAATTGCTGGAGTTCTCTCCCCTCTCCTTTGGGACATATGAAATGTCTCACTCACCTGCTTTTAAATCAAAAACAGAGAACATTATTCAATAAGTGCCACAAATAGTTAAACAGATCATGCAGCAGCCATAGATTGAAATAGTATGCCTCCATCAAAAGTCATATTTTTAAGAATATTTAATGCCATGATGAAGCAGCTACATTGTCTGGGGTATATACCCTGGGGTTCATTGTCACCTGCCGGGAAAATTTTGGACACGGACATACGTGAGGAGTTTAGGAGTGGAGGTTTAATAGGCACAAGAGAAGAGAGAGAGAAAAAAAAAAACAGCTCTCTCTATAGAGAGAGGTGTCTCCGAGTGGAAAAGACTGACTGGCCAGGGCCAGGCGCGGTGGCTCACGCCTGTAATCCCAGCACTTTGGGAGGCCGAGACGGGCGGATCACGAGGTCAGGAGATCAAGACCATCTTGGCTAGCACAGTGAAACCATGTGTCTACTAAAAATACAAAAGTTAGCCGGGCGTGGTGGCGGGTGCCTGTAGTCCCAGCCGGTCGGGGGGCTCAAAAGAACTCCGTCTCAAAAAAAAAAAAAAAAAAAAAACTGTCTGACTGATCAGACGTGCTGGATTTTATAGTCGGGTTTGAGGAGGCAGTGTCTGATTTACGTAGGGCTTACAGATTGGTTCGATCACGTATGACATTTACATAGTGTGTGGGAAAGGCTGGTGGCCCCATCCTAATCTTATTATGCAAATAAATTATCCTTGGCCGGCCCATCTTGTCTGCTCCTTACTGTTCACGTGGCTGGCAGACAAAGAAAGATGGAGCTGCCGTCTTAAACATGTCCAGTACCTAGTTCCTGCTGGCATTCACCTGTGCAAGCTCCCAGCTTGCTTGTTTATGTCTGTAGCTCGATTTTACAGGCTGCTCTTTGTTAGAAAATAATTTGGGGCTGCTTTTCATTAAAAAGAAAAGCCTTACCGAGGACTTCCATACCCTCACATCTGCCCAGTGATTTCTTTTTAACTCCTGTATCAATGAGACAATACTAACAAGAAAAAATTAAGCATAAAAAACAGGATCAAATGTGCCCTTACAGTAGAATCCTATTTCTTTAAAATAAATGTTATTTATTCAGCAGACATTCAAATGTCTGCTCATTTGAATGGAAAAGAGACTGAAAGGAAATATACCCAAATTGTTAATAGTGGTTATCACTGGGTGAAGACATAAGTGGTTTTTATTTTTTCTTTACAGTCTCTGTATTTTTGAACATCTTTTACAATGGCCATGAAATATTTTATAATATGACAAAAAATAACATTTTTAAATACTTTTGGTAAATGCTAAATAAAAATATTTGGGTGGTGAATCCAAAGAGCCAAGTTTCCATTCTGACTGCTTCAAACCCCTTTTCCACTCTATGCCTCAGTTTCCTCATCTGCAAAACCCAGGGTTTGCTCTTAATATCTAGGGTTTGGTGCTTCCATTTTTCACTGTGACCAATTAGAGAATGTAAGTGAGAGGAAGAAATGTGGAAAAAAAATTGAAGGGAGAGGGGATGGGAAGGATTCCAACAGAGAAAAGAAAAGGAATGCTAAGAAAAGAGGTGTGAACTCAGAAGTTTTTGAGGTGAATGCTGATTGTAAGAGACTGCATGCTGTTCATCAGGGCTCTGTGTTTAAAACTCCTGGTACTTCGAACCTTTGATTAGTTACAGATCTTCATCTGCTTTAATTATTAAACCTTCAGACATCTTGTGGAATAGTTTCTTCATACAAGTCCACCAGGATAGAAATTAATCTCTAGGCTAAAGCAGAAGTGACTAAGAATGTGATGAAATCAAACTGAAATCTGGATCAAGTGCTCCAGGCCAGAAATGACTCACTCTTGAAATAAAGCAATTATTTGTGTTATCTGCCCAATTCACCTTTAGCCCTTGGTTTATGTGGAAAACAATTCAGTTAAAGATGGTACCGATTAACTCTAGTTTACCAAACACTCAGAGGTCTCTTCTTTCCACACCCTTAGGCACTACATAGTGACTTGTGGACAAAACTTTCCTCTTATCTAAACTGATGACTACCAAAGCCTCAATATTCCCAGAGGCACAATGTGGGAAACTGTAATTTTCACTCTACTGATAAAATTAAGATCTCCATATTCTGTCTCTCTTATGTGCCTTACAGCATTCAACTGTTTGAAACATAGAATACATTCAGTAAATATCTTAACTCTAGGATAATTATGATATTCCAAGCCTAGAGAACCTCATGGAAAATAAGAAGGCCATCAAAATTAGGGAACACGGTATGCAGATCTTTAGTTAGAAGCCATGAAATGACTGGACCATTGTAGTATCTGAAAAAAAAATATTTTCAATTTCTTATTTGTACAGACTGCTTTAGAGTTTACAATTATATATAACTTTGGAGTAGGCAGTACTGCATTAATTTTCCAAATTTACAGGGGCCATGCGAATTTCAATAATAGATTCAGGGAGGTTTAAGGCTGAATCCCCCTCTTGTAAGATTTTGCTTATTTCTGTGATAGGCACTGAGTGAAGTGTTGAGAAAGCAGGTTCTGGGGCCAGATTAAAATTATGACTCTGGGTTAAAATTCTGATTCTGTCAAGTACCAATTATTTAACTTCTATGTGCCTCAATTTTCTCATGTGTTAAATTGGGGAGTGATGGTGGTACTACATAGGGTCATCATGAAAATAAAATAAAAATAGGGCAGTAGCGAGACTAATAAAGTAGAAAAGAGAAGATCCAAATAAACACAATTAGAAATGGCAAAGGTGATGTTACCACTGACCCCCCAAAAATAAAAATAACCATCAGACACTATTATGTACACAAACACATACACAAACTGGAAAACCTAGAAGAGACAGATGAATTCCTGGACACATATGCCCTCCCAAGACTGAACCAGGAAGAAAATGATTCCCTGAACAGACCAATAATGAGCTCCAAAATTGAATCAGTAATAAATAACGTACCAACCAAAAAAAAGCCCAGGGTCAGATAGAATCCTAGCCAAATTCTACCATATGTACAAAGAAGAGCTGGTACCATTCCTGCTGAAACTATTCCAAAAAATTGAGGAGGAAGGATTCCTCCCTAACTCATTATATGAGACCATCATCATCCTGATACGAAACCTGGCAGAGACACAAACACAAAAATAAAACTTCAGGCCAATATCCTTGATGAACACGGATGAAAGAATCCTCAATGAAATACTTGCAAACTGAATTCAGCAGCACATCAAAAAGCTAATTCGCCATGATCAAGTAGGCATCATTCCTGGGATGGAAGGTTGCTTCAACACATGCAAACCAATAAATGTGATTCATCACATAAACAGAACTAAAGACAAAAACCACATGATAATCTCAATAGATGCAGAAAAGCCTTTAATAAAATTTAACATCTCTTCATAGTGAAAACCCTCAATAAACTAGGTACTGAAGGAACATACCTGAAAATAATAAGCGCCAGCTATGACAAACCCACAGCCAACACCATGCTAAATGGGCAAAAGCTAGAAGCATTCGCCTTGAAAACCAGCACATGACAAGGATGCACTCTCTAATCACTCCTATTCAACAGAGTATTGGAAGTCCTGGCAAGGCAATCAGGCAAGAGAAAGAAATAAAGTGCATGCAAATAGGAAGAGACAAGTCAAACTATCCCTGTTTGCCAACAACATGACTCTATGTCTAGAAAGCTCCATAGTCTCTACCGAAAAGCTCCTTCAGCCAATAAACAACTTCAGCAAAGTTTCAAGATACAAAATCAATGGACAAAGGTCACTAGCATTCCTATACATCAACAACAGCCAAGCCGAGAGCCAAATCAGGAATGTAATCCCATTTACAATTGCCACAAATAGAATAAAATACCTGGTAATACAGCTAACCAGGGAGGTGAAAGATCCCTACAGTGAGAACTACAAAACACTGCTCAAAGAAATCAGAGATGACACAAATAAATGGAAAAACATTCCATGCTCATGAATAGGAAAATCAATATCCTTAAAATGGCCATACTGCTCAAAACAATTTACAGATTTAATGCTATTTCTATCAAACTACCAATGACATACTTCACAGAACTAGAAGAAAAAAAACTATTCTGATATTCAAGTGGAACCAAAGCAGAGGCCAAATAACCAAGGCAATCTTAAGCAAAAAGAACAAAGCTGGAGGAATCATGTCACCCAAGTTCAAACTATAGTACAGGGAATATAGTAACCAAAACAGCACGGTACTAGCACAAAAACAGACACATAGACCAATGGAACAGAATAGAGAGCCCAGAAATAAGGCCACCCACCTACAGCCATCTATCTTCAACAAAGCTGACAAAATAAGCAATGGGGAAAGGACTCCCTATTCAATAAGCAGTGCTGAGACAACAGGCTAGCCATATGCAGAAAATTGAAACTGGACCTTTTTCTTACACCATAAGCAAAAATTAACTCAAGATGAATAAAGATTTAAGTGTAAAACCCAAAACTATAAAAACCCTGCAGGACAACCTAGGCATTGCCGTTCTAGATATAGAAATAGAAAAATATATCATGACGAATATGCCAAAAGCAATCATGACAAAAGCAAAAAATGATAAATGGGATTTAATTAAACAAGAGCTTCTGCGCAGTAAAAGAAACTATCAACAGAGTAAATAGACAACCTACAGAACAGGAGAAAAATTTTGTAAACTAGGCATCTGACAAAGGTCTAATATCCAGCATCCATAAAGAACTTAAGCAAATTTACAAGCAGAAAACGACCCCATTAAAAAGTGGACAAAAAACATCAACAGACACTTTTCAAAAGAAGACATACATGTGGCCAGCAAGCATATGAAGAAAAGCTCAATATCACTGACAGTAGAAGGGCAAATAAAAACCACAATGATATACCATCTCACACTAGTCAGAATGGCTATTACACAAAAGTCAAAAAATAACATACTGGCAAGGTTGCAGAAAAAAAGGAACACTTATACACTGTTGATCAGAGTGTAAGTTAATTCAACCATTGTGGAAAGCAGTGTGGCAATTCCTCAAAGAGCTGAAAACAGAACTACCATTCAACTCAGCAATCTCATTACTGAGTATATAACCCAAAGGAAGATAAGTCATTCTACCATGAAGATACATGCACAGGAAAGTTCATTGCAGCACTATTCACAATAGCAAAGACATGGAATCAACCTAAATGCCCATCAAAGACAGATTGGATAAAGAAAATGTGGTAAATATACACTATGGAATACTATGCAGCCATAAAAAAGAGTGATATCATGACCTTTGCAGGAACATGCATGGAGCTTGAGGCCATTATCCTTAGCAAACCAGCACAGAAACAGAAAACCAAATACCACATGTTCTCACTTGTAAGTGAGAGCTAAATGATGAGTACTCATAGGAACAAAGAAGGGAACAACTGACACTGGGACCTATTTGAGGGTGGAGAGGAAGAGGAGGGAGAGGATCAAAAAAAATAACTATTGGCTTAGTACCTGAATGACGAAATAATCTGTACAACAAACCCTTACAACATAAGTTTACCTATCTAACAAACCTGTACATGTACCCCCGAACCGAAAATAAAAGTTAAAAAGAAGAAAATCAAATAATTAAGCTCTTTTTCTAGTCCCCGGCATAGTCCCTGAAATTGTTTTAGGGAAATGGAGTAATCACCAACACCTATTTGATTACAGGCACGTGCTATAGTCTGAATGTTTGTCTCCCCTCAAAATTCATGTATTGAAATCCTAACTGCCAACCTGATAGTATTAGGAGTTGTGGCCTTTAGGGAGGTGATTAGGTCATGAAAGTAGAACCATCATTAATGAGATTAGTGCCCTTATAAAACAAGCCCAAGGAAGAACATTCATCCCTTTTACCATGTGAGGACACAGCAAGAAGTTGGCAGTCCGCAATCCAGAAGAGGGTTTTCACCAGAATCCAACCATACTGGCACCCTGATCTTGGACTTCTTAGCTTCCAGAACTGTAATAAATTTTCATTGTTTATAATCTACCCAGTTTACATTATGGCAGCTTAAATGGGCTAAGACAACATGCTTATAATTTACCCCTCCACCTAGATCCTAAAAATTTGGGAAGACTTACAATAAAGGCTGGTCAGTGTGATTATTATTTATATCAGAAAGTAGCTGAACCAAAATGCCTTTCAACAGGACAATAGACAAATTAAAGTATATTGATACAGTGGAATATTATTCAGCAATTGAAAAGAATACTGCTAGGTAACAGTAGGGCTGAACACACACATAGTGTTACATAACAGAAGCCAGATGCAAAAGAGTACATAAAGTCTGACTCCATTAAATGAAGTTCAAAACCAGGCAAAGTTAATCAATGATGATTAAGGTCAGAATTGTGAGGACTAGGATGTCCCATTGTTCTGTTTTGCCCAGAACTTTCCCAGTTTTAGCACTGAAAGTCCCACATTCCAGGAAACCCCTCAATCCTAGGCAACTCCTGTCTCAGGCAAACTGTGATAACTGTTCCCCCTAGTGATTTCCCCAGAAGTGGAGGTTAGAGACTGGGAAGGATCACAGGGGAAACTTCTGGTGGAGAGTGGCATGGTTAGAAATGTAGAATTTGATTTAGGAGGTGGTTTGCATGCTGTATACGTGTCAAATTCATCGTGGATAAAAGTGCTCATCAAAGATTAAAGCACCTTACTCACTTTATGGTATGTATGATATTACTCATTTAAAAATAAGAAAGGACCTGGGCCTTAAAAGGGTGAGCAGTTGCAGGAATGAGAGGGCCAACAGTGGAGGAGATGGGCACCACAAAGAGGCAGTTTCTCAGGCTCCCAGTGGATCCTTTCATCTCTACCTTCTCTGACTTTCTCTCACATCTGACCACTGGACTCCACGATCTGGCACCAGACTTGTTCTCAAGGAAGGAAGACTAGTTAAAGGATCTGGAATTCGGCAATCCATGGCTTTTGATTCGTGGTCCAATCCAGTTGTGCACCCTGACAGCAGCACCCCACCCACAAAGCCTCTGGAGCTAAACCCCATCCAGTCAGGGAATCCAGGGCCACCTACTACACTAGCCAACACTCACTTCCTCTGCCCCCATTTTCTCTGGCTTCAGTCATCTTTTCATAGGCCTGGTTTCCACCTCTGCCAAGCCCCTTCAGACTGACGCATCAGTCAAGCTGTTTGGCTCTTTTAAGCTGGCTTCACTCCTGGAAGCTTCTGGAAGAAAAGGAATATGATCTCCAAATCCAGTATACCTAAACATGACCAGCACCACCACAGTCACTAAATAAATTTCCTTGTGGTCTTGAGCATCCAGCCCCCATCCTCCTCCTTCCTTCAAAAAATTGGGCCCAGAGTGCTAGCAAATATTTGGCATACATGTCTCCAATCCACCTGGACCCCTAACAGACATCACTAATCAATGCTGACTCTTCCATCTGAGCATGGGTTGAGGTCTTTATCCTCAGGTACGCAAGGCTTCCTGTGTGATTCATGAATGACAGAAGATGAGACCTATTTGTTATCACCACACTGGGTTGCAAATTTACAGAGAGACTTTCTTGGTTTTGTGCCAAAGGCATAGATGATATCTCTACTCTAGCCAGTCTATCTGCTACTCAGAGATGACCTGGACACCCCCCACTCAGCTGCACTAAATGAATTTGGCCATTCCTCCATGCAGTAGGTCTGGTCCTGACAACTCCAGATCTGATCTGCTCTACTACCTAGTGAATGTTAATTTGTCATTGAAATAGTGGCAAAGAGAAGAATAATCTTCCTCTTGTTCTTTGCTTTTTTGCTATTTATATTATTTTTATTGAGGTACTGATATCAACAATATACATTGATCTTAGGTGTTCAGTTGGATGAGTTTTGACAATTGTATACTGTCACGTAACTGCCACCCAAAACAAGACAGAACATTCTTCATCCCCTCAGAATTTCTATTGCTGGTGGGACATTTCTTATCACGGTGAAAAGCCAACGAAAAGTTATCCTTCCATTTCCTTTATGTGGATGGGTTCAGATTCCTAGATGCTTAAATTTCACTCCTGCAAGGGACTACTCCAACTCCAGCTATAATCTCAAACAGCATCTTGTAATTTTCTGTCTAAAACAAAGAAAACTCCATTCCACTTCTGTTCCTGAACTATTGAGTTTTATCTCCCCAGGCTTTGTTGACCTTCTAAAAGTTTTTATATGTTTTCTTATATCCTGGCTCCTCCACTTATCTTATTTATTGAAGTATCAGTTTTTCAGAAT
This sequence comes from Nomascus leucogenys, assembly GCF_006542625.1. NCBI lineage: Eukaryota > Metazoa > Chordata > Mammalia > Primates > Hylobatidae > Nomascus > Nomascus leucogenys. The sequence continues at coordinate 71,430,088 of NC_044400.1, forward strand.
AGACTGTGTAAGACCTTTTATAGCATTGCACAGCAATCTTGTATATTAGGTATCTTGTGGGAGGGCTGTAAACTCAGAAGATTGTGTTAGATATAGTCTTGTGGCTGCTGTAATATTTTTCTTGTGTCTTCTTCTCCATAATATTATACATTATTAGAGTCTATGACTTAAAATCAATTTTTGTCAACTTAAAAGATGTGTCATACACTCCACATAACAGTTTTTTACTACTCCAAATTTGTATCAACTTCATCAACCCAGAGAAAAGAGAAGTGTTTATTATGAATTTTTTAAATTAAGGTAAAATTAACATATAATAAAGTACATGGATTTTAAGTATATAATTCAATGAACTTTGGCAAACGTATATACCTATGTTACCACCATTCCAATAAGGGCATAGATCATCTTACCATTGCAGAAAACTCCACCTCTCCCATTCCAGTCAGTCACACCCTAAAGAAGCAAACATTGTCTTAATCTCTACTACCATAGCTGTTTAGCCCATTCTAGAACTATGTGTAAATGGAATCATATAGTATGTCCTTTTTTCTGTCTAGTATCTTTCCATGAACATCATGTTTTTGAGATTGACCTATGTTGTTTTGTTTATCAGTATTTTGTTCCTTTATATTGCTGAAGAGGATTCAGCGATACTGAATCTACAGCAATGTGTTTATTCTTCTGTGGAAGGATATTTAGGCAGTTTTCCAGTTTGGGCTATTATTAATAAAGCTGCTATAACAATTTTATAAAACTGTGCATTATAATATTATTTATAATAGCTAAAAACCAGAAATGACTTGAATATTCAGCAATAAGGGATTAGTTAAAACAGTATACAGTAATACAAAAAAAACTGAAATCATTAAAAATTACATTGCTAAAAATTCTTTGTGGAATGAAAAATATAATAGAAGGTTTAAGGGGAAAAATAGAATGCAAAATAGTTTTTGCAGTATATTCTCAACTCTGTTAAATATATATGTATGTATCCATAAATATATATCTATTTTATGACAATATAGCAAAATATTAATGAAAAAATGAAATGTGGCAAAGAATTATGAACTGCCTCCCACTATTAATAAGGTAGTCATTTCACCAGATAATGTAGAATGTGCCAGGTTCTGTTGTTCTACGTATTGTCAATCTCTGTGCCTAAGCAAGTTAAAAATAAATCATTTCCAGGTATTCTCATGTGCTAGCCAGCAGTGACCTCGACAGCATAAATGTGAAAGATATCTAACTTGACTCATCCAGAAGGAGACACACATAGGCATGAGTGTGAAGGAAATAGTTATGAAAACCTGTCCCTGCCATTTCTGCAGTCTCAATGCAGTGGCTTTTTTTGGACCCTTATTACTTCTCACCTGGATTATTTCAGTTGACTTCTACCTAGTCCCCTGCCACTGATCTCCCCCTACCTCTTTCCTTCATACCACTGACAATGTGATCTTTCTAAATTATTCTCTGATCAAAGAACTTCCTATGTAATTCTGAAATGGCTTCCCCATGTCTGCAGAATGATGGCCACACTCAAACATGCTGTTAAAGGCTCTCCATGGAGCAGCACCTACCTCTTTGTCACTTCTAATTCTATACCCAAGTGTTTCCTCCTGTCATTCTTCAGACCATGCCCAAAACCAGCAGGTCCAGATTACGTGGGGTCAGTTAGAAACCAAAAACAGAGGTGGGGTTCAAAAGACCAGTATGTAGACTTTAGTAGTTGCTTTGCATTCTGCCCAAAAAAGGCACCATACCAGAGAAACTAACCAACAGCATCACGCTGCAAGAAACATGGTCCACAAGTCTTCCAGGTTTGTCCTAGCCAGCTTCCCCACAAAGCCTGGGGTGCTCTTTTTAACTTTTCTCCTGTCAAGAGGCAACTGCTGGTCAGCAATCACCCACAGAGGGAGCATCTGTCCCTTCTCAATCCTAGCAGTGGAGAGGTGATCCAATTAAGTCCTGGTGCTTGCATTAAGTCTTCCTCATTAAGGGAGGTCTACATCTGGAAGAAAAATGATGAAACCTATCATCACAAAAACAAAGGAAAATAGAAAACACACTAGTAGGTCAGACACACAATTTAGAAAGAGAAAGAAGCCAAATGTTAGTACTACAGAAAACCACCAAACTGCAATGAAACAAGAGAGAAATAAAGGAACAAAGGGTATTCAAAACAACAAGAAAGTCACCAAACTGTGGTGGTAGATTATAATAGAGAAAGAAAGGAACAAATGATAATCAAAACAATCAGAAAACAATTCACAAAATGACAGAAATAAGTCATCACCTACAAATAATAACCTTGAATATAAATGAATTACAATCCCATTTAAGAGATACAAACTAAATGAATTTAAAAAATTATCCAAGTATATGCTGACTACAAGAAACTTACTTCACCTGTAAAGACAGATACAGACTGATAATAAAGGAATGGAGAAAGATATCACGCAAGTAGAAACCAAAAGCTAGCAGAAGTAGCTATACTTATATCAGGTAAAACTGAATTAAGTCAAAAGCAGTTAAAAAAACAAAAGACAAGGAAGGTCATATTATAATGATAAAGGATTCAATTAAGCAATATAATATAACAATTCTCAATATATATGCACCCAACACTTAAGCACCCAGATATATATAGCAAACATTATTAGATCTAAAGGGATACACTACAATGCAATAATATTTGGGAGCCTTAACACTCCACTGTCAGCATTAGACAGATTATCTAGACAGAAGATCAACAAAGAAACACTAGATTTAAAGTGCAATTTAGACCAAATGGACCTAACAGACATTTACAGAATGTTTTAAACAAACCTGCAGAATATACATTCTTCTCATCAACACATGGAACATTCTCCAAGATAGACCGTATGTTAGGCCACAAAACAAGTCTCAACAAATTTAAAAAATTGAAATTATATCAAATATCTTCTCAGACCACAGTGAAATAAAACTAAAAATCAATAACAAGAAGAACTTAGAAATTATATAAACACATGGAAATTAAACAATTTGCTCCTAAATAACTATTGGGTCAGTGATGAAATTAAAAAGGAAAATCTTAAATTTCTTGAAAAAAATATTAAAAGACAACATACCAAAACCTATGGGAAATGGCAAATGCAATGCTGAGATGGAAGTTTAAAGCAATAAACACCCACATCAAAAAAGCAGAAAGATTTCAAATAACCTAATGGTGCACCTCAATGAACTAGAAAAGAAAGAACAAGTCAAACTCAAAATTTAAAAGAAAGCAATAATAAAGGTCACAGTAGAACGAAACAAAATAGACACTAAAAAAATACAAAGGATCAACAAAATAAAAGTTGGTTTTTTGTAAAGATAAACAAAATCAATAAACTGCTAGCTAGACTAACCAAGAAAAGAGAGAAGACCAAAATAAAATCAGAAATGAAAAAAAAAGATGCATTGCAACTGATACCACAGAAATACAAAGGATCATCATAACTACTATAAACAACTATACACTAACAAATTGGAACACCTAGAGGAAATGGGACACATACAAACTACCAAGATTTAACCATGAAAAAGTCAAAAATCTGAACAAACCAATGATGAGTAATAAGACTGAATAAAATGTTTCCCAAAAAAGAAAAGCCCAAGATAGCTTTACTACTGAATTCTACCAAACTTACAAAGAAGAATTAACACCAATTATCAAGTTATTCCAAAAAATTGAAGAGAAGGGAATTCTTTCTAAATCATTCTATGAGACCAGCATTACCCTGATACCAAAATCAGACAAGGACACAAGAAAAAGAGAAAACTACAGGCCAATATCTCTGATGAACATAGGTTCTAAAATTTCAGCAAAATACTAGTAAATCAAACCCCACATATATCAAAAAGATAATAGGCCATGATCAAGTGGGATTTATCCCAGAGATGCAAGGATGGTTCAATATATGCAAATTAATAAATGTGATACATCATATCAAAAGAATGAAGTAGAAAACCAATAAGATGGTATCAATAGATGCAGAAAAAACATTTGATAAATTCAATATCCTTTCATGACAAAATTATTGACAAATTAGGTATTAAAGGAACATAACTCAATATAATGAAGGCTGTGTATGACAAACCCACAGGTAACATCATACTGAATGGGGAAAAGCTGAAAGCCTTTCCTTGAAGAACTGGAAAAAGATGAAGATACTTATTTTCACCACTCCTATTTAACATTGCACTACAAGTCCTAGCCAAAGCAATCAGACAAGAGAAATATAAATTGGGAAAAAAAAAAGGAAGCCAACATGTCCCTATTTGTGGATGACATGATGTTATAGAGAGAAAAACCTAAGAATTCCAACATAAAAACTCTTAGAACTGATAAAAGAATTCAGAAAAGTTGCAGGATACAGAATCAACATAAAAAATCAGTAGTCTTTCCATACACTCATAATGAACTAGCTGAAAAAGACATTTAAAAAGCAATTCATTTACAGTAGCAACAACAACAAAAAAAAATACCTAGGAATAAAGGTAACCAAAGAGGTGAAAGACCTCTACAAGCACAGCTATGAAACACTATTGAATGAAATTGAAGACCCAACAAATGAAAAGACAGCCCATGCTCAGAGAACAGATGAATTAATATTGTTAAAATGTGCAAACTACCAAAAGCAATCAACAGATTCAATACAATCCCTATCACAATACCAATGGCATTCTTCACAGAAATTAAAAATAGTAATAATTCTAAAGTGTGTATCAAACCATAAAAGAGCCCAAATAGTCAAAGCAATCCTAAGCAAAAATAACAAAGCTGGAGACATTGCACTACCTGACTTTGAAATAAACTACAAAACTATACTAACCAAAACAGCATGGCACTGGCTTAAAAACAGACACAAAACCAATGGAACACATTAGAGAACCCAGAAATAAATCTACAGATGTACAGCCAACTGATTTTCAACAGAGGCACCAAGAACATGCATTTGCAAAATGACATCCTTTTCAATAAATGCTGCTGAGAAAAATGGATATCCATATGCAAAAGAATGAAAACTAGATGCCTATCTCTCACCACATACAAAAAAATCAACTGACCTGGGGTCACGAGTTCAAGACCAGCCTGGCCAACATGGTGAAACCCCGTCTCTAATAAAAATACAAAAAATTAACTGGGCGTGGTGGCGGGTGCCTGTAATCCCAGCTACTCAGGAGGCTCAGGCAGGAGAATCGCTTGAGCCCAGGAGGCAGAGGTTGCAGTGAGGCGAGATCTTGCCATTGCACTCCAGCCTGGGCGACAAGAGCAAAACTCCATCTCAAAAAAAAAATCAACTCAAAATTGATTAACGGCTTAAGCGTAAAGCCCAAAACTATAAAATTACTAAAAGATAGCACAGCAAAAATGCTCTAGGACAGGAGTTTCCAACCCCTAGGCCATGAATCAATACCAGTCCTTCGCCTGTCACAAACCAGGTGGGCAGCAGGCAAGTGAGCATTACTGCCAGAGCTCCACTTCCCATCAGATCAGCTGCAGCATTAGGTTCTGATAAAAGCATGAACCCTATTGTGAACTGTGCATGTGAGGGATCTAGATTGCGCACTCCTTATGATAATCTAATGCACCCTCCCAACCCCTGCCACCGCAGGTCCGTGGAAAAATTGCCTTCCATGAAACTGGTCTCCGGTGCCAAAAAGGTTGAGACATTGATCAGGGCAAAAATTTTATGGCTAAGACCTCAAAAGCGCGAGAAATAAAAAGCAAAAACAGACAAATGGGGCTATATTAAACTAACTTCTGCACAGCAAAGGAAACAATCAACAGAATAAAGGGATAATCTTTTGAATAGGAGAAAATATTTCCAAACTGTGTATCTGACAAGGGACTACTTTCCGGAATATGAAAGAAACTCAAACAACTCAACAATAAAAAATAATAATAATCTCATTAAAATGTGAGTAAAGGGTCTTAATAGACATTTCTCAAAAGAAGACATACAAATGGGCAACTCACATTTTAAGATGCTTAACATCACTAATCATAAGGGAAATGCAAATCAAAACCATGATGTGATATTCCCAGTTAGAATGGCTATTATCTGTCAATTATTAAAAAGTCAGAAAATAACAGATGCTGGCGAGGTTGTAAAGAAAAAGGAATGCTTATACACTGTTGGTTGGAGTTTAAGTTAGTTCTGCCATTGTGGAAGACAGTGTGCTGATTATGCAAGGATCTAAAAACACGAATACCATTCAGCTCAGCAATCCCATTACTCAGTATATAACCAAAGGAATATAAAGTGTTCTATTATAAAGATACAGGAACGTGTAAGTTCATTGCAGCACTATTTGCAATAGCAAAGGCATGGAATCAACCTAAATTCCCATCAACAATAGACTGGATAAAGAAAATGTGATTCTTACACAACATGGAATACTATGCAGCCATAAAAAAGAATGAGGTCATGTTCTTTGCAGGGACATGGATGGAGCTGGAGGCCATTATCCTTAGCAAACTAACACAGGAAAAGAAAAGCAAATACTACATGTTCTCACTTACAAGCGGGAGCTTAATGATGAGAACATATGGACACATAGAGGGGATCAACACACACTAGGGCCTATTAGAGGGTGGAGGGTAGGAAGAGGGAGAGAATTAGGAAAAATAACTAATGAGTACTGGCTTAATACCTAAGTGTTAAGTAATAATCTATAAAACAAACCCCCATAACATAAGTTTACCTTTGTAACAAACCCGCACATGTACCCTGAACTTAAAATAAACGTTACATAAAAATAATCGCTATTATTAAAAAGACAAAAAGTAACAAATGCTGGTAATAATGCAGAGAAATGGAAACTCTTCTACACTGTTGGTGGGAATATAAATTAGTATAGCCATTAAATAAAATAATATGGAGGCTCCTCAATAACTAAAAAGAGAGCTACTAGCTGATCCAACAATGCCACTACTGGGTATTTATCCAAAAGAAACGAAATAAGTATATCAAAGGGATACCTGCACCCCCATGTTTATTGCAACACTATTCACAATAGTCAAGATATAGAACCAACTTAAGTATCTATCAATGAGTGTATGGATAAAGAAAGTGTGGTATATATATACACAATGGAGTACTGTCAAGCTATAAAAGAGAATGAAATTCTGTCATTTGCAGCAACATGGTTAGAACTGGGGGTCATTGTATTATGTCAAATAATCCAGGCACCAAAAGACAAATACCAAGTTTTCACTCACATGTAGGAGCTAAAAATACTGATCTCATAGAGGTAGAGAGTAGACTGAGCGTTACCAGAGGCTAGGAATGATGTGGGGTGGTGACAAAAAGAGGTCAATAATGAGTACAAGCACATAGTTATGTAGAAAGAATAAGTTCTAGTGTTCAAAACACAATAGGGTGATTATCATTAACAATAATAGATTGTATATTTCAAAATAGCTAGTAGAGAAGAAATGTTCTCAACACAAAAAAAGGATAAATGTTTGATATGGTGGGTAGGTAAACTAAATACTATGGTTTGATAATTACACATTGTATGCATGTATCAAAATATCACATATGCCCGCATAAAAAATGTACCCATATTATGTATCAACTAGTAAACAAAGTCTTCCCCAGACTAGGAGGCAACAACAGGTTAGTGATTAGCCACAGAAGGAGCATCTGGTCTCACCCAACCCAGGTTGCTAAGTAATGACCACCAATCCATGGTGCTCTGCTTATGCCTACCTAGGCTGGGAGGCAAGCTCAAGTCTACACATAAACTGGGGCGCATAGCCTTTGGCCCTGCCCACTCCATGTGGTTGAGCATCAATCCCAGAGGCTTCACCCAGCCTTACAGCCAAGCACATAGCCCTGTCCAACTACAGATTCCAAATAACAGCACTGCCCAGCCAGGAAGACAACCTGCCCAATAAGCAACCCTGTCCCAGCAGAGATTAGCACAAAGCCCAGGCAATAGTTCCACCTCACTACAGAGTCTGGCCAGTGTTCTCACCAGACCATGGAGCACAATAAACAGTACCAATCAACTTTAGAACACAGAAAGCAACCAAGCCCAACTAGAGAGCTTGACACCAAGGACTGCTTTCCTTAGATTGCTACTAGTGGCCTATCCAGAATTTCAGGCTAGGCTGAACAGTAAAGGTCTATCACCACCAAATAATACCTGCAAAGGCCAAAAGTGGTGGTCACCTCTTAAATGACCAGACATCAATGACTGGACATAAACATTATTAAAAAATCAGAGAAACACAACACCACCAGAAGAAACATATATCTGCAGAGGATATGGAGATCTATGAAATGATTAACAAAGAATTCAGAATAATTATTTCAAGGAAGTTCAGAAAATGTCAAGAAAATATGGATAGAAAATTAAATAAAATTTGGAAAATTACTTATGAGAAGCTTGACAATGAAATAGAAATAACAATAAAACAAATAGAAATCCTAGAAACAAAGAATACAATAACTGAATTTAAAAATTCATTGGAAGCTTCAATAGCAGAAGTGATCAAGCAGAAGAAACAATCAGTAAGCTTAAAAAAAGCTATTTGAAATTATTCAATCTGAAGAGCAAAAAAAAAGGAATGAAAAAAGTCTATAGGAATTATAGAATATCAGGTGAACAAATATTAACAATACAAGTTTCTGAAGTAAAAAAAAGAAAGAAAAAAGCCTAGAAAGCACATTTAAGGAAATAATAATAATAAATTTTCCAAATTTTAGGAAATATGACAATATCCAGGTACAGGAAGCTCAGATGTTGCTGATCAAATTCAATTCAAAGAGTTTACCAAGATACATCATAGTCAAATTAGCAAAAATCAAAGACCAAAAAAAAAAATACTAAAAGCAGCAAGAGATAAGAAACATTACATTTAGGGGAATTTCAATCCATCTTTTAGTGGATTTCTCAGCTGAAATTCTTTAGGAGAAGAGAGAGTGGAATAATAAATTCAAAGTGCTAGAGGAAAAAATACTGCCAACCAAGAATATTTTATTGGGCAGATCTGTCCTTGAGAAATAAGAGAAAAATAAAAACTTTCTTAGAAAAACAAAACTTAAGGGAGTTTATTACTACTAAGCCTGCTTCACAGGAACTGCTAAACGGAGTTCTTTAGGCTGAAAAAAAAGGCTGCTAATTAATAACAAAGAAAATGAAGGTAAAAATACTTAATGGTATAAGTAGTACATAGTCATACTCAGAATTCTCTAATACTATAAATGTGGTGTGGAAAGCAATTTTATCCCTAGCATTAGAGTTAAAAGATTAAAATATTAAAAACAACAATTGCTACATAAATTGTTAAAGGATATAAATTATAAAAACAAATGTAAATTTGACATCAAAATCATAAATGGTGGAGAGGAAGGGAGGGAAAATATCACTTTTGTATGTGATTAAAGTCAAGTTGTTATCAGCTTTAAGTAGCCTGTTATAAAGATAAGGTATTTCATATAAGCCTCAGGGTAACCACAAAGTAAAAAATTGTAGCAGTCGCATAATATAAAAAGAAAGGATTAAAAGAATATCATCATAAAAAATCATGAAACTACAAAAGAAGTCAGCAAGGGAGGAAGAAAGAAGCAAGACACCTACAAAACAATCAGAAAACAAATTACGAAGTAGCAGTAGCACATCCTTAGCTATTAATATTTACCTTGAATGTAAATGGATTTAATTATCTAATAAAATTATATACAGTGAATAAATGAAACAAACAAACAAAATTCAACGTATGCTGCCCACAAGACACTCTCTTTACTTGTATGGACACACACAGACTGAATGTAAAGGGATGAAACAAGGCATTCCATGCAAATGGAAACCACAAGAGAGCAGAGGTGGCTATACTTATATCATACAAAAATACACCTTAAGTCAAAAACTATAATGAGAGACAAATAATGTCATTATGTAATAATAAAGGGGTTAATTCGCTAAGATGATATGCACCCAACACCAGAGCACCTAAAGCCATTATTAAATAATTTAAATTATTAAATAATTTAAAGGGAGAGATAGACTGCATTATTATAATAGTAGACACCTTCAATACCCCACTTTCAGCAATGGATATATCATAAGACAGAAAATCAATACAGAAACATTGGACTTGAATTAGACCAAATAGACCTAACAGACATATATAGGACATTCCTTCCAGTAGTAGCAGAATACATAAGTTTCTCAAGTGTAAGTGGAACATTTTTTAGAATAGATCTTCTCTTAGGCCCCAAAACAAATCTTAACAAATTTAAGAGGATTGAAATCATATCAAGTATATTTTTGGATCACAGTGGCATGACAGTAGAAATCAGTAACAGAAGGAATCTTGGAAAATACACAAATACATAAAACTTAAACATGATCCTAAACAACCAGCAGGCAACAGAAGAAAGCAAAAAGAAAATTTAAAAAAAAAAACTTAGCCTGTAATCCCAGCACTTTGGGAGGCTGAGGCAGGTGGATCACCTGAGGTTGGGAGTTCAAGACCAGCCTGACCAATATGGAGAAACCCTGTCTCTATTTAAAAATACAAAATTAGCCAGGCATGGTGGTGCATGCCTGTAATCCCAGCTACTTGGGAGGCTGAGGCAGGAGAATCGCTTGAACCCAGGAGGCAGAGGTTGCAGTGAGCCGATATCGCACCATTGCACTCCAGCCTGGGCAACAAGAACGAAACTCCATCTCGAAAAAAAAAAAAAAAACTTAAAACAAACAAAAATTAAAACAAACATACCAAAACTTGTGACATGCCACAAAAGCAGTCCCAAGAGGGAAATTTGCAGTAATAAATGTCTATATCAAACAAGAAGATTACAGACAACATTACACTTAAGGAACTAAAAGAGGAAGAATAAACTAAGCCCAAAGTTAACAGAAGAAAGGAAGTAACAAAGATCAGAGTAGAAATAAAGAAACTAGAAAAAAAATAGAAGAGTCAACAAAACTAAAGATTGGTTTTTTGAAGACATAAACAAAAATGACAAATCCTTTGCTAGACCAACTTGGAAAAAAAGAGTTTACAATTATATATAACCTTGGAATTGATGGAAAAACATTGATTTTCCAAATTTATAAAGGCCATGCACACTCTTTTCAACCTTTGAACACACAATGGGGAAACAATTTTTGACCTTTACACCATATACAAAAATCAATTCAAAATGTATTAAACACTTAAATATAAAATCTGAAACTCTAAAACTACTAGAAGAAAATATAGGAATAAAGCTCCATGGCATTACTCTGGGCAATGCTTTTTTTGGTATCACCCCAAAAGTGCAAGCAGCAAAAGCAAAAATAGACAAATGATATGGCATCAAACTAAAAAGCTTCTAGAAAGCAAAGAAAACAATTAACAAAGTGAAGACAACCCAAAGAATCATGGAAAATATTTACAACCATACATCTGATAAGGGGTTAATATTTAAAATATGTAAGGAACTTGTATTAGTTCATTTTCATGCTGCTGATAAAGACATACCGAAGACTGGGTAATTAATAAAGAAAAAGAGGTTTAGTAGACTCACAGTTCCACGTGGCTGGGGAGGCCTCACAATTATGGCAGAAGGCAAAAGGCATGTCTTACATGACATCAGGCAAAAGAGAGAATGAGAGTCAAGTGAAAGCAGAAACCCCTTATAAAACCATTAGATCTCGTTAGACTTACTACCACGAGAAGAATATAGGGGAACAGCCCCTATGATTCAATTATCATTTGTCAGGTACCTCCCACAACATGTGGGAATTATGGGAGCTACAATTCAAGATCAGATTTGGGTGGGCACACAGCCAAACCATAACAGAATTCAAACAACTCAATAGTAAGAAAAAAAAAAAAAACCTGATTGAAAAATGGGCAAAGGACTTGAATAGACATTTCTCAAAAGAAGACATACAAGTGACCAATAAGTACATGAAAAAATGCTCAGCATCACTAATAATTAGGGAAATGCAAACTGAAACCACAGTAAGATGTCACTTTACACCTGTCAGAATGGCTTTTCTAAAAAGGTAAAAGATACATGTTTGAGAAGATGCAAAGAAAAGGTGCTATTACACGTTGTTGGTGCAAATGTAAATTAGTATAGCCATCATGAAAAACAGTATGGAAGTTCTTCAAAAAACTAAAAATAGAACTAAATTATGTTCTAGTAATCCTACTTCTAGGTATATAGCCCAAAAAATGAAATCCATATGTTCAAGGCATATCTGCACTCCTCCCATGTTCATTGCAGCAATATTCGCAATAGCCAATATATGGCATAAACCTAAGTGTCCAACAATTGAACAGACTTTTTAAAATGCAGTATATATACAGAATGGAATTCTATTTAGCATTAAATGGGGATGAGAGAAATCCTGCCATTTCTAACATCATGGATGAATGCAGAGGACAGTATGCTAAGTGAAATAAGTCAAGCAGAGAAAGAAAAATATCACATGATCTCACTTATATGTGAAACGTAATAAAGTTCAACTCATAGAAGTAGAGAGTAGAATGAGAGTTACCAGGGGTTAGAGGACAAGAGAGGGAGGGAATGAGGAGCTGTTGATCAATAAGCACAAAGTTTAAAGTAAACAGAAGGAATATGTTTTGAGACCTATTACACAGTAGGGTAACAGATCAATAATAATAATGTATTGTATATTTCAGACTAAGAGTAAATTTTAAATGTCTCACCATAAAAAAGACAGGGAGGTAATACATATCTTAACTAGCTTGATGTAATCATTCCACATTGCATACATATATCAAAACTTCACATTGTGCCCCAGAAATGTATACATTTATGATTTGCCAATTGAATAAAAATTTTAAAAAGAACCTATGAGCCAGTTTTGTTGATACTATTATTACACATTTTCTGTAGGCTTGAGACCAGAGCCACTAACAAAAACCCTGGAAGAACTAGTCATATAAATGCCCATTTTAAAGCCTATAATCAACAGACACAATCTTTTTGACAGAGACTATTCCTTCCTTTTTTTTCTTTTTTTTTTTCTTTTTAATTATACTTTAAGTTCTGGGATACATGTGCAGAACGTGCAGGTTTGTTACATAGGTATACAAGTGCCATGGTGGTTTGCTGCACCCATCAACCCATCATCTACATTAGGTATTTCTCCTAATGCTATCCCTCCTCTAGCACCCCACGCCCCCCAGACAGGCCCCGGAGTGTGATGTTCCCCAACAGGGAGTATTCTTAACAATGTATTAAATTGTAGTCTCTCTTAGGTTTAGTGTTGTATATTCTCAGTTTATTTCCAGAGACATAAGGATGGTAAAGTTTCTCAAAATTAAATATTAAAAACAGATGGGTCAGTGTAGCAAGAATGGGAAGAGCAGAGTAGAAACAGGCTTTGGTTTTATTCCTGAATGTAAATGAGCTTCATTCTCTGCTCTCAACCTTGGTTCTACAGCAACCTTGAATCTGCAGCTTCCTGGGACAGCTCATAGCCCTAATGAATCAATCTGCCTGACTAAATTTTTCTTCATTTAAGAAATAAACTTTCTCTTTTGAAACCTCTGATGGCCAAGTGAAATAATCTATCTCTTGCTTTGGAGTTCACAGACTCCTAAGTCATTATAGATGGCTAAGATATCTGCCCGCAGTTCTTTGTTCAAATTTCAGATCATATTCAGTTCTTAATCTTTCACCATAAATTAGTATGTCAGGCCTTTTCATCACTCTTGTGTGTTGTGTTCTGAACTGGTTCCAGAATAATAAATCAATTAGTAAATGTTTATAAAGTGCTTTACAAGATGAAAAGTGTGGATAAGAATAGCAGGTTATGGAAACAGAAAAGTGCACTTAAAAGTGAATCTGGTGTTCTAGGTGTGGCCCTTGTATGCATGGGGGCTTGTTTCTCAGAAACTTCTCAGTAATCCCACTAAGGTGGATTGATTCATTTCCCCATTGATATCTCCCTTATTTCTTAGAAGCAAAGCAAATCATATTTCTTTGCAATACTTGTTTGAGTTGAAGGACAAGGACAGCCCCATTTTTACTGCAAGAGAGCTTATACTTGGATACTAAAACTTTCTCATGGCCAAAAAATGGGAACAAAGAAATAATCAGCAAATGAGACCGTGGAGTTTCTATTAATGGAGATCCTCAGGAAAATAAACAAACATGCAAAATAAAAAAGAGTACTCTCGAATTAAGACTATGGATGGCAAATAATCTTCAATGTAAGTGCCAATTTTGAACAATTGGTATTAGCTGCCTATAAAAAATGGTTTCAAAATAACGTGAAGGCCATGTAAAGGAAAGTATCACGATCAATTAGTAATGTTTGCCCTGCATTTGGAGGAAGCCATTTGCCAGTAAACAACTTGAAGGCAAGACATATTGATGATGGCCTTACACAGGACAGGCCTTCTCCTGCTCTGAAAGATTTCAGATTTTGATTAAAACAACCTTACAGTATGCTCTACATTCCTCACAAGACATAGGACCTATCAGTGAACATCAGCTGCATACCTATTCTATATAGAGATTTGTGCTAAGCTCTTGGAGGTGAGCAGAACAGAATATATTTAATTTGTATCATACCCTAAGTTCACAAAGATTTGCATCTATGTCCTCTTATTTTACACTCTTTCATTTTTCAACAAGTATTTATTGTGTTTATTACATGCCAGGTAGTATACTATGAATTAGATGTAATTGGTAAATTAATAAATAAAATAAATATTGACTCTACCTCTCTGGGGTTTACATTCTCATTCTCATGGAAGATAAGAAATAAGAGTTAGGTATGGACTCCCTTTTGAAGATGAGAAAATTCATGCTCAAATAACACACAAGTCACCCATGAAGAAAAATGACACTTGCAGGAATCAATACTGCAGCCAAAAGCTCCCACAGTAATTTCTCTCTTCCACTTAGTTATCCTGAGCTCCTATTACATTGTCTCATGTGGCCCCTGATCTCAGACTGACAGCTTCTGGATTGCACTACTCTGGTATCTTTTGGACAATATTAACTTTTGGGGGCTTTACATGGTACTATGAGGTCTCTCCAATGATGCCCCCCATTCCACAGGTCCTGCAGCTCCTTCAGAGAATGGTACTCCTGGTATGAAATAGGGAAAGGGGGCTTATAAATAATCTGGAATCAAGCCAGACTTCCAACAGTTACATTATAGATGACTAAGATGTCTGCCTATAGTTCTTTGTTCACATTTCAGATCATACTTGATTCTTAATCTTTAATCATAAATTAGTACACCAGGCCTTATCATCACTCCTGTTTTGTGTTGTTGTGTTCTGAACTGGTTCAGACCCGAGATGGAGAAGAGGGGGAAAGGCATTGCAGGTGGAGAGAGTCGCAGAGCAGAAAGAAAAAAAAAATGATATAAGCTACATGTGAAGATAGAAAATCACAAAATGAGTGAGTTCAGGGAACAATGAGTAGACAGGTTTGGTTAACCCAAAGGAAAAATAAAAATATTATTTAGTGCATATGTGCCAGGTACTTTAAGAAAAATGATTTCATTGATTAATCTTCATAACAACTGCATGAGCTAGGAAGGCAGACATCTTTTCTCTGTATATGCAGGGTAACTAGTATTCATTGTGGTCAAGTAACTTGTCCAAGGTCATAACCTAGTAAGTGTCAGAGCCAGGATTCATGCCCATGGCCTTTCCATCTCCATATCCAGAGCTCTCTCCACTCAAAACATTCACAGTGGGGTGTGCAAGGTACTCAATGCACAATAGGGCGAGATTTATGGAAAGAGTAAAAGTAGACATCAAATTTGGGCTGGAGAGAAAGACAATCTTTGCCAATTTGACAATGTTGCTCTTACCTGCTCTTGCATGACATAATGTGTTGAGAGGAAGGTGGGAGTCAACTCTTTATCAACAAAGCCAGGCCTTCCGTCTGCCACAAAAAGAATATCCTTGATTGTTTCTACTTTGAAAAATGTTTAAAAACCTGAAGACAGAGTCTTCATAAATCCTCTGCTTTCTCCTGCTCCCTTTTCTCTCCCTATCCCTTTGCCTGTTGCCAAAGATACCACTGGTTGGCTTCTCAATATCAACCCTCTCTTCCTCAACCTTCCTAAAGAATCTCAAATTCACTCATTCACATCTACCCTCCCCTGTAAAACTATGTACATCAGAGAAGACAGGATGCATCTCCAGCCTCAGCACATGACTTCTGCTTGATCTAAGCCAATCATGGTGATTCCATTGCCCTTGGCAGTGTTGACATAGGTGTGAGTAGGTAATGCAATTGGCTAAATGAGACGTGAGGATGAGTCTGTTGGGAAGCTTCTGGAGAGACCTCTTCACTCTTAAGGAGATACAAGCAAGAAATGGCCTCTACTTTCTCTGGATACTATTTTTTCTCCTTGTGATGCCTGGAACTATGGCAGCCATATTGCACACACAAGGGTTCAAGGCTAAGGACAGACCACCTTTGCCAATTTGACAATGTTACTCTTGCCTGCCATGTGATGTGTTGAGGGAATGATGATTCCTTGTGCATGGCAGAGGCTTTTTTTGGGGGTTTTAGCAACTAAGAGGATCTTAAATGAGAATATGGGCTATAAATGGGAGTATGGGCTATAGAGAAATGAGACAGAAGGAAACTATGATGATAAGTGTTGCTTTAGTAATTAAATGAGTGCTAATACCTTTTGAGAGGAGGGGAAAAATAATAATATTTTTTAAAATTTTTGGTTGTTGAACTATGTTTTTTGAATAAGATACCACTTTGAAACTAAACTACAATGATCACAACTTCAATAGCATTAAGACAGGCCAAAAGGGAATGAATCACAACATAGGAGGAGAGAGTTGCTATTTGCACATTTGTTGATTTTGTGCAAATTCTTCAGTACAGAACAGGGTTCAGTGAACTGGGGCCCTAGGGTCAAATCAAGCCTGCTGCTTGTTTTTGAAAATAAAGTTTTATTGAAAGATGGCCAAATCCATTTGTTTACCTATTGTCTGCTGCTGCTTTTGTGCTTAAGCGACAGAGCTGAGTAATTGCAACTGAGATTGTAAGACTTGCAAAGCTGAAAATATTTTTTTTTAATCTGGCTCTTTACAGAAAGTTTGCTGGCTCCTGATCTAGAAGGAAGAGAATTGAACTGACAGAATATATAATCAACGGCCAGACTGTAGATAAATTGAGTCCTAAGAGCCCATATGAACTCTGACCCACAATCTGCAGCAACCAGCTCAGGAAATCAACACATTGTCTCTAGTAACCAGCCCAGGAAGCCAGCCTGCTGTCTATGAGTCACACTCACAGGAAGTCAGACAGTTATTAGATTGGTGCAAAAGTAACTGTGGTTTTTTGCTATTACTTTCAATAGCAAAAACCGTGATTACTTTTGCACCAACATAATATCTCTACGAACCAGTCCTGGAAGCCAAATAATAATCCCTGTAACAATTGGCCCAAAATAACTAGGACTTGATTAATAACTGACAGCTTCTCTAATTTTTATTCCTGCTTCCAACTTAGGACCAACCAAAGAAGTCAAATACATACCTCTAACCAATCTCATAGGATGCTCACTTCTGGTTAGCCACTTCCAGCTTTTCCGGGCCAACAGTCTCCAGCCAGGGCATATCTGAAGACTTCCCGTTTTTCCACTATTAAACTTTCTCATTACTCTGCCTGTCTTTAACAAGTGACAATGGTGGTTGACTCCCTTGCTATTGCAAGCTCTGAATAAATAGCCTTTGCTTATTCTCATTTGGGGGGTCTTCATCTATTTCCACAGAACTTTGA
Organism: Nomascus leucogenys; assembly: GCF_006542625.1. Taxonomy (NCBI): domain Eukaryota; kingdom Metazoa; phylum Chordata; class Mammalia; order Primates; family Hylobatidae; genus Nomascus; species Nomascus leucogenys. Next base: position 71,447,874 of record NC_044400.1, read on the forward strand.
GTCAAAGGATCTGAGTCCTAATCCTGGGTCTGCCACAGATTCCATATGTGACATGAATAATTCACCTTGCCTGTTAAAACAAAAAATTAAAGAGGTAGTATCCTTGCCGGTAAGTTGCTCATTGGCCATATACACTTTCAGGGTGAGATTACTGCCATACCTGAAGTATATGCAAAGGACAGAGGCAGCTCTAAGGAAAGAATGACAGATTGTATCCGGGTCATATATCTAGTAAATGCTTGGCATTGATTAATCAATTATTATCTTTGACCACTATTAATATATTCATCAAGAAAATATCTTTCCCCTAAATTCACAAATCTCTTCTTTTCTAAGGAAAATCTTAAGCCACTTATTTTAAAATACGGACTAGCCATTTGCTTGAAATCTAATTTCACAAATGGCTCATTTGTTAAAGTAATATTTTAATGGGTCCTGATTCAAACAGAGTCCTTGACTCAAACTGTCTTTTCTACAGTTTCCTTTAGTGGAATAATTTGAGTTTGCCTAAAGCACTGTCTAGTTTGGTTCTTAGATAGTTGCAGATTTCAACAAATGATACAGTTTAAATGTTTTGAATTCCTTTGATCTTTCATAGAACACTTACGTGATTTATGATGTGCAAAACAAAGCTAATTGTACAGAACTTTCACTTGAGGTCCCATCAAGTGCCATTAAATTGTAATATCTCAGTTTTATTGTTCATAAGCATTCTATAAATGTCCTTATATAAGTCCTAAAAATATTCATTGTTAAAATACTCTCTTAAAACTACAGATTTCCATTTGTTAACAACGCAGTAGACAAATATTTGTTTAGATTTTTCAGCTTTAATTCAAATGTTCTGTGATATATTAGTAAAGCTCATCTTGTAAACTTCATAATATTCCAAGTTTTCTTTCTATACATAAGTTGAAAAAGACACGTACAGTGTTGGGCATCCTAGCTTCTAGTTTGTAATCTTCTCTGACTGTGTAAGCTCCAGAAAGTAACCTCACATCTTTGGATCTCTATTTCTTCTCTTGTGGCCTATCACTAAGATTCATTTCAAGACTAAAAATCTATGATCAGATCTGCACTTGTATATTCATCACAGCACCATTCACAATAGCAAAGATATGGAATCAACCTAAATTTCCATCAATGAGGATTAGATAAAGAAAATACAGGGTGTGTTTGTGTGTTTGTGTGTGTGTGTGTGTATACAGTGTATATATATGTGTGTGTGTGCGTATATATATATGCAGGTTCAGTATGTGTATATATGTGTGCATATACGTACAGTGTGTATATGTGTGTACATGTGTGTACATATATACCACGTTATATATGAAGTGTGTACATATGTGCGTACATATGTATGGTATGTGCATATATGTGTGTGCATATGTGCAGTGTGTATATATGTGTACATACACATATATATATGTACACTGTACATGTCCTTTTCAGCTTGCATATAGAAAAAACAGAATATTATGAATTTTACAATGTGGGCTTTACTAATATGTCATATATTTGAATTAAAGCTGAAAAACCTAAACAAGTACTCATCTGTTGCTTTGTTAACAAGTGGAAACTGTGCTTTTAAAAGGTTATTTTAACAATGAACATTTTTAGGACATACATAAGGATATTTATAGCATGTTCATATATACATACACACACACACACACACACACACACACACCATGGAATACTACTCAGCCATTAAAAAGAATAAACTTATGTATTTTGCAGCAACATGGATGGAACTGGAGACCATTATCCTAACTGAAATAACTCAGAAACAGAAAGTCAAATACTGCACGTTGTCACTTATAAGTGGAAGCTAAGTAATGGGTGCACATGGATATACGCAGTGAAATAATAGACATTGGAGACTACAAAAAGGTGAGAGGATGGGAAGAAGGTGAGGGTTGAAAAATTACCTATTGGGTCCAATGTTCACTCTTTGGGTGATGGGTTCACAAAAAGCCCAGACTTCACCACTGCAAAATACATGCGTGTACAAAATCTGCCCTTGTACCTCCTACATTTTTGAAAAATCTATGACCAGGGAGCTCCTGATAAACACAAGTAGAAAATGGTATTTTCCACGTGCTCAGCTGGATGGCTTCCATTCTAGAGGCAGCCTAAGGTCCTGGAATTTCAACAAAGTGTACTTCAAGCAAGAAGCATTGGATTCAAAGTGGAATCTAGAAAGACTTCCAACCAGGTGGTGTTCCCAGACAGAACAATGCTGTATTAGCATCATTAACAAAAATACCATGATTGAAAAGGTAAATAAGGGGATGAGACTGACAGCCATTCATTGAGCAAGGGTTGAGCTTAGTGTTGAAAATTGGGGTGAGACACATCCCCTCCAGATGCCCACAGAAAGTAGGGAGAGAAATGGTTTGCAAATGAATAGAGACCATTCACTCGGCCATCACTTTCAACTTATTGTATGATGCCTTTGGAAAAGAAAGGGGTGTGTTGTTGTTATTATCAGAGGCAGTATACTAGTTACCAGTAAGATGCCTGCCGACAAGCAGGCTTCCTGGGTCCAAATACCCAATCTGCCACTTACTAACTGTGATTTTGAGAGTTAACCTAAATGCCCTGTGCCTTGGGCTTTTCTTATTTATAAAACTACCGTTATCTACAACTATTAACTACCACTAGAGATAATAGTAGTACTTACATTATGTGGCTTTCTGAGGATTAGTCAACATATGCAAAACACTTCATATAGTGCCTAGCCAATTATAAGCACCCTTTAACTAGTAGTAATTATTAGCTCTTTATTGAACATTTTCTACAATGCACATGCATGATGTCATTTAACCCTCACTAAAATAGGTCCTATTATTCCCATTTTAGTGATAAAAGAGGTGAGGTTTAAATAGCTTAGGTGGGATCAACATTCACACTTGTTAATCTGCTTCTAGTGTTAGCAACAAAATGTGTACAGTACAATATTTAAGGATGGTGAAGATGATGCATTCCTTTGCCTTAACCACAGCAGCTTGCTATTTCACATTCTAATTTATGGTAATATATATAATAATGTATAGTTATCGGAGGACTATAGTTTCAAAATATAAAGCACAAAAATCTTTTCATTTCCCATAATAAAAGTAACAAACTACTAAAAAATTTTGCTAACAATGTACAACAATCTAAACTAACAATGATGAAACAAGCTTCCATTTATATCTAACAAGCTTGATAGCAGCATGTGACAAGCACAACCATCTACCCTTGATATAGAGCAACTAAGAGTTCATCCAGTGGGAGTGCCACCACCTGGATGCGGCCATGCACAGAAGCTTCACGAGGCTGCCTGACTTTTGGCTGAGCACCAATTTCATTTTTCCTCAAATGCCAGTCCTGGCAAATTTCAACTTTTAAATGCTAAAATTTAATATTCCTTAATGATTCACTTGAAAGTAGAAGTATCTGAGAGGCAGGGAGAGAGGGAAAGAAAGCCTATGGAATCTGACATTATCCACCAGTAAGAAGTAAAGACAAGGATGCTCTCTGAACGTTTTTTAAACCTTTCTTTCCAAAGTCTAGGGTGCAATCCTGACTAAGTTTATCTTATCTTCTCATTAGTGCTCAAAAATTCAATAAGGTCATACCACCCTAAAAGGGGAAATCCCATCTGGCTCTTAAGATTCCTGTCACCTCCACTTCACCAACCAATTAACAGCTCACAATTAAGTCCAGAGTAGAAATTTATTTTGCCACAGGCCCTTGTGAAATGAAATTATCAGTAAAGAAAAAAAAAATCATGTCACACTTTCCCACTTTCGGTCAGATAAAACGTGTAGCAGATATTTGGACAGTTAACATGGTTTCCATTACTACAAAATCTTACTTTTGAGCCAGCTTGTGACACAGGAAACAAAGACATCAGTTCATTCCAAGGTTCACATGTCTTTTTATTATACCTTTAGGAACATCACTTCAATGCATCTTTTTTTATATCCTCACCCTAAGCTTTGCTGGCCTGATCCCCCCTCAGGCCCTCTGATTTCCATAAATCTGTCTTTTGTTGTTGTTGTTGTCAACACAATTTCCTCCCCACGTAATAGGTATATTCTTCTTGTTTCCCTTTATACCAAATAGTAATTTCCAGCCCACTTTTTGGTGACTTTGAAATATCACACCTACCACCTTTTGTCATTACTTTATTTTATATATTATGCCCTAGCCAATTGTGTGAAGATTCTAAGACCAAAATTTCTATCTTCCTCTAAATGTGTTCTTTCCTGTAAGTCCCCAGACATATCCTGCACCTCTATTCTTCTCTCTGAGTCATACTTATTATCATCCAAAGCAATTATTTCCATGAATGCTTCTCCCTTCCCATCTGTAGTAGTGTCCTAGGGCTGTTGTAACAAAGTTCCACAAACTTGGTGACTTAAAATTACAAAAATGTATTCTCTCACAATTCTGAAAGCCAGAAGTACAAAATCAAGATATCAGCAAGCTTGTTTCCTTCTGCAGGCTCTGAGGGACAATCTGTTCCATGCCTCTCTCCTGGCTTCTGGTGTTTGCTGGTAATCCTTGGTGTTCCTTGGCATGTATTATCCTTGGTGTTCCTTGGCATTGAAAGTAATGGCAAAAAACTCAATTACTTTTGTACCAAACTAATAGATGCATCACCCCAATTTTTGCCTCCATCTTCATACAGTGCTCTCCCTGTGTGTCTCTGTTTTTACATGGCCTTCTTATAAAGACACAAGTTATTGGACTTACAGCTTCACTAACTCAGTATAATCTCTTCTTAACTAATTACGTCTTCGAAGACCCTATTTCCAAATAAAGTCACATTCACAGGTTCCAGAGTTAGGACTACAACATATTATCTTGGGGGACAAAATTCCTCCTACAATACCATCCATATTTATTTCATATCCTTGCGTGTTTGGTCAGCTAGACTGCAGGGGGAAAAGTGCATTCTTCATCTTCAGTGATGTAGCCAGCCCAAGAAGCCATCACCATCTCCTCCTTTGCTCAGGACGTCAAATCCTATTGTTCAACCCCATCGGCGCAGCCAGCCCTTCTCCTCCCAGACCTGTATCTCCATTCCAAGATCAAAGTGTCTGTTAGAAAAATAAAAATAAAAACCCACGTGTGCTCTCAACTTTTCTAGCCTTCTGGATCCCTTTCCCTGGTGGTGCCGCTTTTCCATACACCATTAGGAGGAGCTGATAATAAAGTGCAACAGGCTCTTAGCTGCACCCAAATATACCTATCATGAAGGCAGCCATGTTTCATTTGGCCAGCTTGGGTGGCAAGAATGAAGACTCTTCATGGATGATCTATCTAATGCTGTCAGTGGGGTATTGAAGTCCTCCACTATTACTGTGTGGCTAAGTCTTTTTTTTAGGTCTAGTAGTAATTGCTTTAAAAATCCAGGTGCTCCAGTATTGGTGCATATATATTTAGGATGATTAAACATTGTTGAATTGAACCCTTTATCATTGTGAAATTTCCTTCTTTTTTTCTTCTTTACCATTATTGGTTTAAAGCCTGTTTTGTCTGATACAAGAATAGTAACCCCTGCTCCTTTTTGCTTTTTACTTGCGTAATACATCTTTTTCTATCCCTTGACTTTGAGCCTATGGCTGTCATTACATGTAAGCTGGGTCTCTTAAAGATAGCAGATGGCTGAGCCTTGGTTTTCATCTAATTTTTCACTCTATGTCTTTTAAGTGGAGCATTCAGGCTACTTACATTCAAAGTTAATATTGACATGTGAAGTTTTGTTCCTGACATGGTGTTGTTAGCTAGTTACTGTGTAGTCTTGATTGTGTAGTTGCTTTATGAGGTCTGTGGGTAACGCACTTACATGTATTTTTGTGGTAGCAAGTATCATTTTTTTGTTTCTATGTTTAGAACTCCCTTAAACATCTCTTGTAAAGCCAGTCTGGTGGTGACAAATTCCCTTAGAGATTGCTTGTCTGGGAAAGACTATAATTTCTCTTTTGTTTATGAAGTTTAGTTTGGCAGAATATGAAATTATTGGTTGGAATTCCTTTTCTTTTAAAATGCTAAAAATAGGTCCCCAATTTCTTCTGGCTTATAAGGTGTCTGCTAAGAAGTCCACTGTTAGTCTGATGGAATTTCTTTTATAGGTAATATGGCCTTTTTCTGTAGTTGTCCTTAAGATTTTTTCTTTGGTATTGACTTTGGAAAGTCTGATGAGTACAAGCCTTTGGAATGGTCATCTTGTATAGCATCTTTCAGGAGTTCTCTGGATTTCCTGTATCTGCATGTCAACCATCTAGGGAGATTGGAGACATTTTCCTGGATTATACCCCCAAATATGTTTTCCAAGATGCATACTTTCTCTTCTTTCTAAAGAGTGCCAGTGAATCATAGGTTTGGTCACTTTACATAATTCCATATTTCTCAGAGGTTTTGTTCATTTTTCTAAATTCTTTTTTCTTTATTTTTGCCTGACTAGGTTGATTCAAAAGACCAGTCTTCAGGCTCTGAAATTCGTTCTTCTGCTTTGTCTAGTCTGTTATCAAGGCTCCCAATTATATTTTAAATTTTCTGTAGTGAATTTTACAAAGGAATGAAGACTTATCAGACAGAACTGTGTATAAATAAATTCTGGCTCTGCATTACCAGTTGTATGACCTTAAAGAAGATAACTGATCTCTTTTTGCCTCAAATTTTATATCTGTAAAGTACATTTACTAATGGTACTAATCATGAAATTATGAAAATTTACACTTGTTACATAAAATATATAGCTTGATTTCTTTTATAGGCTGGATTGTGCCTCTCCATCAAATTCATATGTTGATGGCTTAGCCCCAATGCCTCAGAATGTGACTGTATTTGCAGACAGCCTTTAAAGAAGTGGCTAAGTTAAAACATGGCTGTCAGACTGGGCTCTAATCCAATCTGATTGGTGTCCTTATAAAAAGAAACTTGGAAACACAGAAAGAAACCAGGGATGTGCTTACACAGAGCGCAGACCATGTGAGGACACAGTGAGACTCAAGTAGCCATCTGCAAGCCAAGAAGAGAAGCCTCAGGAAAAATCAAACCTGACAACGCCTTCTTCTTGGTTTTGTCACCTCCAGAGCTTTGAGCAAATGAATTTCTGTAGTTCAAACCACCTCCTCTGTGGTCTTTTGTTATGGCAGCACTAGCAAACTAATACAAGTTCCAACACCTAATAAATGTTTGATTACAGTTAGCAATTGTTGTTATCATGGCGATGATGACTAAAGCTTCCTGTAAACCTGTGACATCCAGGAAGGCAGCAACTGCTCACATGTGTGTATTGAGTACTCAAAACATGGTTAGGCCAAACTGTGATGTAATTTATGCATAAAATGAACATAGGATTTCAAAGATTTGCTACAAAAATATAAATATTTCCACTAATGACTTTTTTAGTATTGATTGCTATTAAAATGATATTTTAGATATATTGAGTTAAATCAAATATATGATTAAAGCAAACTCTACATGTTCCTTCTTCCTTTTTTAATGGGGCTAATAGTAAATTTGCCTATGTGGCTGGCATCATATTTTAGAGCAGTGCTGCTCTAAAGCCTTCAATGGGAACTGACCACCACAGCTCCAAGCTTGCCTTCTAAGGCCAACAGCAGTGTTCTTTCCACTGCCAATTCCTGGAAAAATCTCCTTCTAGTGCCAAAGTGTAGTGAAAGAAGCAGAAGGTTTAGAGTCCAACACACATGGAGTTGAAAGCCTACTTCACCCCTTACTTGGCCTGTGACCTGGAACTTCTCTGAGCCTACCGGCTTCTCCCCTGCAAAATGGGAATAATCAACACTAGCTCAAAGGCAATACACATATAAAGTGCTTACCGTTGTCCCTAGCACACAGAAAGTGCATGCTATAAACTGAATATTTGTGTCCCCAAAATCATATGTTGAAATTCTCACCCCAATCTGATGGTATTTGGAAATGGGCCGTTTGGGAGGTGATTAAGTCATGAGGCAAGGTCTTTATGAATGAGTACCATCTGTGAACCAGGGAGTGGGCCTTTTCCAGACTCCAAATCTGCTGGTGCTTTAGCTTGGACTTCTGAGCCTCCACAGCTGTGAGAAATAAATTTCTGTTGTTTATAAGCCACCCAGACCATGGTGTTTTTGTTATAGAAGCCTAAATGGGCTAAGACAGTGAACAATAAAGGTTGGCTTTTACTGTTAACTTCGTGAGACATGAAGGGTCTCTTCATCCTCTGAGGAGATGTGACAGGTGAAGGTTTCCAATGGTGAGATTGAGTGGAAAGCCCCTGCTGAGGCTACCCTATCATCAGAGAAGAGCATCCAAAAATTTAAAGAGTCATATTTTCCTCTGCTGCAAACAGAAATCTTAAGCTTTTCTGAAATGTCCTCTGCCTCCTTCAGCTCATCTTGACCTTTCTCACCTCCATGCCTAGGCTCAGATGGCTCTGGATTTCTCAGCTATACTTCCTTCTCCTTCTATCAAAATCCAAGCATCTTTCAAGTCATGAGTAAAATATTACCTCCTTCATGAAAGAATTATCTGCCATATCCCAGAGACTTGAATAGAGAGTCTGAATCCCCTTCAGTTTGCTTTCTCTATGTTACTGGGCACAGAGCCTAACAGATAAAATCTTTGTGGAATAAAGCAAATTGAACAAAAAGTTGCAGCCTGGACTAGAGAAGAGGGAATGCCAAGACATTATCTACTTAGGGAATAGCTTTATATTTGAAATTTTCGCAAAATGCAAAATAGAAAACCCCTATGACTTAAATTTCAAATCCAATCGTGCTCATGCGGATGGAATTCTACAAACTCTTTGAAAAAGCATCCATCACTCAGGCACCACAAGTAAAAAATCCTCCTCCTCCAAGATCCCAGATCCTCAGACCTTCCTAAATGAGAAAGACATGAATTGGCTCTAGGGAGGAATCACAGTGAGGGCCACACCCGCAGTAGTCTCTGAGGAACTAGAGATCCAAAGCTAAAATGACTTCAAATAGAAATTTGAATACAAAAGAAAGAACCTCTAAGTATTGCCAGAAACAAGTTGCAAAAGACTAAAACTCAGCATGTACTGCCCACAAACACACACTGAGACAACCCAACCATTACACAGGTAGGCAAAGTACATCATGGATAAGAGTTAACCACATAACCACATGGCCTGTAGTCAGATCTTAGGCCCATTGTTTACCAACTGTGCAACTTTGTACAGGATACTTAACCTTTGTGGGCCTCGGTTTTTCCTTATCCAAAAATAGTCATATAAGTTAACATTAATTAAATTATTAACATATGCTAGATACTGCCAAATTATTTCTACACAGCATGCAACAGGATTAAGTGGGTTAATATATATGATTCTCTTGATTCAGAATCAGGCTGCTATGGTCTGAATGTTTTTGTCCCCTCTAATTTCATATGTTGAAATTTTAAACCCCTAAGGTTATGGTATTAAGCGGTGGGGCCTTTGGGAGGTGATTAGATCACAAGAACAGAGCCCTCATAAGTGTGGTTGATATCCATGTTCTTATAAAAAAAAGAGACCTGAGAGAGACCCCTCACTCCTTCCACCATGTGGAGACACAGCAAGAAAGCACTATGAACAAGAGAGCAAGCCTTTACCAGACATCAAGTCTGCCAGCACCTTGACCTTGGACTTACCAGACTCCTGAAGCGTAATAAATAGATTAATCTGCTTTACAAAGCTACCCAACTTGTAGTATTTTGTTATAACAGCTCAAATTCACAAAGAAGATTGGAATCAAGAATCGGGGGTGCTACTGTAACAAAGATCTAAAAATATGGAAGCAGATTTGAAATGGGATCATGGGTAGAGGCTAGAAAAGTTTTGAGGGGTAGGCTAAAAAATAGCCTACATTGCCAGGTTGACTGTTAAGGGTGACCCTTGTGATGGTCAGGATGAAAAGAAGAAAGCTGTATAAAGAGCCTCAACCTTCTAAGGAAATACTTAAGACGTCATGAACAGAATGTTTGTAGAAATATGGATCGTAAAGGCCATCCTGGTGAGGTTTCAGATAGAAATAAGGAACATGTTACTGGAAACCCGAGGAAAGGTTATCCTTGTTACAAAGTGGCATTGAACTTGGCTGAATTGCTGTGTCTTAGTGTTTTGTGAAAGGTAGAATTTGCACACAAAGAATAGGATATTTGACTGAGGAAATTTCTAAGCTAAGTGTTGAAGGTATGGCTTGGCTCCTCTTGAATATTTATAGTCAAATATAAGAAAAGAAAAATGATTTAAAGACAGAATTTTTATCAAAAGGGAAACAGAATTTAAAGGTTAGGAAATTTCACAGCCTACCTGTATTAAAAGTATCAGAAAGTATATTCAGGAATAGGGTGTGGCCAAGCAACCTTTTGATAAGAAGATTAGTATGGATCATCCAGGACCTATTGTCTAAGACAAGGGAAAAGTAACCCCAAAAGCATTTCAAAGATCATCAAGGCTGCCTTTACCTTCTCAGGCCCAGAGTTCAGAGCCTGGAGGACAGAACAATTTTAAAGAAAGAGCCTCAGACACCTGTGAGCCCTCAACACTGGCTGCCTGGCACTATCTTAGGCTCTACTCCCTACTTTCCAGTGGGAATTCCTGGGTGGCAATTCTCAGCCACCCAGGTGTGGCTCCAGTGAGGCCAGGTGTATGATGACTGCCACGGTTACTACTTGAGACCATCATTACAGCACTTACTACTGTTACTGCTTGAGACTGTCATTATGACTTAACAAAGGGACAAACAGAAATGATAACAAAAAACAAAAGTAACTATTTTAAGGAAAGTTTAGCATGAGGAAGAAGAAAAGAGAAGAAGAGAAGAGGAAAAGGGCTTCCTGCTTGTAGAGAGCAAAGGTAGCTAACCAAGCTTCCACAGCCCTTCTTATTTATCCGGTAGAATGAGCAGGAAGGAGGAGGTAACGATTGGTCAGCTGCTTAATTGATCACAGGTTCATATTGTTACTTGCAGGCTTCAATTATGCCTAATCATAAGAAACTCTTGCGCCTGGGTCATGACCGCCCTCAGCAGTCCTTCTGGGTGGCATACGCAGTTTGTCAGTTTGCCAAAATTCTGCATTTATGAGAAACAGTTTGCTGCTTACTCATATAGCCTCCAGTGGTATACTGAGTTGATCACGACCCGCACTCTTTCAGCCTCCAACAAGATGTGGTGCCGGTCACTGTGGCTGCCCCTCTGGAAGGTACAAATGATAAATCTTGGCAGCATCCACAACGTACCATATCTGCCAATAACAAAGTGCATGAGCCATGGGTGTATGGCTGCCTCCACCCAGGTTTAGAAAGATGGAGCTGCCCAGAGCCTCAGGCTCATGACTCATGAGAGTTGCCGTAGGGTACGGCCACCACAGAGAGCCCCGATTAGAGCAATGCTCAACAGACCCATGGGATCAGGGTCACCATCCCAGTAAGACTAGAGGACAGAGCCTGGAGTCAAAGAAAATCATTCTCAAGCCTTGAGGTTTTAGACTAGCCCAGGACCTGTCACTCGTTTTCTCTTTTCTATTTCTCTCTTTTGGAATGGGAATGTCTGCTGTGCCTGTTCCACCATTGCATTTTGGAAGCATATAACTTGTTTGGTTTCATAGTCTCACAGCTAGAAGGGAATTTGTCTCAGAATGAATCATATCTTGAGTCTCACCCACATCTGAAATCTAAATATCATATTTAGATGAGACATTGGACTTAGACTTTAAAGTCAGTGCTGGCACAAGTTAAGACTTTTGAAGCTACTGGAATGGAATAAATGTATTTTGCATGTAGGAAAGACATGAATTCTGGGGGAAGCCAGAATAGAATGCTATGGACTGAATGTTTATGTCTCCCCAGAATTCATAAGTTGAAATCCTAGCTTCCCAAGGTAATGGTATTTGAAGGTGGTGCCTTTTGGGAGGTGATTAGGTGATGGGTTTAAAGCCCTTATGAGTGGGGACTAGTGCCCTAACGAAAGAGACCCCAGAGAGACCTCTCACTCCTTCTATCATGTGAGGGCATGGTGAGAAGGTGCCATCTATGAACCAGAGAACAGGCCCTCACCAGACACTGAATCTGCCAATACCTTGATCTTGGATTTCTCAGCCTCCAGAACTGTGAGAAATAAATTTCTATTGTTTATAAGCCACCCAGTCTATAATATTTTGTTACAGCAGCCAGAATTAAGATACTGGCACAGGGTAAATATGTATAACAGTAAGTAGTAGTAATTGTTGCGGTGGCGGTAGTTGGCTTTGTTTTTAAGAAAGACACTATCTCTATATGCTATGGTCGAGTGAATGAACAGGTTCTTTATGGAAAAGCTCAAGCACTAGCTGTATGCTTCGGCTAAACTTATGAAGCGTCTCAGCCTTTGTTTCTGTAATCTCCCAAACATGCAACATGCATAGCAATCAGTTTTACAAGGTTGTTGGGAGACCTAGGTGGGATATTGGAGGTGAAAAGCTGTGGAACTTATCTTCTGTTGATGTTGTTCTTGCTTCTGCCTCCACCACTGGGTAATTTTGTGCCCCATTCCCACAGTAAATGGCATATCTTAATGTTTAAAAGACAAAAAAACTCCCAGCTTCCCCATGGTTGAATACATGGTAGTGAGTCATTACTCCATGTCATGTCATCCCAGAGTCTGAACCATGTAGTCTTCAAATTCAGGGAACATCAATAAGCCACATCCTAGAAAGGTCAGCAGGGAAGTAAATGGACCAAATGCGTATATGCAACCTGTCTGCACCTCCAGTCACTCTCACACCATTCTGGCTGCTAAAAGGGCATCCAGTTAGAAGGTAGTTGCAATGACAATGAGCAATATGGTGGTTTTCACCAAACAATCGTGGTGCAGGGGTGGGGTGAGTGGAAAGAGGAACATGGATCTTAAAGATACACAAGAAATGAATACTTCCAGCCCTGCTTATCTGTCACCTCCCACGGAAGTCTATCTTGGCACACTGTCTAAAATGCCAACTGCTCCCCATTGCTTTCTAGCTCTTTATAAAATGGAATAATAACTTTATTATTCTTTGAAAGAATAGGATGTTGATAAGGATTAAATGCATAATACAGGTAAAGGTTTAAAAGAGTGTGTGGCTTATAGTATTTAATAAATGTTAGCTTTTATCATTATTATTACCATTACTATTTTTATCTAATTACTATTTCATTCTAGCATGTATGATATTCTAAAAGTATTATCTTGGTTATCTGTTTATTTACATAATTGTTATCTGACTTCCCCACTAGATCTTAACCTCTATATGGAGGTGTCTATGTTACATCTCTACTAAGTACTTAACAAATAGCAGTTGGTTGGATGAATGATTTAATGAGTGAATGAATAGGCAACTATCACACTCAGCAGACTCATTTTGTCCCATACCCCAATAACTTATTTGTAGGAGACACTTTCTTATCTGAATTTTAGGCATGAAAAAATAATGACACTGAAAACATTGAGTGACTTATTCACACAGGATGAGGATGAGCAGGAGATGAACCCTTATCAAATTCTGGCTCTACGCCAAGCACTGTGAGAGACCCATTGATTTATCCAGGCTTCTGGTCATTCATTCCACAAAAACATATTAAGTTTCCACTCTGGGCCATGCATTTGGCCCCTAGCCCCATCTGAAAAGAGGAGCTTTAATCCTGGATTACATCTCACTTTTGTAATCTCAATAGGAAAGCAGGTCTCAGAGCAGACCTCATGGTGAGGAGGAGGCAGGGACACCCCCTCCTTAGAAGCACAGGCCCTGAAGCGTCGTTGGGTCCTTTCTCCCTTTGACATCTGATTTCCTCATAGATGACTGTCAAAGCCAGAATTCAATTGTCCCAGGACCAGCACATGTGGGTCCAGTTTTGTCAGCCTGCAAGGACATTGTGCAGCTTTGTTTGTGCCAGTGCGGGGGAGGGAGGTGTTGATAAGCATCATCGTAATCAGGATCTGCTGTCCATGACTTACCATTCATTTCCTAATCAGTCATCACATTTTGTTCAAGCTTAATGCTGACCTATTGAATTTAACGCCACATTCTGCAGCAAAAAGCCACTGCTGTGTTTACTGGAGGAAATTAGCCAGCTCTTGCCCTTGTTGCTGTAGCACGCACAGGAAACTTAGATTTTCAGGATATTCCCCCACCCCCGTGTTATCTAGGAGTTCTCATTTTGTTCAAAGAATGTTCCCTCTGTCTTCCCTCTTTCCCTCCATGGTGCCAAAATAACCTGAATTACGTTAAAGCCCAGGCGGCTCGATATTTAGGCTACTTTCCTCCTCTCTCCCTTACCCATTCCCATCAACACACATGCACACATACACCTGTGTGCACACACCCGTGCATACACACCCGTGCACCCACACAAATGGGATGTGAGCCAACAGAACGCTGTGTGACCCTGAACCAGTCACATCTTTCTAAGTTTCCATTTCATCAGCTGTAAAATGAGGAGGCAGACTCAGTTATCCCTTTCTTTTCTAATATTGTATGATTCAAATTTTCCCATCATTCTCAAATGATGGAATTAGAATTATAAAATGTCTGAAATGGAAGACATGCTGAAAACTAATCCACTATAATATCCCCATATTTCAATTCTTTCTTATTTTTTGAGACAGCGTCTCACTCTGTCTCCCAGGCTGGAGTGTAGTGACACAACCTTGGCTCACTGAAGCCTCAACCTCCTGGGCTCAAATGCTCTTCCCATCTCAGCCTCCCAAGTACCTGGGACTACATGTGCTCACCACTACACTAGGCTAATTTTGTTCATTTTTCTATACAGAGAAGGTCTCACTTTGTTGCTCAGGCTGGTCTCGAACTTCTTGGCTCAAGTGATCCACCCACCTCGGCCTCCCAAAGAGCTGGGCCTACAGGTTTGAACTGCTGCACCCAGCCCACATATTTCAGTTATTTTAGTGACACTTTCATCCTTTTTGCCACATCTCCACATTACTATCATTCACTCAACTGTTTTTCCTTTAAAGTAACCTTTTTTTTTTTGAGACAGAGTCTCGCTCTGTCGCCCAGGCTGGAGCGCAGTGGTGTGATCTTGGCTCACTGCAAGCTCCGCCTCCTGGGTTCACGCCATTCTCAGCCTCGCGAGTATCTGGGACTACAGCTGCTCGCCACCACGCCCGGCTAATTTTTTGTATATTTAGTAGAGATGGGGTTTCACCGTGTTAGCCAGGATGGTCTCTATCTCCTGACCTCGTGATCCGCCCGCCT
Source organism: Nomascus leucogenys (assembly GCF_006542625.1). Classification (NCBI taxonomy): domain Eukaryota; kingdom Metazoa; phylum Chordata; class Mammalia; order Primates; family Hylobatidae; genus Nomascus; species Nomascus leucogenys. The sequence goes on from NC_044400.1 coordinate 71,463,108, forward strand.
CAGCCTCCCAAAGTGCTGGGTAAATTAACCTTTTTACTTAAATACATATATTTAAAAGACATCCCTTATCACTATCACAAATAGAAAACCATAATCATTTGCTATACATGTAATCATAATTAAGGGAAAATAAAACAATCTCAGAAAATTTTGGCTGGGCCCCACTGCCTGCCCAAGGACCCCAGGCTGCTGCTTGTCCCTCTCTGTGGAAATGGCAGCATAGTATATGTTTAAAGGCACTAAGGTCATGCTGGTATCAAAGGAGACTCTTTTTGCCCTAATCAGAATAGAAAAAAGCCACATTCTCTCCCAAGGGATGTCCATTTTATTTAATGCAGAGACTAGGTGCCACCCAAGATCTCTCTCAAGAACTTCACTTTGGATAAAATGTTCTCACCACTGTTCTTTAGGTTAACATTGTAATTACCTCATCTAATGCTCCAAATTGCCAATATCTGCATCTTCTTCACCATGACCTTCACCTGCTACCATTGCCAGGCAGCTCCTAGGAGAAAACAGATACGCTCAGAAACACACACACGCACAAGCACATGCTCCAAAACATTTTTTTAAACAGCGCAATGCTTCCCTGGCACTTCCCCAAGTCCACAGCTCTAGGAATCACTGACCTCGGGCAGGTCTACGTCACTACTTTTTCTAAAGAAATCACTGCCCATGTACAACAAAGAGCCGCTTCCATTGAGCATTTGGGGAGCTCTTGAAGCGACTTCCTTTTCTTCCTTTTCTCTCTTTATAGACGCGATGTGGAGTAGGGAGCAGGTGGTACACCCTTGTGAGAAAACAGGTACAGAAACTGGGGTGGGGGGCGGACAGGGACAAGAGAGAGAGAGACACTGCCTTCTGCTTATTTTGTGTGGTATAGGAAGAAAATATTTAAACGTTTCTACTTTAGATACAGTCTGGCTTCCAATTTCAGTTCTATCATTTTCTAGCAACATAAATTTGGGCAAGTTGCTCAGCCCCTCTGAGATTTAATCTCCTCCTTAGCAAAATGGCTCTAGTGACACACCCTTCCTTGCGTTATGAGTGTGTAAGGCAGGTATGGTACCAGGCACCGAGGTAAACATTCATCTAACAGTCCCTTCCTCTTTTACCTTTTGTTTGTTTGTTTGTTTTTACTTTGGCACCATTCATGAAGGTCCAAAATTAATCCCCTTTTTATTTGTTTGGTTGTTTGTTTATTTTGCCTTCTAAATCCTGAGTCTCATCTACAAAGTGGAAAAAAAAAAAAAAAGGCTGTGAATTTCCATAATGTAAGTTTCGTTTTCTATGACTCGATTATGGCGAGTGATGTATAAAGGCTGAGTGGAGTGACAAGGAGGGGCACAGAGAAGAGGGAAGACAAACTTTACACCAGCAAATCCAACAATCTGCCCCTTTTGAATAATCATTAGCAGCGTGCTGGAAGCCCCAAGTCTCGAGATTCGGGATATGAGAGAGTAACAACATGAATCTAGAAAATGTGGTGCCTTTCATGCATAGATTTGAATTAGAGAATTCTTGGTCAGTTTTGCATATGAAGTTGGGGAGAAGGCGTGGGCGGCACAAAGAAAAACAGAGAAACACCTCCCCCTGCTGCCTGGATGGCGAATAGCAGCAAAGATGTAAAAAAAAAAAATTCCATGGTCATATAAAAACCCTCACCCTATTCCAAGTGTTTGCAAAGGATTCACTATGTGCAGGTAGCTGAATTTTATGGAATGCATTTTCCTATCCTAAGTTACCTTCAAAGGTCATAAAAAATGATCTTAGGACATTATTATAATGATGATACTTTCCACTGGGCATGTTGTTATTTGTTTCTTTAACAGGAAATATATTAGCATAACTTTTAAATTAAAATGATATAAAAGTTACAATTGAAAAGTCTTGTTTCTGACTGCCTTACGTATACCTAGCTACTTTTATTAGCTTTTCATATAAATATAAGTAAATGTGACTATGTAGTCTTCTTTTTTTCCTTCTTACACAATAATTAGCTATTTGACACTCTTCCAGATATTGTTTTAGTCACTTAACAACATAACTTGGTGATCCTTCCATGGCAGAAAAGCTCTCCCAGATATGTCTCAGGGCAGAGTAACCTTCCTTGTTCTTCCTTCACTGAGCATGTTATATGTGGAAAGAACACATCCCCATTTGGGGAAACCAGATAAATTGTTTAAATTATTGCAAATGTGAATGATTCTAATGTAGAAATAACCTTTTTCGGTCCACATTAATCACAAATACCGCTCACAACCCTTCATAATAAACTTGTCTCCTGCCTATTTTTTTCTCTGGTATTCCTTGTGATTAGAATCTCTCGCCTTGCTATCCACTGTGTCCAAGAGCAGAACAGAGCTTTGAACTTTACAGGCTAGTGCTCAGAATTAAAAGTGCTTAATGCCACCAAGATTTCTATTAAAAAACCCAGGGTAAAGGAAAAAGCCTTTTGCTTCAGCTGAAATGTTCTTGTAAAGGGCAAAATGGAAAATACAAACACCACTGCCGTTTGCTGGTTGGATACCACAGCCATCGGCACCTCCTGGAAATGGCAAGCCCACGAGTTCCTGATGGAAGCCAGGTTAATCTTATTGCATTTGAGAGAGTTAGAAAAGTGTCTTCCAGTGTGGATAGAGAGCCAGCAAGATTGTGAAGGTCAAAGAAAAATCCAATTATCCATAGCAAACACTGACCAAACAATTAAATTACACCAGTCAGGAAAGCATCTGATCTTCTGCAACGGACTTCTTCCAGCAAATTTACCCTTGAATCAGTCTGGGCCATTCATTGGCATCCAGCTGATCAGTTTCCTTCTGCTGCCCCGCATCCTGCAACATGTCTGTAGCAGATGTATCACTGCCCACCTACATCCCCTTGGCCCACCCCAGAGGTCACCTGCAGCTGCAGTGGTCAACTCCCAAGCACGCAGACATCTCAGCATCAAGAACCTGCTTTTCTCTGCCCAAGGGCTTTTTCTGGCCACAGAAGTATCCCCTGCACAGTCCAGATATGCAGGCAGGACAGAAGTTCCAGGGAGGTACCATCCCCAAGAGCAAGCCTCAAGCAATGACTCGGGAGATAAACACCCAGCTCCCTTGCTTGCCCCTTGCTGGGGCAATGCCAAAGTGTGTGGTGCCCATACTCTCAGAGGGACGGACACCAGTGCGACTGAGCCCGAGGTGGGACCTACTCATTAACATACTGTTTATTAGCTTTTCTCTCTTCCCTACTCCCTCATCATTTTTCTGGGATTGACTCCTGTGAGAGCCTTCATCCAGTCAAGAGACAGAAACTACACAGTAAGTTCAATAGGACAAGTGCAACACAGAGTCATCAACTACAATGAAGAGTATACATATAAGGAAACTCTACAACGCACCCTAGAGCTGAGAGGGAGAACTTAGGAAAAGACGAACTTGAGAGGGATTCAGACCTCTTGGGAAACGGTGAGGTTCAGCCCACCAGACAGCAGAGAAGTTAGCTGCTTTGGCCAGGCTGGAGCCGGCCTGGAATTGCTGTGAACCACCAGAGTGTAGTCAACCTCCGTTGTGCACGCAGGGGGTGCCAGTCAGCAACTGATGGTGAGGGATAGAGCCCGGGAGCTGGCGGGGACTGCAGGAGGCTGCAGAAGGAGCGCAGCGGCTACTCAACGCGTGACCCTGCCAGCTAAGTGCAGCTGCACACAGGCCGCGCAGAAGCTTGCAGAGGGAGGCTGAGTCCCGGACCCAAGTGCAGCAAGCAGGGAAAGGGAGAGTAATCCGGGAACCGGTAAGGGCAGGGGCCCTTCGGAGCGCTCATTCTGTGCTGGGGGGCTCTGCTTTCCATGTCAAGAAGGCTGCACAAAAATTATCACCAAGCTGGGGCTGCAAAGTCACAGAAGGACCAGTTCCACGCGCTGTCCTAGCCCACGCACACTGCGGAGCCGCGGTCCTCGCACAACCGGGAAGAACCCTCCGCCAACTGTCCTCAGACCTGGGCCAAAGAGCGCGATTCTGTCTCAAAGAAAAAAAAAAATAACCCTCCGCCAGCTGCGGTGTCCTCCAGCGCCCTCTACTGAGGAAGCCTAGCATCGCGCTCACTTAAAGGAGACAGGCTCAAAGGCACGCCTTTGTTAGTCCCAGAGCATACATTAATAAAGGCTCCATTCAGAGCTGAGAGGCACAAAAAAATATTTTTTAAAAAAGATAAATACACCTCCCAAAGTCTCACTTGCACTCAAACCCTTGTCTCAGGATCTGCTTTTGAAAGAACCCAAATCACGACAATGTCTATCAGACCTGATTTTTGTTGACAAAAAAGAGTCAGACTGTAAAATATTTAAAGAGATTTATTCTGAGCCAAATATGAGTCACCAATGGCCCGTGACATAGCCTTCAGGAGATCCTGAGAACATGACCCCAAGGTGATTGGGGCTTCACCAATCTAGATGTATATGTATATAAATCTATATACATTTTAGGGAGACATGAGACTTCAATCAAATACATTTAAGATATACGTTGTTTCAGTCCAGAAAAGGGAAAGTTGGGGGGGGGGTCTGCTTCCTGTTGTAGGTAAATTTAAAATTTGTCTGATTTGTCAATTGGTTGAAAGAGTTATTATCTCTAGAAAGAAATGTCTGGGTTACAATAAGAGGTTGTGGAGACCAAGGTTTTATCATGCAGATGAAGCCTCCAGGTAGCAGACTTCAGAGAGAATAGAATGTAAATGTTTCTTATCAGACTTAAGGTCTGTGTTGATGTTAAATGCTGGTCACGTTTCCTGAATTCCTAAAGAGAAGGGCGTATAACAAGACATGTCTGACACCCCTTCCTGTCGTTGCCTGAACCAGTTTTTCTGGTTAATTTTGGAGTGCCCTGGCCAAGAAGGGGTCCATTCAGATGCTTGGAGGGGCTCTAGAATTTTATTTTTTGTTAATATTTTAATCTTGGCTCTGTATGACCTCAAGAAAGGGTCTTTTTTTTTTTTTTTTTTGAGACGGAGTCTTGCTCTGTCCCCCAGGCTGGAGTGCAGTGGCGCGATCTCGGCTCACTGCAAGCTCCGCCTCCGGGGTTCACGCCATTCTCCTGCCTCAGCCTCCCGAGTAGCTGGGACTACAGGCGCCCGCCAACACGCCCGGCTAATTTTTTGTATTTTTAGTAGAGACGGGGTTTCACCGTGTTAGCCAGGATGGTCTCGATCTCCTGACCTCGTGATCTGCCCACCTCGGCCTCCCAAAGTGCTGGGATTACAGGCTTGAGCCACCGCGCCCGGCCAAGAAAGGGTCTTACCAGCTTAGAGTCCCCACTTTCTCATCTGTAAGATGGAGGTGATAATAAACAGTCCACCTCACAGGGACTATTCTTGAGAGTATGAAACAAAATAGACCACCTGCAATGCACTTGGTACAAAATAAGCGCTCAAAATAAGTGCTTGACATCACCTCCCTTCCTCCTTTTCAAACCAAATCAAAGCCCCAAAGTTTCTTCTTCCTTTCTTTAAGTAAGAGTCAAGGTATGAGAATGTTCCGAGCTACTCTGCTCAAGACATTTTTCCCTTAAATGTGGCGCAGGACATCTTCGAGGAAAATGGGGAGATTAGAAGGAGGCCTTGCCCTGAAAAGGAATGATCTGAAGTATTGGAAACAAATGATAAACAATTATTTCTCGGCGGGGCGCGGTGGCTCACGCTTGTAAATCCCAGCACTTTGGGAGGCCGAGGCGGGCGGATCACGAGGTCAGGAGATCGAGACCACGGTGAAACCCCGTCTCTACTAAAAATACAAAAAATTAGCCGGGCGTGGTGGCGGGCGCCTGTAGTCCCAGCTACTCGGAGACGCTGAGGCAGGAGAATGGCGTGAACCCAGGAGGCGGAGCTTGCAGTGAGCCGAGATTGCGCCACTGCACTCCAGCCTGGGCGACAGAGCGAGACTCCGTTTCAAACAAACAAAAAAAAAATTATTTCTCTACAGAGAAAAAAGTTCCAGTATAGAAGTTCTCTAGGATATGACAATTTCTGTTGGCACTTAAATGAATGAGCTTTAAAGGGGGGAATAAGCAGTGTGATAATTGCTACCATTAATTAAGAGTTCGCTATGTGCCAGGAATTCAAAGTCATAACCTCTCTTAGTCCTCATAACAATTCTTTAAGGTAAATGCTATTTTTAATCTCATTTATGCAAATGATGCAAGGGAGGCTCAAAAAGATGAAGCAGTTTTCCCAAGGTCAGAGCCAGGATTTGATCCCAAGCCTACTTGACTCTAATCCTTGGCTTCAATTCCTATGGTGGATACAATTGGGATTTAGCCTAAGGAGTTAGAAGTCTGTGGTCCTGGTCCAGGCTTTACGTTTAAATCCCTGTGTTTTCCAGAGAGTAATTCTTCCCTCCCCAAAGAGACGATTCCTTCATCTGTAAAATGAGAGAGCTGAGTTAGAATCAGGGTTTTTGTAGGGGTGGCACCACACCCAAGGATATTTTGGAAAAGTGTGAGGATAGTTGGTGCTATGATGAGAGGGCATTCAATGGTATTTCATGGTTGAGGACCAAGGTGAGTAAACGCCCTACATATCCCAGAAGATATTTGTGTAGTTGAAAAAGTTATGTGAACCTAGAACCTTGCTCCATTTTACATCTAAAAACAAAACATTCTTATACCATTTTAATATCCAATGAATTTTCCAGAGTCAATTGAAGAAAGAATGTACTTTATTTTATGATAAATTTTACCAGGAGTTGGTCACTATTTGGTAAATCATATCACCAACAACAGTGCAAAACATGGTATGCATTAGCAGAACATCACCTCTCACTTGGCATTTGTACTGATTATGGATATAGTCACAAATGTCTGTGTATTTCATGAGGACTTTGAGTGTAGTATTCCCCAGTTATTTGTATATTGCAGCACTCATTACCTTATTATAAATTATTTTCTTTAGAGTTTTCCTTTGTAGAATGGTTAGGATACTATATTGATTAAAAATAAAATACATGTGTAAACAGGTTGTATTATCTGTGAACTTCACTTCAAGATATTTAAGGAGGTATTAGAAGATACTTGTTTCAAAAGAGGAATTCTGGATGCAGGGAGAGAGGTTCTGACTTCTCTATTCACTGAAACAATAGCCCTAATACAAAGCCAAGAACGAGGATGCCAAAGATACAGATATATTAATTTACTCAAAAATGACTTATTAGCACTGACTTTGAGCCAGGTACTGCTGTGGATTCTGGGGACACAGCAGAGAATAAGAGGACCTGAGTCTCTGAACTTGTGTAGCATTCCCTGTAAAAAGCAAATGTCTATGTCTTAGTCTCGTAAAGCACCAGCAGATTTGGTGTCTGGTAAGGGCCCGTTCCTTATAGATGCACCTTCTATGTGCCCTCACGGAGTGGAATGGGCAAAAGGACTCCCTCAAATCCCTTTACTAAGGGCATTAATCCCATTTGTGAGGGCTCCACCCTTATCTTATAAAGTCACTACCTTAAAAAGGCCCCACCTCTTAATACTATCACACTGACAATTAAGTTTCAATATATGAATTTCAGTAGAACACCAACATTTAGACCATAGCAGCTCATATCTACTAAAGTTAAATATTCACCTAAACTATAGCAATTTCACTACTAGGTATATACTAAAGAGAAATAAGTTCATATGCCCACCCAAAGACATTACAAGCAAGTTCATAGAAGCTTTTTTCATAATAACCAAAAACTGAACAACCCAAATGTCACTCGAGAGGAGAATGGATAAATAAATCATGGTATATTCATAAAATGGAGTATTACAATGTAATTTTTGAAAAAAACAAACTACTAACATGACAACATGGATGAATCTCATAGACATTATGTTGACAAAGCAACCAGACACAAAAGTGAAAATACTATATAATTCCATTTGTATGAAATTGAAGAACAGTCAAAATTAATTGATGGTGGTAAGTATCAGAGTAGAAGCACACCTCCTGGAGACACTTTTGACCAGGAAGGTACCCAGGAGAAGCTTCTGGAAAGGTAAGAAAGTTCTATGTCACAGTCTGAGTGATGGTTACACAAGTATATACAACTAATTATTCATCAAGCTAGACCGGGCGTAGTGGCTCACATCTGTAATCCCAGCACTTTAGGAGGCCAAGGTGGGTAGATCATCTGAGGTCAGGAGTTCAAGACCAGCCTGGCCAACATAGTGAAACTCCATCTCTACTAAAAATACAAAAAATTAGCTGGGTGTGGTGGTGCACACCTGTATTCTCAGCTACTCAGGAGGTGGAGGCAGGAGAATCACTTGAATCCAGGAGGCAGAGGTTGCAATGAGCCAAGATCATGCCATTGCACTCCAGCCTGGGCAATAAGAGCAAAACTCTGTCTCAAAAAAAAAACAAAAAAAAACAGTTCATCAAGCTGAGTTAAGATTACTGCACTTGGACACATTTTAAAGTACCTACATTTTACCTCAGTTTTTTTTTGTTTTTTTAAAGATTCCATTTGAACACCCGAGTTTAAATAGTCACAAACAAAGGCTTCTGGAATCAGGCATCTGGGTCCAAATCTCAGATTCTTCTTACCACTTCTTACTTTGTAAGATCTTGAGAAAATGACTTACCTTGTCTATGATTCCATTTTCTTTCATACAGCATGAGAATAATGGGAAGCAGATCCCTATGCACTGGTTGCCAACTTGTCTGGGTGCTGTGAGACGGAACACATTCACACACAAGTTACATGAAGCAGATTTATTACTTATAGATAGGCAGCAAGGATAACAGAAGCCTGGGATTCACTGTAAGCGGGCCCCCAAGGCTCAGAAAAGCTTCCTAAGGCAGATAATGCTTCGTCTGCCTGTGCTGTAGTTGCACCACAGCTAAGGAACCAGAGAAAGCAGCCCACCCTGGGTTGTATTCCCTATGGTCACATGACATGCTGGGCTAAGGCACTGAAGGACATCCTGTTTCTTTCTCTTTTGTTTTTACACTTTTAAGTTCTGGGGTACATGTGCAGAACATGCAGGTTCGTTACATAGGTATACACGTGTCATGGTGGTTTGCTGCACCCATCAACCCATCATTTACGTTAGGTATTTCTCCTAATGCTATCCCTCCCCTAGTCTCCCACCCCCAACAGGCCCCGGTGTGTGATGTTCTCCTCCCTGTGTCCTCATTGTTCAACTCCAACTCCCACTTACGAGTGAGAACATGCGGAGGACACCCTTTTTCTTTAGGAGGTCGGGGCAGGACTGGAACAGAACTCAGGCTGTTCCAGCCATCTCCCCCTTTATCTCAGATGCTACATTCCTGGCACATTCTACAGTTATTCTTGAGAACTACAAGTGGAAAAGGAGTAAATACTGGGTCGGTCCAAGGCCACCTGGAGCACTGTCCTGCAAAGAGTAAATCATTCCTCTCCGGTTTGCTGAGTGCATTCAAGACATAACACGTGTAGACATAACACGTGTAAAAGTGTCTACCACTCTTCTTATTTTCAATAGCTATTCATTTCTTCTAAACGAATTTCACACTCCATTAGCTCTGACTTCCCAAAACAAAGCTGTTTCAGTGATGGCAAATTTGTGACATTTGTGTTCCTCAATGCCCCCTCCTGAGCCTTGAAGGATATGGCTAATCCACTATGACGCTCTTCCCTGCTGACCCTTAAAATCCATCTCAACACAGTACTCCCTGAGGCTGCACCACTTCATGAGAGCTGGGCATGAAAGAAAACTTATTTGCCATCCTGGCCTATGTCATATTCATCTTTGCTTTGGCTGTAGTATCTGGTACAAGCACTTGTCAAGCTTATGAGAAATGAAAAAAGAGCTGATATTTATCTCACATCTAAACTCAACACACTAAAGCTAGAGATTTTTTTTTATATGTTGCCTCCTAAATCCACACACAAAAAATTCTGTGGGGGCTCATGCCTGTAATCCCAGCACTTTGGGAGGCTGAGAGGGGCAGATCACGAGGTCAGGAGATCGAGACCATCCTGGCTAACACGGTGAAACCCCGTCTCTACTAAAAATAAAAAAAAATTACCTGGGCATGGTGGTGGGCACCTGTAGTCCCAGCTACTCGGGAGGCTGAGGCAGGAAAATGGCATGAACCCGGGAGGTGGAGCTTGTAGTGAGATGAGATCGCACCACTGTCCTCCAGCCTGGGCAACAGAGTGAGACTCTGTCTCAAAAACAAAAAAAACAAAAAACAAAAAAAACAAAAAAAAACCTTCTGTGGGGGGAAAAAAAGCATAATTCTTGTTAAGAAATTAAAAAAACAAGCTTATTTAAATAAGAAATGCCTGTCCACAGATGACGGATGGTTAAACCCAGTTTAAATCCAGGTTTGTCTGCCCCAGATGCCCAAGGTCTGTCCACCATGGTGGCATGCCACACTTCAGCAACTATGGACACCCAGTTCAAGTCCAACATTAAGGAAGTAGATATGTTCTCTCTTCCTTGGCACTGCCTATGGAGGTGGCCGCCATCTCCTCCTCAGCATCATGGCTGCCTTCATACCCCTTGTGAAGCCCAAAATAGTCAAAAAGAGAACCAAGAAATTCATCGGGCACCAGTCAGACTGCTATGTCAAAATTAAGCACAACTGGCAGAAACCCAGAGGTATTGACAACAGGGTTCATAGACGGTTCAAGCTCCAGATCTTGATGCCCAACATTGGTTATGGGAGCAACAAAAAAACAAAGCATATGCTGCCCAATGTCTTCCAGAAGTTCCTGGTCCACAACGTCAAGGAGCAAGAAGTGCTGCTGATGTGCAACAAATCTTACTGTGCTGAGACTGCTCACAATGTTTCCTCCAAGCCGCCCTGGCCAGCTTTCTTCAGAGCAGTTATCTATTGGACAGATTGAGGTCCATTAAAACTCTAAAGTGTTTCCACTGCTAAAAAACAAGCCTAGAATCCAATGAACTATCAGTCTTTCTCAATGTGTGATGCAGGTCCCACTAGGGAGATACAAGCTTATATGTGATACATGGATGAACATTTTAAGTTTTCATAGTTAATATTTATTTTAAAGTCTATTAGGAAAAAAAAATAACCATCACATCAAATATGTGATTTCATTGATATTATTGATTAAGATGAGGATACATTTAATTGAACCGCAAAGCCATCATGGAAAGGGCCACCCAGCTGGTCATCAGAGTCACCAACCCCAATGCCAGGCTGTGCAGTGAAGAAAATGAGTAGGCAGCTCATGTGCATGTTTTGTGTTTAAATAAAACTGTAAAAAAAAAAAAAAACACACACACACAACAGAAAAAAGAAAGTAGACATGCAATATCTACTGTCTTCCCTCAACAATAAAATCATCCAGAATTCAGAATGAGAAAAATAGATGTGTTATCCTATTAGAAGTGAGTTAAAAAGAGGATATAGGAAATTATTTCATGCCAAAAAGTAATAAAAATAAGTGAGTTCTGATGGTTAAAAAAGAGCAAGACAGAATCAACAGCCTGCAAGACTAACAATTCACTGGCTGCTAATTCTGCAGATTTGCTTCTTCAAATACAAGCACATTAGGTATTCTGCTAATGGAGCCAAAAGCACCTTCTCTAATCCCAAGTGAAGTGCAGATAGCCGCTCTCTGCCGAGCCTTTTTTTTTTGCTTTCATTTTGGTTTGCTTCCTGTGGGTTTCATGTACCTCATGAGAAACTGAAGGTGGGAAAACAGAGCTGCCCCCGACCGAGAGCTCTCGTAGGGAGGGCCAAGGGGACACACTGAGCGCAGACCTCGTGAATGTCAAGGCCACTGTTTTAAATCTGAAAGTACACATTGTAATGCCCTCTCTACTGAGGAGGACCTGACCACAGAGGAAACAAGAGAAAAGATGGGGAGGAGGAGGAATGCTAGAATGTCAGAGCCAGGAGGGCCTGTGGAGGTCGCTTTGCCCATTTTCCCAAATGTCAATCATGTTGGCCATAATCCTATACCACCTGTACTATTACTTACTTATTCTCTTCCTTCAAGTAAGCTCACTTATTCAATTAAATGTAGCCTCATCTTAATCAATAATATCAATGAAATCACATATTTGATGTGATGGTTTTTTTTCTTCCTAATAGACTTTAAAATAAATATAACTATGAAAACTTAAAATGTTCATCCATGTATCACATATAAGCTTGTATCTCCCTAGTGGGACCTGCCCCACACCTTGAGAAAGACTGATAGTCCATTGGATTCTAGGCTTGTTTTTTAGCAGTGGAAATACTTTGGGGTTTTAATGGACCCCAATCTGTCCAATAGATAACTGCTCTAAAGAAAGCCAGCCAGGGCGGCTTGGAAATCTGGCCTCTTAGCATTTACATTGCTGACTACCTTGCTCAAGACCCCAGAGGTCACTTGGCTCGAGGCTCAGTAAGAAGCATTTGAGGCCAGGCACAGTGGCTCACACCTGTAATCCCTGCACTTTGGGAGGCCAAGGTGGGCAGACCGCCTGAGGTCAGGAGATCGAGACCAGCCTGACCAACATGGCGAAACTCTGTCCCTACTAAAAATACAAAAAATTAGCCGGGTATGGTGGCATGTGCCTGTAGTGCCAGCTACTTGGGAGGCTGAGGCAGGAGAATCACTTGAATCCAGGAGGTGGAAGTTGCAGGGAACTGAGATTGTGCCACTGTACTCCAGCCTGGGCAAAAGAGCAAGACTCTCTAAAAAAAAAAAAAAAAAAAAAATTGAAACCCTGTTCCAGCTCCAGCTCTTGTTTTACAGAAAAGTAAATTAAAGCATGAAGAAGAGAAATGATGACAAGAGGTTGCACAGAAAGTTACTGCAAAATAGATCTGGAAGCCAGAGCCCTTAATGCACATCTAGAGATCACGGCACTACCCTGTACCCTGGAAAGTCTTCAAGATGGGCCAAAAAGATGGTACATAATCTTCCTCCACCTCTCTCCCTCCACACCTGCTGGTTTGAAGAAACATTTGAGGCCGGATGCGGTGGCTCAAGCCTGTAATCCCAGCACTTTGGGAGGCCAAGGTGGGCGGATCATGAGGTCAGGAGATCGAGACCATCCTGGCTAACACGGTGAAACCCCGTCTCTACTAAAAATACAAAAAATTAGCCGGGCGTGTTGGCGGGCGCCTGTAGTCCCAGCTACTCGGGAGGCTGAGGCAAGAGAATGGCGTGAACCTGGGAGGCGGAGCTTGCAGTGAGCCGAGATTGCGCCACTGCACTCCAGCCTGGGCAACAGAGCGCGACTCCATCTCAAAAAAAAAAGAAAAAAAAAAAAATTTGAGCTGAGAGGAGAGGAAATCTGTGGCTAGGTAGAAAGGCAATGAGGTAGAATTTGGACAATTAATTGCTAGGGTGCTACTCAGGCTGAAAGTTGTTTGGACTGAGAATAGAAGACCAATGCATGGGAGTGTAAAAGTGACAGACACAACCCAAATGCACCTGCATCATGTGGGCACCTTTGTTTCCCCAGTTTTCTTCAACTGGCTGAAGCATCTAGAAATGCACCCAAATGCCCAAATCCTACCTGAGAAGCTTTGAAGAATAATTTGATACAAACTCTACACCTTGACTCCTTCCTCACCTGCAGCTCCTCCCTCACCCACCCCTGTCCAGCCATGCCCCTCTAGCATCTCTGTGGGGTCTTTATGTCTAGGGACATCCAGCATCTCCATGTAGAGCAAATTTGCCATTGCAGCATCTTCAGGTCTCCTCCCCATCCATCGTGCTGATCCACATAACACAGGCAGTGCAGCACATTCTGCTGGTGATGAAGTCTTCCTCCTTCAAAGGCTGGAGAGGGGGTCATAAATAATAACTTTAATAGTTTTTCTCATCCACCACAGCCTAGCTCAATATAAGAAATCATTTTCCAACAGCCAGAACTTCCCCCAAAAAGCTGAGTTGACCACTATACACAATGATGTGCCTCCACCACCAGGGGATTGCTTGAAGGGGCACCATTGGGAGATTCTGACCTCATATGAGGAATTGCACTGAATGACCACTAATACCCCCTTCCAACCCTGTGTTCTCTGATTCTACAAGGGTTTTGTGGCCTTTGGGTCACAGTGAGGGGGATTATGAAATATACAGCAATTTGGGGGAGCATTTCTGATTGAGAAGCATCTTTGACTCTGGAACAGGAATCAGGAAACCTTTTTCATAAAGAGCCAGAGGGTACAAAAAAGTTCTTATTGCAATTATTCGATTCTGTCATTGTAGCATGAAAGCAGCCACATACAATATGTAAACAAGTAAGAGTTGTAATGTTCCAATAAAACTTTATTTATAACACAAGTGGCAGTTGAGTCTTAAATCATTTCAAAATAAAAAGTTAATAAATGCTGACAGCAGGTGAGATTTGACCTGCTGGCTGAGGTCGGCCAACTCTTGTTCCAGAGGAAACCTGTCTACCTGGATAGCTCCCCTCTTCCTTCCTGCTTCACCCAGTCAATCACTGAGTGAGCCTAGTCAGTACCACCTCCTGAATATTATGTGACCACCCATAAGAAAGATAAGCCAGTCCCCTTAGGTAATCAAACCCACATCATCCATGAGGGAAGATCCCAAACTGACCTCCCCTTTTAGGGACATGCGCACATTTCTTAAAATGTCAATGATCCAGCCTGGGCAACTTGGCAAAACCCTGTCTCTATGAAAAATACAAAAATTAGCTGCGTGTGGTGATACATGCCTGTAGTCCCAGCAACTTAGGAGGCTAAGGTAGGAGGATAGCTTGAACCTGGGAAGCAGAGGTTGCAGTGAGCCAAGATGGCGCCACCACTGCACTCCAGCATGGGTGACAGACTGAGGCCCTGTCTCAAAACAAACAAACAAACAAACAAACAAATCAATGGTCAGTAAAACTCCAGGTTGGAAGTGTTTTAGCCTTTCAATCAAGAGAACTATTGTCTATTTAGAAATGCTAAGTACAACCATCCTCCCTTCCAGATTCCTGAGGGCAGAGGCAAGGAGCTCCATGAAAATCAAGAGACAGTACTACACTTCCCTTAGGGAAGGCAAGTACAGAATAACTCCGGTACTTAAGTGTTTTGGCTTTACTCTGTTGGAGAACATGGATGAATAAAGACCTTCTCCAGTATTTTCCTCAACCCCTGAAGACCTTTAGGCCAATCCAGAGGAAAATCAAAGCTCAGGAACCAACCTGAAGTCTACTTGAGCAAGAGCTGCTTTCTTGAGTTTCTCTCATAACCAAAGCAGGAGACAGCAAGAGAGCAAGTATCACTGATCCCACAGCACTGCATTTCAATGCAGAGGCCCCATCACCCTGGTTACTATGACCATAATCTTAGTGGTGATGTGGTGAGAACCTGGAATCCACTGGATTGTATTGACCAGAGGTCAGGGCCACTACACTGACTACAGGAAGGGGGCAGGAGGAGCAGGAGGAGGGATGTTCACTGCCCACAGGGGCAATTCTAATGAGATGCTGATTAGCTTAACCAATTAGCAACAGTGTCAGTAATAAAATATTACAAACTGATCTGTCTACATCTTATCTCATGTATTATTCTCAACAACCCTGTGAGATCAACATTCATATAACGGCATTTACATATAATCAGTTGACTAGCGGAGATGGAATCCTAAAACTGGTTGAAACTAGGAAGAACTGGGTGTTTTATATGTTCATGGTGAAAACTTGAACTTACCTTTGGAGCAAGTCATCCCATTGTTCTGGAAATAATCACTCAGTGATCCCTTTGAGTTACACCTGGGTAAAGTAATTTCATTCCTACCCACTGGTTTTGGAATAGTGACTTTTTATTATTGGATATGCAGCTTGGAAACAGCATGGGTTTAGAAGAAGCTGATAAGTAAATTGATGAAAGATCCTTTTTCATACTTTTTTTACATATATGAATCTACACATATATGTAGAAGGAACCAAGGATGCTTCTGGAAGAAGAGGGTTTAGTATTTAACTATTTATTAGAACACATCTGATGGACAAGAGTGGACCCACGTGGGGCCAGGTGGTGGAAGAAATGAAAGAAAATCACCAAGAGGAATAGGGAGTGTGGTCTGGGCAACCCGGACCTATGTTTCTGGAACAAAATGCTGATTCTAGGCAGTAAGTGGATGGTGCTGTAACTCATTGCAATGTGGCTCTGCAGGTGCTGAGCTGTGCCTTGGGAAGCCTGGCTTCACTTAGGTGAAGTGGAAGACCTGACCTCTTACGGTCAGGTCTTATGGTCAGGTCAGGTTACCTCTTATGACACTGATCAACTTACCATTTCTAAGCTTCTGTTTCCTTGTCTGTAAAATGATGATATTAATGATACTGTCAAAGCAGTTTCTCAGATGAATACTCTCTTCCCTGACAACCCAGGCCAATTGGGGAGAAAGTATTCTCGACCAAGGATTACCCAGAGAAAGACCAGCATCCACTGTTCTCAGATGAACCACTGCGAAAGCTGGCATTTCTCCAGACCACGAGGCCTTCCAGCTTCAGCAAGGGAACAAGGATCTCAGTAGCTATTTTTCTCATCTGCAGAGCACCAACAGGGGTTCTTGGGCATTCCATGAAAGGGCTCCTGAAGACAAGAAGTTTAGAGATGACTGCACTGCCTGCAAATCTGAGCAGGTGGAGGGTTGGAGTTAAAAAGTGACTGTTAGCAGTGGTTAGCAGTTAATCGTTTTGTATTTTGTATTTACACAAGCTGTTGTGGTCCAGGGACATCCAGGTAATGAGCATGGGGGCCAGATGGGGTCCAGAGAGGCTTAATAAGAGAAGCTCAGCAGTTCTTAACATTCACTACACATAGTATTTCACACAGAGTTTCTAAAATAGACGGATGTTTGTGCTGAAACCTAGTCCAATTGAATCAGTCTTTTGGAGCGCAGCCTGGGAATTAACTATTTTTGAAAAGCTCCCCAAGTAAATATAATGTGTAGCCAGGTTGTGAAGTACAGAGCTAGCCCCAGACAGATAGAGAGAGAGAGAAAGAGAAAAAAAGAGAGATGCATTTTGTAGATCAGGAAGCTAAAGATTAGACATTCAAATGACCATCACAAGGTCATTCAGCTGATAAGTAGCAGAATCACATGTCATATTCAGGTCTGTCTGATTGCTGACCACATACTGATTTAACTCTAACATGGTCTCTTGGGGATTCTGGAGAATGAGGAGAGAAACTGACAGACAAAAGGGAACAGAAAGCACACCTTCTCCAACCTCAGCTTTCTCCTTGACCTGATAAAAACATCCTTGCAGTAAATAAAGGGGGAGTCTTGCATAGAGACACAAAATACTACCTCTGCATGTCAATGAAAAGCCATCCAGCCTAAATCAACATATTTCAAGAAAAGTCTCTTCTCACAACCACCCCTTCCCCCCACCACCACTTATTTATAGCTGAAAAAGTTGTCAAGCTCAATACACTTGGGGTATCACTGGAAGGCAGGTACCGAAAGGAATGGAGAAAGTACGTGCTCGGTGTGACTTGGAATGTACTGGAATCACACCTGTACTGGGGCTCCCAGCCCACATAGGGCACAGGCAGAGAGAGAGAGAGATATTGAGAGAGAGACCTCAGTGGGAAAATGCTGCAGATCAGACTGGTTCAGAGGCATCAGACATTACCAGAAAGGCCTTTATGAAATAGTAGTTTACAAGTGCCCTCTGTTAAATCAAGTTTAGCATAAAGCTGCCTCCTTAAATATTTTAAGTTCAGCCTAAGGATTTCTCTGTACATCATGAACTATAACAAGTGGAGGTGTAAACAACCATAACCTACGCTTGTGCCAGTCACGAGTTTTGGTCAAGCAAATGTACAATTGTTCAAACCATGTTCAAATAAAGCAAACATCAAGCTGTAGCCAAACCAATTCTGTAACTCACTTCTGTTTTCTGCACCTCACTTCCATTTTCTGGGCATCACTTTCCTTTTTTCTGTCCATAAATCTTTTTCCACCACGTGGCTGTGCTGGAGTCTCCGGGCCTACTCTGGCTGGGAAGGCTGCCCAATTTGCAAGTTGTTCATTGCTCAATTAAACTCCTTTAAATTTAATTCAGATAAAGTTTTTCTTTTATTACCTCTGAGCATGTGTGAGAACTTACTGAATAATATAATCAGAGCTATTATTTATGGAGAGCTAATGCACCAAGTCTTCAGCAAAGACTTTAATGGGAACCATATCATTTACCACCCCATCCCATCCCCAACACCCCCGACCCCGCCGCCCACACACAGATACATCTATACACAGTGAGTTTGGTGGTATTATTCTTATTGTAATGATGATGAAACTGAGCCCTAGAGATGTAGGTAAACTGATCAGCCCAAGTCCCAAAGCAAGTAGTTATGGAGCTGGTATTCAACCCTAGGGGGGAAAATGATAGCAAACCTCATTTGTTACTAGGAGCGTGGGGTCTAGTTGACTACAGAACTTCTGGCAGTTCCTGATGGCAGTAAAAAGGCAGGCAAGAAGCCAAAAAAAAAAAAGCCTACTGGCAGCCTCCCCTCTTTCCCTATCTTCTTCTTGTCCTATAACTAGGAAAAAAAACAAGGAGAACCTGCAAGGCACTCGCACTGGTGTACTGCTACAAGCAGATTGAGAAGGTCTCCAGAGACTATAGGAACTCAACCGGCTTTACCAAAGCACCTGCTTTACAGCCTCCTCTCTTAACAGCCTGTTTGTTTCAGGCCCTGTGTGGAATGCAGTCCCCTAGTCAGTTGAAACCAGTTTCTGACAGACCCTAGCAACTTACGGATGAACCCAAGTGAACTTTCCTCATTACCATGCTAATGTCTCCCGCCCAGAAGGAGCTATAAAGCAGATGACCTATGTGCTAGCACGATGACTCACTGCATCTGCGCCACTGGGACCCCTTCCCTGCATGAGATGACGCACTCTCTCCCCCTCCATCGCCCCATAAAACGCTGTCACTTTCCCTCAGGGAGACACTGCTTTGGAGAACACTCCCAGTGCTCTCCTTACTTGTGATGAGTAATAACACTCCTATGGGTTCTCGTGGAGAGTTGTTGGTTGCTTGCCAGGAAAATTAACCCTGGTTTTGTTTGGGTAACCTTGCTAAGTGTTTAAAAATAGACTCTATGGGGAAAGAAAGCCCTGATCTGTGGCATTTGCCAGTTTCTGTGGCATAAATACAGCTATAATGGCCATTTTAAAGCTACAAAGTTGTCGTGAACTATTTCACAAATTTCCTGAAAATGTAACAGGAATTGATTGAACTGACTCCAGTACACCATGGAATTGATTTCATTCTAAGAATATAATGCTTGTTAGTTAGAAAAGGGATCCCCCATCCTCCAGTCCAAAAGTATCCAGATTGTTTTAGCATCCCTCAGTGATCTCATTCAAGGTTCTTCTCACAAGAACCATGAGTAATTTACTTCAGCTCAGCAGACCCACACAATCTGGTTGAGTTGATTGCCATAAGCCATATACACTAATGAATTAAAGCTCCAGCCTTGGTAGGCTGAAGATCCAAGGAAGTGGCACTCTAGACCATAAAAATAGATTAAATGGCTCTTGATAAACTGGAGAAAAGTTTCACCAAAGTCAAGATTGGGTTCAGTTACTAAAAGAGCAAATTAGAACTTTTAAAAGTTAGAAAGCAGAGTGAGAGTGAACTGCACACATATATGTTGGGGGCAAAAAGAAGGCCCCAATGAATCACAGACTACCAGTCTTTACAAATTAATATGAAATAAAACAGATAATAATGGGATTCCAGTAAAAGAAATGAGTGCTTCTTTTTTTTACTGGAGACTGAGACCTCTCGGGTCCAGATTTGCTTTGTTGCTTCCTAGAATGCTGAGTTAATTTGCTCTTCCTGGGGGAAAGTACGATGGAGTGCTTAAATGCACAGGCTATGGTTTTCTTGTCTGTAAAATAGTGATATTAATAATACTGTCAAAGCGGTTTCTCAGATAAATTAATGGAACATTGACAAGCGTTTTATTTCAAACTTGGTGGAAGGAAAGAGACTTCAAAAAAAAACTAGTTCAAAAATTTACTTTTGGGAGGAAAAAATGACTTAATAAATACTATTCAACTAGCATTTGAAAAGAGGAATATCTGGTTTAAAGATTATTAGGACAGCATAAGGCTTAAAGAGTGTTGTGGCCTTAAATGTCTGATTAAAGGTTACTGAACACATCTAAAAAATAAGAGCAGAGTGGTGCCAATCTAGCTTCCCAGAAACACTCTAACTCTCATTAAAATCTATCAGAAAGGCCAGGCGCAGTGGCTCATGCCTGTAATCCCAGAACTTTGGGAGAACAAGGTGGGCGAATCATGAGGTCAGGAGTTCGAGACCAGCCTGGCCAACATGGCGAAACCCCTTCTCTACTAAAAATACAAAAAATTAGCTGGGCGTGGTGGCAGGTACCTGTAATCCCAGCTACTCGGAAGGCTGAGGCAGGAGAATCGCTTGAACCTGGGAGGCAGAGGTTGCAGTGAGCGAGCTGGTGCCACTGCGCTCCAGCCCAGGCGACAGTACGAGACTCTATCTCAAAAAAAAAAAAAAAAAAAAAAACTATCAGAAAAATACTACAGGGCTTTATCAGGAATGCTAGATCCTTCCCAAAGAGGCTGAAAATCCTATTAGCCTACAAAGTTCTGCCCCAGCTCCGGTTTGGGATAATTTCCTTTCATAGTAACCATCACATAGGGCTGGTGTGAGGATTAAATGAAATGGCAACAGCTAACATACACTTGGGTGTCTCTCTTGTGCAAGGACTGGCAATGAGCTCCTTACATCTGTTATGAAGTCACGCCACTCCCCACTTTAAAATTTTTTAGGGGCTTTGCATCACACTTAGTACAAAACACACTTCCTTATCCTTGTTTTCAAAGCCCTACATGATCTAATTTCATCCACTACCACTCTGCCTCTTGCCCATTAACCTCAGCTGCAATGACCTTATTTATGTTCTTCAAATACATTGAGCTGATTCCCGCCCCAGGACCTCAGCACCAACTCTTCTCCCTGCCAGGGCTACCCCTCCTTATTTTCTCAGGGCTGATTTCAATGTGACATTCGGAGGTGAAAAAGGCCTACCCTAACCTGTAAGTTGCTATCCAGTCACCATTTATCATATCACTCCACTTAATCTTCTACAGAGTGCTTACCTCTATCTGATATTTTAGTTGTGCATTTCTTTTCTGACTAGCAATTCCAGTAGAATGGAAGCACCTTTAGGGAAAGGGCTTTGTCTGTTCTGCTCAACTGCTTTCTCTCCCATTCCTAGTACAACACCTGGCACATAATAGGAGCCCAAAACATATTTGTGGAATGAAGGAGTGATCTCAATCAACCTTCCCTAAAACCCTATGGCAAAATCTGTTATTTTTACAGTTTCACAAGAAAAACGGCACAGACAGGTTGAGCAATTTGCTCATGGTCATAAGCTAGAAAATAACAAAGCTGAAATGCAAAGCTGAAATTCAAAGACCCCAGGCTTCACCTCTTCATCCTTATGCCTGTAAAAACAAACTTCTTCGCCAATTCTTCCTGTTTTATATTAATATATTTCACATTTAGTCTAAGAAATTGAAATACGTCTGCCTTTGCTTTAGATTTCATTTAAATTAGTTCATCTACCATTCATTAATCAAAGAGCTAATGTTTTCTGCAAATTAAGAAAATGGAATATACCTATGAATGTCTGAATGTATATTTTCTTATGACTGATCTTGAAAATTAAGCTGCTTGCGACTTGTTCCTGTCTTCTCCCCGTCATCTGGTTCAAGGCCATTTTCTCCAGAGTGCTTCACTGGTTAGCTTAGCTCATCTCAGCCACCCTTCTATTAGGTTGGTGCAAAAGTTATTGCGATTTTTTTCCATTGAAAGTAATGGCAAAAAACCACAATTACTTTTGCACCAATACATAAATGCACATCATTTTCTACCACTTTGTCCTCATTTCTACTTATCCAACTACTCCTGTTGTATTTTGTATATGTATTGTGTATATAAGAAGCATGTTTTATGCTTACAATCAGCACATTGGCTCCCAGAGACTGGGGCGCATGCCCACTGGGCATCCTGTCCTAAGCACATCTACACGGGCACCAACAAGATGGCAAGAATCCCTGTACAGTTGCCTAATAACAGAAAATGTGAATATATAAGTAAAGTACATCTCCTTCTCCATTCTCTGTTGAAATGCTTTAATGAAAAATTGTTTAACCACCGTTATAATTTGTTCAACATATTTGCCACATCAAAGTGCATTGCTAATAACTTAAAATAGTAGAGATTTAAATTTGTATTCAATCAAGAAGAATCATAGCTGTCACTCCGTCTTTTTGTAATGATTATTTGAATGTCACCTTTCAATCATCATCGCTTATTCTTGTCACAGAAAAAGGGATTCATTTATCACAATCACTTCACTTAAATATAAAAATGTACAATTGTCAATTTAGTATTCATTATCTAAAATAATCACTGATGAGTATTTTTGTTCACTGTTCTTTCAAGAAATAGGCATATCTTCTCTTTCCTTTTATTATTTACTTATTATCTTAAAAAATGAACAGCCTAATTCCAACTTTTGAGGCATATGGTTAAACTCCATAGAAATCATTCTTGAATCAAATCTTTCTACCAAGACAGTTCTTGTTTAAAAAGACTTGTCCCCATCCAATCCATGGCCTCTCTAGAGCAACTGAGGCACCAATATGAAAAGAACAATCCACCTGGCTTGAAGAATATCAGACTTCTATTGATGTTTTGATGCATGCCAGTACTGGTGCGTCAAGCCAATGTTAGTTTGGTTATAAAGGGATAAATGATGCTGGTAAATGTCGACATTCACTAGATGCCTATCCACACTGCACAATTCCTCACAATCCCTTCCTGTGTTAGTTTCCACCCATTACCATAACAATGCACATTTCCTATTAAAAATAGGACTTTTATTAGTTGTGAATTTGTTTCACATAATCAAATGACGGTAGAAACAAGCATACCTGGCCCTCAGGAATATGTGGACTGCAGGCAGGGTGTTCATTGTCCATCCTCATCTGTGCTTCGCTCTGTGGATTAGTGGATTTTTTTTTTCTTGGCAGATTGGCTTGATACACATAACAGAAGATCTGGTTATTACCTACTCCAGACACCTGCTTACAACGTAGCCGAGAGGAATACCAATTACCTTCAAAAATCCCAAGGAAGGGTTCTAATTGGTCCAGCTTGGGTCAGGTCCTCATCTCCAGCCTATTCCCTGTTGTCAATAGACTTCTTTGTCTTTTCCTAGTTTTCTACAAGAAAAACTTTCTTTTCCTAGTTTACTAGTAGTCTACTCATTCTGTACAATTTAAGTTGCAATCAAGACAACTTAAATTTAAAATATGGCCAATAAAATTAGATGTTAGGTAAGCTGGTCACCCTGACTGGACCCCCACAGCAACACTTCAATTTGCTGACCATAGTGTGGGGTCCAGCCTTCAGTCTTGCAAGGTAAGAGGTGACTGTCAGTACAAAAAGAATACATCTGAATCCTGGGTAGTTTCAAAACTCGCCAAGCTCTCAGGGAATATGCATAAAAATCATTCATGGGGAGAAATACAACTACCAAGTAGACAGCTTCCTATATTTACTACTCAGCACTTTCTCTTCCTATAGGCAAATCCAAATGAAGCCAAATGTGATCCAAAAGTTACTTAACAATCACAGAATCAGAGGAGAAATGAATGAGATCATCTTAATGGCTGGCACCCAATAGCAAATGCATGCTCTCCAGAGACATTGCCAATTCTAGACACTTTGAATTCCTTCCTTTCATACATGCATGCCAACCACCTCTTACTCTAAAAGAAAAAAAAACAAATCTTTCTTCAAATGTTTACGTATACAAATTTTTATTTATATTTAAATAAATCCCTCCCAGAATTTCTACCCAGATGACCTAGATTAGATTTGAGGTATTCAGATAATACTACAGCATTTCTAGAGACCTCCCTCCAATTCCTACTTTTCCTAATTTTATTCCTGGTGGTGTGACTTTCAGTTTTCAGAATACCATGTACCATCTAGAATATTCAGGAAACACACACACACACACGTTAAGGCTATTTTTAAAATAAGAACAATTTTCACAAAGCCTAAATGGAAAATGCTAAATGCAAAGCTTCTTTCCATCTTTATAAGCATATAAAAGATACCTTGCATTTCAAGCCAACTGCAATATTGACATCTCAATTTTCAAAATAGCCAGCAATTCAGTAGCATTAATAGGCACAGGCTACCTCACTTCATAATAAATCTTACTTTTATAAATCTGATTGCTATCACTACCAGGAATTTAAACCTTATGAGCAAAGAAATGTATAAAAATTAATGGTACTTGCATAAAAGAAGTATCGTCTTATGAAAAAAAAAGTTCAAACTAGAAAGTACGGTTTCAATAAAACTTTGTTTATAAAAACAGGTAGACTGGATTAGGCCTGTGGGCTGTGATTTGTCTAGTCCAGTGTTTCTCATATAGTGTTCTATCAGCCTTTGTTAAATGCATTTGTTAACAGTGGAAACTCTCAGGCTCTGTCCCAGACCTATCAAATCAGGGACTCAGGATGGCGTGCCTAGCACTCTATTTTAACAAGTCCTCTAGGAGATTTTGGTGCAGGCTAAAATTTGAGAACGACTATTAGTCTTCCAGATTACCCACAGAGGAATCTCCCATCCCATAAAGTATTAATAACTAATGTGATTGATAGGTCCAACTTCACCAAATACCCCCCACCACTCTATTTCCCTCCTCTTCTGAAGTTCCTATCCCAATATCCCGGGGGCTTATGTATCCCAATCTTCATCTCAGTTGACATTACTCCTGTCTTGCTGCCCCAGACACATCCTCCTTTTTCCCACCAACTAGGACTTGGCCACTCTCTTGAATTCTGCAGCTCCTCAAGGTAATATATTCTCATAAAGCCACCATTTCCAAAGCACCCCTACCCTAGAACACTCCCAGACTGGCAGGGAGCTGAAGTTTCCAGTCTCTGCCAAATGTCCCAAAATCACCCTTTGTCCTCTCTGCCTTACCATCCCCCTGTACCACTCCACTTCCATGCCCTGACCCTAGGGCAAGTAACAATTCTTTCAAGGGAAAAATCAGTACCCGCTTTTCACATTAACATTGTATAACACTCTGCAGCCCCACTGTCATGGTAGTCCTACCTTAGTTGAGGTTTTGCTTTCTGCAGTTTCAGTTACTCATGGTCAACTGTGGTCTGAAAATATTAAATAGAAAATCCCAGAAACAATGAACACATTTTAAGTGTTGCACCATTCTGACAAACATGCTGAAATCTTGCACCATACCATGCCATCCCTTTGTCCAGCATATCCACTCTGTGTATGTTACCTGCCTGTTAGTCACTTGGCAGCCATCTTGGTTATCAGATCAGAAAAAAACATAATATACACAGTATAGACTTTTGGGGTTTTTGTTGTTGTTGTTTTTGTTTTTGAGATGGAGTCTCACTCTATCACCCAGGCTGGAAGTGCAGCGGCGCGATCTCGGCTCACTGCAACCTCCACCTTCCGGGTTCAAGCAATTCTCCTGCCTTAGCCTCCCAAGTAGCTGGGATTATAGGCACGTGCTACCACACCCGGTTAACTTTGTATTTTTAGTAGAGATGGAGTTTCACCACGTTGCCCAGGCTGGTCTTGAACTCCTGCCTTCAGGTGATCCACCTGCCTCACCCTCCCAAAGTGCTGGGATTACAGGTGTGAGCCACTGAGCCCAGCCCATGGTATAGAGTTTGGTGCTCCATGGTTTCAAGCATCCTCTAGGGGTCTTGGAACATATCCCCCATGGATAACAGGGTGCTACTATACTGCCACAAAAATAGAATACGTGTGACCATGCAGCTTGCATTGGAAAGACAAATAATATTAACATATGTCCTCTCCCCCTCCTCCTATGTTTTCTGTTATCAGTGAAAAATGAACTTTCTGTTTTTTTTTTATTAATTTTTTTTTGCACACAAAAACAATAAACATTTTCTAAAAATACATACAAACAAAAAGATGCGTATCAAACATATTAGGAAGGTTACACATGGGAAGTCGGGGAATAGAAATGGGGGGTGGGAGTTAAATGAGAGAGGGACTTTATATGGATCAGTGATAATAACTCAATCCTCTATTTGACAAAGAAGAGGGAGAAGGAAGAGAAAGAAAAAGAAAGTGGGATAAAGGATCAGAAAGGGAGGAAAATAGAAAAAATTAGAGTATGACTCCAGGGTAGACCTGTTTTGTTGTCACTGAGTTGGTTGGTTGGTTTGTCTGTTGTATTTTTCATGTTTCGCCAAGTTGGCCAGACTGGTCTCGAACTCCTAGCCCGAAGTGATCAACCCGCCTCGCCCCCCAGAGTGCCGGGACCACAGGTGTGAGCCACCACGTCCAGCCCCCACATTGCTTCTGGCCTCCGTGGTAGACCTCCCAGACGGAGTGGCCGGGCAGAGGTGCTCCTCACTTCTTCCCAGACACGGGGCGGCCGGGCAGAGGCGCTCCTCACTTCCCAGACGGGGCGGCTGGGCAGAGGCGCTCTTCACTTCCCAGACAGGGCGGCCGGGCCGAGGCGCTACTCACTTCCCAGACGATGGGTGGCCGGGCAGAGGCGCTCCTCATTTCCCAGACGATGGGTGGCCGGGCAGAGGCTCTCCTCATTTCCCAGATGGGGCGGCCGGGCAGAGGCGCTCCTCACTTCTTCCCGGACGGGGCGGCCGGGCAGAGGCGCTCCTCACTCCCTCCCGGATGGGGCGCCCGGGCAGAGGCGCTCCTCACTTCCTCCAGGACGGGGCGGCCGGGCAGAGGGGCTCCTCACTTCCTCCCGGACGGGGCGGCCGGGCAGAGGCGCTCCTCACTTCCCAGACGATGGGTGGCCGGGCAGAGGTGCTCCTCACTTCCCAGACGGGGCGGCCGGGCAGAGGCGCTCCTCACTTCCCAGACGATGGGTGGCCGGGCAGAGGCGCCCCTCACCTCTTCCCAGACGGGGCGGCCGGGCAGAGGCGCTCCTCACTTCTTCCCGGACGGGGCGCCCGGGCTGAGGCACTCCTCACTTCCCAGATGGGGCGGCCGGGCAGAGGCGCTCCTCACTTCCCAGACGATGGGTGGCGGGGCAGAGGCGCTCCTCACTTCCCAGATGGGGAGGCCGGGCAGAGGGGCGGCCGGGCAGAGACGCTCCCCACCTCCCAGACGGGGCGGCGGCCGGGCAGAGGCTGCAATCCCAGCACCCTGGTAGGCCAAGGCAGGCGGCTGGGAGGCGGAGGCTGCCGCGAGCCCAGACCACGCCACCGCACTCCAGCCCGGGCAACACCGAGCACCAGGTGAGCGAGACTCCGTCTGCAGTCCCAGTACCTCGGGAGGCTGAGGCGGGCAGAGCACTCGGCGTCAGGAGCTGGCGACCAGCGTGGCCAACATGGCGAACGCACGCCTGCAGCCAAAGGAGAAAAAGCAGGCAGCGGTGGCGCGCGCTGGCAGTCCCAGGCAGTCCGCGGCGCGGGCAGCAGCGAGCCGAGTAGATTGCAGCCTGGGCCACAGAGGGAAAGAAGAAAAAGAAAGAAAGAAAGAAGGGAGGGAGGGAGAAAAATGAACTTTCAAAGTTTCTACTAAGCTTTGGGTTGATGGAGATTTAGGAAATATTCATTTCCCTTTGATTATGAAAAGCCTAGTCAGGAATGGAGATGCCAAACAGTGGGGATCCCATGGGGGTACAAGGGGAAGAAAATAAGGAAACAACTCTGCCGAATAATCAGATGGGATCCCTGGGGTTAGGAGATCAATGTTCGGCTTTCACTGGACAAGCTCACAGAAACAGTCTGGAGGATTGGGTAGGGGTGGGGGACAGGCTGCACTGTAGAAATGAGGAGAAATTCCTGACAAAAACCATTCGTCAGGAATCTGGTGCCTAACCATATACATGGCTACCAGTAATGGGGGCCATCATCACCTACTGTTGCTTCCCTAATTCGCAAACTGTAAAGTCCGTCACCTTGACATCAGACTTGGGGAATAGAATGAGAGTCAATCCTGTTAAGGGAGAAAGTATCTGACCTTTGTTGGAATGTTCTGAATTCAGACAGGCATAGAGTAAGAGAATGATGGCAATTTCTTTTGTGAAGATCTCACCTCTTCTATGCCCTAACTACTGCTAGAAATTATATACTCTTTTCCTTTCAGGCAGAACTGGCATCTTCCAGTAATTCGCCAAAATGACAAACACAAAGGGAAAGAGGAGAGGCACCCAATAGATGTTCTCTAGGCCTTTTAGAAAACATGGAGTTGTTCCTTTGGCCACGTATATATGAATCTATAAGAAAGCTGAGGCCAGGCTCGGTGGCTCACACCTGTAATTCTAGCACTTCGGGAGGCCGAGGTGGACGGATTGCCTGGGCTCAGGAGTTCAAAGCCAGCATGGGCAACACAGTGAAACCCCATCTCTACTAAAAATACAAAAAATTAGCCGGGCATGGGAGGGCGCACCTGTAGTCCCAGCTACTCAGGAGGCTGAGGCAGGAGAATTGCTTGAACCCAGGAGGCGGAGGTTGCAGTGAGCCGAGATCGCTCCACGGCACTATGGCCTGGACGACAGAGCAAGACTCTCTCTCCTGTCTCGAAAAAAAAAAAGGTGATATTGTAGACATCAAGAGAATGGGTACTGTTCAAAAAGGAATGCCCCACAAGTGTTATCATGGCAAAACTAGAAGAGTCTACAATGTTACCCAGCACACTGTTGGCACTGTTGTATACCAACAAGGGCCTGATTCTTGCCAAGAGAATTAATGTGCGTATCGAGCACATTCAGCTTACTAAGAGCCGAGATAGCTTCCTGAAACGCATGAAGGAAAATGACCAGAAAAAGAAAGAAGCCAAAGAGAAAGGCACCTGGGTTCAACTGAAGTGCCACCTGCTCCACCCAGGGAAGCACAGTTTGTGAAAACCAATGGGAAGGAGCCTGAGCTGCTGGAATCTATTCCCTATGAATTCATGGCAAAATAAAAAAATAAAAGACTTCTGGACTGTAAAAATGTTTCTCTTCAGCTGGGCGAGGTGGCTCACGCCTGTAATCCCAGCACTTTAGGAGGCCCAGGCAGGCAGATCATGAGGTCAGGAGATCGAGACCATCCTGGCTAACATAGTGAAGCCCCGTCTCTACTAAAAATACAAAAAAAAATTAGCCGGGCGTGGTGGCAGGCACTTGTAACCCCAGCTACTCAGGAGGCAGAGCTTGCAGTGAGCCGAGATCACACCACTGCACTCCAGCCTGGGCGACAGAGCAAGACTTGGGCCCAAAAAAAAAAAAAAAAAAAAAAAAAAAAAAAAAGTTTGTCTTCATTGAGTAGAACTGTGGTGTCTTCTCCCTTAAAGAAATCTTTAAAGCACATTTTAATTGTGTCCTAATTCATTATGTAATGTCTTTACTATTCAAATTTAACATATTTCTTGCTGAAAGATGTGAGGTAGCTTATTGTGGAACAAATGACTCAATTGGTTAGAAAATGGCAAGATATTATTTATGAAATATTTGTACTGGTTGGAGTATAGTCCCTCTAAATCATCATGGAAGAAATAAAGTAATTTACCAAAAAAAAGAAATTATATACTCTTTTCTAGAGAGACAATCAGGAGGAAACACAGCAAAGACGTCATTGGTAGGAAATGCTGACTGCTTAAAGCAGTCTGTTACAAAGATTTAAATGTATGCTTTTTGTTGTTGTTGTTTTTCGAGTATTTAAAATACTCATCCCTAGGACCTGTATTCATATGAAAAGAAAATCACCTATGAACAGCCAAGGCAGTGCAGATCAGTGACCTAGATTCTTTTCAATGTATCTAGAATGTTTTTCAAGGCTACAAAATTGTTCAAGTTACACTGCAACCAGTATAATGTGTCTACCCAGTGTAACTTGAACTCAGAGATACAAAGATGTATCTTTTAGATTCAGTGTGTGTTATTCAATAAGGCAATTGGGCATATTTGAGAAAACGGATTGTGAACTCTTATAAAGTTCTCATCTTATTGCATTGTAGAAAATATTTAAGATTTTCTATATACTGTTCACAAAACAAATTATTTATTAGCCACCGACCCAATTCATTTTTAGCAGTAAATACCTTATTGTCTCATTAGTTTTTTAAACTTAGACATTATGCCTAATTAAATTTGTAAAGTTTTTCAGAACGCTTATGGATGATTTCTACTTAGTTATTCCCAAAAAGCTGAATAAATTTGATTCACACATCCAAATATACCAAAGAAATACCACACCTTTTATCATACTACACACTTAAAAACTTATAAACTTAGAATATAGCAACATATATTATATTGTATTGTTGGTAATTAAGTAAATGTTATAGTCCCACTTTTTCATAACTAATTTTTAAAATGAATAAGACATTTATATTTTACGCTATTTTAGTCTTGTAATCTTGACTGCCTTTTTTTTTTTTTTTTTTTTTTGAGACAGGGTGTCACTCTGTCACCAAGGTTAGAATGCAGTGGCACCACCATAGCTTATTGCATGGGCTCAAGCAATCCTCCCACCTCAGTTTCTCAAGGTCTGCACCATCACACCTGGTTACTTTTTCGTTTTGTTTTGTTACTGGTCTTGAACTCGTGGCTTCAAGAAACCCATCTGCCCCAGCCTCACAAAGCTCTAGGATTACAGGGGTTTGCTGCCACGCCCAGCCTTGACTGCATATAGTAATTAATCTTTTAAGATTCATTCCATGACTTTCTCCTCTCTGCTATCTTCATCAAACTCCTCAAAACACACAGGATACTCTGAATTGAAACAATGAAGTCAAATTGTTTCTGATTTAAAGTAAATCTGATTTGTCTAGTTTGACAATGAAAATGGGCTCTGTTAATTAGGTTATAAGGTAAACATTTAACATTCTTAACAAACTTTTTTTTTTTTCTTGTTTTTGGGAAGAGCCTCACTCCGTCGCTCAACCTGGAGTGCAGTGGCCCCATCATGGCTCACTGCAGACTTGACTTCTTGGGCTTGGGTGATCCTCCCACCTAATCCTCCCAAGTAGGTAGGACTACAGCTGCACGCCACTACACCGCCTAATTTCTTTTATTTTTTTGTAGAGGTGGGGTCTTGCCATGTTGCCCAGGCTGGTCTTGAACTCTGGACTCAACCAATCCTCCTGCCTCAGCCTCCCCAAGTGCTAAGATTATAGGCGTGAGGCACTGTGCCCAGTGACAAAGATTTTGAACTTGAATGAGCTAAATCTGCAGTTGCAAATTTTGACAAAAACGTAATTTAACCATCTGATAACAAAAATTAATCTTATCCAAAACTATTTATGAAAATGAAAAATGTTTAGATATTCTGCAAACTTTCAGTGTATCAGGTGAAAGGTACATCTCATTGAAAAAATCAGGTCTAATTCATAGTCATTTGGTATCTTTGTAAAACCTATCTGGTATACTTCCCAGAATCTGAAAGAGTGAAAAAATAATAAGGATTGAGTGAAAAAATAATAAGGATTGAGTGAAAAAATAATAAGGATTAAGTAAACAAATCCTTTGGCAAGCCAGGTGGTTTTCAGCTCTTTGCTTTCGATAAAATGGAAGGAGGGCCTAACTGAAGTCAGCTCATAGATCATCAAACCTAATTTTTTGAGGTCAAGAATTGAATGATATTGCTACAACAAAACTTTTCCATTCCTAGGCACAGTACTTGTTTATATGAACAAGGTTTCTCAGGGCACACAGCTATAAAAATTACAAATAGAGACAGAATTGAGGCTCAACCCTTCTTCTCCTACTAATAAGACATATTCAGCCACAGATGTAGGAACTTTAAAAAGCAACAATATGCATTTTTCAATAAAGTTACATATACTATTCAGTAATTATGAAATTTTCTAATATTTCTGTTGCTTTGACCACATACTAATAATAATTTTAAAGATGATGCAGTCCAAAAGCAGGTAATTTGCTAGCTGTGTAATCTTACTCAACATACTTAATTTATCTGAGCCTTGGTTCCCTGATTTGCAAATTGGGGACAGTAATCGGACCTAGCTGTTAGTGTTTGTCCAAAGATTAAATGCGTTAATACATGTAAAAGCACTTAACGCCACGCTTGGTACATAATATGTGCTGTAGATGTTTTACCTGCTATAATCATAGTAATCAATAGCAAAGCTCCTAAAAATAAAAGCCTGTCGGTTTGTCTTCACAGATAGGAAGAACGGGCTGGAGAGATCGGGTCTAATCCACAGGCACACTGACAGAAACAAGGGACCCCCACGGGGAAAAAGTGCAGGCAGAAGAGAGACAGAAGGACCTTGGAGCTACCTGCTGGGACAAGAAGAGTGCAGGATCACTGGCTAAGAACGACGAGGGTTGGGCGAGTTTAGAATGAGCAGATCCACGTAGGGTTCGCATTATGTCTATGGATCTCTATGCACTGCTCCGGGAAACTGGAGCAAGAGAAGCAGGCCTAAAATGTCGTCGCGGATGAAGCGGGGCCAGAACTTCACTGCCCCCGCTCAGACCTAGGGCCCCAGGTGTCGCGCGGGTCGAAGCCCTAACCTCCGGGGACTCCTGACCCCTGCCGGTGACCTAAACCCCACAGCCCGCGGCCAGCACAGCCTTCTCGTCTCCGTCGCCACAGTCGCCGCCACTTCCGGCGCAGCTCGGCCTCGCGAGGGCGCTTGCGCCCGGCGACTGTCGAAACTGGCTCCTCGCGGCCTCCGTCGCCGGACTTTCGTCAATGTTGTCACCGTCTTTTCTTCCTTTCCCCCAGTTCCCTTTCACTTCCGGGGTTTCTCTGGATCCGCTGGTTCCGTAACAACATCCCGTTGGCTTCCCTCAGGCGGCGGGACCAGTGCAGCCGCCGCCTCCCAGGAGCGTCCGCCGGTCAGGGCCCTTGCCCTCCCCGGCACAGGCCACCATGGCCACCAACCCACAGCCGCAGCCGCCTCCTCCGGCGCCGCCGCCTCCCCCGCCGCAGCCGCAGCCACCGCCGCCGCCGCCGGGCCCCGGGGCTGGCCCAGGCGCGGGTGGGTCGGGCGGCGCGGGTGCGGGCGCCGGGGACCCGCAGCTCGTGGCCATGATCGTGAACCACCTCAAGAGCCAGGGGCTCTTCGACCAGTTCCGCAGAGACTGCCTGGCCGACGTGGACACCAAGGTTCGGAGCGCTCCGGGTTTGGGGGTCTGCGAGGGAAGGGGAGGACCCAAGGGCGCGCTTCTTTTGCAGTGGCTTCCTCTTGGAGCTGCAGCTGTATGCCACGGACTGTGCAAAGCACAGCGTGTTCATTCGTTAGCATGTCTATTGGTTTGTTTTACCGACTAGTGTTTAAGTACCTACTACGTGCCAGTCATGGTTTCGGCACAGTGATTACCCCGGTCTGGTGAGCAACACTAAGGCACTGTTCTTGCAGGAAGTGGTTTGGAAATAGTAGCGCTAACAGTGGCCAGTTTTGTATCCATTCTCATATCTGATTATTTTACTTTGTATCGAAGTTATGTTTGCCTTCTTTCTTGAAGGTTTCTGGGCGGTAAGGGCCATGAACCTTTATCCTTTGGAGAAATCACTAAATGGTAATTGAATCAAGTTATGTGCAGTATGCTTTGCTGGACATCGTGGGGGTGGGAGCGCAAAGATAAGGAGGCAAACCTGAGAAAGGACTTCAGTATTGTTTCTAGCAGTGACTGCCTGATTTAGGTAACTTAGGCCATGTCACCATTCTAAGGTGAGAAGGGACGGGAAGGTGGGGTAGAGAGAACCGAGTCATTCAGTGGAGAAAAGATGCAAGAGAGGTGACAGCAGATACTGAAGTGGAGAAAGGACAGGAAAGAGAGCAGATTCAGGAGAGTAATGTAGAGAAGGGAACGGTGAGCAACGAGGTTCCCTATCCAGAAAGAGAGGCTGGAAAGGGGAAGGGATTTTGTACCAAATGTCAGAGTGAAAGGGACATTAGCAGGAACAAGTAAACTTAGCTGGATTGGCAAAGAATTAGCCAAAGACACCAGGAAAGAGCAGTCAGTGAGACGGATGGAAAACCACAGTAGAGTCTAGAATTCTGGAAGCAGAAAGCATGTTGGAAAATTAACTGGTTTGTAGGGGTTGTTTTTGTCTGCTTGTTAAATCTGGTTGGGTCCACTGGATTGGAGTTTTGATGAAATGAGGGTTTCCTTTTTTTTTTTGAGACGGAGTCTCACTCTGTCGCCAGGCTGGAATGCAGTGGCGTGATCTCGGCTCACTGCAACCTCCGCCTCCCGGGTTCAAGCGACTCTCCTGTCTCAGCCTCCCAAGTAGCTGGGATTACAAGCGCGTGCCACCACGCCCCTCTAATTTTTGTATTTTTAGTAGAGACAAGGTTTCACCATGTTGGCCAGGATGGTCTCGAGCTCCTGACCTCGTGATTCGCCCAATAGGCGTGAGCCACCGCGCCTGGTCGAGGGTTTTCTCATAGTATGTTTAGTTGTTATGAGGAGCCTTGTCTCTTTGAGAAATGCATGTTTACAACATCCACAGTTTCTTCTAAAGCTTTCAGGTGAACTACACACAGTTCCACTATCTCTTCTGGGGAAACTCTCTTGAATATCCTGGTACATCTTTCTTTATAAGGACTCATACTGGGCCGACTATGTAAAATGTGGTTTTTCAGGATATTGGAGGTTTTGCACCACAAAGAATTCAATTCACTTGGGAGTGTTCATCTATGTAGGAAGTATAGTTTTTTTACTTTGGTCTTCAGGAATATGCACTGCTACCTTTTAGAAATAATTTCTATTGCCTTTATTATTTTTGTTGTTATTTAATGGGAAAAGGTTAGACATGGCCAGGTAAATGTTACCGAATAAAGTTAGTTGTTCGTATTCAACAAGTAGAATTTTTGCTTTGCTGTTCTCAGAAACCCATGAATCTGTGTGTTATCATTATGTATACAAATTAAAAATTGTAATGTACTGCTGCAATGTCCAAGGATCAACTTTTTTATTATCCTGTTCCCACAAAATATTATTGGTATGTGTCTATAATATCCCTGCCAGACCCTTCAAAGTAAAGGTTTAAAACCTTTTTTGGAGGAAAGGAGGGAAGCACAGTATCTCTGATCATCTAATGAAAGTTAGGACCTTCTCACAGGAAAAATGCACAAGTAACACATTAAAACGCCATTTTTCTACTTCAAAATGGTCAACTATAGGCAATTTCATGAGAATCAATCTAATAACATATACAGTTTCAGGGAGTTCAGGAACCATGGAATAAGAACCTATTTTAATGTTCTTAGCCTCTTTTTGGAGGTCAAGAATTGAATGATATTGTTACAACAAAACTCTTCCATTCCCAGGCACAGTACTTGTTTATATGAACAAGGTTTCTCAGGGCACATGACTATAAAAATTAGAAATAGGAATAGAATTGATGATCAACCCTTCTTCTTCTAGTACTAAGACGTATTCAGCCACAGATGTAGGAACTTTAAAAAGCAACAATACGGCCAAGCACGGTGGCTCATGCCTGTAATCCCAGCACTTTGGGAGGCCGAGGCGGGTGGATCATTTCAGGTCAGGAGTTCGAGGCCAGCCTGACCAAAATGGTGAAACCCCATCTCTACTAAAAATACAAAAAAATTAGCCATGTGTGGTGGCACATGCCTGTAGTCCCAGCTACTCGGGAGGCTAAGGCAGGAGAATTGCTTGAAGCCGGGAGACAGGTTGCAGTGAGCCGAGATTGTGCCACTGCACTCCAGCCTGGAAGACAGAGCGAGACTTGGTCTAAAAAAAATTTTTTTAAAAAGCAACAATACATATTTTTCAATACAATTGCATATACTATTTAATAATTATGAAAACTTCTAATATTTCTGTTGCTTTGAGAAATTAGAACTGAAATGACACCCTCCCAGACAAAAAAGAACACTCAGCTATGGTTGAAGTTCTGGTGCTCAGATGCTAGCTTAAACTCTCCCACAAAATCTCTCTCTTTCTTGCCCTCCTTGCCACTAACCTCTGTACCTGCTCCTGGTTATGTTACAGGTTATGTTCTGGTGCTTCCTTTCCCCCATGACTCTCTCCTTCTCTTCCACTCCCTTAGTTAGCAATTAGGTAGATTTTAATTTGATTTAAAAGATTTGTTCTCATTGAATACCATTTTATACTTCATTTTCTTATTTGAAAAGAAAAAAAAAGTTATTCCCCCCTGCTTCCCAAAAAGCCAAAGTTTTCTTCATCAGAACATAACATTCATATCAATGTGATGAGTGGGCCAAAGTAGAAGATTCCCTGTTCATGCAAAGAACCATCACTTTAATGGAATCCTTGAGTTTCATCTGCCACTTGAACCTCAAAGACTGACCTGCTTTCTGTCAACAAGTCTTAACTTGTAGCATATAGAGTTATGGTGGATTATGTCTGTCACATGCATATTTAAGAATGAAGACATTTGATACCTGCCAGGTGCTCTCTAAGAGCAAAACCGTCATCCAGTTTAGTGTGTTTAAACCAGGATGAGAAGTACCAAAGTCTGCTGCTACACCAGAAGACCACAGAACCCCCCCCTCCAAACTGTCCAGGGTCATTGATAGTCCTTAACCAAGACAGAGATCTGACTGTAGCAGACCAAATCAGCCTTTCCCACCCAAAGAAATGGAACCATGGGCAACCCTAAGCTCCAAGTACTGCGAAGACTCCTCCGTTATACACTACCAGTTTCCAGATCTCTGGAGCAAGCTTAGTGGTTACAAAGCCATTCCGTCTCCTTTGCACTGATTAGCATCTGGAGAGTGTGAGGTGGGATGATCAAGAGGCCCTTCAGGGAGCTCACCAACCAGGTAAATATGGTACCTCTCTTGTCAAGTAACAAAGTCTGATTTTTTGGACACTTTCTTAGTTATAAATGGCCCCTGGTCAATTTATTCACCCAACAAACATTCATTGAGCAACTCTTATGTACCAGTCATTTTTTTAGGTGCCAGGGATACAGCAGTGAACCAAACATCCCACTGTTATGGAGCTTACATCCTAGTGGAAAAAAAAATAGACAACAAATACTGTATGATAGGTCCTATGGAAAAAAGCAAGATGAGGGATGGATAGGCTGACTGTTTTTTGAGTAAGCTGTTCGGGGTAGGTTTCAGTGCGATGATACTTGAGCCATCTGTGAAGGAATTGAAGGAGCAATGCAGCTGTCTGGGGCTTGAGCATTCCAAGAAGAGAGCATAGCAAGTATAGAAGACCTGAGATAGACCCACTAAGGGGAAGTGACAAGAGGTGAGGTAGGTATGCCTTCACAGATCTGTCAGGTCTTGGGAGCCATCAGAAGAGTTTGGCTTTTACTCAAGCTCAGAAGCCATTGGCAGGTTTTGAGCAAAAGGAGGACATGATCTGACTTCCATTTCAGATGGGTTGACCATGTGTAATAGCTTCCCCTTTCTTGCTAAGTTGTGATTTGAATGGGTCGATAAATTACATGGTTACCCTATTTTTAGAAGGCTTAACTTTGTTGTAGGTGAGGATAGAAGCATGAGGCCAGTTGTTATAATTCAGACAGGAGATGAGAATGCCTTGGAACAGAATGGGGTTGGTAAAGGTAGTGGGAAGTGGTCAGATTCTGGGTGTATTTTCATGCTAGTGTTGAGAGAATTTGCTAATGGTATGCATGTGAAGTAGAAGACAAAGGGAGGACTCAAGGATAACTCTAAGGCTTTTCACCAAAGCACTGGAAAAGGAAGAAAGGGTATAAGTATGTGTAATATGTGTGTGTGTGTGTGTGTGTGTGTGTGTACATGTGGATACATATATGTTCCTAGGAGAATACTTCTCAATGAATACTTAATGTTTCTCTAGTCACTCAACTTTTTACTGAAAGGAGAGCTTGAAAACAAGGAAAATTACCTGTTGAGTAGTTCAAATTTGAACTTGTTATGGGAAGACTAGACTAGAATGCCAAATGCATTGTGACGTTAGAGCCTAATGAATGTGTGTTAGATTTGGGAATACTGGAAAGAAGAATTAGGCTTTAGAATCACTGGGGAGAAAGAATTAAGAATTAGTTTTAGGGCTGGGTATGGTGGCTGACACCTGTAATCCCAGCACTTTGGGAGGCCGAGGTAGGTGGATCACTTGAGGTTAGGAGTTCAAGACCAATATGGCCAATATAGCAAGACCTTGTCTCTACTAAAAATGCAAAAATTAGCCAGGTGTGGTGGCGTATGCCTGTAGTCCCAGCTACTCAGGAGCCTGAGGCACTAGAATCACTGGAACCCAGGAGGTGGAGGTTCCAGTGAGCCGAGATCACACCACTGTACTCCAGCATGGGCAATCGAGCAAGAATCTGCCAAAAAAAAAAAAAAAATAGAATTAATTTTAGTTCATATCGATTTTGGATGAATGGACAGGCACATGGGAAATGATCATGAAACTACCTTGTAGGACAGGAAATAAGTATCAGCAAAGGCCTGAAAATTGGAACTGAGAAAGGGCATCAGAGGGATAAAATGTTTATCATTCTGTGTTAGAGATAGTTACGCATTCAGCTGATGACTATATTTTAATTGCTCATTTGCCAAGCAGTTTGATAGGCTACATGAAAACAAATTCTAAGAGAGGTAGAGGAGGAGGCTTACACGTCAGTGGAGGATAAATATGCCTTGCTCCCGAAAATACAATGTAGTGCAAGAACTGCTCGAATGGTAGCATGTACAGAAAACAGTAGGAGCGTGGATGAAGAGCCCATAAGCCTACCTTCAGTGTCAAGATGATTTCACAGATTAGGGTGAGCTCTGAAGGTGAGAAGTTTGTCAGATGGACAACCAGAGGGAATGGTAGTTGCAGGATGGTAGGTGCAGATATGAGAATTTCTCACTGGAGTATAAACTTTGAAGCTAAAAGGAGGCAAATGGCAGAAGGTGAGGCTGTACAGTGCTTGCTTAATATCAGTCAGGGACACTCAAACTCATCCACATTAAAAGCTGTATAGAAGAAACGGAGAAAGAACATCAGTGTTGAGAGACAGCCTCTAGAAATGGAGTGCAGTCCTGAATGCATGGTCACATATTCCTTCCAGGCAATGCCCCTTCAGGTAGAGATGATGTAATATGTGTTCCCCTCCATGTTCCCCTCAGGGAGCGCATCAAGTGTTCTCAGACTTAGCACTGTCGACATTTGGGGCTGGATAGTTCTTTGCTGTCGGGAGATTGCCCCGTGCATTGTAGGATCTTCAGTAGCATCCTTGCCCTTGACCCACTAGATGCCAGTAGCACTCTCATCGTTGTAACAACCTAAAATGTCTCCAGACATTGCCAAGTGTCCCTTGGGGGATGGGAGTGAAATCCTTCTTGGTAGAGAACCATTGCCTTACCTCAGATTTAATGCCTAGTTCAAGTAGTTGTCCCTCAATAATTTCTCTTGAGTCTATGCCATTAGCTGGTTTCTGCCACCCCAGTACAGACCTTCCTCACTGTAGTTATTGCATGCTTTCCTAAAAGTATTTTGTGTCTCTTTACTCTTGCACTGTAGGATGATTAACCACCAGAAAGCTTAGCTGTTCTATCACTCTGCCCATATGTGCAGGGGGCTCCCATTCTCTACCCCGTAATTCCAAACTTGTACAAGTAACCAAAGCCTTTTAGCACCTGGCCCCAACCTCTCTGTCTTAACCTCATTTCTCTGCTTTTTGTATTCTCTTCTATAGCCAAATTGGACCACCAATTTGGAGGCTCACTAAATGCTCCTGGCCTCCAGTTTTCTCATCCACTTGCTCTTTGTTTACATTGACTGTATGAGCAAAGCCAGCCATTCCCATTCCCAGCTTCTTTGTGCAATTGATTTTTCCAGCTCAAATGGCACATTTTCAATGAAGGCATGCTTCATCAGCTCTTCTCCCTTTTTTACTGCAAATCATCTAATAATAACACTTGTTTGTGTCTTGTTTTCCAGTCCTCTGTCTATAAATAAGAGATGTATCTTTTTTCTTTATATTCCTCATATCTCCAAACACCTTGTCTTACACAAAATAAGTAGTATTTTAATGAGTGTAAGTTATCTTGAAGCAGAATTGTCAGAAACTGTGAAACTTTGTTGTCCCATGGTAAAAATACTTTTCTGAGAGGTGAATATTGATACTGTGTAACATTGAAGACTTACCTTCTTTTTTTTCTCTCTAGCCTGCCTATCAGAATCTGAGACAACGTGTTGACAACTTTGTTGCAAATCACTTGGCAACTCACACATGGAGTCCCCATCTCAATAAGAACCAGCTAAGAAACAACATTAGACAACAAGTCCTCAAGTAAGTCTCAGAAATAGAGTTCTGGGCAGGTTTTAAATGTCCTAACCTACTTTGCCTGAAAGCAGAGACATTACATACATGTTTGTTCACCTAATGATGTTGACAGTTTTACTAGATTTGGTGTGGCTATTTCGTGTGATGTAGCATAATTTTGGATTTGGGTCTAATCACTTCATATTTTCCTATACATTTTAACAGTCTGATTGTTCCTATAGACCTTTGGAAATATTTGAAGGAAGGAAATAACAGTATGACTTTCTAAAAAAATCTAGATATAATATTAATAGATGATATACACAGTTGCCTTCACAACTATTTTCTTGACCCTAAGAGAGCAAGCAGGCTTTATTGTTCTTATTTTACAAATAAAGACATTAAAGATTACTGAAATTAAAATATTATCTCTTGATTTGAGGCCATGTCTTATTTTAATACAGTGCCCCCGTCTTTTGCATTTTACTAT
This sequence comes from Nomascus leucogenys, assembly GCF_006542625.1. Taxonomy (NCBI): domain Eukaryota; kingdom Metazoa; phylum Chordata; class Mammalia; order Primates; family Hylobatidae; genus Nomascus; species Nomascus leucogenys. Next base: position 71,503,799 of record NC_044400.1, read on the forward strand.
GACTTTTAACTGCTGTTTATGAATGATATAGCTCCCCAACTCCCCTCAAAGTGTTTGGACCTGTCAGAGCCATTTTGAGTGAACATAAGGTAACGACAATTATAAGAACTCGAGTGTTTGGAGCATCCTTAGGAAACTAGATTTACAGTCTTCTACCTTTTTTTTTTTTTTTTTTTAAGAGTCTCATTCTGTTCCCCAGGCAGGAGTGCAGTGGCATGATCATAGCCTACTGTAGCCTCAATCTCCTGGGCTCAAGCAGACCTCCCGACGTCATCCTCCTGAGCACCTGCCACCATGCCCAGCTTATCGTTGTATTTTTTTGTAGAGACATGGTCTCATTATGTTGCCCAGACTGGTCTCCAAATCCTAGGCTCAAGGGATCTTCCCTCCTTGGCTTCTGAAAGTGCTGGGATTATAGGCATGGGCCACCTCACCTGGCCACTACTTGTCCTTGAATGTAAATATTTACAAAGACAAGAAAGCCTTCTACCCTTGCTATACCCCTCAAAAAAAGGGTGACTAAGTTATTTAGAGAGCATCCAGTCTCCCTGACTTGACAAGTGTTTATGTTCAAGTACATCTTTGAGAATGAAGTGTAGCTTTTTTTTTTTTAACAGTTAAACAAATCTGTTTTATACCTACCACCTCTTAATTTCCTTTTGTCCCGTAGGAACCTCTCGAAATCCTATCTAGTCTGATAGTTTCAACAAACAGGAAGCCCCACAAATCAAAATTCACACCCTGACTAAAAGACAAACCTATTTAGCCACAGGTAATACTAGAAACCAGAAGCCTGGAGGCTCAGACAGTGTCTCCTTGTGCATAAGAGAAGAGGGAAATTCACAATAGCTTTGTTGTCTACATTTTAAAGGATGTCTGAGGAACCTGTAAAAGAGTCCAGGTGAGATCAAAAGATGCCATTAGAAGGCTGCATAATAATACCTGGTGGGAAAAGGTCAAAGCTGTTTCTAGAAAAAGTAGACACAAAAAAGATCTGTTGGGTGACAGGCCCACTGCCTGTCGTTTCCACAAAGGCCTTCAAAGAGAACAATGACCAAAATAGCTTAGGACTAGGGGATAAGGGAGTGGAGGTAGGGTAGAGCACCCCTTCACACACATTTATACAAAGCTGTACTGATTACTTTCATTCAATGATTTGCATAGCCACCTCCCTGTTCACAAATGATTGCATTGCTTTAAAAGCATATTTTTTGGGGAGTCTGGCATTCTTTTTCTTCATATATTGATAGTCAGATTGAAGGCAAACTTCTTAGAATTGCATTTACTTTTATAGTGTACAAAATCTATAAGGTAAGGGAGCAGTCGTTCTTTTATTTAAGGGAACTAAGTCTTACACATGTGAAAATTAAGCACTTAAAATTATTGCTGTACCAGTAAGATATTGTGATCACAAAATCATGTTTGGTGCGAGGTCAGGGGTTCTTGTGGCTGTGTCAGTGATTAAATGCTGGAGCAATTTGCCTGTGAGTAATGACGAATCTCTTTTTCTGGAGACATTTTGAAAGAGGGAAGACAGCTGCCTTCTCTTGGATAATTTAGGCATTGCTTTTCCTGGGACATTTGTACATTTTCTTCTAGCTGTATTGTTTATTTTTATTCTTAAATGAACTATTTTCATTTAATATCCATTAGTAACATCTTATGATACCGATAATAACATTTTAAAGCTTCCTTAAAGAGATTATTTAGTTGTGTTCAATCCGAAGGTATAGGGGTGGACTAGCCCCTGTAAATAAATATAATTTCAAATAGTTTTTCGTACGTATGCTTTGAGACATACTCACTTGACTCCATTAGGTTGAGCTATCAGCACTTGCCATTTTTGTAAGACAAAAATGGTCTAATGTCAGTAATTTCAGATGGTTCAACTTAATAGCTGATCTGCTGACTCAGTAGGAGGGAAAATTTTATTCTACTTAAGCTTTTATTTGTACAACAGAATCTGAAAATCCTAGATAACTGAATAGTGAACTTAGCTCAACATAATTTGAAAGGAAGACAAGGAAGTAACTTTAACCAGAAAAACACCAGCTGTTGGCATTTTGGCTTTGCCGTTGACCTAGGGCTGTAGCTTCTCCCCATTTGGGTGAGGCAGTTATGGCCGCTAAGTGCAGTATGATCATTAGTACTGGACTCCATTTTTCTGTAAGATCAGAGCTGACCTCTGTGTGAGAAAGGACTAAAGTAGAAGTGTTTTGTTTGTTTGCAGAACAAGAGGCTAGAACATAGGCAAACAGAGAAAGAGACTGAAGCAAAAATTTGGGAGTGGATAGTTGGTTTTTTTTGGTACTTTTTTTTCTTTTTTCTTTTTTTTTTTTTTTTTGAGGTGGTGTCTCACTCTGTCGCCAGGGTGGAGTGCAGTGGTGCCATCTCAGCTCACTGCAATCTCTGCCTCCTGAGTTCCAGCAATTCTCCTGCCTCAGCCTCCCAAGTAGCTGGGATTACAGGTGTGTGCCACCACACCCAGCTAATTTTTGTATTTTTAGGAGAGATGGGGTTTCACCATGTTGGCCAGGATGGTCTCGATCTCCTGACCTTGTGATCTGCCTGCCTTGGCCTCCCAGAGTGCTGGGATTACAGGTGTGAGCCACCATGCCCAGCCCTTTTTGTACCTTTTTACTTGTACCCTAAAACCTCATTTTAAGATTGCTTTTTCTTATTTCTTTTCTACCTACTACATTTTAAATACACCTCTAAGATGTAACAATGTTTGCAAGATTTGCATTTTTTTTAATCTTAGACTTTAAAAAGCAGGTAACCTACTTTGTGCTGAGTTGGCTCATTTTTCTCTATGGCCCACATAAGTAGATTATAGTTTCACAAGGCAACAAGGTGCTTCCAGAAATGAAAAACAAATCCATCCTTCACTCCAATGGAAGTGCACTCAAAAATAGCATTTGTAAAGTGTAAAGAAAGATGGCTCCTCATCCATTCCATAGAGAGAAATTGAGGCTTAGAAGCTAGAAATGACTAGCACTTTGATCTTCCAGCACTATCCCGAGTACCTTGACTCCTCCACTTCTTTTTTAGGAAGAAACAAGATTTAAGTGTGTTTCTTAAAATAAATTCATGTTCTCATATTTTACTCAGATGCCTTTGTGCAGAAGCACATTTCACAGATTGTTGTCCTCATTGCTCTTTTGTCTCTTGTATATGATATTTCTTTAACTCCATGTACCTTTCTTCCCCTTCTCTTCTGTAGAAATCAAGACTTGGCTCAAATGTCTTCTTCATTATGAAGCACTCCTAAATTATCTTCAACATATCTAATAATTTCTTATTCCTCTAATAAGCAAATAATTTCTTATTCCTCTCTTTTCCTATAGTACATGTTATGTACTAGTGCCTGTCATCTCATGTCTAATTGCTTGTGTCTACATCCCCATCCAGAACAGGGACCAGGTCAATTTGTAGCTGTCAGTGGCCAGCATAGTGCCTGTTACATAGAAGACACTTATAATGTAATTGTTGAATGAATAAGTCATCCAGTTTTTACAGCAGGAAAATAATAGAAAGCCAGAAGTCTTGTTTCTCCAAATTTTTTTCCCTAAAGTTTTCCTTCTTTTATTTTGCAATTTGATGAAATTATATTTTGTATGTGTTGTTTTTTTTCTTGGACTCTAATGCTTATAAAAAGCTTACATTTTTTCTGTTAAAAAAAGTTGTAGAGACCATAGGTTTATTTTATACCCAGAACTCAGCTTTTTAATGAGCATATTCCTATATGCCATGAGAGTAGGGGTGAGATAAGCATCACCTCTATACTGGACCCTAGGCAGTGTACTGTATCTAGTTCTAAGGGTGTTTTGTTTTGTCTGTTTCAGTATTTCCACTAGTGACACAGTGGTAGAGAAGTTTACAGACTTTTATAGTATGGTATATCTAAATGCTACTATAGCATGAAACTTAGTTTCCATTGTCTATCTATATCCAAGTAAATGGATTGGGACAATTTAAGGTTGGATGGATGGATGGATAGACAGATGACAGATAGATTATAGAGTGTTATTTTAAAGTAATTAATGCAAATAATATATTATTTTTTCACCTTTCCATAAATTATCTTGTGTTTCAGATCAGGAATGTTGGAGTCTGGTATTGACCGAATTATTTCTCAGGTTGTGGACCCAAAGATCAACCACACATTCAGACCTCAGGTGGAGAAAGCTGTGCATGAGTTTTTGGCCACGCTAAATCACAAAGAGGAAGCAAGTGGCAACACAGCTCCCGATGATGAGAAACCAGACACTTCCCTTATTACACAAGGTGCTTTTCTTTTACTCTTGGTCAGTTCCATTGTTTTTCTTCTTGAACTGAATATCAAGTTAGGGATACTTGGCTCTTTAACACATTTTTTAATTTGCCTATTCCAGTGAAATTGTACTTACTTTAAATATCACCTGAATTCCTCAGTTGTCATAACATTTACTTTTTTAGATTAATAAAAATAAGAAGCATTTTAGTAATGTGATGTGAGTGTGAGTATGATAATAGAAGGAATAACTAAAATAATTAGAGAATATAGTCTTTTTCTAGGAAGTAGACAACTCCTCAGATTTGCATGGTGCCCTCCCTAAGATAATATATTATTAGAGAGGTAGATAATTCAGAATATGGTATATACTAGTACTGGTACCTGAAAATCTAAAAGAATATACAGATGGTCTGCACAGCATATGCATCATATAAAGATGACAATGGCATGTGTTATTGATTTAGCAGAGGTATTTTCCTTCTGATTAAATGTATTCTAAAACTTCTCTTTTTCTTTAAGGTGTTCCTACTCCTGGGCCCAGTGCTAATGTAGCCAATGATGCCATGTCGATATTGGAAACCATAACTTCTCTTAACCAAGAAGCCAGTGCTGCTAGGGCTTCAACAGAAACGTCAAATGCCAAGACCAGTGAGAGAGCATCAAAAAAACTTCCATCTCAGCCAACCACTGATACTAGTACTGACAAAGAAAGAACTTCAGAGGACATGGCTGATAAAGAAAAATCTACAGCTGACTCTGGAGGTGAAGGACTGGAAACAGCCCCTAAATCGGAAGAGTTTAGCGACCTCCCCTGTCCAGTTGAAGAAATTAAAAATTACACAAAAGAGCATAATAATTTAATTCTGCTAAATAAGGATGTTCAACAGGAAGGCAGTGAGCAAAAAAATAAATCAACAGACAAAGGTGAAAAGAAGCCAGACAGCAATGAGAAAGGAGAAAGAAAGAAAGAAAAGAAGGAAAAGACTGAAAAGAAATTTGATCACTCAAAAAAGAGTGAAGATACACAGAAAGTTAAAGATGAAAAACAAGCGAAGGAAAAAGAAGTAGAGAGTTTAAAACTTCCTTCAGAAAAGAACAGTAATAAAGCTAAAACTGTTGAAGGGACAAAAGAAGGTATATAAAAACTTGCAAACATCTACAAAGTTTAAAAAACAGAGTATTTTGGGATCAGGGAAGTATCAAATTTGCCTTCATATTTTAATAAGTTTATTTAATACTTTTGGAAACTTATATCCCCTTTGCTTAAGAAAAAAAGCAACAAATATTTGTATTTTTGTATACTAATATATCTGTTCACAGAGTAAATTAACAGAAATTATGAATTTATAATTTGTCTTATAATTTATTCACATACATTATTTTAAGCAACTTAATTCATAGTTGGATATCCTAATCTTTATTAGGTAGTAAATACTTCACTTACTTAAAATTCATTTTATTATATCATACATTGTAAATTAATAGTTTAGTTATTTTTACAGAAGTCTACTTTGCCTTTGTATTTTCTGGAAACCACTCTGCCTTGTTTGATAGTTTGACACTTATTTAAAGCAGAAAATTTTAAATGTAATTTAGTAATTGAGCTCTGAGTATGTTCTTATAATAAGATGATTTTTTTTTCTGTGTTTTATTTTCCTCTTGAAGATTTCTCTTTGATAGATTCTGATGTGGATGGACTTACAGACATCACAGTTAGCTCTGTTCATACCAGTGACCTTTCGTCTTTTGAAGAAGATACTGAGGAGGAAGTTGTAATGTCTGATAGCATGGAAGAAGGAGAGATTACGTCAGATGGTAAAGCATTTTACATAATAATGCCTCTGAAGCATCCTGTGAAGCATTGTTTGTATATTCTGATGGCTATATCCTGAGAAACAGTGTGGTATAGTAGCAAGAGCATGGGATTTTGTAGTTGGAAGATTTGTTTCTGAGTCCCAGCTCCAAAGTTGTCTGTCTGAGCAAGCTTGGTAAGTTACTAAATCTCAACAACCCTTGGTTCTTCATTCCTTAACTCTATCCCCTAGTATGATTATTAATTTAAAATTTAGAGGAGATAAATGTATGAAGATGCTTTTTATTTGTGTGTGTCACATTTGGGGGCAGCATAGTCCACAACACTGCCCTAAATTAATGGCACCAGTTGCAAGTTCAGCGTTCCCTAATACCGCCTTTAGATTTGATAATTTGCTAAAAGGGCTCATAGAACTTACCAAAAGGTGGTATACTCACAGCTATGGTTGTTTACAGTTAAGGTACCCAGATTAAAATCAGACAAGGGAAGAGGCACAGAGGGCAGAGTCCAGGAAAGTTTCAAACAGTAACTTCCAGTTGTTCCCCCTTGAATTACTTCCTCTGCCTTGATGTCTGACAACATACGCAGGATATTGCCACCCGAGGAAGTTCACCAGAGCCTTGGGATCCAAAGTTCTTACCAAGGCTCTAGCATGTAATCAGAGTTGGCTGCCCACATGGCTGATCTCAGTCTCTACCCCCTCTAGAGGTCAAACTCTCACTCCATGACCCAACACTCCAACCCTAAATCACATTGTTAGACTGTTTAGCTTGACTCAAGAGCCTTCTCACTGTAAAACACTCCAGTCAGGCATAGCATTCCAGAGGCTTAGAAATTACCTCTCAGAAGCTAATGGTAAAGGCCAGACCTCTCTGGGCAAGGCTGAATTCTTTATAATACAGGTTGTTTTTCAGAAAACCTCTCCTGAGCACTTCCTATCTTCCAGGCACTGTGCTAAGGACGTTCGTATAATAACTCCTGTAGTCCTCAGAACAACCCCAGGAAGTAGGTACAGGCAAGGAGACAAAGTCGTAGAGAGACCTTGTCTTGTCCAGTCATGTAGCTAGTGAGCACCAGTGCAGATTTCAAACCCGAGTCTGTGCTTCTTACCAATATCTTATGCTGCTCTTACCACGTGATTAAATTCTGTTTAGGACTATTAGTTTAGGAGTAATAAAAATATTGAGTTTTATTTGCAATTGCCTGTAGAGAGCATCTTATTAATTTGTTGCTAGCTTTCAGATAGGCTACCTAGAGAGAAAATCATAGAGGAGAAAAAGTATAAGCTTTTAACTCCATAGATGTATTTCTCAGTGCCTCCCATTTTGTTTTCTTCCATTTCACAAACTAAAAAAAGCAGCAGCAGTACTTCCTAATTGCCGTATTTGTCCTCATGAGGTCAGCTCTGCATTACCTGTGTAGGAAGAGTGCTCCCTATCCTGCGAACGCTCCACTTTCTCTGCCCTAACTAAAATTAATTCTTGTTGCCTCTTTGAGTCTTCTTAAGTTTTTTCCTGATAAGACTAGATTTTATGTGTATGGGATTTAAAAAGTGAGAAGAAGATGGCTATTTTAAGAGTACATGGTAAGAAATGAAAACCTTGTTTACTTTTTTTTCTTCTTGCTGTGTCAAAGCAAAGCAAATTACCTTCCAGTTATTGATTCCCACCTCTTCCCTAAATGAGAAATTCAGAGGTGGTCATTAAAATCTCAAGTTTACTTTAAAGTACAGCTTCCAGTGGATTTGTTGAACTTAACAATGGTAAAGCATAAATATCAAGTCCAGTGACAAATAAGAATTGTTTGTCAAGAGAACACTGAGGCGCAGATGGAGGCTTAGGCTGAGATAGCTCCAGTGCCTTGGGTTCCTACAAAGGCAAACTGAAGCCCAGTCTAAATAGTAAAACAGAATTTAAACTTAGCTCATCAGAAACCTCCAATTAACCTCTAACTAGGGACTTTCCACCAGATCGTATTCAAATAAGGCACACACCTAGCTGTAGCCAGTCCAGTCATGTATTTCCTCTGCTTTTGTGTTGAGCCTGTGAAAGCACACGGCTGGTGTTGCCGCAGCAGAGCCCTCAGAACCTCTCCTGGTTCCGATGCCTGATTCATGGATCATTCTTTGCTCCAAAAAACTCTGTTAAATTTAATTTGTCTGAAATTTTCCTTTTAACAGCGTAAGTAACTATAATGTCTAATTTTTATTTGTCTTATTTATGTGTGAGAAGCTGATAAGAAATAAAAATATGAATTATAGCTTTTAAAAGTCAATTTCTGAAATTTTCACATCCTGGTATTTCCCCTTTTGGACCTCCAATTGATCTTGCCTTTGCTGCTTGTACAGCATAATGTTGATTTTATGCTAATTCACAGACATACTCCTCTTTCTATTAACTTTCTTACAGATGAAGAGAAGAACAAACAGAATAAAACAAAAACTCAAACTAGTGATTCTAGTGAAGGAAAAACAAAAAGTGTACGGCATACGTATGTCCACAAACCATATCTTTACTCAAAGTACTATAGTGATTCTGATGATGAGCTTACTGTAGAACAACGACGACAGTCCATTGTAAGTCCAGTTTGTTTTGTTATTTTAACCTACTACGTCAGGTTAACAAACTTAAATAGTCTATCTGCAAGGTACTGGTGTGCATATGAAGCAGAGATGTACAGGATTTGCCTTCAGGAAGCTTCTCATTTAACTAGGTAGAGTAGATGTAAACATGTGACAGAGATGTTTGTGTCATCATTACGAATACAAGTGAATATCCCTTATCCGGAATGGGTGGGACCAGAAGTGTTTCAAATTTTGGAATTTTTCACAATTTGGAATATTTGCATATACATAGCGAGAAATCTTAGGGATGGAACGCAAGTCTAAACATGAAATTCCTTTGTGTTTCTTATATATCTGTGCACATAGCCTGAAGAGTATTCTATACAATGTTTTTCATAATTTGGTGCATGAAACAAAGTTTTGACTACATTTTGACTGCCACCTGTCACATGAAGTCAGGTGTGGAACTTTCCACTTGTGACAGCATGTCAGTGCTCAAAGAGTTCAGATTTTCAGATGAGGGATGCTCAACCTGTAGTAGTGAAACTGGTAACAACCTAAATGCTTCACAGTATGGAAATGTTTACATCAAGTGTAGATCCAGTCCTGCAAAGATATAGTATGCAGCCATTAACATACTATTGAGATGGCAGTGCTGTTTACCTATTTCTTGGATTCAAAAATATTTCCAATTATAAAATGTACCACCGAATTAATAACAGCTTTTTAAAGAAAATTACTACCTTATTGTTACATATGTAAATTGGTTTTAAGATAGCTTACAATTTCAGAAACATTAAAATATGAAAAGTTGTAAAATATGAAAAGTTCAGAATCAGGAAATATTGTTACACAGGAAAATGATTTGAAGAAACTAACCCAAAATGCTATTAGTGATTAGCCTTTCCTTCAGGCTTCTCTTTTGAAAAGTTTACTTGGTTAGAAGTTATGCACCTGCTTAGGATTTTTGGCACTCTGGGCCAGAAAGGGATAGTGGGAGTAGCACAGTGACTGTGAATTCTTTCTGCTGTAAAAGACAACAGCTGCAAGTCCTGAGTCCCTTGGGTCCCAAGCGTATAACCAGCAAGTCATATATGTTGTAGAACTAGCCTATCACTTGAATTTTTATTTCAACTGTTTTCTATAAGAATAGTTGGAAAGTTATAAACACCTACCTATATATACTTGATGTTCATAGATATTTTCACAGCTATCTTTTTAATTGAAACAACCAGCTTATTTAATCACTTTTTCCCAAAATAATACCTTTCCCATTCTTTAAACTAATGGCATTCTGAAAGAGTAATGGCAAATTTTGACATCTGTTCTTTTATTCTGGTAGCTTCCAGATTGAAACATACACATACATATGTATGTATACACACACAGATAAATGTGTGCATATATGTGTAGTGTATGTGCATTTTTTCAGAGCCCATTAATTTGTAAGAATATCTGAAGGGTAAACTAAAACTTAAAAAAAATACAGTTTTTCAGTGTGTTTTTGCCTTTGCCTAATAATCTGTTAGGATATTTTGTGGTTTTAGGCCAAAGAAAAAGAAGAGAGGCTTTTAAGAAGGCAAATCAATAGAGAGAAACTTGAAGAAAAACGAAAACAGAAAGCAGAAAAGACAAAGTCTTCAAAAACCAAGGGTCAAGGTATAGATGTCAACTTTTAATATTTTAAACTATCTCATATATTTCATTATTTTCCAGGTACTCTTACATTACTTATGAGACATGAATATAAAATAAAAATGATCTAGTCTCAAATGTGGAAGATTTCCTTACATTTTAGTCTCATGTGTTTCATCATTTTTCTTTTTTATTATATTGCTAAATCTAAATTAAACATTTTATCCGATACCAGCTTATGCAACTCATTTGTTAGCAGTTTATTTTTCTGTAATGATTGAATTATCACTGGAAAGTAGATTGTTAACACATGAGTTATCAACCCTTGCTGGTGATTAATGAAATTAATCTATGCTTATGTTAATTAAAATGTCAAACATTTCCCTGTAATATTGCGTTGAACAAAATTGTATTCCCTCTGGACACTAATCCTATGTAATATACGAAATCACACATACACACACTTATGTGATCATTTGAAATAAGAGAGATAAGACTTCTTCATCCAAAATATTATGTCTATTCCAGCACAACTTAAGAATATTAAAGCCATTTTGGCTTTAACAATGATTAGAAAAATCTTAATGAAAAATTAATATTACACTGTTTATAAAACTTTTCTGAAATACATTTTATTGATTGCTTCTTTTCTAGGCAGGAGTAGTGTGGACTTAGAAGAATCATCAACAAAGAGTTTGGAACCTAAAGCCCCCAGAATTAAAGAAGTCCTTAAAGAACGGAAAGTTTTAGAAAAAAAAGTAGCCTTAAGCAAAAAGAGAAAAAAAGATTCAAGGTACATATTTTATCTTGTCATGTTTCCCTTATAACATTCCCCTGGGTGCTTTCAGAAGAGAGGCATTGAAGTAGCAGCAAAGAGTTGTACTTTGGATGTGTATGTTACTGCATGTTTATGAAGGACCTTAGGGTTTCATGTTTAGTATCAAAATGTTAATATCTATAACATTTCTAAATAGTGTATCCTGATATTTTTGGGTGTCTCAGATCTTTTTGATAATTTGGTAAGAGCTTTAGACCCTCTCCCCTGAAAAACGTACATGCATAAGCTAACAGTTATCCCTAGACTTTCAGAGTTTATGAATCCTCTAGAAGTTCTCTGGAGGTATTCCTCTTGTTGGCGTTCAGTAACCACTTATTTAGAATTATTATTTCCAGTCTTTCCATGCCGTTATTTTTACCAGTATTCCATGATTCTCCCCCAACCCAGAATCTGAGCCAGATTCCTTGTTAACACTGCATTATCATTGTTAACTTTTTAAGAATTAGAAAGCTAGAGACCCTTGAGGGTAGCTATGAAGTCATGTGAGCCATGGGCTGCAATTTTGCTATTCCATCAAGTTGCATTTATGTAAATTTATCACAGACTTCAGGATAACTGATTCGATAATTTGCAGAACTTGGTAAGAGTAGTAAGCTCTCAAATTTCTTACTGTTATTACATCTCATCCTTATTGATCTGAATAAATAAGACTGCCCTCTTTACTCAAAAGATAGTAATTTTGAAGTGTAATTATGTCTCATAAAGCATTCATCTTTAAGCAACAAATTAGGAATTTTTGTTTCACCTGTACTTTCCTTTAGCACCAAGAACAGTTCATGCCATATTTGGGATTGTGCTCTCCTTTATTGACCAATAATTGATAGGATTTAAATTGAAATGTAACAAGTCTCCATTTATCAGTCAAGTGTATAAATTATAGTAAACAGCTGGGCACGGTGGCTCATGCCTTTAATCCCAGCACTTTGGGAGGCAGAGGCGGGTAGATCACATGAGGTCAGGAGTTTGAGACCAGCCTGACCAACATGGTGAAACCCTGTCTCTACTAAAAGTACAAAATTAGCCAGGCATTATGGTGTATGCCTGTAATCCCAGCTAACTGGGAGGCTGAGGCAGGAGAATTACTTGAACTCAGGAGCGGAGATTGCAGTGAGCCAAGATTGTGTGATTGCACTCCAGCCTGGGCAACAAGAGCAAGACTCCACCTCAAAAAATAATAATAATAAAATAAGATAAATAAAAATTATAGTAAAGGAAAGATTTTTATTGTTTTCAACCTTCCTGAAAAATTTTCACATTTGATTCATGCTTTATATTTGACTCTTTTCCCCTTAGGAATGTTGAAGAGAACTCCAAAAAGAAACAGCAATCTGAAGAAGATTCCAAAGAAACCCTTAAAACAAGTGAGGTATGTCTTAATAAAACCTCATTTCAAATGCTGTTTTGTTAGATATAGGCTGTTTATTCCTTTGGAATAAAACTTAGAATGTAATTTGACTTTTTTCAAGTCAAATAAAAAGTCACTTACATTCAGCATTTTTGAAACCCCATTTTGTTATGTCCCAAATTGCCCATTTTGTTGAGTTGATTTATATATTTGTCTTTTATCTAAGTAATAGCTACTTTTCTTGTCTTTTCTCATTTCTTATAATTGCAATAAGAAAAATACCATTAATGACAAAAAAAGAAAAAGGGAGGCTAAAATTAAAATCTAAAATCCCTCCACTATAACAAATTATCCTTTTTATTCCCTTTCATTCCTTATCCACAGGTCCATATAATTTTTTAGAGAACAAGTAATCTGGCAAACTGTTTTTAACATTTTACTCATTTCATGTTACCTTCTAGGCATCCTAATTATTTAATGATTGTGTAGTGTTACATTTAATGTACATACCATAATTTATTTAAGCATATCCGTATATTTTAGCACTTAGGTTGTTTCCAAGATTTGATCATTTTAAACAGTAGAAGTAATGTACAATATTTTCTTCCCCCTTTCAGGATTATTTTCGTGGGACAAACTTTTGCTTTCACTGGTTTAAAATTCTTGTTTACGAAAACCACATTATCTGTAGTTCTGTAGCTAAACTATCTTAATATTTCCAGAGGGAAAAAGCAATATTAGTGATTATTTGTTCATCATCAGCAAACATAAATTTAATTTATTTACTCAGAAATTAAAGGTGTATTTAGAAGTATATAGTGATGGTTTAATGACATATTTTTAAATATTTAACTTTCTTTTATGATCATTCTCTATAAGAAATTATCTCATAAAATAGTATTCACATTGTTTAGAATTAGTTTTTTATTGTGAAGTTAGGTTGATGTAAACTCCTGTTAGTTCTTTGAGGAATTTTATTTTAAGCTATTTAATACGGTCTTGTTATGTCCTGGACCCTATTATTAGTAGAAGTACATTAATCTTTGTGTCGACATTTAAGGAGATGAAGTGTTAAACTGACCTAGAGGCACAAAGTTCTGTCTAAGAACTTTGGCCCATTATTTGCGTAAGAATAATTATAGCTAGTAGTCAGTGAGTCATTATTGAAGTGGATTTAGTCAACATCCACTCATTAATATTAATCACCTACTTAGTGCCAAAACACAGGGCCAGGAGGAAGGTTTAGATGCTCTTGTCTCTCTGTATCTTTTTTTGAATACATAAACATATACATATGTTATATATGATATGGTTACTGTGAGTTATTGTGTACATTTGAAGCTTCATGTGTAGAATGTTGTACAAGTAGCCTAAATTCATGAGGTTTCCATACATAATTCAACTTTCTAAATTAAAATATAGGAAATCTATATTTCAGTATATTTCAATTTTAAATTGCTTCATGTATTATGTTTTTGACTGAAAAGGACATTGGACTGTCATTTATTCAGCTTATATTTATTATTGAGTACTGAGCATTAGTGAGCTCTAGTGATTCAGAATTGAAGAATTCATAGACAAGTCAGTGCCTGTGATATACTAGAAGGAGTACTAGACTCGGAATGAAATAATCCAAACTCATTTCTAACACACCTACTTGTGGTCTGAGTGTCAAGTTATAGAATCATGCTGAGCTCCAATTTCCTGATGTTTTAATGGCATATTTATAAGTATTTAACTTTATTTTGTGATAAATCTCTATGAGAAATAATCTCATAAAATTGTGTTCATATTGTTTAGAACTAGTTTTTTTTTGTAAAATGTGGTTGATGGAAACTCCTGTTAGTTCTTTGAGGAATTTAACTTCTTAAAATCAAGTTAAAAATACCTATTTTTTTAAATCAGGTGAGTTTTTGACACCTACACGGGCTGTTTGCAAGAATTAAGTGAGATGTTACATATGTGACAGCACTCAACATGTTCAGTCCACCCAAATGTTATGTTTTAATCTAAAAATTGATTTTGATATTTCTCATATTTTAACCTTTGTTTTCTTTCAGCATTGTGAAAAGGAAAAAATGTCTTCTTCAAAGGAGCTGAAGCATGTTCATGCAAAAAGTGAACCAAGTAAACCTGCCCGGAGACTTTCAGAGTCTTTGCATGTAGTTGATGAAAACAAAAATGAATCCAAAATAGAAAGAGAACATAAAAGACGGACATCTACCCCTGTTATCATGGAGGGGGCACAGGAAGAGACTGACACAAGAGATGTAAAAAGGCAAGTAGAACGCTCAGAAATTTGCACCGAAGAGCCCCAGAAACAGAAAAGCACGCTTAAAAATGAAAAGCATCTAAAGAAAGATGATTCTGAAACACCACATTTGAAAAGCCTACTTAAGAAAGAGGTGAAATCCTCCAAGGAGAAGCCTGAAAGAGAGAAAACTCCATCGGAAGACAAATTGTCTGTGAAACATAAATATAAAGGTGATTGTATGCATAAAACAGGTGATGAGACTGAGCTTCACTCTTCTGAGAAATGTTTAAAAGTAGAGGAAAATATTCAAAAGCAAAGTCAACAAACAAAGCTTTCTTCAGATGATAAAGCTGAACGAAAAAGTAAACATAGGAATGAAAGGAAATTATCAGTATTAGGCAAAGATGGAAAGCCAGTTTCTGAATATATTATAAAAACAGATGAGAATGTTCGTAAAGAAAACAACAAAAAAGAGAGACGCTTGTCAGCTGAAAAAACTAAGACAGAGCACAAATCAAGAAGGTCAAGTGATTCTAAAATTCAGAAAGATTTTCTGGGTTCCAAGCAACATGGTATCACATTACAAAGAAGAAGTGAAAGTTACTCGGAAGATAAGTGTGATATGGACTCCACTAACATGGATAGTAATTTGAAACCAGAAGAGGTTGTTCACAAGGAGAAACGACGAACAAAGAGCTTGTTAGAAGAGAAACTTGTGTTGAAGTCTAAATCAAAAAATCAAGGCAAACAGTTAAAAGTAGTAGAAACAGAATTACAAGAAGGTGCCACAAAACAGGCAACCACTCCAAAACCAGACAAGGAGAAGAACACAGAAGAAAATGACTCAGAAAAACAGCGTAAGTCTAAAGTTGAAGACAAACCTTTTGAAGAAACTGGTGTTGAACCTGTATTAGAGACTGCTTCTTCTTCAGCACATAGTACACAGAAGGATTCTAGTCATAGAGCCAAGTTACCGTTAGCAAAGGAGAAATATAAGAGTGATAAAGACTCTGCTTCCACCAGGCTTGAGAGAAAGTTGTCAGATGGCCACAAAAGCAGAAGCTTAAAGCATAGTAGTAAAGACATAAAAAAGAAGGAAGAAAATAAATCAGATGACAAGGATGGTAAAGAAGTTGACAGCAATCATGAAAAGGCCAGAGGTAATAGTTCACTCATGGAAAAGAAATTAAGTAGAAGGTTGTGTGAAAATCGGAGAGGAAGCTTGTCACAAGAAATGGCCAAAGGAGAAGAAAAGTTAGCAGCAAACACTTTGAGCACTCCCAGCGGTTCCTCCCTTCAGAGACCAAAAAAAAGTGGTGATATGACATTGATCCCTGAACAAGAGCCAATGGAAATTGATTCTGAGCCAGGTGTTGAAAATGTGTTTGAAGTATCTAAAACCCAAGACAACCGCAATAATAATTCTCAGCAAGACATTGACTCTGAAAATATGAAACAAAAAACTTCTGCCACAGTTCAAAAGGATGAATTGAGAACTTGCACAGCAGATTCAAAAACAACAGCTCCAACTTATAAGCCAGGCCGTGGAACAGGAGTTAATAATTCTGAAAAGCATGCTGACCATAGAAGCACCTTGACCAAGAAAATGCATATCCAAAGTGCTGCATCCAAACTGAACCCTGGGGAGAAAGAACCCATTCATAGAGGAACTAATGAAGTGAATACAGATTCTGAAACTGTTCATAGAATGTTACTGAGTGCCCCATCAGAAAATGATAGGGTACAGAAGAATTTGAAAAACACAGCTGCTGAAGAACATGTTGCTCAAGGAGATGCCACTCTTCAACATTCCACAAATTTAGACTCCTCACCATCCTTAAGTTCAGTGACTGTTGTGCCTCTGAGGGAATCATATGATCCAGATATAATTCCTCTGTTTGACAAAAGAACTGTTTTGGAAGATAGCACAGCCAGCACCTCCCCTGTGGATCACTCTGCTCTCCCTAGCCAAAGTCTGACTGTTAGGGAATCAGAAGTCCTTCAGACAAGTGACAGCAAAGAAGGTGGTGAAGGTTTCACAGTAGATATACCAGCAAAAGCAAGCATCACTAGCAAAAGACACATTCCAGAAGGTCACCAGGCTACTTTATTGGATGGTAAACAAGGAAAGGTAATCATGTCTCTTGGAAGCAAGTTAACGGGCGTGATTGTGGAAAATGAGAATGTTACCAAAGAAGGTGGCTTAGTGGACATGGCCAAGAAAGAAAATGACTTAAATGCAGAGCCCAATTTAAAGCAGACAGTTAAAGCAACAGTAGAGAATGGCAAGAAGGATGGCATTGCTGTTGATCATGTTGTAGGCCTGAGTACAGAAAAATATACTGAAACTGTCAAACTTAAGCATAAAAGAGGCCCAGGTAAAGTAAAAGACATATCATTTGGTGTTGAAAGAAGGAATGAAAACAGTGAGGTAGACACTAGTGCTGGAAGTGTCTCTGCACCCTCTGTGTTACACCAAAGGAACGGACAAACTGAGGATGTGGCAACTGGGCCTGGGAGAGTAGAAAAGACTTCTGTTGCCACTAGCACTGAAGGGAAGGACAAAGATGTCACTTTAAGTCCAGTGAAGGCTGGGCCTGCCACAACCACTTCTTCAGAAACAAGAGAGAGTGAGGTGGCTTTGCCCTGCACCAGCATTGAGGCAGACGAAGGCCTCATAATAGGAACACATTCCAGAAATAATCCTCTCCATGTTGGTGCAGAAGCCAGTGAATGCACTGTTTTTGCTGCAGCTGAAGAAGGTGGGGCTGTTGTCACAGAGGGATTTGCTGAAAGTGAAACCTTCCTCACAAGCACTAAGGAAGGGGAAAGTGGGGAGTGTGCTGTGGCTGAATCTGAGGACAGAGCAGCAGACCTACTGGCTGTGCATGCAGTTCAAATCGAAGCCAATGTAAATAGCGTTGTGACAGAGGAAAAGGATGATGCTGTAACCAGTGCAGGCTCTGAAGAAAAATGTGATGGTTCTTTAAGTAGAGACTCAGAAATAGTTGAAGGAACTATTACTTTTATTAGTGAAGTTGAAAGTGATGGAGCAGTTACAAGTGCTGGAACAGAAATAAGAGCAGGATCTATAAGCAGTGAAGAGGTGGATGGCTCCCAGGGAAATATGATGAGAATGGGTCCCAAAAAAGAAACAGAGGGCACTGTGACATGTACAGGAGCAGAAGGCAGAAGCGATAACTTTGTGATCTGCTCAGTAACTGGAGCAGGGCCCCGGGAGGAACGCATGGTTACAGGTGCAGGTGTTGTCCTGGGAGATAATGATGCACCACCAGGAACAAGCGCCAGCCAAGAAGGAGATGGTTCTGTGAATGATGGTACAGAAGGTGAGAGTGCAGTCACCAGCACGGGGATAACAGAAGATGGAGAGGGGCCAGCAAGTTGCACAGGTTCAGAAGATAGCAGCGAAGGCTTTGCTATAAGTTCTGAATCAGAAGAAAATGGAGAGAGTGCGATGGACAGCACAGTAGCCAAAGAAGGCACTAATGTACCATTAGTTGCTGCTGGTCCTTGTGATGATGAAGGCATTGTGACTAGCACAGGTGCAAAAGAGGAAGATGAGGAAGGGGAGGATGTTGTGACTAGTACTGGAAGAGGAAATGAAATTGGGCATGCTTCAACTTGTACAGGGTTAGGAGAAGAAAGTGAAGGGGTATTGATTTGTGAAAGTGCAGAAGGGGACAGTCAGATTGGTACTGTGGTAGAGCATGTGGAAGCTGAGGCTGGAGCTACCATCATGAATGCAAATGAAAATAATGTTGACAGCATGAGTGGCACAGAGAAAGAAAGTAAAGACACAGATATCTGCTCCAGTGCAAAAGGGATTGTAGAAAGCAGTGTGACCAGTGCAGTCTCGGGAAAGGATGAAGTGACACCAGTTCCAGGAGGTTGTGAGGGTCCTATGACTAGTGCTGCATCTGATCAAAGTGACAGTCAGCTCGAAAAAGTTGAAGATACCACTATTTCCACTGGCCTGGTCGGGGGTAGTTACGATGTTCTTGTATCTGGTGAAGTCCCAGAATGTGAAGTTGCCCACACATCACCAAGTGGAAAAGAAGATGAGGACATCATCACCTCTGTAGAAAATGAAGAGTGCGATGGTCTCATGGCAACTACAGCCAGTGATGATATTACCAACCAGAATAGCTTAGCTGGGGGTAAAAATCAAGGCAAAGGCTTGGTTATTTCCACCAGTACCACAAATGATTACACCCCTCAGGTAAGCGCAATTACAGATGTGGAAGGAGGTCACTCAGATGCTCTGAGAACTGAAGAAAATATGGAAGGTACCAGAGTAAACACAGAAGAATTTGAGGCCCCCATGCCCAGTGCAGTCTCAGGAGATGACAGCCAACTCACTGCCAGCAGAAGTGAAGAGAAAGATGAGTGTGCCATGATTTCCACAAGCATAGGGGAAGAATTCGAAGTGCCTATCTCCAGTGCAACAACCATCAAGTGTGCTGAAAGTCTCCAGCCAGTTGCTGCAGCAGTGGAAGAAAGGGCTACAGGTCCAGTCTTGATAAGCACCGCCGACTTTGAGGGGCCTATGCCCAGTGCACCCCCAGAAGCTGAAAGTCCTCTTGCCTCAACCAGCAAGGAGGAGAAGGATGAATGTGCTCTCATTTCCACTAGCATAGCAGAAGAATGTGAGGCATCTGTTTCTGGTGTAGTTGTTGAAAGTGAAAATGAGCGAGCTGGTACAGTCATGGAAGAAAAAGACGGGAGTGCCATCATCTCTACGAGCTCGGTGGAAGACTGTGAGGGCCCAGTGTCCAGTGCTGTCCCTCAAGAGGAAGGCCACCCCTCAGTCACACCAGCGGAAGAGATGGGTGACACTGCCATGATTTCCACAAGCACCTCTGAAGGGTGTGAAGCAGTCATGGTTGATGCTGTCCTCCAGGATGAAGATCGGCTCACCATCACAAGAGTGGAAGACTTGAGTGACGCCGCCATCATCTCCACCAGCACAGCAGAATGTGTGCCAATTTCTGTCAGCATTGACAGACATGAAGAGAATCAGCTGACTGCAGACAACCCAGAAGGAAACGGTGACCTGTCAGCCACAGAAGTGAGCAAGCACAAGGTCCCCATGCCCAGCCTGATTGCTGAGAATAACTGTCGGTGTCCTGGGCCAGTCAGGGGAGGCAAAGAACTGGGTCCCGTGTTGGCAGTGAGCACCGAGGAGGGGCACAACGGGCCATCAGTCCACAAGCCCTCTGCAGGGCAAGGCCATCCAAGTGCTGTTTGTGCGAAAAAAGAAGAGAAGCATGGCAAGGAGTGCCCCGAAATCGGACCATTTGCAGGAAGAGGACAGAAAGAGAGCACTTTACACCTCATAAATGCAGAAGAGAAGAATGTATTGTTGAACTCCCTTCAGAAAGAAGATAACAGCCCAGAGACAGGGACAGCAGGGGGCAGTAGCACAGCAAGTTATTCAACAGGAAGGGGCTTAGAGGGGAATGCCAACTCACCTGCCCACCTGAGAGGACCAGAACAGATGTCTGGGCAGACGGCTAAGGATCCCTCTGTCAGTATTCGCTATTTGGCAGCAGTAAATACCGGTGCTATAAAAGCTGATGACATGCCACCTGTTCAAGGCACCATGGCTGAGCCTTCCCTTCTTCCTACTGAGCAGCAGGGGCCTGAAGACAACTTGAAAACCAGTACCACCAAATGTATTACTGGCCAAGAATCAAAAATTGCTCCTTCCCACACAATGATCCTTCCAGCTACCTACAGTGTAGCTCTGTTGGCTCCTAAATGTGAGCAGGACTTGACTATAAAGAGTGATTATAGTGGCAAATGGACTGATCAAGCATCTGCTGAGAAAACAAGAGATGGTAACAGCACAAGGAAATCATTCCCTGAGGAAGGAGACGCAGTGGTTACTGTGTCTTCTGAAGAAAATGTGTGTGACATAGGTGAGAATCTGTACCTAATTGCAAATTTTAACATTTTACAAGGATGATTGTACAACAGAGTGCATTTAGGACAGTCTTCCAAAAGATGGTTTTGGTTCCAGAAAGACAAAATATCTATAAATTTTTTTATCATATCATAATGTTGCAAAATAACTCATCAAACTTGAAGGTCAAACTTCCCTAAAAGCTACTTGTGTTTAAAAGTTTAAAACCTTTGGCCCATTTCTCATGTGTGGGGAGAGAAAAAGCAGGAGGCTGAGGCATGGGAAGTCCACATTTTATTTACATGACTGCTGCAACTTAACCTCTTTGACCTACAGGTTTCTTGTCAATCAAAAAGAAGAGTACCCTACCACAACCCAATGAAAGCAACATATTTTTTTTTTTACCACCCTCATTTTACAAATGAGGAAATAGGGTCAGAAAATTTAAATAGCGTTCATGGGCCTCAGGTGACTTTTAGAGGAAAAATCAGTTTCCGAGCCTCCATTTCTTGTTGTATAAAATGGGGATAATAAGATGGGATCATAATACAAAGGCAAACACGATTCCAACCCTCATCTGATTATAGGTTTGCAGTATTTATTTGTTCAGTCTGTTGGTTCCTTTGAATCAAAGGAGCATGTTATTTTTAACTGAGCTTATTTTTCAGATGAAATGAGTTTCTAGTTTAGAATATATTTGAAAGTGAAAAGAAACATTTTTCCCTGCTGACAGATTTTGGACAGTTCTGGTCTTTTAGAAATAGTTAATAACTTTCAAAGATATTATCTCAGTCATGCCTTATACGGTCCAACTTCAGATACTTTATACCAGTCCAGATAGGAGAAAAGTGGACAGTGACACTTTAAAGCATGACAATTGCATAGACTGGGATTAAGCACAGGATGCTGTAGGAACCAAAGGGTCCTCATGGGCTGGACTTGAAGGGGCAGAGGAATTCTTTTCCACTCTGGCTATATAAATTGTAGCATCCTGGACTTTTAACTGAAATAGACCTTAGCCATCATCTAACCCAGTCTCAGGAAGCTGAGGCCAATAGATTTAGTCTTGTATTATAGAGACTTAGGAGACTTTAAGAAATGCTCCAAGGGTTGAAACAAGTAACTTTACACGTTTCTGTTGAATTTAGCCTGGAGTAAATTGAATGCTCCAGAAGTTTTTATAACTCAAATCATTGCTACAATTACTCATTCCTCCTTTTTTCCTGAAGAAGTGAAAATAGAAGGGTTTCCACAGAAGCTTCTACACAATCTACAGAAGGATATAAGAAAGAGGCAAGACCAGAGCAGAACTGAATCTTTCCACCTGAGAAAATTTTTTCTTTTTGTCTACCTCACAGTTTAACTTTGTGTTCAATTTTTCTGTGTTCAGTGTGAAGCAAGTAAGGTGAATCTGTTAATAAATCACCTTTACTGAGAATAGACCTTAGTGACTCAGAATATTTTTAAGAACAAACTTGATGGAGATCACTGCAGAAAAATACTTGGAAATGAAGATGTCTCCACAGATAATACTTTTGTCATTCTTTCTGGGCAGTTATCTTACTGTGCAAATAAGAATTTCACTCACCCAAAATGGGCAAATAATGCCTGCCTTTCATCTAGATTCTTTTTATACAACATATTCCTTTTGATCATTTTCTACTGACAGCAAAATAAACCAGAAAAGGAAGGTGGCATGTCATGTCAGATAACCACATTCCATTACTTTTTGACCCTGGGTGTATTTTGCAAGCAAATTCTTAAATTGTACTAAATGGCTTGAATTTTATTAGGCAATGAAGAGTCTCCATTGAATGTTTTGGGAGGATTGGAACTGAAAGCCAACTTGAAAATGGAGGTATGGCTTATAATTCAGCTGTGCTGAACTGTAAGTGATTAAATACTGTTTCATCACATATACACATATATATACTTATGTGGTATATAGCCCCTGTTCTCATTGTACTTATGACACTTTGTGTTGTTATTGCCATATCCTGTGGGGGGGAAAGCTAAGAACCTCAGTAATCTTAGTAAATAGTGCCATCATCAGTTCCATTTACTCAAGCCAGAAACACAAGAGTCACCCTCAGTTTCTCCGTCATCCCACATTTAATCTATCGCCATTTCTTACAGGTTCCATTTCCAAAATATAAGTCCATCTATTTCTGTTTCTACAGTCACCACCCTAAGCCACTACTTCAGTAGCCTCTCCATTAGGCTTATTTCACTCCAGCCCTCCTCTGGTGTGATTCACACAGTCCTGCAGGTAGTCTTTAGAAACATAACTTAGGCCCTGTCCGTGCTCTGCTTAAAATTTGTGGTGGCTTCCCATCATGCTTAGAAGAAAATCTGCTTTTTTTTTTTTTTTAAGCATGGCTTTGGTGCTTTACACAATTTAGTCTTCCTATCCGCTTTCTAGCCTGATCTCAAGGCACCATCCAAGTATATGTGACAAGACAGCAGTGAACATGGGGGTTATGAACACTACAGAGGAAACACAACTTGCCCAATAGTAGCAATAGGCAGGTAGACAGGAGGGCTTGCAAGGAGGATACTGGAATAGAATTTTGAAAGTAGAGTGGGAAATTTCCCAGAGGAGAAAAAAAAGAAAGCCTTCCAAGCAAAGAGAATGTTGTGTTCTAGACTCAGAGACAGGAGGGCACGTGGTGTGTCTCAGGCATTGCAGTGGTTCACGGTGAGCTGTGGTGAGACTTAAGCCTGGAAGGGAGTGGGAGCCCATCAGGAAGAGTCTTGTGTGGTGTGCTGAGTTGGGGTTTTACCTTTAAAGCAATAGAAGACCCATTGACGGGTGAAATACAAGATTAAATTGATTTTTTGGCTTTGTTTTTAAAGGTTGATGTATTTATTTTTAAGTTCTGTGTACTCTTGAAGATAGGCTTTTATATTGTTTCAGGATGCTGTGTTTTTTGTTTAATTCACTTGAGGTTAGTCTTCTTGTAAAAACCCTGGTTAACTTATTTTTATGGTGCTTTGGATTTTTTAGGCTTATGTGCCTTCAGAGGAAGAGAAAAATCGTGAAATTCTGGCACCACCAGAAAGTCTGTGTGGGGGAAAGCCAAGTGGAATAGGTGAGCTCCTTAGAATGGTTGTTCACATTGTTTTTGTTTTTGCCTTGCATGTGGTTTTACCTTTCTAAAATTCAATAGCTGATGCATAATAACATACAGGCTCTATTAATTTGCCTCTCACTTTTTAAAATAGATTAGGGAGAATTCTTTACTATTTTATTTTTAACATATACTTTTCCTCACGAAATGTCAATCAACCTTATGTAGGGTAATTGTTTAAAATCTGATCACCCCCAAATAATAATGCAAAACGGAAGTTGTTTTGGAGCAAACGCTTGCTCTATCTCAGAAATGTTTCTCCATACCCCTGCCTGTCCCCAGACGCTATTGCAGCTCACTTCCAAAAGGCTAGTCTGAGCATAAGGGCCCACTTTACACCATTTGCTCTTGTCTCTTGCTCAGGCTTTTGCCCCAGTGGCTGCACAGAGACTACTCTCAGCTTATATAACCTCTTCTTAGTCTCTCTGTGCAACATTCTTCACTGTGGACTACAGATTTTAAAGGAGAGCCTCAATATCAGAAAGGATAAAGGCAGGAGCTCTTAAACGTTTTGGTCTCAAGGACCAAAAATTACTGAAAAATTACCGAAGACCCCAAAGAGATTTTGTTATATGGCTTATACCTGTTGACATTTGCCAAATAAGAAATTAAAATTGAGAAAAGTAAATATTATGTCACTCTTAATATAATTAACTCACTATAAGTTAACAACTCTTTTTTCATGAAAAATAGCTAGATTCTCCAAAACAACCCAATTAAGTGATAAAAGTGACATTGTTTTGCATTTTTGCAAATCCCTTTAAGTCTGGCTTAATAAAAAACAGCTGTTTCTCATATCTATTTTCACATTCAGTCCTGTTGCTATTTATTTTTTTGGTTAAAGTAAATGAAGAAAATCCAACATTACAGATAGATGGTTGGGTTTTTGTTTTTTGTTTTATTTTGTTTTGTTTTGTTTGAGACGGAGTCTCACTCTGTCGCCAGGTTGGAGTATAGTGGCGCAGTCTCGGCTCACTGCAACCTCCGACTCCCTGGTTCAAGCTATTCTCCTGCCTCAGCCTCCTGAGTAGCTGGGATTACAGGCACACACCACCGTGCCCAGCTAATTTTTGTATTTTTAGTAGAGATGGGGTTTCACCATATTGGCCAGGATGGTCTTGATCTCCTGACCTCGTGATCTGCCCGCCTTGGCCTCCCAAAGTGCTGGGATTACATGCGTGAGCCACTGCAAGCCGCTGCGCCCGGCCAATGGTTGGGTTTTAATAGCCTTTTCAGATAATTATGGGTACATCTTGGCCTCTGGAAAATTCCATTGAGCACTCATGAGTCTGTAAGACAAATAATGTTAGTTTGGCCCTTGTGGATTCCTTGATGGAAAGCCTCAGGAATTCCCCAGAGAGGCTGGACCATATTGGCTTAAGGAAATGGAATTGAGAAGAACTGTGACAGTGAGGAATTATTTGTAATTTGTATTGCAAACATGATTGTGTATTTTCTTCCGATTCCCACAATATATTTTTTTTAAATACTAGGAACTATAGAGTATGTGACCAAATTTAAGCCAGTCCTCCATTTTTTTCCACAATGTTAAAATGTCCATGCAAGTCAGGTGGAATAAACAGTCAGGGTGATTTTTATTGTAAATACTTATAACAAAAAACTCTATAGGTATTTGCTTAAAGGGACTTTATTAGCTCACAAAACTGAAAAATTCAGGTAAAGCATAATCCAAGAGGATGCAGATAGTTCCAAAGACACATCTAGTAGAAACTCCATTTTATATCTTCTTCCTCATCCCCTGAATAAGGGTCATTGCTTTCTCATTCATAGCCTCTATTTTTAGCTTTGGCTTACCATTCCTGGCCAAAATCCTGAGACTTAGATTCTGATTTAGCATAAGTACATGTGTCCACCCTAAACTAATTACTGTGACCAGAGGAATGTAGCTTACCAGTTGACTTAAGTCAGGTGCTCTGTTCCTGGATCCACATGGTATTCCAGACCACAGTCTGGGCTCTTGGGAAAGGTGCCAGGAGGGCAACTGTAATGTCTACTGTAGTTGGATTGGCTCTTTAAATTATTTCCCTGACAAACATCAAGTCTGCTACCTGTGAGTACTAGGGAAATCAACATGGAAATGACTGATGGAAATAAGTCATTCACTGAAATCAACGTGCAAATAAGTAAGGTACTATAATAAAGATACGTCCTTGACTGTGGGAGTCAGCTTCCCTGAGGTAGGGCCTCGGGGAAGACTTGTGTTGGCTCAATCAATCTCTTCCCCCACCCCTCTCCTTTAATTATAGAAAGTAAGATATACAGAAATGCATAAAAAGTTTCCCATTCCCTATAAACACCTTCGGTACAATAAAATTATATTTATATTGTTCTAGAATTTTTTTTCACTTGACCATGTATTGCAGGCACCCATCATTACTTTATTAGCATATACAGATCCACTTTCTTTGTTTTAATAGCTAAATAATCATCCCCAATACGAGTTTTAGATCTTTTAGTGGCCTCAAGGTTTCTACTGTTACAGGGCTGCAACGAACTTTCATAATGCATGTCACTACATGTGTTTTACCAAGTATTTTCATAAAATTGGATTGGGGGAGGGAGGGTCAAAGAATATACAGGTTAAGTATCCCTAATCCAAAAGGCTTGGGATCAGAAGTATTTCGAATTTCAGATTTCTTAGGGTTTGGGAATATGTGCATTATACCTCATTGAGCATCCCATATCTAAAAATTCAAAGTTGAAAGTTCCAGTGAGCCTTTCCTTTGAGAGTCGTGTTGTCACTCAAAGAATTTCAGATTTTGGAGCATTTCAGACTTCTCATTTTTGAATTTGGGATGCTCAACCTGTATATGTTTTGAATTTTTATAAGTACTTGTTACTCATTTGGGGCTAAATATTGAGTAATGAGTAGGTATGCATTAGGTGTACAAGGCAAAGAGAAGGGCAATAGATGTGGAATGATTCAGATTAAGTGAATAGTGCATATAAACCCTCACCCATGACTGTCTGGGGAGGTTTGGGGAGTGGGAGCAGTTGAGGAGCTTCTTACACAAAACCATCTGAAAGGGTCTCAGAAGACTCATAAGAAGTGTCAGCCAGTCCTGGAAGACCACACCAAGGCTTGGTAAGTCATTTATACTGACATGTTAAAACCCTGAAGATGACTAATCTATTCAAAACTTGGACAGATACATTAGTTAAAATGTGCATGGGTGTTTTATACTACAAATAATTAACGTCTCATTTGTTAATTGTCAAGAAGCTAACATTTTTGGATTCTGAAGTCGGTTGTTCCCACAGTTATATTTCAGATAACTTTACTGTGTTTAGGTACAGTTCAGTAAGAGATCTACTTACGTAAAAGGAAGTTGTTTAAAAGAAAAATGTGTGTTCTGTCATTGTTGAGTAGAAACAGTAGACTTTGTACTTCATGTTTCCAAAGAATATAAACAGACCATTGCTGTTTGAGGGGATAGGATCTAACTTTTCATTTGATGCTATTATTTTAAATGAACCAGTGTTATACTGCAGCCTAACAGCTACATTAAGGTCTTTTACTTTTTTTCTAAGCTTCAGATCACCAACATAGTTAAATCACGATAGTGATTTAATATACCAATACCATTATTATAAAAATGCAGGCAACACTAATTTCTGTTGTCTTTTTCTGGTAGTATATTCTGGTAGTACAACATGGATTGATTGTGGGAAATAAGTGGTCAGATTTTTATAATTTATGAAAGCAGCTAAGCCACTTGGTGACATAGGGTAGGTTCCGAATCCTAAAAATCTTCAAATTTGTTTCTCTGCATTTCAGACACAATATTCAGTTTCTTTACATCTCGTTTTTATTTTTGAACAGCTGAACTCCAGAGGGAGCCTTTGTTGGTGAATGAATTACTCAATGTAAGTCACTGTAATGGTTTTGATTTTTGTGGTTATTGGATTTTTTTATTTTATTTTTTTGGAGAGCTATTGAGGAGGAGCCATCTGGAGGGGTTGCCTGTGTATTTCTGTAGTAGCCAGGAGGCGTTTGGTAGTGTACTCTTCATTTGAGTTCAGCATCCTGACAGCAGCTTTCACTAGCTCTTTTCCATGTTCACCTATACCCACTGACGAAGAACTTTGAACTCGCTATTGTTTATTATTATAACAGGATTGAAAATTGGATTTTGATGTCTTAAATCATCCTGGTGCTATAGACAAAATAGATTTTAGTTTGAGAATTAAATTTCACTTTATGTTTTTAGAAAGCTTTTCTCAAGATACTAACCTGTAACTGCTAAGTGTACATATTTTTTCCCAGATGTGGCTCTCATAATCCCGTTCATTCTTGAAAG
Organism: Nomascus leucogenys; assembly: GCF_006542625.1. NCBI lineage: Eukaryota > Metazoa > Chordata > Mammalia > Primates > Hylobatidae > Nomascus > Nomascus leucogenys. Next base: position 71,531,902 of record NC_044400.1, read on the forward strand.
AGTCTTATTTTTGGTCTGTCTTAATATATTTATAAGGAACCTTGTATTGTACCAGGAGTGAACATTTTATAAAATGTTTCCAAATGTGCAGACAACTGCATTCTTTCCAATGCCCCTAGAGGAATTAGGGTACTATCAGTGAACTGTGAGATCAGAGTATTTCCTCATCAAGCACCCTATTTTGTAGCTAGAAACTCATACACCATATGCTGAATAAGAAGAAAGAGAAAAGCACCACTTGGTGTGGTTCAAGTTTGCCATCCAAGAGTTAAAAAGATTATGGCTGGACACAGTGGCACGGCCTATAGTCCCAGCTACTGAGGAAGTTGAGGTGGGAGGATCACTTGAGCCCAGGAATTTGGGTCCAGCCTGGGCAACATAGCATAATTTTTTTATTTAAAAACAATTTTTTTTAAAATAAAATACATTTTAAAAGTTAAAAAGACTTTAAATGGGGTTGGAGCTTACTGAGCCAGCTGGCGTGTTCTCCATCCTACCTCAGTCCCCTGAGTCCACCAGCAGCTGTCTTTTCCCCAGTCGAGCATAAATGTCTTTTCCAAATTTGTACAAAAGCCTATAGCTAGGACTTAGGATATTATAGGATATTCCGAGCCTTTCCACTCAGTTTAAAAAAAGAAAAACAGTAGAATTGATAAGATTTGCCAAATAGGAAATCTTATTACAGAATCCTATAGAGTTTTTAAATAAAGAAAAAAGAAAATCATGCAGGATTTGGATGGGAAGGGAAATTTATGGAATTCAGAAAATTTTTCTCTTATTTATTCTTACTCTTTTGCCATTGGCTGCTTTAAGGACAGGGAGAATAAGCACAATAATTTGTTAAACTGAAACTTTTTCAAAAAGAAGGTGCTGCATGCTTTTGAGCTTCTGGGTGAAATTAAAAAGAATATGTACCCCAATTCCTTTTGGCATTTGTACAAATAGCCAAGTTATGTAAATTACCTTCTCTCCTCTCTCTTTCTTTTTGCCTTTAAATTTTTTGTGAGACTATCCATAAATATCTTTTATATTGTATATTTAGGTTGAAAATTCAGGCTTCAGAACAAATGAAGAAAGTCGTAGCGAATCTTATAACAAAGGAGGTAAGTTAATGAATTTCATAGTTATAGTTTTAATATTAATTATAGTTACCATTTATTGAGTGTGGTCTGTATACCAGGCCTTGTGTTAATTATTTTACATATTTTCTCTCATTTAGTTCATAATAATTCAGTAAAGTGATAGTTAACAGCATCACTCCTATAGTTGAGGAGAACGAGTCTTAGGCCAGGTGACTTATTCCAAGCCATACAGCTTAAAAGTGATGTCTTGCTTTAAATAGCTACTAGAACTTTGCCATTAGTCTCCCAGTTGACTCAATCCAACATAAATACAAAACGCATAGCCCCCTGTGGATTGCAAGTACCAAACTGTGAAATGTGTTAACTTCTGACAGGCAGTTTAGGAGGGTAGCATATCAAGGATGTCACATTTATGTGGGTCTTCTCAGGGGTGAGGTCTGGTGGCCACACAACCTGTGCAGGCTGCCAATTCGACAGATAATTCCCTTCTCAAACAGAACATAGAATTTTCTTGATGCCTACTAATTTTGTTAATTTCCTATTATAGAGTGGGGAAAGAGGCTTCTTTACTTAGACAGTTATTTTTATAACATATACCATATTTCCAACAAAAGTAAAGCAGTAATAAACACCTATGTGCCCCCAACCTAGTTTTGCCCTATCTTACAATTTAGTATATTTGCTTCACATACCTTTTAAAAAATGTTACAGTTATGGTGGAATCCCCATTTACCCCTTCCCAATCCCAATCTCTTTCCCTTTAATCCCACTCCAAAAGGAACTGCTATTCTGCATTAATTATATATAGGTCCATAAACAATATGTAACTTATGTTGCCTGCTTTAGGTAAATATGTGGTCTCACATTACATAAACCCTCCCCACCTTATTTGCTCATTCTGCAGTGTTCTAAGATTTTGTTCTGTTGATTTGTATTAACAATTATTTTAATTGCTTTTGAATATACCACAGTTAGTATTTTTTTGCTTCATTTGTACATTATCTTGCACATGTAGGTATTTTGAAACTTCTCCCAATTACAAAGAATGCTACTGTGTATGTTCTCATACCTTTCCCAGTGCTTATGTAGTGTACTTGTAATTCTGGGTATGGAATTGCTCAGTTATAGGCACCTCTTCAACTTTACTGCGTGTGCTAAATTGACCCCAAGTGGTGTACCAGTTGTCCCTCCACACCATCTCCTGTATTTGGTATTGTTTGGTGAATGTTTGTTAGCCTGATGATTATAATGCAGTGATTCCTTATTTTCACTGATGCTTCTTAATACTGTGTTGCTACACAAACTGGGGGGAAGGGCCTTGAAGTCTTCTGTGTAAAGTCCAGTGTTGTTACCCCAGACATGTTACTGACCTCCTTGAACCCCATTCCCTCACATCTACAAGTGGAAAAAAGAGAATTTAACTGACAGAGTTGTGTGGAGGATCCCATCAAAAATCATTTGTGACTGTCTACCACAGTGCCCTGTATATAACTGGTACTCAGTAAAGTTACTAATTCAGTTTTCTCCCAGCCCCCCTAACACACACCTAAAATAAGTATTGGAATATAAAAATATTTAAGATTTTTTTTTTCTTTTTTGTATTTATTACTCAGAGATATCCAGTGGTAGAAAAGACAACGCAGAAGCCATAAGCGGTGACAGTGTTGAAGCAGATCCTAAAGAGGTGCATTTTAATAAACTCAAGTGTTTGATATTTTATACATAATATTTTCACTGTACACAAAGAAGGGCTTTAGAAAGGCTTTACTTCTTTGTATAAATTAAATATTAAATGGGTATACTGAGAGTTCCACATGTCACTTTTACCTGTATATGCCCTTTCAATGTTTAGGCAATTTGGCAGTTCCCAGGACTGTTTGGAAGTGTCCATGTTGTACAGTCAGAATGGTTTTTCATGCACCTTTCATCAACCATAAGAAGTCCATTTTTAATAAGCCACTAAGACAGTAGAAAAATACTAATTGTGATGTGCCGTCAGTTGTAAGATATATATAGCTTGACTTCAGAAATGGTGAAATGATAAGTAATTTTTTAAACGTGTTTTAGAATTATTGAAATATACAGTATGTAGCTAGAAACAGCATGTTTTTTTATGAATTCGCATTCAAACCCAGAAAAGAGACTAAAGCTTACAAAATTAGTCTAATCCAAATCTAAATCTCAAGTGTTCTAGATTTTTTTTTTTTTTTTGAAACAGAGTCTCGCTCTGTTGCACGAGCTGGAGTGCAGTGGCGTGAATGCTCCTCACTGCAAGCTCTGCCTCCGGGGTTCACACCATTCTCCTGCCTCAGCCTCCCAAGTAGCTAGGACTACAGGCACCTGCCACCACACCTGGCTAATTTTTTTCTGTATTTTTAGTAGAGACAGGGTTTCACTGAGTTAGCCAGGATGGTCTTGATCTCCTGACCTCGTGATCCACCCACCTTGGCCTCCCAAAGTGCTGGGATTACAGGCGTGAGCCACCGCATCCGGCCAAGTTTTCTAGATTTTTTAAAAATTTATATATCAACTTATTCCAAAGGTTAGAATCTAGTACAGTGTGCTCCTGTTTCAGTTTATTTGAATCAAGATTCTGTGGCCTTTGATATAGTCATTCTTAATTCCAGGTTGAAGAGGAAGAAAGGCATATGCCTAAAAGAAAAAGAAAGCATCATTCTCTCTCTTCAGAAGATGAACCGGGTATTTACATATATGTTTCTGTTTTAGATATCTTTGAAAATCATTATTTTTATATCCAAAAGAATGAGCCAAAAACATAGAGAATTTTTGAGGATAGTAACTCTCTACTTCACAAGTCTTGAGGCTAATTTGTTTCTAGACTGGCTTGATACCTCTGGGGTCCTTTCTGGATCCCAGTCTAGAAACTAGATTGTTTCCTGCAGAAGACCCAACCCCTGGATCTCAAACAAAGACAGGCTCTCTCTGGAACCACACCCTGGGGCCCAGCCAGGTGCCACTACAGTCTGTATTTTATATCATAAGCAAATGCCCTACAGAGCTAGTAAAGCACTTTAGTCCAAAAGTGCCTCTGACACCCCTTCTGTGCTTCATACTGTTGATTTTCTCATGGTCTGTAACAGTGCCCTCTAGTAGAACTGCAGTGATAGAAGTGTTGTACATTTATTTTGTCTAATACAGAAGCTACTAGCCACATGTCACTATTGAGCACTTGAAAGTGGTCAGTGGAAATGAAAGACTGAATTTTTAATTGTTTTTTAATTATTTTATATTTCAGTAGCCACATGTGGTTAGTGACTATCATGTTGAACGGTGCAGTGACCTTTAATACTTGACACAAAGGAGAAGTTCAATACTTACTGAATGACTACATGAGAAAGAATGAGTGAAGAATGAAATATTTATATTTTATATTATTTGGTAGCAATTATTGAGTTCCTGATGTATTCAGGTACTATCCATGGTACATTATACACATTCTCATTTAATCTTTACAATAAACCTGTAAGTTAGGTGGTATTGTCATCTTATGGATAAAGAGATTAAAGTTCTGAAAAATTACGACTTTATCTTCACCACATAAATCTGATTCCAAAGCCCATGGTCTCAATTACTAAGCTATACCTCTTAGGTGGTAACTCGTTTAGAAAGTTAAAGTATCTCTGGGAACTATACACTAAGCCCTTCCCATAGAACCCACTACTTCATTGGTGTCATGTGAACATATGGGATTTTTGTATTTTGTTTTATTTTTACTTTGCCAGGGCGAAAGGCAAGTGTTCAGTGCTCAAATCACATGATATTATAAATATAGAGTAACTTTTGGCTTCTCTTTGAGAAAGAGGCTCAAACAGTCTTAAAATAGAACTATGCATTTCATTTTTCATTTAGCTTTTGTTCCTTTGTGATTCTGTCTAAACTGATTTACAGATGATAATCCAGATGTCCTGGATTCCAGAATAGAAACGGCACAAAGGCAGTGTTCTGAAATGGAGCCACATGACACAAAGGTATTTTTTCCACATATTAGTTTTAAGTTTTGGGTGGGGGTAGGGAGGCCTAATTACAGCATTGTGAATACTTATTATAATATTTTTTTCATTTTAGTGTCCCTCTTTATATGTCTCTAATAATAATCACTTTATTATAAAAGGTGTATATTTTTTAGTCTCCTCCCAAAAATCAAATGTTGCACTTTATAATTCTTAAACTGCAAGATTGTCTTAATTATTACAATTTAGATATAACATTGCCTAGGTTTTTGTTCAGTAGTAGTATTGATTTCTTAAGGTTTCTAAATGCTTTCTTCCAAAGTATAATGTGCTTTATCACAGATATACTTGCACCAAAATATTGAAATACAGTTATTATTAGTACTCCACTCTCTAGCTTACCTCCTGTATTAGTCTGTTCTCATGCTGCTAATGAAGACATACCTGAGACTGGGTAATTTATAAAGGAAAGAGGTTTAATTGACTCACTGTTCCACATGGCTGGGGAGGCCTCACAATCATGGTGGAAGGCAAAGGAGGAGCAAAGTCACGTCTTAACATGATGACAGGCAAGAGGGCATGTGCAGGGGAACTCCTCTTTATAAAAGCATTAGATCTCATGAGACTTATTAACTGTCAGGAGAATAGCACAGGACAAACCTGCCCCCCGATTCAATTACCTCCCACCGCAGCCTTCCCACTACAAGTGGGGATTATGGGACTTATAATTCAAAATGAGATTTGAGTGGGGTCACAGCCAAATCATATCACCTCCTGCCTCTAAAATCTGGGTACTCTAAGGATTGGCCTCACCCATTGCCTTTTTTCCTATGGTTTTATTTTCATCTTATGACTCACAGAACCTCCTCACAAATTTGTATTTGTGTTCTGCCGTCTCTTGTTGTAGGCCCAGATTTTTTCATTCCCTACTAGATACCTCTTCTTGGGTGTTCTTCCATTTCTGAGACTCAGTACTCTAAAATTTCTCATCGTCTGTCTAAACTAGTTCCATCTTTTCCTCTCCCTAATTTATATTTTTATAAATTATTAAACACCTTATTCCAAAAGTGTTTAAGTCCAGTTATGAAAATACTTGAGCTGACTTCCAGTTCTCTAAAACCAGACTTTGGTCTCTTTTTTTCCCCAGTAACCAAAGAACGAAATAAAAAATAGGAAAAGGTTTAATAACCTAAGAGGGAAAGTGGCATATTGTCATGAATTTTAGTTGGTTGTGACCAAAGGAAGAAACAGGCTCTTAAGCTATCCCTCACCCTGCCCTGTCCAAAATCAAAAATCCTGAGACAATACTTCTAAATTTGAAGAAAAGCAGATTGAAGGAGTATCATTTTATTTTGTCTTAAATTTCATGATTTTTTAATGTTAAATTTAAATAAAATCTAATTTATTTTCATTAAGCAGTTTTATAGACACAGTATTTTCAGTTACTACAAAAGAATCTTTTCTTACATGGAAAGCTGTCTGCAATAGCATTTATTTAATACCATCTTAATATTAGTAATTTTTGGACAGTAAATTGGGAGTGATTTCATCATTTCTGTTAAAGTTTTCTGTGTAGTAAATATGTACCATTTTATAAAAGCAATAAAGTCATTATTCTAAAATGTATATAGTAAGACCAAAAGAAGACCAAAATTGAATAAGTGAAAAAATTCCAGGCACTGGAAAAATAAAAGCAGGAAATAAAAAGTGAGTTGCATGCATGTCATCAGGATCTGATAAAGCGCTTACAGGACCAAGTGTTGGCTCTGAAAGAGCCAGTTCAAAAACAGAAATGCAGTTCATCCAATGGTTTGAAGACTTTTGTGCAGGACATCTTCAGCCCACTATATGGAACAGATAAAAGTATAGATGTTCTGGCTGAAATGAGGGAGAAGACCCCAAAAACGTCTGCCTGCCCCTAAACCCCCTCCAACACACACACACACACACACACGCACACACACACACTCTTTCTCTCTTTTCTCTCCCCGCCACACACACACACGCTGCCTCTCTCCATCTTACACACACACTCTCTCTCTCACACACACACATACACACACACACAGCACTTAAAGAGCTGAAAATGGCAGTGCAGCATGAGTATCTCAGTGAAGCCTCAGTGTTGATGTGTTGATAACAGAGCAAATAGGTTTCTCCTTGGCTTTCCCAAATGAGTTGACCTTCCATCCTCTAAATCAACACCCTCCCAAATTGGATGTACGACAAGCCATCAGAATGTGAGAAGAAATGGTAGAACCACGATTTATATATGCCTTTTATCTAAAAATCTTAATAAGTAATCTCTACTAATATTTACTGTATAGATTGGCCCTGGTGCCATCACTGAAAGTGAGCTCTCCTCTGACATTACCTGTTAGTCTTGCACATTATCTCATGTCTTGGACCTAGTTATGTAGTACTGTCAAAGTACTTTAAAGGTAGCTGAGAGTCCCACAACACAGAGGACTTGAGAATGAGCCCCTCACTTGTTTGTTCACTTTCAGCATTATATGACTTAATGGTTTACAGATGCTCAACTAAATGAATTTGCAGAGTTTGTTTACTTTGTTTTAATTGAATTGACCCTCCCAATACAGACACTGGTTTGAGATTTCTCCAAAAATAACCACAACAAAAAACCCCGTAAGACAAAGATAATATTTGTAATGCAGATACAAGCAAATAATAAGAGAAATGGCTGAGCTGACACTTCTTTTACTAGGAAGTAACAGAAGCTCTGTGTCATCCTCATTGTTAGGTAAAAAAGAATGAAGATCTAATCATATCTGACATGAAGTGGGCCAGAAATTCCACTGTTTCAGAAGAGTGTGTGAAATGTGGAATTGCTTTTATATCCATCCCCTTCCAGTCCCTGAAAGGCTATATCAAAACCCAATGACATTGAATGCCTCCAAATAGGGAAATCGGGGGTGAGGGCATTTCATTATAGACCCCTTTAAATTTTGAGCCACAAGAATATATTTCTATTAAAAAATAAGTAAAATTAACATTAATAGAAATGAGGATTTACAATTGTTTATAATGGGCCATTAAAGTAAAATTAAAGCTTTAGTTTCCTATTTCATCTTGATCTTATTCTACTTTATGTATTTTTGTTTATATACTATATTAGTATTATAGTTTAAACGTTTTGGCATTTCATGCTGAGAACTTTCTTGCCACTATGGGGGGATAATTTAATTGCTGAAAGATCACTGCTCCAAGTCAGCCCATCTGAATACCCAGAAATTCCCTTTGGCACCTCCCAAATTATTGCTTCCCCACATCTCTCCCCTCCATCACTCCACAAAGATAAATATCTGTTGTCAATATCTGTCCATTCTGCCTTTGGAGTTTGTCTTAAAAAAACAAAATCCAAGTAGGGGGAGGAGAAGAACAATTTCTATTTTGCAGGAAAGAAAATGGCCTTGATATTTTATACTTGAACTTATGCTTTTCTGTTCTCAGAATGTTTATTTTTTTTATAGTCTCACTAGCAGCAATAATAGTTACATTTCAAAAACATTTTCCAAAAACTATCCTAAAAAAGAGCTAGGAAGTTTTTTTGAAATAGAAAGGCAAACTTGTGTGGGGAGGATGAATGGATGAAGGCTTCAGTTTGAAGAAGCTTCTAGTCTTTTTCAACTTCTCTATAGGAAGAGAACTCCGGAGATTTGGAAGAATTATCTAAAACCAGTTCTGAGACAAATAGCACTGCCTCAAGGGTCATGGAAGAAAAAGGTGAGTAAAACATTTGCTTGGGTAAATTGACTGAGCCTTCAAAGCAGCCAGCATATCTCTCAACCGAAACGTCTATTTTGCTCATTTACTTTTCCTGTATAATAAAGTGCCTCATGCTTAAGATTAATAGGGCTAGGGAATCATTTTTAATTTGGATCCTGCTATACCCAAAGTGTGCTGTTTACTAGTCACCCAAATTCAGGCTTGTTAATTTTGATGGTAGAAACTTGAAAATGGAGTGTGTGGTTATGTGTGGCTGCAGCTGTGTAGCTCACCTGGGTAAAGGTGGGGAAGGCTGACCGTGGTCACTAGCAGTGAACAAAGTTCTTCCTTTTCTACAGATGAATATAGCAGCAGTGAAACTACTGGTGAAAAGCCAGAGCAGAACGATGATGACACCATAAAATCTCAGGAGGTGAGATGTGCTTTTCATATTTATTTGTTCACAATTATTTAAGCACTAACCAAATTAAATTCATTAAATACTGTTATCTTGAGTTTTTCTTAAGTACTTTGAAGAAGCTGGGGTTTTTTAGTGCAATGGAACACCATTTCATACAGTGCATTTTATCAGTTTCATTTTGATTAATTTTGTTCTCTTCATGTTTGTTTCTTCAAAACATTTGTATGAGACCCACTTATGTCATAGCCAAATAGGATCAGCTTAGTGCTCTACATCAGTGGCAATGTCAGGTTCCTGGCCTGGCAATGCTGAGCTGCCAGGCCAGGCACGTGGCAGCAAACAGGAGGCTGTCTGAGACATGGAGTCCAGCTAGGATGAAATGGGAACAGCAGCAGGGTGTGCAGAAGGCATGCAGGGAATACTCAAGGGGACCTAGTTCATGAGGCAAAGTCATGGATTCCTGGAGGCTGCATGCACAAACAGAGCATCCCAGCCCTGCCCGCTGTAAGCCCATAGATTTTCAGGGAGCCTGTGGAGCAGAGAATTGCAGTGGCTTGAGACTGAGCACCATAAATCAAGAGACACAGCCTGTGCACTAGCCAGGTCTAGATAACCATTGCCAAGTTTGCCCATTGTTAAATCATTTGTTATTGTTCTCACTTCTGTCTGCATGATACATTCAGCGGACCCCCTTATTTTTTTATAAGGGTATCATTTGGTCACAACTAACTGGGCCAAATCCCAATTTAAATGGACATACATATTTATTACAGAAGTAAAAGGTTACACTTTGATTACTTCATTGTCTCAAAATCCTCACAGCTCCATTAATTTATGACAGTTAGTGATATTTATCAAGTTGAAGAAACAATGGTGAGATCAGTAAATAAAACACTAAGCCCTACGTCACATATTTTTAAAGTGACAAAGCTAGGATTTGAGCTCTCTTAGACAGGAACTCTAAATCTGATTTTTGAGAAAACTTTGTATAATAAAGGATAAAAATTTTTTTTTATTGCTGTTGTTGTTTTTTATTTCCTCCTTAGGAAGATCAGCCAATAATTATTAAAAGGAAAAGAGGAAGACCTCGCAAATACCCTGTAGACACAACGTTAAAAATGAGTAGGTACTTGGTGTGTTTTCAGTTCACACACAAGAAATTTTCGAACCCATTTTCTAAGTGAATATTTTTTTTTTTAGAAGACGACTCCAAAACAGATACTGGCATTGTCACTGTAAGTAATTGCAAAACACGACAATTTCAAATACTTGCTCTTAACCTGAAAAACGGTATAATGCAATATCTAGTATTTTGAACTTTATTTTTTTAAGTACTTGAAAAGCTTTAAAAGACTGAGTAACCATTCAACTATTTTGATTACTAGTATCTTTGTGTAAACAGAGTTATATTAGTTCTTCATTCTGATTCCATTCTAATTCATGAGTTTGATTATTTAAAAATTATCTAGGGATTTATCTTCCTGTGGCCACCCTTGGTTAAAACGTACAAATTAGCTATTTTATATGATTTTGAGATAGTGGCTTCTTTATAGAGACTTGTGAGTTGTCTTGCCATCTTACTACTTTCTATGGAATTCTTTTTGACCTAAAATATACACTGATTTCAGTGCAGGAAAATCCTCAGTGATATTTTATGTTTGAATGTTCTTTATCTTTGACCCTGACATATATACCCACCAAAATCATTGTATCAGGATTCCATCGCATGCATTTCAATGGATTATTATAAGGAGGACATTACAAGAAGAGCATTGTAAGGAGGACAGACGTGTGTTCACTGACCTAACAAAAGAACGTGGGATTCAAGCCTTAGCTTTGTCACTTACCCCGAGACCTGTGACTTAGGGCCAGTCATGGGACCCTCTGGTGACTCAGTTTCCTTGAATGTAAAGTGGTATGATGCCTGCAGTACTTATCTCATAGAATTATTATAAGACAAAACCAGAGAAGCACATGTGAATGCATTTAGTAACATGTAAAATGGTTTGCCTTGGGAAATATTAACCACAGCGGCCATGCTGCATTGCCTCACTTCTCATCCTGTAGCATCACAGAAGGGAAGTTACTTATTGGAAAGTCTGTATTTAGAAGCTCAGGCATCCATGTTTGCTAGGTATACTTAATCAATTACAGAAAATAGGTCTCAAATATGCCTATGTAAATAAAGATCCTATACCACCTTTACATCATTGATGCATTTCTATGTGATGATTATAAACTGCTGATTTAAAAATTTTTTTTGTTTGTTTATTTAAACGTAGGTAGAACAATCTCCATCTAGCAGCAAACTGAAAGTAATGCAAACAGGTATGTACCTACAGCATTCCTCTGTGTGTTATCTGAGGGAGGGGCAGGAGAGGCTGGCTGTTGGAGAAGGTGGAACTTCCATACTGCTTCTCACTGAAGTGGGTGGCCCCCTTGGTAAAAATAGTTGTCCTTGTATCTGGGAGAGACTATATCTATTGGCTTACAGAGCCCAGGACTTAAGAATTGAAATTTTTTTGACTATTTTTCTCCTCATTCCAAGGAGAAAAATCTATTCCAAAATGTTGATAATGATTAGCTCTGGAGGGTGGAATAATGGGAGCATTCCATATTATTTGTCAATATTGCCTGCATTTTCCAGATATTTTTTGTTGTGGTCTAAAATTTTTTACATAAAACAAGAGGAGCCATTAGTGAGCTTTGAAGTGTTGATATCAACAACAAAGATTAATGTGACAGCTATTTTGTATCAAATAAATAGTATGGTCAGATTAAGAAAGTACATATTCTGATCAGCAAATAAAGCAAATAGGTAATATAAAATTGTTTCCACATTCAACTATGTGTGATCGTACTTCATTTTTTCTTGTGTCTTGGTAAATTAAGGTTTGTTTATTTTTTAAAAGAGGGAGGAGATTCTGCACATTTGGTCTTAACCAGTTTTTATTAATAATTTTATAGTATTTTGAATCCGTACAAGAAATCTTTATAACTTCAGTGCCCTTTAAGGACTCCAATTAAAGCTGTGTGATTCAGAATGTTTTCTGAATGTGGGTAAAATGATGACCATTTTAAGACAGTCCTCTTTGTTGACCTTTCTATTGGGTTAACTTTTTCATCTTCATTGGTATTTTAAACTTGCAAAAAAGGACAACTGCTACAGTCACTAAAAAGAAGTACCTTTGAGTTTTTGAGTGCCTGATGAACATCCCCATAATTTCAGCTTCAAGTAGTGCATTGAACTAATCTTTACTTTTCTTACCATGATACAGTCTCAGAAAATTATAACATCTGCAGAAAACAAATGCATAAAGAATGTATGTATGCACCCTACAAACCGGTCATAAAATGTACTTTGTTAGCTACCATGATGTATTTGGAGTCAAAAGAATTCTACCTGTCACTCTACTTGTTAGTTATGTGACTCTGAACAAATTACTCAAGCCTGGTTTGTTCAGACTATAAGCTGGGATCATAATACTTGCAGAGCTACATTGAAATCGAAAAGTCCATATTAGCCAGCTGTGGTGGCTCACACCTGTAATCTCAGCACTTTCGGAGGCCTCCACAGGAGAATCACTGGAGCCCAGGAGTTGGAGGCCTGCAGTAACCTATATTGCACCACTGCCCTCTAGCCTGGCCAACAGAGCAAGACCCTGTCTCATAAAAATAAAATAAAAGTACCAGTTATATATCCTTATTTGAAATGCCTAGGATACCAGAAGTGTTTCAGATTTTGAATTTATTCAGATTTTGGAATATTTGCATTTCCCAGTTGAGCATTCCTAATCAAAATTCAAAATGCTTCAATGGCATTTCCTTTGAGGGTCATGTTGGTGCTCAAAAAGTTTTGGATTCTACAACATTTTAAATTTTGGATCGTCAGATTAGGGATGCTCCGCCTATATATCATTCCAACTTGCAGTTACTGGTACATATTGTGGGCTCCTTATATGCCCCCTTTTTTCTTTTTTGGGGTCAGAACATTTAAGCTGAAAGGGAATAGAAGTAGTCTAACCCGGCCGGGCGTGGTGGCTCACACCTATAATCCCACCACTTTGAGAGGCCAAGGCAGGTAGATCACCCAAGGTCAGGAGTTCAAGAGTAGCCTGGCCAACATGGTGAAACCCCGTCTCTACTAAAAATACAAAAAATTAGCTGGATGTGGTGGTGGGCACCTGTAATCTCAGCTACTCAGGAGGCTGAGGCAGGAGAATTACTTGAACCCAGGAGGCAGAGGTTGCAGTGAGCCAAGATCACGCCACTGCACTCCAGCCTGAGCCACTGAGTGAAACTCTGTCTTAGAAAAAAAAAAAAAGTAGTCTAATCCAACTTCTTATTTTGCAGCTGAAAAAACTGAGAGTCAGCAAATTTAAATAAAATCTTAAATGAAAACTTATGTTTTGTGACTCACAATCCAATGTGATCTCTGCTAGGTATTCTGATTCTATCTTTGCTTGACTGATACAAAATAATGATGAAATGTACAACAATGTATTAATTAATACTGATACATTGACAGAGAAGCCAGGCTGATTGTTGAAATTTAAATTTACAGTAATAAGATATTAATGCAGAGATTTCCCTTTTCTTAAAGATGAATCCAATAAAGAAACAGCTAACCTACAAGAAAGAACTATAAGCAATGTAAGTGTTAAATTTCTTACCAAGATACGTTGTTTAGAAATCAACTTAAATGCTCAGCTGACCACCCTTTTAACTTTAATTTTATTGCTTCTAGGATGATGGTGAAGAAAAAATAGTAGCAAGTGTGCGTCGGAGAGGAAGAAAACCCAAACGTTCTCTCACTGTATCAGATGATGCTGGTATGTTTCTAGCAAATTCTTAATAAGTCTTATTGTTTCAAAATCACCTTTTTAAAGAGTTTTTCTTTGAGGAAAAATCCAATGGGTACAGCTAATATTAATATTACATAAATATGTGTGAAATAGGTCTAATCCCATGTCAGAAATGGTACATCCCAGATGCTTTTCTGAGTACATGTGAATTTTTTATGAACGCTGGCTGTGAACTGCATATGTAAACTATCCAAAATGTGTTTGAGATTAAGTTAAACAGTTGTGAATTGCAAGTTCTAAAACAAAAAGGAAGTGGAAAACCATTTCTCTGCCTCCAAGTCCCTAATATCCTAAGTTCTAAACTCCTTGACTGTCTCTCTTGGAAGTATCTTTGGGAATTGTAAAATCCAGGTGTTACCCTTCTATTTGAACAGAATCCTCAGAGCCAGAAAGAAAACGCCAGAAATTAGTTTCTGATCCAGCAGAGGACAAGAAAGAGCAGGAGTCTGATGAGGAAGAGGAAGATGAAGAAGAGGACGAGCCTTCAGGAGCCACCACAAGATCCACCACCAGATCAGAGGCTCAGAGGTAATGGGGGCAGCACAGAGCTGCCGGAGACCTTCACCAGCTTCTCCATCTGAAAACTGCTCTGGGTTTCCTGGGATTATCTGAACTGAATTATTCATGCTGCAGTGGAAGTTCTTCCCTTTCATTTTTATTGTTAGCAGTGGGCACATAGTTCTTGGAGAACACATTTTCTGTCCTAAACCATTTTGGGGGATTGCTTCAGAGTCTTTACCAGGTTTTAAATGCCTATTTGGTGGAACCCATTCAATTCCTTACAAATATTTTTTGAGCATCTGCCATCCTTCAAATGTCATATTGAGCACCATTCATGAATCTGGACATACATAAAACATCATCCCTCCTCTCAGCATACTTAATTCAACCCAGAAAGCAGGAGGAACCAGGCCCACGCACCACTGTCATCACATGCATCTCACCAGTGCTATGCAATAGGTTGATCATAGGAAAGTGCCCAAATTTGACCATTTTTTAGGTAATTTCATATATTTCCCAAAATGTGTTCTCTCAAGCCCTATTGTAGCCAGAAACCTCTGAGAAAAAGAGTACCATGGTCAGATGAGTTTGGGAATGTCATTGAATTCTCTCTCCTTCCTCAGTTACATGTTCATTAAAATATAAGGGTTTGGCAAACCCAGGGCTGGGCGCGGTGACTCACGCCTGTAATCCCAGCACTTTGGGAGGCCAAGGTGGACGAATCATGAGGTCAGGAGATCAAGACCATCCTGGCCAACATGGTGAAACCCCATCTCTACTAAAATACAAAAAATTAGCCGGGCATGGTGGCTCGCACCTGTAGTCCCAGCTACTCGGGAGGCTGAGGTAGGGGAATTGCTTAAACGTGGGAGGCGGAGGTTGCAGTGAGCTGAGATGGCTCCACTGTACTCCAGCCTGGTGATAGAGCGAGACTCCATCTCAAAAAAAAAAAAAAAAAAAGG
Source organism: Nomascus leucogenys (assembly GCF_006542625.1). NCBI lineage: Eukaryota > Metazoa > Chordata > Mammalia > Primates > Hylobatidae > Nomascus > Nomascus leucogenys. The sequence goes on from NC_044400.1 coordinate 71,547,430, forward strand.
GTTTGGCAAACTCCTAAAGGAAAGAAGCCTGTTGAACTTTGTTTAAACAAGCATTATTTGCTGATACCCCTTTTCTGTTGTTGGCCTATATCATTATACCTGTTCACATCATCCAGTGTTCCTTTCCCCATGGCACATGAGAAATGGTACGTAACTGTGTAGTCTCATCCTAACCGTTAATCACTTTCCCAAACATGAATATTTTCCAGGCTGAGCACAGTAGCTCATGCTTGTAATCCCAACACTTCGGGAGACCAAGATGGGAGGATCACTTGAGCCCAGGAGTTTATGAGACCAGCCTGGGCAACACAGGGAGACCCCATCTCTACAAAAAAATTTTGAAAATTAGCTGAGCATGGTGGCATGCACCTGTAGTCCCGGCTACTTGGGAGGCTGGGATGGGAGGATCGCTTGAGCCCAGGAGCTTGAGGCTGCAGTGAGCTGTGATCGCACCACTGCACTCTAGCCTGGGTGACAGTGAGACTCTGTCTCTGAAAAAATATATATTTTTTTTAATTTTTAATTAATGTGATTTACAAGCTATTAATCTTGGTATCATCTTGTTTAATTTCATTATTCAAGATTGATCAAAAAGTTCAGGAAGATTTATTTCAAAAATAACACTAACACCATAATATAATAGTATCTTGTGTTTACATAAAGAACTAAAATCGGGGCCAGGCGCAGTGGCTCATGCCTGTAATCCAGCACTTTGGGAGGCCAAGGCCGGCAGATCTTGAGGTCAGGAGTTCGAGACCAGCCTGGCCAATATGGTGAAACCCTGTCTCTACTAAAAATATAAAAAATTAGCCAGGTGTGGTGGCACATGCCTGTAATCCCAGCTACTTGGGAGGCTGAGGCAGGAGATTCGCTTGAACTCGGGAGGTGGAGGTTGCAGTGAGCCGAGATCACACCATTGCACTCCAACCTGGGTGACAGAGTGATACTCTGTCTCAAAAAAAAAACAAAAAAATAACAAAAACTTAAAATCAATCTGTTTCTAATTCCTCCAAACTTAACGCATTATTAGCCATTTGTGCCATGGTTTGATTTCTCAATCAGATTTTAGAGCCAAAGGACTCTCGAAGCTTACACGGCTAAAGTTATAAGGTGGTCTCATATTTGTTTTTTTAGGTGGAGCAGCTCAGATAAATAGAAAAGAAGTCACAGAATCCAAACTGCTGCTGCTAGGAGAGGGTGAGGGTGCTGGAGCCCAGCACCCATGCATTTGGGTATAGCATCCATCCCACCAGAATTACTGCCTCCCTCTAAAACAGTTGTGGAAAGTAGGACTCAACTCAGAGAAAGTTCCATAGGCCTTCTAGCCATCTTCGAGTGAGTGTCTAGAAATTGCTCTCAGATTTGCCTTTTATAAATTCTTTAAAAATCTTATTTGATTTATATGGTTCTGTAATCACCTGGATTATCAAAGCTCTTCCTTCATGCACTTTATAATATAAACTTTTGATTTACAAATGAGTTCTTTTCTCTCTAGTTTAGATTCCTTGGCATTGGTTGATCAGTCCCAGGGCTCTGGTGTCTTCATAATTTCATAAATTGTCTGAGTTGGGTGGGCTCTCAGTGGTCATGTAGTACCAATAGCCAGTCAGTGCCTGAGTCACTGCACCTGCAGCTCCTCTGAAAGGGTCTTCCTGCTTTTGCATGGACCTCAGTGGCAGGGAAAGCCACATCCTCCTCAGCATTTTCTGACTTGTGTTCAGTAGAAGCCGGCCACCCTATGGCTTCTACTCTTGATTCTAGTTCGACTTTCAGAACCTTCTGTCTAATTTTCCCTTACGTATTTGAGGGCAGCTACCAGGTCTTCTCTGCTTGCTTATTGAGCCCCTTCATCATCCCTGTTTGTGCTCCTCAGTTACCTTTATCCTCTTTTAGAAGCAAATGTGCAGGTGGGCGCAGTGGCTCATGCCTGTAATCCCTGCTACTCAGGAGGCTGAGGCAGGAAGATTGCTTGAGGCTGGGAGTTCGAGACCAGCCTAAGAAACATAGCAAGACCCTCTTAAAAAAAAATTAAATTAATAAAAAATAAAAGAGGCCACGCACAGTGGCTCACGCCTGTAGTCCCAGCACTTTGGGAGTCCAAGGCTGGTGGATCACTTGAGGCCAGGTGTTCAAGATCAGCCTTGCCAACATGGTGAAACCTCGTCTCTACTAAAAGTACAAAAAATAGCCGAGCGTTGTGGCAGACTCCTGTAATCCCAGCTACTTGGGCAGCTGAGGCAGGAGAATTGCTTGAACCCAGGAGGTGGAGGTTGCAGTGAGAAGAGATTGTACCACCGCACTGCAGCCTGGGTGACAGAGCGAGGCTCTTTCTCGAAAGAAAGAAAGAAAGAAAGAGAGAGAGAGAGAGAAAAGAAAGAAAGAGAGAGAGAGAGAGAAAAGAAAGAAAGATAGATAGAAGCAAACTCTGTATACCAAGTGTGGTCTAATTAATCCAGAAGAGTACTGTTCTACCTTATTTTCTGGATATTGTTCTTCAGTGCACATCCTCATTACTGAGCCTCAAATTGAAAAATACACCAGCTAAACAAGTTCCTTTTTCAGAGTTTTTACTGGAATCAGAATTCCTTATCTGATTCTTGTGCAGTTGACTACTTGGGCCTTAACTCTAAGCCTTGTGAATTGTACTTTCATTAATCTTGGCCCTTTATTCTACCCTGATGAGCTCTTTTGTAATCTTTATTTTGTCAGCCGGTATATTTTCTATTTTTCACAGATACATCTTTTTTCTAAATCACAATAAAATATCATGCACAGTAAGAACAAAGATAGTGTCACACAAGCAGAGGTAGTTGTAGATGACATTAAGATCGACTTATCAGCATTGGTCAGGAAAAGCAACCATTTTTCTGATTTTAGTTCCTGTTGTTCTGACTTGCCCACAAGGAGCCTCATACTTCCTACATAGTTCCAGGGACTGGAGTATTCAGTGCTACCATTGCCCAGTGTTTCTATAATCTGTTTCAGAAAGCAACATAGCAAGCCATCTGCACGTGCAACATCCAAACTTGGCAGCCCAGACACAGTTTCTCCTAGAAATCGCCAAAAATTAGCAAAAGAGAAGTTACCTACCAGCGAAAAAGTTAGTAACTCTCCCCCATTAGGAAGGTAAGTCCCTGCTTACACTTCAAGTCATTTTTAACCCCCTAAGACTATTTTTGGTACAATAATGCTTCCTTCCTAATTTCCTTTAAGATTTTGTCTCACCAAATAACTGGTTTTGGGGATCATTGGTTTCCAAGAAGAATAGGAAGGGCTGCAGAAGGTGTCTCTGTGGCCTCACCAGTCTGGCCTTGCCGCAGTGGACTGCCACACAGGCTTGTCCTTGACACCTATGAACGTTATATGCCTTCTCCCATCCACCAAGACCAAAGGCAAGGCAGTGTGGTAAAGCATTTAACAGCCCAGAATCATTTCTGTTTTAGCTAGAGCAATGGAGAGGTGATGAGGTGAGAAGGCTTCCTCTTTCAGGCACGGCCCCTGCCAGCTTACACCTTTCACTGCAGCCTTACTGGTCTTACTGCTTCCCAGAGGTGGTCCTGAGCCTTCCTTTCTTGCCTTTGCTTGAGCTAGTGAGGAGCATCCTCACCATCAGCACCCCTAGTAAGTCAGATCCTTTCCATCCTGCTTCAGCCCATTTTCATCTCTTCTTCTTGCTGCACTTCTGGTCAATATTGGGCACTTGAGATGCCACGTAGCATTGGTTTGGTATATTCCTTTTATTTACCCCTCTGAGCTGTAGGTTTCTTTCTTGAGATAGGAGCTTGTCATACTTTCTATACATTATCATATTCAAAAATAAAAGACTCTTCACTGTACACAAAACTGTTTTGACCTCTTACCACATTTTCATCTTCACAGCATACTTGTAATGTATCTATGTGCTGTTTTCCCCACATTCTAGAAATGAAAGCAAACTATACTGCCCGGCAGTTTCACATACATGCTCTCATTTAACCCTCAGTAAGTGAATTGTAATAGTTACTCTTATTTTATATGTGAGGGAAAGAATCTCAGGAAGGTTTCCATGCGTACTACTCAAAATTGAACATGCAGTCAAATCACTTGAGGCTCTTGGTAAAATGCAGATCCTGGGTCTGCAAGTCTAGGCTGGGGCCTGAGAGTTGGCATTTCCAACAAGCTCCTCAGTGACCAGTGCCCCTCCTCACAGACCACATTCTGGGTGGACTAGAAGGGCCTGGATAAGCTACGAAGCTCACATGGCTGGGGAGAAGCAGCCTGACTCAGAGCTTCTGTTGGCTGCCACTTGGCCCCCAGCACAATACTGCACACGGCACCTTTACTGAAGAGGTGTTCACTGAGTGGCTGGTGGCTTTCCATGGAAACAGTTTGAAATGGATTATCAACAAACACATTTTCAGTCATTGTCAACACATGCCAAAACCACATCATCTGCAACAATTTTTGACTCAATTTGAGTTTATTTACTTTTGCTGTCAAACAAGAAACGGAAGACGTGTCTTCATATCACTAAGAGTCCCATTTCTCCATCTCCTGCAATGTTGGTTTTCCAAGTCTTTTATTCATTGACAGGACATTTACTGCCCGCTTGCCATGTGTTGGGCATTGCACTAGGCACTGGAGTTAGAAAAATGATAAATCTCAGCAGCTGCCCTAGAGAATCATCATGTCTAATGGAAGAGATATATGTGTATAAGACTTTCAAACTTTCTTGGCAACAACCCACTATAAGAATGTTTTGCAATACAGCTGGTGCTCACATTCCTGCTGCTGTAACTGAAACAAAATTTTCATGAGTCAAATTTAATAGATGTGATACGAGTGGTATTTTCTGTTGTGTCCTATTAACATGTTGTTTTAAAATATTGATTGTAACTTGCAGTTTGAAAAAACACAGCAGATAAATTACAATGGTAAACGCTGTGGTAAAGACCTAAAGTATTCATATCAACAAAGTCGCATTTCTCTGTGGGGGATTCCAAAGATGGGGCATCTTGCTTTGTGATGTGGAAGGTGCAGGAGTGCAGGCCCAGATGGTGCACAAATAGAAGGCAGAACTTTAAAAGGCTCTGGATGATTTTCTCCTGAAAGCATCAGAGACCCAAGAGGACCTTCATACATCTCCAGGACAGTAACATGATTAATTGGAGTTTCCAACAAATAATTTTAATCACAGACTATATCAACAGGGTATGCTGGTGATAGGGAGATTGGTTAGAACGTTCTTCTGAAATTCCTGTGCCTTTTCTAACACAGCTATTTTCTGTAATACTGTGCTACAAAACATGATTTTGCACTTGGTCTGACCTAGGTTGCAATCCTGCTGTGTTCTTGCTAGTTGTTTGAACTTGGGACAGTTTGTATATTGGTGGGACCCGCTGTTGATGTCTTTGTTTTATAGATGAAAGAACTAGGGCCCAGAGAAGGAAGTGGACTTGAGCACCATCAGCACCTAGAGTGTGGTAGAGCTGGAACCAGAGCACAGGCTTCAAACTTCTCTTCCAGTGTCCTGTGTTTGTGTGTGAGGTTGACAACAAATAACCAGTTAGTTCAAGCTCTTCGCGAAGTAGCTCCTTTCGTGTATAAATGTTACTGGGTTTTCTTCTTCTTAGCTGTCAAGTTCAAAACTCTTCTATTTTTTTAAGGAACTCCCAAGTTATTTGAAGCAGCTGCTTTTAAACCTCACCATTGCCTTGACTTTGCTTAATGCAGATCAAAGACACAGCTCTCCCCTTCTATCAAGCGCAAGAGAGAAGTCAGCCCTCCTGGGGCCCGAACAAGAGGCCAGCAAAGGGTGGAGGAAGCCCCTGTGAAAAAAGCGAAGCGATAATCCTGACCACTGCTGCCCTAGGCTTATGGAGGAACACAGTGGAGAGGAAAGAGACATGCCTCAGTGGCCATAGGCTTCTCTTTAACCAGGAAAAAGATATGCATGTGCTGTAAGTCCCTAGGTGCAAGCTTTTTCTTGTTATGTTTTAAACAGCTTTATAAACTATTGTTCATAGAAGATATTATGTACATTTATTTCAGATAAAGGACAATAAGTTTACTTTGTATCTGAACTCAAAACAAAGTAGTTGTATATTTTAACATTCAAAATTGGGATTTCCCAATGTGACACATCATGAATGCAAACCCCTCCAGCCCATCAGACGCCAGGCTGCCTACTGGTAATCTGTGTATAGTATATAAACATGTAAAAATAGGTTGTATTTTACTCTATGTATGATGCTAATCAATGAACACTTTATTTATTTTACAGAGAAAACTTATCTGTGAACTTTACTATATATCTGTTTATTTTACTTTATTATTTTTTTTTAAATGAAAAAGGGTTTTAAATGCTATGCAGTCATTAGTAGAAAATTTTTTAGGACTCTGCCTGCCCTGTAACTATCTTAATATGATCTGGCAGAAACTCGCATGTATCCAAGTAAAGTAGTTTAGCTAAAGAAAGGTTCTTCATTGCTTTTCTGTTCACAGTTGTGGCTCTGTTTTTTAAGAATGTAACTTGTTTTTAGATTATACTTGCATCTGTGACTTTACTACCAGCTGCATTGACATAAAACAGGTTCTGGTTCAGGTAAAGTTGCGTCAGTCACCTGCAGCAGAAACCCCTCTTCATTCCTCTTCTCTGTGTTCATTCCTCTTCTATGTGCTATTCTGAAGCTTCTACCAATACTCTTTCCATATTGTCTTTTTCAGTGAAGAGAAATGCATTCAAGATTAGGTCCCTTCTGTCTATCCAGTTTCAGGATTTTATGTTGTTTTATACACAATTATTTCAGTATAGAAACTGGCTTTATTGCCAAGTGTTTTTTTAAACATGTTTTAACTCTCATATGAGCAAACTGTCCAACTTCAGTTTTTCATAAGATTAAACTTCTTACGATCAAATTTGTCTCTTGCAATGATGTGATGAGTTGCCAAATAATTGAGATTATTTTAAAATGTTTTGTTCATATTCTTGTTTTATAATTAAAATTTACATTCAGTGTGTATGGGTTTTTTTTTTATTTTGACTCTTAATGTAAGGTGGATATTTCTGTCATTTTACATGGTTTCTTACTGAGATTTTATATATAAATTATAAAATGTTTACCAAAATTTGAGTGGTAAGAATTTTATTTGTGTGTTTTAAAATGTGTCTGCATGACAACTATTTCTTCTCTCTAAATAATTGGTCTTAGCTGTGTCATTCCATGCTCACATTCAAATTTGAGTCAGTGATGGTCTTTCTCAGTAGAACTGAACCCGGTAGAACTGAACTCAGTAGAACTGAACTTGGTAGAATTGAACTTGGAAGAACTGAACTTTAGATCCAGAAAGGCCCTTAGAGACGAGGAACATGAGAGTTTCTCTTTTTTACGTATATGGATGATTTTTAACCAAAACTGAAAAATCTAAAGTGATTTGTCTTAAAAGTAAGAAATGCAAATCAAAGCCACAGTGATGTACTATCTCACACCAGTTAGAAAGGCTTTTATTAAAAAGTCAAAAAATAACAGATGTTGGCGAGAAAAGAGAATGCTTATACACTGTTGGTAGGACTGTAAATTAGTTCAGCTCTTGTGGAAAGCAGTTTGGAGATTTCTCAAAAAATTAAAATTAATTACCGTTTGACCCAGTAATCCCATTACCAGGTATATGCCCAAAGGAAAGTAAATTGTTCTACCAAAAAGACATCTGCACTTAACATGTTTATCACAGCACTACTCACAATAGCAAAGACAAGGAGTCAACCTAGGCGCCCATCATCAGTGGATTGGATAAAGGAAATGTGGAACATACACACCATGGAATTCTCTATAGCCATGAAAAGGAACAAAATCACGTCCTTTACAGCAACACTGATGCAGCTGCAGGCCATTATTCTAAGTGAATTTACTCAGGAACAGAAAACCAAATCTAAAATACAAAATATAAGTAAAAAATGTAAAAAGTAAAAGGGTAGAAGCTGAACTAGTTTCTAAGGTTCCTGATTCCTTTGGTCACAGTCTTTGCACTGTCAGTTTTAGATTGGTTCAACAGGAGTGCATTCTGAAATTGCAGTCTTACTGTGACACTGATGTTATTCAGTTTAGTAATGGCTGCTGTGGGCATGACCCTATAGGGACCGAGTAGTTGGAGTGTGAAGAAATGCTGCCTCTCGATAAAACTGGAACTAAATCGTGGAAATAAATGAAAAATTTTATGATGGGGAAGTCAGTTAGACCACATACCTTCCAATGGTTCTAATACAAGACTTTGGAAATAGGTGGAAGCAATTCTTAGTCATCACAATGATTTGCTACTACTAGTATCGAGCAGAAGGAAGGAGGTCAGGAATGCAAAACATCCTGCAATTTACAGGACAGTCCCTGACTCCAAAAAAAAATATCCAGCCTAAAATCCAGTAGCTTCCACTAACTCACTGAGAAGCACTTGCACACCATCTCCAAATTTGACATTTCCCAGGCCTTGGCTTGGTTACCGCTGCCACTGCCTCACTGCTTCTCCATGAGCAACATGAGCAACCTGAACAAGAGCCCACCTGCTCTTCCCAACCCGGAGTTGAGACAAGGCTAGGAGGATCACACAAGACTTAGTGAAGGCAGCGGCGTGCCCTGTGACTGAGGGCAATGTGGCTCACAACGATGGCCAGTTCCTCTTCAGTTGAAGCTGGTCATCCACAACCACAATCCTTCCCTGCCTGCTTCAGGCCTCTTTCCTCAGGGTGGTACCACTTGACCCCTACCACCTAGACTTTACTTAAATACTAGAATCTACTAACTGAGGTTTACCATAACCACACCAATTAGGAATGCTCATCAGGTAACACTCCTCTTCCCAATGAGATCTCATGGCAAGTTGGTGGCAACACAGACTGAACTCTTTGTCTTCTAACCCCCAGGCCAGGGCTCTTTATATGAAAGCCCATGGGAGGGAGGCATTGATCTTTCCACCTCAACAGCAGGCTCACTGCTCTTAGGATCATAATATAGCAGAGCCCTTCCCCAAACATCTCTGCCAATGATAAAACCTAACTGATTCGAGGTCAGAAGGAGATAGTTCTAACTAGAAGAAATGCTGGAAAAGGTTGCTTTTTTATATTTTGGTTTTTTGGATTTTGGGATGTCTTGTTCATCATTTGTACAAGAGCACCTTACATTTACTAAAATTACTGTGTAGCCATCTTCGTATGATTAAATCAAGAACAAGATGCTTTTCAGAATACACCGACAGATACTGTTCTCAGGCGAAGAAAATAGTTCTAGAACCAGCACTTTTCCCACTGAAACTGCTGTGCTAGGAAAGGACACATTTGTTGAGCTACTACTCTGCCCAATACTAGGGACTCGAATGTTGGCTCAAGTCTCAAGGGCACAATCATATGAAGCATTGCTGGGCTGCACTGGCATTGTCACAGAACAGCAAACGGGAGAAGAATACCTTCCTTAGAGAAGCAGGACAAAGGACTAACTCCTGGCAGATGAAGGGAGGAGTTTATTTTTAAAAGTCTAAAATGGAGTTTCAAGCAAGGTTGGAACCTAAAGAGAGTATTTTGGAAGCTGAAGAGCAGGGACGACTGGAGACAATAATGGATGCCATTTTTACCAGTAAGTCAACCTTTCAGAAACTTCCCGAAGGAAGATACAGACAATACTATCAATATATCTTGGCATTACACAAAACGCTAGTTCCAAGAGATGCTTCCTCACATGATAGCCCTTCTTGGAAGTTCACTGTGCACATTAGCAAATACAAATTCTAAGAAATTATGAGAGGAATCAGGTTAACTTTGTTGAACCCAGAATTTTCCAAGGTTATTAAACCTTAGAATTCCTGCTTGCTTTCCCTAAACCACACACACAGGAACTTAATTTAACATCCATGGAAACTGATGTTGCACAAAACTTTGAAAACCTTTTAGAGTTTCAGAATAGCCCTGTGGAAGAGTATCATACACCCAATTTCATAGTTGGGAGAATTTAAGCACAGGGCCATTACATAGCTTGCTTAAGAACACACATGTGAAGCATAACTAGGATTGGAACCAAGGTCTTGTTTGATGACTTCCTCCACTTCATTCACCTAGCTAATGCCCACAACAGATCTAAGTGGAAACAGCTTTCCCTTGACATTCTCTTGGAATATGTTTGATTTAAAAAAAAAAAAAAAAAAGCGGGCATGGTGGCTCACACCTGCAATCCCAGCACTTTCGGAGGCCAAGACAAGTGGATCACTTGAGGTCAGGAGTTTGAGACCAGCCTGGCCAACATGCCAAAACCCCACTTTTTATGAAAATACAAAAATTAGCCGGGTGTGGTTGTGCATGCCTGTAATCCCAGCTACCTGGGAGGCTAAGGTGGAAGGATTGCTTGAACCCAGGAGGCAGAGGTTGCGGTGAGCTGAGATTGTTCCACTGCACTCCAGCCTGGGAGACAGAGGGAGACTCCATCTCAAAAACAAAACAAATGTTATAAAATCTTAATTTTTCTTTATTATGTGAGCAATGTTTTGATTGTAGAAAATTAAAAATAAACAATAAAGAGGAAAAAAAATCACTGGTAGTCCCAAAGTCAGATATTATCACTATTAACAGTCTGATGTGTAATTCTTCCAGGCCTTTTTCTGTTTACCTATATTCAAAACTCATATACTACAAATCATTGAATCTAAAATGCTATTGACTATAAAATGCCCATGCACCATTACTTTGTATACTGTGAGGAAAGAGAAACACCATAACACAAAAATTAATGATATTCTTAATGGCATGCATGAATCAGTTATATCAGCTTGTTGCTTTAAGATGTCTCTCCTCAGTTACAAGGGATTTGGTGATTTTTCCACCTTTAGCTGTATGATTTGTCATGTTTTAGGCAATTCTTTGCACATATCTCAGGAACAAAATGTAACAACATCACCTACTTGTAGGTATCTTCCTTTCTTAAGTCACAGAAAGCACGTGGTTGTTGCTTTCTGAGAAAATATAGAATCATACTTATTTCTCCTTTCTAACACTGAATATTTGCCTCATTGATATAAAATATATTTCTCAGTCCTTGGTTCCTGTGCCTTTCTGAGTACACAGTAACTCCGTTTTGATGCCAAGTCATACTCTAACCTTTTAAAAAACTTTAATTGGTGTTTAAAATCAAAGGATCTAGAACTAATGATATACATAATTCAGTTGAAGTGATATATGAATAGTTAGGAACAATATCAGGCATGGCAATGACAACGATATCATAATGTCACTTGTTCAATAGCAATTTCAAGATACATTCTAACTTCAGAGCTGTTAAAATACAGGGGAAAAAGCTGCCTTTGAATTAATGAAATAGTAGATTCTTTTTTACATAAATGAGATTTTACATATCCACCTTTTTGCCCTTTTAAAAAATATGTCCATCCCCGGGCCAGGCGCAGTGGCTCACGCCTGTAATCCCAGCACTTTGGGAGGCCGAGGCGGGCGGATCACGAGGTCAGGAAATTGAGACCGTCCTGGCTAACATGGTGAAACCCCGTCTCTACTGAAAAAAAAAAAAAAATACAAAAAAAAAAATGTATGTCCATCCCTTATCCCTATTGTGCCACTCTTTTTCCCCCTCAAGATTACCACCATTCTAAATAAAGGTTTATTATTTTATAGCTGTTTATCAGTTTTACTACATATGTATATATCCCTAACAATATATTCAGTTTTAAATTTTTTTGCTTTCCAAATAGAATCATTTTTGGATCATTTGAGACTTGCTTTTGTCTTCTACATTATGTTTTAAAATTCATCTATGTTAATATGTATAGCTCCAGTTGGATTCATTTTCACTGCTATGTAGTATTCCATTGAAGGAATATATATTATCTCAGTATACTAAGCCATTCACCTCTAACTGGTCCTTGGGTTATTCACAGATTAATTTGCTTTGTTTTAAACATTTTTATGAAGCTTCTCTATGGTAGAGTTTCCTAAACTTACAAATTTTGTTGTATATACAGAAAGTGGTATTTGTAGGCACAGGATATAAGTGGAAGGACCAGGCTGGTTGCTGCCTAAAGAGACTATCAGCCTGTTAACCAGAAAAGCAGACCACTCAGCTACTTTGAAGCTAGGGAATTAATATATCTTTACACCTGCATCCATTATTTGCACTAAGATATATACAGCTTTCTGCTCCATGGTACAACTGCTAATTCCTAGGATAAGCATATTTTCAGTTTTGGAAAATAATGCCAAAATTTTTCCCAGATGCTTGTACCATATTGTACTCATACCAGTAGTGTTTAAAAATTACTTCGCTTTCTAACATTGAGTAGTACAGGACTTCTTGATTTTCGCTTATCTAGTAGGGATAATATATCTCATTGTGGCCTTTATTTGCATTGGTTACAAGAAGGTTGAGCATGCTTTCATGTGCTTATTTTCCATCCTTATTTCCTCTTATGTGAAATGCCGGTTCATGGTTTTTGTCTATTTTTCCATTTGGTTATTGTGTTTTTCTTATCAACTCTTAGGAGTTCTTTACATATCTTTATATATTCAGGATATTAATCCTTCATGTATATGTGTTGCAAACATATCCCTCCCCCAAACACACACACACACGGCTTATGTTTTCACTTTCTTTATGGTACTTTTTGATGAACGGTTTTTAATTTTAATGTAATTGATATAAATTTAGTCTTGTGGCCAGCTTTTTTTGAGTCCTAAAGACTCAAGATCAAATAGATATTCTAAAAGTTTTAATGTTTTGCCTCACATTTAGTAGATAGAGAGGAAAGGAAGAGCTTTGGCAGCAAGCCAAGTATATAAAAGAATCTAGGTCAAACTCTCCCAGGTACCCCTAGATATTAAAAGATGGTCCAAGGCCAGAAGGCGTCTTGCTGAAGACAACTCTCCACCTGTTTCTTGAGTCCTCCTGATGCAGTCTGGACTCACTGCCATCTCATCCTGGAGGCTTCTCTAATCATTGTCCTAGGGTTACCCTTCACTTCTCTTCCCATTGGATCTCCTAATACCCATATCCTATGTCTTCCTCTTGCTTGTGTACTCCTGTATTTTACTGAAGCACCTGTAGCATTCTGAGCAAAGGTCTATGCAATAGCATAAAGGATTAACTGTTAAATCAGACTCTTGAATCAGAGATCTTACCCAGCATCAAGCTTTACAAATAATTTCAAGGATATAAGTAGTTGTTAGGCACAAGTGAAGCACACAGGTCCAAGCTAGCCAACTTATTCCCAGGCCCTTTCTCATCAGGACACACATGTGCCTAGATTAAAACATGAGGTCTCAAAAAAAAAAAATCTGGAGCTCCATTACTTAGAAGAAAGCCATTTCAGTCATGGAACTTCTCTATTCAGATGGTTACATAACTTGTGTGATACTTTCCAGGGAGCCATGTCCCACATATCAATAGATTCTAAGGGATTTCATTTGGTTTTTTGTTACCATAAGCAATTCTGAACCTACCAGGTATATCTTGCTAAAAGCATTTCATAAGTGCCAACTCTCCTACTAGTAAACACCACTAGCTGTTTTCCTGGAGGTCTATCCTTATTAGCAAGTTTACAAGGATTCGTAACTAAAGGTCACCTTTCTTTCAGAGGGGTGTAGCCCTGGTATTGGATGCAAGGCCTGATTCTAACTATATTCATGTTACCATATTATAGGAGATAAATTTTGGACCTTGTTTCAGTTATGGTCCAGTCAGTTATTAGAAACTGCACCAGCTATTTGAATAAATAACTGCTGTTTATTTTAATGTGTCCTCCAAAGTTCATAGGTTGGGAACTTAATCCCCAATGCAACAGTGTTGAGAGGTGTGACATTTAAGAGGTGATTAGGTCATGAGGGCAATGGATTAATGTCATTAACATGAGAGTAGTTTCGTTATTGTGAGAGTGGGTTTCAGCCCCCCTCTTGCTAGCTCATGCTTTCTTTCCTTTCTGCCTCCCACTTTCCATCAAGAGATGACTCAGCAAAGAGGACCTTGAAAGATGTCAACTCTTTGATCTTGAACTTCCCAGCCTCCAGAACAATAGGTAAATCTCTCTTCTTTACAAATTACCCAGTCTGTGGTATTCTATTATAGCAGCACAAAATGGATTAAGACAATAATTTAATGGGAACTAGTTAAATAGCTATTAGAGAACTAAGAGGGGAAAAGGTAACACTGATATAATACAGAGTTATTTCTGAAAGCAACCAGTACTATCTCCGGGCTTGGAGAACAGAAAGAAAAAAATTGAGGTTATTAGAAGTTTGAAGGAGAAGCCCTCCAGGGCTGGGATTTAGAACCTAAGAAGAGGTGCTACCCAGACAGTGCTGGTTATCTTTGAGAGAGGACAACGTGGCTTGTCCTAGGAGAGTGGGTGGAAAATTGGAAACTGGAACCAAGTGCAACTGCCATCATCTGCCATTACTGAGATGAAGAACTATTGCTGGAGTGATGTTAACAAAAGAGTGACCAAACAAGAAATAAGACGTCTTTTCAATCTCAGCCTTCTGGACTTCTTCAGCATCCCCTATTGACTGAACTTAACAGTGGGCCTGCTGGCTAGGGAGGAAATCTGGCTTGCAGAATCCCAATTCTAGCACCATAAAGCAGAATATAGAAGAGTGAGTTTGGAGTTAAGAGACAATAGCTTAACAATCAGCACAGCCACACTTCTGACTCTTCTTATCTATCCCATCCTTCAATACATATTTCAACTTCAATATAACAAGAACAACTTGTGGTGGCCGGGCACGGTGGCTCACACCTGTAATCCCAGCACTTTGGGAGGCTGAGACGGGCAGATAACAAGGTCAAGAGATTGAGACCATCCTGGCCAAGGGGGTGAAACCCCATCTCTACTAAAAATACAAAAAGTAACCGGGCATGGTGGTATGCACCTGTAGTCCCAGCTACTTGGGAGGCTGAGGCAGGAGAATTGCTTGAACCTGGGAGGCAAAGGTTGCAGTGAGCCGAGATCATGCCACTGCACTCCAGCCTGGCGACAGAGCAAGACTCCATCAAAAAAAAAACAAAAACAAAAACAAAAAAAAAACAACCTGTGGCTAGTGGATATCACTTATTCTTTAGTAAACCCAGCAGTGCACACTAAGTATGCAATTCAAGTATGTAATTAATCCAGCATCTGGGTGTTTTGCTGCA
The DNA here is from genome assembly GCF_006542625.1 of Nomascus leucogenys. NCBI lineage: Eukaryota > Metazoa > Chordata > Mammalia > Primates > Hylobatidae > Nomascus > Nomascus leucogenys. The sequence goes on from NC_044400.1 coordinate 71,562,576, forward strand.
GTAGGATCATTATAAGTACCTAATATTGCCATGCTATGTAAAGTGGAAACTCCAAATACATTTTCCAAGTTCTCCAGAAATCATTTGTGTCCTCATTTGCTCAATTTACATCTGAAGGATCAGCTTCTCAATTAGTTTTTAATTAATGCATTCCTTAAGACCACTAGTAGAATTTGTGCAATGCTGTTTTAAAAAATGTCATTGATATGGTTTGGCTCTGTGTCCCCACCCAAATCTCATCTGAAATTGTAATCCCCATAATCCCCACCTGTCAAGGGAAGGACCTGGTGGGAGGTGATTGGATCATGGAGGTGGTTTCCCCCTATGCTGTTCTCATAATAGTGAGTTCTCATGAGATCTGATGGTTTTATAAGTGTGTGACAGTTCCTCCTACACACGCTCTCTCGCACCTGCTGCCACATAAGAAGTGCCTGCTTCCCCTTCTGCCATGATTGTAAGATTCCTGAGGCCTCTGCAGCCATGCAGAACTGTGAGTCAACTAAACCTCTTTCCTTTATCAATTACTCAGTCTCTGGGAGTATCTTTATAGCAGTGTGAAACAGGCTAATAAAGTTATCCTTTCCAAAATTAGTTGTTCTTATTTGAAAACACCAACTTGTCACTCTTCAATGAGTCGTACTTAAAATAGTTAAACTGACTGTTTTTTTCAGCCAAAAATAAGTACAAGAAGAGCTTCCCTTTCCTTCTTTGAACATTTATGTTAATTTCATCCTTGTCATTTTGGGGTTCTCCAGCTCTTCAAAAAATTATTTTCCAGTAAACGCTGACGGAGTGTCAGAGGATATAACTGATCATTTCTTTTTTTTTTAATTATACTTTAGGTTTTAGGGTACATGTGCACAATGTGCAGGTTTGTTACATATGTATCCATGTGCCATGTTGTTTTGCTGCACCCATTAACTCGTCATTTAGCATTAGGTATATCTCCTAATGCTGTCCCTCCCCCCTCCCCCCACCCCACACAGTCCCCTGAGTGTGATGTTTCCCTTCCTGTGTCCATGAGTTCTCATTGTTCAATTCCCACCTATGAGTGAGAACATGCGGTGTTTGGTTTTTTGTCCTTGTGATAGTTTACTGAGAATGATGTTTTCCAGTTTCATCCACGTCCCTACAAAGGACATGAACTCATCATTTTTTATGGCTGCATAGTATTCCATGGTGTATATGTGCCACATTTTCTTAATCCAGTCTATCGTTGTTAGACATTTGGGTTGGTTCCAACTCTTTGCTATTGTGAATAGTGCCGCAATAAACATACGTGTGCATGTGTCTTTATAGCAGCATGATTTATAGTCCTTTGGGTATATACCCAGTAATGGGATGGCTGGGTCAAATGGTATTTCTAGTTCTAGATCCCTGAGGAATCGCCACACTGACTTCCACAATGGTTGAACTAGTTTACAGTCCCAACAACAGTGTAAAAGTGTTCCTATTTCTCCACATCCTCTCCAGCACCTGTTGTTTCCTGACTTTTTAATGATGGCCATTCTAACTGGTGTGAGATGGTATCTCATTGTGGTTTTGATTTGCATTTCTCTGATGGCCAGTGATGATGAGCGTTTCTTCATGTGTTTTTTGGCTGCATAAATGTCTTCTTTTGAGAAGTGTCTGTTCATGTCCTTTGCCCACTTTTTGATGGGGTTGTTTGTTTTTTTCTTGTAAATTTGTTTGAGTTCATTGTAGATTCTGGATATTAGCCCTTTGTCAGATGAGTAGGTTGCGAAAATTTTCTCCCATTCTGTAGGTTGCCTGTTCACTCTGATGGTAGTTTCTTTTGCTGTGCAGAAGCTCTTTAGTTTAATGAGATCCCATTTGTCAATTTTGCCTTTTGTTGCCATTGCTTTTGGTGTTTTAGACATGAAGTCCTTGCCCACGCTTATGTCCTGAATGGTATTGCCTAGGTTTTCTTGTAGGATTTTAATGGTTTTAAGTCTAACATTTAAGTCTTTAATCCATCTTGAATTAATTTTTGTATAAGGTGTAAGGAAGGGATCCAGTTTCAGCTTTCTACATATGGCTAGCCAGTTTTCCCAGCACCATTTATTAAATAGGGAATCCTTTCCCCATTTCTTGTTTTTGTCAGGTTTGTCAAAGATCAGATAGTTGTAGATATGCGGCATCATTTCTGAGGGCTCTGTTCTGTTCCATTGATCTATGTCTCTGTTGTGGTACCAGTACCATGCTGTTTTGGTTACTGTAGCCTTGTAGTATAGTTTGAAGTCAGGTAGCGTGATGCCTCCTGCTTTGTTCTTTTGGCTTAGGATTGACTTGGCGATGCGGGCTCTTTTTTGGTTCCATATGAACTTTAAAGTAGTTTTTTCCAATTCTGTGAAGAAAGTCATTGGTAGCTTGATGGGGATGGCATTGAATCTATAAATTACCTTGGGCAGTATGGCCATTTTCACGATATTGATTCTTCCAACCCATGAGCATGGAATGTTCTTCCATTTGTTTGTATCCTCTTTTATTTCATTGAGCAGTGGTTTGTAGTTCTCCTTGAAGAGGTCCTTCACATCCCTTGTAAGTTGGATTCCTAGGTATTTTATTCTCTTTGAAGCAATTGTGAATGGGAGTTCACTCATGATTTGGCTCTCTGTTTGTCTGTGATTGGTGTACAAGAATGCTTGTGATTTTTGTACATTGATTTTGTATCCTGAGACTTTGCTGAAGTTGCTAATCAGCTTAAGGAGATTTTGGGCTGAGACGATGGGGTTTTCTAGATATATAACCATGTCATCTGCAAACAGGGACAATTTGACTTCCTCTTTTCCTAATTGAATACCCTTTATTTCCTTCTCCTGCCTGATTGCCCTGGCCAGAACTTCCAGCACTATGTTGAATAGGAGTGGTGAGAGAGGGCATCCCTGTCTTGTGCCAGTTTTCGAAGGGAATGCTTCCAGTTTTTGCCCATTCAGTATGATATTGGTTGTGGGTTTGTCATAGATAGCTCTTATTATTTTGAGATACGTCCCATCAATACCTAATTTATTGAGAGTTTTTAGCATGAAGGGTTGTTGAATTTTGTCAGAGGCCTTTTCTGCATCTATTGAGATAATCATGTGGTTTTTGTCTTTGGTTCTGTTTATATGCTGGATTACATTTATTGATTTGCCTATGTTGAACCAGCCTTGCATCCCAGGGATGAAGCCCACTTGATCATGGTGTATAAGCTTTTTGATGTGCTGCTGGATTCTGTTTGCCAGTATTTTATTGAGGATTTTTGCATCAATGTTCATCAGGGATATTGGTCTGAAATTCTCTTTTTTGGTTATGTCTCTGCCAGGCTTTGGTATCAGGACGATGCTGGCTTCATAAAATGTGTTAGGGAGGATTCCCTCTTTTTCTATCAATTGGAATAGTTTCAGAAGGAATGGTACCAGTTCCTCCTTGTACCTCTGGTAGAATTCGGCTGTGAATCCATCAGGTCCTGGACTCTTTTTGGTTGGTAAGCTATTGATTATTGCCACAATTTCAGAACCTGTTATTGGTCTATTCAGAGATTCAACTTCTTCCTGGTTTAGTCTTGGGAGGGTGTATTTGTCGAGGAATTTATCCATTTCTTCTAGATTTTCTAATTTATTTGCATAGAGGTGTTTGTAGTATTCTCTGATGGTAGATTGTATTTCTGTGGGATCCGTGGTGATATCCCCTTTTTCGTTTTTTATTGCATCTATTTGATTCTTCTCTCTTTTCTTCTTTATTAGTCTTGCTAGTGGTCTATCAATTTTGTTGATCTTTTCAAAAAACCAGCTCCTGGATTCATTAATTTTTTGAAGGGTTTTTTGTGTCTCTATTTCCTTCAGTTCTGCTCTGATTTTAGTTATTTCTAGCCTTCTGCTAGCTTTTGAATGTGTTTGCTCTTGCTTTTCTAGTTCTTTTAATTGTGATGTTAGGGTGTCAATTTTGGATCTTTCCTGCTTTCTCTTGTGGGCATTTAGTGCCATAAATTTCCCTCTACACACTGCTTTGAATGTGTCCCAGAGATTCTGGTATGTTGTGTCTTTGTTCTCGTTGGTTTCAAAGAACATCTTTATTTCTGCCTTCATTTCATTATGTACCCAATAGTCATTCAGGAGCAGGTTGTTCAGTTTCCATGTAGTTGAGCAATTTTGAGTGAGTTTCTTAATACTGAGTTCTAGTTTGATTGCACTGTGGTCTGAGAGACAGTTTGTTATAATTTCTGTTCTTTTACATTTGCTGAGGAGAGCTTTACTTCCAACTATGTGGTCAATTTTGGAATAGGTGTGGTGTGGTGCTGAAAAAAATGTATATTCTGTTGATTTGGGGTGGAGAGTTCTGTAGATGTCTATTAGGTCCACTTTGTGCAGAGCTGAGTTCAATTCCTGGATATCCTTGTTAACTTTCTGTCTCATTGATCTGTCTAATGTTGACAGTGGGGTTTTAAAATCTCCCATTATTATTGTGTGGGAGTTTAAGTCCCTTTGTAGGTCACTCAGGACTTGCTTTATGAATCTGGGTGCTCCTGTGTTGGGTGCATATATATTTAGGATAGTTAGCTCTTCTTGTTGAATTGATCCCTTTACCATTATGTAATGGCCTTCTTTGTCTCTTTTGATCTTTGTTGGTTTAAAGTCTATTTTATCAGAGACTAGGATTGCAACCCCTGCCTTTTTTTGTTTTCCATTTGCTTGATAGATCTTCCTCCATCCCTTTATTTTGAGTCTATGTGTGTCTCTGCACGTGAGATGGGTTTCCTGAATACAGCACACTGATGGGTCCTGACTCCTTATCCAGTTTGCCAGTCTGTGTCTTTTAATTGGAGCATTTAGCCCATTTACATTTAAAGTTAATATTGTTATGTGTGAATTTGATCCTGTCATTATGATGTTAGTTGGTTATTTTGCTCCTTAGTTGATGCAGTTTCTTCCTAGCTTTGATGGTCTTTACAATTTGGCATGTTTTTGCAGGGGCTGGTACCGGTTTTTCCTTTCCATGTTTAGTGCTTCCTTCAGGAGCTCTTTTAGGGCAGGCCTGGTGGTGACAAAATTACTCAGCGTTTGCTTGTCTGTAAAGTATTTTATTTCTCCTTCACTTATGAAGCTTAGTTTGGCTAGATATGAAATTCTGGGTTGAAAATTCTTTTCTTTAAGAATGTTGAATATCAGCCCCCACTCTCTTCTGGCTTGTAGAGTTTCTGCCGAGAGATCAGTTGTTAGTCTGATGGGCTTCCCTTTGTGGGTAACCCGACCTTTCTTTCTGGCTGCCCTTAACATTTTTTCCTTCATTTCAACTTTGGTGAATCTGACAATTATGTGTCTTGGAGTTGCTCTTCTCGAGGAGTATCTTTGTGGCGTTCTCTGTATTTCCTGAATCTGAATGTTGACCTGCCTTGCTAGATTGGGGAAGTTCTCCTGGATAATATCTTGCAGAGTGTTTTCCAACTTGGTTCCATTCTCCCGGTCATTTTCAGGTACACCAATCAGACGTAGGTTTGGTCTTTTCACATAGTCCCAAATTTCTTGGAAGCTTTGTTCATTTCTTTTTACTCTTTTTTCTCTAAACTTCCCTTCTCACTTCATTTCATTCATTTCATCTTCCATCAGTGATACCCTTTCTTCCAGTTGATCACATCTGCTACCGAGGCTTCTGCAATCTTCGCGTAGTTCTCGATACTTGGCTTTCAGCTCCATCAGCTCCTTTAAGCCCTTCTCTCCATTGGTTATTCTAGTTATCCATTCGTCTAATTTTTTTTCAAAGTTTTTAACTTCTTTGCTATTGTTTTGAATTTCCTCCTGTAGCTCAGAGTAGTTTGATCGTCTGAAGCCTTCTTCTTTCAACTTGTCAAAGTCCTCCTCTGTCCAGCTTTGTTCCGTTGCTGGTGAGGAACTGCATTCCTTTGGAGGAGGAGAGGTGCTCTGCTTTTTAGAGTTTCCAGTTTTTCTGCTCTGTTTTTTCCCCATCTTTGTGGTTTTATCTACTTTTGGTCTTTGATGATGGTGATGTACAGATGGGTTTTTGGTATGGATGTCCTTTCTGTTTGTTAGTTTTCCTTCTACCAGACAGGACCCTCAGCTGCAGGTCTGTTGGAGTTTACTAGAGGTCCACTCCAGACCCTGTTTGGCTGGGTGTCAGCAGCGGTGGCTGCAGAACAGCGGATTTTCGTGAAACCACAAATTCAGCTGTCTGATAGTTCCTCTGAAGTTTTGTCTCAGAGGAGTACCCAGCCGAGTGAGGTGTCAGTCTGTCCCTACTGGGGGGTGCCTCCCAATTAGGCTGCTCGGGGGTGAGGGACCCACTTTAGGAGGCAGTCTGTCCGTTCTCAGATCTCCAGCTGAGTGCTGGGAGAACCACTACTCTCTTCAAAGCTGTCAGTCAGACAGGGACATTTAAGTCTGCAGAGGTTCCTGCTGAATTTTTGTTTGTCTGTGCCCTGGCCCCAGAGGTGGAGCCTATAGAGGCAGGCAGGCCTCCTTGAGCTGTGGTGGGCTCCACCCAGTTCGAGCCTCCTGGCTGCTTTCTTTACCTAAGCAAGCCTGGGCAATGGCGGGCACCCCTCCCCCAGCCTCGCTGCTGCCTTGCAGTTTGATCTCAGACTGCTGTGCTAGCAATCAGCGAGACTCCGTGGGCATAGGACCCTCCGAGCCCAGTGTGGGACACAATCTCCTAGTGTGCCGTTTTCCAGGCCCGTTGGAAAAGCGCAGTATCAGGGTGGGACTGACCCGATTTTCCAGGTGCCGTCTGTTACCCCTTTCTTTGACTAGGAAAGGGAACTCCTTGACCCCTTGCGCTTCCCGAGTGAGGCAATGCCTCACCCTGCTTCGGCTCGTGCACAGTGCGCTTCACCGACTGTCCTGCACCCACTGTTTGGCACTCCCTAGTGAGATGAAACCGGTACCTCAAACAGAAATGCAGAAATCACCCATCTTCTGTGTCGCTCAGGCTGGGAGCTGTAGCATAACTGATCATTTCTAATTCCTAAAAGTAAATCGATGGGAACCTACTGGGCCCCTACTTCCTTCTGACCCAAATGCGGATTGACTTTAGAGAGATGACTTGGACAGAGGTGCCTTTGCTTGTCCTTTTGACGCTTCACTCACAACTCTTTTTGACTTTACAGAAAACACACGTCCCCATCCCCACTTCACCTGCATTTGTGTAAGGATTCCTCTGAAGGCTCCTCAGACTTCCTCCTTTGACAGTTGCCAGGACAGCTCCAACCCATCTGTTCATCTGACATTCCATTAAGCCCGTGCGTTACCACAGTATCCTGTTTTTCCCTTCCTGTTTCTAGCCACACTTACTCAGATGGAATGACAGAGTTTGCTGCAAATTCCTTGACATAAATCTCTCCAGTGAGCTTTCTCCCCTTACCTTAAGCCTTTTTCTCTGAAAGCACAGCCCTCTGGCCCTTTCTCTTTCAAATCCCAGTCCAAAATATCCCATAATGGAAATAAACATCTCCAAGTTAGGCCCCAGAATATGATTTAACAACAACAAAAGAAACTAAAATATGCTATTTGTGCTAAAAGGCTGAGGAAACAGCAATGTTACTTAGAATGATGGTGCGTTAACACACATTTCACAGAGCTAGCTGTTTTAGCAGGGATCCTAATGTAGTGACCATGATCGGGGTGACTGGGAGCAAATCACTTGACCTCTCCACCTCTCAGAAATTCTGATACCTGCCCTGCCAATCTCATGGGGTTGTATTGATGATAAAATGAGACCATTCATTTAACAAATATTTGCTAAGAGCCTACCATGTGCCAGGCCCATTCTAGGCCCTAGGAACGTGACAGTTGAGTCATCTAAAACATTGCATTTATGAACTTCCATCATATGGTTGCATGTAGATGTAGACTGGTTGTTCTCATTGCTATATAGTATCCTATTCTGTGAATATACCACACTTGATTTATCCATTCCACTGTTGAGCATTTGCATAATTTCTAGATTTGGAGCTATTATCAAAAAATGAGGCTATGAACATTCTGGCATATGTCTTTTGGTGAACTTATGTATGCATTTCTGTTGTGTCAATTCTCTTTTAATCTGGCTAATCATGTCAAAGGAAGGTCCAGGTTGGTGCTAGCATTTGGTGACATGTCTGTAGCCCTTGTCAATGTGTCCTTATAACAAATAGCCAACTTCATGTCCAGAGCCTTCAGCATCACACTGTAGCTAGCTACAGATTGTAAACAGTTTTATTTATTTAGTTAGTTTTGAGATAGGATCTTACTCTGTCACCTAGACTGGAGTGCCATTGCTTGATCTTGGCTCACTGCAGCCTCGAACTCCTGGGCTTAAGGGATCCTCTAAACTTAGTCTCCCAAGTAGCTGGGACTAAAGACACGTGCCACCATGCCTGGCTAATTTTTTTTTTTTTTTTTTTTTTTTTTTTTTTTTTTTTTTTTTTTTTGAGATAGGATCTCGCTATGTTACCCAGGCTGGTCTCGAATTCCTGACTGCAGGCAATCCTCCCAATGTGCAGGGATTATAAGCGTGAGTCACCACACCCAGCCCCAGACATTGTTTCATCTGCATTTTTTTTTTTTCTTTTTAGAGTCAGGGTCTCACTCTGTCATCCAGGCTGGAGTACAGTGGTGTGATCATAGCTCACTGCAGCCTCAACTTCCTGGTCTCATGAAATCCTCCCATCTTAGCCTCCCGAGTATCTGGGAATACAGACACAGACCACCACGTCTGGCTAATTTTTATGCTTTTAGAGATGAAGTCTTGCTATGTTGCCCAGACTAGTATCGAATTCCTTGCCTCAAGAAATCCTCTTGCCTCAGCCTCCTGAGTAGCTGGGATTACAGGCACAAACTGCCTCCTCCAGCTTGCGTTATTTATAAATTACATATAAATTAAATTACATATGGCAAGAGATTAATTGTACTCCATTTATTTATGTATTTATAAATATATCTATATTACTCATACATTATTTATATAAAGGTTCCTTAGAAAATAAGTTCTTATCAGACTTAACAGCAAATTAGAGATGGCAGAAAAAAGAATCAGTAAACTTGAAGGTATATCAATTCATCTGGCAGTTTTTAAAAGTAAGTCATTTAAAAAGACCCATCTGTCTCACCTTCTCAAGGATTTTGCTACTGCAATTTTCTCTTCTGTCCTGGATTATCAATTGTCACTCTCTATTGGCTTACTTACTAGCCTGTATAACAGTATATTATAGTATCTTCTATCTAAAAATAAATCTCTAGATGCAGGATCCCCTCCATCTTCCATCTCACTGCTTTGCTCCTCTTCATGCCAAATTATTCAAAGAGTTACCTGTATTCACTAACTCTGCTTCTACCTGTACTATGTTCTCCTCAACGCATTCCAATCTGATGTGCTCCCTTCACTCTGCAAGACGGTTTCTATCAAGGTGACCAATAATGTCCATTTTACCAAATCCAAGGGCCATTTCTCTATCACATTGCTTGACAGCAGCACATTTTACCAGTGATCATTCTCTCCTTATGGCAACACTTTCCTGTCTCAGCTTCCTCAAGTTTCAGCCTCCCCTGGTTCTTCCTACAAAACTAATTATTCCTTCCCAGTTCCTTTGGATGAATGTCCCTCTACTAATAAATCTGTAAATGTTGAAAGGCCCTGGTTCCTGCACTGTAGTTCTCTCTGGCCAGGCTACAATCAATTTCCTAGGTGACCACATCCAGTTCTATCAATATCACCTATCAGCGCTCCCAGATTTCTATTTCTAGCATTGAACTTTCTTGAAATGTCATTTTCACTGCTGATTATTTTACACCTCCAAATGGATGTCTAATAAGCATCTCAGACGTAATACATCCCAAACTGAACATCTACCTCCCACCCTCTCTCCCACCAAGTCTTCTGAAGTCTTTCCTACCCAGATCAATAGCACCACTACTCACCCCATCTCCTAAGCCCAAATCCAGGAGCTACCTTGGATCTCCTAGAGTGAAGGACTCTTTCCCTCATCTCCATCCAATCTATCAAGTCTTTCAAGAATACTGACAACTCATAGAATGGGAGAAAAGATTTGCAAACTATGTATCTAATAAATTATCAACATCCAGAATATATAAAGAATTCCTGAATCTCAACAACAAAATAATAAACAACTAAATTCAAAAATGAGCAAAGGCATCATCACTGGCCATCAGAAAAATGCAAATCAAAACCACAATGAGATACCATCTCACACCAGTTAGAATGGCCATCATTAAAAAGTCAGGAAACAACAGGTGCTGGAGAGGATGTGAAGAAACAGGAACACTTTTACACTGTTGTTGGGACTATAAACTACTTCAACCATTGTGGAAGACAGTGTGGTGATTCCTCAAGGATCTAGAACTAGAAATACCATTTGACCCAGCCATCCCATTACTGGGTATATACCCAAAGGACTATAAATCATGCTGCTATAAAGACACATGCACACGTACGTTTATTGCAGCACTATTCACAATAGCAAAGACTTGGAGCCAACCCAAATGTCCAACAATAATAGACTGGATTAAGAAAATGTGGCACATATACATCATGGAATACTATGCAGCCATAAAAAAGGATGAGTTCATGTCCTCTGTGGGGACATGGATGAAGCTGGAAACCATCATTCTCAGCAAACTATCACAAGGACAAAAAAACCAAACACCGCATGTTCTCACTCATAGGTGGGAATCAAAAAATGAGCACACTTGGACACAGGAAGGGGAACATCACACACTGGGGCCTGTTTTGGGGTCAGGGGAGTGGGGAGGGATAGCATTAGGAGATACACCTAATGTAAATGATGAGTTACTGGGTGCAGCACACCAACATGGCACATGTATACATATGTAACAAACCTGCATGTTGTGCACAGGTACCCTAGAACTTAAAGTATAATACAATATAAAAATAAAAAGAAAAAATGAGCAAAGGACTTGAATAGATGTTTCTCCAAAGAAGATACACAAATAGTCAAAAAGTACATGAAAAGATGCTCACCATCACCAGTCATTAGGGAAATGCAAATCAAAACCACAATGAGATGCTCTTCATAATGATTAGAAAGGCTGCTATCAGAAAAACAGAAAATAACAAGTATGGGTGAGGAAGTAGAGAAATTAAAATCCTTTTGCACTTCTAATGGGAATGTAAAATGATGCAGCCATTATAAAAACAGCATGGAGGTTTCTCAAAAAATTAAAAATAAAATTATATGATCTAGCAATTCCATTTCTGAGTATATATCCAAAAGAACATTAAGCAGGATCTCTAAGTGATATTTTCACACACATTTTTATTGTAGCATTATTCAGAATAGCCATAGGAGGGAACTAGACCAGAACCTGAATATAGCAGGCAGGGACCATTGGGGGCCATTTTGGAGGCTAGCTACCATACAAGGCACCTCCATTTTATAAATGAGAGAATTAAGGCTTAGGATATTTAAGCAATTTGTCCAAGGTTGCATAGCTATTAAGTGGTGCCATTATTACATAATTATAATGTATTCAGTGACGTATTTTCCTTCATAAATGGATGTAAAATTATAGAATGTAAAACTTCTTTAATGTTTCTATCACTTGAATTCTGAAATAGGTCTTTGTTTTAAAACTATAACAAATATTAATTAGGCTAAAAGCAATGTATCACTGCAAAAGACTTTTTCAAAGCACTTATACATATATTATGGCATTTTGAACAACATCACTGGGTTCTAAAATAGAACCCATTTTTTGTTTTTAGGAATCTTTCAAAATTTGTTTTAGTTCAACAAAATATCCTAAATGGTAATATTGCAACTTTGCTCCTTCTTTCATTTTGCTTTAAGTTTCCATTTTAATACTTTCATATTAATTTATTTCGATAAATAGTGTAGTTAGAAGTCTTAACCCAGTTCATAATCTTTCTTCTCCTCTCCACCCCCACCCCTGGTAACAACCGTTTTACTCTCTATATCTGTATATTCAACTTTTTTTATGATTCTACATATAAATGAGATAATGCAATTAAAAGAAAAAGAATAGCCAAGAAGTAGAAGGGGCATTAATTCAACCCAAATGGATGAACGAGTGAATAAAGTGAATAAAGAAAATGTGGTATATACATACAATAGAATATTATTCAGCCTTCAAAAAGAAAGAAATCCTGCCACATTAATGCTACAATATGAATGAACCTTGAGGGCATTATGCTAACTGAAATCAACCAGTCATAAAAATATAAATACTGTATGGTTTCATGCATATGAAGTATCTAAAGTAGTCAAACTTATGCAAAAAGAAAGTATAAGCTTGGTGGTTGCCAGGGGCTGGGGTGAGAGCAAAATAAGGAGTTGTAGTTCAATGAGTATAGAGTTTCAGTTTTGCAAAATGAAAAAGTTCTAGAGATCTGTTCCATAACAATTTGAATAGGTTCAACCCCACTGAGATGTACACTTAAAAATTGTTAAGATGGTAAATTTTATGTCACATGTTTTCTCCTACAATTAAAAAATATAAAATAATAAGTTTTGGTGAGGATGTGGAGAAATGGAATCCTTGTGCACTGCTGATGGGAATGCTAAATGGTGCAGCTGCTGTGAAAAATCATATGGTAGTTCCTCAAAAAAATTGAACAGAATTATTGTATGATCAAGCAAGTGCATTTCTGGGTATACACACACACACACACACACACACACACAGATGAAAGCAGGGTCTCAAAGGGATATTTGTACGTCCATGTTCATTGCAGCATTATGTACACTAGTTGAAATGTGAAGGCCACACATGTCCATTGACAGATGACTGGCTAAACAAAATGTGGCATACATAGAGAATGGAATATTATTCAGCTTTAATATGGAAGGAAATTCTGACACACACTACAACATGGATGAACCTTGAAAACATCATGTTAAATGAAATGAGCCAATCACAATAGACAAATATTCTGTGATTCTACTCATATGAAGTACTTAGAGTAGTCAAATTCATAGAGACAGAACATAGAATAGTGGTTGCCAGGGTCTGGGGAGAGGGGGAAATGGGCAGTTAGTGTTTAATAGGGAAAGAATTTTGGTTTTGCAAGATGAAAATGTTATGGAGATGGATGGCAGTGATGGTTGCACAACAATGTACTTAGTTTCTGATCTGCACACTTAAAAGTGGTTAAAATGGTAAATTTTTTGTATTTTTTTTTAATTTTAGGATATTTTAAAAAGAATACTGCCAAAATAGGTGGCAATGCTGGCCATTCCCTCCATCTCCAGTACTACCTAATCCAAGCCACCATCATCTCTTGTTTGGACTCTTGCACGAGCTTCTAGTTTGTCTGCCTGATTTTCCTTTTTTCACCCCACAATCATTTTGTCATAGAAAAGCCAATGTAATTTTTTAAAAATGTTAATCATAGTCTGGTTCCCCTTTGTGTACAATTTTCCATGGTCTCCCATATACTTAGAATAAAGTTCGTGCCCTTCACTGAGGCTTAAAAACCCTGCTTGATTTTGGACTCCAACTCTCATCACTCTGCCTCTCTCCCACTGTCCTCTGGCCACAGGAACAAGCTGTTATGTCTGTGAGCAAACTATGACTGCATCATAGTCAGCTAGGGTTGCTATAATAAGCATACCATAGACTGGAGTATTAACATTTATTTCTCACAGTTCTGGAGGCTGGGAAGTCCAAGATCAAAGTGCTGGTAGATCCAGTGTTTGGAGACAGACGCTTTTTTGTTGTATCCTCACATGGCAGAGAAAAGGAGAGAGACAGAGACAGAGAGAAACAGATAGATGGGGGAGAGAGGGAGGAAGTAAGCTCTCTCATCTCTTCTTGTAGGGGCACTTATCCCATTCATGAGAGCTTCACCTTCATGACCTAATTATATCCTGAAAGCCTTATATCCTAATCCCACCACACTGGGGATTAAGATCTCCATCTATCACTTTGAGGAGAACACTTTCAGCCCATAATGGAGGTTCCCACCTAATGTTTATTGCACTATTTCTTCCTCTCTCTGAAAATCTCTTTCTCAGTCTTCACAAGGTATATCTTTCAGATTTGAATCTCACCCATGAAAAGTAGCCTCAAGTCACCCTCTATCGTATCACTCTGTTTTGTGTTTCTATTTTCATTTTTAACTTTTCTTTTACATATAGAGGTACATGTGCAGGTTTGTTATATAGGTAAACTCATGTCATAGGAGTTTGTTACACAAATCCGTCACCCACATATTAAGCCTAGTACCCAATAGCTATTTTTCCTGATCCTCTCCCTCCTCCCACCCTCCACCATCAAGTAGGCCACGGTATCTATTGTTCCCCTCTTTGTGCTCATGTGTTCTCATCATTTAGCACTCATTTATAAATGAGAACATGCAGTATTTGGTTTTCTGTTCCTGCATTAGTTTGCTAAGAATAATGGCCTCCACCTCCATCTATGTTCCCACAAAGCACATGACCTTGTTCTTTTTTATGGCTGTGTAGTATTCCGTGGTGTATATGTACCATATTTTCTTGTCCATTCTATCATTGATGGGCATTTAGGTTGATTTCATGTCTTTCCTATTGTGAGTAGTGCAACAGTGAACATATAGGTCCATATGCCTTTATGTTAGAACAATTTATATTTCTTTGGGTATATGCCCAGTAATGGGATTGCTGGGTTGAATGGTAATTCTATTTTTAGTTCCTTGAAGAATCCCCACACTGCTTTCCACAGTGAACTAATTTACACTCCCACCAACAGTGTACAACTGTTGATTTTTCTCCAGCTTCTGTTATTTTTTGACTAGTAATAGCCATTATGACTGGCGTGAGATGTTATCTCATTGTGAGTTTGATTTGCATTTCTCTAATAAGTGATACTGAGCTTTTTTTCATATGCTTGTTGGTTGCATGTATGTCTTCTTTTGAAAAGTGTCTGTTCATGTCCTTTGCCCGCTTTTCAATGGAGTTGTTTGTTTTTTGCTTGTAAATTTGTTTAATTTCCTTATATATGCTGGATATTAGACTTTCATCAGATGCATAGTTTGCAAATATTTTCTCCCATTCTGTAGGATTTACTCTGTTGTTTCTTTACTCTGTTGTTTTCTTTATTCTGTTGATAGTTTCTTTTGCTGTACATAAGCTAAGTTTAATTAGATCCCATTTGTGAATTTTTGCTTTTGTTGCAATTGCTTTTGGCATCTTCATCATGAAATCTTTGCCCATTCCTATGTCCAAAATTGTATTGCCTAGTTTTCTTTCAGGACTTTTATAGTTTTGGGTTTTACATTTAAGTCTTTAATCCATCTTGAGTTGATTTTTGTATGTGGTATAAGGGAGGGGTCCAATTTTAATCCTCTGTATATGGCTAGCCAGTTATCCCAGCACCACTTATTGAATAGGGTGTTATTTCCCCATTGCTCATTTTTATCTGCTTTATTGATGATCAGATGATTGTAGGTGTGTGGCCTTACTTCTGGGCTCTCTATTCTGTTCCATTGGTCTATATGTCTGTTTTTGTACCAGTATCACACTGTTTTGGTTACTGTAGCCCTGTAGTATAGTTTCAAGACAGTTAGTATGATGCCTCTAGTTTTGTTCTTTTCACTTAGGGATCGCCTTGGCTATTCAGGCTCTTCTTTGGTTCCATATGAATTTTAAAATAGTTTTTTCTAGTTCTGTGAAGAATCTCATGATAGTTTAACAGGAATAGCATTGAATCTAGAAATTGCTTTGGGCAGTATAAGCATTTTAATGCTATTGATTCTTCCTATCCATGAGCATGGAATGTTTTTCCATTTGTTTGTGTCCTCTCTGATTTCTTTGAGCAGTGTTTTGTGGTTCTTATCACAGAGATCTTTCGCCTACCTAGTTAGCTGTATTCCTAGGTATTTTATTATTTTGTGGCAACTGTGAATGGGATTACATTCCTGATTTGGCTCTCGGCTTGGCTGTTGTTGGTGTATAGGAATGCCAGTGATTTTGGCACATTAATTTTGTATCCTGAGACTTTGCTGAAGTTGTTTATCAGCTGAAGGAATTTTGGGCAGAGATTATGGGTTTTCTAAATATAGAATCATGTTGTCTGCAAACAGGGATAGTTTGACTTCTTCTCTTCCTATTTGGATGCCCTTTATTTCTTTCTATTGCCTGATCACCCTGGCCAGGACTTCCAATAGTATGTTAAATAGGAGAGGTGAGAGGGCATCCTTGTCTTATTCTGATTTTCAAGTGGAATGCTTCCAGCATTTGCCCATTCAGTATGATGTCAGCTGACATCACTCTTTTTAAATTGTCTTCACAGTATTTATTACCACCTGATGTTTTTTCATTGTTTTGTTTAGGCATTCGTCTATTTATAGGTGTTCTTCCAACAGAATGTAGCCTGTTGAGAGTAGGAGTTTACAAGACCTTGAACTACAGATCCTAGAATAATGCCTGACACAAAAAAGAACTAGCTGGAAATTTCCCAAGGAGAACTTGGCTTAGCTCTGCAAGGGCTTTCAGAATAGTGTCTTAGAGAAAAAAATATATAATAAATCCAGAAGACTTTCATTTTGTTTCACAAGCATCTGAAACTCAGCACCAGCAACTGACCATAGCATGTTTCTCTTTATCTACTCCAGCTGGCTCCTCCCCTGCTCTCCTCCTCAAGCCCCCGAAAACAACTGCCATCCACCCACTGTCAAACAGACAACATAAATAAGAAAATAAAACCCTTCCAGGCACGGTGGCTGTAATCTCAGCACTTTGGGAGGCTGAGGTGGGCGGATAACTTGAGGTCAGGAGTTCGAGACCAGTCTGGCCAACGTAGTGAAACCCCCTCACTACTAAAAATACAAAAATTAACCGGGCGTGGGGTGCATGCCTGTGGTCCCAGATACTCAGGAGTCTGAGGCAGGAGAATTGCTTGAACCCAGGAGGCAGAGGTTGCAGTGAGTCGAGATTGTGCCACTTCACTCCAGCTTGGGTGAGAGAGTGAAACTCAGGTTTGTTTTCAGTGCCTGAAATTTCTGATCTTTAGGGTGAAATACCTCAGTTTGTATCGTGAATAAATTAGTTTCTAAAAAACGATTTCTAGCCGGGTGCGGTGGCTCACGCCTGTAATCTCAGCACTTTGGAATGCTGACGTGGGCAGATCACCTGAGGTCAGGAGTTCGAGACTAGCATAGCCAACATGGTGGAACCCCATCTCTACTAAAAATACAAAAATTAGCCAAGCGCTGTGGCAGGCGCCTGTAATCCCAGTTACTCGGGAGGCTGAGGCAGGAGAATCGCTTGAACCCGGGAGACGGAGGATGCAATGAGCCGAGATTGCGCCATTGCACTTCAGCCTGGGTGACAAGAGCGAGACTCCATCTCAAAAACAAAAACAAAACAAAACAAAAAACCAAACCAAAACAAAACTTTCCTATGGCGCCAATAAAACACAAAGGGATGCCTGTACCCTAAATGATCATCCAGCGAGAGCTTTGGTTATACATTCACAGCAAGCAGCTGTGGAATGCAGGATAGGGTAGGAGGTGGGCCAGGGCTTGCTGTGGCCTCCGTTCTAAAACTGATCCCAACACGCCTGCATCCTGCTCCAGTCCCTTCCCCTTGGCCCTGGAGTGAGGTGAGTCTTCAGTGGAGGTGCTGATCGTGCCTGGGTGAGTTTTTTTTAAATGAAACATCTCCGCTATTAGATCCCTGGCAGCGCGTGGCTGTGTACACGAAACTAGAAGCAAAGCAGTCCGTTTTGTGTACTAGTACCTCCCAATAAAAGTACGCACAACCCTAGAGGGTTGCCCGCTAGGTGGCGCTCGTTCTCCACCATACCCAGGCGGGTTCGAGGCTGGCACGTCTTTTTAACACCCTGAGAGGTGATCTCCAACCCTGGTTTTTTAAGTAATAAAACTAAGCCCCAAAGAGGGTCTTGCGTGAGATCGCTTGGCTACGTCTCAGAACCGCGCGCACAATCTGGTTTCTGAGCCTAATAAGTTTCCATCACCTGGCTGTCTCTCTCTACACACGGTTTAGTTTGTTGATTATAATAAAATGGTGTGTTTCCTTCTTTCTACATGCACACGATCCAAATATATCAGACTGCAGAGAGAGGCTGTATTGTAACTGGCCAGCTTATAATACTAATATATTAACTAATAATATAAAATATATTTAAAAAATAATAATATAAAAGGTAGTTTTATATTTTAACAAATATTGCTCTGAACGAGGTTTACGTTCAGATCCGCAGGCCTTGGTGTGATTTGTTTTCAAATGCGTGGAACAAAAAAAGGCATTAGATTTGTCTGACTAAATTTTTTCTTAGATTACCTTAAATCCGAACGAAGCTCCTTTTCCAATGAATAAGCAATTAAAAATGGGTAAGGTCTATGATGGGAAACAATAAATAAGTCTGAAGGTTAATGAGAAAAACCGATTAGAGTAGAAAATCCAACTGGATTTGACATCAGATAAAGCCTGATTTAAATCCTGACTTAGCCACTTACTGATAGTCAGGAGTCTCAGTTTCTTCATCTGTAAAACGGGAATAACAATGTTTTCTACTCATTCCAGTCCCAGGGGTGTGTACATTCAATGAAACAATAGGCTTTGGTTCCTGGCACACTGTCAGTGAGCAATATTTGTTAAAATATAAAACTACCTTTTATATTATTATTTAATATATTAGTATTATAAGCTGGCCAGTTACGATACAGCCTCTCTCTGCAGTCTGATATATTTGGATCGTGTACATGAAAAACGCTGCAGGGCGCTGGGTGACTCAGGAACGCAGGCGCGGGTGCTCGACGCTTAGGATGCTTAGGCGGTTTGGATCGCGGTCGGGAGTCTGCGGATTGGGACCGACGGTCAGTGCTGGGCGCGACCTCTGCCTGGACCTGGCTCTGGGGAGGCTGCAAAGCCGCCCCTCCCTCCCCTCGCCGCCGCGCGCCCCCCCTCCCCTCGCCGCCGCGCCCCACCCCCACCCCCCACAGCCAAAACACACACACACACACCCTTCACTTGCTCACTCAGTGAAACACCGGCTTCAGAAGGCACCGGGTCCAAACCCTCGTTTTAAAGGACTGGAAGCTAAAGAAAGCAGGTGACTTCAGTCAAGGTCACCGGCATCTGAGGGACGAGCCCCGCATGGCCTTTCGTTGCTGGGCAGCACCCGGCGCGCGCGCCCTCCGGCCGCTGGCGTCAGGGAAGGCGGCCCAGGGCACAGGTGGCGGGCGTCTGGCGCGAGGCGCGCGGTGGCGCCGCCAGGAAATCCCGAGCCCACAGGCCGCCCCCGGGAGCGCGAGCACGTGCGCAGCAGCTTACGGCGCGCCCCCGAGAGCCGGGGCTTCCCCTTCCCCGCCCCCTTGGCTTTCGCAGTCAAATCCCGCTCTCCTCACGCCGCCCGCGGAAGTCTCACCGCGCAGCAGCACCCCCAGCCCGGGCGGTTCCGGGAACAGAAGGGCGCGACGCGTAGGGGGCCCGTAGAATCTAAACTGCGGAGGAGGGAGGAGGAAGAAGAGAAAGGTGTGGAGGAGGAAGGGAAGGAGGAAGAAGGAAGAGAGGCAGAAGATTAGGAAAAAATGGGCCCCTGGGCGCGGCGGGGTAGAGAGGCGCGGACGCCGAGCGAGCCCGGTGCCTCTCGAAAGCCTCACCGGCCGCCCCGCCGGGCCGCGCAGCCTCGTCAACTCCCGGGCCGGCCCAGGCCGGAGGCGTGGCGCCCGTCGGGAGGTTGCAGAGTTCCTGGAGCTCACAGCTGAGCCCGAAGGAAGTCGCCCTCGATGGGCAGGAAGCGGGACCCAGGCACGCCCGCGCGGTCGCGTCCAGATCTGCGGTCCTCCAACAGGGGCAGGCCTGCTGCGCCTTCGCCACACACCCCCACTTCTGGGCCTGAACTCCGTAGTTACGCCGGGATATCTCTGGGCATCCAACCACCTCCCCGCCCCCACAGTCTTTTCATCTCCACCCGACCCCTTGCTAGGAGCAGCTTCTAGTTGCAGTTCAAGACCTGCGAGTTCACCCTCCGCGCCAAGCACCCAACTCCCGGCTCTGCCTACAGTCACCCACAGACCCAATGATCGACTAAGCGCCGTAATGGCCCGAGATGACACCAGGAGACTCCCTTGCTGTGTGCCTCCTGAAGACGCGGAACGTAGCCCCTTTCTCACACTCCTGGGACACAAAAATACCCGACAACTCAAAATCGCCGAACCACATCTTTTCATGCTTTGAAGACTTCTGCCCAAGCCTGTGGCAGGAGCATGTCCAACTGTGATTTGGGTTTCTTTTTAAACATCGAATCAAAGGGAAGAGGGGAGGGATTCACAACTAAATGGTAGTTGTTTTCAAGCAACTCTTTACGTAGCCCCAAACCTAGTCTAGTATTCGGTCATTCAGCCCCCAAACATCTCTGCCTGCCTTTATGTTCGGATCTCACTCCATTATTTGTCGGCATCAAGTCCTAAACCCACAAAGCGATAGTTGTGCGGGACACCAAACCCATACCTGCCCGTCCCCTACCTTCCAGGCAACCAGTGTCAATCTACTCACTATATATAATTCCCAACATCCCTACCCGAAGTGAGGAGAACGGTAATTTAAATAATACAGCGGGGGAGGAGAGGACACACTGTTTTTGAGAGACTGTAAGCATTCTGCTCTGTTCCACTCTGCGTCCTTACACTTGCTGAGCACTGACACCAAATTTAAATGGCGTTCCTTCAAAACTGATGTAATTGTAAAGAGCTGTAAAGGGCAATGACTTCAACTGGATATTTTTTCCCAGGTACCCTACAAGGTTTGCACAAAGCAAGAAAGCATCATGTAGCCGAAATGCTGAAAAGTATAGATGCTGCAAAACCTCATTCTGAGGCTGAAAACTATGAATAGTCGGTGTATTTCCTTCTGCGGTGCAGAAAAAGAACAACCAAAAAGAAAGCAACAAGGGGAAATGTTATTTATTTTAATGACACCAAAACTACCAATCCTAGCAATTTATTAAATTAAAATCATAGTCCTTTAAATGTATTTAATGGTTCAAGTTTGTGTATTTGGTGTTAACTCTCTGGTAAAGTTTATGGAAAACAGTGAAGTACGTTAATTGAGCAAATTTTATATTAAAAAAGGAATAACATTTAAAAATGTTTTTATATACCCACAATATTTGTGTTTCTTAGCTTGGTTCCTACTATTACACAATACAATGCATTTCTTATTTTTTAAAGAGCAAAAAGTGTTGTCACTTCTGGATCACTTTATGGTAATTCCTAGGTATACTTTTAAGCAAACATATATATTTATAATTTTATTCAACTCACAAGTAAGAGATATTTAAAAAAAAAACAAATTGAAAGTATTTTTTTTTCTTCCTGATGCAAAACTTAACAAACTCCAATTAAATTCAATATTGATCTGCCAGGGAAACGACCATAAAATTTACAGAAATTCTCCCAAAGATGCCTTTCAATTCTTCTCCTGACTTTAGTTCTAACTATACCATTTTTTTCTAATTCCTCTACAAAAATCGAATCAAATCAAAGACGACGAGGAAAGAAAAATATTTCTAGAGTGATCTTAATTAACTGATCATTTCAGCAAAGAGCATTAGCAATGAAGAAGCGGCGAAACTGTCGGGAGAAAAAAAAGATGCATTTTGTTCTTCGTGTTTATAATCCCTCCTAGAGAACAGAAACTACAAGCATGATTTATGGAACTGCATTATCTTGGATTTTCTCCGCAGATTTGACTCAACTTAGTATCAGTGTTCTATTAAAGCGCTGGAATAGGTGGATCCATCTGCAGAGGTAAGAAACGTGGTTTGGGGTGGATGAGCCTCCTTGTTACTGGAGGGTGCTTCGAGGACCAGGCTTAGGAGAGAAGGGGTTAAGTCAGACCCTGTCTTTAGCGGCGCAACGTGCCCAGTTTTGTCTGTTAAAGTCAACGTCGCCCAACTGGAGCCAGCCAATGGACGGCCGGGAGAGCCCGGGACAGCCCAGTGGAGGGGTGTGGCCTCAGGCTGTCACTCAGCAGTGAGGAATGACACCCGGGCGGGAGGGGGGTGGTACAGTGGAACGCAAGGGAAGGAAAGAGAAAAGAAACAGATAAAACCAGGGCAGGGGGTAAAAAGGTGCCCCGCGCCTCTCGGAATCCAGCGGCCGCGGCCGCGGCTGCCGCCGCCGCCGGGGGTGGGCTCCGGAAGAGCCTGCCCAGCAGGGAAGGGGAGGACTGGCCAGGAGCGAAATCCTGCAGGCGAGGAAGGGACAGACGCGCAAAGAAAAAGTGACTCGGGCCGTGCGCCCCGGCGGCGCTCGGGAGGGGACTGCTGCCACGGAGGGGCCCCCACCAATCCTCCTTCACGTCCCCCGAGGGGGCAGACCCCGGCCCTCCCCTAAGGGCGAGAAGCGATGAGATAATCCAGCTGAGCTGCGAAAGGAGAGCGTCTGGCTCTGGATTCGGGGGGAGGGGGTCTCCGGGCGGGGTGGGCCTCTAAGGTGGGGGTGAGGGTCGGCGCAGATCCTGGAACGGAGTGGGGCGGGGGCTGCTGGGCCGCGCAGCAGTGGGCGGCGGCGGCCTCGCACACCCAGCTCACTTGCGCTGCGGCAGCCGGCGCTGTCTGTCCCGCTCGGAGTTGCTCGGCGCGGCAGCTGCCCGCCCCGCCGGCCGCTCCGGCCCGCGGCGCAGATGGCTGTGCGCGGCGCCAACACCTTGACGCCCTTCTCCATCCAGGCGATCCTCAACAAGAAAGAGGAGCGCGGCGGGCTGGCCGCGCCGGAGGGGCGCCCGGCGCCCGGGGGCACAGCGGTGTCGGTGGCCGCGGCGCCCGCTGTCTGCTGTTGGCGGCTCTTTGGGGAGAGGGACGCGGGTGCGCTGGGGGCCGCCGAGGACTCTCTGCTGGCGTCTCCTGCCGGTACCAGAACAGCTGCGGGGCGGACTGCGGAGAGCCCGGAAGGCTGGGACTCGGACTCCGCGCTCAGCGAGGAGAACGAGAGCAGGCGGCGCTGCGCGGACGCGCGGGGGGCCAGCGGGGCCGGCCTCGCGGGGGGATCCTTGAGCCTCGGCCAGCCGGTCTGTGAGCTGGCCGCTTCCAAAGACCTAGAGGAGGAAGCCGCGGGCCGGAGCGACAGCGAGATGTCCGCCAGCGTCTCAGGTCTGCTGCGGCTTCGCGGGGATGGGGGCCGGGCTGAGGGGATGGACGCGGAGGGCAACCACGCCAAGTGGGGTGGTCAGCTGTGAGCACCCTGCGCCCTGGGGCTCGGAGGCTGGCCAGATCCCGAAGTTCTGCGCTCTGGCGCGAGCTGCTCTATCACTTCGGGAACTGAGCCCACGAGAGACCGGAGTAGCTCCTCAGAGCCCTGCGTCCTGGGGAGAGGCCTGAGACGTCCTGGGCCAATATGCATGAGACTGGGTTGGGAGAACCGCTGTCCCCTGCGTTCGGGAGTCTTTCAGTTCGTCGCCAGTGCTTTCTGCCGTGTCTGTCCCCAAATCCCCAAAATCAGGGAAGCGGAAAAGTGAGGGGTTCAGAGACCTAAGGTAGCCAGTGACCTAGCTCTGGACCAGAGACCCTGCCAGTTCCAGGTCCCAGGGCCGGGCCCCATAGTAGGTGGATAGGTGGTGAAGAACACCTCCGCGTGGGCCAGAGCTGAGAATCTGCAGAACTAGAGCTTTGGAGAAACGGCTGGTTTGGCTTTTTCAGACCCCAGGTCTGGGAGAGCGGCCGTAGGCCGAGGATCCCGGAGTGGGTCTTTAGTTCATCCTGGAGGCAGGAGAGAGGCCTCTTCAGCCGTGGCCTGGCCTGTCCTGTGGTCTGGAAGACCCGGGTGCCCGCCCTAGTTGGGTACAAGCTTCTGTAGGCCTCAAGCACCGGGGAGCGCTGGACCTTTCTGCTGGAGTTCTTCGGAAGGGCGGGTACGAGACCGAGAAACTGGTGTGGGAACTCAAGGCAGGGGCAACACTCACTCTTTACTCGCCAGTCCATCCTCTCATCTAAGGCCTTGGCTCAGCCTGTTTCCATGTCCCTCACAGCAATCCCAGGCGGCTGAGAGTGAAAGATTCTAAATACCTTTGGCCCCAAGATCCGCCTCCACCTTTCCTTACCTGCACCAGACAAGTGTGTGCTGCGAGGACGCGCGCGTGTGTGCATGTGAACTGAGTGTGGAGAGGCGCGTGAACCCAAGCAGAGAGCCGGAAATGCAGTCTAGAATCCCAGTGCTCAGCGCTGAGAGCCGGGAGGGCTTTCGCGGATGCTCGGGTCGAGTGCCCCAAGTTACTGAGGGGAACCTGGGGCCCAGAGAGGGTGGGGAGCTGGTCTCGACAACACAGCGTTGACACAGCGGCTGAGTCTGCCGCCCTCCCCAGAAGAAGCCTAGATGGGATACCCAGTGGGGCAAGATTCTAAGACTGGTCTCCCGGGCCCAGGGCCTCCCAGACCTCTGCTCCGCTTGAGTGGGATCAAAGTGTATTTCCGCCCCACTCCCGTGACCCCTGCAGTTGAGGCCCGGCCTCACCTCGTCTGTGGCGCTGACAGTCTCTTGTTTCTGTTCCCACCGGGGTCCGCAGGCGACCGCAGCCCAAGGACCGAGGACGACGGCGTTGGCCCCAGAGGTGCACACGTGTCCGCGCTGTGCAGCGGGGCCGGCGGCGGGGGCGGCAGCGGGCCGGCAGGCGTCGCGGAGGAGGAGGAGGAGCCGGCGGCGCCCAAGCCACGCAAGAAGCGCTCGCGGGCCGCTTTCTCCCACGCTCAGGTCTTCGAGCTGGAACGCCGCTTTAACCACCAGCGCTACCTGTCCGGGCCCGAGCGCGCAGACCTGGCCGCGTCGCTGAAGCTCACTGAGACGCAGGTGAAAATCTGGTTCCAGAACCGTCGCTACAAGACCAAGCGCCGGCAGATGGCCGCCGACCTGCTGGCCTCGGCGCCTGCCGCCAAGAAGGTGGCCGTAAAGGTGCTGGTGCGCGACGACCAGAGACAATACCTGCCCGGCGAAGTGCTGCGGCCACCCTCGCTTCTGCCACTGCAGCCCTCCTACTATTACCCCTACTACTGCCTCCCAGGCTGGGCGCTCTCCACCTGCGCGGCCGCCGCAGGCACCCAGTGAACCGGCCTGGGCTGAGGCAGCGAGTGATTCCCGCGCTCCGGCTCCGGACCGCCGCTGACAGCTGTAGGCTGTAGCCTGCAAGGGGCGCCCCGCCGAGGAGGCACCTGGAGGTGAAACCCAGCTCCAGCTCCCGTTAGCCAGGACTTGTGCCCTGACAGCTGGGCTGAGTCTGCCCCGAGGGGGCGCCTTTTTCTAATTTGAACAGAGGCACCCTATGGCCTAGGGGCCCTGATCGCCCACCGGCCTGGAAGCCCCTGGGCTCTATTTATTATCACGACAATGTTGGAATTAAATTTGGATTCGAATATGTCTGCCTGGGGGTGGGGTTTTCCCTGAGCGGGAACTCCTGGAGACCACATAGCCTGAATCCTCAGAATTTCAGGCCTGCTGGGAGCTTTCTGCACTAGGCCACACTAGTTCATGGTATCCATGCTACCAATCTATGTGTATCTACATACCTTTTTTTTTGGAAATTGCATTTGTAACCAAGGAGTGCGAAACCCTGGCAGTCCCAGGCAGCACCAGGCCAGGGGTTGATTTGAAACCCGAAGGATTGGGTTTTCAGGCCCTCTGCTCCACCCCTCCTGTGTATCAGAGCTAGGGTGGGGGCGCCCGATTCGGGTGCTGAATGTAAGGAGGGGAGCCTGCGAGTGTGGTGCAAGCCGGGGGGTCTCCACATCTTCCCTCTCTGAAGTCCAGGTACCTGCACAAGCAGGAAGCGCCTGGGAGCCCCGGAAGGAGGAGAGCGCACACCCGGGCAACCCTCTGCGGAAACTTTCCTTCGTTTCTTTTTATTTGTTTAAAGGAGGTTAAGACGTATAGCACTTTTCAGTTGTTTGTATTCAAATGACGATTATTTTTATACTCAATGTGAATATCCCTGGCCAGCCTTTCCACGGCGCCCACCGCAGTGCAGCTGCCTGGCCCTCAGTCTGTACCTTCCGCCCTCTGCGACCCCTGTGCTCTCTGGCCCGGGACTCCCCTATCCGCCCCTCACTTACCCTTAAACAGGTGATCCCACCTGTCTTGTCAACCTCGCCGCTTTTCGCCTCCTTAATGGCACTGCGCACTCAACTAGAGTATTAACTGTAAAAAGATTTGTGGAGTTTAGAAGCTCTATTCGCTGTATTTTTTTCTTTAATTTATAAACTTTTAGTTTAACATGCCCTCCTGGACGCCGCGTTTTCTCTGAAACTGTCTCTTTCCGACTTTGAGGGAACCAGTAAGGCGGGCTGGAAATAGCTGGGGCTTTTTCCAACCTCTTTTCAGTCTTGGACCAAGGATGCTTAGTCTGTCCTAGGAGCAGCCCTGCTGCCCGCCCACTCCTCAGGCAGGGTATAAACCTGGGCAGCTCAGAAAAATCATGACTTCGGGGGCTTTGCAGGAGTCATGGACAAATCCCACTGAAACCGGGAACAAATTCCTAGGATTTCTACCCATCCTCCCCGTGAGCATTGGTTTCAGAGCCTAGTAAGGGTCCATGGTTGAACCCCCAGCCAATGTCCATCCCCTATCCCAATGTACCGACCCTTTCATCTCCCCTCACCCCACCCCACCCTGTTGTTCTCTGCTTTCGATTTTAGGAGCCTTTCTCTACGTTATCTAGTCTTTAGTTTCGAGAGTGGGTTAGTGAAAACTCCTGCTAAAATTCTGAAGCGATTAGTTGCAAACCAGGCGTGAATAACCTGTCTCTCAGAGAAGGGTCACCTGAGCGTTTTCCTCGGACGGGTGCAATTGGGGCTCTACAAGGTTTCAAAGCGCTTCCTCGCATTCAATAAAAGGGCGTCATTTGATCCGCACCGAAGCCCACCCGGGGAGCAGAGAATGGGCAGGGCACCATTATTTATTACCCCATTTTACAGATGATCATACGCAGCTGGCGCTCCCAGACTCCCCAGAATGCTACAGATTCACTGGAGCTAAATCCTCACCTTCACTAGCCGCTCAAGCCGAGTTCCCGGCGAGCAAGGAAGAGTTAATGCCACATTGCGGGCATTGAGGCCTCCAGTCCGCGGGTGTTTCCCGAGTCGGGAAAACCAAAACCCAGGCCGAGGCTTCTTTCAATTTCACCTGGGGCCGAAAGGTCGATTAGCTCTCCAAGGCAGCCGCGACTTTTCCCAGCCCCCGGGCCTCCAAGCTTTGGTACCCTAAAGGCCTTGGCCTGGGGTCCCGCAAGCCCTCGGATGCGGCCCAGGCGGAGCGTGGTGACAAGCGTTTTACAAAATTATCCCCGCTTCCGGAAACAGCAAAATGTAAAGGGAGAGGCAAAGGCCCTCGGGATGTGCACGCTCCCGCCCGGTCCCCCACTGGAGTCCAGCTACCTTCCATATGGTTCTTGCAATCATCTCGTTTCTTTATAAAATGCTTTACAGTTCTATTTAATTACACAATTAATCATGACTGTGTTTTTCTTGTAGAGAGTTGGAACATTTCCGATAATGCTAGAATCTCCTCCCTTCTTCTCCCCAGGGATCACTACTTACTGAGGGGTTTTTTAGGAGGAGGGATTTTCTCCCTTTCTGAAAATGCAGTTGCTTGTTGCTGCGTCTTAACAGGGTAGTTTGTTCTCCATCTTTGCCGATTGGGCGGTGAAAGAATCAGGGAGTTTCTTTCGAGTAGGGAAAGGCACGGAGGTCCCGGTCGCACCCCTGGCGGCTCCATCTTCCACCGCAGACTCCACCTACCCTGCGGACCCGGGCGCCCCTTCCCTTTCTCTCCCACTCTCGGGCCCCCTGCCTGGACCAGCTCCGCGGGCTGGCTCCGGCTGCCCGGGGAAAATGACTCAAATGAATTCAGTTTGATCCGGATTATGGCAGTTTCCCTCCAAGCTGTCCCGCGGTTTGCCTTGGCGAGAATGCCCTGAGGTCTGATTCTGGGAGCTGGAGGCGGCCTCTGGGTCCAGCCTGTCCTCCAAGGAGTTCTCGCGGCATTTTGCGACCCAGACCAATGTCTTTACCTGGGTCTTCGGCCGCAGACGCGGCTCCCGTTGAGAATTTGCAGTATTACTTTCTTCCTTTTCTGTTCTTTCTCCTCTATCCTCTCTCCGCCTTTCTCTCTTTTTTCTTTCTCTTTCTTTCTTTCTTTTTTTTTTTTTTTTTTGGAAAGATGAAGAACAGTCCTGCTCCCTACTCGAGGGTGTCTCTGTTCACCCACTGCCTGCATCCCTGTGCTGCGCTGAGCCCTCTCGGCCTTCTCTGGCCAGGTCCCCGGAGCAGTAGCAACTGCCGCCTGGGCCCAATGAACCTTCGGCTTCTTCATCGTTCTCAGTCCCTTTGGCGTTTAGCGAATCTTAGAACTTGGCCTTGGGGATTTTCGAATTAGATGCACCCACTCTACAGATGGGTAAACCAAGGCGAAGGGAATGGCTGGTAAAGGGGACGGAACACCATGTCACTTGCACTGAAGTTGGTCCCAAGGATTCAGGCCGAGCCCACAAATCTTACTCCCAGCGGCAAATTTGGGATCAACCAGCTGCCAAATGTGGCTGGTGGGTCTGCGTGTGTCTATGTGAGTGCGCGTGCATGTGTGAGAGAGAGAGGAAGAAAGAAAGAAGGCAAGAAAGAAAGAAAGAAAGAAAGCAAGCAAGCAAGCAAGCAAGAGACCTGGCTAGTCCCAAACCGCATCTCATTTCAAGAGATTAGGTGTGAGGGGCTCTTGGATCCCCAGAGAGTATCTTAGATGAGCAGGGTGAGTTCCGACTGGGTTCCGGTTTAGAAAATAAATGGCTTCCAGGCTGCACCGAATCCCAGCACCCTCGCTGCTCCCCCACGCTGGGGAAGGGGACAGGGTGACAGTGAAACATCTTTAGAGAAGGTTGTAATCGGGCTCAAACACGAGCGCCTGCCCTCTGAGTTGGGGCTCAGCCATGTCAGTGCCCAGAACCCTGAGAAACTGGGCCCCTGGAAGGGTGACATCTGGGGCTTTTGAGGAGTGGCGAGTGTGCTGAATGCCGGCTCCTGGTTTCCTCTTAGGGAAGCGCGCTGGAGCAGACCCCGGCAGTGGCACACTGAGCATCCTACAGAGGCAGAACCTCATCCTTGGTCTTCAGAAGTCCTGCCAAGCGGGTATTCTGGGGCTCTAACTCCCTAACCGGCCGCTGGAGCTCAGCACCAGCCAGGCCAACAATCCACTCTTCTCTACCCACATTTCAGTCCGTGTTTGGGAAGAAAATGTGGAATGTGGCTTTCTCAACGCAAAGTTCACGAAGTTTAACTCGCTTTACAGAAAGGCTCCTGCGTTGCAGAGGGAACATGAAAAACAGAGAGAATCAGACAGTTCTCCTAAAAGGAGCTCCTGGACCCCAACGGAGGAACAAGGGGCGTTTGGGCAGCACTCTTTCCCAGAAGCGACGCAGATCCACGCAAGGGCCCAGACAGCTGCCCAGGTACTACAGGGCTTCAACCTTGCAGGCCACCCACTTCAGCCTGCCAGCCACCTTACTTGGCAACCGCACAGACCTGCTTTGGGACTCCAAGAGACGCCAAATGCTTGATGGCGCTTTGTAAGTCGGAAAACGCTGAAGGCGGGTAGCTGCGCCCCTGGTTGTACCCGCTCTGGGCCCACAGCTGCTGCAGAAACCACCGCGATGGGTGAAGGCCCGACCATAGCCTCGAAGGAAGCAGCAGCAGAGGCTTCTAATCCGAGGGAGGGCCGGAGGAGCAACCAAACAATATTTAACAATAAGAAGAACAACAAAAACAACTATATTCGTTTGTCTGGAACGTTACAGGTGATGCGTTTCCGAATCCTGTTCGGATCCGGTTCACAGAGGCTCCCTGTAGCCTGGTGCACATGACGTCCATTTTACAAATGGGGAAACGGAGGCTTAACGAGGTGATGTAACTTATCCATTGCCGCAGGTCATTTAGAAGCCAAGTCAGGGTCGTCCAAAGCCCATGGCAGCGTAGATTGTCCTTTCGTGCTGGCATCTGCCAGCTTTGTTTCTGGAGTGGCCAGATCACAAAAGTGTGCAAACATTTTGAAAACCATCCAACATTGTACAACTGGTATGAGCTCATTGTTATTTTTACCATTATTATTATGATGAACTTCTGGGCAATGCTGGATTGGCTGGCCTAAAGCAATCTGCCTTGAACTCCTGCGTCCTTCAGGGGATTGCAAGGGTCCTGTAGCTTGCTGAGCTTAGGGTCTCTCAAAGGTCTAGAGGCCCTGGCCTCTGCCAGTTTTTGCTCTCCCAATACCTTTTAGAAATGAAGAATTGCCAAAGTCGGGTTGCCAAAAAATTGTGTTGTGTTATACATGCTTACATCACCTAATAAACTGGGGGCTTTGTAGTCACATACAGGAATTATTCAACATAAATTGGGTCGTTCAAATTATTAAAGCATTTATAAAAGGTTGATTCCCAGGCCCCTGCAGGCAGGGGTGGTCTAGTGTGGGGTATATAGGTTTAAGTTGAATCATGAATTTCTTTTAAACATGTTGGGTGTATTTCTGAGGTTGTGCCTCCTATGAAGAAAACGTCAAAAATCTAAATGTGGGGCAATTCGGGAATGTGAGAACTGGGCAAAGGCTCCTGCAGCCCCGCACTCCACCTTGAGTCCTGCCGTTTCGGTTTTTTGCTTGGAAGCGGGCGGGGAAAGGTAGGAGCGTGGCTTCTAGCCACCCAGAGCCGACCCGGAATCCGCGGCCACTGAGAAAGGCACCACTCTGTTCCTGTTGGAATTGAACGGTTTAAAGGGAACACACGGTAGCTGCGGGGGTGAGGGTGTCACCTTCCCTTGAGCCTCCCGCGAGGTAAGCTCGCTCCTGAGCTCAAATGTTCCCTCCAAGCTTGCGTGAACGTGCGTGACGAGTTCTCCAGGATCAAAGCCCCCTCTCAACAGCTTTCCCTCCCACTCCATGACCCTGCTCGCAGTCCCTGGTGCCGCCAGCCGTTGCGGTTTGTGCGCCCGCGGAGCCAAGAGCACCTAGTCTCTGCAGCCCTCCTGGTCCCCTGTGAGCGCCTGCATTAATCCGCACTGCTTCTGCAATCTCAACTTTGAACTCTCGGCGTGAGGATCCGGCGCTGGGCTCTGTGCTGCGGGCCTGGGGGGCTTTTTGGTGAGTTCTTTCCGTCTCTGTCCCGGCCCCCTTCTGTGGCTACACTCAGCCTCTCTCCTTAGGACCTTGGTGTGTGCCCTTGCGCCTAGGGGGAGGATGCACGATGTGGAAGCTTCTCTGCTGCCTGCACACTTGAGGGTGGGAGGTGATCGAATGGGGCTCAAAGACCCCGTAGGTACATAGAGTAAGGCTGCCTGAGGACCTGAGCGGGCTCCTCAGGCCCGAGGCAGCTCTACCACTGACTGGGTGAATTTTAGGCAATTAACTTCTCTTCTCCGGGCCCCCATTGAAAAAAAAAGTTGTAAGACTCCTGAGTAACGCTTGGAGTTCACACTCACCTCTGGCTTGTAGTGGAGTAAAGGACAAAGGCTTTTCACTTTAAATATTGAGTCGTGCCTTTCCTGAGCACAATTTTTGTTTGCGCGCGGGGGTCGGGGGGTTATTTTAAAGATTTGGGTCGCCCCAAGTTGCTGCCCCGAGGATCTCCCCAGGAAGGTCACTGTATCTTTGGGCCTCCGCCATCAGCCTTCCTGGGCCTGAGCAGTCAGCTGTTTCGGAAAGTCCAGGTTGTCCTTGGGGAGGACTTCTTCAAACTCACTGCGCTGGGTAGGGAGAAGGCCTGAGGCTAATCCTCCTCTGTGGCCGCACCAGTCTCTGGAGAACCGGAGAGTCCCCTGTCCTTAGATGAAAAACGCGCTAAGACAAAAAAAAAAAAAAAAAAGTCCCAAGTGCTTTCTGGCCAGTGGTCCACCAGAAATAGAGGGTGGGCAGCTCGCTGTAAAACGAGAGCCAGTAAAGCCGCTCATTTTAATAAGCTCATTAACATTTTTGAATGGCTTTCCTTGTGCGTACCAAGGCCTCCCAGGGAGGCGCGGGAGAGCTGGGCAGCCGGCTTATTGCGCACCAACACCCACAAGCACAAGCGCGCTAGGGTGCTACCGCTTTCCTCACAGGGGACCTGGCCGGGCAGGAGTGGCTGGGCAATGCCCGCAATGCCCACAATGCCAGCTCGGAACCTCGGCGTCCCCCAGCGGTCCAGCCTCATTGTGCGCCGCACGCTGGACTGTGGCCATCGGAGATTACCAGGCTGCGTGGGTTCAGAGGTCGCTAAGGAGCTTGGGTGACCATATAAATGGCCCTGAATTGTCCCCGAAGCTTCGAGGGATCGGCAGGCCTGGGGTTTGTCCCGGTCTACTTCCTTTTGGCTTGTGTTTTTGGGAAGGGCGTCGATGGATTTGATGCTCTTGAGAATTCAAAAACCAAGTAGTAAACCTGTTCACACCCACGGGTCGAGAGTATTCCTGCCAAAGTCAGGCTGCAGCAGGACGTCCTCCGTGCGCATCCTGGACGGGGTGCAGAGCTGTCACCAAGGTGACTGGCTTCCAGGAATCCCTCTTTGCGGAGGAGGCCGGCGACACTGCCCCTCCTCTTTTCCGGAGAAGTTGAGCAATGCATTCTTGGACCCTCGGACTGCTAGAAAGGAAGCTAGAGACACACCCACACAGAGGTGGTGAGAAAGAAAAAGACGTCCCGGGGCAGAGCAGATAAGAGAGAGAGAGCGGGCTGCAGGGAGGACCTCACTTTGCCAAGTTCTCCACATGCCTTCAGGTCCTGATTTGCAGGTCTTAGGTCTTCACTGAGTCACCCACTCCCCTAGTTTGAACTAACAGTCCCTCCTGAGCAGGTCCCAGGGTCCTGACCCTTATTCACCTGGGCTCAGTGTCGGGCTCTGGTGCTGTCTGGCCTAGGGACCTCTGGGAATACAGGGATGGGACCTCATGCACTTACTACCGCCACAGCGCGCCTAGCACGGGGTGTGTTGCTTTTTGGCGTCCAAACCATACTGTAAGAACTGTAAGATGAATAAGGCCAGGATCCTTCGGCTTCATCTATGTCTGTTGTCATCACACCTTTTCTTACTTACCCCTCTGAGGGCCTGGAGACCCTTGCGAAGCTGGTGTGGGTGCGGCAGGACAAGCTGGCAGTCTCCAAGCCTGGCCAAGTTCTCATTCTTGTTCTTCTGGACTGCTGGGGGCGGGTCCTGGGGGGCAAAGGCCCAACGCAAGAGCCAGGCTTGTTTCTGGGTCAAGTTCTCTGGCCTCAGCCCTCAGAATTTTTCCTGGCGCCTAGGCAGGGAGCAAACCTCATATGCTATCATTTCATACTTGACCGCATTAAAATGCACATTAACTTCCCCTGACCAGCTAAGGACTGAAAAACAAGGTCCGTGAAAACACACTCCCCGTTTCAGGTTCATATTGGAAAATGGTTTTAAAATTGGAAAGACATTGTGGGGCAGTGTCGCAGCTGGGGTGTATGAAGACACCCTGGGAGAGGTTGTGGCTGGCAGTGGAGTGTGGGGACTGTGCTGGGGTGGCCGGGGCGGGGTGGGGCGGGTGCGGGGAGGGGGAGGAAAGGAGGTGCGGGAGGGGATTAGATCTCTTGGGGTCCTGGCAGAGCAGCTTCTCCCAGATGCCTTGTTGAGGTTAGCGGGACTTAGACCCCCGTACCCATTGGGATCATGAGCTTAAGCCAGTGCTGCATGTTGGGATAGTTGTTTTCCAGCAATTGCCCTTGCTCTCTGGATTTCCATCGCAGGGTTTGACACATAGTAAGCCCTGAAATGTTTTCAGAGGAAGTATTCCTACCTGAAGCATTTTATGTTTCAAGAATGGATTCTCCAGGCGGGCGCGGTGGTTCACGCCTGTAATCCCAGCACTTCGGGAAGCCTAGGCCGGTGGATCACGAAGTCAAGAGATCAAGACCACCCTAGCCAACATGGTGAAACCTCGTCTCTACTAAAAATACAAAAATTAGCTGGGTGTGGAGGTGTGGGCCTATAGTCCCAGCTACTGGAGAGGCTGAGGCAGGACAATCGCTTGAACCCGGGAGGCAGTGAGGTTGCAGTGAGCCGAGATCCTGCCACTGTACTCTAGCCTGGCAACAGAGCGAGACTCCGGACGGACTCCGCCTCAAAAACAAAAACAAAAAATAAAACAACAACAACAACAAAACAAACAAACACAAAAAGGATTCTCCGCCGCCACTTCTTTTGAATCTGAAGGTGGGGAAGTATTGATTCCCTGAGAGTCAGAGAAGCAAAAGAACCTGAGGACTCGTCCAGGGGCAATCATCCGGAAAAGCTGAACCCAGTGACTCGGGCCTGACATCTTTGTGATACTCAAAGAGGGAAGGCAATGAAAACTTCCTCCTGAAAAATCCCCATTGGAACAGGTGGATTTGGAGCCAGGCTTTCCTGAAGACCCAGTTCACAGTACTTTGCTGAAAAAATGAATACCTCCATTTACAAATACAAAGATGGGCTAGTGAAAGAATTACATGCTTCTTGAGTATGTGGCACCACTAAATACTTGTAGCTGATAATAAGTTTTGCAAAGTTAAACAAGGACATGTACCATTTAAGAAATGTATTTACGAAGATGGTAAGAGGTGGACAGAAAGTGTGGAGAGACTGTAACAACAACCCAAACAGTGAGAAGTCAGCCCCCACTGGAAACCTTCTTTGAAGTAATAGGTTATGTGTATCCCATCCGCAACTGCAATTGTGGTTTAAAAATAAATTCAATATATAGGCTTTTAAGGTTTAGAAAAGAAATACATTGAGGCGGAGCTTCATTTTCCAGGGCATTCCCTCTGTCCAAAAGAAGCTGCGGAAGTATTTTTAAAAACAATTCTTTCCTAAGATGTCTAATATTTGATTTATATTACTAATTGTTTTCCATGAAATACTGCCTGCAGTGAGGCACTTCCTAAATACACTTGTCTCATTTATAAGAGGCTTGAGCCCTGCTGTCAGGGCTCAGGCCTGAGGAGAATTCAAGCCAAGCATACATTGGGAAGGTGGCCACAGGATGCAGGAAGGAGAAATGGAGTCCTGTCCTTTCAAAGGTGGCCAGCCAGGGGAAAATCTCAACAATGAGCTCCGAGGAAATGCGTCAACAGAGATTTCTTTAAAGAGAAAAATCTTTGTTTTGAAATCCTTGTCTGTTCTCTCTTTCCTTCTTTCTTTGCTCGTTCATTTATTTAGTTGCTCAGATATTCAGCAAAAGTAGCTGAAAGCCTACTCTGTGCCAGGGATGCAGAGAAGAAAGATCGCTCGCTTGGTGGAGTTTACAGTCTAGTGGGAGACAAGAAATGGCAGTGCCAAAAGAAAAACAAAATATGCTGCGGATTAGCGCCTATGAGGCACAGTATTATTCTGGGAGTTAGTGAAGGAAGGTCACTGGAATATCGAATGTTTGTAAGAGCGCTTTTAGTGGGTGCGGATCCTAAGGCCATGTCACTATCTCTCTGTTTCCATGTCTGCCTGACTGATCGTCGCTATTCTGGACTTAGTCTCTGTCCCTCTGTGTCCCTACGTTTCAGTCCTGATTCGCTGGTTGCCAAAGGCAGGGCGGTGGGGGCCGAGGCCAGGACCCAGCTCTGGGTGCTAGCCGTTCCTCTTTACCCCGCCCCCTTTCTTAAAGACCCGGCCTCTTCCGGAGGCCTGCGGCAGGGTCGCCTAAGCATTGAATGGACCTCAGCCCTAGGACCCTGGCGCCCTCGGAAACCGGATCTGAAGTCCGGATCATTAACGTTCAGAGCTGCGAGAGAAGCCGAGAAGTTGCCGAAAGGGGCTGAGAGCTGCTTCTCCTTCTCCCTGGGCAGCAAACCTCCAAGCCTGTGCGGGCCAATCTTTGCATCCTGCTATCCAGCGCTTTATTTAGTGCCTAATCGCATTCCTGTCCTGCAGTAAGTGCTTTCCATGAATTATTTCATTCATTCCTTCCAGCAGCTCAACTTCCATTACCCCACTTTGGGGATCAACACTACCCTGGCCGCGGCTATTTCCGGTGGAGTTAGGGTTCGAACCTAGTCTGTCTGGCTCCAAACTACTCAGCGCGGGCCACATGTGCGTTGGTTTCCCCAGGCAGCGATAAGGGTACCATTTACATAGGAGAAAAATGAGGCCCGGAGAGAGTAAGTGACTAAACGGGCATCAATGTTATGTCAGGCACAGAGCTAAATGTTTTACGTTTGGCGCATTTCATTTTCCCGAGCCCTTTGAGAGGTGGAATTTGAAGGCCCATAGGAACCACGAAAAAGCCAGATAGAAGACTTGGTGGGTTGAAGCCTTGCAGCTCCAAATGGCAGAGTAGTGAACAGGCTTTGGTGGCAGGGCCAGGCTTATCTTCCACTTCTGCTTCTTCCCAGCTTCCAGGCCCTTGGTTGAGTTTCCTAAACTCGCGCCCTCATTCTCCCCAAGGAATAAGGAGACTCATAGGTTGGCTTGGAGATAAAAGGAGATATTGTAGTTAAAGCGCTTTGGAGTGGGTGCATTGCACAGAGCAAGCTCTCAAAACATGATCAGGCACAAAAGGCTTGATGGAACCCACTTTTCTAGACCCTGCTCAGCCTCTTCTTCCCTTCCTTCCTATCTGCAGAAGAGGGAGATGATCTTTCCAAAACTCCCTACTGTGAATAGTAAATGTTTTTTTTTTTTTTTTTTTCTTTTTGTCTCTAGTGGAGACCGGGGCAGCAGCCTGAAAGGGAAGGCTTTTAATCCTGACTTCATTTACCATGTGCCACTCCTTGGTGACAGCGCAGATCCTAGTGTGCGAGTAGCTCTGGTGGGCCTCACAGGCAAGGCGGAGGACCCAGTGCCGTTCTTCCTACCTGGGGTGACAGGAAGGAGGGTACAAGGCCCAGCAAGACACATCAGTTGCTCTGTGCTCACCCTCCTCAGTTTCAAAGATTCTGGCCTCCTTGCTCAATGCCTGATTGGCAAGTTTCCCAGTTCTGGGCACTCAACCCCAATGCTTCAGCCCCAACACACACACACACACACACATACACACACACACACACATCACACACACACACACTGCAGTCCCTACCACCTCACCAGGGTGAGGCAGAGACTGGAGCTCCAGGAAAGGAAAGAAGGTCGAACAGATTCTGCGGTTTCCACATGCTTGCACTGACCATACCTTTTGGTGAATCCTGGGGAGAACCCATGAAGTGTGTGGGATTACACCTTTTTTACAGAGCAGCAAGCAAAGTTCAGGAGGGTCAAGTGACTTGGGCAGGGTCACACAGCTTGGAAGTGGTGAGGCGGGAACTGGCCTGGGGGACTTGTGGGACTTCAAAGCCTCCAGTTAATGTTTGCCACGCCTCTGCGCCCCTTCCCACTCCTAGGGTGGGGACTAGGCTGTGGGAAGAGGAGGGGAGAATCCCACAGGGGTGCGGGGAAGGGAGTATTAATTCTCTGGACGGTTTCCTATTAAGAAAACACCGACTCTGGCCGCCTCCCGCCGCTTGGCCTCCTGAAGGCAAGGCCTGTATATTTGTAGTTTGATTCTGCCCGTCAAGGCTAATTTCTCCCTACAACTTAATGGACTCGGCTTGACGTGCGTAATGATTCCTAATCACGAACATTATTTTCGCTAGCGCGGAGACATGTTCCAGTTGTTGTGACAGATCGCATTTCAGCCATAATGACGGAAAATTACCATTTCTAATTCTCCGGTTTTTGACACCTAAATCCACAGACCATATGTGGCGGCGGGAACTCTGGGCCAGGCGGTCCGTCCTCCCCGCCTCAGCGAAGCTCTGCTGTCGCCCAGGGCTTCCACCCCCGAGCCGCGCCCAAACGGGTGGAGTGGGAGGGGCCCACGGGACGGACCCAACTTTAGCCTTTGAACCCCTTCCTCCAACCTGAGGGCCCCCTACACCAAGAAGCAAAAACCAGAGCTTGGACGGGGCCTCAGAGACTGTTGCATCTTCCGTGACTCGTTTTATAGATGGAGACTGAGGGGCAGAGGAGAGTGCAGCTTATCCAAGATCTTAAGGCTAGTAATTGGTGAGAAAATTCTGCTCAGAACCATTCCCAGAGGTGAGACTGTTTTCTCCTTCAGCCCGGGAAAGGGAGACCTGACTCCCTCCTTTTATTTGTAAGCCTCAAAACCATCAAGCCAGGCAAAGGTTTTTTTTTTTTTTTTTTGCCGGGGGGTTGCGGGGGGGCGGGTTGCGGGGAAACATTGACAACGTGCCAGGAAATTTAGGCACAGAGAGGGTAAGTAATTTGCTCAAGATCACAGCGCTAATACGAGATGATGCAATTCACCTTCCTCTCACTTTCGGCACTCACACAAACCAGGTGTGAATAATTATGGCCACTTCTGGTGTGAGGAAACTGAGGTTAGTAGACGGAAAGCCGAAACTAAGACTCCCACATCCGTGTCCCCTCGTGTTACCCAATTTAGTAGGTACAGGGGATACAGCGAACCCTACTATATGCCAACATTTTGTAGGTTGTTTTGGGGGTCACTTCCTCTCCCCCATTCCTTCCTCCCCACCCTCTACCCACTTGAAGCTAGACTCTGGGCGAAGCTCTTGAGATACAGAAGTAGAGACAACCCCGTCTACCAGAGCCTCGCAGTTTAGCTTGAAGTTCTAATATAGATCAATGCATTTTTTTCTTGGGGAGTAGGGAGATCCACGCGGGGGCCAGTGGAGTTAGCTCAGAATTTACTAACCCTGCTTTTAGGAATACATCACAGAACCTCAGATACCGCCTCTGTAAATGGGGTTAAAGACGCCACACTCCAAAAATGGTTGCAAGCTCGATACGGCTCCTTTCCAAACACTCGAAGGGCGCGGACCTTCGCTGGGACGCCACCCGCGCAAGTGGAGGAAGCACTTGCGCCGCTGCTGAGCGGTTGGAAGGGGAACACTGCAGGTACGCCCCAGTCAGGCAAGGAGGCAGGACCAAAGCCCCGAGCTCTTCGGAGGCTGGCGGGGAATCCGCAGAGGCTATCTGTAGTCCCGGCTGACCCCTGAGCGGGTGAGGGGGCGGGGAGCGGGATATGGGGGTGGTGGGGGGAGTTGAGCGCTGAGAGGATGTTGTGGGCGAGCCGCAGGCTCTCCCTGCGTAGCCCACCCTGAGTTTGCGGGCACAGCTCGGGTCTCAGAGCGCTTCTCCTTGTGCAAAAGCAGCGATGACCCACGAGGGTCAACGAGACCAGGTGCCCATTAGGGAAACAGAGATGGAGAAGAAATCACGCGCCAAGGTCTGAAATTCGGCGTGGCTCTCACTCGACATCTCCCCATTGTCGCCACCCGTGCACCCGCCTGCTAGCGGCGCACCGGGCTCGGTGCTGCACCTTCCTCCTGGCGCCTGCGCCACTGCCCCCACGCGGGTCCTACCGCGCAGGACACCCCTTCCCGTTTCCGACGTCTGCTGTGGATCACACGCGGTCGCTGCCAAAGCCTCCATTTCGGTTCTGACCCAGTGACTTTGGGGACGCCCAAGGAGGGGATGTGGAAAGGATGTTGCCAAGGTGAACCAGCCAGTGTAAGTGCTAATGCTTCTGGCTTCTCGGTAACACCTACCTTGCCCCACCACCCAAATCAGGCCTTGATCAAAAAAGAAGCGTCTTGACAATACATTTTTAGACATAAATAAGTTGAAGGTGCCCACGGAGGGAGGTTGAAAACATTTGATTATCAGGACAGAGTAGAAGCCTGTCTGGCTCATCCCTTTGGCCAGCTCTAAAGCAGCAGTGGACACATCTTTGCGATTTTGCAAGGATGTTTGTGAATGCGCTTTGTAACTCCTAGAAAACAGGCAAAAAACTGGGAGTGGATGTAGCCGCCCCACTGGCACCTGTGAGAACGTGCCCTAAAGCTGTGGAAAGTCTGGTCTTCCTGCTATTCAGGTTCCAGGCACACGTCTCAAGCCTCAAACCTCCAAGAGTTGCCTTGGCTGCTCATTTTACCAATAAGAGGACGGAGGTCAAGCCTGAAGATAGTGGCTCTGCTGTTTTCTTTAGGCTGCTTGAAGCTTTAGATAAGCAGGAAAATTCCATCAAAGAAATCCCTGTATGTAAATTGTGAGAAAAAGATATGATGAATATTAATGCAGAGGCCTCTGAATAAATGGAACCTCCATTTTCACATCCAGCACAGGATCATTTGCAGCCAGACAACCTGAGAGTCAACCCCAACTCTACCTTTTACTGATTGCATGATATTGGGCCTGAGTTTGCTCATCCGTAAATTGGGGGCAGTGATAGAATCTATCCCACAGGGTTTTGCTGAACATTAAATGAGTTTAAACTTGTAGATGGCTTAGAATAATGCCTGGCATACAACAAGTACTCAATTACTGGCGCCTGGTGTATAGTAAGTACCCAATACACATTAGCTATTTTTCAAAGACACCACAGCTCACCTGGGAAGGAATCTCAGGTATTTGCCTGAGATTCAAGCAAACAAATATGGAAGCTACCAAAGGCCCATGGAGCCTGAAGGATCCTTGCAGCGAGATGTTCTAAGTGTTGCCTAGAAAGACAGTTTGGAGGGAGGGAGGCCTCTCCAGTCAGAGGTCTGGATGCTAAGTTTAGCTCTGCCACATATTAGCCAGGTAATTTTGAAGTAATAAACAATCTCTTTGTGCCTCCATTTCTTCTTGTGTAAGATGAGGGGCTGTTGTGAAGATTAAATAAATCAAATACATGTAAAGCATTTAAAGCCAGACCTGGCAGAAAGGGTGCTTTATGTTTGCTTTAAAAATATATATGTACAACATTTTTCTGTATGCGTGACATTCAGTAAGAGCTCACTATTGTCGGCTCTTATTCCTTCTTGGTATGTAAGCTGCCTTTACAGACATTACCAGTGTAGGGAAAGATGAGCTAGTTAGTAAATGTTCTGGTAATTGTGTGTGATTGCTCAGAGACAAGGACTTTAGGGATATAATCTGAGTTCAAGACTGACAAAACCACTCACTAGCTGGGTGGCCTTGCATCAGTCACAGCCTGGCGGAGCTGGCTGCCACCTGTTCAAGGAAGATAACAATTTCCACTTAGCAGAGGAGGCTCCAGAATTTCCCTATAGGAAGAGATCTGGGGTCTGGGGGATGGTTGGAAGCTTGTCTTCAAGCTGTTCTGGCAGAGAAAACAGGCTCTTGACTTAGATTGACTGTACACTTGTGGTCTACTGGAAAGACTTCAGGCCATGGAGCAGTGTTTTAGCTGCCCTTTGCTGCCCAGCCTATTCCTAAAGGGCAAATTGCTATGCTAACATTCCTATTGTAATTACCTTAATTCCCTAGATCTCTGGGTGGGGCAGAAAGACGGCCTTAAAGTCTGACTGAGAAATTGAATGGGACATTTGGTTCTTAGTCCTTCATAAGAGGCCAGCGGAAGGGCAGAATTCATTTGGAGTTCACAAATGTCCCTTCTGGGAAGGCAATCCTGATCAGAAATCCTGATTGCTTATTCCATCTTATCAACCACTTACTGTGTGCGTGCAGGGTATGGAAAGATCCACAGGCTTAGTACCTATTTTGTAGACTGAGATTAAAATCATGTAAAATGGTTGGCAATGTGCTTGGTGCACAGTGCTGGAAAGATGGGAGTTCCTGTATTGTCAGATCATAAATGCCTGAGAAAAGGGCGAGGCGGCCAACAGGACCTTCTGGGACATATTCACAAGAAGGCTCAGGTGCATTTTTAAGCCATCCCAGAAAAGCTTTCAAAGCACTTGTGAGGCAGCTTCTGTCCATTTTACTGAATGACGTCCTGAGGCAGAAGGGGCTTTTTAGCTGGAATTTCCCTCCCTCTCTGAGGCTACTCTGGAAATTTTAATTTAAAAGCTCCTCTTGGCGCTTGCTCCCCGGCTCCCCAGTGCTCAGCGCCGGTGTCCGGGAAAGCTGGGAAGAGCCATGCGGTTGGAGGTCCCTGCGGCCCCTCCTGGCTCCGTTGTGTCTGCGGAGGTGGTTAGTTCTGGAGCACTTCAGTCTGCGCCGAGTGAGGACCTCACTGACTTATCGCCTCGGCGCGTAGCGGCGACCCAGTGGCTTGGGAGGGCGAAGGGGGTCACTGTGCTTTCAGCTTTCCCGGCCTGTTCCGGAGAGCCCACGGTTGGCTTCCACGAGAGCACCCAACATGCCGACTAGTCCTTCGGTTCTTCACGTCTGCATCTCCTCCCTTTGGTCCTAAGGAAAGGTTGTCAGCAAGACTGGTGGACACATGCGCGGTCTGAAGCCAGGAAACACGACGGTAATTGTTGAGCTTTCCATAGGGCCAGCCCATCATGGCAAGCTATCTATGCCCATTAGATAATTGGTCTCGTCCATTCTGTGGGGGTCGTAATATTACCACTCCTATTTAATAGTAGAGGGGGCCAAGGTACCAGGGACTGGATTTCTCCGTGGTCCTACAGCTAACCAAGTGATGGACCCTGACTGAATTTGAACATCGTGTCTGGCTTGAGAGTTCGCATCCCTATCCAGGCCTGTCTGCTACCTTCTCCTGCGTTTCAAGGCCCAGAATGGTGCCTGATATCTGGTAGGCTTCTCTGAATATTTGTGGAAAGAGAAGGTATTGTTCTCCTACTGTTACAGACGGTGAAGCAGCTTGCAAAGAGAACATTTCTTTCTCCAGGGCATGGAGGGAGTGAGCGGAATTGCTGAGCTAATCCTGGCCTCTCCAAAGGGAGGAGGCCAGGAAGAGGCCCAAGCCCGCGTTGGCGTGCGTCTTCCCCTCTGCCTCTCGAACGGGAAACAGTGATCACAGTGGCTCAGAGCGGCTAGCCGGACACACCCTGCCTTCAACGCCCGGGTCCTTCTGTCCCAAGCAGAGCACTGGATCTGTGACATCCGCATAAAGACAGGGCCGATTGCACTCGAGACCAGGCTCCTCGACACTGAGGGTTCTCTGCCTGGAGGGAGGAACATACGGATTTAGTTTTTATTTCTATCACGCTCCAATTAGTCACCACCGACTTCACACTTTCCATTCCCTAAACGCCGGATGTCCAAGGTGCTGGAGGCCGAGAGCGCGAGCCAGGAGTGTAGGACTGCCCTGCGGCGGCAGCGCAATCCCATTGATGATTCCAGCAGAAAGGACAAGGCCAGGAATCTGGACGCCCGGGTGGAGATTGCGGTAGCCAGCACCGGTGGAGTGGGTGGGTGAGGGGCATAGCCCTGGCACCCGTGGAGTGGAACCCCGCGGCAGGGAGGGACAGGGGCTCAATGGGATAAAATGGGCTAGTGGCCGCAGGCGCGGCGTGGTTTGGATGGAATGGGGTTCAGAGGCGCAGCGAAGGATCCTGAGAAGGCCACCTGGCAGTACCGCACAGCCAGGCCAGTGTCCGGCGCCCCTCTACGCCGCAACCCCCACCCCACTTCCCTCTCGGCAGGAGCAGCCCCAGGTGAAGCTGGCTGTAACCGGCTTCTGCCCTCGACAGTGGGCGCTCTCTTTCCGCCCCGTAACAATCACCCCATTCCCCCGAACGCCGGCAATTAATGGGGGTGGGGGCAAGTGCAAGATAAGTTGGTTCAAGTACGCGGGAGAGGGGACCGTGAATTTCCCATATCCTAGCAGCGCTTGACCGTGCCGGACGCTGCGTTTGCGGAGGAGCCACCTCCTGCGTGGGCCCTTGAAAAGCCCCCAACCTTCTTTCTGTAGCAGGTCCTTCTGTGAAGACGGAGCTGGTAATGTCTACCTTGTGGTGAAGCTAAAGAGGGACGAGGGCGCTCCCAAAATGAAAAAGCCCGGTGCAGTGTTAGGGCCTTGCAAGCCTCAAACTTCAGCGCGCGAGAAAATACAGTGGAGAGATTGCTTGGTTTCAGCAGATGAGGGTGAGGCCCAGAGATCTGCACTTTTACTTTTCGTGTGGTCCTGGTGCAGGTTGTTCGGGACCTCACAGCAAAGCCTAGTGCTGCAGGGCGCGTAGGCAAGCGAGTGGATGGTGTCTGGCCTCTGCTCGATCAGCGTGTTCTGGGAGCCACTGTGCCAGGGGCGCTGGGAACATGGCATGCCCAAGGCCTCTTCTCAGGGAGGTGATCGTTTATCTAGCTGGGCGTCAAGCCTAGAGCCAGGACTTCATTTAAGCCACTTTCTCCTGCGAGGCCACCACGGCCGCGAAGCCCGTAGCCTCAAGGTGCCTTCTCGCGCCCCTGCTCCCGGGACCTCTCTCGGCCTCCCAGTAGTTTTAGCATCCTTAAGCCTGGTGGCGCACGCTATGCTAGGTCCCGGCAGCCCTGGCGCCCCCAGATCTCCCAGAGGAGAGGAAGCTGCCAGGCGCCACGGCTTCCCTGGGGCTCTGAGCGCTTTGGCGATCGTCTTTGCAGCCACCCAATCCGGGTGCGATCTTAGATGGGCGACAAGGCATCTGCCAGCTTGGGGCAGGGGGCGAGACGGGGGTGTGGATGGGTGGACGGCAGGCTGCTGAGTGTGGGGGGTCGAGATCTGCCTCACTAGGAGTTTGCAGCCGTTTGCCCCAGAGCACAGGAGCCTGGCTGCGGCCGACACGCGGAGGCCGCCTTCTTCTCGCGGAGAACCCCGGCGTCGCTTCCTGCCAGCCTTGGCGGGCGGGGGTCAAGTCAGGCTTTCCAAGCCGGCGGGTTTGCGCCTGGCCTCGCTGCCAAGGAGAGCCACCTGCGGAGGCCTGTGGCGAGTGCCGAGCTGAACCCACACCTGGAACGTGCTTCTCCCCAGTTCCCTTCTCAAAGCCCTTTCCTTGCAGGTCTGAAATGGAGCGAGAGGCTCTGCCTCCCTCGGGAGGAAGG
Organism: Nomascus leucogenys; assembly: GCF_006542625.1. NCBI lineage: Eukaryota > Metazoa > Chordata > Mammalia > Primates > Hylobatidae > Nomascus > Nomascus leucogenys. Next base: position 71,607,226 of record NC_044400.1, read on the forward strand.
TAAGGAAGTTGTCAGGGATTCACAAGCAGACAGTGTTTGCTCGCCTTTACCTATCCAGGTGAATTATTTGCGGTGATTTCTCATTTCCTTCCCCAAAGAAAACCATGTCCTCCCATCTTTCCATCCCTTTTCCCTCCTTTAGCTTAAATGCTTATGATAAATTAATGGAAAAACATCTTCAGTGGCCTTTGGCTTGTCCTAGAAAAACAACCCAAACCCAGACCTCACTAGTAATAACGAAAACTTTAAAATTCAACTCTTTATCCCAGGCTTCCCTAGTTTTCAAACTGACAAACATGTTTGGACTTCAAAATATCAAACTCGATATCTGGCTGTTATACAGAGATAACTTGGGTGAGGCATGACAAAATGTGAAATGTTAGTGCCTAGATTTGGAACATTCCAAGGGGCTTTTTCCTTTTGCTAAGCTATAGGCCTGCCGAATGATCATGCTAGAATTGAAAGTTTTGTGTTAATATATTGGCAGTTTATAGGGGAAAAAAGGTGGAATATCGAGCTCATGAAATTCAGTAAGAATACCATTAGAATTTTGCCGTATTTGTCGTTCCCCCTTGGTTTATTTTACATGAAATTCCATATAAAATATAAACTATTTATATAAGTTTGCAGTGTTACACTAACCAAAAATATAGGGAATGAAACAATTATGGAGCAAATATAAGCATATTAATTAGCCCACCTTGTACATGCAGCTATATGTTCTACATGGCATTTTTCATTACTACATGAGCTGTTAAATACATAAAGTAGGTACATTTGTGGGCACATTAACACACTATGTGAACTTGAACTTGTTCATTTCCTGGCTTTTATGGGCCTGGTTGGGCTGCGTGGGCATGCTTTACACATGCTCATGTGCCCTGAACTCCCATTGACTTCTAGAGTCCCACCTCCATGGATGGAGGGAGGCCAATAGAAAATGACAGCATTGAGTGTAAGCAGGCCAAATCTATGTTATCTGCATTTGCGTAATAATAACTGCATCCCACAGTGGCCCTGGCCCCAAGACAGAAGGAAGCTCTAGACTCCTCATGAAACTGGGCCAGTGTCCCTTCCTTCACCGAGTGGTCATTTCAGGGACCACATGGCAAGTCCATCATTACACTGGAAAGGTTTTTTTCGTTGTTGTTTGTTTGTTTGCTATTGGCTTGCCTGCGCTATACTCAAAGCTTTGTTATAAATATGAAAACTAAATTGAGGCTGCCCTGCTCCCTTAATGCAAATCAGTTTGAAATAATTTTCACCCCCTCCTCACACAAAAAGCCATTTGTACCTTTTATATTGGATTTCTATACTCCTTTATTCTCAATCATAAAATTGAAAATAATTTTAATAAAATAATTATATCCCTACAGATGGATTTCTTGGTAAAGAACAGGCCTGACATAGAAATAAATACCTTTGGGTAATGGTGGGTGTTGCAATGTAAAAGAATTTATATTACCTGTATTTAAAAAAATTGCTTATGTGTTCAAGAGAACTGAAAAAAAACTGTACAAACTACTATCTCCCATATATATTTTTTCACAGATTTTTGTTTAATTTTGTTTTTAGTAAATAGGAATCTAGCAAAAAAGTAGTTTGAATCTGGAATTAAAATTAAAAATAAGACTTTAGAATTCTACTTAACTGTGGACCATGTAAGAAAAAAATTAAAGTCAGCTTCAAGATGAATCTTGAAATAAATATTAAAATATCATTTGGTTTAAATGCAAGTGGCATAAAAAGAAAAACGTGCTTGTTTTTAAGATGGCAAAAGGCTGGGAGAAAAGTGAAAAATGCCATTTTTCATTTTTATGTCCTGCTACAGGAACAGATAACCAAATATTCTGGAGGGAAAAAAATCATCATTTTTTTGCAGAAGAGTATTTTCTTGCTTGATCCAGGTTTTCACATTTTATCTGGTATGTATAGGCAGTGCATGATTAATCAATTAACATCTGAATTAAATATTGATAAGTGAGCTTTAAAAAATATGTAAATGGTCGTTTTGCTCTAATTATCCTATTTAATTAAAAAAAAAGTCCACTTGAATATGGAGGTAACACCTGCCATTAACTAGTGCTTGCTTCATGCTAGGCACCATGGTTGGTGTCTTCCACGTATTGTTTCATTTCCTCCTTAAGAAAGTTGTTGAGATCATTCCCACTTAACAGATTAGGAAATTGAGCCTTAGAGAGTATAAGTGACTTGCTTAAGGTCATATAGATAGTAAATAGTAAAACTAGGATCAATTGACTTTGTGACCTAAATTTTAGCCACTACTCTAAACTGCATCCTTCCATTGATATGAATAGCATGTTTCACTGAGCAGACAAATGAATTCACAGAACCTTGATATTTTATGAAAAATGCTTACTAAATAAAAATGGTTCAAGTTGAAATGGTAGAATTGGCTATGAACTTAGACTTTTAGAAAAATGACCTGGCTTTCAAGAAGGTGGTCTTATTTGCTAGGCCTAAAACGTTTTACTTTAGTGTTCTGTTTTGAAATGTTATTTTTTGGAACAAAACCAGTGGTAAGGTTTAGAAATGGAAATGCCAATATAAAGGACAAATTGCTGGAATTTTTCAAGCTGTAAACCAGAGGGAGCTCAGCTGGGAAAATTAATATGCATATTAATTTCATGTCAGACAATTCATGAGACTGATAGATTTTGTGTAGTCTCTCTATTGAAAAAATATATTTTAAAAATATTTGTTTGCTAAAAAGTGTAACTAAGGTTCACATTCCCTGGCTTGTGTACTGAAGATATTCAGCGTTTGAGTGTTAAGAAGAGCTGCAAATTAATCCCTGAGACAAATTCCTTCCATTTCCAAGTCTGCCAATACAGGATTTTCAGAAAGGAGAGTTGACCAAGGAAATTAAACTCCCTTTTACTATGCAGATGTCAAGAAAGAGCATACTCTTCAAAGCGAAGCTATGAAACAGAAGAATTTTTTCTTCACTTTGAAATATATTTTCCCCTTGAAGTTCTTTCAAAGTTTTAGTTTCTTTATTCTTTGTTACTCTGCAGTACTGATTATTTATACCCGAGGAACATAATGTAAAGGTAATTTAAAAATTTGGCGACAATCTCTAATTCTCTACAATTGAAAAAAAAAAAGTAATTGGAATTAACATACATGCCATTAAAGGATGGGTTTTAAATTTGGTCCTAACAGTACCAATATTTAGAAATGGCAGAATTATTTTGCCATCGAAGATTCTTTATTGAATAGTATTTATTGAATGTGATGAATGCCTGTTAAGCAGGTTAATGTGCTGCCTTTTTAATAGGGAGCTTTTCTACTGGCTTACCTTCCATAGGCATGCATTGGAGTTGTTTTTCAGTGCTGTGAGAGCTAATGAAGGCCAATTTAGAGCAATTTTCTTGAAGACTGCTGCTCAGCCCTGTCTGACTTGTAATTCCAACACTTATGCCAGGCTGAAAGGAGTAGCAGGAGGTTAGTAAATACAATTATATTAATATCGATGTTATTTTAGTTACTTAAAGTTCAGTTATCTTGAATGCAACCAGTCAGATTAATAGAGACCATATATATCCAATGCATACATTACACCAATAAACCTAGCATTTAAACAGACATTGAAATCAAGTGTTTGAGAAAAGGTTTCAAAATAATGTTTAGCCTGAGCTCGCCCTGAGCTAATGAATGAGGGCAAAAGATCCTCTTCTATTATATTTTTTACTCTAAACTAAATTTTTTACATTTATTAGTCAATGAGTCATTGGCATTTGTTATCTTAGATATGTCACTGCTATGTTTACCATACTTTTTGAAAAGGTGAGATTATCTTACTCTGTTAGAGATATGATTTTCATCCACATATTCTGAGCAGTGTGTACTATTTCAGAATGGACTTTTTAGCAGGAAAATCAAGTAACTCAAGTTGTAGAGAATGAACATACATAATTCAAATAGAGGCCAGTTATGTGATGTTGGCACAGTGAAAACTCAGTAGGGTTCCTTTAGCTCAGTGATTTCATTATTCAGGGGGAAAAAAGAGAGAAAAGATGACTTACACATTCTTCTGTTATTTTGTAGCCTCTCAGACATTTTCAGATTTCACCTTTCATTTTAAAAACAAAAATTTTCTAGGCCTCTTTCCAAACTATTTAATTCACCTCTGGTAACTACAAATAAAAAATGAGGCATAAATTGCTTTTAAAAACTTAGAAAGGTATTACTAAACATATTATTGCATCAGACTTAATTGGCTATAATATATTTTATGCCTTCAGTTCTTTTGAGACAACAATGAAAAAAAAATTGTCTTAGAAGCAAAAGACACAAAAGTGATTTCAAAGGCAATGATTAAAAGGTAATTTTGCAAAATAAGGTTTTTGTTGTTGTTGTTCTTCCTTATTTTAAATAATGTCACCTTGTCTAAAAGAGGATAAAAAGTTCCAGGGCAGAAAGTTTAAGGATATCTAATTTGCAATCAAAACTAATGCTTAGTATTTGTAAATTATTTTGTAATTTTTGAGCTGTAAAATGGAGATTATTCAGTTTATCAAAGACATTTTGTGGGACTTAACATATGGAGAAGAAAATGGACTATGAGTGCCACATAAATTTTGACATATGAAGAGAATTACTTAACCTGTTTTTTCTCCAAGTTGCAGTTTTTATCAGCACATTATAATTTGTCCTTTTATATGAATACCACAATTATAGAGATAATTTAAATAATATTTAAAATGAATCAATTTGAATTTTCAAAGTCACTAATTTGTATTTGGTACAATAATTTAATTTTTCATATTTGAATAATGGCAAGGTAATCAGCACGAATTTTCTACTTTCGGACTCTTTTTCCCAGTTTGTATTTTGACTTAAATACAAAACAAATGCATTCTAAAAATTAAAACTTTGAGTTTGGCCTTCAAAATTTCTTTGAATATTAAGAAAAAAATAGATATTCATAAGTGTAGTGATCATTTTTTCCTAATCCTCATTTGAAAGGAATATTGGATTAAAATTGACAGGAGTTTGAAGACATTTTATTAAAGGTGGTTCTTATAAAGCTGTGAGAACACATCCCGTCAGAGTTTCTCCTTGTCTTTGCATTTACATGGAAAATAAGGAAGTGTGTATAATTTATTACTATTAAGGAACTTTATGAATGGTCCTTCTCATATTTCCCCCTTGGAAGCCATTAGATAATCTGTTTTTGTAATACCGAGTCAAACGTTTAGTTTAATATTCTTTTTCAGAACAGACCACATAATCATAGGATTATTAGACATCTCATAATTTTTAGAGGTGTCTAAAACCCATGCAGGTTTATTCCTGTGCTGAGAGTTTCCTAAAGTTACAATCTTTAATTCTTGTTCTCAAAAGCAAACAAACAAAAAAAAATGTTACCCAAGATGCACATAAAACATGCATTAAAGGGGTTTCCTACTCTATGTTTTTTTATTATCCCTCTACCTTACCACCCACCAGTGTTGTGGATTTAAGAGAGTCGACATAATTGAGTAAGTAAATTACCAAAAAACTAGGCAGCTGCTGCAGACACCTAGCAATAGACTGTACCTTGGTTCTAATGTTCTCGTATTAGCACATTACAACAAGCAGAAAGGGGCTCTTAATTATGTCTTGCTTTATAGGAGCACAATAAATTCCTTTTGTTGATCTTACTGCAAACTCAATGGTGTTTTTGTGCAGTGTTGAATTAAGAGATATCAAAAGTCATAGATTGAAGGATTATTCTGAGTATTTAAGGAACGTGTAAGTAGGTAGTAATGAACCCCCTACACAACCAAATCTGCTCTTCTGAATGCAAAAGTACCAGTTATTCAACATTTCAAACTGACAGCTTGTAAATGTAAATTTTATTAAATGCAGAGCAATAAAAATTTGTAGGTTTCTGTCACTTTGAATTTTAGTGGCTTAAAATGAGGCCTCTAGCCTTTTAAATCACAGCAGGTAAAAGCAGAGCTCTCTAGCATTCAGCATTTAAAAACTGGAACCTTTTTAGGTTTCACTATGTGCATTTGCTCACATAATATCCTTTGCAGGATTCAAGAATGGATGTGTTATGTCACTAACAGGCCTGCATTTTCCATCACCTTTATATCACTGTTCACAAAATGTTTCTCTTACAATTCTGGGAGAGAGAGAGAGAAAGAGAGAGAGAGGTGAAGTGGGGGAGATTTAAAATTTAATTATTTAAAATAAATAAGTTAAGAGATAAAAAGAGAAATAAATTTTAAGAGAAATAAGAAACGGTATCATAATATTTCACAGTATGGTTTAATTTGTACATTTTTACAAAGCTAGTCAAGCTCATTCTTGTGCAGATTCTGGAAAATATAAAACTGATTGAAGTCATATAAAATAAGCATATAGTAAGAAAATATTTTGGAGGACAAAATCTTGGTTAAAATTTTATAAAGATTTCTAAAACTTAGAAAGAAAATTGAAAACATGCATATATCAAGGCTCAGTTTATTGGCCAAAATGATAATTGATTTTTTCATTTAAGGAAAGTCCAATGCTAGATTTAAATTATGATTGTTTTCTATGTTCTTTGTTTAATAACAGGAACATTTCATTTCTATATTTTTTGTCCTACAGAGAGGTAGTTTAAAAAAATTTTTTTTTTGTAATGTAAAGACTGCGTCTCGCTATGTTGCCCAGAAAGAAGCAGTTTCAATTGATACCTGACAAATGTCAGAGTTTAAACATAGTAATTGAATATGCAGTTTGTCAGGTGATATTACTTTACCTTGGTGAATACTGTTGCTATAAATGACTTGTCTGATGAGACTTATGAGAAAGCATTTGGCCACCTGCAGTTGTTAAATATCCCCCTGGTACTTTTTCTAAGAGTTGAAGTATTACCCCGTGTTTTGGCCACATTCCAGTTTAGGCTAATGGCATTCGTCCTCTCGAAGTTTCCTTTGCAATTTTAATTGGATTTGACCCTTTTCTTCACTTTAAGGAGGCTTCCCCTGAAATAGTCCCATTCTGGCAGAAAGAGAGCAGACAATCATCCTTTCTTTGGCTAAATTTTTGGAGAGTATTACAATGCATTATCAAAGTGAATTTCAACATTGTACATGAGTATTAGAGGGCTTTAGTAACTATAATTACAAGTATTATGCAATGTATGCATAGACTCTTCTTTCAAAATATTTACTTTTAGGGTAGCTTAAAGGATGATGTAAAGCAACTATTTTAACTTCAGACTCAACAGCTTGTTTTTAAAATGGTGGAAACCAAAAATCCCTTATAATAATTTATACATATTTAAAAAACATGATTACCAAGATAGTAATCACGTTTTAGAAGACTAATTCTCCTTTCCATATTAAAAGTCAAAATCCTTTCTCAGAGACCTATGTGGATCAACTAACATCTATTTGAAACTATTACAAGTTTAGTACTTCTTGCTGTTACGACATCTACTGAATCGAAACTAGAGTTAAGTATAAAGGACATATTGAATAAGTTCTTAAGGTTTCCTTAGCTAACATGTTTAAATTTGAGGGACAGTCATTTCTGAGAATTTTTTTTTTTTTTTTGAGACAATGTCTCACTCTGTCACCCAGGGTGGAGTGCAGTGGCATGATTACAGCTCACTGCAGCCTTGACTTTCTAGGGCTCAAACAATCCTCATTCCTCAGCCTCCTGAGTAGTCAGGACTACAGGCATGCACCACTACTCCCGGCTAATTTTTTATCTTCTGTAGAGACAGGGTTTCACCATGTCGCTCAGACTGGTCTTGAAATCCTGAGCACAAGCAATCGGCCTGACTTAGCCTCCCAAAGTGCTGGGATTACAGGTGTGAGCCACTTCACCTGGCCACTTTTGAGAATATTTCTATTTCTGGTTTCTCACCTTCCTCTATCACTTCGGGTTGAATTGGCTGCCAAGGTCAACCCCTCATCTTGTAAGGGTTACCAATAGTTTGGCGGACCATTGTGGAAGAGAAAGAGGTGGAGTTAAGATGGTCCTTACAATCATGGCATTTCAGAGCTGAACTTCTGGATTTCACATTTAGTAACCTTACATCAATCTACTTTATATTTATTATTTTTCTCTCAAATTACGTAAGTAATACGTGGCTATTAAGATACATAAGCTATATAAGGTAAAGTAATTCACTTTCTTCTCCCCTGCCCTGCTTTCTTTCCCAATCTTAGACAGGTTTCTTTGGTTTTTGTCCTAGACACAAATACATTTTCGTACATAGTTTCGTGTGATTTACTTTACACATAAATGGAATCATACCATACCTTTAAGCAAGTTGCTTTTTTGTGTCCAAGTTGCTTTTTTGTGTTGCAGTACTACTTAAAGAGCTTTCTATAATTAATACATATAGATATAGCTAATTCTTTTAAATTGGGGCGTCCATACTATTAAGCACCCAACCCTCAAATTGCTGAATATTTCATTATTATAACCATGTCTCTCAGATGCCCCTTTTTATGCATATGTGGTATCACTTCTCTGGAATAAATACCTGTAGACTGTGCTGCAGTTATCTTGTGTTGTGACTGAGGGAAACAGTGTCCATAAAGATAAAGTGACCTATCTAAGGATACATAGTTTTGGCAAAGCCAGGACCAAAGCCCAGGTCTCTCAACATTTAGTTTACTGAACTTTCTGTTTGATATCATGTATAGTGGCCACTTTGGTGCTTTGCCCATATTCTTCCTGTATTGTAAATATCCTCATCCTCAGAGGTTGGGGCATCAGCTTTCAATAGCTCATAGGTGTACCCCTCACTGGGAATAGTTCATGGCTGCAGGGCACTGTTTTGGCCAAGGTTATGCTTCCTTCCAGAGCTTCTCCCATGATAAATGATTCACTGATGCAGGAATAGAAAGACCTGGCTCCTTTGGTTCTATTTGGAACACCTTTGAAGAGCCACTCCAGCTCCAGAGCACCTCGTAGAAGGGCTGAGACCTCAGCTACACTCTATTCAGGAACAGCTTCTCACTCTGCCCATTTGGAACTTTCTTACAAGAACGCCTCACAGGAGCACTTGCCAATCAAACTTCTGCAAATGATTCTCTGGCACAGCGTCTATTTCCAGTGTAGAGGAGGAAAAAATTTATTTTTCTACCTTTCTATGTTCTTGGCTGGGCCCTCTATAACAAAAGACAGAGTGATGAGAGAAAAACAAACAGAAGTATATTAACATGTATATTTCAAATATACATGGGAGAAAATCAGGGATGAGTAACTGAACAAGGTAGCTAAAATTTGAGCTTATATACTACTACCTTTGGCTAAAACAAAGGAAGAAGGTTTGGGGAGGCAAGTTACGGGAAGGTGACCAGGAAAACTAGAATGTGGTTTGTAATGCAGATTTAAATTGGTGCCTGAGACTCTTATCCATAAAGAAGGCACCAATTTAAACCTGCATTACAGATTTAAGAGAGGAGTACAGAGAGGGAGACAGCCTCACAAATGGTAATTTCATTTACAAAAGATAACTTACACTCTGTTTTCAGAGCTTTTCCTGTCTGTGTTGTTGTCAAAATAACTCAAAATAATTATGCTAAAGATGCATGTTTGCGGTGCCATATTTTGGTCTCTTACACTAGAAAACACAATTCAAGACACCAGATGGCTTCCCATAGGCCTTTCTGAATGTGAATTGGAAGTGGAGAGACAGAAAAAGAAATGATGTTTAGAACTGGTGATGTCAGTGGAATGAGTAATTCCTGCAGAGTTTAGAGCCACCATTAAAGCTAAGCATCGACTTAGCCAATACTGGAAGAAAAGGTGCAGAAAGGGAATAAAGAATGAAAAGGATATGCAAAGATGAGGGAAGCTGCTCCAAATAACTTTTAAGAAGAGAGAGAATAAACATCAAATATTAATAAGTGAATAGATGGAGAAATTTTGTTCACCAGCATACCTTTTAGGTATAGTACTATATTTTGGAATAATATAATAATAAGTGTGACGCTTTCCCATTCCCCCACCCCATACACACACACTCAATCCTAACACAAAGATGTAAGCTGACACCAAAAACACTGAGAGGGAGAATGTTTAGGATACAGACAGAGGAAACTAAAGTTCTAGCAGAAATGAGAAAGAAAGAAAAGGAAGACAGGGTAGTTGGCTGCTACACAGAATAAGACCAAACGGAGAGATCCAGGTTAGAAGGGAAGCTCAAACAACTTTTGAAGGATGTAGAGTGTAAAAGAAGATTTGTGGCCGGGTGTGGTGGCTCACACCTGTAATCCCAGCAATTTGGGAGGCCAAGGCGGGGGATCACCTCAGGTCAAGAGTTCAAAACCAGCCTGGCCAACGTGGTGAAAGCCCATCTCTACTAAAAATACAAAAATTAGCCAGGTGCAGTGGCGGGTGCTTGTAGTTCCAGCTGTTTGGGGGCCTGAAGCAGAGAATCGCTTGAATCCAAGAGGCGGAGGTTGCAGTGAGCTGAGATTACGCCACTCTACTCCAGCCTGAGTGTCAGAGCGAGACTCTCTCTCTCTCAAAAAAAAAAAAAAAAAAAAGGTTGTCCCCAGTGGAATGAACAATTTAAACCATGTTGCCATCACTCCTTCTCAGACTACTGTTCTTACCTACACAGGACCCTATCTAATAACCTTGCCCCCAGCTCAAGTTGATTTGACCTGGAATGAACCCCTGAGCCAAACTGAGCCAGTCAGATTTTTTCCATCAATAATTTGGAATTGGGATTCTCTCAGAGACAGATAATTCATTAAAGCAGCAATTGGATTTACAGTATTGTAAGTCTGAGAGCTGGGGCATGGCTGTCCTCTAGGATGGGACAAGGAAACAGAGAATACCAGGCTGAATAGAGAGAGTGGAATAAATTACATGAATGAAAAAAAATTAACATGAGAGGTAAAATACTTTCGGGTTTCCTTATGGATATCTGGGTCCTGCTTAAAGTCTCTTGTGAGGCTTAGCTGTATTCTTGTCCTTTGGTTTGGTGGGACATTCCTGTAGCCTGGTGACAAATTACTAACTCTATTTTTTCTTTCTTTTTTTTTTTTTTTTTTTTACAGACAGGGTATCGCTCTGTTGCCTAGGCTAGAGTGCTGTTACATGATAATGACTCACTGTAACCTCAAACTCCTGGGATCAAGTGATCCTTCTGCCTTGGCCTCCTGAGTAGCTGGGACTACAGGTGTGTACCACCATGCCTAATTTTAAAATTTTTTGTAGAGATGGTGTCTTGCTATGTTGCTGGTCTCAAACTCCTGGCCTCAAGTGATCCTCCCACCTCGGTCTCTCCAAAGTGCTGGGATTACAGTGAGCTCAGAATATACTACTACTTTAATAAATATTTTAAACTAAGGGTATTGGTACTAGGGGTTGGGTTGCAAACATTAACCCTTTGAAGAAAATGTACAATTGGCTTAGTTGGAAAGATACGAAATAGGAGTGAATAATGAGGATTTATCCTGAGTGGGCCAGGGAAATAGCTTGATTTTGTTTCACAGATTTCACTAATGATGATCAGAATAGGAAGGAGAAAAATGCCAAGAGAAAACCATTTAGCATAATTCTATAGAGACCAGTAGAGAAAATAACTGGATATGGAAACAAAAATCCAGTGAATTTCAGGTCAAAAGTGTTCAGAAAATAAGTTGATAAAAATATCAATGTCTTCAGATGGAGAAAATATAAGAAGTAAAACATGCATTCACCGCAGTGTCTAAAAAAAGAACAAAAAGAAGTAAAGCAAAATTCACATTTTATTGTAATTAAATATGAGCACGTACAAGTGAAAAAATAAAGTGTAGAATGGTGTATATAATATTTATGTTAAAAAATGAAGGGATAGTGTATTAGTTTCCTTGGGTTGCTGTAACAAAGTACCACAAATTAAGTTACTTAAAACAATGGAAATTTGTTGTCTTACAAGTCTGGAGGTGAGAAATGCAAAATCAAGTTGTTTAAATAGAGCCATAATCCTTCTGAATGCCGTAGGAGAGAATCTTGCCTTGCCTCTTCCAGCTTCTGATAGCTCCCAGCATTCCTTGGCATTTGGTAGCATAACTCCAATCTCTGCCTATGATTCAAATGACTGTCTTCCTCCTGTGTGTCTGTGTTTTCTTTCACATGGCATTCTTTCTCCTCTTCTTATAAGGACACTGGTTATCTAGAATTTAGGGTCCACTCTCATAACTTCATCTTAACTCCATCATCAGCAAGGATCTCATTTCCAAATAGTCACAGGTACTAAAGATTAGGGCATCAACATATCTTTGTGGAGGATGCAATTCAACCTATCACAAAATGCATGTAAATATATATTTCATTATTAAGTAGACAAATGTTTGTCTTTTTGGTTATTTATTTATTTTAGAGACAGGGATTGCAGGAATGCAGTGGCCTGATCATAGCTCACTGCAGCCCCAAATTCCTGGGCTCAAGCAGTCCTCCCACTTGATCCTCCTGCATCAGCCTCCCAAGTAGCTGGGCCTACAGGTATGCACTGGCTAACTTTTTAAAATTATTTTTTTAGAGATAGGGGTCTCACTATGTTGCCCAGGCTGTTCTCAAATTCCTGGAGCTGCAGCTGGAGCAGCCAGGATGTAGGGAACATTGTCTCAAGCCAGAACAGGGCAGGGGGGCCCTAGGCCTGGCCCAGGAAATCATTCAGTCCTCATAGGCCTCAGGGCCTGTGATGAGAGGGGCTGCTGAGAAGATCTCTGAAATGCTTTTGAGGCCTTTTGCCCATTGTCGGCTATTAGCACTTGGCTCCTTTTTAGTTACACAAATATTTCTAACAAATGGTTGCTCCACATCCTGCTTAAATTTCTCTCCCAAGGAAGCTTTTACTTTCTTTGCCACATGGGTAGGCTGCAAATTCTGCAAACTTTTATGCTTTGCTTCCCATTGTATAAGTTCCAACTTTAAGTCATTTCTTTGCTCCTGCATCTGAGCATAGGTTGTTAGAAGCCAGGACAGATCTTGAATGCTTTTCTACTTTTTTTTTTTTTTTTTTTCTGTCAGGTACCCTAAATTATCACTCTGACATTCAAACTTCCACAGAACCTCAGGGGCAGGGCACAATGCAAACAAGTTCTTTGCTAAGGCATAACATGAGTGACCTTTGCTCCAGTTCCTAATAAGTTTCACATTTCCATTTGAGACCTCATCAGCCTGGCCTTCACTCTTCATATCACTATCAGCATTTTGGTCATAACCACTTAACCAGTCTCTAAGAAGTTTAAAACTTTCCCTCATCTTCCTGTCTTCTTCTGTGCCCTCCAAGCTCTTCTAGCCTCTACCCATTACCCAGTTCCAAAGCTACTTCCACATTTTCAGTTATCTTTATAGCAGTGCCCCACTCCTGGTACTAATTTCCTGTATTAGGACGTTCTTGTATTGCTATAAAGAAATATATGAGACTAGGTAATTTACAAGAAACGTGGTTTAATTGGCTTACAGTTCTGCAGGGTGTACAGGAAGCACAGTCCTGGAATCTGCTTCTGGGGAGGCTTCAGGAAGCTTTTACTCATGGCAGAAGGTGAAAAGGAGCTTGCACATCACATGGCAAGAGCAGGAGTAAGAGAGAGTTGTATGGGAGTTGCCACACCTTTTTAAATGACCAGATCTTGTGTGAACTGATTGAGAGCTCACATATCACCAAGGGGATGGCCCAAGTCATTCATGAGGGATCCACCCCCATGATCCAAAGTCCTCCCACCAGGCCCCACTTCCAACATTGGGGATTACAATTCAACATGAGATTTGGATGAGGACAAATATCCAAACTATATCAGGCATTAATTCTTTCATGAGAGTACAGCCTTCATGACCTAAACACTTCCTATTAAGCTCCACCTCCCAACATTGTTGCATTGGGGATTAAGCTTCCAACACATGCTTTCTGGGGACACATTCAAACCACAGCATCTATATTTTGGGATTTGACATAAAAATATAAATAATGCCAATTTGCTATTTAAAATGATCACACTTAGTCACTGCAGTTTAGAAGGCTGTGATTCAGAGATGTAATTGTTTAAATAAAATGGTCAGTAGGAGAGATGTGAAGGGAAATCTACAAACTCAAGGACAAATGCCAAAAAGAGGATTTTTGACAATGAAAGAAAGAGAGAGGAAAATAAGTATTTGTTGTAAGAACAGATTCCAGTTTGCAAAGCCAGCTGGAAGCTAAGAGAATTTGTTCTTGATAGACTACATATAGGAAAACTGGCCAGAGAGAGTTTAGCAGGGTGGTTAAGGAGGACTCTGAAGATAGACAGGACTTGGTTTGAATCTTTGCTCTGTCATTTTTATTAAGGTAACCTTAGAGAAGTCTCATCATCAACCTAAAATTCACGATTCTCATCTATAAAATGGGGATAGTACCTATTTCATAGAGTTGTTAAGACATTAAATAAGCTAATATGCATCATCTAGTAAAGTGTCTAGTCCATAAAATAAGGCCAAGTATAAATAAATAAAAGTAGAAAACTCAAAACTCCATTTTAATTCTAAACAATTGGGAAAATTAGTGTGAAATTAAAATTTTAAGATGGCTCTCAATATCCCTGCACCCTAGTTTATATGCCTTGTATATGACTATGATGAGATAGTCACTTCTGGGATTAGACTCTGTTCTAAGGTACAATTGACTTAAAGAACAGATTATTCGGAATGGACTTAACCTGATCAGCTGAATCCTTAAAAGGGACTGTGCTTTTCCTAGTGAAAGATATTAGAAACATGAGAGGGATTCAACACACAAAAAAGATTCTCTTGTTGGTTTTAAAGATGGAGGGAGCCACAGGGTAAAGGAAGCAGATGGGAAAGCTGCCCCTAGCTGCCAGCCAGCAACAGAATGAAGATTTCAGTTCTACATCTGCAAGGAACTGAACCTTGCCACAGACACAGGAACTTGAAAAAGGACACTGGGCTCCAGATGGGAAGGTAGCCTGGCCATCACCTTGATTTTAGCCTTGTGACACCCTGAGTAGAGAACCCAGTTATATCGTGCAAAGACTTCTGGCCAAGAGAACAGGGAGCATAAAAATTGGTGTTGTTATAAGCCACAAAGTTTGTGGTCACTTGTTACGCATTGAAAGAAAACCAATACACTTGTGTTTTATAACTGATAGGCTCTTCGGAAAAGTGTGACCATGTCCTTTGGAATTTGTAATTTGGAGATGAATATAATGTATTTTTAACATTATTATAAAATGCTGAACTATTATCTAAGTTAGTTAAATCAGTTCGCATTTCCATCAGTAGTGTATGATAGCTCCTGTTACTCTACATCCTCTTCGTGATTTGGTATTGTTAGACTTTTAAATTTTTTCCCATCTGCCAGTTACAAAGTGATAAATGCTGTTTTAAATTACATTGTCTTGATTTCTAAGAAGATTTTTTTTTTTTTTTTTTTTTTTTTTTTTTGAGACGGAGTCTTGCTCTGTCGCCCAGGCTGGAGTGCAGTGGTGCAATCTCGGCTCACTGTAAGCTCCGCCTCCCGGGTTCACGCCATTCTCCTGCCTCAGCCTCTCCGAGTAGCTGGGACTACAGGCGCCCGCCACCACGCCCGGCTAATTTTTTGTATTTTTAGTAGAGACGGGGTTTCACCGTGGTCTCGATCTCCTGACCTCGTGATCCGCCCGCCTCGGCCTCCCAAAGTGCTGGGATTACAAGCGTGAGCCACTGCGCCCGGCCAATTTCTAAGAAGATTAATAAATTTTTATATGTTTATTGATGATTTGAATTTCTCCTGTTTCAAAGTACCCATTCCAAATCTACTGCTCATTTGCTTATGGCTACATGTCATACATTCTGGGTACAAGTGAGTCTTTTTTTAGTTTCTTATTTAGATGTAAAAAATTCTATCTGCACTACAAATATTCTTCCCCACTCTAGCTTGTATTTTCACTCTCCTTGTGGTATCTTCTGATAGACAGAAGTTCATGATTTAAAGTAGCTTTATCACATTTTTATTTATACACAATGCTTATTATGTTTGATTTATGAACTATTTCTTTCTTCTGAGGTAATAAAGATATTTTTCCTGTATTAGCTCCTAAAATTTTATAGTTTTGCTATTTATGTTGAAGTCTTTTACTTCTTATGTACAGGGTGTTAGGTAAGGGGTTCAGTTTTATTTTTCTTTTATTTGATTAGCCAATTGAACCCCCTCTTAAAACAGCCTATATTATTTAAACTTTTTGTTATGGAAATTTTCAAGTATATATAAAAGTAGTCTTGTATATCTTTTCTTAGATATATTCTTAAGTGCATGATACTTACTACACTATTGTGAAAGTTACCTTTGCCTTTTCATCTAATTTTCTACTTAGTAGCTGGTATACAGCAACTAACTGCATTGATTTTTGAGTATTGATTTTTGTATCCAAGAGATTTGCTAAACCCACTTTTAAAGTTAATAATTCATCTATAAATCTTTTGGATTTTCAGTGCACATAATTATATCAGCTTTGGATAATGAAAGTTTTATTTCTTCATTATAATTACTTCTTTTTCCAAAGTTATGTTACTAGTTAGGATTGCCAGTACATCATCTTAATCTCAATGGGAATAATTCTGACATTTTACCACTAAGTATATTTGTTGTAGACTTTTTGTAAATTATTTTTATCAGATTAGGGGAGTTTCTATTTCTAGTTTGCTGAAAGAATTTTTAAGAAATCATGAATAGATGTTGAATTGTACTGAATTATAACCATTTCCTTCATCTATTGAGATAGTCATAATTTTTATTCTTTAATACATTACATTATTTACTTTTTTAAACTTTTGAGATGGGGTCTCACTCTGTCACCTAGGCCAGAGTACAGTGGCATGATCATAACTCGCTGTAGTCTCTACCTCCTGGTCTCAAGTAATTTTTCTCACATCAGCCTCTCAAGTAGTTGGGATTATAGGCACCTGTCATTATGCTCAGCTAATTTTTAAAATTTTATTTTTTATTTTTTGCAGATATGAGGTCTTCCTGTGTTTCCCAGGGTGGTCTCAGACTCCTAGACTCAAGCAATTCTTTCATCTTGGGCTCCCAAATCTTTGGGACTATAGTCATGAGCTACCATGCCCGGCCACATTATTTAATTTTATAATGTAAATGTAAGCCAATCTCACATTCCTTTCCTTTGTCATGGTCTCACTATGTTGCCCAGGCTGGTCTGGAACTCCTGGACTCAAGTAGTCCTCCCACCTCAGCCTTCTAACTAGCTGGGACTACAGGTGCCCACCACTGTGCCCAGCTATGACTTTAAACCACTTTCACTCCACTTTTGCCTTCCTTTCTTGAGCTTATATGTTATTATTGTCATGTATTTTAATCCTACCCTTTCAAACACCACAGGATATTATTTTATATATTCAATGTTCACTTATTTACCCACATAATTATCACTTTCTTTGTTCTTCACATGGGATTGGTTTTTCCACCTAAAATCTATCTTTTAAAGTTTCCCTTTGAGTGAGTCTAATGGTGGTAAATAATTTTTTAGTAGCCTGAAAATATCTTTATCTCCATTTCTTGCATAACATTTTCTCTGTTTATGGAAATCTAGAATATTATAGATCCCATTTCTGAGTCTGAATTTCACTGTGGCTGTTGAGAAATCAGGGGTTAGTATGCCACCTCTATAATGATAATCCAACTTTAAGGCCCTCTTTGACTTTGAGGTTCTGCATTTTCGTAGGATGTGCCTGGGTGTGGATTTCTTAATTTTTTTTTTTTTCTTCAGAGACAGGGTCGCCCAGTCTGGTGTGCAGTGGTGCAATCATGGCTAACTTCAGCCTTGACCTCCAGGTCTCAAGTGATCCTCCTACCCCCTGACTTCAAGGGATCCGCCAGCTTCCCAAAGCATTCGGTTTACTGACGTGAGCCATGGCGCCATACTCGGATTTTTAAAAATTTCACTTGTTTGAGATTCACTGTGATTACTGAATAAGTAAGTGAATATCTTTCATCAATTTTCGAAAAACTCTCACCCCTTATCACTACAAATACTGCATCACCCCTATTTTTTCTTTCATTGTATTCTGTAACTAAGATTGAATATTTGTTAGTCACTTTATTCTACATGTCTTTCAACATTTATTTCATGTTTTTCTTCTCTTTTATTTTTGTGCTCCATTCTGGATATTGTCATATAGACCATCTTCTAATTTACAAATTCTTTTTTCATCTGTGTTAATTCTGTTATGTGTGTGTATGTGTGTTTGCTTTTTTTATTTTTTTATTTTTTTATTTTTTTTAAAAGAAGGTCTCACTCTGTAACCCAGGCTGAAGTGCAGTAGTGTGATCATGACTCACTGTAACTTCAAACTCCTGGGCTTGAGTGATCCTCCCATTTCTGCCTCCCGAGTAGCTGAGACTACAGGTGTGTACCACCTCACCTGGATAATTTTCAAATTTTTTGTGGAGACAGTGTCTTGTTTTGTTGCCTAGGCTTGTGTTTTTAATTTCATTTATTTTAATTTTCATGTTAAGAAATACTATTTGATTTTTTAAATCTGCTATTTGCTTTTTAATAAATTCTTCCTTACAAGTATGTTCAAGCTTGTCTTTCATTTCTAAACATAATAAGCATGATTTCTTCATTGCCTGTGTTAACAATTTCATTATATTAGTCATTTTAGATGTTCGTGCTGTTTGTGGTTTCAGCTAATTGTCATTTACAGTGCTTTATTTCCATGTGTTCAGAGCTATCTGTGTCTGTGAACTGCCAGTTTTTCTTAGAAAATTAATTGTGGATTCTCTGTGGCATAGACTAAAGGTGCCTTCCTCCAGAAATGATTGCTTTTATTTGTTCTGTAAGTCTATGGGCATTAAGATTGGAGACCCACTTTAAGCTAATTGTTGGCTTGAATTTCATCAGTGATGTAAGTGTCGTATGTCCTCCCTCCTAGTTTGCCTTTTAACTTTGTTTACAGTGTTTTTAAAAAGTGAACTAAAGTGTTTTTTTTTAATTTTAACATAGGCATATGTTAAAGTATTTAAGTATTTCTAACTAAACATACCCTTCCTTCATAGTTTTGTTTGTACGTCTTAAGATCTCCTTCTCTACTCCAAGTTATATAATCTTTATTTTAATCTAAAATATTATAAAGTTTTGATTTTCGCATTTGTAAAATATTTTTATTTACACTGTGAGATAGAAACTTTACTTTTTTCCCTATAGATATCCATTAGTCCAAGCACCATTTACTAAATACTTAATCCTTTCCTCACTGAATTGAAATACTAAATTATCATGTATGTCTGAGTCTTTCTGGGTTTCTACTCTGTTCTACTGACGCCTTTAGCTCTACGCTGTCTGCAGGCCTTCTTCTTCTTTTTCAAAATTATTTGACAACCAAAATTTGGGATCATCTTGTCAGCACCACATTTAAACAAGATTACAATCTTAATTGCAATTGAATTTATGTGACTTTATATAGAATTGGGACTATTTTACCATAATAACTTTTTTTTTTTTTCTTGCGACGAGGTCTTGCCCTGTTGCTCAGGCTGGAGTGCATGGAGTGCAGTGGTGCAATCATAGTTCACTTCAATCTCTAACTCTTGGGTTCAAATGATCCTCCTGCCTCAGCCTCCCAAGTAGCTGGGACTACAGGCATGTGCCACCATGCCCAGCTATGTCCACAATGTTTTTGAACATCTTTTGTTTCTCATTACCTTATAGTTTTTGTGTTTGCGAATGATATCTTTTTTCTTTATACTTTCTGGTTGCTTTCACTGGTGTAGCTGGTGTTTAGAAATATCACTAATTTTTGTATGTTGATCTTGTATCCAGCAAGCTTAATGAACTCTTTTTAGGTCTATGAGTTTATTAGGAGATTTGCTTGTCTTTTCTATCTTGGTGATCATATCATCACAGAGACGGTGTTGTCTTTTCCTTTGCAATGTTTCTTCCCCATATGGTGGTGAATACAGAAGATAATAGCAAGTAAACTTGCTTATTTATTCCCAATTTAGAAATGCTTCCAAAGTTTTCCCATTTAGTGTGATGTTTACAGAGTCTTTTGCGAGTTATTTTTAAAAATCAGATTAAGGAAGTTTCCTTCTATTCTTCATTTTCAAGAAGTTATTATTTTTTAAAATCATGAGTGAGTACAGACTTTTGTTGAATCCACTTTAGGTCACTGTAATTTTTTTTAATGAATAGATAGAATTTATTTCAGAAATTATTAACTCAATGTACTAAACAACATTAATAGGAAAAATCCTCACTAAAAAAGTTTGATAACATTTAGCATTTATTTAGAACTAGGATTAGAAAGAAAATCTTTTAATGTTGAAAACTTTCACTCTAATAGTGAGATGATACAAGGATGCCCACCATGTATACTGCACTGTTCTATAGTTATTATTGGTCCCTGTAATGTTGAATTAAATTCATTTGTCTTTTCAAGAAGACCTGAAGTCATTTACACCCATAGTTTCAGTTTTATTTATTGCTTTTTTTTTTTTTTTTTTTTTTGAGACTCAGTTTTGCTCTGTCGCCCAGGCTGGAGTGCAGTGGTGTGATCTCGGCTCACTGCAACCTCCATCTCCCGGGTCCAAGCAATTCTCCCACCTCAGCCTCCAGAGTAGCTGGGATTACAGGTGCCCGCCACCATGCCTGGCTAATTTTTGTGAAATTAGTAGAGACAGGGTTTCACCATGCTGACCAGGCTGGTCTTGAACTCTTGACCTCAGGCAATCCACCCACTTCAGCCTCCCAAAGTGCTGGGATTACAGGCGTGAGCCACCGCACCCGGCTATTTACTGCTTTAATCTTTTGATTCACTATGATTTGCATCTTGAATTGTTTTTATACTTTATTTAATCTTATACGTTCATAGTAGAGGAGATTGCCTCAAATCAAAAGCTTCTATAAGCTTTTAACTAAAAATCTGATAGGTGTATTGTGTTGAATTAGGACCCAACCCCACAAAGACGTATTCATGTTCTAACCTCTGGAACCTATGAATGTGATCTTATTTGAAAATGCATCTTTGCAGAAGTGATTCAGTTAAGAATCTCAAGATGAGATCATCCTATATTATCTAGGTGGGCTGTAAATCCAACAAGTGTCCTTCCAAGAGACACACAAAGGAAGAACATATGGGCAGATGGAGGAGAAGGTCAAGTGAAGATGGAGACAGAGATTGGAATTATGTAGCCACAAGCCAAGGAATGCTTTCCCCTAGAGCCTTCAGAGGGAGTGTGGCTCTATTGACAGCTTGATTTTGGACTTACTACCTCTAGAACTGTAAGAGAATTGATTTCTGTTGATTTAAGCCACTCAGTTTGTGGTAATTTGTTGTGGCAGCCTTACGAAAGCCTAGTGAAGTAGGCGTTCTTTATTCTGATTATTGATTCTTTTTCTATTTTATATGTTGTAAACCTCTTCTATAGTCTCTCATCCTTTAACTTTGCATATGGGTAATTGTCATCTCTTTTCACACAATAAGAGTCTCATTGCCTTCTAAAACATCTCATTTTTTTTCTGGAATGATTTGAATTCTTTTTCTGAAATTAAGGTAAAGGAGGACGCATAGTGATCTCATGGAAGGGTATATTTAGTTAGAAATACTTAAAGCAGAGAAGTTAACATTGTTTCCGCATAAATACAAATCAACTTCATATTTGACCTAACATTATGACAGTATTAAATGAGGAAGGACTGAGCCTTCACGTGCAACAGGAACAGGACATTTTTATTATCCTAGCAGAATCAGGGAGGGAAAATAAGTCTATAAGATTTATGGAAAGGTATCTGAAAATCTATACAATCAGGTAGTCCTCAGGTGAAAAATTCTGTATATGTTCCTCTGTGTGTGTGTTTTAAAGAGCCGTTTCATTTCTAATATTTAATATGTGACTTTTCCTAACTCTTAGTACGATACATAACTTGGTATTTATAAATATTTTCCTTTATACCTTTTACCTGCGAAATCTCAAATAATGTGGCTCCACTGTTAATAGATAACTATTTAGTAACTGAAAAATTAAGTGTATTATCGAATAAATAGAAAATCATTTTCAAGGTTTCTAGGGTGGGTTTTAAATTGCCAGTACACTCTGAAGGCATGAATCTCCCCTGCCTGGGTCACCAGTCAAGGACCTGCACGTGCGTTCACATCATTACGTATTTTTCTCATTAACTAACAAGAATATTGATCTTTAGGTGAGGGCTTTGGAGAGGAGAAGCAGGAGTCTTGTAGCTTACTGTGTCGTACAGTGGAGCTCTGAGATAGGTATTTTTCCCTTTAGTACTTCAGCCGTGACCTGAACTACTGGATTTCAGCTTCAACATAATTGCAGCACAGCAAGGAGTCCCTTCTGGAAACCAGCTGCTTGATCAGGGATTCATTTATCAGGGGGATTATGACTCCAAACATTTTTCTAGACTGTTGTGGCCATTTAAAGGGGGAAAAAAAGAGGAGTCTGGGGAACTAATTAGGAAGGAGTGGCTCCCCTCAGAGTCTTGACCTTAACCCTACTGAGAAAATATGGGATTTACTTTACCTAAGTAAGGAAAGAACGTAAATAGTTGGCAAAAATGCTTTGTGGTATGACTTCCAACAAGTAATGAATTGGCCTGATACAGAGAGAAACATACACACACGCACACACACACACACACACACGCACACACACACACACACACACGTGCATGCACGTACATACCTACAAGAAAAACAACAAATGCTTTAAAATTGCAATTAAATGTATCATTATGACACATGTTATTATTTTGTATTTTCCTGGTTACAAGAAAAATAGATTGATTTATGATTAGCATATAGAGGATTTAATCTGACTAGCATATACAGGATATAACGTAAAAACTTTTTTCTTCACATTTTGGTAGGTTATGGAATGTTAATACAATGAATTCAGCTGTCACTTTCCATTCTGCTTAGAATATTGTGTTTTGTTTATGTGCATTTTAACATCTTTCATTAATTCTAGAAAATCCTCAGTCTTTACCTTTCAGCATATTACCTCTTCCATATCCTTTCTCTCTTCTCTTTCTTCAGCTCCAGTTGTATGTTACACCTTCCCAGGTTATTCTCCATGTTTTTCAATCTCTCATTTTTAAAAAATATCCTGATACATCTGTGGTACATTCTAGGTAATTTCATCATATTTATTTTCCAGTTACTGAGCTGTTTCAAATGTACTACTTAATCCAGTCACTAAGATTTTAATTTCAATGATTATAATTTTTATTTAAAACAGCAACAGAGGTTTAGTTTTAAAAAGTTTTGGTTTAGTGTTGAGAAGAACTTAAAGCTTGTATACAGTTTGCAGAATTGCAAAAACTTCAGAAACTTGGCTTTTATTGACAGCATTGTGCTGTCCTCTCTTGCATTTCTTTAAAATACTAGTATTTTGATCTTCATAATAGATGTTTACTCTTATTTCCATTTTATGGGTAACAAAACTGAGGCTAGGAAGCCAACCCAAGGCCTATACATTAGTAATAAGTAGAGCTGAAATTAAATTCATGTTTTATTTCTCTCCTTATAGCCATATTTTTTCTTATTTAAGTACATATTGTTAAATAGTTGTCATGAATATACCATGGAGTAGTGGAGGGTCGGGTAATTAGGGAAAGATGTGCGAAATCCATTATATAAAATTAAGCTTTTTTTTGGAAAAAGCTAAGTAGGCTTAGCCCAGGATAACTCAAAATATTTTAATTTCAAAGTAATTTCTTTTTCCTACTTATTTTGTTCATGTCTATGAATTTCCTCACTTCCTGCTTTATTTTTTCTGTATTTGTATCCCTTCTTTCGGGGTCTTATATTCTGTAAAGTAATTCACAAATTGCAGTTTCTAATATTTATGATTTACTTCTTACTTTTGTTGGATCATTATAAAGATGAAGTTAGATAATGTATGCCAAAGTTCCTCGTAGGGTGTCTGTTTCATAATGGGTACTCAAAAAAAAGAGGAATTGGACAAATTCTTTTATTTGCAAAGGCAGTATAAATACTAATCAAATAAAGTCATAATTCACCTTGGTATCCCTCACAGCATGTATCAATCAGGGTTCTCTGGAGAAACAGAACCACTTTGTGTGTGTGTGTGTGTGTGTGTGTGTGTGTGTGTAGTGAGAGAGAGCAAGAGAGAGAAGAATTTGAAAGAATTGGTTCATATGATTGTAGGTGCTAGCAAGTCTGAAATTTGTAGGGCAAGCTGCTGGCTGGAAACTCAGGCAGGATTTCTAGACTGTTATGGTTTTAAGGTAGAATTTCTTCTTCTCCAGGAAACTCGTTTTTCAAAGTTAACTATCACGCAGCAGGTAGTATTAATCTATGGCTTTGTGTGTACAGGGGCTATATTTAGTGTTTTTATTGAATTGTTAAATTTCTTTAGGAAAATGATTCTCCTGTATCACACCAAACTTTAATTTATCCATATTTAGTCAGCTTACTCTTTCTCCCTTTACTCACCTCGCAAAAAAAGATATTTGAAAATATTAGCATCATTGGCTTAACTGGATAGGTTGCCATCATGAAGGCTTTATAGACAAAATTCATTTGAATATTTATGTACTAATGTGCTTATATGATATGAAAATGAGACACTTGAATAAAAGGTTCTAATATAGATTTAGTGTTATACTAAGCACTGTATATGTATTGATAAGCTTTTTAATAATCCTATGAAGTAAGTACTATTACTATAATCTCTACTTTATAGGTGAGAAAACTGAAACTCACAAAATTTAGATTACTTGTCCAGCATCATAAACATGACTACAAATGTAAATCAGATCTATTCAAATCTATGCTACTGCTTTAACCACCATGCTTGAGCTTCTCCTCATGTTCTTATGATACTAATTTATTTTAGTAATAATGACTAAGGCACTGAGAAAGTTTTAAACATTCTGAATCAAAACATTTGTATGTCATAATACTGAGCTCCCCATATATATAAGGAGAAATTGAAACCTTTTGCATGTGAGCCCTTCTATAATGAGGATTTAAGTATTAGAACTAAGTTTCTTAACTATACATACGATTTATTTCTTTTCTGGAATTTTTTAAAGTAGGGCTTCTAAAATAATATTTTATGCAATATTATATTAGTTCTATATGATACTAGTAAATATTATTTAGAAAATGCATTCTTTGGTCAAATAAGTTCAGGGAATTTCCAGAAATGTATTTGACTAAATAACCCTTTTTCAAGTAATGTTGGGTTGTAAAAGGTCAACAGAGATTATTTATTGCAGTATTTCTCACAATATAGTCTGTTCAAGTGCATTGTTACCTTCCAAAAGTAGAGTAGCTATAGCTGTTTTCAAACTAAACAGCAATTCATTGGACTAATGTCCCAAAGAACTCACTTTTGGGAAATGCCCTCTCAAAATTAAGATAACACTTTATAGCAGTATCGCACTTGTCTGAATGTCTTAAACTTAAATTCTACAACGTAGATAAACTGAAAACCCAGATGACACAGCTAGGGACCATCATAGATAGAGCAGTTATGCAATGGAGGAGGGCTGTGTAAAACAAGGTTTCAGAAGAGATCAAAGTAAAGGATATTAGGAGTTAGAGAACATTTGTAGCGCTGCCATTCCATGGACTCCGGAAATGCCATTTCCCTAGTATCACTGGAATCTTTATGCTGGCTTTTGATAGTGAGGGAAATTCACACCTTCAAAGCTCCCACAATCAAGCTTCAAATAATGTTTTGTGTTTGTACCACAACTCCTATTTTTCAGAACACTTCTACACATATTACCTTATCTAACCATGCCAGCCTTGCTGGTGAGTTGTGATAGGTCTGGTTTTCACAGCTGTAGAGGTGATTTGAGAACTCTTCTGCTCTACAGATTTTTGGTTTTGTCTGGAGCTATGCTTTAGGAATCAATGAAGCACGTCCCCATGCAATGAGGCAGAACTGTGGACAGCTGGAAAATTGCAGCTCACAAACCAGTTTGGGGTTCTGTTACAAGCAAGAGTTATTTCTTTTCAAACAAAGGCTTTTAGATGATTATTAAACTAGCAGGTTTTGTATGTATTAGCAGAATATACTAATCACATGACAAAGTTCTCATCTACCTACTGTGAAAAGGACTGTTGTTTATTATTCGTCTTTTGTTACTGTTGAACTATTTTTATCCTTTCTTTTCCATTTTTAAATAAATTTATGTTCACTGTAACAAATTTCATACAATATCAAAATGTTTAAATGGAAAGGGATAGTTCTCTATAATCTCACTACTATTAATAGCTATTCACAATTTGGTTTGTATTATTCTAGATATTTTATATGCACTTGCTATCAATTATATATGTATATATTTATAATTATATAAGCAAAACATACAGAAGATTGTACACATCAAGTTCATAGCTAAATGAATTATAAGAAAGAACACATATCCATGTGACCACCATCCAAATCAAGAAATAGAATATTATCAGTAATTCAAAAGTACTGGCACCTCACTCATAGGTAGCCAGTACTTTACTTCTAATACAAGTGTTTTGTTTGTTTGTTTGTTTGTTTTTTTGGGAGGGAGTCTCACTCTGTCACCCAGGCTGGAGTGCAGTGGCGCGATCTTGGCTCACTGCAACCTCTGCCTCCCGGGTTCAAGCAATTCTCCCGCCTCAGCCTCCGGAGTAGCTGGGATTACAGGCACCCACCATCATGCTTGGCTAGTTTTTTTGTATTTTTAGTAGAGGTGGGGTTTCACCATGTTGGCCAGGCTGGTCTTGAACTCCTGACCTTGAGTGATTCACACACCTCGGCCTCCCAAAGTGCTGGGATTACAGGCGTGAGCCATGAGCCACCACACCTGGCCCAAGACAAATTGTTTTCTAAAGTGATGTCATATATTCCCTTTTTTTGTTTTGTTTTGTTTTTTGTTTTTTTTGAGATGGTGTCTGGCTCTGTCACCCGGGCTGGAGTACAGTGGCACGATCTTGGCTTTCTGCAACCTCCACTTCCCAGGGTTCAAGTGATTCTCCTGCCTCAGCCTCCCAAGTAGCTGGGATTACAGGCGTGCGCCACCATGCCCAGCTAATTTTTGTATTTTTATTACAGACAGGGTTTGCCTGTGTTGGCCAGGCTGGTCTTGAACTCCTGACCTCAGGGTGATCTGCCCACCTCGGCCTCCCAAAGTGGTGGGATTACAGGCGTGAGCCACCGTGCCCAGCTGGTTTCACGTATTCTCTACAAGGAATGTGTCAGAGTTCCCACTGATCCACATTCTCTGCAACAACTGGTATCATGTAGATTGTAAAGGTATGTACTGACTTATTGATGGAGCTAGTACGATCAAAACTAAAGGTTTTTTTGTTTTTGTTTATGTTTTTGTTTGTTTGTTTGCCAGCTTGCTTCCTTTTGGTTTCTGCTAAGGTTGGGTACATGAGAAAGTTTGGAAAGTAGGAGGAGGCATAAGGGACTTTCTTTCTTGTTTGTTTGGCATTCTTGTCAATGTAATTCCAAATATGGGATCTCACCTTAGCAGCAGCACTTGGTTATAGCTGTGGTTTTCTAGTTTCCACCTTCTTTCTAACCTCACGAATCAGCATCATTATTGTGCTCACTTGGCGGCATGAGAAGCAGCTGAGCAATATCCTCTTCTCAGAGGTGAGTTCCAGCTCTGTGGGAACCCTCCTCTGATCTTCCAAAGTATGGCCAGTAGGAGCCAATGGAACATTCTCCTCAGAATTCTGTGTCTTGCTCCTTGGGTCCTTCCTCTGTACTCCTGAAAAATGGTAGCAGTAAAGCTAAAGTCTGGGTCCTAACTCTCTAGTTTGTCTCTTTCAGCTTCGAAGTTATGATAACCCCTACCACTTTCTTTTGTTCCTCTAAGAGGTAAGAGATAGTAACTGCTTCCTGCAGTAACTTTGTGCTACATCCCTGTATTTCCTTTTTGTTTTTTCTGTACTTCAACACCATGTAACAAATTCCCCATATTAGTTCTCTCTGTTAACATAACTTTATGTTTTTCATTTTTTTGACTGATAGTTTGACTTCTTAGTTTTTGCTAATCTACAGATATAAAATGGTATCTCATTAAACCCTTTTTGTGCTTTTCTGGTTACATTAACAAGGGTTGAATATTTTTATATATGTTTATTGACCATACTGTTTCTTCTTCTGTAAAATGTCTTTTCATTTTATTTGCTCATTTTTCAATTTTTTTTTCTTACTTGTTTGTAGTTCTTTGGAGGTTCTGGATACCAACTGGCATAAGTTTTATGTGGTGAATGTATCTCCTCCTAGTTTGTGGTTTATACTTTCACTTTATTGTATATTTTGATGAACAGTTTTAAATTTTAATAAAATTTTCTTGATGTTCTTTTATGAAGAACTCTTTGTGTCTTCACTATGAAATTCTTCTCCATCCCAAGATAAGAAAGGCAGTCTCCTCATGGTATTTGAGGTTTCTTTCACATTTAGATTCGTATTCAACTGGAATTTATTTTTTTGTGTGTATAATGAAATGTAGAGTTCCAATTTCATCTCTTTTCCTATATGTTTCCAACTGTCACCCCTTACCTCTTTGATACACTACTCGATACACTCTCTCATATATAAAGTTTCATGTATCTGGCAGCCTATTTCTTGGCTCTCCAATGTTATTGTGGTGAATTTGTTTATCCTTGCACCAATAACACACTGTATCTTAATCATTATAACTTTATACAAAGTCTTGATATATGGTAAGGAAAGTTCTAGGACCTTCTTCTTCTGGAATATCTTGCCTGTCCTTGGATCTCTACCTTCCATATGTGCCATTTCAAATTCTATGAAAAATCTTATTAGAATTGCATTAACTTTGCAGATCATTTGGTAGAATTGATATATTTTATTGTTTTTCTATCCATGGATATGAGATGTCTCTCCATTTATCTAGTTTTTAATGTATTTTATTGTTTTTTAAATTTTCCCCCATAAAATACAATATTTGCTTTGTGATTAATTGCAGACATTGCACAATACAGTTGCAATTATAAATAGTCCTAAAAAAATGTTGCCTATTAATGATCCCTTCATTTCTTGCCCCTTCTTTTGCTTCTCCTGGCTATTGTCATGTGTTTATTCTTACACATGAAGTTCAGCATCATTCTGTCAACCAAAAAAAAAAAAAAGTCAGGAAGGTGTTGATAGAAAGTGGGCTCTCTATCTATACATATTTGTGTGTGTGTATATATATATATATATATTTTTTTTTTTGAGATGGAGTCTCGCTCTGTCACCCAGGCTAGAGTGCAGTGGCATGATTGGCTCACTGCAACCTCTGCCTCCCGGGTTCAAGAGATTCTCCTGCCTCAGCCTCCCAAGTAGCTGGAACTACAGGCATGTGCCTCCATGCCCAGCTAATTTTTGTATTTTTTAGTAGAGACGGGGTTTCACCATGTTGGCCAGGATGATTTCAATCTCCTAACCTCGTGATTTGCCCGTCTCAGCCTCCCAAAGTGCTGGGATTACAGGTGTGAGCCACGGCATCTGGCCGGGCTTAATATATTTCTGTGCATGGAAGTCACATTTTTATAATGGTGACAAAAATATGTGAAAATTGAAGTTTCAAGTAGAGACCCTGAGATACAGTACATGAGCTACTCCTAGATTAAATCATCAAATGCAGATGTCAAAACCTATACCCAAGAACCAGTTCCATGACTGTTGCCTGCTTCACCCATCTCAAGAGTATAAAATGTAGATGGAGGATTTGTTTCGTTTTGGTTTTTTTTTTTTTTTTGAGAAAAGAGTGCTAATTGTGGAGATTTCCTTTGGAAGAGTGGTAGGCTGTACTGAGGAGCACTCATCATAGTATTCCCAAATTGGAAACCACCCATATGTCCATCAACAGTAGAGTGGATAAATTGTAGTGGATTCATACAATGGAACAGTATGTGGCAATAGAAAATATACACTTCTGATGCACATAACAACATGGATGACTTTATAGAATACTATCGAGTGAAAATAGCTAGATGCCAAAGAGAACATACTAGCTGTAATCTATTTGTATGAAGTTTACAAGCTGGTAAAACTAATTTACGGGGCTAGAGATCATAATAGTAATCTCTGAAGAGGTAATAACTGAGAGGTGGCATGAGGGTGTCTGCTGGGATTCTGAATTGTTCTATGTCTTGATTTAGATGGTGGTTAAACATATAACATGCACATGTATATCTATGTAGATGTGCATACAACCCATGGGAGAAGATAATTTTAGGAAGAAAGCCTTATTTTTAAAAATTTTGTCCTCAAGGAGTTTAACAAACCAATTAATTCTAGGGATCAGTTCTATATTTTTCTGTTTTACGGCAGAACTATAGAAATACAGAAATACCAAGTGTACAACTTGGGAGCATGGCCACTATTTAGCCTTACTCAGACATTAGTCCTAGGATCTACATCTTCAAAATTGTGAAATAGTGCAAAAAGATGAAGAAAACTGATGGATGACACTGGATTTGTTAAGAAGATGTCAGAGACTGGTAGTTTCTGAAATTAGTTCCTTCCTTGATTCATTTACCATTTTCTCACCTTCATTAGTGATGAATAATAATGTTAAGATATTTTTACTCTATTTCATCTGTCACCTGTTTTACTACCTTTTTAATGTACCAGAATCTGAAACTGTCTTGATGATTTACTAAATATCTGTGTTCATCCTTATATTAGTTATCTATGGCTATTATAAAAAATTACCATAAACTTGGTAACTTAAAAGAACATAAATTTATTCTCTCACAGATCCTGAGGTCATAAGTCCTAAATCAGTGTCACTGCACTGAAATCAAAGGGTCAGCAGGGCTGGGCTACCTCCAGAAGCCTGAGGATAATTTGTTTTTTGCCTCTTCCAGCTACTAGTGGCTGCCAGCACTCGTTGGCTAGTGGCTACATCATTCCAGTCTCTGTCTCTGTGGTTATATTGCCTTCTCCTTTTATGTCTGGGCCAAATCTTCTACTTCTCTCTTATAAGGATACATGTGATTGCATTGAGGGCCCACCAAATAATCCTGGATAATCTTCCCATCTCAAGATCCTTCACTTAATCACATCTGAAAGATACTTTTCCAAATAAGGTAACATTTACAGCTTCCAAGGATTAGGACCTGATATCTTCATGTGGCTATTATTCAGCCTACATATCCCTCTACCAGAATGTAAATTCCATGGGAACAGAGCTTTTGTATGTTTTTTTCACTTCTGTGTCTTCACTGTTTAGAGGAGTTGTGAACAAGAATGCCTGGTACACAGTAGGTAGTCACTAAATATTTGTAAATTTAATTAAGTTTTTTTTTTTGGAGACAGGGTCTCATTGTGTCATCCATGCTGGAGTGCAGCGGCATGATCACCGCTCACTGCAGCCTTGACCTCCCAGGCTCAAGTGATCTTCCTACCTCAGCCTCCCGAGTAGCTGGGACCACAGGTGCCCACCATTATGCCTGGCTGGGTAATTTTTGTTTTTTAAAGTTCTCTTAGAGACAGGATCTCCCTATGTTGCCCAGGCTGGTCATGAACTCCTGGGCTCCAGTAACCCTCCTGCCTCGGCCTCCCAAAGTGCTGGGATCACAGTTATGAGCCACCATGTCTAGCAGTCACTAAGTATTAATGAATCACTTTGATCATCTTCCTGTGGAATGGGGAGTTTTCATTTTATTGAGAAAGACATCCTATTACCATTAGCTGTAATTTATAGTGATAAGCTTTGACTCATTATCAGAGATAATATTTTAATAACCAGGCCTATCCATCTACAGGCCAGGTTGCTTCATAAAGGAAGAAACCCCTTGAATGTGGATGTATTCAAATAAGGTTTGAATAATTATCTGTTAGGGTTGCTATAAAAGATATTCTATACAATGTCTAGAATTCTTATAAACCTTTTGTCTATTAGTTTTAAAACCACTGAAGACCATTCCTCTAATTTTGGACCCTGTTAAGAGCATTGTACATGAGAATCCACAAAGATATATTCTTTTTGGTGGATCAGCTCTGTTTCTTTAGTATGTCAGAGTATCATACTGGAAGCTCTCAATGCTAACATGATCCTCCTCACATAGAAAGTTTTTTTTCTTTTTCTTTACAAAAATGGCTCTAAGTTTTTAAATTCTAACTTTTAACCCAGAAACTTGCCATATGTGTAAAATATGATCACTAAAATAATGCAACTTTTTGTTTTATATAACACTATCCTGTTGATGTACCCATATCCAAATGAATGTTGTCCCTCAAAGCAGTCATCTCAGAAATTGATGACTGGAAAATGAGAAGCTTTCTTCTAGATTTCCCTTCATATAAAACCACATACGAAAATCAGGCCTATGAATTCAGCTAAATCTAGTTTTTGGCCAAAGTAGTTATGTCAGTTGAAATTTTTTTGTTTGTAAGTAACACAATTCATCACTAAAGTACCTTATTATTATTCCCCATAACAAGAAACGTAGAAGATAGAGTGAAGAAAGTGTAGTAGTTCCAAAAATACTGTTCTCACCCAATAATGACAGCAAAGGAAGGGAGGAGGAGGACTCTCCTCTAATTCTCCTTTTTTCTTTTCCTTTTTTTTTAAATGGTGGGGGGAGGGTTCTTTAACAAATGTCTTCCAAAAGACACTATCTTCTGTCTCATTAGTCCGGTGGATTACATAGCCATCTGAAGAAGACTGAAAAAGAAATTTTCTTGCATTTTAACTGCCCTCATGGACAAGAAGGGGTTAAGTCTGTCCTCACTGGAAGTAGATTCTTCACACTAAGAAGTACATATCCTTTCTTCTAATTCTCATGGACAAATCTGGTGAATAGAAAATTGGTGGTGGCAATGGTGGTGCGGGGATTGGGGAAAGAATTCGGTACTAATACTTAACTGGGTACCTATAATTGTGGGCCAACCCTATCTGCAGATGAAGAGACTGAGGTTCTACATAAGAAACTTGTATAAGGTAAATTGGCTAGAAAGTAGTGACACTTCCAACATGGACCATCATCTAATTATGATGATGACGATGAGGTTGATAATTACACTGGTTAATATTGAGTGCTTACTACACACCAGGCATTGTGCTATCTAGTTTATGACGATTATTTCATTTAATTTTCAAACCTACAAAGGCAGTAGTCTGTTTTACAGATGAACAAACTGAGGCTCAAGGACACGTATCTAGTAAACCTGTGATTAAACTGCAGTGTTGCCTCCAGGTCTGGGCATTTCTTTATGCTGTTCTGCTTTCCTGTTCTAATGCCCATATGGTCTCCAAGACTACTGCTTCTGGGCTAAGCATTTTGTTAACTTAAGATACTTCATCTGCAAAATGGAGATAATTATACTTTATAATTCCTAATAGTAGTAAAGGTAATAATAAATTTAAAGTGATTAACAATGAAACAAACATAACAGGACAGCATTATTATTTTTGAATTTATCTCACCATATTGTAATTTTCATTTATGCCATTTACCTACGCTCCTGGACTGATATTATCCAGGGCAGCAGTTCTTAAATTTTTTGGACTCAGGTCCTCTCTATGTTAAAGAATTACTGTGACCTCCAAAGAGCGTACGTTTATGTGGGTTACACCTATCACTACTGCATTGAAATGAAAACTGATAAGTGTTTAAAAACAACAAACACAGGCTCCCTTAGCTGCCAGTGATACCGTCGTACACAAAGCATATCCTCCAGGAAACGGTATACTAGTGAGAGAAGGAACGTGAGAAAGGCAGACAAGGTGTCTGTATTATTATGAAAATTGTTCTGAGGTCATTGGGATTTCCAGGGGTCCCTAGACCACACTTTATGAGAACAACTGCCTTAGGGTAAAGATGGGGTGCCAGGAGGTTGGCGCTCAGTAGCGTTTGATGAACGAACCATGGGAGCCTGGGGTTGTTCAGATGAGGAAACCGAGAGTTAGCCTGAAATAAACAGCGCCAGAGCTCCACTGTACTCACGGCCGCTACTGCGGCTTCCCGGCAGCCTCGGCCCCTAGCAGCTGTCCCCTCATCCTCCCTGAGGTACCCTCTTCCCTGGTCCAGTTTTTCAGGGGCCCTCTCTGGCGCTCTCCGCCAGGCTATGGGCGTCCCGGGTGCCCGGAGACAGGCCCCGCCCTGCCGCCGGTCCTCGAACTCCTGGCTGCCAGGCAACCCTAGCGCGTAGCCCGGGCGTCACTGCTCCACCCCGTCAGGGTGAACCATTCCCATCAGAGACTTTCTCAAGAGGGAAGGAGAAAAGGGAATTTGATGGAACGCCTGAAGGCTGCTCTGCTCCCGTTTTCTCTCCTTAATTTGAACGAACACTTCTTTTCTCCTTCTAGCCAACTATCTCCTGAAGGGCAACGCAGCGCCTCGCCTCTCCCGCCGGAATGTCCCCCCCACCGGTCCAGCGCCGCGAGTGGTTCGGCTGGTCAGGGAGGCCGGCGGTCGGCGCGGGTTGGCTCTGAGGCGGGGGCGCGCGCCCGACGTGCGCGTAGGGGGCGGGGCCACGCGCAGAGAGTGGGGAGGTGGGCAAGATGGCGCCTGCCGAGTGATTCTTCTCGGATCCCTCCTGCCGGCGCGGAGACACCGGGGCGGGGGTCCTGCCGCCACCACCTCCCTTCCTCCTCTCCCCCGCCCCCGGAGCCTTCCTCCTTCCTTTTCCCCCTCCACCTCGGGGGGGCGGGCCTGGTTCCCAGGACACCATGTCGGACTCTGAGGAGGAGAGCCGGGACCGGCAACTGAAAATCGTCGTGCTGGGGGACGGCGCCTCCGGGAAGGTCAGTCCTCGAGCAGGCCCACCGTCCCAGGCCTGCAGGAACCCCGGCGCTTCCCCACCTTCTCCCCGCCGCCTGGCTTCGCCTCGTTACCCCGAGCTCTCGGGCTTTTAGGCCCGGCCCGTCTGGTTGTGTGGCCTGAGGCCGGACACGAAGTGGGCGCTTGGCGAAGGCCGACGAGAGCTGTCCAGCTCCCCCTTAAAAAAAAGTCACTTCCTTACTCCCCGCCTGGATTGCGAACTCCTGCAAGACTCGGGCCAGCTTTTCAGCTTCCCGCCTCTCAGGACTGGCAGGGATTTGCCAAGGCATCTTAGCTCCTCTTACTTGTAGTCCGGGTCACACTTGCTCCTCCCCTCCCACCCCCTTTACCGTTTCTGATGCTTGCACTGCACCGTGAACTCCCAAGAGCGTGGCTCTGGAATCAGTATTCCCCGGGTGAGAGTTGGGGCTCTGCCACTTAGTCGTCGGGTCATTGGAGGGCAAATTGCTAATCAGTTTGAGCTTCATCTGTAAGATGAGTATTGAAAAGGGCCTCCGCAAAGGGAGAAATGTGAAAATACACATAAAACCTTTAGAGCACAGTGTCCACTCAGTACACGCTAGTTGCTTTTTAAATATCATACCTGTTCATCACCTCTGTTTCCCGCTCAGCACTCGGTACAAGCAGTCAGTCAACAAGTGTTTATGGAGCTCCTGTTATGGGCAGGATGCTGAGGGTAGAGCTGCTTGCGTGACAAAAGGGATCCCTGGTCGAATGAATGAGTGCGGGCGTGAGAATATCAGACAGCGTCAGTCTTATTATCTCCTAGGCAGCGGCTCCTACCCCAAGGTTGTGGAACTCCTGAAATGGAGTAAACACTGCCCGGTACTTGCTCTGGGGAGACGGTCCATAAGATCTCAGAGGGGTCTATGATCCCTCCACCAACAAATAAAGTGAAGAGCCTCTCTACCCGGATGCCTTCTTATCCATGCTTCTGTCAAAGGCGCCAACACTTTCTGGGAATATTGCTGAAGTTTATCTCCCCTGTACTCCTCCTCTTCCTTATCCCAACCACAGTCTATTGAAACCCAGGCTTTTATTTCCTGTTTAAGCCTTCACTTTTCCCTGTTGCTGGTTGCAGTTTGGACCCTGGTTTCTCTGGTGACGACTTCTCTTTGCATCCTCCCTGGCAGTTGGCACTGCCCAGATACCTGCTTCTGCCTTTGGTTCTGACATTTGAGTTTCGAGGTCCCCTGGGAAAGATGTAAAATTTCATATGCAAAATTTGGAGTATTTTGTTGTTTCTTTCTTGTCTTCTTGGATCCTTTGTTACAGATTTTTTAAGCTGAGGAAAACAATATGCTATGATTACCTTTAAACGCTGGGGGAAGAAAGGAACTTGGGGTAACTTTTCTTTATAAAGTAGATTAATTTTTGTGTACTTAGTAAACTTTTCGAATGAATGAATTGCTATAAATAAATCATCATTGTTTCCAATACCTTTATTGAATAAAAAGTTTATTAGATTTTTATAGTTTTCTCATCATTTAGATTTTCTTTTGAAGGCCGTCTAAGGTTTTGGCTCTTAAATTTAACTGTATTCAATTCATAACTGATCTTATTTCCCATTTAAAATGATAATGACAACCTATAACATAATACATTTGTAAAAAGACACAAAAATTGCTGGTTATCCTATATGCTATCATGATTCTTTTACACTGTTGTTCATTTTTCTAACAGTATTTATTGTACGTATATTACTCAGTGAAATTTGCTAATAATTTTGTCTAGTTTTTTATTTAGCCTATCATACATGTTTCCCCTTTGTTGCTAATTTAATGTGAATAATTATGGTTTTTTATCTCTGTTTAAAATTTTTTCTGGTATAGGACAGCATAATTTTTTCACTTCCATGTTTTTGAATTAGTATTATCATTCTGCTTCAAAGGATAACAGTAATATTTTTTATGGTGCTCCGACTTAATCTTCATCATCTTGACTAAATAACTTATTTTAAAACTGTAACAGCTTTTTCTAACAGGAACTTCCGGACACAAACATCTGACACCTAACCTTCTTTCATTATTCTTAAATCACGAATTTTTTTCTTCATACCCTATTCAGTTCTCAAATACTTGGCAGTCACCAACATTCCCATTCTTTTTCCTTTATTGTTCTTTTCTTTGTGAACTCAGCCTCTCTTTCATTCTTATTTGTATCCTGATTTAACTCTTGGCTCTTTTTTCCTAGCATTTGTTTTTCCTGCTCAATCTAACTCTGAGCATTTTTCAACACACTGACAGATGCAATAGAGTATTGAGATGATGACTAACAGTTTCTCCAAGAGAAATTTAGCGCCTCCCTCCAGTATCACGTGTTTCTATTTCTTTCCTTTTCTGATTCATATTTTTTCTTTTATTACATAATCTCTTAAGAGCTTTGTGAGGCAAAATATTCTTTTTTTCTGTCTTTTCAGTGTTTGTAAATGTAGCATGGTTAAAAAATGCTAGTAGAAATTTACCAAATCAAAAATGTTATTAGAAATTTTCCAAATCAAAAAATATAAAGATTCAGATAAAAATATTTCTGATATGGGAGCTAGTTGTTCACTTAACACCTGTAATTAAGAAGGGTATTTATACAGTGACTTGAGAAATTATTGAATGTGAAAGATAGCATGCAGTCTAGATAATTGAAGATAAAGTGACCCCCACTGATTCAGTTGATTCTCTGTTCAATTTTTATCTCAAGATATTGGGAGATGATATAGTAAGAACTTACTTTAATACTCTGTATGTTTCCAGTAACCTGTATTTTTGACAGTTTATACTTGATTCCAATTGAAAATCCTAGCTTTATGTTTGCCTCAAAAGTGTGAAAGCAGGGCTTTCAAAATCTAGAAGTCACTTTTTCAGGAAAAGAAACTTTCTTAGAATTTTTCTGAATATTCCTTAACATGAAAATGAACTCTGAGATTCTTTAAAGTGAAAAATTATCTCAGATGACACTATGTGAATGTTACACATGCCTTCAGTTTCTCTTTGGCCTTTAAGTATTTCAACTATCAGTCTATTAAATATTTTGAAATATCTGTAATAGTATAAGTAGTGATAGTTATTTTTTCTAGAATTCTGAACCTCTTCAAAGATGATTTTGTGGTGTAAGTTAGATAAGATCAGTAGAATAATATAGTGTAAATGAGAAACAAAAGTGTAAAAAGAAATACCTATCTTTTCAATTCTGATCTCTCAGTTTTGATATTGTTACATGTGTCAAAAATATAACAAATGTTGTTTGTTTCTAGATGTCTAGCAGAATACCCTTCATATGGTAGTGCTCAACAAATACTTGGCCAATTATCTTCGAAATTTATTACAAATGCTGGGTATTTAAACACAAAAATATTTGGAATTATGGTGTCCAAATTGCCATTTGTGTGAAAAATATGGTTCTGTGTAAAAGGAATTTTAGATGATCTTGCTAAAAGGAATTGAAGTTTGGCCAAATTTTCTTTTGCACTATTGTACTACTTATGTCATAAGGAACTGTAATAAGCTGTCTTGGAAATTTATCTTAGTTTTCATTATTTTAAGAGTTGACATGTAATTTTAACTTTTAAAATAAAAAAATGGCTATTTTCTCTTAATGTGAGGAGTCTGTCTTGAAGAGCATAAAAGCTTAGTGAAGTTGCCTTTCTCTTTTTTGAAGGAAGTTTATAAATAAAAATAGTGCATTTAAAATGTTTAAAAATTTGTTGAGTTATTGTTACTCAGTTGTTACTAGAATAATTATTCTTTTGCTTTGATAAGAAATGGTACTTTAAAAAGAAAACTCCAGAGTTTTTGACTAAAACTTTCAGTTTCTATTAAAAAAATAAATGTATATCTGTTCTGGTTATGATAGCTTGTGACTTCTTGGCATTATGGTTCTTGGATGGAAAATATTCATTTTGTCTGCTTTATATTAATCTTAAAAATACCAGTTTCTTTATTTAAAAGATACATATTGTCACAGTCTTTCTTTAGGGTCATTTTCATTTAGCATCTTTAAAAATAAAGAAAAATTAGACACGGTGCTTTTCTTGTGGGAAAAAGAAAAATTCTCTAAGCAGATTTCTCCCTTCTTAATGAATGCTTCTTATTATTAGCTTAGTGCTCAGCTACCCTCAGAATATTTAACCTCAGAAGCTGATCTAAGTTAGATTAGATCTTTAATTATGTTTTAAAATAATTCAGATCTTTATTTATTTATTTTTTAGTTTGTTTTTTTCTGTTGATAACTCTCAAGTTCTAATTTTCAGCAAGGAAAAGGATCTTGACAAGCAGAGGATTTAAAGAGATCTAACTCATTAGTTCGTTGTCCCTACCGATAGCTGCTGGCAAGTGAAATTTACCTGGTGGTGTTAAGTCTGTCCCCTCCTTGTAACTGATTAGAACTGCTTAAATTTGCTTGTTGGATTAATTGCAGTATACATGTTAAGATTGCTTAAGATTTATAGTGGTCTTATGATTACATTTCTTTAATGAATTAATTTTGACATTTTGTGCATCAATTTTTTAGACCTCCTTAGCTACGTGTTTTGCTCAAGAAACTTTTGGGAAACAGTACAAACAAACTATAGGACTGGATTTCTTTTTGAGAAGGATAACATTGCCAGGTAAGAGACTAAAAAGTCTTAATGTAGAAGATTATAAAAGATTTTAACAATAAGTGGCATAAGAAAGAAATGTGTAAAATTTTGGGGCTGCTTCTACATGAAGATGTATATAATCAGTAAATTTATCTTAGGGAGGTTAACTTTCATCACAATCTATCATGAAGGCATATTGTCCATGGGTGTGAGAAAAAGTTTATATACTCTCCCACTCCTTCCCTGTTTTTGGCTACTATACCTTTTTTGAGGATAAACAATGGTTGCTTATAAAATTCTGAAAATCTTTTAAAAAATTAAGTGCTATACATTTGTCAACAGATATTGTATTAACAAAATGTGAAAAGATTGGGAAGGATTATTTTTTAAAATATTATTTTGTTTTGCCTCTGCTTTAGTTTTTTGTTTAAAGTTGGAACAGTAGTATAATGTAGCTATGGAACTTCTGTGCTCTAATATGTGAATGCTGTTTTATGCAAGGCAGCATGAAATTGCTGGCATTTAATAGACCACTAAAATTTAGGGTCCCTAGGCACTCATAAAAATACAGTTTGAGCATTCAAGATGTTTCACTTCACCATGCAAAGAAACTATTTAGATGCCAGTTGCAGCACATTTTGTGGGAAATACGGGGAAATAATAACAAAGAAAGAGTGGTGTATGTTTTAAGCTAGTTTCTGAACAATTGGGGCTTTAAAATGCTGTCCTTTCAATTTCAATGGTTAAATTATATGTTTAAAGTATTTTATTAAAAGCAGTTTATCTTGATTGACTTTATAAACCATCCATCCCTCTCCTCTGTGAGGAAGCACATTTGGGGAAAATGGTTGCAAGTGTAATGTCAGATTCATGTACTGAAATGTGAGTGATACAGTGGGAAGGGGTTTAATACATTCCAATTATTATTGAAATATGTTAACCTCTCAGACACCCCATCTATCAGACAACTCCCCATGAAAGTTTTAGAGTAGGTAATGAAAACTCTTGGTAATGGAGGTATTCTTCTTATCTCCTTAGTAATATACTCTGTTATATTTTGTAATAGTTTGTATTTGGCTACCAATGAAAAATAGATTAGGAGATATCCCATGAGAAAAGAAAGAATTCCAATTTTTCCATTACTGGGTTATTGTTCAGCAAGAGGTTTAAGGAGAAACATATGCGTACTTTGTTTCATTTGTATTTTCTTTTAATGTATCCAAAACTGAAAATGTCATTTTAATTTTATTATTCTCACTCTTACGGATAATCTATGCTGCATTGAGAATACTTAACGGCAGTCACTAGCCAAATACATACACAGATCACATAATATAGATGCTGGAAGCTTATTTTTGCAGCAGTTTTTTTTCCACAGATGCCAGTTGTACACAGAGAATCTCAATATGGTATTTCGTTATTAGCTATTTTGATGCTTAATTTGAAAAACCACCAACTTTTTGTCTCATTACTTTTAATATTTCTCATTTTTTAGTTGAAAAGCTTAAATAAACAAGTACCTACTCAAATATTAAAAGCAAAGACTGGTTTTTAGACATTTTATACAGGCGATACGATGATTTCTGACCTGTGTCCCAGCACTACCAATTTAAAAATTTTGATTACTTTGTAAAAAATATTTGATATTCTCGAAATCTAGATTTATAGTATAATATTTTAGACTTAGTACTTAGGTTAAAAATTGACGTTAAGGCATGTATACTAATGAATGTATATTTTAATTTTCCTAATTAAGTTTTTATTTTGATGGCAAAGTTCCAGAAAAAAACTTCTATTTTTTTTTAAGGCAGTTGGTTTTATGCTACTTAACAGACTCAAACTTATGGTAGAAATTTCAATAAGAAAAAATAGTTTAATGTATTTTATTTTTATATAATTAATAGGTATATTAAGAAATGAGGTGAATACATTACAGGGTTTATAATTATCCTTTATATACTTTAATGTAAATTCATTATAAGTATCAAATGTAGGATGATTCATTTATCATTAGCTGATTAAAACATTACAGGTAGCTTTATTGAATTTATAGCATAGTCAGTGAATCTAGTATTTGTTAGTAGTCTAGTAAGTCCTCTGACCAGTTAGATTGTTAGGGGTGTAAACCTCCTGTCCATCTATTTACATTCTCTTCGTGCAAGTTTTCAAGATCATTACTTTGCAAATACTCATCCATTTTAGTATATTTCATGATCTGGTATGCTGTATAGTCTGGATGCAACCACTGTGCAGATTTTACTGCTTAAAATAGTGTATCTGTTAGTCAGAGATTCTGCTGATAGAGCTTCTTAAGAGCCTTAGTCAAAATACTTTCAGGAAGCTTGTGGGTACAGTCCAGTAAACAGCGTTCTACTGTGAAAAAGATTTCTAAGTCTTTAGTACTAGAAGTGGGCAGACTTGTGTTTTTAGTTCCATCTTGACTGTGCAGCACTTTAAGTAAGGTTAACCAAGGCACCAAGTGTACTTTTACAAGGTCACTGTTGAACCCTCTTGGTGGCTTTAATTCATACCAAAAGCAACTTATCTGTGTTTTGTCACCTCATTTATTTGATTTTTTCTCCTAGTTACGTGTCATTTCTTACAGAGGAACAGGAATTTTGCAGCATTTTGTGTTTGGGATTAGATTTCTGACAATTTCCTTAATGTTCTTTATTGGTTAGAAATTTGTATTAGATAGATTCTTGATTTAAACAAAATTATAGTATTATTTGAATATTCTTATATAGCTTTATAGG
Source organism: Nomascus leucogenys (assembly GCF_006542625.1). NCBI lineage: Eukaryota > Metazoa > Chordata > Mammalia > Primates > Hylobatidae > Nomascus > Nomascus leucogenys. The sequence continues at coordinate 71,649,298 of NC_044400.1, forward strand.
TATGTCATCTTGAAAATATACTAGGAGAATTCATATGTTTATGCCTGCAAAAACGAAAATGAATATTGATTTGAATCATATCCTCATGCGATTTTGCTCCTCAAATAAGGAATCCACATTTTATTTTTAGTTTTTTGTGTTAATAATCCTAAAATTAAAATGTGGAGTTAAAAATATATTTCTAGATATAAGAAGTAATATGAAAATATCATTTGTTGAAACTAAAGATAGTCATTTTTTGTTAGCATTCTATATTAGTGGACTATCAGTAATTCATAGCTATTTTTATTTCTGAGTCACTAGAATTTTGTGTGTTAAAAAAAACAGGCAAACACTGATAACAGGGTTTATTTAGAAAGGCATGCATTTAAAAAGTATCCTCAACACATGAATATGAACCTCTTAGATGGGAGACAGTTGGATAGATGATTTAGGGTCTTGATATGATTGTAGTCAGAATTTGAAAACATGTAATGAAGATCATGTTCCTAAAATTACCAAGTGTTCACAACACCTAATTCAGATAGGATCTGAATATCAGAACTTAAAGAAAAAAGCTTTATATTTCTTGATGTGAGGTTAAGCAATAAGGACTATGGGCTCTGGAAAAAATGGGATTAAACACCTTTTAGCACTTATTAAGTATTGCCTAAAATCTTACTCTTTAAAAGTTAGTATTGTTAAGCGCTGTCTTTTGAAGTAATCAAATAACTCCAAAGAGTTGTGCAAGTAAAATGAATAGACTACTGCCTGCTTAGGGGTTTCTGAAACTATTTTATATACTTAGTGATGGCTAGCCCTTTCTCATCTGCTTAATTTGAGACAGCATTATGGAAGAATTATTTCAGCCTTGAATCTCAAAAAATTTAGATTTTTAAGAAATTCGATTTGTACAAGTTTTTGAACAAATCTTAGTCTGTGACATTTTGGTTTTCATATTCATAGGGCTTTAAGAACATTTTGGTCATTAGTCTAAGTGTTGGAAGTGTGTGTGGGAATAATGATGGTGATAAAACACTAGCGCTCATTAATGCTAATGGCAGTTCCTCATGGAAATCCTCTGCACGGTGGCAGATGGAACAACCTATGTTTAAATAATGGAAAGATTGTAATACAAACCCACCAGAATTTAGAAAACTGTTGGTTAATCAAATGTCTTTTTCTTTTCAGTTGCATAGTTAAATGGTATGACTAACTTTCTCTGATTTTAGTATTTTATGTTGGCTTATAAATTTATATCTTTATAATCTTTTTTTGAAGTGAGATCATTTTTCAGTTTCTAATCTTTTATTTTCTTTTGATTTGCAAATCATTCAAAAAGTGCTATTGAAACTGGAGAAAACTGCATAATTTTATGAGGGGAATAGTTTAAAATGTTCAACTAAAAAGCATAGTTTGGCTTTTGTAAGCGTACTCATCAGTTGCATTGAGAAGGGAGGATAGCTTATCTCATAAATTTTTGTATCAACCAAATATTTTACAAAATGCACAAAAGGATTTTTAAAGATTGCCTTTTAGAATGCTTTTATAATGCTTGTATGGGGAAGATGATTAGTTACACTATTTTATGAAGGCTTGGAAGTATACATAGTTTGTTTAAATGGAAATACTTTGAACAGGTTTGAAAGCATCGTAATATTTAGTGATATACATGGTATGTATCCTACGTTTGTTCTGATTAGGGCTATCAAATGCGTTTCTATTTTATGGGTTAAATTTGAAAACATAATTTTTTGACTATGTTTGCCATATCCTATAGTAGCTGACAATCACATTATAAAAAGATTCATTAATTTGAGCTGAAATTATGGGTGCATTTTTGTAGTTTGCTATTATTCCATGAGTTTTAAAAGCCATAGAGTTTAGAACCTACAACAAAATTCATATGTATGATTGGATGGTTGAGTATATAAGCTTCAGTTTTTATTTTTAAAGTATATTTCTTGCTCCATGGACATGTGCTTCATTCTGTTCTCTAAGAAAAACATTTTTCTAAGGCTTAAGTTTACAAATTAAAGCTTACTTTATTTTCTTTTGTTTTGAAGGTGATTGTAAATATGGTTCCATGGAAATGGAGTAAAAAGATAAAACTAGATTCTCCACTATGATTTCTTTTGACATTGTTTTCACAATTCCAAATATCATATGAGCCTGCACATAAAGGCAAATTGGGCTCAGAGTTTCTTATTGTGACTTAGTATTCTGTGATACTGTGTCAGTTGTTGTATTGTTACTTAATTTTTTTGGTATTCTTATTTTTATATTCATTTTTTATATTCTAGGAAACTTGAATGTTACCCTTCAAATTTGGGATATAGGAGGGCAGACAATAGGAGGCAAAATGTTGGATAAATATATCTATGGAGCACAGGTATGATATGAATTCTGATTATTCCAGTATTGAAAGTATACCACTTACAAGCACACATGCAAATCTACTCCCAAATGCACACACACACATACATTCTTTCTAACTTTTTATCTCATATGTAGAGAGAATAATTTTATATTTGTGCTAGTTCTTTGGTTTCATTCTCTCCAAATTATGTTTGGAATGATTTGGGTGAGGGAACAGGAAAACTCTGAACAGCTTTCGTATGTTATTTATATTACTCGGTGTTATTGCTAGCAGTTCAATAAATGCAGTGATAAATGATATTTTGATATTTATTAGCTGGTTTGGTTATAGTGACTACTTTCAAATAAACTGAATGAAAAACACAGGGATGAAAATTTAACTTCATTTTAAGTTACAAGGACTAATAGTATATCTATATGTCTATATTTTTGTGCAATGAATATTGATAGCTTTTCAGATTTAATAGACATGTCAGTATTTTCTATCAGATAACTGAATATGACAGTGTATATGTGAAACACATACAATAATTTACTATGATAATGCTGTATTTTCAGAAGAAAATCCATGTAGAGCAAGAAAAACGAAAGTGAAAAATGAAAAATGACCTGAATAATTACATACATTTGGCAACATGAGCGTATATTCTCCATGAGCTTATATTGATATAATTTATAAGACTTTAAATAAAGTTATTATACAAATAGAAAATATACAGGGTAGTAATATACTTTAAAAGTTAATCATTTCTCTCTGAGCATAGTCAGTGAAGAATTGTCTTTTTAATATTTGGCAGATTGCTTTTGATTAAATGACAGACTTTAGAAATGCAGTAATACCATTGAAAGTAATCATCTGATGAAGTAGAGAATATGGTATATAGCCGAATATTAAGTACGTTGTGCTTACTGAGCTCTGTATGTAATACTTGATGTGCTATTTCTTTATTTTTGCTTTTTTTCTCTACTTTTAATTAGTGTGTATCTTCTACATCATCTGGAGACGTAGGGGTAATAGTAAAAATTTCTAGTTCTTTATTGGAGTTTGGTATTTTAAGTGGGACAAATATAACTTCGTTATGTGGAACCATGTTGCTCATAATAAATGATTCTATAGGGTGGAGATATAGTATATTAAGCACTCTGCTGTACAAAGTTTGGTTCATGTCAAATACCATTGCCTTGATTTTGGATAAAAAATAGATTCTGATTTATTTTGTAAAATATTCAGAGAAGGACAATATGGCTATAGAGGCTAATATGGTTCTGAATCACATATAAAGGCCCCAGAGTTTTGATTTTTTGCATTGCTGATACAGAGATTTGGCTCTTAAAGCTCGTATCTTTTGTACATTGTTCTTTGTCTCCTGCAAAATTTTTCTGTTCACATTTATAGCATTTTCATCTGTGGTTAAGTTACTTGATATTTTATGCATGTTCATTTTTCTCTTAAAAAGTACATCTCAGAATTTTGTGTATGGCTTTTTTGTTGTTTTATTTATTTATTTTTTTCTGTTTTAAACTGATTAAAGTGGATACTAAGCTAGAGACAACTTGCTGGACAGAGATTTGTGGGAAACCACAGTTCTTGTTTCGTTCATGTGGTTGATAATATGGGAAAATAACACTCTTATCTTTGTTCCATAAAATCTGTCTTCAAGGCTACATACAGGATTTTAAGAAAATGAAGATTAGATCTAACTTCTAATGAAATTTGACTCTTGGTGTCAAATAGAATAGTCTTTTATGATTTATAGGTGTAACCAGAATTAGTGGAGAACAGGAGGACTTTATGCATTTCAGGGTAAATAATAATATATAATTCAATTAATACATTTTTCTTCACTTAAAAATTAGGGGAATATTATGCCCCTGTGTTGATTTCTGTTAATTCTATCTTCAAATCATTTAAAAATTTATTATCTAATTTATTTAAATTATTTAAAATTTATTACTATTATATAAAAATTAATATTGATGTGAAATTTGTGTATTATAAAGTTAATCATTCTAAAGTGTATAATCAGCTAGGCGCAGTGACTCATGCCTGTAATCCCAGCTAAATGGGAGGCACAGGTGGGAGGATCACTTGAGCCCAGGATTTTGAGGTTGCAGTGAGATATGATCACACTACTGCACTTCAGTCCGGATGAGAAGTGACACTCCATCTCTAAAAATAAAATAAATAAAAAATAAAGTATATAATCGGTATCATTTAGTACACTCACAATATTTTGTGACCATTTCCTTAAGTCAGTTTTTGACAGTATATATTTTATGTTATTACAAAGCTGCCTCCAGTAAGCAGACATTAATGAGAACATTTGTAGAAATTTCAAGAATTTCCATCTTTTTTGAAAGTCCATAAGTTTAGTAAAATGTCTTCATTATTTTTTAAGGTACTTTATTTCTTGTGAGAAAGTGAATGTTATAGTTCTTAGAACTTGTTGTATAAGGTTTCTATCTTGAAGGTACATATTGACTTTTTTCTCTTTTGGTGGTGTGTTTTATCGTTTACACTTTATGATTGCTGTGACTCTTAATAAGCGTGTGCTGTGTTTTTATTAAACAATAATTTAGTACAGTATTTCTGAGAAATTCATGGATCTTTCTATGAAATTGTCTGACAAAACTGGGAATTCTGAGATGATGAAATGAATTGTCAAAAATAGATGATAGGGCATGGTGGCAGGCACCTGTAGTCCCAGCTACTTGAGAGACTGATATGGGAGGATCACATGAGCCCAGGAGTTTGGGGCTGGAGTGAGCTATGATCATGCCACTTTACTCCAGCCTGGGCGAAAGAGTGAGACCCAGTTTATAAAGAAGAAAAAAAAAGGATGATAATATAATAACTTTTTTCTGCTTTCCACAGATTCCAAATAAATGCTATGTTAAGTACATAAAGTACATTGACCAGTGGTCTATTTTGTTAAACTATTTTTAAATTCTATATCCAGGCTAGAGAAGCTGTGACTCATTATTTACTACTATAAATTGGAGAAAATGTTACTTTTCAAAACCAGTGCTTTTAAAAACATCCTAATAGCATTTTAATAAGCTCAATAACTTTATATAATCATATAATTATTCAAAGTAGATCTATGTTGCTTCTGGAGTTATAGATGCTTTATATTACCTATCTCATGAATACTTTGGATTTTGGTATACTACAGGACAGAAATCTTCCACAGAAATGTTGAGACAAGCTTTTTCAGGATATCAGTTTAATGTGTTATTTAGGGTTTTGTTTTAGGTTCTCTAACTTCTGTATTGTGTATAGAAAGAATTATACGTGTCTGGGTCGTTAAACTAGTCAATCTGTTTCTTTAAAGCATTTCTTAACATCTGCGTAGAAGCTTATATGTAGGCTGGGAGTTTACTTGGATCCAAATAAAACTGATTATTTTACCCTCTTCACTGCCTTTACCCCAGCAACGTTAAGTGTTAGCAATAGCCTATTGAAAGTGTTGGTGAAAACTAAATTGAATTGACACCCCAAAAAGAATTAGTGAGGTATTTTGACAATAACTAGTTCTAAGAATTGAAATATGTCCCAGTTAAATTCCCAGGTTTTAAATTAACTTAAAAATTTCTAGGAGTCTTTAGAAAGATGTTATAGGCGATTTTTCACAGTGGTTAGGAGCAAACACACAGTACACAGTGTTTAGTGCCCTGTAACCTGTGGCTAGCAGAGGCTAATAACAAACCTCAGAGAAGGACTGGATGTTTCATTTTTGTAGCTCTTTCTGTCCTGGAATCTAAGTGGTTTGCAAACACTCACCCACTGAGCATAAACTCAATGAAGTGTAGTCACTTGTGAGGTAGAACATAACTACTATTGTGTACCAGTGGCCCCACACAGATGAGCCTACTTTTTAAGTATAAACGAAAGGATTTGGTGCCTATATGACAGCTAGGGAGAGAGTGCATCTCAAAACTGGACTCTCCAAGACCTTCTGCTCTCTTTTACTGTAAGTTTTTTAGTTGGATATTTGCCAACTTATAAGTGATTATGTTTGTAGACTTTCTTTGTGTTAGTGTTTCTTACAGGTTATACTTATAAAGCAAGATATATGTTGTTATGGCTATTATATAATCTGTATGATTTAATTCATTTCTATGTATAACTAAATAACTAAAGCAGATTATTTGTCTTGCATATCAGAGAGAAAACAAATAACCTGCATTTTGGGAATGGGAGAACCTTTCATTTTTTGAGAAGGTTAAATATTGTGTGTACTGTGTTTAGCACATGTTACACTGAAGAACTATATCTATGCAATGCTTTACAAGACTGTTACTTGGTAGGCACCAGTGTTTGTTCTTTAAGAACTTCTGTCAAGGCCAGGCCAGTGGGTCATTCCTGTAATCCCAGTGCTTTAGAGGGCCAAGGCAGGAGAATTGCTTGAAGTCAGGAGCATGAGACCAGCCTAAGCAACATAGTGAGACCCTTTCTCTACAAAAAATTTAAAAAATTAGCTGGGCACTGTGGTACACGCCTGTAGTCCTAGCTACTAGAGAGGCTGAGATGGGAGGATTATTTGAGCCCAGGAGTTTGAGGCTGCAGTGAGCCATGACTGCATTCCAGCCTGGGGAACAGAGCGAGACCCCATTTCTTAAAAAAAAAAAAATTGCTGTCGATTATTAGCTTGAAAATGGTATCCATTTCATTTAGTCACTCATTGTGCTTATTAGATATGGTAGTAAGTGAAACAGATGAAAACAAAGTACTGTATAAACTAACATATTTACTAAAAATCTTGAGGTTTACAAAATACTATGGAAGGTAGTATTTTCTTGGAATTGAAGTTGGAGGAAGGCAGTTAAGGCATAAAATGAAGGAAACTATTGTTGAAGAGGGATTTATTAAACTTGAAATCTGATTTCCAAAGGTCATGTAAAAGATTTGGGAAGAAGAACAGCAGCTGGAAGGTAAATTGGGAAGTGGAAGGAAAGGATGGTATGGGGATGAAGACATGAAGACATAGGAGAGAGATAAATGTCAGATATGTGGTTGGTAACAAAAGTTATCTGGAACATGAGACATGGCGATGGATTTAGATGACCATAGGATTGCTAAGAAAATTAGATCCAGGAGTTCCCAAGTAGATTGTAAGATGTATTCCATATTTGAGGAAGTTGTACTTTCTTGTGGCTTGGAAGATTCCAGTAGTTTTCTGGAAGGGGTCAGAAGAGTTCTGGATTGATTGATGTGGTCAGAGACTTAGGGATTTGAGAGTGCTTGTATTGTGGCTCCTGAAGAGGTGAGTACTTAGAGGTCTGGCTTTGAGGCTGGTGAGTAGAGGCCCTGAGAGTCAATAGTTTTGGTAATGTGTGTCTTAAGGATTTGGTCCATTTTATTCATATTGTCAAATTTGTGGTCACAAAGTTGTTTATATTATCTTTTTAATGTCTATGGGATCGGTAGTGAAGACCCATATTAATTAATGTTGTTAATGTGTGTCTTCTCTCTCCCTCGCTTTGTTTTTGGTTAGCCTGACTAGAGGTTTGTCAATTTTATTGATCTTTTTTTAAAAAAAAAAAAAAAAAAACAGGTTTTGGCTTTGTTGATTTTCTCTGTTGTTTTCTTCTTTAATTTCAGTAATTTCTTCCCTAATTTTTAATTACTTTCTTCTGCTCGCTTTAGACTGAAATTACTCTTCTTCCTCTAGTTTCCTACAGTGGAAGCTTAGATTATTGATTTTTTTGCTTTTCTAATATATGCATTCAATGCGAAACACTTTCCCTAAGGACTGCTTTTGCTATATTCCACAAGTTTTGGTTGGTTGCATATGTTTTTTTTTGGTTCAAACTATTTTAAAATTATTTTTGAGACTTCTTTGATGCTTGTGTTATTAAGAATATGTTGTTTAATCTTCACATACTTTGAGTTTTTAAAGCTATTTTACTGTTACTGATTTCTGGTTATAGTTTGAGAATGTGGTTTGTGTGATTTCTGTTTTTTACAAACATATTAAGGTATATTTTATGGCCCAGAATGTAGTTTATCTTGGTGAATGTACCATGAGAGCTAGGGAATAGTGCATATTCTAATGAATACAGTAGTCTATAAATGTCAATTAGATGAAGTTGATTGTTAGTGTTGTTCAGATCAACTGTACCCTTACTGATTTTCTGTTTGCTTAATGAAAAAAAGTCTTCAGCTCTAGGGGGATCTGCAGATTTGGAACTCCTTGCAGTTCTGTCAGTTTTGGCCTCATATGTTTTGATGCCCTGTTATTAGGTGCATATATAGAGAGGATTGTTATGTCTTCTTGGAAGACTGACTTACTATGCCAGTCTTTAAACTTGATAATTTTCCTTATTCTGAAGTCTGCTTTGTCTCAAATTATATAGCTACTCCAACTTTCTTTTCATTAATGTTTTCATGGTATTTTTCTATCTCTTTGCTATTAACCTGTTTGTGTCTTTATATGTAAGGTCAATTTTCTGTAGGCAATATATAGTCAAGTCTTGTTTTCTCATCTCCTTTGACAATGTCTTTTAATTTGTGTATTAAATTCACATACAAAGTGGTTATTGATGTAGCTAGGTTAACATCTGTCATGTTCATTTTCTATTCTTTGCACATGTTCTTTGTTTCTTATCCTCTCTTTTTCTGCTTTCTCTGGTTTTGAGTATTTTCTCTCCTGTTTTAGCGTATCAATCATACTTCAGAATTTTTTTAGTGATTGTTCTAGAGTTTGCAATATACATTTTTAACTAAGTTTAGTGTTAAATGACACTGTATTGCTTCATGTGTAGTGCAAGTCCCTCAGAATATTCTCAGTTCATCCTTTTTGTCCCTTATGGCATGGCTGTCATTCATCTCACTTATCTATATGCTATAATCTTCCAGTACATTATTATTACTTTAAACAGTTGTATTTTATATCAATTAACAATAAGAAAAATAACTGACATTATGTTATCTTCATTTTTTCCTTTTCTGATACTCTTTTTTTTACATTCTGTATGATTTTATTTAAAAAATGTTAAATTTTATTGTAAACTGGCAGTTTATAATTGGTTATATTTATGGAGTACAGAGTGATGTTATGATTTATGAATACAATGTGAAATAATTAATTCAAGCCAATTAGCATATTCATTATCCCAAGTACTTATAACTTTTTTATGTTGAGAACATTTGAAATTTACTCTTTTAGCAACTTTGAAATGTATGACATGTAATTATTAACTGTTTTAACCACACTGTGCAATATTTCTCAAAAAAACCTTTATATCTCCTGAGATTTTGTACCCTTTGACTATTTCCCCATTTCCCCCAACCCCTAGCCTCTGCAACCACCAGTCTACTCCCTACTTCTCTGAGTTTGATTACTTCAGATTTCACATAAGTGAGAACATGCAACATTTGTCTTTTTGTACCTGGCTCATTTCACTTAGCTTAATGTTTTCCAATTCCATCCATGCTGTTGCAAATGAGAGACTTTTCCTTTTTTTAGGCTTATGGTATTCCATTATGCATATATACATCATTTTCTTTATCCATTCATCTGTTGATGGACACTTAGGTTGATTACATAGCTTGGCTATTGTGACAGTGCTGCAACAAACATGGGAGTGCAAAAACCTCTTTGACAAACTGATTTCAAATCTTTGGATAAATACACAGAAGTAGGATTGCTGGATCATATTCTTAGTTTTTTTGAGGAACCTCCATAGAGTTTCCCATAATGGCTATTCTTATTTACATTTTCACTGAGAGTGTACAGAGGCCCTTTTCTCTATATCCTCACTGATACTTGTTATCTTCCATCTTTTTCATAATAGCCGTTCTGACACGTATAAGAGGATAATTTATTTTGCTTTTAATTTGCATTTCTCTGATGATGTTCAGCATTTAAAAAAATAGATCTGTTAGCCATTTGTCTTCTGAGTAATGTCTTTATGGGTCTCTTGCCAATTTTTAAATTTAGTTTTTTGTTTTGCTATGGAGTTGTTTGAGTTCCTCATATATTTTGGATGTTAACCCCTTACTGGATGTATGACTTGAAAATATTTTAATTTGTAGGCTGTCTCTGCACACTGTTAATTTTTTCCTCCTTTGCTGCACAGAAGCTTTTTAGTTTTCCCCTTTGTCTGTTGCTTTTGTTGTCTGTGGTTTTGGAGTCAAATTCAAAAAATTATTGCCCAGACCAATATTTTGTAGTTTTCCTCCCTAAATTTTCTTGCAGTAATTTTGTAGTTTCTGTTCTTACTTTGAAATCTTTAAACAATTTCGAGTTGATTTTTGTTTATGTTGTGAGATAAGGGTCCAATTTTGTTCTGCATGTGGATATCTAGTTTTCCCAAAACCATTTATTGAAGAGGCTATCCTTTTTCCATTGTGTATTTCTGGCTCTGTTGTTGAAAAATCAATTGACTGTACATGTATGGCTCATTTCTGGACTCTAATTATGTTCCGTTGGTTAATGTGTCTATTTTTTGCCGGTTCCATGCTGTTATAATTACTATAGCTTTGTAGTATAGTTTCAAATCAAGTAGTATGATGCCTGCAGCTTTTGTGTGTGTGTGTGTGTGTGTGTGTGTGTGTGTCTGTGTGTGTGTTCATGATTGCCTTGGTTATTTGAGCTTTTTCATGGTACTCATTTTTTTCCTATGTAGAGTTTAGTTTCTGACCCATATCATTTTCCTTCTGCCTGAAGAACCTCTTTTAATGTTTCCTTCAGAGCAGGTTTGCTGACAATGAATCCTCTCAGTTGTTTTTCTGAGAAGATCTTTATTTCTCCTTTACTTATGATAATTTTTATGGGTATAGAATTCTAGGTAGTTTTTTTTTTTAATTTTCTGTCAGTATTTTAAAATTTCACTTCGTTCTCTTCTTATTTGCATGGTTTCTGATGAGGTATTCTCTGTAATTTTTATGCTTTTTCATTTATAGATAAGATATTTTCCCTATTCTTCTAGCTTCTTTCAAGATTTCTCTTTTTTTTCTTTTGAGCATTTTGAATATATGCCTAGGTATAGAGTTTTTGGTATTTATCCAAATTGGTATTCTCCGAGATTCTTAAATATGTGGTCTGGTGTCTAATTAATTTTGGCAGTTTCTTGGTGACTGTTACTTCAAATACTTCCTAAACTTGATTCTCTCTTCTTCTGATATTTCAGCTATGCGTATGATGCACCACTGGGACTGTCCCACTGTTCTTTAATGTTCTGTTTTATTCATTGTTTTTTTCTTTTTGCATTTCAGTTGTAGAAGTTTCTATTATCCTGTCTTTAAGCTCACTGATTTTTTTTCCTATGCCGTTTCCAGCAATGTACCCAACAATGGCATTCTTTATTTCTGTTATGGTGTTTTTGATATCTAGCATTTTATTTTTATTATCCCTTGTTTTATTATCCCTATCTGTTCTTGCATGTTGTTTTCTTTTGCCTTTAGAACCCTCAACATATTAGTCATAGTTACTTAAAATTGTCTGTCTAGTAATTACAAAATCTGTTTCATATCTGAGTCTTGTTCTGATGCTTGCTTTCTCTCTTCAAATTACCTTTTGAAATTCCTTGTAATTTTGTATTGAAAGCTGGACTTGATATACTGAGTGATAAGATTCAGGTAAATAGACTTTTAGTGTGAGGCTTTACATTGTGCTGCATTTAGTGTTTACTTTAGCTGTGGGTGCCAGAGGCATTGATTCCTCTAGCATCCTTGTTTTTGCCTCCCAGTCTTTTTTGGTGTCTCCAAGAACTCTTTAGGTGAAATCTGTCTTGCAGCTCTTTCAGATGTTGATGCCCTGGTGGTGTTGTGGTAAAGTATGGGGGAGGAGAAGCATACTATATTCTTATGATAAAGTTTTAGTCTTTAGTGGACTTGTATTTCGGGACTGTGACCTTCACTAGTGTTTCTTTGCGCCTCCCAATTAGATGAGACAGACCGGCTACAGGGGGCTGGAGTTGGGAACTTCCCTTTCCAGATGGAATACAATGTTCTGATTAAGCCATTTATTCTGCAGAGTATGCCTTTTTTATGGATAATGCTCTGGGCATATTTCACAATGGTTACTTTTTTCCTCTCTTCATGCCAGAGCCTTGAGAGGATCTTTCTTGGCTCTTTACTGATAATCTGGTGGGATATCTGGAATCTGCTGGTATATCCATGCAAGTGTGGAGGCCCCTAGGAGTTCCTCACTCTTAAGCTAAACCTCAGTCAGCCTCCAGCAGTTCGTCAAAATTATCATTACTGTTTCTAGTGGCTGCTACTCCAGATAGGCAGATCTTGGCTGTAACTTTTTGGATTTGTTTGTCTCTCCAGATTTCAGGGTGGTGATTTGCCTTGCAATATCAGTTTTCTGATGAGTCCAAGAAAAGTCACGATTTTTTAGTTTGTTCTGCCTTTTTCTTATTGTAAGGTCAGGAGTGATGACTTTCATGTTTTTTTTTTTACATGTCAGAGCTGAAAGTGAAGTCCTATAATTCCTTTTATATTTTAATATTTTTAGTTTTCTCACTTTTTCATCTCAGATTTTCACCACAGTGGTACTAATTATGATGGCAAGAACAAGGAAAAATAATAGTTTTTACATTATAAATGGTACTGAGAATATGAACAGAGAGATGTTTGTGTTGCTAGATAGCTAGGTGAGTGAACAGGAGTCTATCCTTCTATATTTTTTGTGAATCCTGGAAGATTTCTAGGAATCACCAACTGAAAAATGTTGGGACACATTTGTCTAGACCAGAGATTGGCAGATTTTTCCTGAAAAGAGCTAGATAGTAAATACTTTTGCTTTGCAGGCCATGTTATCTCTGTTGTAGCCACTCAGCTCTGCAGTTGTAGCACAAAAGCAGCCATTGATAATACTTAAACAAATGATTGTGACTATATTTCAGTAAAAGTTTATCTACAGATACACAATGTGGGCCAGATTTGACCCATGGGCCATAGTTTACCAATTTGTGGTCTAGAACAACAGTTTTTAATGTTTGTTCCATATCTCTCATCCTGTACTGATTATCAGTAGATGGTGGCCATGTTTTATTTGCATATATTTTACCATATTCAGGTGTTGTCCCATGTTGGGATAAAGGTTTTCATATATTAATCAGAAGGGTTCAAAAAGTCTTAAGAGGCATAGGTCTAGGCTTTATTTGTGAGTTTAAAACCTACCTCAAAGTTGCCATGAAAATGTGATTCTTGTTCACTTAGTATGATAACAAAAAAAATCTACAATTGCATGTGGTATGTTAATTTTAAAACAAGTACTTTTATTATTTGACTTTATAATGTAGGCATATCAGGTATTTTAAAAGTGAGGTAACAAATGTCGCCCAAGATCAATAGATGGGGCCAGGACTGGAATCCAACAGCAACCTGAGTTCCAGCGTAGAGCTTTTTTCAACAAATAATATATCACCCATGGCAGTTGGAGGTGGGGCCAATAGATTGAAGATTAATCTTCTTCAGATATCAGTTTTGGGGCTGTATTCTTAATAAGAAAGTGAGATACTCTTTGTTTTAGATAATTCTGTGTTGGGCATTATTTCAAAGAGTCTTGGAAGACAGACAGAAATAGATGTTCAAGTGACCAAAATGAACCAGACGAGTGATTTTGCATATTATAGAATATTTAAAGTGAAAGGGATCTTAGAGACCATCTAACTCAAATATCGAATTTTAGAGATAAGAAACCTGAGACCTGGAGAAGCTAGGTAACTTGGGGGCCAATATGGTTTAATAAAAGAGAATAATAATCCTAGAAGGTAATAACAGAAATGTATGCTAGGGCTGGCTTGCTCTAGCTTCAGAGAGTTAATTGTTAAATTTTTAGCAGTTTTTGTGAGCCAGTTAGTAAAAACTTTTACAATGAAAAATTACGTATAAAGTCACACATTGTATTAAAACAAAAGTATTAGATGCCTAATCTCTATCACTAATTATTTTACTATGTATTTCTGTTATCTGTGTTCTCAAGGTTGTTTACATCTGCTATATCTATATGGTGGAAATGTTTTATAATGGTGACCTCCCCAACTCTGTCCAGTGGTATCACATTGATAGCTTAAAAATGACCGCAGGCTAGCATTTACACCATGAAAATTGGCAAAGATTATGGCAAACTGTCACCCCTGCTGGGCCCTGAACTCCAAGCCAATTGATTAATATTTACCAGTGTCTCACTAGTTATGACTACTGTGTTCTATACTTGTTTATGTGTTTAGTTTTGCTGCAAGACTATGAGTTCCTTATGGTTTGGAACTTACATCTGTAGAATCCAGCACAATGCTTGGAGTTTAGTTGACAGACAAATGTTTTTAATTATTTAGTCTTTGGTTCAAATCCTGGCTCCATCACTTACCTATCAGTATGACCTTGGTTATTTTAACCTCTGTTTATTGTTTAAAATGGGAATAATAATACCAGCCTTTTATGATTGGTGTGAGGATTAATGAGAAGACCTTGAGGTGTGTCTGGTATACAGTAGGTGCACAAAAGTAGTTGATTACTACTGTTATAACCTAAGAAGTCGACATAAATGCCATTAGGGTCCAGGCTTATACTGTATGTAGAGCTTTGTATTAAGTGTTTGACCACAAACTGGATGAGAATCAAGAATGTGGTACTGTTATTTCTGTGTGCATATATACTTCTCCTTCCCACACAAAATAATGAGATAAATTAAAAGGAATATGATATATAAGAGGCAGGAAGCAATCCTTCTGTTGTGTTTGGCATTGCTCAGACTCTTATTACAGTATTATGTCCAGTTTTACATTGCTCATTTTAAAGAGGATGTCAAAAAACTATATGTAGTGTGTCCTGGGAAGAATCAGCAACTATGATTAAAGGGATAGAAAAATAGGCCCTTTGAGGTAAGTTTAAGGAACTGAGTTTGTTTACTCTGGAAAGGAGATGGTAAAGGAGTTACTTAACTCTCTTCAAGTACATGAAGGGTTAGTTTAAGAAAGATACTCTCGAGTTCTCCAAATGCACAGTGGACTAAAAGAGGAAATCGACATTTCATTTAAAGAAAATTGTGTTAAATACTTAGATTGTCTATCAAGGGATATCATGGAATCTCCATTTTTGAAAATATTTAAAAAGAGTAGCAGCAGATGATTATTTATTGAAAGGTTTAAATGTTTGACCTCATGAAAGTGAGAGGTAGGATTGTAGATGTAGCCTTTTCTACTTCTTTGATATGATGTTCTTACATTTACTGTAACTTACCAAGCATATTCCAGATATCTTATTGGAAGACCACTTACAATTTTGATAAGATTATGTTTTAGCTTGCATTGCATCTTAGTTGCTGAATTTATCTTGAATGAAAGTATTCAGTATTATCAATCTGCTAGTAAGCAATTTAAATGGAAGTTTGTATATAAAACACTACACATTTGTATTTTTATACCCATTTTGACATATCTGAAGCATTACTCAAGTATTCATTAAGATTTTTTCACCAAATAGTACATTACAGATATTTTGTAACTCTTTTGTGACAGGGAGTCCTCTTGGTATATGATATTACAAATTATCAAAGCTTTGAGAATTTAGAAGATTGGTTTACTGTGGTGAAGAAAGTGAGCGAGGAGTCAGAAACTCAGCCACTAGTTGCCTTGGTAGGCAATAAAAGTAAGTTATTACTGCTTATTTATGTATGGTACAGTTTTACTTGTTGTTGACAGAATGTTTGTGTCCCCCCACCACCCCCAATTTATATGTCGAAGACCTAATCCCCAGAATGATGGTGTCTGGAGGTGGGGTTTTAGGAGGTAATTAGGTCATGAGAGTGGAGCCCTTAAGAATGACATCTGGCAGGGTGCAGTGGCTAATGCTTGTAGTCTCAGCACTTTGGGAGGCCAAGGCAGGGGGATTGCTTGAGGCCAGGAGTTTGAGACAAACCTGGCCAACATAGTGAGACCCTTGTCTCTATTTAATTAAAAAAGAGAATGGGATTAATGCCTTCATAAGAGACATGAGAGAGAGAATTCTCTGGGCCATGTGAGGATAGGCAAGAAGGTGGCTGTCTGCGAACCAGAATGCCCTCACTGGATGCTGAATCCGTCAGTACCTTGTTCTTGAACTTTAGTTACCAGAAGTTTGAGAAATAATCTTTGTGGTTTAGGCCATAGTCTATGCCATTTGTTATGGCAGCCCAAACAGAGGACTTACTGAGACATTTGCCTATCCTGTAGTTTTAATTCCTACAAAGAAAGATTTGATATTTGGAAACAGCTTTTCTGGAGTGAGCAAATTATTTGAGTAGAAAATTCCTAAGGGTGTGTACAATCTTTTCAATAACTGTTTTGATGCATGGTCTATCATAACTGCTCCGCTGCTTTGGTCAATTCCTGTGAAGGTAAGTTTAGTTCTGACAGTGTGTGTTTTGGCTTCCTGTGGTCTAAGAAAGCAGCATGGATTATTAAGGACAGCAACACAGCTGCAGATTTTATGATATTACATTGCAGTTTCAGCTCTATCCCAGAGGTTTTGAGTGATGCATTTCATTAAATGATCCCCTATTTTAGGGAAGAAAGAAGTGTCTACATTGGAATTTTATATGTGTTGTTTCTTGCTCCTATCTCTTATAAATTTCCTCTTCTAAATTTTTGGGTTTTTTCTGAAATATAATTTTTTTTGAGAAAGCATGTACTAGGGAGAAGAGTGGTTCTTGTAAAAATTATGGGTTTGTTAGTAATTTTGAGACCTGTCTCAAATGATAGATAGCAGAGAAAAGTTATAAAACTGAACTCAGTATATGACTGTTTTTTGGTTCCTAGTTCTGCAATGCAGTTACTTAGAAAAAGAGACATTAATAAAGGTTTTCAAATATAGTCATGTGTTGTTTAACAACACGATATGTTCTAAGAAATGTATTGTTAGGCAGTTTCATTGTGTGAACATTATAGAGTATATAGAGTATATAGTTCTCTAGAGGGGCAGAACTAATAGGAGAGATGTATATATGAAAGGGAGTTTATTAAGGAGAATTGACTCACATGATCACATGGTAAAGTCCCATGATAGGCCATCTGCATGTTGAAGTGCAAAGAAACCAGTAGTGGATCAGTCCGAGTCCCAAAACCTCAAAAGTAGGGAAGCCAACAGTGCAGCCTTCAGTCTGTGGCTGAAGACCTGAGAGCCCCTGGCAAACAACCAGTGTAAGTCCAACAGTCCAAAAGCCATAGAACTTGGAGTTTCATGTTCAAGGGCAGGAAGCATCCAGCACAGGAGAAAGATGGAGGCCGGAAGACTCAGCAAATCTGCTTTATTCTAGCCATGCTGGCAGTTGATTAGAAAGTGCCCACCCAGATTGAGGGTGGGTCTGCCTCTCCCAGTCCACTGACTCGAATGTTAATCTCCTTTGGCAACACCCTCACTGACACACCCATGAACAATACTTTGCATCCTTCACACCAATCAAGTTGACACTTAATATTTACCATCACATGGAGTGTATTTACACAAACCTATATGGTATGGCCAACTACACACCTAAGCTATATGGCACAGCCTATTGCTCCTAGGCTACAAACTTGTATAGCATATTACCATACTGTAGGCAGTTATAACACAATGGTGAGTATTTATGTGTCTAAGCATAGAAAAGGTACAGTAAAAATATGGTATAAAAGCTCCATTATAATCTTATGGGACCACCGTCATATAGGTGGCCCATCGTTGATAGAAACATTGTTATGCAACATATGAATGTATGTGAAATATTATATGATTCGTTGTTTTCTAACTTATTTGAGGTCAGAAAAAGAGAAAATGACTTCAGATTTTACCATGGAGGATTTAGGTCGGGTATTATTTCCTGACTACAAGAGTTGTTAAATCAATACCTACATACATTACCAAGAGAATTATCTTTTCCAAAGGTCTTTAAAAATGTAGTACATTTTTTTTTCTCTGTAATTGTTTAGGAAGCAGTGCTTCCTGAAAGACCAAACCAAGATTTCTGCATTATGTGGCTTTGCACACTAGATGAGCATTAGTAAGTTCAAGCTTAATTTAAAACCATGACACAGGTGTGAATGTCATTTCTCTAAGGAGTAAAAAATACAGGCATTATCATACGCTCTGGAAAATGGTATTACATATCATAAAATGTTACGGCTTGGGTAGAAATTGTAGTTTGCTTTTTTAAAAGCTTTAGTTAAATTTTGCTCATCTGTTTAGCAAACTATTCTTTTTAATTGAGCGAATCAGATGCTTTTCAGTTCGTTGAAAATCCCCCTTTGACAAATCATGTTTTCATGAGCTTAGGTTCTGTTTCTGGGTTCAGCTTCTCATTTTAGTTGTCATACAAAGCATTGGCTTATATTATGGTTAAGTATGTGCTTTACTGGAGGTTTCGCATTACCTTATGAGAAATTATAGAGTGTGGGAGGGGGTTATGATTTGTTTTAATTTTTTTCAGGATATAATCTAACTACCACTTGGGATAATGTGTAGTGGTGCATAATTATATACATTATGTTATGTGTATGCTATCCTGTGAGGCATCCACCATTGGTCACTGTCAAAGACAGGCTGTTAGAGTAGATGGGCTATTGGACTGGACTGGTGGTGGCATGCCCAGGTTTTAAAAACAAATATTTGTACAAGTTATTTGAATTTATGCAAGAAATTAATACAGTGTTATGTTGGAGATTTAATAGCATAAAAGACAAGAGGTTTTTTTTTTTTTTTTTTACTTTTGGCATAGCTATAACCCCTTTGTATGTATTTATAATACATTCTTTCAGTATGAGATTATATATTAGTGTATGCAGTCACACAGAATGTTACATATGTAAGATAAAGAGATTATACATAAATATTTTCCTGAATATTATTTACTACATAATCTGTCACTGGCCCAATTTCATGTGATCATGTAATGAAAGATCCTTCTGCAGTTAAGCCTATTAGGGCTTTAACCCTGAGTCTCCTGAATATATTTTAATTTCTATTTCCAAATTAATGTTATATTGGTATGGTATAGTAGTATGTACTTATTTTCTTTTGGGGGGGATATAATTATATTAAAAAGCAATAAAATTAACAAAGATTTTTCACACTGGTTAAAGGCAAAGCAAGAGATGTGATGGAAAGACATGTGAAGCTGGATTATTATACTCATTACATAAACATAGTGATCTTCTTCCTAAATGTGGTTTTAAAATTTATCATTGTATCCCTTTCTTTACAACTTAGATAGAATGCATATGTTGAAAAGAAATGTGTAGGCTGTGGAAATACTGGTAGCAGTAGCCAGCTTTTAGTTAAAGTTAGTAGAAGGAGGGAGAGAAAAAGAGAGAGTGAATACACATTTCCATACAAGTTACAAGATTATTTGCTTTTTATTAAGATATATTAAACCTTCAGAAATTTGGGCTGAGGATAGAGGATATTCTGATTATGCACTTATTTTTATTAAAAGTTAAATTTTATGGTTAACTATCCAGAGTAACTAGAGTAGGTTAATGAAATGGCAAATAGAGGAAGAGATTTCTTTTAATGAAAGGAAAGAATGATTGGCAACTAGTACATTAACTATTTCAATATATAATTCTTAAAAATGTACAGTTATTAAAATGAATTATTCTGTGTTCTATTTTTAAAGGCTATAGGTGCTAATTAGTGTTATTTTGTTTTACTATTTAAGTATTAAATGAAATACTGAGGTCATAGAGCTTTGGATTTAGACAGACTTTGCTTACAAGCCCAATTTCTTCATTCAAGAGCAGTGTGACATCATACAAGTTACTTTACGTTTTTATGCCTCAGTTGCCTGCATCTGGAAACCAGGGTAATAGTTTATGTTGGATAAAGCTCATTCAAAGATTAAGTGAGATATTGTGTGAAAAGCACTGTGCTTGTGGTCTTTTGCATAGCAAGTGCCCAGTAACTATGAATCAGTTTACTAATCATAATGGCCTTTTAAAAGTACTGAGCATAGATAGCTTCAACTTGATTTATCACAAATTGCAAATTAGTAGAGCTAAAATTCATGTTCTGTGAAACTTTCCTGGAGAAAATGTTTATTAGAGAATTTCCTTATTACCATCTTATTTCTGTTCTCCCCTACCCCACCCCACCAGAGATCGATAGTTCTTATATTATGTGTTGGGTAGGGCCGTTCTTTCATTGAACATTTTTGAGAGTCTGCTATGTGTATTAAGCTAGCCATTGTTAATTTGCTGAAAGGTTGAGACAAAGAGAGTCTTTAAAGAGTGATGGGAACCTGCCAACCTAGATCTTAATCTTATTCTCTGTCATCTTCAAATTAAAAAAAAAATTCTTTGTTTTGCTGTGTCTGGTTGTTGAGATTAATAAATACACTTATGGACTTTAGCAAGATGGCTTTAGCAAGATGAGTGAATAGAGACACCTGGCACTTGGCGATTGGAAGCCCAGAGGGGCAGTGTGGAGACACCCAGCCTCTGCAGCTCCATCTCCCCTGTCCAGATCAGATTGGTCCAGAGACAGGAGAGACTTCCCCTTGTGGGGAAAAGGTAAGCAGAAGATTCCTACTAGTCCCCATTGCCAGCACAAACATCTACATTCCTTACTGCAGGAGAATCCCACAGTTCTTGCAAGCCCTGACTCTAGTTTGGAGGGCTCCTAGGAATTCACACAGCTGCCTTGCTCTGGATTACTAGCACAAGGTGTGCATTCCTCACTCCCCACCCACTGCTTGTGAGCCAAGCTGCTGCAGCATGGTGCCATCTTGAGACGAGAGCCACCTCTGGAGTGTGCACTCTTCTGGGGGTCAGTAGCCTTTGGACCTCTCCAGCACTGGGACTCCATCTGCATTCCACCAAGCCCAAATGTATGGCTGAACACCACAGCCTCAGCTGCTCAGAGCCTGGGCCCATGATCGGCTGTGACTCTGGTCCTGCACAGCAGGGAAACCAATCCCCACTGCCCACACTCAATTAAGAGGAAAAGTCTGGCAGTCCTCCCCAGGGCAAACCTGCCCTTGAGCCAGCCAAACTGCTGTGTACCTTCCCCTGAGCAGGAGAGATCCTTGAACCACTGAGTGGCTTACATACCCTCAGGCTGGTAGAGTGGCTATGTGTCTGTGCCCAGGTCCCGAGAAACAGCCCATTGAGTGACTTCTGGCAGACACAGCCCCAGGCTGACTGAGCATCTGTGTGTCTGCATCACCTGCCTGAGAAACAGCTCCATAGGCTGCCCCTGGCAAATACATCCCCAGGCTGACCTAGCAGCTGTGCATCCTTGTCTTAGGTCAGAGAAACAGCCCCATGGGCTGCCCCTACCAAATACTGTCCTAGGCTAGCCATCGATATTCTGGGTCTGAGAAACAACCGTGTGGACCACCTCTGGCAGAAATGCCCCAGGCCAGCTGAGCAGCTGTGTGCACCTGTCGCAGGCCTGAGAAATAGCCCTGTGGGCTACCTCCAGCAGACACACACCCAGGCCAGCTGAGAAGCTGTATAGCCATGTACTGGACCTTAGAAACAGCCCTTGGCAGGCACTCCCCTAGGCTGGACTAGCAGCTGTGCACCTATGCCCCCAGCCAGAATAACAGACTGCAAACCAGACCCTAAGTTGGCCAACTTACCATGTGCATGCATGCACCCTGACCTGAGAAACAGCCCAGCAAGCCCACCCATGGCAAAGTTGCACCATCACTGCCACATGCTCTCTCAGCCTTGGCCACCGAGCTACTCATGAATGTCATGAATGTGGATTACAACTGAAGAAACTGTGTAGAGAAACACTACTGTGTCCAACTAGAAACAAACCCAATGCACCTTCACTGAACTGACACCCAGGGCCCATCTATATGGGTAAGTCTCTTCTTATCCTACTCCATAAAATTAGAAGAGGTGACTCTTCTATCAGGTGCATAGAAATCAACATAGGGACACATCAAACATGAAAAAGCAAGGAAACGACACCTTTAAAGGAATATAATAATACTTTAGTAATAGACTTTAATCGTAAGAAAATATACAAAATGCCAGAGGTGGAATTCAGAATAATAATCTTAAGGAAAGTCAGTGAGATACAAGAAAATATAGGTAGAAAATTCAACAAAATCAGGAAAATAATTCATGACATGAATGAGGAATTCAACAGAGAGATGGATATAACCAATAACCAATCAGAAATCTTAGAGCTGAAGAATTTAATTAATGAAATAAAAAATACTATCAGGAGCTGCAACAACAGATTTAGACCAAGCAGAAAAAGAATTCTGCAACTTGAAGACAAGCCTTTTGAAATAGCACAGACAAAAATAAATAACTAAAAAAAGAAAAAAAAATGAAAACCTATAGGATTATTGGGGCAAAAAATATAGGATTATTAAGTGGACAAATAATTATATTATGGAAGTTCCAGAAGGAAAAGAGAAGGGAAAAGTTGTAGGAAACTTATTTATTGAAATAATAGCCAAAAACTTCTTAATCTTGAAAGACAGATGAACATTCACATCCAGGAAGCTCAAAGAACCTGAAGTAGATTTAACCCAAAGAGGTCCTCTTCAAGGCACATTATAGCCAAATTGTCAAAAGTCAAAGAGAATTCTAAAAACAGCAAAGAATAGTGTCAAGTCATATATAAGGGACTTGCTAGTGGACTAACTGTGGATTTTTCAGCAGAAACCTTGCAGGCCAGGATAGAATGGAATTGCCTATTGAAAGTTCTGAAAGAAAAAAAAAAACCTGTCAGCCAAGAATATTAGAATATTAAACCCAGCAAAGCTCTCCTTTTTAGACAAGCAAGAACTGAGAGAATTCATTGTCACTGGACTGGCCTTTCAAAAAATGTTCAAGGTACTCTTACATCTGGAAGTTCAAAGACAGTAACCACCATCATGAGAACATGTGAAACTATAAAACTTGCTTTTAGAGGCAATACACAAAGGAAAAAGAGAAAGAAATCTTATCACAACAGAAAACCATTCAACTATAAGAATAAGCAATAAGGATGTAAGGACCAAAGGGTATACAGAACAACCAGAAAGCAGTCAATAAAATGACAGGTATAAGTCTTCGCCTGTCAATAATAACTTTGAATTTAAACTCATTACATTTCTTATTTAAAAGATAGACTTATTTAATATATTAAGACAAATAAACAAAACAAGACCCAACTATATGCTGCCTGCCAGAAGCTCAAAGATGCACAAAGACTGAAAGTGAAAGGATGGAAAAAGATATTCCATACAAACAGAAACAAAAAGCAATCAGGAGTAGCTATACATAAATCAGACAAAACAAGACTTCAAGTCAAAAGCTGTACAAAGAGACAAAGGAGGACATTATATAATAATAAAAGGATGAATTCAGCAAGAGAACATAACAATTGTAAATATATACATACCTGATATCAGAACATTCAAATATATAAAGCAAATATTATTAAATCTAAAGGTAGAGATACTCTAATACAGTAATAGTTGTTGACTTCAGCACCCTACTCTCAGCATTGGCCAGACAACCTAAACGGAAAATCAACAAAGAAACATTGGATTTAAACTGCATGATAGACCAAACTGCACCAAACAGATGTTTACAGAACATTTCACCTGCCCAACAACTACATAATAAACCTTCTTTTCATCAGCACCAGGAACTTTCTCAAGGATTGACCCATGTGTTAGGATACAAAATAAGTGTCAAAAAAATTGTAAAAAATTGAAATCATATCAAGTATCTTATCTGACTATATGGAATAAAACTAGAAACCAATAGTAGGTGAGCATTCAAAACTATACAAATAAATGGAAATTGAACAATATTCTGAATGACCAGTGGGTGAAGGAATAAATTAAAAAGGAAATTAAAAAAATTCTTGAAAGAAATGAAAGTAGGAACACAACATACAAAAAGTTATGGGACACAGCAAAAGCAATACTAAGAAGCAAGTATGTATCAATAAATGCCTACATCAAAAAGCTGGAAGGATTTCAAATAAACTGCAATGAATCTCAAGGAAATAGAATGCAAGGACAAACCAAACCCAAAATTAGTAGAAGGAAAGAAATAATAAAGATCAGAGCAGAAATAAATGAAACTGATACTAAAAAAACAAAAAAAGTTTCAACAAAACAAAAAGTTGTTTTTTAAAGATATAATCAACAAACCATTAGATACACTAAGATAAAAGGGAAGACTCAAATAAAATCAGAAATGAAAAAGAAGATGTCACAGTAGATACCATAGGACTAAAAAGGATCATTGGAGACTCCCGTGAACAACTATACACAGTTTTGAGCTTAATAAATAAATCAAGCAAGCAAGCAAGCAAGCTGAAGATCTGACTGCTAGAGTTGAAAACACTACAAAGCAGTAGTAAGCAAAATGGCACAGTACTGGCATTAAAACAGACACATAGACCAACGAAATGGAATAGAGAATACAGAAATAGATTCACATATTTACAGTGAATTGACTTTTAACAAATGTTCAGGAACACTCTGGGGAAAGGACACTCTCTTCAATAAATGGTGCTGGGAAAATTGGATATCCATATGCGAAATAACAAGACTAGACCTTCACCTCTCACCCTATACAAATACAATAAATATAAAATCAATTAAAAATGTATCGAAAACCTAAATGCAAGATGTGAGACTAAAACTACTAGAGGAAACATAGAGAAAACACTTCAGGACATTTGTCTGGGAAAAGATTTTATGAATAAGACCTCACAAGCATAGGCAACAAAAGCAAAAATAAACAAATGGGATTATTGCAAATTTAAAAATTTCTGAATGATGAAGCAACCAACAGAGTGAAAAAGTCATCTACAAATTGGGAAAAAATATTTGTAAACTACTCATCCAACAGGGGATTAATAACCAAATTATACAAGGGATGCAGACATTTCAACAGCAAAAAACCAAAACAAAACAGAGACAAAAACCAAAAAAAAAAAAAAAAACCCACCCCAAAAACCTAATCCAATTTAAAAAATGGGCAAATGATCTGAACAGACATTTTTCAAAAGATATAGAAATGGTCAACAAGTATATGAAAAAAATGTTCCAACATCACTAATCATCAGGGAAATGCAAATCAAAACCACAATGAGGTATCATCTCACCCCAGATAGGATGGCTATTATCAGAAATACAGAAGAAATAACAAATGCTGATGAGAATGTGAAGGAAAAGAACTCTTATACACTGTTAGTGGGAATGTAAACAGTATGGATGTTCTTCAAAAAACCACAAATAGAACTACCGTATGGTCCAGCAATCCCACTGCTGATTATTTATCCAAAGGAAAAGAAATCAGTGTATTGAAGAGACATCTGCACCCCCATTTTTATTGCAGCACTATTAATAATAGCCAAGATATGGAATCAACCTAGATTTTTAACAACGGATGAATGGATAAAGAAAATGTGGTATATTTGCATAATGGGATACTATTCAGCCATAAAAAAGAATGCAATCCTGTCATTTGTGGCAACAAGAATGGAACTGGAGGACATTATGTTAAGTGAAATAAGCCAGGCACAGAAAGTTAAACACCACATGTTCTCACTTACATATGGAAGCTAAAAATAGTTGATCTTATAGAAGTCACAAATAGATCATAGTAGAGGCTGGGGAGGGTAGGGGAAAGTAAGGGTTAGGGAGAGATTTGTTAAAGGATACAAAATTACAGCTAGATATGAGTAATAAGCTCTAGTGTTCTAGACCACTGTAGGAAGACTATACTTAACAATAATATATTGTATGATTTCAAGTAGTTAGAAGGAGGATATTGATTGTTTCAAACACAAAGAAATGATAAATGTTTGAGATGATGGATATGCTAATTATGCTGATCTGATCAGTATACATTATATATAGAGAGCAACATCACCATTAATATGTACAATTATTACACCTCAATTTAAAAGATTGGAAAAAAATAAATACAGTTATGTTCAAATCTCCATCGAAGGCCATGCTTTTATTTTAGTGAGGTAAAAAATAAATTTCTAGTAGGTAAATTTCAGAATGGGTAAGAGTTAGTCATTGATGTATTCTGTGCATATCACAGAAGTTTGGCTGAAATTTAACAATCTCTTCAACTCTATGTGGTGTGAGATGTCTGAAAAGCTACAGATCCAGCCACATAAGCACCCCAAAACAGTTATATTTTCATATTAGACAACTTCTGCAAGGCAGGGAGCCAGATCTACGAGGCGTAATACTGGGCTTCCTGGCTTTTGCCGTCTTGCGCTTCCAGCATTGGGGCACTCTCACTTCGTAAGAGCCTGCACTGTAGAGCCTAGAGATTTTTAAATTTATGTCCACCTAAGGGCTTATCATAGGTGAACCTGGCCATGGCCTAACATACACTATCACCTCTCATATAAACTACAATAGTAGCGTCTTAAGTGGTCTTCCTGCCTAGGCTTGCTTTCCTACAGTTCTGTTCCCAAATTGCAGATCAGATTATAAGACTTTTCTGCTTAAAACTCTTTGGTTGGATTACATCAAATGAAATCCAAACTCCTGACCCAAATTTACTAACGTTAGGGGATTGAGCTCTTACCTACTACTCAGACTTCATCTTCCACATGCTTCTTTTCCCACTATAAGTGCAAGGCATGTTTATTTTCTTTTTCTGTTTCCAAAACATTCCAAGTGCATTTGTATCGTACTTAGAATTTCTTATGCTTGAAATGATTTTCCCTCTTGTCTTTGCTTTTAGGTAGCTCAATTTTGTGATTCACATCTCACCTTCAACATCATCTTTTTAAAGTTTCCTTGTAAAGGAGCCACCCAGTCTTCCTTTCTGTCAAGCTGTTAAGTTTCAGTTACCTGCACATTCTTATTGTCATCTGATATATTGTTTCTGGTCTGTATTTCCCCACTAAAATCTAAACTCTGAAAGCTAAGGATCTCATCACTTACAACAGTGCTTGAACTAATACCAAATGAATGAATAAAAGCCTTTTCATGACGACTGTTGGAATTATAAGTGTTTATGGCCCTGGATGTGTTATTCAGGGAAAATGATTTTTTTAATGAGGGAAAATACATATGTAGATATAGGGAATCCATTACATGGCCTTCAGGGCCAAGTGGCCTATTGAATTCCACCCTGATGAATAATGTCAGAGGGTAGATCATGTTTGAAACAAAATTTCATGGATTTTATGTTATAATTTTAGGTTAAATATGAAAGATTTAGGAAGTTTGCTTCTTAAATCCTAACTTGTGGCTTTTACATATATGTTAGAAATGTAAGCTTTTGACTTTTTATTTACAGTTTTTTTGTGTTTAGTTAAAAAAATCATAATCTATACTGAATTACATTTTTAATTTTTCAGTGTTTCAGGCAAGGGTATAATTGAAATGAAGTGGAAATTCAGGAATATTAACTTTAAAAAAAATTAATTTTTAAAAAGATGAACTTTTTAAAAAGATTAATTTTAAGTTCAATGTTTTATAACCACATGGTATTTTAATTTGTCATTTTGTTATTTTCTATCTTAAATCTGTTATGCCTTTATACTATCTGATCCATCAGCTAGTTTCTCCCCTGACTAGCTAACATTCTCAGTTGGATAGATTATAAACAGAATTAACAGGGGTTACATAGAAGCTGCCCTCTTCCTGATTTATAGCTTCTTAGTTAGTGGAGGGGTGGTGGTTATCGGTAACTTGTATTGGGGGTGGGAATTATCATGCTCCAGTATAGAGTGGATGGATGAATGATTTCTACTCTTAAAGATGTTAACCAGATCCTTTTGCAAATAAAGACTAATAACTCAGATTTTTAAACAATCTTCATGACAGATGAGGGCATAGAGAAGAGTGCATCAACACTAATTAAGAATGTTGAGTGTATATTCTTCTTAACAGTGATTGATAGTTCTTGGAGTACTATCTCTGCCCAGGAAGTGATGTTTTACATTGGAAAGTTTAAAGGTTACATTTTAATGTACCCTATAAGTTGTGTTCCCTGAACTCAGTGAAAATGTATTAGTAAAATAAGTAAACTTCTAGTTGAAAATTTTACTTATGGTCTCAATACAATTATCAGCAGGCTTTTAAAAGAGACTTTTTTCCTCAGTAATAGGGAAGTATAAGAAATGGTTATATGTCCAGTTTGAAAACCATTGGAATTTATATGAAATTACTTGCCTATCCTGTGACTCTTTTGAGTCTTCAAAAATTCTTTATCTGTAAAACAGACATGTGAAACTATTAAATTGGTAATAGTTAATTTATTTTGAAGGATTCATATCAACTTGTATAAAATTCATCACCTATAATATTATACCAAAGTGAACAAGTCATTGTTACCAATTTGTTTAAGAGAGCTTATAATTTATGAAGCATAAACAAAAACTCTTTCGGGGATTTGAAAAGTTCATTCCCTTTATACATTTTAAGCTAAAACATTCTGCCCTTTTAACCATTTCTTTTAGTACTTTGCTTCTTTTTTGTTCCAGATAATACTAATCCCAAAGTATCAGAACCAAGTGTCTTTTTCAGATGGAGCAAATATTTCTGTCTCTATTGCTGCTGCTGCTGCTGCTTTTCCTTTTTTTAACTTCTCTTCACATGTAAATTTTTCAAATAGAACTGTGATCATTTACTTACTGGAACATACTGAGATCACTATATATTGAAAGAGAGAGTATTTAAGTATTACTTAAAGCTGTTCCCTCACATGATACTTCACACTCCTATTGTATTTTAAGGACATGTTGATAGCATTTCAAGTTTAATTGGCTGAGTAGTATCTCCAAATCAAATGCATAAGCTTGCCTTCAGACTGTTGTTGTTACTGACAACTATTGGGGAATAAAATATCAAATGAGTGTGGTTTCATAATATCAATCGAAACCTATTTTTCATCTGACGGTTGTTGTAGTGATGTTATTTTGTTATTTCATATTTACTTTTTTGGATAGCCTACCCAAACCATTTTGACAGTACTATAATTTACTTTGTCTAAGCAGTATTATGGTTTTTGTGGTTATGTTTTCATTGGTTTTGGAGGAATTGTATAAGCATTTTGATCATAACAATTTGTTTATATGATATCTCTCCATCTTCTTTTTGTCATAATAGAGATTTATTAAATGCTAATGAAAACATAATTCATCTTATTTGTTTTCTTTTAGGATGAATCTTTGATTTTAAATTTTGGAAGAAATTATTAAATGTTAGTATCAAATAAAGAACACAGAGCTATAGAAACATTTTTTTGTGAAAAAGGAATTTGGAAAAATTAATATAATTTAAGCCCCTTTAATAATGTATTTTAGTCTGTATTTGCAGTGGTTGTGGGAAAAAGCCAAAATAATTTAAAGGAACACTAGACTGGGTATCAGAAAACTTTAGATATTTTTCTAGGTGCTGTAATTTTATCTAGTTACGTGAGCTTGGACAATTCCCTTAACCACTTATGGTCATCCTCTTGTATAAAATGAGAGGATACTACTGAGTAATACCTAAGCATCTTTGACTCCTAAAATTTGGTGACCCAAACTATGTTTAGTTTTAAGGTTGCTTAATTGAACATGGTTATTGCCAGACAGTTTTAAGAGCGTTTAATTTTAACTTCATTTGTAGTTTAAACCTTGTCTTCTTAGTTTTTGCAGAGATGACTTTTTGGCTGTATTTTGTCATTCAATTGTTAGATTATTAAGATCCTGTTTGCATGTATGGTATATGATGGATAGGTACATATACATCATCATAGTAAATATAGCTATTAATAGTAATAAATCTGGATTTATTGAATTCTTACTATTTGCCAGGCAAACCCTGGACGTATGGCCAACTTTAGGGTATTCTGGGGGCTCTAAAAATTGCTTTTTTTAAAAAAAAATTTAAATTGTTCCTGAATTAGAATTTAAGTATTTTCCACTTTATGTGACATTGTTTTCTGAAATTTCAAATGAATGTGTAATTTTGCAGTGTAAGTAAAGCAATTCAACAGGTATGGTCTTTCTCTCTCTTTCTTTTTTTTTATAACAGAAGTTTATTATCCCAAGGTTCAGAGGTACAAACCAGGTTCAGAAATATGAAACTAAGGTGCAGGCAGGGCTCTTTAAGATATGAAGAGGGAAGGATCTAGGAAAAGGACAGATCAAGAAAGACTTTGTGGGCCATCGTACGGGCTTTTGGCTTTTACTCCAAGTGAGATGGAAAGCCTTCAAAGGTTTTGAACAGTGTGCAGTGATTTAACTTGTATTTGGAAAGGATCACTACATCTCTTGTTTTGAGAGCATACTATAGTGGATAATAGTAGAAGCAGGGAGACCAGATAGGAGGCTTTTGATGTAATCTAGGTGATAAATAATGGTGGCATGGACCAGAGTGATAGCAGTGGAAGTAGTGAGAAGTGGTTGGCTAGGAATAATAGATTTTCTCACAGTTGGTTGTGGAGTAGAGGGGAGAAGAAACAACATAATGCCAAGATTTGGGGCCTAAGCATCTGGCAGGCTAAAGTTGCATTTACTGAGATGAGCAAAACTGTAAGAGGAATAGGTTTTGGGTAAGGATTAAAAATTTGGTTTTAGATATATTAAGTGTGAGGTGCTTATTAAGCATATATGTGGAGATGTTTAGTAAGCAGTTGGTTATATGTATCTGTAATTCCAGGGGTAAGATGTAGTCTAGAGGGAGGGGCCAAAATGACCGAATAGGAACAGGCTCCTGTCTGCAGCTCCCAGCGAGACGAACACAGAAGGTGGGTGATTTCTGCATTTCCAACTGAGGTACCAGTTCATCTCATTGAGACTGGTTAGGCAGTGGGCGCAACCCACGGAGAGCGAGCAGAAGCAGGGTAGGGCATCGCTTCACATGGGAAGTGCACGGAGCCGGGATCCCCCTCCCCCAGCCTAGGGAAGCGGTGAGGTCCTGTGCTACCTACCCCGGGTGCTACGCTTTTCCACGGATTTTTACAATCCACGGATCAGGAGATTACCTTGTGAGCCTACACCACCAGGGCCCCGGGTTTTAAGTACAATACTGGGTGGCTGTTTGGACAGGCACTGAGCAGCAGGAATTTTTTCATATTCCTGTGGCACCTGGAACTCCAGTGAGACAGGAAAACTGTCCACTCCCCTGGAAAGGGGGCTGAAGCCAGGGAGCCAAGCGATCTTGCCCAGTGGGTCCCACTCTCACAGAGCCCCGCAAACTAAGAACCACTAGCTTGAAATTCCCACTGCCAGCACAGCAGTCTGGAGTTGGCCTGGGAGGACCAAGTTTGGTTGGGGGAGGGGCTACCGCCATTACTGTGGCTTTAGTAGGCGGTTTTCCCGACGGGGCTAAGGAGACTCGGAGGTTTGGACTGGGCAGAATTCACCACAGCCAGCAAAGTGACTGTGGCCAGACTGCTTAATTCCTCCTCACTGGGCAAGGCATCTCTGCAGGAAATCCAGCAGCTCCATTCAGGGGCTTACAGATAGAACTCTCATCTCCCTTGGATAGAGCACCTGGGTGGAGGGGCGGCTGCAGACTCAGGTTCAGGGGACTTAATCTTTCCTGCCTGTGGGCTCTGAAGAGAGTGGCTGATCCTGACAAGGGAGATTCTCCCAGCACAGCGTATCAGCTTTGCTAAGGAACAGACTGCTCCCTCAAGCAGGCCCCTGACCCTGTGCCTCCTGACTGGGAGAGACCTCCCAACAGGGGTTGACAGACACCTCATACAGGAGAGCTCCAGCTGGAATCAGGTCAGTGCCCCTCTGGGTTGAAGCTTGTTGAAGAAGGAATAGATAGCAATCTTTGCTGTTCTGCACCCTCTACTGGTAATACCCAGGCGAACAGGGTCTTGAGTGGACCCCCAGCAAACTGCAGCAGACCTGCAGAAGAGGGGCCTTTTAGAAGAAAAACAAATGGAAAGCAACAATAACAACAATATCAACAAAAAGACCCCACAAAAACCTCATCCACAGATCAACAGCCTCAAAGAGCAAAGGTAGATAAATCCACGAAGATGAGGAAAAACCAATGCAGAAACGCTGAAAATTCCAGAAGCCAGAATGCCTCTTTTCCTCCAAGTGATCTCATCACTTTTCCAGGGCACAGAATGGGGCTAAAGCTGAGATGGATGAACTGACAGAAGTAGGCTTCAGAAAATGGATAGTAATGAACTTCGCTGAGCCATAACCCAATGCAAAGAAGCTAAGAACATTGATAAAAGGTTACAGGACGGGCGCGGTGGCTCACGCTTGTAATCCCAGCACTTTG
The DNA here is from genome assembly GCF_006542625.1 of Nomascus leucogenys. Taxonomy (NCBI): domain Eukaryota; kingdom Metazoa; phylum Chordata; class Mammalia; order Primates; family Hylobatidae; genus Nomascus; species Nomascus leucogenys. The sequence goes on from NC_044400.1 coordinate 71,681,814, forward strand.
GGAGGCCGAGGCGGGCGGATCACGAGGTCAGGAGATTGAGACCACGGTGAAACCCTGTCTCTACTAAAAATACAAAAAATTAGCCGCGCGTGGTGGCGGGCGCCTGTAGTCCCAGCTACTCGGAGACGCTGAGGCAGGAGAATGGCGTGAACCCGGGAGGCGGAGCTTGCAGTGAGCCGAGATTGCGCCACTGCACTCCAGCCTGGGCGACAGAGCGAGACTCCGTCTCAAAAATAAAAAAAAAAAAGGTTACAGGAGCTACTGACTAGAATAACCAGTTTAGATAGGAACATTAAAGACCCCCGATGGAGCTGAAAAACACAGCATGAGAACTTCGTGAAGCATACACAAGTATCAATAGCTGAATCGATCAAGCAGAAGAAAGGATATCAGAGTTTGAAGACCATCTTGCGGAAATAAAGGCATGCAGGCAAGATTAGAGAAAAAAGAATGAAAAGGAATGCACAAAACCTCCAAGAAATATGGTACTATGTATAAAGACTGAACCTACGATTGATAGGATTCCCTGAAAGAGATGGGGAGAATGGAACCAAGTTGGAAAACACACTTCAGGATATTATCCAGGAGACCTTCCCCACCTAGCAAGACAGGCCAACATTCAAATTCAGGAAATACAGAGAACACCACTAAGATACTCCACAAGAAGATCAACCCTAAGACATGTGGTCTAGAGATAAAAGTTGAGGAATATATTTAGAGCCAATGGGATTGGATGACCTTTACGTAAGGAGTGAGTTTAAAAAGAGATGAGGTCTAAAGATTAAGCTTTGGGTTGCACCCATGTCTTATTAAAACCACAATTAAATATCACCACTCACTTCTTAGATGGCTGTTATCAAAAAGATAAAAGGTAAGTATTGGCAAGAATGTGAAGGAAAAGGAAACCTTGTATACTGTTCAAAATGTAAATTAGTACAGCCATTATGGGAAATAGTGTGGAGGTTCCTCAAAACATATGATCCAGCAATTTTAGTTCTAGTTATATATTTAAAGGAAATGAAATCAGTATGTTGAAGAGAATCTTTACTCCCAAGTTCATGGCAGCATTATTCACAGTAGCCAAGATATGGAGTCTGCCTATGTGTCCATCATTGGATAAATGGATAAAGAAAATGTGGCATATATATATATTTGTATACACATATGCACACGAATACTATTCAGCCTTAAAAAAGAAGGAAATCGCTGCCGGGCGTGGTGACTCAAGCCTGTAACCCCAGCACTTTGGGAGGCTGAGGCGGGCGGATCATGAGGTCAGGAGATCGAGACCATCCTGGCTAACATGGTGAAACCCCATCTCTACTAAAAATACAAAAAATTAGCTGGGCGTGGTGGCGGGTGCCCGTAGTCCCAGCTACTCGGGAGGCTGCGGCAGGAGAATGGCGTGAACCCGGGAGGCGGAGTTTGCAGTTAGCCAAGATCGCGCCACTGCACTCCCGCGTGGGCGACAGAGCGAGACTCCGTCGTGATAAAAAAACAAAAAAAAGAAAAAAAAAGAAGGAAATACTGTCATTTTTGACAACATGGATGAACTTGGAGAACGTTATGCTAAGTAAAATAAGCCAGGCACAGAAAGACAAGCACTGCATGATATGACTTGTATGTGGAATCTAAAAAAGTTGAATTCTTAGAAGCAAAGAATAGAATAGTGGTTGTCAGGGGCTGGGCCAGCTGGAGACAGTGGGTAGATGTGGATCAAAGGGTACAAAGTATCACTTAGGATGAATAAGTTCTGGGGATCTATTGTACAGCATGGTAACTACAGTTAATAAAAACATAGACATGAAAATTGAGAAGAGACTAGTTCTTTGTAGATCTTAAATGTTCTCACCACAAAAAATGATAAGTATGATAAGTGAGGTTATGGGTGTGTTAATTAGGTTGATTTAATCGTTTACAAGTATACACATGCCAAACATCACATTGTCCAAGGTAAATATATACAATTTTTATGTCAATTATACCTTAATAAAGCTAAGGGAAAAATAAGCACCTCACTTAGTGCTTATGATTTAGTAGCACATAAGATTATGTAAAAAGCATTTTGGCCAGGTGCGATGGCTCACACCTGTAATCCCAGCACTTTGGGAGGCTGAGGCAGGCGGATCATGAGGTCAAGAGATGGAGACCATCCTGTCCAACATGGTGAAATCCTATCTCTACTAAAAATACAAAAATTAGCTGGACGTGGTGCCATGTGCCTGTTGTCCTTGCCACTCAGGAGGCTGAGGCAGGAGAATTGCTTGAACTAGGAGGTGGAGGTTGCAGTGAGCCGAGATTGTGCCACTGCACTCCAGCCTGGTGATAGAAGGAGACTCCATCTCAAAAAAAAAAAAAAAACCTTTTATATTACACACATAGTTGTTTTAAAATTTTTACTTTTTCTCTTTCATAGTCCTAATTTGAAGCTCAACAATTGTTTTGAAAATTAAATTATTAGCTCTAGCTAATCTCTTAATTTTCAATCAAAATTTCAAGTTTAAAAGATGAGAAATTGTAATTTCCCATAAGGATATTTATTTTATACTATATTCTGCCACTTTGATATCTCTAATAGAGGGAGACAGTGTGGATAGTGGTTAAGGACACAGACTCCTAATCAAGACCACATCAGTTCTGATATGGGTTCAGTTACTAACTGTGTGACTGTGGTAAGGTCCCTACCCTCTTTGTACCTTAGTTTTCTCATCTGTAAAGTGGGACTAATAATAGCATCTACCTCATGAGGAAATTATTCTAAGAATTTAAACTATATAAAGCTTCTAGAACCATATCTGTTATATAATAGTGCTGTATGTGTTAGTTGTTATTGTTATTGTCTTTCCCATTCTTGCTTCAAATCCTGTCTTCTCTTATGGGTAATGGGAGGAGGTCCTGCTAAATATATGTATTTTTCTAATATAAAGATTTAAAAATAAAAAGCTTGACAAATACTATGAAATATCTATGAAATACATAAATAATGATTCAAATTTTGGTTATAATTAATATTTAGAAGCCAAGCCTTCATTTAAATTATAATTTAGAAGTTTTTTTTTTTGGACATTTGCTTAAATTCTGCTGATGGAGGTGATATAATTTGATATCTAATCTGAATGGTGAAAGCTCTTGTGCTATTGCCATGAATTTTTATCTCAAGTTTATTTTGCTATATAGACATGTGTATAATAAAAAAAAGATGCTGCATAAACCATCATTTGAGTTTGAATGTGCTTCTGTTTTTGGTTGAGGTATAAATGTTATTTCTGGCTGTGTCCTTCATACTTAGCTCTTCTTACAACAAATGGAAAGTCCTTAATTGTACCTGAGGGAATAGTTAATCCACAGTGGACATATGGTGGACAAAAGCTGAGTCTACTAAATGAAATAAAATTATAAATGGTAAACGTGAATGCCTACAAAGTCTTGCAGCCATGCAGGATTGACTATTTGAGATTACCCTGTTTTGTGTATAACATAGTTCTTTTTTGGTGAGTTTTTATGGTATATGTATTATAAATTTGATTTTAAAATGTGCTCTCAAGTTATGTATAAAGCATATTTATCGTTTTTACTGTTCATTGAGTTCATGATGTGACTTTGATGTCAACAATAGAGGACGATGAGCTCACATTTTTGGAAAGTTACTGCTCTTTTGATTGGGGGCAGTTAATTAGCGTTAACCCAGAACAGCTCTTGGGCTTTATGGATTTGGGTGTTATGTGGTTGCACTGCTCCAGCTAAAGGTTAAGTATTAATGGAAAATGGTCACAGCCCTTTTACTTAAAGAAAACATGTTACTTGTAGGTTTTCTTTTGATTTTACTTTTACAGTTACATTGAATGTCTTCATTCATTTAGCCATCCATAAAGCAAATATTGTTGCACATGCAATGGATAATAAGTCTTTTTAGGATTACTTGTGTGGTATGTCACAGATCATTAACTGCAAGTAACCACCTGACTTGAGGGAAGCCTGGAAGCATCATTATAGTGAAATAAGCTTTTATTTAGGTATCACTGTAGCACATTGATTTATAGAATTGTCACCAATGGCTAGTTTGAAGATATATTGTCATTATCATTTAAGGAATGGCAGAGATTAATTTCTGTAGACTGTAACAAAGTTATGTTGATTACAGTGGAAAATATAAGAAATATTGTGGTCTGTATTTAATTGCTTTTCAAAGGATTTTTAGGTAATTAATTAGGCTAAATCAAGTGATTTTTTAGGATGCTTTCAACTTTGTGTATGATTGAATATATGTATTAAAGGCATGTTTTCAGTTTTCCCTACTTTGAAATGCCTTTAAATTCAGAAGCATAGCAAGGCCGTAGCAAACTTTATGTAACTATTTAACACAGTTAATGCGTATTAACTTTCCTTTGTGAGTACGTGGCATTATGTTCATCTTACTTCCACAACAAGACTTTAAGTCTACAAAAGAAAGACAACATCTAATTTAGTACTTTTGTATCACAGGGAGAGAAAATAAGGATTTTTTCCTTCCTTCCCATTTATGTATTCAAACCCTACCAATTTTGCAAAGCTCCAGTTTGAGTTCCACATTCCTAATCTTAATCCTTATTCCACATTCCTAATTGATTGGTTTCATTCTAAGGCCTTCCTCAGTAGCATGTATGTGGCTGTCTTCCCCTTTTGTCTTCTCATGTTGTTTTTTTCTGTGCATGTCTGTGTCCTTATCTCTTCTTATAACGCTAGTCATAGTGAATTAGGGTCCATGCATATGGTCTCATTTTACCTTAATTACCTCTTTAAAGGCCGTGTCTCCAAATGGATTCACATTCTGAGGTACTAGGTGTTAGGGTGTCAACATTTAATTCTGGGGTGATACAATTCAGTCCACATCAGAGCCGTTGTGATCTGATGTTTTAAGTAAATCTCACATAATCATAGAATGTTGAAGCTAGAAGCACGTAGAAAGGTAATAATTTCTAATCTTGTAATTTTGTTTTCTAATGAGGAAACCAAAAATAGAGCCCTTTGGTATGAAAAAGGGAATTAAATTTTTAGACAATTTTTACATATATAAAAATATTGATTATTGTGATTAATTAGATTACTTAAATTATTTAAATAACTTTTTTGATAACAGTAGAATCAAATACAGATGCTGTGCAAATTAAAGAAGAAAATGTAAATGTAAAAGTAAATGGTGCCTCCCCACTTTTTTTTCTATCCTCATACTTCTAATGGATGCCAAAAGAAGAGTGAAAGTGAGTTGATTCCAAAAGTTTGGTTATTTCTCTTCTTTTTGAACTATTACTTTTCTGATGACTTGTATCATGCTTAATAAATATGAAGTGTATGAAATATCATCTTTAAGTTATTTTTGGAAGATGAGGTATAAATTAAGAATCTATTGGACACAATAAATTCATATTGTTACAAGCTTTCAGTCTCTATATAAACAAAGGTTTTGATTTAGATAGCTTTTTTTCCAAGTGGATTGTCTTGGAGAAAATTTTTAGGTGCAGCAAGGCAGTCATGACACATTTAATATGTTATGATTAGTTGTGTTCTGTATTATGAATCATTTACTAATAATAAGGTAGATGGAAATATATAAATAATGCTACTTTGTATTCTGATATAATTTATAAAGAAAGAAATGGATGGAGATAACAGCTAGTGCTTTGGGAATCGTACATATATAATTGTGTTTAAGAGCATTATAGTACTAGGCTCACTCTGGGTGATGGGTTCAACAGAAGCCCAAACCCCAGCATTATGCAATATGCTCGTGTAACAAACTTGCATATGTGTTCTCTGAATCTGAAGAAGATAACTACAACAAAAAATGGATCAAAGGCCTAAACTTAAGAGCTAACACCATAAAAATCTTAGAAGAAAACATAGGTATAAGTTAACATGACCTTGGGCCAAGTGCTAATGCTCGTAATCTCAGCACTTTGGGAGGCTGAGGCAGGTGGATCATTAGGGGCCAGGAGTTTGAGACCAGCCTGGCCAACATGGTGAAACCCCATCTCTACTAAAGATACAACAATTAGCTGGGCATGGTGGCACACTCCCAGCTACCCATGAGGCTGAGGCATGAGAGTTATTTGAGCCTGGGAGGTGGAGGTTGCATTGAGCCGAGATTGTGTCTCTGCACTCCAGCCTGGGTGATAGGGCGAGACTTTGTCTCAAAAACAAAAACAAAACCAATATGACCTTGGATTAAAGCAACAAGTGTCTTAAATACTTAAATATAAAACCTGAAGAACAAGCAACCAAAGAAAAAAATATTATATCAAAATTAAAAATTTGTGTGCATCAAAGGACATTAGCAAGAAGATAAGAAGTCTGTAGAGAGAGAAAATATTTACAAATCATGTCTGATGAGTATAATATCCTATAGAAAATACTTGAACCTCAACAATATAAAGACAAATAACTCAATTTAAAAATGGACAGCAGATTTGAACATACATTTCCCCAAAGAAGATCTACAAATAGCCATTAAGTACATGAAAAGATACTCATCATTAATCATTAGGAAAATGTCAGTGAAAACCACAATAAGACAACATGTCACACCCAGTATGATGGCTATAATAAAAAAGAATAGAATAACAAGTGCTGGTGAGGCTGTGAATAACTTGGAACCCTCATATACTGTCCAATAGAAATGCAGCTGCTGTGGAAAACAACTTGGCAGCTCCTCAAGAAATTGCAGTTAGGCAGTTCCTCAAAAAGTCAGTTACCTTATGACCTAACAGTTCTACTCCTAGGTATCTTCCCAAGAGAAATGAAAATGTATGCCCACACAAAAATTTGTGTACAAATATTCAAAACAGCATTATTCATAGTAGCCTAAAAGTAGTAACAGCCCAAATTTCTATTAACTGAAGAATGGGTAAATTAGAAACAAAAAGTAATATTATTCAGCCAGAAAAGGAATGACATACTGATACATACTATAGCATGTATGAATCTCGGAAAGATTATTATAAATAAAAGAAGCCAGATAGAGAAGGCCACCCACATATTTCATGATTCCATTTATAAGAAGGATTCAAAATAAGTAAATCCATGAAGACGGAAAAAGTAGATTAGGGGCTGGGGAGAAAGCAAGAAGGGGAGGGAAAGGTAATGACTACTAGGGTTTACTTTTGGTGTGATGAAAATGTTCTGGAATTAGATAGTGGTGATGGTTGCACAACCTAGTGAATATGCTAAAAACTATGCACTTTAAAACGTTCAACTTTATGATATGTGAATTATATCTCAATTTTGAAAGATTCTGTAACTATAATCTCAAACAATATTAAAAATAATATGGTTTATAGTCTTATAGGGTGATACAAGGTGTTTTGATTCATATTTTACCAATCTGGATTAATACATGGACAACAAAACTTTGGATCATGCATACAAAACTCCAAGATCGTCTCTTAATCTTCAAATTTTTCTCCAATACATTTGACTTAGGGTAGTGGCCTCCAGGTGCATCAATGTTGCTGCAAATGACATGACTTTATTCTTTTTTATGGCTGTGTAATATTCTATGGTGATTACCACATTTTGTTTATCCAATCCACTTTTGATGTGCACCTAGGTTGATTCCATGACTTCACTATTGTGAATAGTATTGTGATAAACATAAGAATGCAGGTATCTTTTATGGATGAATTATTTTCCTTTGTGTAGATAGCCAGTAGTGGGATTGCTGGGTTGAATGGTAGTTTTGTTTCTAGTTCTTTGAGAAATCTCTGTAAAGTTTTCTGTAGAGGTTGAACTAATTTCCATTCCCACAACAGTGTGTAAGTATTTCCTTTTTTCTGTAGCCTCTCCAATGTCTGTTATTTTTTGATTTTAAAATAGCCATTCTGATTGGTGTGAGATGGTATCTCATTGTGGTTTTAATTTGTACTTCTCCGAAGATTAGTGATATTGAGCATTTTTTCATGTTTGTTGACTGCTTGCGTGTCCTCTTTTGAGTAGTGTTGTATGTCATTAGTCCACTTTTTGTTGTGGTTATTTTTTTTCCTTGATTTAAATTCCTTGCAGGTTCTGAATATTAGTTCTTTGGCAATGCATAGTTTGCAGATATTTTCTGTCATTCTGTAGGTTGCCTGTTTACTCTATAGATAGTTTATTTACCCATGCAGAAGCTCTTTAGTTTAATTAAGTCCCATTTGTCAGTTTTTGTTTTTGTTGCACTTGCTTTTTGAGGTCTTAGTTATAAATTTTTTGCCTATGCCAGTGTTCAGGAGGGTTTTACCTATAGTTTCTTCTAGGATTTTTATAGTTTGAGGTCTTACATTTAAGTCTTTAATCCATCTTGAGTTGATTTTTGTATATGGTGACAGGTAAGGAAGGTTTCAGTTTCATTCTTCTGTATATGGCTAGCCAGCTTTCCAGCACCATTTATTGAGTAGGATATCCTTTCCCTATTGTTTATTTTTGTCAACTTTGTCGAAGATTAGTTGGTTGTAGGTGTGTGGCTTTATTTCTGGGTTCTCTATTTTGTTCAATTGGTCTATGTGTCTATTTGTTTACCAGTACCATGCTGTTTTGGTTAGCATAGCCTTATACCATAGTTTGAAGTTGGGTAATGTGATGCTTTTGGTGTTCTTTTTGCTTGTGATTACTTTGGCTATCCAGGCTGTTTTTTTGGTTCCATATGCATTTTAGAATTGTTTATGTAATTCTATGAAAAATGGCATTGGTAATTTGATAGGAATTGCTTTGAACTGGTAGATTGCTTTGGGTAGTATGGTCGTGTGGTCATTTTAACAATATTGATTCTTCCAATCTTTGAGCATAGAATGTTTTTCCATTTATTTGTGTCATCTGTGATTTATTTTAGCAGTGTTTTGTAGTTCTCCTCAGAGATCTTTCACCTACTTTGTCACATGTATTCCCAGGTATTTTATTTTATTTTTTGTTACTATGGCAAATCTGATTTTTTTCTTGATTGGGTTCTAAGCTTGAACATCATTGGTGTATAGAAATGCTACTGATTTGTGTACATTGATTTTGTATCCTGAAACTTTACTGAAGTCACTTATTGGGTCCAGGAGTCTTTTGGAGGCATCTTTAGGGTTTTCTAGGTATACGATTATGACATTGGTGAACAGTGACAGTTTGACTTCCTCTTTACTGATTTGGATGCCCTATATTTTTTTCTCTTGTCTGATTCCTCTGTCTAGGACTTCCAGTATTATGTTGAATAGGAGTAATGAGAGTGAATTTCCTTGTCTTGTTCCAGTTCTTATGGGGATTGCTTCCAGTTTTGCCTGTTTAGTGTGATGTTGGCTGTGGGTTTGTCATAGATGGCTCTTATTATTTTGAGGCATGTTCCTTTGATGTCTAGTTTGTTGCGGATTTTTATCATTGAGGGATGTTGCATTTTATTGAATGCCTTTTCTGAATCTATTGAGATGATCATATGGTTTTTGTTTTTATTTCTTTTTATGTGGTAAATCACATTTATTGATTTGTATATGCTGAAGCATCCTTGAATGCAGGAATAAAACCCTTTTAGTGAATTATCTTTTTGATGTGCTGCTTGATTTGATTTGCTACTGTTTTTGTGGACGATTTTTGTTTCTATGTTCATATTGGCCTGTAATGTTCTTTTTATGTTGTTCTTGACACATTTTGTTATCAGGACGATACTGATTTCATAGAATGAGTTAGGGAGGTATCCCTCCTTGACTTTTTGGAATAGTTTCAGTAAGATTGGTACCAGCTCTTCTTTGTATGTCTAGTAGATTTTGGCTGTGAAATGCATCTGGTCCACTGCAGTATTTGTTTAATATATTTTTTATTGCTGATTCGATTTTATAACTTGTTTTTTGTCTGTTCAGGTGGACTTTAATTTATTTCTGGTTTAATATTGAAGGTTGTGTGTTTCCAGGAATTTATCCAGTGCCTCTAGGTTTTCTAGTTTGTGCACATGGATGTGTTCGCAATAGTCTTTGGGGGATCTTTTGTAGTTCTGTGCTGTCAGTTGTAATGTTACCTTTGTCATTTCTGATTGTGCTTATTTGGATCTTTTTTCTTCTTGGTTAATTAATCTGGCAGTCTATCAGTCTTGTTTATTTTTTCAAAGAACCAACTTTCAGTTTCATTTATCCTTATATTTTTTTTCTTGGTCTCAATTCCATTTAGTTATGCTCTGATCTTAGTTATTTCTTTTCTTCTGCTACCTTTGTGTTTAGTTTGTTCATGTTTCTCTAGTTCCTTTAGGTGTGACATTAGTTGGATAATTTGAGAGATACCTGTCTTCTTGATGTAGGCATTTAGTACCATAGCTTTACTTTTTACACTACTTTTGCTGTATCCCAGAGGTTTGGGTATATTATCTATTTTCATTTATTTTAAGTAATTTTTGGATTTTTTTTTTGCCTCAGTTTTGTTTTTTTACCCAAAAGTCATTTAGAAGTAAGTTGTTTAGTTTCCATATATTTGTTTGGTTTTGAGAGTTCCTCTTTGTATTGTTTTCTTTTTTCTTTTCTTTTTCTTTTTCTTATTTTATTTATTTATTTTTTTGAGACGGAGTCTTGCTCTGTGCCAAGGCTGGAGTACAGTGGCGTGATCTCGGCTCACTGCAGCCTCCACCTCCCGGGTTCAAGTGATTTTCCTGCCTCAGCCTCCTGAGTAGCTGGGATTACAGGCACCTGCCACCATGCCCGGCTAAGTTTTGTACTTTTAGTAGAGACAGGGTTTCACCATGTATGCCAGGCTGGTCTCAAACTCCTGACCTCAAATGATCCGCCCAGCTCAGCCTCCCAAAGTGCTGGGATTACAGGAGTGAGCCACTGCACCCGGCCTGTGTTATTTTCTAATTTTATTCCATTGTAGTCTGAGAAGATGCTAGATATGATTTTGATTTTTTTGAATTTTTTGAGACTTTATGACCAAGCACATGGCAGTCTTAGAGGATGTTCCATGCATAGATGAGAACAAGGTGTATTCTGTGGTGGTTGGGTGAGCTGTCTATAGACTACGCCAAGAGTCCAGTTTAATTCCTTTGTTAGTTTTCTGCCTTGATCTGTTTAATGCTGTCAGTGGGGTGTTGAAGTTCTTCACTACTGTTGTATGGTTTGCTATCACTTTACTTAGGTCTGGTAGTATTTGTTTTATAAACCTGTGTGCTTCTGTGTTGGGTGCATATATATTTAGCATAGTTAAATCTTGTCAAATTGAACCCTTTATCATGATATAATGCCCTTTTGTTGTCCCAAATTTTATTTTATATTTGGCGGGGGCACATGTGTAGGTTTCTTAAATGGGCATATTGCATGATGCTTAGGTTTGGGGTATGATTGATCCCATCACCCAGGTACTGATTGTGTTACCCAGTAGGTAGTTTTTCAGCCTTTACCCCACCTCCATCTGTCTCCTTTTTAGTAGTCTCCAGTGTCTTTTTCTCCCTTCTTTATGTCCATGTGTACCCAGTGTTTGGCTCCCACTTGTAAGTGAGAACACGTGGTATTTAGTTTTCTGTTTCTATGTTAATTCATTTAGGATAGTGGCCTCCAGTTGTATCCATGTTGCTGCAAAGGACATGATTTAGTTCTTTTTTGTGGCTGCATAGGAGTCCATGGTGTGTATGTACCACATTTTCTTTATACAATCCACCACTGATGGGCATCTAGGTTGATTCCATGTTTTTGTTATTGTGAACAGGGCTTCAGTGAGCATATGAGCATATATATATACATTTTTTGGTAAAATGGTTTGTTTTCCTGTAGTTATGTACCTTCATAATGGGATTGCTGGGTCTAATGGTAGTTCTATTTTTAGCTCTTTGAAAATTCTCTAAACTGCTTTTCATAGTGGCTGAATTAATTTCCGTTCTCACCAACAGTGTATAAGTGTTTCCTTTTGTCTGCAGCCTCTCCAGCATCTATTTTTCTTTTTTAACTTTTCAATAATAGTTGTCTGGTGTGAGATTGTATTTCATTGTGGTTTTGATTTGTATTTCTCTGGTGATTAGTGATGTTGGACCTTTTTTCATATGTTTGTTGGCTACTTGTCTGTCTTTTGAAAGTGTCTGTTCATGTCCTTTGCCTACTTTTTAGTAGGGTGTTTTTGTTTGTTTGTTTCTTTGTTTTGCTTGTTGAATTAAGTTACCTATAGATTCTGGATATTTGACCTTTGTCGGATACATAGTGTGCAAAATTTTTTTGCCATTTTGCAGATTGTCTGCTTTCTGTGTTGATAGTTTTGCTGTACAAAAGCTTGTTAGTTTAATTAGATTTCACTTGTCCAGTTTTGTTTTTCTGTTGCAATTGCTTTTGAGGACTTATTTATAAATTCTTAGCCAAATATAATGCAGTTGTCTTTTTTTTTTTTTTGAACTGTTGTTGGTTTAAAGTCTGAATCTGATAAAAGAATAGCAACCCCTGCTCTTTTTTTTTTCTTTCATTTGCGTGATAGATCTTTCTCCATACCTTTACTTTGAGCCTATGGGTGTCATTAGAGGTGAGATGGGCCTCTTCATAGCAGCATAAGGTTGGTTCCTGTTTTTAAATTCAGTTCCTTATTTTAAATTCCGTTTCTTGTTGTTTTTTTTAAATTCAGTTTGCCCCTCTGTGTCTGTTACATAGTTTAGGCCATTTATGTTCAAGGTTAATATTGACATATGAGGTTCAGTTTTTGTCATAGTATTGTTAACTAGTTTCTTTCTAGTCTCAATTGTGTAATTGCTTTAAAGGGTCTTTGAGCTTTTATGATAGCAAGTATTGTTCTTTGGTTTCTATGTTTAGAACTCCTTTGAGCATTTCTTGTAGGGGCAGCTTCATGGTGAAGAATTGTCTTAATGTTTACTTGTCTAGAAAAACTTTATTTCTCCTTTGTTCATGGAGCTTAGTTTCCGAGATATGACGTTCTTGACTGGGGTTTTTTCTTTAAGAAGTCTAAAAATAGGCCCCAATCTCTTTTTGCTTGAAAGATTTCTGCTGAGAAGTTTACTGTTAGTCTGATGGAATTCGCTTTTTATGTAATTTGGCCCCTTTCTCTAGCTGCCTCTAAGATTTTTTTCTTTTGCATTGACTTTGAGTAATCTGATAACTATATGCCTTGGGGATGGTCGTCTTGTACAACATCTCACAAGAGTTCTCTTAATTCCTTTCTCTGGATGTTGACCTCTCTTGCAAGATTAGGGAAATTTTCCTGAATAATTTCCTTAAGTATATTTTCTAAGTTTCTTACTTTTTCTTTTTCTGTCTCAGGAATGCCAGTTTGTCATAGGTTTGGCCGCTTTATATAATCCCCTATTTCTTGAAGGCTTTGTTTCTTAAAGTTCTTTTTTGTTAATTTTTGTGTGACTGGGTTAATTTGAAAGACTGGTATTCAAGCTCTGAAGTTCCTTCTTCTGCTTGGTCTAGTCTACTGTTAAAGCTTCCCGTTGTATTTTGAAAATCCTGTACTTAATTTTTCAATTCCAGAGGTTCCACTTGGTTTTTTCTTAATATAGCTATCTCATCTTTCATATCCTACATTGTTTTTCTGGTTTCTTTGTATTGGATTTCAGCTTTCTCTGGATCTCAGTGAGTTTCCCTGCAATCCATAGTTTGAATTTTTCATCTGTTATTTAAGACATTTCAATCTGGTTAGGATCCATTGCTAGAGAGGTAGTACTATTCGGAGGTGTCAAAACACTGCCTTTTTGTACTGCTTGAATTCTTCTGCTGATTCCTTCTCTTCTGAGGTATTGTCGCTTCTTATTTTTGAATTTGCTATTGTTTTATTGGGGCTTTTTACTTTTTTAATTCTTTTTTTCCTTGAGGGTATTACTGTGGTGTATATTGTGTATGATTGTTTGGCTTCGTTTCTGGGTGCTTTCAGGGGACCAAGGCTCTGTGTGGGCTCCTTGGTTGTGGGTAGTTTCTGTGTGGTGGCTTTCTCAGATGCTGCTTGTTGTAGCAATATATTGGATATAAGGGCTGACACACTATCTCCTGTGGGCCTGATGGTGTGGAGGTCTCCAGAATCTTATCTCGTGGACTAACACAGCTCTTCTGGTAGCAGGTTTTTAATTTCATGGTGCAGTTCTGGGTATAATCCAGTAGATGGCACTTAAAAATAAGAGCTGGCAGGTAGGCTGGTGCCCTGTGGATGTGCTCACCCTGATGGGGTTGGTGAGAAAATCGTGAGGGGGTGCACTAAGGTCTTGGGAGAAGGGGCAGCGGGTGCACCAGCTCTTCATCTTGAGCCGTTAGGAATGTGATTTGCTTCTTTATCGTGCCCTTGTTGCAGGGCTCATAACCTTGAGTTGTTTCTGGATTCAGTGTGGCTGTGGGCCACAGATAAGCCTTTCTGATTACTACTACTAAAATGGGGCTGAGGAGGCAGAGCCTCTATTCCCATTCCAGGGCAGGCAACTCTGTTCTGTCCTCTGTTGCTGGGGTGCTGCCACTTTTTGTAAGAGAGTGGTGTTCAGCTCGCCCTTTGTGAAAGCCTGAGTGGTCATGGGCTGACGGTGGAGCCACCATGAAAAGCACAAAAGACACTTTCTTTGAGGCATGCCCACTAGCCTGTGGCAGGAAGAACACTGCTGCCTCCACAACAGTGTACTGGGGGAGGCTGGGAGATGACTCTCTCTCCAAATCTGTTCCTGGGTGTCAGTGCTGGCCCATTCAGTGGTTGGTGCTGCACCCATTTCCTTTGTCCCAAGGTGGGCTTTGGTGGGCTGTTCTTCTCTCCTCCTTTAGGGGTGGCACAGGCTTAGGGTTAGATCCTTGGGGTACCACAGCTCCCTGAGGAGCTTCTTGTCCCCTGTGCTTGCCAAAGTCAGAGTGGGTTATGGGTGTATTTGTGGTGCATCTGGTGAGACAGTGGCTCAAGGGTGGAGATACCCTTGGCACCATGGGTGGAGATTCCTAGGCAGGGTTGCGGCACCATGGGTACACAACCACCATGGCACCCACTGTCTCAGTTCAGGTCTGAAGGGAATGTGGGCACATCTGTGCAAGCTGGTCACCTGGTTCTCCATTCCCGGTAAGTACTCAAATCGCCACCAATAGTGTTTCCCTGGGTCATAAGGACAAAGAGTCTACCCAACAGTTTGGTGGTCAGCCGACTGTCACAGAGGTGAGGGGAGTGGAGAAGCACCCCCACCTACCCTTTCCGTGGGACTCTGAGTTTCTTGGGTGTCAATCTCTGTTATCCTCATTCTGCTTTCCTTTTTTTTTGCACCCCAGCTTCTTCCTTTAGGCATTCCAACAGATCCTGTTCTCTTCCTTTAGTTTCCTTTTGGAATGTGTCTATTCACTGATACCTTTGGTCTTCTCTCTGAGGAGAACTGACATCCGATGTCCCTAGACAGCTGTTTTCTGCTCCTTGTTCTCTTTGATCCATTTTGAGTAAAAAAAAATTTTTTTTAATATTATGTGAGTAGGGGTTCAGTTTTTTTGCATGCAGATATCCTGTTTTCTCAGCATTATTTGTGGAAATGACTATGCTTTTCCCACTGAGTGGTCTTCACATCCTTGTCAAAAATCAATTGACTACAGATGTTTGGGTTTATTGCTGGACTCTCACTTCTGTTTCATTGATCTATATGTCTGTCCTTATACCAGTATAACACTGTCTTGATTACTGTAACTTACTGTAGATTACTGTATCAGTTTTAAAATTTATTAGATTAGTATTGAATAAACTAGATTATTGTAGTAAGTTTGAAATTAGGAAGTGTGATTCTCTCTACTTTTCTTTTTGAGATTGTTTCGACTATTCTATGTCCCTTACATTTCCATGTGAATTTTAGGATCAGCTTGTTATTTTTCTGTGAATAAGTCAGCTGGAAATTTGATTGGTACTGTGTTGAAACTGTAGATCAGTTGGGGAATATTGCCATCTTTACAATATTTTCTTCCAATCTATTAACATGGGAAGTCTTTCTATTCATTTAGTTTTAAAAAAATTTCTTTCAATAATATTTTTTCACTTTTGAAGTATAAAATTTGCACTTGTTTTGTTAAATTTATTCCTGTGTAATTCATCATTTTTAATGCTCTTGTAAAGTTGTTAATGGAAATGCTTTCTTAATTTCATATTTGAATTGTTCATTGATAGTGTATAGAAGCAAAACTGATATTCGTATGTGGAACTTGTATTCTACAACCTTGCTGAGCTAGTTTATTTCCTCTAATAGTTTTTTTTGTGGGTCTTCAAGATTTTCAATATATAAGACCATGTCATCTGCAGATAGAGAAAATTTTACTTCTTCCTTTTCAATATGAATGCCTTATAATTTGTTTCTTGTTCAATTGCCTCAGCTAGAGCTTCACTGAATAAAGAGTGAAATTGGCCAGGCACAGTGGCTCATTCCTGTAATCCCAGCACTTTGGGAGGCTGAGGCGGGTGGATCACTTGAGCTCAGGAGTTCAAGACCAGCCTGGCCAACATGGTAAAACCCTTGCCTTTGCTAAAAATAAAAAAAATCAGCTGGGCGTGTGGCGGGCACCTGTAATCCCAGCTACTCGGGAGGCTGAGGCGGGAGAATCACTTGAGCCTGGGAGGCGGAGGTAGCAGTGAGCTGAGATTGTGCCACTGCACTCCAGCCTGGGCAACAGAGCAAGACTCTGTCTCAAAAAAAAAAAAAAAAAAAAGTGAAATTAGAGTATTAGAATTTTTGTCAAATGCTTCTTTGGCATTTATTTAGATGATCTTTTTTTCCCTTTATTTCAGTGTTATTATGATATGTGTAGGTATAAATCTCTTTGAGTTTATCTTACTTGGAATTTGCTGAACTTCTTGGATGTGTGGATTAATGTTTTTCACCAAATTTGGGAAGGTTTTGGCTGTTATTTCCTCAGATAACCTTTCTGCTTTTTTCTTTCCTCTACTGGAAAGGACTACTTGGTGCTCTCCCACAGTTTTTTGAGGCTTTGACAATTTTTGTTCACTTTTTGTCTTTCTGTTCCTTAGACTATAATCTCAATTGATCGATCTTCAAATCCTCTGATTATTTCATCTGCATTCTAGAATCTGCTGTTGAGCCTCTCTTTAAAACTTTCATTTAAAAAGTGCTTATTGATTAGTTCAGTGATTTTTGTCCTTTCTGGATGTTTCTGACTGATTTTTATCCTGTTTATTGCTCATATTTTATTGTACTTTACATGTGTAATACTCTTTTATTGAGTCTTGAACATTTTATATTCTTGAGGACTGGATTTTCTTCTTTTTTACTTTGGCAGACACTTATTTGTGGCTTGATACTTTAAGGCTTGTTTTCATGCTTTGTTAGGGTGCTTATAAGGGAGGAGACCACCCCTCATATTGTCTTATGCCCAATTTCTGCCTCCAAGGAAAGAAGAAGTAAAAACTAAAAGAAATGAAATCCACAGGCAGACAGCCCGGTGGCACTCCCTGGGCCTGGTTAAAGATAGACCCCTGACCTAACCGATTATGTTATCTATAGATTCCAGACATTGTATGGAAAAGCATTGTGAAAATCCCTGTTCTGTTCTGTTTTGATTACTGATGCATGCAGCCCCCAGTCACATACCCCCTGCTTGCTCAGTCGATCAGATCTATCCATCACGACCCTCTCACGCGGACCCCCTTAGAGTTGTAAGCCCTTAAAAGGGACAGGAATTGCGCACTCGGGAGCACCGCTTTAGGAGACGTGAGTCTTGCCGAAGCTCCCAGCCGAATAAAGCCCTTCGTTCTTTAACTCGGTGTCTGAGGTGTTTTGTCGCGGCTTGTCCTGCTACACTTATATTCTAGGGTTACTTTAGCCCCATTCCAAAGGTATTACTCTTCTCTATTCTCCACTGAATGCCCTGAGCATTCAGTGAGTTTCTTCCTCTCTCCCAGGTCTGTTTGCATTCTGGGAATTTTTCTGATTGCAGCTTCCTGGTTCTTATTTGCTCAGTCTCATGGAGTTCTGCCATATTCATGTGCAGCTTAGTAGTGAAAAACATACTGAAGGAAACCCATACAGATTTCTGGACCTTTTATCTCTGTAGATCTCTCATTTTTGGTAATTTGCGCTGCACAATCCCATGTGTTTCTACTAATTTTTAATTGTTATCTTGGCTTCCTCTATTTGCAAGCTCATACATACTCCCCTTGTTTTCTCCTCTTTAGTAGGTCTAGAAAGTATCTCTAGGTAGGAGTGACTATAAAGCTCACCTTGTTTGTTTCTTGTCTCAGGGATCACATGCTTGTCTGACGTTCATTGTGTGAAATCAGTTGCATTATATATTGTGTCCAATTTGTTATTTGTTTATAGCAAGAGGAAAATCTTGTCCTAGTTATTGTGTCAAAGCTGGAAGCAGTAGTATTTTAAGAAGGCCCTTAAGTCTTCAAATATTTTATATCTTCAGAATGTTCATATCAAATACAATATAGATTTCACCTACCCACCTTTTGGGGTAGCTGTTTTAATGAAGAGAATTTCAAAAATTGGAAACAATGAGAAAAACCTCAATAATGGAAAAGTTTGCTTTAAAATATCAGGTCTATGGGGAATTCTTATCATTTGGATCATGAAACTGAGCCATTTTCTTACACTATACACGTTCTGATTTCAGGCAAAATAAGGAGGTAGAGGAGGATGTTAATGATGATTAATAACCCACACAAACCAAACTTTTATTAGGCAGTTGCCTTGAAAACTCAAACCTCTAAAGTACATGTTATATCCTCTGAATCAAGTTAAACTAGGTGTATGGCTGAAAATATTCTCATTAGTTATAATCTTGAGAGTAAAGGTTACCAACACTAAAACTAATAGTAAAATATTTTGAAGGTCAGCCAAATGTTTTGATAAACCCTGTTGAATAATGTGAGTATAATCTCATCAGTATAATAAGGTAATGTATTTGTTTAGCAAATACCTGTTGGGGACCTGTTATGTCTAGGAATCATGCTAAATACTAGGAATTAAAAATGCATAAGGCATAGTTTCTATTCTTAAGGACCTGATAGTTTTCAAGGTATAGCCATAAAAATATGAGGAAGGTTGGATTTGTAGTATTAAAAATGGACAGTTGCCAGTTTATGGACATGCAAGGGAAGGTGGGATATTAAATGTGAATCAAAGTAAAGAATCAGTACTATGTAAATATTTTGGAGCAGAAGTCAAGGCTGTAGACATGGATATAGCATGCTTTGAGGTCTTTTGAAAGCATCTATTTTTTTTTCCTCGTAATTCTCATTGTTTCAAGTTGTCCCTTCATGGTCCCCTCCTCAGAGATTCGTTTCTGATGTTGCATCCTCATTAGTATGTGAATCTTATAAAATTGGATGAGATGAGGTGGTAATCTGAGACTAAGAAGAGAATGAATTTCTTTTTGCCCTGCCTTCCTCAGTAAGGCTTTTGCATTGAATCTTTATGAAAATCTCATGAGAATTTTGTAAAAAGATGAAAATATCAGAGATGATCTCCAGTTTTAAGTTAAGCAATTAGACAAATTTTTGTTCTCTTCATTTTAGAACATTATCTCAAGTTCAAATCTCCAGAGATAAATTTGATGGTAATATAGTCATAAAACTTAAAGTTATCAATGTGACATTTAAAATCTCATCTTACTTTTAACCTAACCTTTAATTTCTTTTTCTTTTATATTTCACTGCTATAAAACAAGCAGGTATTGAGCAGGAATGTTTGCAGGAAGTAGTACCTCAAAGTGCTAATCCTATGAGGACAATCACATGTATATTGTTTAGAATTGATACAGTTCCAAACTGTGATTGCTGTTCTGTCATATTTTTGTTGCCACAGAACTTTGTATACATGTGTTACAACCAAACCAAAACAAACAAACAATACAACTAAAGCAAATATAAGCAACTAAAGCCACAGTGCAACTAAAGCCACAGTACAACTAAAGCAAAACAAAACAAGACTGCCAGGGCCTAGAAAAGCCAAGAACTTTGCCAGAGGTTAAATTAATCCCCCTGTAATGACAGTATCTTCAAGATGTTGAAGAAATGCATATGGACCGAATTTGCTGTTCGCTAAGAATTTCTCCCTTTCAATTGCATGTGTACATATGTGTGTGCATGCATGCACACACCCAGCCACAACTTTAATGTAGGAACTTGAGTCCTTTTCATGATGCTAGAGATTGAATATGCCAATATTGGGGTTTCTGAAGCAGAAATATTGTGTTAAATTATTGTGAAGAACTTCTAGGAAATAGTGTTTGTTGAAATAGTTTTACATGGAATTCAGTCTTTAATTTTAGTATTAGTTTAAGAGAACTTCTTTGATTCCAGAATCAATTGCCTGCTTGCTGATCTTCTTGATAAAATTCATATTGTAGCATCAAATAATTTCTTAAAAGTACTACATTTGGTGCACTTCTAAAACATCAAAAAATGTTTCTTGTCTAGTTTTGATGCCAGGAGTGTTGGTGTCAAAAAACTTTGATACCGAGTGTATAACTCTGGAATCCAGATGAAGAAAATGTTCCAAGGAGGGAGTATTCAATATGTCAAATGCTGCTGATAGGTAAATAAAAGAAGATCAATAATTTACTGCCGGATTTAGCAATAACCCATTTCTTATCTGTATAAGAGCAATTTTGGTAAAGTGGTGAAAATAAAAGCCAGATTAGAAGCAGTAAGTGTAGATGATTCTTCTGAGGAGTTTGTTTTAAAGAATTCAGATAAATTGAAGTGGAGGTGGGGGTCAAGAGTTTTTAAATTGTTTTGCTTTCAATTTTGAGATAGGAGAAATATGTTTGCATGCTGATAGAAATGAAATAGTAGAGAGAGAAATTGATGTAGGAGAGAGAGGTTAGAATTGCTGGAGTGATGTCATTAAGTAATTGAGAAGAAGGTAGGATCTAGTGTACAAAAAGAGGGTTTAACTTTAGGAACATGGATCACTTATTGGTTCATAACAGAAGTATAGGCAGTTGCCTGTATACTATGTTCGGTGTATAGATCTGGTGACATTTGGAAAGTCTCTTGACGCTAGTTTCTCAGTGAAATAGGAAGCCTAGTCTTTTTGTGTGGGTTGAATTGTCTCCTTCCAAAAGAGATGTTGAAGTCCTAGCCACTAGTACCTGTGGGTGTGATCTTATTTAGAATTAGGGTCTCTGCAGATGTAATCAAGTTAAGATGAGGTAATATTTGATTAGGGTGGACCCTAAATCCAGTGACTTATGAGAAGAGAGAAATTTTGGCTGAGACCCAGACACACAGGAAGAAAGTTATGTGAAAATGGAGGCAGAGATTGGAGTGATGCAGCTACAAGCCAAGGAATGCCAAAGTTTGTGGGTAACCGCAAATAGCTAGGAAGAGGCAAGGAAAAATTCTTCCTTAGAGCCTTCAGACGGCACTTGGTCCTGTCAACATCTTGATTTGAAGTTTGAGAAAATAAATTTCTGTCGTTTTAAGCCACACAGTTTGTAGTACTTTCTTACGGCAGCTTTATAGTCTTCAACTGAAAGTGAGGAAAGGATTGGTACTTGATTTCTCATAGATACTTAAAAAACTTTTCGGTTTTTCATCCAACACTTTATATAATAGTAAGCTTCCTTGACATTTTTATTGGCAGATGAATAGAATGTTTTTAGCCCATTTTTAATGGACAGAGCATTTGTTATACACTTCCTAGCTTTTTACTAGTCTTGATATAGTTTTTTTTTTTTTAACCTTTTGTACCTCCAAGCTTATGACTTTGTCCAAATAGGTTTTCAGAAAGCTGGTTGCAGCACTTAGAACTGATAGAACTCCCCCTCCCTCCCCAGTGATCCACTGTACAATCAGCTTATAATTATTGCTTTGATATTTTTCAATATCCTATTAAAAATATCCTATTAAAAATATCAAACATACAGAAATGTTGGAAGACTTTTACAGTGAACACTTACTTGTATTCTCACTATCTAGAGCAGGGGTTGGCAAGCTTTATCTGAAAACGGCCAGATAACAGATATTTTAGGCTTCAAGGGCCCTACAGTGTCTGTTGAAACTAATCAACTGTCCCATTGTAGTATAGAAGCAGCTATGGACAATACCTAAATGAATGAGTATGGCTGTGTTCCAACAAAACTTTATTTATCGACAGTGACATTTGAATTTTATATTTCACATCATGAATTATTGTTTTGCCTTATTCTCACCTTTTTTTTTTTTTTCCCCCCGAGACGGAGTTTCACTCGTTGCCCAGGCTGGAGTGAAATGGCGTGATCTCAGCTCACTGCAAACCTCCGCCTCCTGGGTTCAAGCGATTCTCCTGCCTCAGCCTCCCGAGTAGCTGGGATTACAGGTACCCACCACCATGCCCAGCTAATTTTTTGTAGTTTTAGTAGAGACGGGGTTTCACTCTGTTGGCCAGGCTGGTCTCAAACTCCTCACCTCAGGCGATCCACCCGCCTTGGCCTCCCAAAGTGTTGGGATTACAGGCGTGAACCACTGCACCTGGCCTCTCACCTTTTTTAAGGGTTAAAACTATTCTTAGCTCATGGGCCATAACAAAAACTGGCAGATTTGGCCCACAGACTACAGTTTGCTGCCCGTGATCTAGAGTCAACAATTAAAAGGCTGCTTTGTTTGCTTTTTCATATATGTATCTGTCTAAACATCCTTCTGTCAGTCTAGTAGTTCACCCTCTCTCTGATGCATTTCAAAATAAGTTGCAGATACTATACTTTAAATACTTCCTTGAATGTATCATTACTTAGAGTTTAATTTTTTTTTTGAGGTAAAATTTACATTGAAATGAAATAAAGTTTGTGTACTTTTTTTGATAGGCATTTTATTTTTTTCATTTTTAAAAATTATGCTTTAAGTTCTAGGGTACATGTGCACAACATGCAGGTTTGTTACATAGGTATACATGTGCCATGTTGGTTTGCTGCACCCATTAACTCGTCGTTTACATTAGGTATTGCTCCTAATGCTATCCCTCCCCTGTCCCCCATCCCGTGACAGGCCCCCATGTGTAATGTTTCCCTCCCTGTGTCCAAGTGTTCTCATCGTTCAATTCCTACCTATAAGTGGGAACATGTGGTGTTTGTTTTTCTGTTCTTATGATAGTTTGCTGAGAATGATGGTTTCCAGCTTCATCCATGTCCCTGCAAAAGACATGAACTCATCCTTTTTCATGGCTGCATAGTATTCCATGGTGTATATGTGCCACATTTTCTTAATCTGGTCTATTATTGATGGACATTTGGGTTGGTTCCAAATCTTTGCTATTGTGAATAGTGCCGCAGTAAACATAGGTGTGCATGTGTCTTTATAGCAGCATGATTTATGATCCTTTGGGTATATACCCAGTAATGGGATGGCTGGGTCAAATGGTAATTCTAGTTCTAGATCCTTGAGGAATTGCCACACTATCTTCCACAATGGTTGAACTAGTTTACACTCCCACCAACAGCGCAAAAGCATTCCTATTTCTCCACGTCCTCTCCAGCATCTGTTGTTTCCTGGCTTTTTAATGATCGCCATTCTAATTGGCATGAGATGGTATCTCATTGTGGTTTTGATTTGCATTTCTCTGATGACCAGTGATGATGAGCATTTTTTCATGTGTCTGTTGGCTGCATGAATGTCTTCTTTAGAGAAGTGTCTGTTCATATCCTTTGCCCACTTTTTGATGAGGTTGTTTGTTTTTTTCTTGTAAATTTGTTTAAGTTCTTTGTAGATTCTGGATATTAGTCTTTTGTCAGATGGGTAGACTGCAAAAATGTCCTCCCATTGTGTAGGTTGCCTGTTCACTCTGATGGTAGTTTCTTTTGCTGTGCAGAAGCTCCTTAGTTTAATTAGATTCCATTTGTCAATTTTGGCTTTTGTTGCCATTGCTTTTGGTGTTTTAGTGATGAAGTCCTTGCCCATGCCAATGTCCTGAATGGTATTGCCCAGGTTTTCTTCTAGGGTTTTTACGGTTTTAGGTCTAACATTTAGGTCTATAATCCATCTTGAATTAATTTTTGTATAAGGTGTAAGGAAGGTATCCAGTTTCAGCTTTCTACATATGGCTAACCAGTTTTCCTAGCACCATTTATTAAATAGGGAATCCTTTCCCCATTTCTTGTTTTTGTCAGGTTTGTCAAAGATCAGATGGTTGTAGATGTTTGTTGTTGTTTCTGAGGCCTCTGTTCTGTTCCATTGGTCTATCTCTCTGTTTTGGTACCAGTGCCATGTTGTTTTGGTTACTGTAGCCTTGTAGTATAGTTTGAAGTCAGGTAGCATGATGCCTCCAGCTTTGTTCTTTTTGCTTAGGATTGACTTGGCAATGCGGGCTCTTTTTTGATTCCATATGAACTTTAAAGTAGTTTTTTCCAATTTTGTGAAGAAAGTCATTGGTAGCTTGATGGGGATGGCATTGAATCTATAAATTACCTTGGGCAGTATGGCCATTTTCACGATACTGATTCTGCCTATTCATAAGCATGGATTGTTCTTCCATTTGTTTGTGTTCTCTTTTATTTCATTGAGCAGTGGTTTGTAGTTCTCCTTGAAGAAGTCCTTCACATCCCTTGTAAGTTGGATTCTTAGGCATTTTATTCTCTTTGTAGCAATTGTGAATGGGAGTTCACTCATGATTTGGTTCTCTATTTGTCTGTTATTGGTGTATAGGAATGCTTGTGATTTTTGCACATTGATTTTGTATCCTGAGACTTTGCTGAAGTTGCTTATCAGCTTAAGCAGATTTTGGGCTGAGACGATGGGGTTTTCTAAATATACAATCATGTCATCTGCAAACAGGGACAATTTGAGTTCCTCTTTTCCTAATTGAATACCCTGTATTTCTTTCTCTTGCCTGATTGCCCTGGCCAAAACTTCCAACACTATGTTGAATAGGAGTGGTGAGAGAGGGCATTCCTGTCTTGTGGCAGTTTCAAAGAGAATGCTTCCAGTTTTTGCCCATTTAGTATGATATTGGCTGTGGGTTTGTCGTAAGTAGCTCTTATTATTTTGAGATACGTTCCATCGATACCTAGTTTATTGAAAGTTTTTAGCATGAAGGGCTGTTGAATTCTGTCAAGGCCTTTTCTGAATCTATTGAGTTAATCATGTGGTTTTTGTCATTGGTTCTATTTATGTGATGGATTACGTTTATTGATGTGCATATGTTGAACCAGCTTTGCATCTCAGGGATGAAGCCGACTTGATCTTGGTGGATAAGCTTTTTGATGTGCTGCTGGATTCGGTTTGCCAATATTTTATTGAGGATTTTCACATGAATGTTCATCAGGGATATTGGTCTAAAATTGTCTTTTTTGTGTGTGTCTCCGCCAGGCTTTGGTATCAGGATGATACTGGCCTCATAAAGTGAGTTAGGGAGTATTCCTTCTTTTTCTGTTGATTGGAATATTTTCAGAAGGATTGGTATCAGCTCCTCTTTGTACCTCTGGTAGAATTTGGCTGTGAATCCATCTGGTCCTGGACTTTTTTTGGTTGGTAGGATGTTAATTATTGCCTCAGGCTCAGAGCCTGTTATTGGTGTATTCAGAGATTCAACTTCTTCCTGGTTTAGTCTTGGGAGGGTGTATGTTTCCAGGAATTTATCCATTTCTTGTATATTTTCTAGTTTATTTGCGTAGAGGTGTTTATAGTATTCTCCGATGGTAGTTTATATTTCTGTGGGATCTGTGGTGATATCCCCTTTATCATTTTTTATTGCATCTATTTGATTCTTCTCTCTTTTCTTCTTTATTAGTCTTGCTAACGGTCTATCAGTTTTGTGGATCTTTTGAAAAAACCAGCTCCTGGATTCATTGATTTTTTTTGAAGGGTTTTTTGTGTCTGTATCTCCTTCAGTTCTGCTCTGATCTTAGTTATTTCTTGCCTTCTGCTAGCTTTTGAATGTGTTTGCTCTTGCTTCTTTAGTTCTTTTAATTGTGATGTTATGGTGTCAATTTTAGGTCTTTCCTGCTTTCTCTGTGGGCATTTAGTGCTGTGAGTTTCCCTCTACACACTGCTTTAAATGTGTCCCAGAGATTTTGGTACAATGTGTCTTTGTTCTCATTGGTTTCAAGGAACATCTTTATTTCTGCCTTCTTTTCATTATTTACTCAGTAGTCATTCAGGAGCAGGTTGTTCAGTTTTCGTGTAGTTGTGTGGTTTTGAGTGAGTTTCTTAATCCTGAGTTCTAATTTGATTGCACTGTGGTCTTAGAGACAGTTTGTTGTGATTTCTGTTCTTTTACATTTGCTGAGGGGTGCTTTACTTTCAACTATGTAGTCAATTTTGGAATAAGTTTAATGTGGTGATGAGAAGAATGTATATTCTGTTGATTTGGGGTGGAGAGTTCTGTAGATGTCTATTAGGTCCGCCTGATGCAGAGCTGAGTTCAACTTTTGGATATCCTTGTTAACCTTCTGTCTCGTTAATGTCATATTGACAGTGGGGTGTTAAAGTCTCCCATTATTATTGTGTGGGAGTCGATAAGTCTCTTTGTAGGTCTCTAAGGACTTGCTTTATGAATCTGGGTGCTCCTGTATTGGTTGCATGTATATTTAGGATAGTTGGCTCTTCTTGTTGAATTGATCCCTTTACCATTATGTAATGGCCTTCTTTGTCTCTTTTGATCTTTGTTGTTTTAAGGCTGTTTTATCAAAGGCTGGGATTGCAACCCCTGCTTTTTTTTGTTTTCATTTGCTTGGTAGATCTTCCTCTATACCTTTATTTTGAGCCTGTGTGTGTCTCTGCACGTGAGATGGGTCTCCTGAATACAGCACACTGATGGGTCTTGACTATTCAATTTGCCAGTCTGTGTCTTTTAATTGGGGCATTTAGCTCATTTACATTTAAGGTAAATATTGTTATGTGTGAATTTGATCCTGTCATTATGATGTTAGCTGGTTATTTTGCCCGTTAGTTGATGCAGTTTCTTCCTAGCATTGATGGTCTTTACAATTTGGCATGTTTTTGCAGTGGCTGGTACTCGTTATTCCTTTCCATGTTTAGTGCTTCCTTCAGGAGCTCTTGTAAGGCAGGCCTGGTGATGACAAAATCTCTCAGCATTTGCTTGACTGTAAAGGATTTTATTTCACCTTCACTTATGAAGCTTAGTTTGGCTGGATATGAAATTCTGGGTTGAAAATTCTTTTCTTTAAGAATGTTGAATATCGGCCCCTAGTCTCTTTTGGTTTGTAGAGTTTCTGCCAAGAGATCCGCTGTTAGCTGATGGGCTTCCCTTTGTCGGTAACCCGAGCTTTCTCTCTGGCTGCCCTTAACATTTTTTCTTTCATTCTAACCTTGGTGAATCTGACAATTATGTGTCTTGGGGTTGCTCTTCTTGAGGAGTATCTTTGTGGTGTTCTCTATATTTCCTGATTTTGAATGTTGGCCTGCCTTGCTGGGTTGGGGAAGTTCTCCTGGATAATATCCTGAAGAGTGTTTTCTAACTTGGTTCCATTCTCCCCATCACTTTCAGGTACACCAATCAAATGTAGATTTAGTCTTTTCACATAGTCCCATATTTCTTGGAGGCTTTGTTCATTTCTTTTTACTCTTTTCTCCAAATTTCTCCTCTCACTTTGTTTCATTAATTTGATCTTCCATCACTGATACCCTTTCTTCCACTTGATCGAATCGGCTATTGAAGTTTGTTCATGTCTCATGTAGTTCTTGTGCCCTGGTTTTCAGCTCCATCAGATCATTTAAGGTCTTCTCTACACTGTTTATTCTAGTTAGCCATTCATCTAATCTTTTTTCAAGGTGTTTAGCTTCCTTGCCAGTGGTTCGAATGTCCTCTTTTAGCTCAGAGAAGTTTGTTATTACCGAGCTTCTGAAGCCTGCTTCTGTCAGCTTGTCAAAGTCATTCTCCATTGAGCTTTGTTCCGTTGCTGGTGAAGACCTGCAGTCCTTTGGGGGAGAAGAAGTGTTTTGGTCTTTAGAATTTTCACCTTTTCCCCTCTGGTTTCTCCCCATCTTTGTGGTTTTATGTACCTTTGGCCTTTGATGCTCATGACCTACAGATGGTGTTTTGGTATGGACGTCCTTTTTGTTGATGTTGATGCTGTTCCTTTCTGTTTGTTACTTTTTATTCTAAGGGTCAGGTCCCTCAGCTGCAGGACTGTTGGAGTTTGCTGGAGGTCTACTCCAGACCCTGTTTGCTTGGATATCACCAGTGGAGGCTGCAGAACAGCAAATATTGCTGCCTGATCCTTCCTCTCTAAGCTTCGTCCCAGAGGGGCACCTGCCTGTATGAGGTGTCTGTTGGCCCCTACTGGGAGGTGTCTCCCAGTTAGGCTACATAGGGGTCAGGGACCCACTTGAGGAGGCAGTCTGTCCATTTTCAGAGCTCAAACCCTGTGCTGGGAGAACCACTGCTCTCTTCAGAGCTGTCAGACAGGGACCTTTAAGTGTGCAAAAGTTTCTGCTGCCTTTCGTTTAGCTATGCCCTGCCCCCAGAGGTGGGGTTTACAGAGGCAGCAGGCCTTGCAGAGCTGTGGTGGGCTTCACCCAGTTTGAGCTTCCCAGCCACTTTGTTTACCAACTCAAGCCTCAGCAATGGAGGATGCCCCTCCCTCTGCCAGGTGGCTGCCTTGCAGGTCCATCGCAGACTGCTACACTACTAGTGAGCAAGGCTCTATAGGGGTGGGACCCTCTGAGCCAGGCGCAGGATATAATCTCCTTGTGTGCCGTTTGCTAAGACCATTGGAAAAGCGCAGTATTTGAGTGGGAGTGTCCCGATTTTCCAGGTACAGTCTGTCATGGCTTCCTTGGCTAGGAAAGGGAAATCCCCTGACCCCTTGCATTTCCTGGGTGAGGCAATGCCCCGCCCTGCTTTGGCTTGCCGTCCATGGGCTGCATCCACTGTGCAACCAGTCCCAATGAGATGAACCACGTACCTCAGTTGGAAATGCAGAAATCACTGTCTTCTGCGTTGATCACGCTGGGAGCTGCAGAGCAGAGCTGTTTCTATTTGGCCGTCTTGGAATGGAATCTTCGTTTGTGTACATTTGATGAGTTTTGACAGATCATATACTTATATAATCTACGTTCTTATCAAGATATAGAATATTGCCGGGCGCGGTGGCTCACGCTTGTAATCCCAGCACTTTGGGAGGCCGAGGCGGGCGGATCACGAGGTCAGGAGATCGAGACCACGGTGAAACCCCATCTCTACTAAAAATACAAAAAATTAGCCGGGTGTGGTGGCGGGCGCCTGTAGTCCCAGCTACTCGGAGAGGCTGAGGCAGGAGTATGGCGTGAACCCGGGAGGCGGAGCTTGCAGTGAGCCGAGATCGCGCCACTGCACTCCAGCCTGGATGACAGAGCGAGACTCCGTCTCAAAAAAAAAAAAAAAGATATAGAATATTACCATTACTTCAGAAAGTTTGCATTCAATCTTCATCCCCACCCCCATTCTTAATTATTTACTCCATGGATTGGTTTTGCCTGTTCTAGAATTTTATATAAATAGAATCATACATTATATCGTTCTGGCTTTAATTTTTCTCTGTATTTCTATTCTCTTAGAATTTATCTTTTAAGCTTGGCTATGTTGTTAAACATACTACTTACATATTTTCAGCATTTATATGTGATTGTGAATTGAGTCAGCATATTTTAAAAAGTCAGTCTCTGATAGTCTCTGTTGATGATGTGATTATATCTGCAATTAATGATGATTCTTCTTCCTTACCTATAGTTTACGTCTTATTTTTATCTTACTGAATTGTCTAAAATTCTTGAACAATTTTGAATAACTACTGTGGTACCAAGCACCCTTAATACTGACTTTATAAGAATTGCCTTATTTAGTATTTTATCATTAAGTAGGAATTTTGTTTTTGGCTTCTAATTGATATTCTTTATCAAATTAAGGAAGTTGGTTTTCATCTTGTCCTATTCATCTTCATATTAAGAACATGAGTTAAATTTTATTTAATGAAGGCATATATGATGTTTTCCTCATTTTGCTTATTCATAATGGATTACATAAAAAGATCTAATTTTAAACCAGCCCTATAATTCCTAAATTAAACTTTTTTGGTTATATACTGTTAGATTCAATTTGATGTTTTATGTACAATCTTTGCTTTTAAATGAGATTGGCCTGAAGTTTGTACCAGCCTTGTCTGGTTTTAGTACCAAGATTATGTCAGCTTCATAAATGAATTGGGAAATACCCCATATGTTTCTGTTTACTGTAGTTGGTTGAAGTGACATAGGAACTATATTTTTGGAAGGTATGGTATAACTTATTTGTAAAATCATCAGGATTTTGGTTCCTCTCTTAGAGTTAGATCTTTTACTACCTGTTATAGTTCCTCTTTGATATTAGAATTTGGTGTTTCTTCTTTTATTCCCAGTCAGTTTTGGTTATTTATATTTTCACGGATGATTTGATTTTGATTTTTGAATTATGGGTGCATGGCCAAGTGACTTTCCCTTACAGCTTAAG
Source organism: Nomascus leucogenys (assembly GCF_006542625.1). Lineage (NCBI taxonomy): Eukaryota > Metazoa > Chordata > Mammalia > Primates > Hylobatidae > Nomascus > Nomascus leucogenys. The sequence goes on from NC_044400.1 coordinate 71,712,127, forward strand.
TATCTGATCTTCAATTAAACAATGTAGCTCTGTTCCCTTGGTAACCTGATAAGGTAGTATGTGTCAGTAACATTACTGCAAAACATTTTTATGATAAAAATGAAACCTGATTAGTAAATAACAGCTGGACTGGGAGGGACCAGAGATGAACTATAAATACTGATAGAAACCATAGCTTTTGGGCTTTTCTGAGTGCGGAGACTCGTGTATGGCTTCTCATTTGGAGGGGCTCTGGAATCTTTGCTTATGTAATGTTACAAGAAAATTGGCTCTTGTGGGACAGGGGGCTTCTGAGCTAACCCTATACCCATGTGTCAGTGTCATATGCTCATATTTGTGCTGTCACTTGAGGAGAAAATAGCTCCCAGACTGCTGTGTAATCTGTAGTTTCCCTCTGAGAAAGACTAGATGCTGGCCAGCTGGCAAGCTGTAGTTCTTGTCTTCTATATTTTGGAATAGACTTATGCCACATGTGGCCTGTGGTCATTTTTGTGGGTCTGAACATTTTAGCACAAGTTTATTGGAATAAAGTTATACTTGGCATTCTCTCTCTTTAAAAATCCCTTCCTCATCTGGGATTATATCCCCTTTTTTCCATTCCTAATTTATAAAAAACTATCTCTTGTTTTCTTATTACCATCTTTTGTTTTTATTCATCATGCATAATTTTTAAAACATTTTCTCTCTGAGAACTTTATGCTTTTTTCTCTACAGGTTCATTAATTTTGGGGGGTACTATTAAAGAGTGTGACAGGAGCCCAGTGAAGAGTAGTCTTCTTTTTACAAAGAAGGGCTGTTAGGATCTTTATTCCTTGAGTTACTGCATGTACAGAAATATTCTTGATTTTAAGTTTAAATAACATACTGGCTGGACAGCAAATTAGTTTGCCACACTTTATTTCCTTGAGAAGTCTGTATCACCATGCTGTTTTTCAGTATTGAATGTCAAAAAGTCTAAGGAAAGTTTGATTTTTTAATATTATAAGTAATGACTTAAATTTTTTGTCAGGATGTTCCAAAGATTCTTTCTTAGATTTCAAGATAAGATACATTGATATGTATTGATTATTCTGTATCTGTTTATTGGGGTGGAGAGATTGATGGATAAAATATACCTTTCAAACAAATAGATTTAAATCCTTCCATTTTTTTGTGAAATTATTTTTTTCTGTTCTGTTATTTTTTCTGGGGCACCAATTATGTGCATATTAGATATTTGCTTGTCTTCCATATCATTTTTCTCTCCTTTTTACACTCTTTTTTAAATTTTTATTTCCCTGTAGTTGCATTTCTCGATCTTGTCTTTCATGTCCCTTATGTTTTCAGTAGTGTCTTTTTTTGCTGCTTCTAATTTAGCTTTGATTTCTTCAGTATCTTTTTAAGCTATTTGCTCAGGTTTCATCACTTCCTGTTATCTTACCATAACTTCTTTGAGTTTTTGTATCTCTGCTTTTTTGTTTTATAGAAGTAGTTGTGTAATTAAGTTTTAAAAATATATGGTAATATTTAGTCACAACTTTCATTTGCTCCATGGCTACTCATTTCCTGTAAGTCTCTTTGTTTGTCTTTAGTTTTTTTTCTTATTCTTTTTGTTTTCTTGTTGTGCCTTTGTATAAAATCTGTGCTGATTTCCTGTATTATTATTCTTCACTTTTTAGTGACGTAAATTTTTTCCTGCAGCAACTCACCCTCCTCCTACTCCCCCAAATCTTGCCTACTTCTCTCTCCTTTTTTGCCAGTCTTTTTAAAGAGGCTCTTAGAATAGAGAGGTCAAGACGTCCATGTTCTAGGCTAAGAATAATTTTTCTTACGACACAGAGTTGTTTGTGTGAGAATATATATTTTAATTGTTTTTCTCCCCAGCCACAGATTGACATTAGATAGTTGCTTGCAGTGTATAGATCCCCACTTCTACTCTCACCCCCAGCTCTCCTGAATATATGAACAGATTGCATACTAGCAATCTGAGCATTGATGCTTTGGTCTGTTGTGATCTAGGGAAACACTGCCACCTGGATCTCAGAAGTTCTGGATGTTCTAAAGGACAGTTTTCTGTGTTTTGCAGTCTGGATAGCTCTCCTCTGTTAGCTTTTATGCTCTTAACCATAGGCATCCTTTCTTGATTTTACATGTGTCAACCCTTTTTGTTTACCTTGACTGAATTTGCTCCCTTCTTCAACAAATTGTGGTATAGGGGCTGTAGATGTTTCATAGGTTCAGCAAAGGAGAAATTTTCATTTAGCTTTTTTTTTTTTTTTTTTTTTGACTTTTGAATGGAAAGCTAAACTATCTGACCCTGACACGGTAAAACCCTAAAAACATTTTAGAATCATTTTGTCACTCATAATTTATACAAATAAAAGTCTTGTCTTTTGTGTTTGCCTGTTAAGTGGGTTATTGAATTCATTTCATTAATTAGATCATGGTATATTTGATCTTATTTTTCAGTCTGTCATTTGTCTAATATATTTTTCTTTTTTCTCCTCCCTTGTTTTTGTAATCAATTAACATTTTAAAAACTTATTTTTCCCCCTAGAGATTTGGAAATTTTTCTTTTAAATTATATTCTTTATTTTCCAATTATAATTAATCTGTTTTTGTTTTTAAAATATGTTTTAACAGTAAATTACTCTTAAATAACATTTAATATTTGTGTTAAATTATTACATTTAATATGTAATTTGGAATTTCCCTAGCAACATAGACAATCAGTGTCTATAGCCTTCAGCCATAATAACACAAGTATGCTTGTGCTTTTGAGTTTTACCTTCTACTTCATATTTAGATTTTTGTTAATCTTAATTTTTCTTGTCAGATTGTTATTAAGTTTACATTAGTTTTACAATATGCTTCATATCATATCACATATCACTGGGTTTCCTTGGCTTCTTTTTTCATCAGCTTTGCTTGCATTCAGTGAACTTTTTAATGGACCAACTTTTTGTTCTGCCTGAGTACATCAGCTATTTATTCACAAAAGTTGTATTAATTAATGTTTTTTGTATCTTTGTTGTCTGAAAATTTATTATTTTGCCAACATTTGAACAATAGTTTGGGCTTTTTTTTTGTTCAGAATGTTTTTCTTCTTATAACCTATGGTCATTGTTCTGTTGTGTTTTGGTATTTAATATTGAAAATGAAAATGAAAAAAGTCTGATAGTAGTCTTGATTCTTCTGTATTTTTCCCTCTCATTGAGCTTATAGGATTTTTTTCTCTGTTTCTTTGGAGTATTGGGACATGAACAGACACTTCTCAAAAGAAGACATCTTTGCAGCCAAAAAACACATGAAAAAATGCTCATCATCACTGGCCATCAGAGAAATACAAATCAAAACCACAGTGAGATACCATCTCACACCAGTTAGAATGGCCATCATTAAAAAGTCAGGAAACAACAGGTGCTGGAGAGGATGTGGAGAAACAGGAACACTTTTACACTGTTGGTGGGACTGTCAACTAGTTCACCCATTGTGGAAGTCAGTGTGGTGATTCCTCAGGGATCTAGAACTAGAAATACCATTTGACCCAGCCATCCCATTACTGGGTATATACCCAAAGGACTATAAATCATGCTGGTATAAAGACACATGCACCGTATGTTTATTGTGGCACTATTCACAATAGCAAAGACTTGGAACCAACCCAAATGTCCAACAACAATAGACTGGATTAAGAAAATGTGGCACATATACACCATGGAATACTATGCAGCCATAAAAAATGATGAGTTCATGTCCTTTGTAGGGACATGGATGAAACTGGAAAACATCATTCTCAGTAAACTATCGCAAGGACAAAAAACCAAACACCACATGTTCTCACTCATAGGTGGGAATTGAACAATGAGAACTCATGGACACAGGAAGGGGAACATCACACTCCGGGGACTGTTGTGGGGTGGGGGGAGAGGGGAGGGACAGCATTAGGAGGTATACCTAATGCTAAATGACGAGTTAATGGGTGCAGCAAAACAACATGGCACATGGATACATATGTAACAAACCTGCACATTTTGCACATGTACCCTATAACCTAAAGTATAATAATAATAAAAAAAATAAAGTTATGTATAAAGGAAAAAAAAAAAGTCAGGAAACAACAGATGCTGGAGAGGATGTGGAGAAATAGCAACGCTTTTACACTGTTGGTGGGAGTGTAAATTAGTTCAACCATTGTGGAAGACATTGTGGCAATTCCTCAATGGTCTAGAACCAGAAATACCATTTGACCCAGCAATCCCGTTACTGGGTATATACCCAAAGCATTATGAATCATTCTAGTATAAAGACACATGCACATGTATGTTTATTGCAGCACTATTCACAATAGTAAAGACTTGGAACCAACCCAAATGCCCATCAGTGATAGACTGGATAAAGAAAATGTGTTATCTGTACACCATGGAATACTATGCAGCCATGAAAAAGGATGAGCTCATGTCCTTTGCAGGGACATGGATGAAGCTGGAAACCATCATTCTCAGCAAACTAACAGAGTAACAGAAAACCAAACATCACATGTTCTTACTCATAAGTGGGAGCTGAACAATAAGAACACATGGACACAGGGAGGGGAACATCACACACCGGGGCCTGTAGTGGGGTGGGGGGTTAGAAGAGGGATAGTATTAGGAGAAATATCTAATGTAGATGAGGAGTTAATGGGTGCAGCAAACCACCATGGCACGTGTATACCTGTATAGCAAACCTGCATGTTCTGCACGTGTATCCCAAAACTTGAAGTATAATAATAATTTTAAAAAGGCTCTGTTTTGTAGAGCTACCTAGAGTTTCCATTGATTGGATTTCCCATAGTTTTCTCATTTTTCTATTTGTAATTATTTTTGAATTTTAAAAATAAGTTTTACAATATATTATAAAGGTGAAAATGAATCAGAAGGCAAACTTAAATGAATAATAGATCTCAGTAAACCAAGAAAGTGAGAGAATTGACTGTTGAGGAATAGAAAATTCTTGTTAGTGCTCTAACATGAAAAGCTATAATGTTTATTTGTTCTAAATTCTCACAGTGTAATCTTTCTCTGTTCTTCAAATAGTGAATATTCTGAAAAATGGAAATCAGGGTTCAGTAGTTCCTTTTTTATTGCTCTCCCATGATTACAACATTTATTGAGAAATTTATGAACTTTATTCATAAATGCTGATTGTATTTCTGACAAATATTGGGAAGGACGCTTGTCAAGTTTTCTGATTTAAAGTTTTTATCTTGTAGTAGTCAGTGAAAGGAGTCCATGTTATGAGTTTCAGTTAGGACTAGATGATTCATTCACATAAGAACAGTTACCTATCCAAAGAACTGTAGTTTTCAAGTGTATTATCTTTAGTTTCTTTAATTTACTATATATGTCTTACAGGCTGACAGCTTTCTTTTACTACTTTTCAGTATAAACTCGTATGTTTATTGTTTCAGCTTCGTAGAACATACTGCATCCATGAGATGTACTTCTCGGGTTTAATTTTAAATAAGCACAATGTGCTATATGTGTTTCAAAGTTAAAGTGTATTCTTTAGTAATACACCCCAGTAAAAGAAAGAAAGACTGCTAGTTTTAAATCAGATGTTCTTAGATTGGGATTTTGGCTATGTTTTTCTCCTCCCAATTTAGAAAATTTTCAGTTGATCTTCCAGCACAAACCATTTACTTCTCAAGTATGGGTTTAAATTCTCATTAGGAGACAGAGATATTCTACACAAATATGTTGGATCTTTTAAAAATAAATACCTGCATGTGGGGTTTAAAAATCTTTAGGAGTGATTATTAAATTTCATTTTAGAATTTTCTGTAATTTGGGAATAACAAAAAAAAAAAAAAACAAACAAACATACAGAGCGACAGTTCTTCCTTAACAAAAACAAAACAAAATGGTGGGTATCTGAAAACCAACAAAAAAACTGGTTAGTATTGTTAAAACGTATTAACTGAATTTGTTCATTTTAGTTTCTGTAAAAAAAGTATTCTTTGGTTTAAAAATGGACATCAAAGTTGATTGGTATAATTTTGTTTCCTTCCATATTCCAACTTCCTCCCTACCACTGCCATTTATATATCCATAAGTTATAATTTGATATGCTAATGTATTGAGACAGTGAACTGAATTCTTTGCAATGGAGATGTTTGAAGCCTAGAATATTTCTAGGTTTGAAATTAAGCTCCTTCTTTCTTCAGGATTTTTTCCTTTTTATGCAGTATAGTTTACTGATCACTTCTATATTTTGATAAGAATTTGTGAAAATTCATTAAATTTTGTATTTAATTTTAGATTGAGGAATGGATTGTTCCTCTTTCAAAAGTGGTTTTCTGTTAGGAATATCTTTAATTGTAACTTTTCCTTAAGTAGATCCATTATTTTGTTTTATTTTATTTTATTTTATTTTAGTTATGTTATGTGTTATGTAATGTAATGTTGTTATGTTATGTTATGTTATGTTATGTTATGTTATGTTATGTTATGTTATTTTCTGAGACAGAGTTTTGCTCTTCTTGCCCAGGCTGGAGTGCAATGGTGTGATATTGGCTCACTCAACCTCCGCCTCCCAGGTTTAAGTGATTCTCCTGCCTCAGCCTCCCAAGTGGCTGGGATTACAGGCATGTGCCACCCCGCCTGGCTAATTGTGTATTTTTAGTAGAGACGGGGTTTCTCCATGTTGGTCAGGCTGGTCTCAAACTCCTGACCTCAGGTGATCCTCCCGCCTTGGCCTCCCAAAGCGCTGGGATTAGAGGCGTGAGGTACCGCGCCCAGCCAAGAAGATCCATTATTTTTTTAGAGAAAGCATTTTCTTGAACAGTTGTCTTATTATTTATTTATTGGCTTATTGTCATATTGAACTAGCACCATCTTCTGAGAGTTTGTTACATTACAGTTTAATATTAAAATCTAAGGAATATTTATAATCGAGACAATGGTTTCATTTTTATGGGAATTTAAAAACTTTTCTAAAATTAATTTGGCTAAATGCATTTTGATGATTATACATGTATAACTATATGTTGGAATTTGACTTTGTTCTTATGTATTATAAACATTTGCACACACTCAATTTTCTTAGATTTTAAAGTATTCATTCATTTAATTACTCATTCATGATTGCCTTTTATATACCAAGCATAACAGTAGGAGAGAGAGTATGATAGCATTATCTTAAAATGATGTACTTGGTACGCTGGGGCACTTTACAGGAAGAAGTGGGTAAGGAAGATTTTATAGCATAGATAATACTGAAACAGAATCTTAAGCAATATGCAGGAATATGCCATAAAGAGAAGGGTGAGAAAGGACAGTCTAAGAAGAAGTAGAAGAATGAATAAAACTGCAGAAGTTAGCAAATAGTCTGGAATATCAGGGGACTTCGCAACATTTTGTGACAACTGGAACAGAGTGCAAGGCAGGATGAGTTGAGAAATAGACGAAATCGTTTAAGGAGTTTGGATTTTCTCACAAGAGCTACAGAAAGCCACTAAAGGTTTTTGAGCCGGAGGTATAGATACAAGTCAGCAAGCTATGGGCCACGACCTGTTTTTCTATGACCTACTATCTAAGAATGCTTTTTACATCTTTTAATCATAGGAAAAATGTAAACAAAACGTATAATTTATGACACCTGAAAATTATATGAATATCAAAATTTAACGTCCATAAATAGTTTTACAGGAATAGAGCCACGTTTATCTGTTTCTATCTTTCCTAGGACTGCTTTTTCACTACAAAAGCAGAATTTAGTAGTTACTTTAAACAATATATGAGCCAGGGGCCGGGCACAGTGGCTCACCCCTGTAATCCCAGCACTTTGGCAGGCCGAGGTGGGTGGATCATCAGAGCTCAGGAGTTCGAGACTAGCCAAGGCCACATGACAAAACCCCTTTTCTACAAAAAAATACAGAAATTATCCAGGTGCAGTGGCATGTGCCTGTGTTCCCAGCTACTTGAGAGGTGAGGCGGGAGGATAGCTTGAGACTGGGAGGCAAAGGCTGCACTGAGCCGTGATCACACCATTGTACTTCAGCCTGGGAGACAGCATGAGACCCTGTTTCAAAATAATATAATAATAATAATAATAATAATAATAATAATAATAATAATAATATATGAGCCAGAAAGCCTAAAGTATTTACTATCTGGCCCCTTACAGAAAATGTTTGCTGATATCTGGTCTAAATGTATCAATTAAAATATAGAAATAATCATATTGGATAGAAAAGCAAGACCCGACTACTATATACAGTCTATAAAAATCCACTTTAAATATGAAGATACAGGTAGCTTAGAAGTAGAAGGATGAGAAAAGGTATATTTTGCAAAGACTAATCAAAAGAAAGTTGAAGTAACTGTATTAACATGAGAAACAAGGAATTTAGTAGAGATAAGGGAGGACATTACATATTGATCAAAGGGTCAATTCACAAAAAGGTATAACAATTCTAAATGTATATAAACGCAGCAGAACTTGCACAAAGCAAAAACTGATAGAACAGAAAGGTTAAATAGACAAATCTACCATTGAATCTGAGATTTCAACAATCCTTGATCAATGTCTACATGTTTTATCAATAACTGGTGTAACATGTAGACTGAGAATCAGTAGGGATATAGAAGGCATGAACAACATCATGCCTAATGGACCTAATAGACATTTATAGAACATTCCATCTGACAACAGAAGAATATGTTCTTTCTCATGATAGACCATATTCTTGCATATAAAAAGAACATTAACAAATTTAAGAGAACTTAATGTGTTCTCTGACAATAATGGAATTAAACTAGAAATCAGTAACAGAAATTGCAATATTCCTAAATATTAAGAATTTGAACAACTCCTAAACAGCCTGTGGATCAAAGAGGAAATACATTGAATTGAACAAAAATAAAAAGACTACATTTAAAACTTTATGGCATGCTGCCAATGCAGTGTTTAGAGAAATATGTCTAGCATTATTAAATGCTTATACTTGAAAAACGAAGTTTTCAAAATCAATGATCTAAGTTTCCACCTTAAGAATACAGAAAATGAAAGGCAAGTGAGCAGAAAAAGAAAAAAGTAAAGGTAAGAGTAGAAATTAAAAAAATAGAGAAATCAATGAAATCAAAAGCTGATTCTTTGAAAAGATTAATAAAACTGATAAACCTCTAGCCAAAATGACAATACAGAAAGAGAGAAGATACAAATTACATTGTCAGGAATGAAAGAGAAGAAATCACTACAAATTCTTAGGCATTAAAGGGAATGTAAGCGAATATTACGAAAATATTTACTTCCGTTAATTGACAATTTAGATCAAATGAACAAATTCCTTTAAAATTTTTTTTTGATTATTATACTTTAAGTTCTGGGGTACATGTGCAGAATGTGCAGTTTTGTCACATAGTTATACACATGCCTTAGTGGTTTGCTGCACCCATCAACCCATCACCTACATTAGGTATTTCTCCTAATGCTATCCCTGCCCTAGCTCCCTCCCCGCAACAGGCCCTGGTATGTGATTTTCCCTTCCCTGTGTCCATGTGTTCTCATTAAATGAACAAATTCGTTTAAAGACACAAACCAAGTTCACTCTAGAAATAGATAATCTGAATACTTCTGCATTTATGAAAAAAATTGAATTCATAATTTGGAATGTTTCCATGAAGAATACTACAAAGAACACTATGGATCCATATGGTTTTACTGGTGAATTCTACCAAACATGTATGGAAGAAATAATACTAACTGTATATAAACTTTTCCAGAAAACCAAAGGTGTTGGAATACCTCCCAACTTATTTTATGACACCAATATAATAATCTATTAAAATCAGATAAAGACACTATAAGAAAACTACAGACAAATATTCGCCATGGACATAGATAAAAAAATTCCTTTACAAAATATTAACAAATTGAATCAAGCGATACAAAGGATACTATATTATGACCAAGTGGAGTTTATCCTGGAAATGTAGTGCTGGTGTAATATTTGAAATTATTTAGTGTAGCTTACCATATCAGTAGGCTAAATAAGCCATATGGTGATCTCAACAGAAACGTAAAAAGCATTTGATAAAATTCAGCATCCATTTATAGTTAATAAAAGTCTCAGCAAACTAGGAATGAGAAAATGAAAAGAAACTTCTTCAACTTCATAAATGGCATCTGCAAAAACCCTGCAATTAATGTCATACTTAATGATGAAATAGTGAATTTGTTTTCCACCTAAGATTAGGTACAAGGCAAGGAAATTCACTTCCACCTCTCCTATTCAACACTATTTTTTAAGGTCCTAGGTATTATAAAACTGCAAGAAAAAGGTATATAAAACATAAAATTGAAAAGGAAGAAATAAAACTACAAAATTCTCAAATGATAAAACAAGACCTAAATGAAAGACAGCAAACACCATTTTCAAGGATCAAAGACTCAATATTATAAATGTCACTTCTCTTCAGATTGATTTATCCATTCATCATAATTTCAATCAAAACTCCAAATGGTATTTGTGTGTGGTATTTAAGCAAACTGTATCTAAAATGTATAGGGAAGATTAAAAATCCAAGAATAAGAATATGCTTCTGAGAAGCATTTGCCATGCCAGTTATCAAGACTTACTAGCAACAGCTTGTATAAAGACAGTAGGGAATTCATCCAAGTAAACAGGATTGAGACACTGGAAACAAATCCTCGCATAAGTGGAACTTGGATATTATAGTGGAGGTGATATAGAAGATCTTTGAGAAAGAAGAGAATGCTTAATAAGTTGTCCTAGGATAGCTGTTATTTTTATAGAGAAAAAGAAAATGGATATTACCATGCACAAAAATCAGTTCCAAATAGATTAAGGGCTACAATGTTAATGGCACAACTTTACAGAATAAAAAAAAAAAAAGAATATCTTTCCTACTTAGAGTGTGGAAGAGTTTCTTAAACAATACATAATTGCTAAATTTAAATATTGGATATATTAACTACAGAAGATAAACATTTGTTTCTATGAAATGATACAGTAAAGAATTAAAGACAAGCCACAAACTGGGAGAAGGTGTGTGTAACACAAAATAACTGAAAAAGACTGGTATACTTTTTCAAATCTACAAGAAAAAGGCTGTTCATTAAAAAAAGGACATAAAACATAAATAGAAATTTCATGGAAGAGGAAAGACATATAAGTGCAGTCTCATCACTAATCAAGGAATGCAAAATAAGAACATGAGATTCTTATGCTTTCTAGATTGGCACAAATCTAGAAGACTAAGAATAACAAGTGACAGATAATGTCAATCTACAGGAACTCATAGTCACTATTAGATGGATTATAAATTGGTACAGCTACTTTGAAAACAATTTGACATTCTGCAAAGTTGAACATTCATAGAGTATGATTCAGCAGTTCTTCTCTTCTATGTATCTTAGACAGCTAGGCATATTATCAGGTGACATGTACTGAGTAAGACTTTTCATGGCTTTGTTGTTAGTATCTTAACAGCTGGGAACAGCTTGTGTTCATCAATCAGAGAAAAGATTTATAGATTGTGGTAGATTTATAAAAAGGTATGTTATATGGCAGTACAAATGAATGAACTATATATACTTCATTGGGATGATATGGATGAAACAATATGCATGAAAAATGCCAGACGCAGATGACTACACATATGAAGAGAAAGCAGTGTGATAGCTAAGAATACGTACTCTGGAGCTAGACTGCCTTGGGGGTGAGTTGTGGCTCCACCACTTGCTAGATGTGTGCCCGTATATAAAGTCTTTTATCCCTTTCTCTGCACCTCAGTTTTCTCATTTGTCAAATGATGTTTGTAGTGAGGATTAAATGATTTAATATGTGTAAAGTGCCTATAGAATAGTGTGATGCTGTATAAGTGCAATTCTTATTACTCTGAATTCTGTTGTGATTGGGCAGTTTTCTTTTTGTTGTTACTTTAAATAATGTTCTATCACTCCCCATCTTCCAGTAGGGCTAATTATAATATATGGTCATTGTTGGTAATGGGAAAATACAAAGAAGAATTAAATAACCATAATATAATTGCCTAATTGAGGCAATCCTTTTTTTTTTTTTTTTTTTTTTTTGAAATGGAGTCTCGCTCTGTCGCCCAGGCTGGAGTGGAGTGGGGCGATCTCGGCTCACTGCAAGCTCCGCCTCCCGGGTTCATGCCATTCTCCTGCCTCAGTCTCCCAAGTAGCTGGGACTACAGGCGCCCGCCGTCACGCCCGGCTAATTTTTTGTATTTTTAGTAGAGACGGGGTTTCCCCGTGTTAGCCAGGATGGTCTCTATCTCCTGACACCATGATCCGCCCATCTCGGCCTCCCAAAGTGCTGGCCTTAGAGGCATGAGCCACCGCACCCGGCCGGCAGCCTTACTATGGCTTGTGTACTTTGTGAGATGCCAGGGTATGCTAGTGTCTAGGTAAGACAAATACACTTCTTTTTTTATGCAATTCTATGTATAAATGGTAGAAGTGAATTTGGGCCTTATTGTATCTACCTAGTATGTAGAAGTTTGCAAATGAACCTCTATAGCACTGCGCCAGTGTGAAATTGTCTGATAGGAATTCCTGTGGTAAATGCCCAAAACATGAGTAAAATAAAAAGACAGTTTATTAATTTTCCAGTTCCTTTAGGCTTTTGATAATGTATGCACAAATGTTATACAAGCAACAAAAGTTGTAGATAGCCACAAATATAAAAAGATTTACTTACTAAATAGTGCTTTTAGACCTATTATTTCCTCTAACCTGAGGCAAGAGGAGAAATAGTTATGCATTATCCATTACTAAAAGGGATTTAGGTAACCTAATTAATGAAATTGAGGAAATAATGTGAATTCTTACTTGCTCCCACCTCTGTCTGCTTGTTACTGGCTGCTGCTGTTGGTGGTGTTTTGGTGACTCTTTGGAGTTATGAAGACTCATTATTATCCCCTTAGAATCCTGATAGGTTGGTTTGTGGATATGTATGTGATTGTACACTATAAACGCAATGCAATTTGAGTAGGAAAATCTCGCAGCAATATACAAAATCTACAGAAGTGCTGGAGAATTGCTAGAAACGAAGAAATTAACAAATGAATATCTGGCAGAGTCAGTTGATAATAATTGAAGAGAAAATTCACAAGTTTCATGACATGTTTAGATAGGTCACAAGAGTATGATTTGAGGATTTAAAGGATTAATCGTGGTCCTTGTGAAAAATAATAAAAACCATGAATAAATATTACAACAGTGACCTTTCTTTGTGATCATATAAGAAATTAGATTTGAAGAGAAGAATGTCATATTGTTATAATTTTAGTAGGACTTTTATTATAATTAGTAGGAATATAGATTAAATTTAAATTTAAATTTTAATGGAAACTTTTATATATGTTCTTCTGTATTACATGCAGAAGAATATGTAAAGTGTTTTAAAGAATAACTATTCCCAGGTCATGAAATAGAGCATTGCTAGCACCCCAGAACCAAACAGGTGCCTTTATCCATCTCCTTCTACCTTCAGAAGTAACTGCTATCCATAATCTTGATCTTTTTCTTGCTTTTCTGTTTTCATAATATGTGTAGATGTCATCAAGTAATGTTTTGCCGTTCAATATTTTTATATAAATGCAATTATTTATGTGTATTCCTTTGCATGTTGCCCTCACCACCTTTGTGAGATTTATTCTTATTGTGGTATGAAACTCTAGTTTATTAATTTTCAACCTTGTGTAGTATTCCTGTAAAATGCAGGCATACATATTATTTTAGACACAATTGATCATTTGTATTTATTTTAAGAGCCTAAAAATATGTCTCTTCACTCAACAAATACTTTGTGAGTGGTTGTTTTATTATGTGCTTTGTTAATTTGTTTTTGTTTTTAGCTGCATGTAACAAAACAACCAAATAAGCATAGGCTAAAAGTAACAACCTTATTATCTCAGAATATTTGACTTCATAAAGTCTTAATTTCTGTGTCTCAAAACCCTCATGAAACGTTTAAAAGGAGAATGCCAGCCTAAGGTGAATGTTTGGAATGAATATGGCAGATTTCCTTAATACACAAAGTGCTTACACAGATTGATAAGGTAAACACTTAAAACCCAGTTTAGAAAGTGGGAAATAAGAGGCATCTTATAAAGAAATGTAAAAACTAGTATACAGGAAAATTTTTAAACTGCATTGAGGTCTTTAAATTTATACTAGAAACAAAAGTACTTTCTTTGATGACAACTTTTTTCTCCATCTGTTTGTGGAACACGTGGATTTTCCAGCAGTTATATTTGTAAGAAGGTTGGTTTAAGAATCTACACAGTTAAAGTCAAGTTCTGCTAATTTTTTATTTTCTTGCATTAGCAGTTCTTCTAATACGGCATGATTTACTATGTCATCATAGAAAGACAGCATTAGAGAGTGTACATGGCAGGGTAAAATTAAACACATGCTCACAATCAAATTAATGTATTTCATCTGTCTTCAACTAATAACAATCTGTCATGTTATCTATCTGAGTAGGGGCATAAACAGTTTATTTTGTGTTTGGAGTAACTTCCTGGAGGTAGTTAATGTGACAAGTAGTTTGTTTGAATTGAGTATAACCAGATCAACACTCAAGATGTTTCCTTGATAACCTAAAAATTACTGTGAAATCTGTACAAGTGCTATATTTATATTTTGCTTTTACTTCTTTTAAGTTAGACAGTGACATTTTTTATAATCATTTCACTGAGAATACTCTGTTCCTGCCATTATGTATGGACTGAAGAGCAAAAATAGTTTATAATTTTAATGTTTTTTTTCCATTGACAGCAAGTAGACATTAATAATATAATTAATTGATAATATATTCCCTTTTAAAAATACATGGAATAATATTCTGGTTTGAATGAAAAAGTCTTGTTCATTATAGAATATGTTCTTACAGCATGTTGAAAAATAAATACTTGGGAAACTAGGAACATTGTAAAGCCTCAGGCCAGTGTAATATAGATACTCTTATGAAGTGCTTCAGAATTTTAAAGTCGTACTTAAAACTTTATGACATTTAGTCTGATCAGTAGCTCTGATCTGTGAAATGTACAGAGCTGATACAAATCTATCAGTAGCTCTGATACATTTGATATGTCTAGTTTAAAAATATTTATTACATTTAATACTGTATCTTTTAGGACTGTTCTCTCCCTTGTTATCAGTAATAATATAGGTGGATGCAGTGGAGATCCTGAGTAAGGAATCTTGAATGCCAGTAAACAAATAGTACCTAAAAAGAAAAGTAATTGTATACTTGGCCATTTGTATTAGCATGTGTGTGTTTTAGAAGTCAAAGTGTATACATAATTTTAACCACATGTGAATCAAATTTAATAAATTATTAAGGGAATTTTGCTTGTTATGTTTGGGCTAATCATGGATCATTTTTAAACTTTATGTAATTTCACATAAAGTTTCACAACTTGTATGTACAGCTGCAAGTTCTTTGTAAATAACTATGCAATCAAGTGATAAGGCAAAGCATATCTTATGTTCTATAATGCTTATGGGCTGGTTTTTATGATTTATTGTTACTAATTAATACTTTTAATGTATTAACAAATATAAAACCAGCTATATCATAGTGCATATTTTTAAAGTAGTGATTATTTAAAGTTTGTCTTTATTATTTTAATTAAAAATCTAAATAAAATTTAGACTGTTAAGTGACTGTTAATTCGTCCCTAAAGTTGATGTTCTTTCTTCATTGAGAACCTCCAGCTGGATTTGAATCAGATAGCATAGTTCTAATTCTGGTGCTACTGATGACTAGATTTGAGACTTTCGTTAAGTCATTCTAAAACTCAGTTTTTGTGTGTGTGCAAAATTAGAATAATGCTTACCTATTCGCCAAGGTTGTTATGAGGCCCCAAAGGGTTTTGTAAATGTTTAAACAGAGTTAGGTTGTTTCACAAGTCTCTTAAAGTGGTTTCTCTGCTTTTTGGTCCTCAGACGTCCTTTCTCATGGTAGCTACAGTAATTTTTTCAAAATGCAAAATCATATTGTGCTGTTGGTTACAACCTGACAATGGTTTTCCATTATTGTATTTGAGTAATATCCTCATTATGCTGTAGGTACCACTCTTGCTTATTATACTTCGTTGTTTTCCTCAATTGTACTCCATCTTTTTCCCCCTCCAGATTTTCATCCCTGTCCCAATGACTAAAACAGTTTTTTCCTCCAACTACCTCTTAATTTGTTTGGTTTATTCTTACCCTTTAGATCAGGGGTTCCCAACCCCTGGGCCATGGACTGCTACTGTTACATGGCCTGTTAGGAACCCAGCCACACAGCAGGAGGTGAGCAGTGGACGGTGAGCATTACTGCCTGAGCTCCACCTCCTGTCAGATCAGCAGCAGCATTAGATTCTCATAGGAGCGTGAACCCTATTATGAACAGCACATGCGAGGGATCTAGGTTGTGTGTTCCTTATGAAAATCATTACTAATGCCTGATGATCTGAGATGAAGCAGTTTTATCCCAAAATTATGCCCCCCTACTACCCCATCTGTGGAAAAATTGTCTTCCATGAAACTAGTCCCTTGTGCCAAACAGGTGGAGTCCACTGCTTTAGATCTCAGATCAAAGAGGTCTTCCATGGCTATCCTATGTAAAATTCTCATTGCTATCCTGATTCCTACTCCTCTCTTTCACTCTTTTACTCTCTTATCTGGTTGCCTCTTCCACTTTCAGATTATGATAATTGTAGTAATTGACTCATTTATTTACATGCTCACTTATTATTCTTTCTACCTCATTAATGTGAGGATAAAGATAATGTCTATATTGCTCCCTAATTTATCCCTTGTGCTTACTAGCATAGTACTTGACATATAATAGGTGGTCATATTTATTTAATACATTTGAAGTATCATTTTACTTCTTTTAAAGAAGTGCATGTACTATTTTTTTTTTTGTAGCCTGTGATTTTATAGCTCTACAGTTAATCTGAATAAATTTTAGATTGATTAATGTGCAGAACTGTAGTGACTTTCAGGAGGAAAAATAATCAGCTGCATGTATATAATATGTATAAAACTTGCCATCTTCTATTTTTAAAGTTATGATATAGTTAATTATTTATGCATACAAGATGGGTAAACAGAAGAAAATGTCATAATCAGAAACCCTATAGGAGGGTAACATTTTTTATCATTTAAAATTTTCTTTTGAATAGATTCTAAATCTGGAACAGAGTTTTCAGTCCGTGTAGTCAATGAAAGTAATTTAAATCCAACAAGGGAAAATGTAAGGTTTGCTGATATATGTTACCTGCAAGAATTCCCTTTTTGTGCTTACATATATATTTTTCTCAGGCAGGCTGGAATATGTGAGTAACTTGTAGATGATCACCTATTCACACATAAACTTCTTAACACATACAAAACCCTTAGGCCTAGGCCCTGCTGATTTCACTAGCTCTTGGAAGCCAGGTTCTTTCAGATGCTTTTGTACATTTTCCTTTTGAGAAGAATGTACATCCTCTGTATCCTTAAGGCTATCTGACTAATTTTTTCTCCTCCTTCAGTATGTAACTGAAGCATCACTTTCTCTGTGACATGGCTCCTATCATCCCTAAGCAGTTGTAGAAGTTTCCCATCTCTGTACTCATTATAGATTGTCTTATATAGATCTTTGTTACTCTCATGATTTCAGAATTTCATTATATAGCATCGTTTTATTTGTGTCCCTCTTAGCCTTCCCAGCTTTTAGCACAACGTAAATAGTTGGTGAGTAAATAAATGCATGGACAAACCACAATGACACTAGCTAATACTTAATGAGTATATGCCAGTCACATACAATATGTCTTGCTATATGCTAATCATTGCTTTTTGTGTATTTATTCATCTTATCCATTATAGCAGCCTTATGAGATAGGTACTATTATTGTTCTCATTTTATAGGTGAGAACACTTACTATATTTATTGTTTACAGCATTATGTTTTTAAATATGTATACATTGTGTAATGGCTAAATCAAGCTAATTAACATGTATTACCTCACATACTTATCATTTTTTTGTGGTGAAAACACTTAAAATCTATTCTCTTAGCAACATTCAAGAAAATACTTACCATTTTTTTGTGGTGAGAACACTTAAAATCTATTCCCTTAGCAACTTTCAAGAATACAGTACCTTATTATTAACAAGGGATTACAAGTGCCGGCCAGGATGTGGAGGAAAGGGAATGCTTGCACACTGTTGGAGAGTGCATTCTTTATCACTGTGCACTACTTTCTTTCCAGTCTGTAAATAACTGAAGAACTGTAACTATATTCAGCCCAAGTTTCTTCTGTATTTACCTTAATGCAAAGTCAAGAAAAGTTATTTCTTGTATGGGACAAGTTCTTGTATATAATCTATCATCTCTGGATCAGTCAAATAATAACAGAGATCATCTCTTGGGATATGAAAAAATTTTACTGTTAGGACATTTTCTTTATAAAGATATTTGATATAATGTAATTTTAATCAGAATTGTTTACTATTTAATATCATAAACTTCCTGTTACTCATCAAAATCTGTCTCTATATCCTAATATACAGGCCACTTTTTCCTAGAAGTTATCCAAGTGAATAAATTCTGAACCATCGCATAAATTTAGAGAGTTAGTGTTCCACTAGAATCAGCAGGGCCAAATGAAGGATAAAAGTGACAGCTTTAGATTCAGAATTTTTTTAAAAATTATACTTTAAGTTCTAGGGTACATGTGCACAACATACAGGTTTGTTACATAGGTATACATTTGCCATGTTGGTTTGCTGCACCTATCTCATCATTTACATTAGGAATTTCTCCTAATGCTATCCCTCCTCCAGGCCCCCACCCCCGGGCAGACCCCGGTGTGTGATGTTCCCTGCCCTGTGTCCAAGTGTTCTCATTGTTCAGTTCCCACCTATGAGTGAGAACATGCGGTGTTTGGTTTTCTGTCCTTGTGATAGTTTGCTGAGAATGATGGATTCCAGCTTCATCTGTGTCCCTGCAAAGGAAAAGAACTCATCCTTTTTTTATAGCTGCATACTATTCCATGTTGTATATGTGCCACATTTTCTTAATCCAGTCTATCATTGATGGACATTTGGGTTGGTTCCAAGTCTTTGCTATTGCTAGTAGTGCCACAATAAACATACGTGTGCATATGTCTTTATAGTAGCATGATTTATAATCTTTTGGGTATATACCCAGTAGTGGGATTACTGGGTCAAATGGTATTTCTAGTTCTAGATCCTTGAGGAATCGCCATACTGTCTTCCACAATGGTTGAACTAATTTGCATTCCCACCAACAGTGTAAAAGCATTCCTATTTCTCCACATCCTCTCCAGCATCTGTTGTTTCCTGACTTTTTAATGATTGCCATTCTAACTGGCATGAGATGGTATCTCATTATGGTTTTGATTTGCGTTTCTCTGATGACCAGTGATGATGAGCATTTTTTCATGTGTCTGTTGGCTGTGTAAATGTCTTC
Source organism: Nomascus leucogenys (assembly GCF_006542625.1). NCBI lineage: Eukaryota > Metazoa > Chordata > Mammalia > Primates > Hylobatidae > Nomascus > Nomascus leucogenys. The sequence goes on from NC_044400.1 coordinate 71,731,616, forward strand.
TTTTGAGAAGTGTCTATTCATATCCTTTGCCCACTTTTTGATGGGGTTGTTTTTTTCTTGTAAATTTGTTTAAGTTCTTTGTAGATTCTGGATATTAGCCCTTTGTCAGATGGGTAGATTGCAAAAATGTTCTCCCATTCTGTAGGTTGCCTGTTCACTCTGATGGTAGTTTCTTTTGCTGTGCAGAAGCTCTTTAGTTTAATTAGATCCCATTTGTCAATTTTGGCTTTTGTTGCCATTGCTTTTGGTGTTTTAGTCATGAAGTCCTTGCCCATGCCTATGTCCTGAATGGTATTGTCCAGGTTTTCTTCTAAGGTTTTTTATGGTTTTAGGTCTAACATGTTAAGTCTTTAATCCATCTTGAATTAATTTTTGTATAAGGTGTAAGGAAGGTATCCAGTTTCAGCTTTCTAGATATGGCTAGCCAGTTTGCCCAGCACCATTTATTAAATAGGGGATCCTTTCCCCATTGCTTGTTTTTGTTGGATTTGTCAAAGATCAGATGGTTGTAGATGTGTGGTGTTATTTCTGAGGCCTCTGTTCTGTTCCATTGATCTATCTCTCTGTTTTGGTACCAGTACCATGTTGTTTTGGTTACTGTAGTCTTGTAGTATAGTTTGAAGTCAGGTAGCTTGATGCCTCCTGCTTTGTTCTTTTTGCTTAGGATTGTCTTGGCAATGCGGGTTCTTTTTTGATTCCATATGAACTTTGAAGTAGTTTTTTGCAATTCTGTGAAGAAAGTCATTGGTAGCTTGATGGGGATGGCATTGAATCTATAAATTACCTTGGGCAATATGGCCATTTTTCATGATATTGATTCTTCCTATCCATGAGCATGGAATGTTCATCCATTTGTTTGTGTCCTCTTTTATTTCGTTGAGCAGTGGTTTGTAGTTCTCCTTGAAGAGGTCCTTCACATCCCTTGTAAGTTGGATTCCTAGGCATTTTATTCTCTTTGTAGCAATTGTGAATGGGAGTTCACTCATGATTTGGCTCTCTGTTTGTCTGTTATTGGTATATAGGAATGCTTGTGATTTTTGCACATTGATTTTGTATCCTGAGACTTTGCTGAAGTTGCTTATCAGCTAAAGCAGATTTTGGGCTGAGACGATGGGGTTTTCTAAATATACAATCATGTCATCTGCAAACAGGGACAATTTGAGTTCCTCTTTTCCTAATTGAATACCCTGTATTTCTTTCTCTTGCCTGATTGCTCGGCCAGAACTTCCAGCACTATGTTGAATAGGAGTGGTGAGAGAGAGCATCCCTGTCTTGTGCCAGTTTTCAAAGGGAATGCTTCCAGTTTTTGCCCATTCAGTATGATATTGGCTGTGGGTTTGTCATAAATAGCTCTTATTATTTTGAGATACGTTCCATCAGTACCTAGTTTATTGAGAGTTTTTTAGCATGCAGGTTGTTGAATTTTGTCAAAGGCCTTTTCTGCATCTACTGAGATAATCATGTGGTTTTGTCATTGGATCTGTTTATGTGAAGGTAGATTCAGAATTTTAATTTGTTGCTTCTGAATAAAAGTTGTAAGCCTCAATGAAATAAAAACAAAACATGGTACTAAAATATCTATGCATGTCGTGATATATGTGTTCCATTTGCCTTCAAATAATCTGAGAGTGGTGGTATGGATGAAATAGGATTGGTCATGACTTGACAATTGTTGAGGTTAAGTGATGGGTACTTCAAGAGTCATTATACTATTTACTTTTGTATAAATTTTCAATTTTCCGTTAAAGTATTTCAGAGTGGTGGATTATCAATAACTGTAGCTTTGGAAAGCTATGTTTTTTAAAATTTTGGTTAAAAAAACCACAAAATTTACCATCTTAACCATTTTAAGTATACAGTTCAGTAGTGTTACTGTAGTCATATTGTTGTGAAACAGATCTTCAGAACTTTTTCATCTTGCAAATCTGGAATTCTATAGCCATTAAAGAACAACTTCCCTTTTTCCTCTGCCTGCATCCCCTGGTAACCACCATTCTACTTCCTGTCTCTGAATTTGACTACTTTAGTTACCTCATAAGAGTGGAATCATATGATATTTGCATTTGGTGACTTGCTTATTTCACTTAACGTAATGCGCTCAAGGTTCATCCATGTTGTAGCATGTGACAAGATTTCCTTTCTTTTTAAGGCTGAATAATATTCCATTGTATATATACACTGCATTTTGTTTATCCAGTCATTCATCAGTGAACATTTGTATTACTTCCACCTCTTAGCTATTATGACTAGTGCTGTTGTAAACTTGGATGTGCAAATATCTCTTCAAGACCCTGCATTCAGTTCTTTGGGATATATACCCAGAAGATGGATTACTGGATCATACAATCGTTCTATGTTTAACTTTCTCAGAAACCCCATACAGTTTTCTGTAGCAGTTGCACCACTTTACAGTCCCACCAACAAACATTAGTGTTCCAATTTCTCCACATCTTTTTCATCCTTGTTTTTTTAAATTTAGCCACCTTAATGGTGCAGTGATATTTCTTTGTGGTTTTGATTTCCATTTCTCTGATGATATGTTATCTTTGAAGAAATATCTATTCAAGCCTTTTGCTTATTTGTAAATTGTGTTTTTTGTTGTTGTTGAGTTGTAGGTGTTCTTTATATATTCTAGATATTAACATTTTGTCAGATATATGATTTGCAAATATCTTCTGCCATTTTGTAGGTTGTCTCTTCACTCTATTGGTTATGTGCTTTGATGCACGAAAACTTTTAAGTTTGTTGTGGCCCTGTTAGTCTGTTTTTTCTTTTGTTTCTCTGCATTTGGTGTCATGTCCAAGAAATCACCACCAAGTCCAATGACCTGAAGCTTTTTCCCTGTGTTTTCTTTCCAGGAGTTTTTGGTTTTTATGTTAAGGTATTTAATTCATTTTGAGTTAATTTTTGTGTATGGTGTAAGGTAAAGGTCCAACTTCATTCTTTTACATGTGAAAATCCAGTTTTCTCAACATAATTTGTTGAAGAGATTGTCTTTTTCCCCATTGAGTTGTATTGGCCTCCTTATAGAAGATCATTTGGCCATATATGTGAGGTTTATTTCTGGGCTTTCTATTCTATTTGGAAGACAACATTTTTAACCAATAAAATGTTGCTCTTAATTAGCATTTCTTTTATGGTGTATCCGACTCTCCAAGTAAATCTTGCTGTCTGAAAGCAGAGATGTTAGAATAACACCACGTTTGTTAAAAGATCTTACAAAATACTGAATGATAGTGATGGGTGAAAATTGACACTGGGAGTTCTTGGGTTATCAAGTTTATAATTTGACCTGGGTAAAGTCAGGGAGGAAAAACGAGCAGATCCCTCAACAAGTTTTGCATTGAGTGGACAATGTCTTTAGAAGCACATATACTTTGTCTGACATTCAAAAGTGGTGGTGCTATCTTTTCAGAATTGTATTTTCATTCCAGTCAAAAGTATCCACTCCATGCAAATAAAATTTTTTTAAAATTGAAGAATCAATCATGTTGAAAACATACTTTTTTTCCTCAATTCTTCACAGATAGCTATTTTCTTCAGATTTCATTGTTGAAGGAGAATCTGGCAAATACCAAAAGATGACATGTTCAAGCCATCTGTACTTTTATCTAAATGTGTAGCAAATCTCCATACTGTATAATTACTTCTCATACTTCAGCATTGCTTTCCTTATATCTTCCAACAAAATGTGTTGACAATGAGGTATACATTTTTGTTTTTGTACTATTTTCCATGTATCACTTGAGCCATTAAATGGCAACAGAAATAACATTTCTCCAATGGTACAAGTTTTGTTAATATTTTTCCCTAATATGTAAAAATGTAAAATAGGCTTCACAATTTATAATTAAATTTAATGTAATTTTATGACTATTTGATTACATGTGAGATGACCAGAATAGGAGAGACAATTATGATGCTTAGATTTTCATTGTCTTGCTAATCATGATAACTTCCTATATTTTATTTTAAGTTCATGGATACATATGCAGGTTTGTTACATAGTTACACTTGTGCCATGAGAGTTTGTTGTACAGATTTTTTCATCACCCTGGTATTAAACCTAGTACCTGTTAGTTCTTTTTCCTGATCCTCTGTCCCCTCCCACCCTCCATCCTCTTGTAGGCCACAGTGTCTATTGTTCCCCTCTATGTGTCCATGTGTTCTCATCATTTTTCTCCTACTTATAAGTGAGAACATGTCATATTTGATTTTCTGTTCTTGCATTAGTTTGCTAAGGATAATGGTCTCCAGCTCCATCCATGTTCCCACAAAGGACATTATCTCCTTTTTTATGGCTGTATAGTATTCTGTGGTGCATATATACTGCGTTTTCTTTATCCAGTCTATCAATGACAGGTATTTAGGTTGACTCCATGTGTTTGCTATTTTGAATAGTGCTGCAAGGAACATACACTTGCAAGTGTCTTTAAGATAGAGTGATTTATATTCCTTTGGGTATATACCCAGTAATGGGGTTGCTGTGTTGAATGGTAGTTCTGTTTTAAGTACTTGAGGAATCACCACACTGTTTTCAACAATGGTTGAACTAGTTTATACTTCCACCGACAGTATGTAAGCATTCCCTTTTGTCTGCAATCTTGCCAGCACCTGTTATTTTTTGGGTTTTTTCCATTCTGACTAGTGTGTGATGGTATCTCATTGTGGTTTTGATTTGCATTTCTCTAATCATCAGTGATGTTGAGCTTTTTTTCATGTTAGTTGGATGCATGTATGTCTTCTTTTGAGAAATGTCTGTTCAGGTCCTTTGCCCACTTTTTAATTGAGCTGTTTTTTTTTCTTGTAAATTTGTTTAAATAGCTTATAGATGTTTGATATTAGATCTTTGTCAGATGCATAGTTTGCAAACTTTTCTCCCATTCTGTAGGTTGTCTGTTTACTCTGTTGATAGTTTCTTTTGCTGTGGAGAAGTTCTTTAGTTTAATTAGATCCCATTTGTAAATTTTTGTTTTTATTGCAGTTGCTTTTGGCATCCTCATCCTGAAATATCTCCCTGTTCCTATGTCCAGAATGGTTTTGCCTAGGTTGTCTTGCAGGGTTTTTTGAGTTCCTTGTGTATTCTTGATATTAATATTTTATCATAGTTTGTAAATATTTTCTTCTATTCTGCAGGTTATTTATTCACTCTGCTGATTGTTTCTTTTGCTCTGTAGAAGGTTTTTGTTTGATATAATTCTTTTTGTCTATTTTTTGATTTTGTTGTCTGTGCTTTTGAGGTCTCATCCCTAAAAATCTTTGCCCAGACCAATGTCTGTAAGCATTTCTCCTGTTTTCTTCTAGGAATTTCACAGTTTCTGGTCTTAAATTTAAGCCTTTACTCCATTTTGAGTTGATTTTTGCTTATGGTGAAAGATGAGTCTATTTTTATTCTTTCACATGTGGATGTCATCATGAGGTTAGCTGGTTATTATGCAGACTTTTTTGTGTGGTTGCTTTATAGTATCACTGGTCTGTGTACTTAAGTGTGTTTTTGGAGTGGTTGATAGTGGTCTTTCCTTTCCATATTCACTGCTTCTTTTAGGAGCTCTTGTAAGCCAGGTCTGCTAAGAATTCCCTGAGCATTTGCTTGTCTGAAAAGGATCTTATTTCTTTTTTGCTTAGTTTGGCCAGATAAGAAATTCTGGGTTGGAATTTCTTTTCTATAAGAACATTGAATATTAACCCCCAATCTCTTCTGGCCTTTAGGGTTTCTGGTAAGAGGTCTGTTAGTCTTACGGGCTTCCCTTTGTGTGTGACCTGACCTTTCTGTCTAGCTGCCTTTAACATTTTTCCTTTTATTTCAACCTTGGAGGATCTGATGATTATGTGTCTTGGGGATGGTCTTCTTGTGAAGTATCTTTCTGGGGTTCTCTGCATTTCCTGAATTTGAATGTTGGCCTCTCTAGCTAGGTTGGGGAGATTCTCATGGATGATATCTTGAAATATGTGTTCCAAGTTGTTTCCAGTCTCCCCATCTGTTTTAGGGACACCAATGGGTTGTGGATTTGTTCTCTTTACATAATCTCATATTTCTCAGAGATTTTGTTCTTTCCTTTTCATTCTTTTTCCTTTATTCTTGTCTGATTTATTTCAGGAAGCCAGTCTTCAAGTTCTGGGATTCTTTCCTAAGCTTGATCTATTCTGCTATTAATAGTTGCAATTGCATTATGAAATTACTGTAGTGTGTCTTTCAGCTCTATCAGGTCGGCTACATTCTTTTCTGTACTGGCTATTTTGTGTGTTGGCTCCTGTATCATTTGGATCTTCCTTGGATTGGGTTTCAGCATACTCCTGCATCTCAATGACCTTCATTTCTATCCATATTCTGAATTCTATTTATGTCATTTCAGCCATCTCAGTCCAGTTCAGAACCCTTGCAGGAGAAGTAGTGCTGTCATTTAGAGGAAAGAAGGTACTCTGACTTTTTGAGTTGCCAGAGTTCTTATGTTTATTCTTTCTCATCTTTGTGGGCTCATGTTCTTTCAATCTTTGATGTTGCTGATCTTCGGACTTTTTTTTCTTTTATCCTATTTGATGACCTTGAGAGTTTGATTGTGCTTTAAGGTGGGTTCAGTCAACTGGCTTCATTTCTGGAAGATTTTAGGGGGCCAAGCCTCAGCTCCCAACTCCTGGACTGCATGCTCTAAATCTGGGGGACTTGTATCCAGCCCCAGATTTGTTCTCTGACTCCTCCAGGTTAGGAACCTACTGTGCTGGTGGGACCTACATATTCCTGGACCACTGGTCATTACACTTCAATAGGTGGTACTAGCCAAAGTGTTTCGTAAGGCAGCAGCAGTGGGATTTGTCCTTGTTTGCATGTGCTAGCAGCAGCAGCAGCAGCAGCAGCATGGTGGGGTACACACTCATCAACTGCAGCAGGGTGCTAGCAGGTGCCTGCCTCCCTGCAGGCATTCACAGCAGCAGCAGAGGCAATACTGCTTTGAGGGGTACAGGGACCCTGCTGGCGACTGTGTCCATGGTGGTGCTGGTGGTGGTATTAGCATGGGGGTCGGATGCTGGCGGGTGCAGGTCTGTGCCTGCCCTCTGTGCATGATCACTCAGGTAGGGGTGGCTGCTCAGGGTAGGGGAGGTCCATTGTTCTCCCTTCCTAGTTTCACTCTTGCAGCAGTGTTGGTGCAGGGGTGGGGCTCTGGAGGTGGTGGGGTTGGCAGGGTTCACTGGGGCGAGGGAGCAGACAGGCTGGTGTGTGGCGGCAAGCACTACTTTCCACCAGTCAGATGCAGTGCACCAGTGCAGGAGTATAATGTGGGCCCCCAGTACATCCAAGACTGCACTGCAAGCAAGTATGGCCAGGCTGGGACCTCAGGAGAGGCCAGCAGACCGAGGGATGCGGAGGTTGGACTAGCCCTGTGTGATAGGCAAGACTGCCCTGCATCATTCAGGTCCGTTAGTTCCCCTAGGGCAAAAATCTCTTATGGGAGCACAGGCACGCCTTACATGGCATCAGGCAAGATGGCGTGTGCAGGGGAACTGCCCTTTATAAAACCATGAAATCTCATGAGAACTTATTTACTATCATGAGAACAGCACAGGAAAAACCGTCTCCATGATTCAGTTACCTTCTACCAGGTCCCTCCCATGACCTGTGAGGATTATGGGAGCTACATTTCCAGATGAGATTTGGATGAGGACACAGCCACCCAAGATGAGATTTGGGTGGGGACACAGCCAAACCGTATCACTACCTGCCACAATACCTGGCATATAATAGATGCTCAATAAATGTTTGTTGAATAAATCTTTTTTTTTTTTTTGATCGACCAATGGTAGTACTAGTCTTTCCATGGTTATATTTGTTAGGAAAAAAACTTTTGTTTGAGTGGTAAATGACAGATGGAGATTTGGAAGGAAGGAGAGAGAAAGAGACATAAAAAACAATAAACCATTAGAAAAAACAAATGTACACACACATTAAGTGACACAACTTTTATTTTTATTTATTTTTTAATGGATGGTGATTTCAATGGGTGGTGATTTCAGTGCGGATTTTTCCTCACGACAAGATTTGTTCTTACTCTTGTTGAATTAGAAAAGTTAGCTTCAATATTATGATAAATTGGATATATAAATGTGAGTGCTAATAGCTTAGTATTTTAGTCTTCCACAAATTGATGCCTATGGTATCTGGACATTCCTTGCCTGTACTTGTAAATAAGGAGATAGTGATGTTTAAGGAATAGCACTGTGGCCAGAAAAGCAAAAAACAAAACAAACAAAAAAACAAAACGAAAAGACCAGGTGCTGTGGCTCACGCCTGTAATTCTAGCGCTTTGGGAGGCCGAGGTGGGCGGATCATTTGAGGTCAGGAATTCAAGACCAGGCTGGCCAACATAGTGAAACCCCATCTCTACTAAAAATACAAAAAAATTAGCTGGGTGTGGTGGCAGGCGCCTGTAATCCCAGCTACTCGGGAGGCTGAGGCAGGAGAATTGCTTGAACCCAGGAGGCAGAGGTTGCAGTGAGCCGAGATCATGCCATTGCACTCCAGCCCGGGTGACAGTGCAAGACTCTGTCTCAAAAAAAAAAAAAAAAAATTCCGTATTTTCCAAGGTGAGCAATATAAATGGGGCTCAGGAATACCCCATTAGATTAAAAAAAACAAAAAAACAAAAACAAAAAAACTCCTAGCGAGAGAACCCTTGAGCCTACAAACTAAAGACTTTCAATGTAATTTTAAATAAAGTCTTTTATGTAGTATGAGTGCATTTTTTAGTTGATAATCAATTGGCACTATTATGTAGGCTTACTAGATTTGCAAATTTACAAGTTTTTTACAAGTCAGTTGGGTCCCTTCCTCAGGAAATCAGTTTAAGTTTTTTTTCCTATATTGACTCAAAGAACCTAGTTGTCCTTAAATCCTGTGAATATATTTGCCTTATAATTTGACGGCATTGAATAAACATGCTTATAGGGTCTGTAGTGTTGTAAAAAGAGAAACTGTTAAATAAAGGATCACATTTGGAAAAATAGACTGTGCTGGATAAAAGCAGTATTGGATATGAGTACTGTGCTTTGCTTTAAAGCACCTACAACTATTCAAGGAAATATATCCTTGCCCCTTACTCTCAAAATGGATTCTCTAGATGGAAAACAACTGAACTATGTCTTTGTGAAATTAAAATATGGCTATAAATTAATGTAAACACACAATGTAATATTGATCTCTTAAGCAGAAAGTTATGTATTTGTGCTAACATTCAAGCTTATAGAGATTACAGAGCTAATTGTTAAAGTAATTATTAAAGTAATTAGACTGTTTCAAGCCAAATATGCTTGGGTAAGTACAACTTGCCTTCAATTAATCACCATGCTTAAATGTACTATATTAAGTAGATCTTTGTTGAGCATCATCAGTGTGCCTGAACTTATACAGACGATAATAATAATGATAGTTCACATTTTTTTTTAGCACTTATGTGCTGGTCATTGTGCATGATACATAGATTAATTATCAAATAACTCTCTACAAAATAGGTATATTTGTTATTCCCAGTTTATAGATGTGGAAACTGAGTCATAAAGAGGTTTAATAAATTGTCCAAGATTACATAGCTAGTGTTGAAGCTGGAATATAATATTGGAAAGCAAGTCAAATTTAAACATGTTAAAAATGTTTTGATAGACTCTAATATTGAATTATTTTCTCTCTTTAACACCTTTCTAGTTGATTTGGAGCATATGCGAACAATAAAACCTGAAAAACACTTACGGTTTTGCCAGGAAAATGGTTTTAGTAGCCACTTTGTATCAGCAAAGACAGGAGACTCTGTAAGTAAAATAATGAATACTGTATATTTTAAGTGATGTTTTATTTTTATTTACTAACATTCCTAGGAAGTATACTTCCATTATTTAACCTTTGGAGCAAATTAATTCCTATTGAAAACATGAAATTCCTTAGATTAGATATAACATGTTTATTCTGGTTATATTACTTTTATAATTTTTTAACATAATTTTATGGTTATTTTTAAAAAGGGAATTAAAATGAATATAAACCACATGTAATGTCAGTAGCTAGAGATAACCACTCATTATCTCATATGATTCCATCTGGTCTCTTTTCCTGATGCTCACACTAGTGCTGCTGCCTGTGGCTAGGAGATGGCATTTGTTGAGTGCTTACTTTATTATAGACATTGTACTACTCTGATTATCACCATTTTATAGATCAGTCTTAGAGAAATTATGTAATGAGGTCCAGATTACACACCTATTAAGTGGAGGAGAGAGGATTTGTGAAGGCATATAGTGACACTCTGGGGCTCACAGTCTTAACCACAACCCTATATTTATTTTTAAAAAATAAGATTATAATATAGAAATAATTTTATATTTTACTTTTTACTTAATATTTTATTATTCCTATGTCATTTACTAATAGATTGAATAATTCATTTAATAAATGTTCAACAATTTATTCAATCTTATTGTGGAACATATAGGTTAAATTTTGAACGTAATGTTCTAATGTAAAATTTTGTCCATAAGTTTTTGATGTTTTGATTATATTCTTTAGGTAGATTCCTTGAAAGGGGATTGAAACATTGCCAAATCACCACCAGAAAGACTAAATTCATGCTATCACCAGCATTGTATGATTGCCATAACTACATCCTTTTAACATTCAGGATTTATTTAGGTATTTATTTTAAAATCTTTGTCAAATTGGTAGGCCCCCAAAAAGAAAAAAGACACTTCACTATTTAAATTTGAATTTCTTTGATTATAATTGAGGTTGAAATTTTAAAAGTTTTATTAGTTATTCACTTTCTGCTTTTTGTTATAATTTTCTATTGCATTTAGAAATTTTCTATGACCATTTTTATATTAGTGCTAATAGTCATATATCATAATTTTTTCAAATAATCTTCACTGACCCCCATTTGACTATTTTTCCAGTTGACATTTTTCAACTAAAAGAAGTTGGAAATTTTTCTGTGGTTTAAGATTTTTGATGTTTTTCTCTGTGATATCCTTTATAGTTTTACACCTAAAATAAATAATATGATGGGGGTTTATTCTTTCTTCTGGTAAGACCCATTAAAAAATTTGGCCTCCTGGAATCCTTTCCCCTCAGACAATGTGAACATGGGCACATACTCACCCATCCATGCCTTTTTAAAAAATGTAATGTCAATAATTGTAGATAAACTCATCCATGGATTCACTGGGCTTCTACCCTCACTTAATCTTCCCAGGGGCTTTTTTGCCATGTCAGAATTATTTTAACTTGTAGTATTTTAGCTTGTTTTTAACCACTTAGTATTTTTTTTGCCACTTAGTGTTTTTTTGTGTGCTTATATTGAACCACTATTAAAAAACTTCATTTTTTTAAAGTGGTACTTTGAAATGGTTTGTTCTTATGAAATTACTTTAAGACTTGTAATCATCTCTAGCTCCAGGTAACTTTCTCATCGCTTGAGGAGATGAGCTCCTGGCTTACTATACTTTCTCTGATATTACCTATGTCATAATTCTTAGTGATTTCAGTATCCTTGTTTCTCCCTGACTCCACCTTAGTCACTCTCGCATACCACAGATCATGTCATTACAAATTACTGTGGCTCCTCTATTATCTCAGTATCAGGCATCCTAATCACTAACCACCAACAATCTTCTGTTTCACACCTTTGAATGTCCTAACACAACCATGCTCAACCCTAGTAAGACCTACAAGACATTGATCCTAACACCTTTGCAAAATCTTAACCTCCTTTCATGTCTTCATTTTTCTCTCTTCTGAACTTAAATCTCATGGCCAGTCCAAGTCATTGCCATGCATATACTCTCAGTTCCCTTTTCCCTCTTTCACTTTGTCATATCTGCTTGTGTAAACCTTAATTCTGGTTTAAACCAAGCCTCCACTTTTTCATGGGTGTACCCATGAACATGACCAGAGAAAAACACAGAGGCATGCTGGAGGTTTTACTTTAAGTTCACAATCACTAATCTGAAGTGGGCCCATAATGCTGCTCAGTAATTATGCTCTATGTCTCTAGTCTATCACCTCTTCCCCTCACGTAGGTGACTTTTTTTGTTTGTTTGTTTGTTTTTTTTTTGAGACAGAGTTTCACTATGTCCTCCGGGCTGGAGTACAGTGGTGCCATCTCAGCTCACTGCAGCCTCCGCCTCCTGGGTTAAAGCAGTTCTCTGCCTCAGCCTCCCGAATAGCTGGGATTACAGGCACCCACCACCACGCCTGGCTAATTTTTTGTATTTTTAGTAGAGATGGGGTTTCACCATCTTGGCCAGGCTGATCTTGAACTGACCTCGTGATCCACCCGCCTCAGTCTCCCGAAGTGTTGGGATTACAGGCGTGAGCCACTGCGCCAGGCCGATGACTATTTCATAGCTTCTCTTCTCTCTTTAAATGTTCAAACTATCCTCCTCTATCAGCTGATGACCTTGTTTCCTATGTTATAAGAAATTTGAAACAAACAGAAGACAGCTTCTACATACTGCTGCTACCAGGTCTAACCTCATCGTACTTACCCCATCTGTTCTCATATCTTCTGTCTTCTCTGTGGTTACTCTGGGATCTATTCTAGCTAGGGCCACCTTCTCCATTGTGTACTAGTCCCATTTATCTTTACTGAATCAAGGATATTGCTTTAGCAGTTCTCTCTGTTTCATATGGATTATTTTTTTTTTCCATCTACTGGATTATTCTTTCAGCACAGAAAATATTATGACTTATTTTATCTTAAAAACTAGAAAATTCTTGATGCCACATTTTTTCTCTAGCTGTTGCCTTATTTCCTTCCTTCATTTTCCAGTGGATGTTTTGAAAGAATTGTCTCTAGTTCTTCTTTTCCCAATTTCTCTTTCAGTTCCAGCAGACTTTTGCCCTCAGTATTTTACCCAAACTGCTATTATTCAGGTCATCAATGGCCTCCTTTTTGCTGAATCCAATGGTCAGTACTCAGCCCTCATCTTATTTGATTCAGTAGCAACATAAATAATTGCTGATCACTCTCTTCTCTTTGAAATACTCTCTGCACTTAGCTTCCAGGATACAACGCCTCCTGGTTTTCTTCCTACTAAACTAACTACTCTGTCAGTCCCCTTGACTAATTTTCTTACCTCTCCAGCCAACTAAGGTTCAGTCCTTTGATATCTCTTTTTCTACACTTATTCCCCTAATGGCTTTATTTAGTCTTCTGGCTTTGCTCAGACTTTTCCCCTGAACAGTAGACTCTTATATCCAACTGCCCACTCAGCATCTCCACTTAAATGTCTAATAGGCTGCCCAGTTTAACATGTTTAGAACTGAGCTCTTGATATTCCCTCCTCAAATCTCTCACAGTCTTCCTCACTTTAATAAATAGCAGATCTACCAGTTGCTCAGGCCAAAAAAATTTTGGAGCCTTTCTTGACTCCTCTTTTTCTCTCACACCCCACATCTGTCACCAAATCCCCTTGGCTGTACTTTGAAAATATATCCAGAACCTGGTGACTGTTTCTTACTGTGTCCACTTCTACCACTTTGATTCAGCCTCCATAATATTTTACATTAGTTTCTTTGCTGATTCTCTTTTTGTACACTTGGTCTCCTATAGTGAATGTTCAATACAAACAACCAGACTAATGCTGTTAAAATAAAAGTCACACTGAGCCACCCTCCCATGCCTTCCATTTTATTTGGAGTAAACACCGAAGTCCTTCCAGTAGCCTACCAGATTCTACATGCTTTGTACTTCCTTCATCTCTTTGCTCATCTTCTTTTATAATCACTCTTTCTCTCCACTCCACCACAGTACTTCTCCTGTTGTTCCTTGAACACTGACCATCAATGAACTAATATATGCTTCTTAGGGTACAAACGGCATAAGGCTATCAGGAATATGTATCCTTTTTTGTTAGAAATAAAAATTAATAAAGTTTTGGTAAATATTCTATAAGCATGTGATGAATAGGGATAAGAATATGGTAGGACATTTATGAAGAAAAGATAAATTATACTACAGTAAATGTCAGGATTGGAACTCTAGTAATTATAGTGGACCTGACATAAGCTAACTATGTGTGGAAAGGCTATTTATAGAAAAATGTTTGTCTATTTTTGTTTAATTGTAATGGCATATATTTTTCCTTTACTCTGAACTGATAAGATATAGTAAACAGTACCAAGTTGCTTTACTCAAGATACATGGAGAATTTGTTGGAATGATATGAAAGGCACAGAGAGTATTAAAGTGTTAAAAAGTAAGACCTTTTGAGATAGGCCAAAGGCGGCTAAAAGGACCAAGATAAAATTGACAGTGAAAAACTAGGTTGGTAAAGTATAGATTATTTTTATTTTCTTCAGGAATTATGGGAGTTTTTATAGTAGTAAGTAGGATTGTTTTGTTGTTTTTTGAAGTGGTAGCTGTAATCATCATGTTAAATCTTTCATGTGTGCGTTTAGCGAAAATGACCAATTCATTGAATTGCATGGAGTTTTAAATTACGGCTTAATAATTTAAAAATTATTGTATTTAAAATGTTGCTACATTTGACAAATAAAGCTATTTTTGGAATCACCTGCTATATCATATTTTTGCAATTATTGCTGTTTATCATTTTTAAGAAAATTCTGTTTATTTGAAGTTAACTTAAGCGTGCCTCTTTTAAATCATTTAAACCCATTTGTGTTATGTAGGTCTTCCTGTGCTTTCAGAAAGTTGCTGCTGAAATCCTTGGGATCAAATTAAACAAAGCAGAAATAGAACAGTCACAGGTGATTACCTTGAACTTTATATTTAAAAAATTAATGAATTTCTTACAAGGCATTAATTTTCACCCATAAATTCTTTCCCATTTATGCCTTCTGTGTATGTATCTCTAAAAGCTTTGGGAATAGATTGTATGTATGAATCAGTGTTTATTACAGAAGATGGAGAATATTAACTTTTTGCCAAATTATATCCTTGAAACCTCATTTTGTCTCTTTTGTTGGGAAAAAGATACTAGTATAAAAAATTTTTATTAGTGGTTAACTAGTGAGTTAAGGTGCTGACCACATTGTCTGGTACTTCTTTATTTAAATCCTTTTGGAGCCTCTATTCAATTTTAAAACATCCTTGACTGTAATGATATTAGTTTTGATGTTATTTTGTTGTCAGTTTAGTAGTGTTATTAATTAGTAAGGATTTCTATGTTTTTTCATTATTCCTAGGTACTTTTCTTAGGCTAAGAAAAAAACATGCAGCAGCAGCCAAGAACTTTAAAGTACCACTATAATTTCCCACTAATTCATATGTTTGATAAGATGAAAAATCAGAGCAAGAGCCTATAAAGTTATGCTTCAGAAGTGGTTTGATTAGAAGTAACAAACTAATTACATTTTTCCTCAATTTCTTCCACCCTATTCGCACCCTGTGCAACTAAAAAAGTATAATTATATTTTCCCATCCTTAAATTTTTCTTTAATTCTTTCAGAGTTAGTTCTGTATCTTTTTCTCATGGTCTCTCCGTGTGTGCATGTGTGTGTGTGTGTGTGTGTGTGTGTGTGTGTGTTTTAAAACAATCGAAGCAAATATTTGAAATTGTTATACTGATATGGCTGTTTCTAAGAGTGGATTAAAACATTTGAAACTCTAAACATTTACTAATTTTAATTCCCATCATTCAAAGACATTTGTTTTAGCACTTGGTATGGCCAGATACAGCGCTAAGATACTTTGTGATGTTTAAATAGCTCCCAGACACATAAAAAGGGGTTACTTGGTTTGGGCCTAGGAGAATATAAGAAAGAGAAGTCACCATGATTTGCTTGATCACACAGACCTTGGATCCCAGAGGTCAAGTAATTCCTTTGCTTTTTAGCTTCTCTGTCTAAATAATGTTTGTCTCTGCTTAATTAGAGAGTCTGTGATTATCATAAGTGATTTATTGGTCATACATTGTAAACTCAGTATAGTAGTGGGTCTAAAAAAGAATTAAAAGACTTCAAAATATCCCTGCTTTTAGTAAAGAAAATTAATAGGTTATGTGCCAGGGGGACTGTGTTATCTCAGTTAATCCTCATAATAACTCCTTGGATCAGGTGAAATTTTATTATTTTATGATCAGGAAGCTGAGACTGTGGAGAGATTCAGTAACTTGATCACTAACCCTTAGTTGGGCAGTGGTGGAGCCAGAATTTGCACCCAGGTCTCTCTGATACCAGTGCCCTTGGTATTTCCATTCTGCCATACTGGGGGAAAGTGTACTGGGCAGTTTGGAGTGGGAAGGGAGAAAATGGCTGAAAGAGGAGCTGGTATGAACAATATACCTGGTAGAAAAGGTTAGGTTGTATTTTGGAAACAGAAGAGCAGTTTGGTTAAAATAAATTACCATTTGTGTCAGAGTATAAAGAATTTGAGAACAGATTTTGGGGATTTATGAATGCCAAGTTGATTAATTTTATTTGACCTATAATCATTTTGAGGTAGGGCAATAAATGAAAGCAGTTTTTTTTAAATTATTATTATACTTTAAGTTTTAGGGTACATATGCACAATGTGCAGGTTTGTTACATATGTATCCATGTGCCATGCTGGTGTGCTGCACCCATTAACTCGTCATTTAGCATTAGGTATATCTCCTAATGCTGGCCCTCCCTCCTCCCCCCACCCCACAACAGTCCCCGGTGTGTGATGTTCCCCTTCCTGTGTCCATGTGTTCTCATTGTTCAATTCCCACCTATGAGTGAGAACATGCGGTGTTTGTTTTTTTGTCCTTGCGATAGTTTACTGAGAATGATGGTTTCTAGTTTCATCCATGTCCCTACAAAGGACATGAACTCATCATTTTTTATGGCTGCATAGTATTCCATGGTGTATATGTGCCGCATTTTCTTAATCCAGTCTATCATTGTTGGACATTTGGGTTGGTTCCAAGTCTTTGCTATTGTGAATAGTGCCACAATAAACATACGGTGCATGTGTCTTTATAGCAGCATGATTTATAATCCTTTGGGTATATACCCAGTAATGGGATGGCTGGGTCAAATGGTATTTCTAGTTCTAGATCCCTGAGGAATCGCCACACTGACTTCCAGAATGGTTGAACTAGTTGTCAGTCCCACCAACAGTGTAAAAGTGTTCCTATTTCTCCACATCCTCTCCAGCACCTGTTGTTTGCTGACTTTTTAATGATGGCCCTTCTAACTGGTGTGAGATGGTATCTCATTGTGGTTTTGATTTGCATTTCTCTGATGGCCAGTGATGATGAGCATTTTTTCATGTGTTTTTTGGCTGCATAAATGTCTTCTTTTGAGAAGTGTCTGTTCATGTCCTTTGCCCACTTTTTGATGGGGTTGTTTGTGTTTTTCCTTGTAAATTTGTTTGAGTTCATTGTAGATTCTGGATATTAGCCCTTTGTCAGATGGGTAGGTTGTGAAAAATTTCTCCCATTCTGTAGGTTGGCTGTTCACTCTGATGGTAGTTTCTTTTGCTGTGCAGAAGCTCTTGAGTTTAATTAGATCCCATTTGTCAATTTTGGCTTTTGTTGCCATTGCTTTTGGTGTTTTAGACATGAAGTCCTTGCCCACGCCTATGTCCTGAATGGTATTGCCTAGCTTTTCTTCTAGGGTTTTTATGGTTTTAGGTCTAACATGTAAGTCTTTAATCCATCTTGAATTGATTTTTGTATAAGGTGTAAGGAAGGGATCCAGTTTCAGCTTTCTACATATGGCTAGCCAGTTTTCCCAGCACCATTTATTAAATAGGGAATCCTTTTCCCATTGCTTGTTTTTGTCAGGTTTGTCAAAGATCAGATAGTTGTAGATATGTGGCATTATTTCTGAGGATTCTGTTCTGTTCCATTGATATATGTCTCTGTTGTGGTACCAGTACCATGCTGTTTTGGTTACTGTAGTCTTGTAGTATAGTTTGAAGTCAGGTAGCTTGATGCCTCCAGCCTTGTTCTTTTGGCTTAGGATTGACTTGGCGATGCGGGCTCTTTTTTGCTTCCATATGAACTTTAAAGTAGTTTTTTCCAATTCTGCGAAGAAAGTCATTGGTAGCTTGATGGAGAAGAAGGCACTGAATCTATAAATTACCTTGGGCAGTATGGCCATTTTCACGATATTGATTCTTCCAACCCATGAGCGTGGAATGTTCTTCCATTTGTTTGTATCTTCTTTTATTTCATTGAGCAGTGGTTTGTAGTTCTCCTTGAAGAGGTCCTTCACATCCCTTGTAAGTTGGATTCCTAGGTATTTTATTCTCTTTGAAGCAATTGTGAATGGGAGTTCACTCATGATTTGGCTGTTTGTCGGTGATTGGTGTACAAGAATGCTTGTGATTTTTGTACATTGATATTGTATCCTGAGTCTTTGCTGAAGTTGCTAATCAGCTTAAGGAGATTTTGGGCTGAGACGATGGGGTTTTCTGGATATACCATCATGTCATCTGCAAACAGGGACAATTTGACTTCCTTTTTTCCTAATTGAATACCCTTTATTTCCTTTTCCTGCCTGATTGCCCTGGCCAGCACTTCCAACACTATGTTGAATAGGAGTGGTGAGAGAGGGCATCCCTGTCTTGTGCCAGTTTTCAGAGGGAATGCTTCCAGTTTTTGCCCATTCAGTATGATATTGGCTGTGGGTTTGTCATAGATAGCTCTTATTATTTTGAGATACGTCCCATCAATACCTAATTTATTGAGAGTTTTTAGCATGAAGGGTTGTTGAATTTTGTCAAAGGCCTTTTCTGCATCTATTGAGATAATCATGTGGTTTTTGTCCTTGGTTCTGTTTATATGCTGGATTACATTTATTGATTTGTGTATGTTGAACCAGCCTTGCATCCCAGGGATGAAGCCCACTTGATCATGGTGGATAAGCTTTTTGATGTGCTGCTGGGTTCGGTTTGCCAGTATTTTATTGAGGATTTTTGCATCAATGTTCATCAAGGATATTGGTCTAAAATTCTCTTTTTTGGTTGTGTCTCTGCCAGGCTTTGGTATCAGGACGATGCTGGCTTCATAAAATGTGTTAGGGAGGATTCCCTCTTTTTCTATCGATTGGAATAGTTTCAGAAGGAATGGTACCAGTTCCTCCTTGTACCTCTGGTAGAATTCAGCTGTGAATCCATCAGGTCCTGGACTCTTTTTGGTTGGTAAGCTATTGATTATTGCCACAATTTCAGAGGCTATTATTGGTCTATTCAGAGATTCAACTTCTTCCTGGTTTAGTCTTGGGAGGGTGTAATTGTGGAGGAATTTATCCATTTCTTCTAGATTTTCTAGTTTGTTTGTGTAGAGGTGTTTGTAGTATTCTCTGATGGTAGATTGTATTTCTGTGGGATCGGTGGTGATATCCCCTTTTTCATTTTTTATTGTGTCTATTTGATTCTTCTCTCTTTTCTTCTTTATTAGTCTTGCTAGCAGTCTATCAATTTTGTTGATCTTTTCAAAAAACCAGGTCCTGGATTCATTAATTTTTTGAAGGGTTTTTTGTGTCCTGTTTCCTTCAGTTCTTCTCTGATTTTAGTTATTTCTTGCCTTCTGCTAGTTTTTGAATGTGTTTGCTCTTGTTTTTCTAGTTCTTTTAATTGTGATGTTAGGGTGTCAATTTTGGATCTTTCCTGCTTTCTCTTGTGGGCATTTAGTGCCATAAATTTCCCTCTACACACTGCTTTGAATGTATCCCAGAGATTCTGGTATGTTGTGTCTTTGTTCTCGTTGGTTTCAAAGAACATCTTTATTTCTGCCTTCATTTCGTTATGTACCCAGTAGTCATTCAGGAGCAGGTTGTTCAGTTTCTATGTAGTTGAGCGATTTTGAGTGAGTTTCTTAATCCTGAGTTCCAGTTTGATTGCACTGTAGTCTGAGAGACAGTTTGTTATAATTTCTGTTCTTTTACATTTGCTGAGCGGAATTTTACTTCCAGCTATTTGGTCAGTTTTAAAATAGGTGTGGCGTGGTGCTGAAGGAAATGTATATTCTGTTGATTTGGGGTGGAGAGTTCTGTAGATGTCTGTTCGGTCTGCTTGGTGCAGAGCTGAGTTCAATTCCTGGGTATCCTTGTTAACTTTCTGTCTTGTTGATCTGTCTAATGTTGACAGTCTCCCATTATTATTGTGTGGGAGTCTAAGTCTCTTTGTAGGTCACTCAGGACTTGCTTTATGAATCTGGGTGCTCCTGTATTGGGTGCATATATATTTAGGATAGTTAGCTCTTCTTGTTGGATTGATCCCTTTACCATTATGTAATGGCCTTCTTTGTCTCTTTTGATCTTTGTTGGTTTAAAGTCTATTTTATCAGAGACTAGGATTGCAACCCCTGCCATTTTTTGTTTTCCATTTGCTTGGTAGATCTTCCTCCATCCCTTTATTTTGAGTCTATGTGTGTTTCTGCACGTGAGATGGGTTTCCTGAATACAGCACACTGATGGGTCTTGACTCCTTATCCAGTTTACCAGTCTGTGTCTTTTAATTGGAGCATTTAGCCCATTTACATTTAATGTTAATATTGTTATGTGTGAATCTGATCCTGTCATTATGATGTTAGCTGGTTATTTTGCTCGTTAGTTGATGCAGTTTCTTCCTAGCCTCGATGGTCTTTAAAATTTGGCATGTTTTTGCAGTGGCTGGTACCAGTTATTCCTTTCCATGTTTAGTGCTTCCTTCAGGAGCTCTTTTAGGGCAAGCCTGGTGGTGACAAAATCTCTCAGCATTTGCTTGTCTGTAAAGTATTTTATTTCTCCTTCACTTATGAAGCTTAGTTTGGCTGGCTATGAAATTCTAGGTTGAAAATTCTTTTCTTTAAGAATGTTGAATATCGGCCCCCACTCTCTTCTGGCTTGTAGAGTTTCTGCCGAGAGATCAGCTGTTAGTCTGATGGGCTTCCCTTTGTGGGTAACCTGACCTTTCTCTCTGGCTGCCCTTAACATTTTTTCCTTCATTTCAACTTTGGTGAATCTGACAATTATGTGTCTTGGAGTTGCTCTTCTCGAGGAGTATTTTTGTGGCGTTCTCTGTATTTCCTGAATCTGAATGTTGGCCTGCCTTCCTAGATCAGGGAAGTTCTCCTGGATAGTATCTTGCACAGTGTTTTCCAACTTGATTCCATCCTCCCCGTCACTTTCAGGTACACCAATCAGATGTAGGTTTGGTTTTTTCACATAGTCCCATATTTCTTGGAGGCTTTGTTCGTTTCTTTATATTCTTTTTTCTCTAAACTTCCCTTCTCGCTTTATTTCATTCATTTCATCTTCCATCACTGATACCCTTTCTTCCAGTTGATTGCAACGGCTACCGAGGCTTCTGCATTCTTCACATAGTTCTCAAAACTTGGCTTTGAGCTCCGTCAGCTCCTTCAGGCACTTCTCTGCATTGGTTATTTTAGTTATACATTCGTCTAATTTTTTTTCAAAGTTTTTAACTTCTTTGCCATTGGTTTGAATTTCCTCCTGTAGCTCGGAATAGTTTGATCATCTGAAGCCTTCTTCTCTCAACTCGTCAAAGTCATTCTCCGTCCAGCTTTGTTCCGTTGCTGGTGAGGAACTGCGTTCCTTTGGAGGAGGAGAGGCATTCTGCTTTTTAGAGTTTCCAGTTTTTCTGCTCTGTTTTCTCAGCATCTTTGTAGTTTTTTGTACTTTTGCTCTTTGATAATGGTGATGTACAGATGGGTTTTTGGTGTGGATGTCCTTTCTGTTTGTTAGTTTTCCTTCTAACAGAGTGGACCCTCAGCTGCACGTCTGTTGGAGTTTGTTAGAGGTCCACTCCATACCCTGTTTGCCTGGGTGTCAGCAGCGGTGGCTGCAGAACAGCAGATTTTCGTGAACCGCAAAGTCAGCTGTCTGATCGTTCCTCTGGAAGTTTTGTCTCAGAGGAGTACCTGGCTGAGTGAGGTGTCTGTCTGTCCGTACTGGGGGGTGCCTCCCAGTTAGGCTGCTCGGGGGTGAGGGACCCACTTTAGGAGGCAGTCTGCCCATTCTCAGATCTCCAGCTGTGTGCTGGGAGAACCACTACTCTCTTCAAAGCTGTCAGACAGGATCGTTTAAGTCTGCAGTGGTTACTGCTGAATTTTTGTTTGTCTGTTACCTGCCCCCAGAGGGGGAGCTTACAGAGGCAGGCAGGCCTCCTTGAGCTGTGGTGGGCTCCACCCAGTTCCAGCTTCCTGGCTGCTTTGTTTACCTAAGCAAGCCTGGGCAATGGCGGGCGCCCCTCCCCCAGCCTCTGTGCCATCTTGAAGTTTGATCTGAGACTGCTGTCCTAGCAATCAGTGAGACTCCATGGGCGTAGGACCCTCCTAGCCAGGTGCGGGACACAATCTCCTGGTGTGCCATTTTCCAAGCCCATTGGAAAAGCGCAGTATTAGGGTGGGAGTGACCCGATTTTCCAGGTGCTGTCTGTCACCCCTTTCTTTGACTTGGAAAGGGAACTCTCTGACCCCTTGCGCTTCCCGAGTAAGGCAATGCCTCGCCCTGCTTCGGCTCGCACATGGTGCGCTTCACTGACTGTCCTGCGCCCACCGTTTGGCACTCCCTAGTGAGATGAACCTGGTACCTCAGATGGAAATGCAGAAATCACCCATCTTCTGCGTCACTCTCGCTGGAAGCTCTAGACCGGAGGTGTTCCTAATTCGGCCTTCTTGGCTCCACCCCAAAAGCAGTTTTTAGATAGCATTAATCTAATGGGATATTTTTATATGTCGTTGGATGGGAGGGAGATTGAGGTAAGGAGACTGAGTTACTGCTACCATGTGAATAAGGCCAAAGTCAAGGTGGAATGGAAAGGTTGGATGGATGTAAGGGAGATTTTAAGGAAGAACCAATAGGGCTTGTGGAATTATTGGATAAGAGAGAATAGAAGTCCAAGATAACCCTGAAGTTTCTTGCCTGGAGGAATGAAGACAGGAGAAACCCAATGATTAGTGGTCTTTCAGAAAGGGGGAATGATGGGCTGGTGCTTCACTGGTGAGAGGGCTGCACTGAGGAAGAATTCCTTCTACTGCCTGAGCTGTGCAGTGGTGATCAGATACAAGGAGACCTCTGGAGAAATGAAACAACTGGAGGCAAAATTTGGGGGAAGCTTTATTAGCATTAGCTCCCTCGTGTTGCAAGATCAATAGAGTTACTATTTTGACTTTATATATGGGCTTAATATACTGGCATATTTTAAATAAAGAGATATTAGATGTGTTAACTACATAGTTCGCTACCCTGCCTGCACATCCACCTTGTTTTTTATGCTTTGAGGTTTAATTCTATCTTCAGTTTGTTGGTGGCATTTACTCTTAATGCATTCATTTGAAGGTGAATTCAAGTTACTGCAGCTTTCTTCTATATGTTTGTCAGAATTCTTTGTGTATAGCAAGAAGCCTCATTAGTCTTTCTTGATCCTGATGAATTTGGTGTTTTTGCCAATTAAATTATTGATTTTACAGTTCATATTTCTCAGTGGAAAGATTTGGCAAGTTCATCTAAAAGACTAGGAAGTGCAGATTATATATATATACATATATATACACACACACATATACACACACACATACATACATATATATACACACACACATACACACTGAATGTGGTTGTTGCGACATTTGAAAGATTACTGGGGGGATTCAAGGGAATGTTTGAAAGTACTTTGTATTATTCTATAGAAAAGGAGTTAAATGGCAGACTCACCAGTCCCATTGATGTTGATGCTCTACTATAATAATTTAGTTTGTGACATAAATATTTACAATGGGGTTTTAGTCCTAGTTTCTTTTTTTTTTTTTTATTATACTTTAGGGTTTTAGGGTACATGTGCACAATGTGCAGGTTTGTTACATATGTATCCATGTGCCATGTTGATTTCCTGCACCCATTAACTCGTCATTTAGCATTAGGTATATCTCCTAATGCTGTCCCTCCCCCCTCCCCCCACCCCACAACAGTCCCCGGAGTGTGATGTTCCCCTTCCTGTGTCCATGAGTTCTCATTGTTCAGTTCCCACCTATGAGTGAGAACATGCGGTGTTTGGTTTTTTGTCCTTGCGATAGTTTACTGAGAATGATGTTTTCCAGTTTCATCCATGTCCCTACAAAGGACACGAACTCATCATTTTTTATGGCTGCATAGTATTCCATGGTGTATATGTGCCGCATTTTCTTAATCCAGTCTATCATTGTTGGACATTTGGGTTGGTTCCAACTCTTTGCTATTGTGAATAGTGCCGCAATAAACATACGTGTGCATGTGTCTTTATAGCAGCATGATTTTTAATCCTTTGGGTATATACCCAGTAATGGGATGGCTGGGTCAAATGGTATTTCTAGTTCAAGATCCCTGAGGAATCGCCACACTGACTTCCACAATGGTTGAACTAGTTGACAGTCCCACCAACAGTGTAAAAGTGTTCCTATTTCTCCACATCCTCTCCAGCACCTGTTGTTTCCTGATTTTTTAATGATGGCCATTCTAACTGGTGTGAGATGGTATCTCACTGTGGTTTTGATTTGCATTTCTCTGATGGCCAGTGATGATGAGCATTTCTTCACGTGTTTTTTGGCTGCATAAATGTCTTCTTTTGAGAAGTGTCTGTTCATGTCCTTTGCCCACTTTTTGATGGGGTTGTTTGTTTTTTTCTTGTAAATTTGTTTGAGTTCATTGTAGATTCTGGATATTAGCCCTTTGTCAGAAGAGTAGGTTGCAAAAATTTTCTCCCATTCTGTAGGTTGCCTGTTCACTCTGATGGTAGTTTCTTTTACTGTGCAGAAGCTCTTTAGTTTAATGAGATCCCATTTGTCAATTTTGCCTTTTGTTGCCATTGCTTTTGGTGTTTTAGACATGAAGTCCTTGCCCACGCCTATGTCCTGAATGGTATTGCCTAGGTTTTCTTGTAGGATTTTAATGGTTTTAGGTCTAACATATAAGTCTTTAATCCATCTTGAATTAATTTTTGTATAAGGTGTAAGGAAGGGATCCAGTTTCAGCTTTCTACATATGGCTAGCCAGTTTTCCCAGCACCATTTATTAAATAGGGAATCCTTTCCCCATTTCTTGTTTTTGTCAGGTTTGTCAAAGATCAGATAGTTGTAGATATGCGGCATCATTTCTGAGGGCTCTGTTCTGTTCCCTTGATCTATGTCTTTGTTGTGGTACCAGTACCATGCTGTTTTGGTTACTGTAGCCTTGTAGTATAGTTTAAAGTCAGGTAGCGTGATGCCTCCAGCTTTGTTCTTTTGGCTTAGGATTGACTTGGCAATGCGGGCTCTTTTTTGGTTCCATATGAACTTTAAAGTAGTTTTTTCCAATTCTGTGAAGAAAGTCATTGGTAGCTTGATGGGGATGGCATTGAATCTATAAATTACCTTGGGCAGTATGGCCATTTTCACGATATTGATTCTTCCAACCCATGAGCATGGAATGTTCTTCCATTTGTTTGTATCCTCTTTTATTTCATTGAGCAGTGGTTTGTAGTTCTCCTTGAAGAGGTCCTTCACATCCCTTGTAAGTTGGATTCCTAGGTATTTTATTCTCTTTGAAGCAATTGTGAATGGGAGTTCACTCATGATTTGGCTCTCTGCTTGTCTGTTATTGGTGTACAAGAATGCTTGTGATTTTTGTACATTAATTTTGTATCCTGAGACTTTGCTGAAGTTGCTAATCAGCTTAAGGAGATTTTGGGCTGAGACAATGGGGTTTTCTAGATATACAATCATGTCATCTGCAAACAGGGACAATTTGACTTCCTCTTTTCCTAATTGAATACCCTTTATTTCCTTCTCCTGCCTGATTGCTCTGGCCAGAACTTCCAGCACTATGTTGAATAGGAGTGGTGAGAGAGGGCATCCCTGTCTTGTGCCAGTTTTCAGAGGGAATGCTTCCAGTTTTTGCCCATTCAGTATGATATTGGCTGTGGGTTTGTCATAGATAGCTCTTATTATTTTGAGATACGTCCCATCAATACCTAATTTATTGAGAGTTTTTAGCATGAAGCGTTGTTGAATTTTGTCAAAGGCCTTTTCTGCATCTATTGAGATAATCATGTGGTTTTTGTCTTTGGTTCTGTTTATATGCTGGATTACATTTATTGATTTGCGTATGTTGAACCAGCCTTGCATCCCAGGGATGAAGCCCACTTGATTATGGTGGATAAGCTTTTTGATGTGCTGCTGGATTCGGTTTGCCAGTATTTTATTGAGGATTTTTGCATCAATGTTCATCAAGGATATTGGTCTGAAATTCTCTTTTTTGGTTATGTCTCTGCCAGGCTTTGGTATCAGGACGATGCTGGTTTCGTAAAATGTGTCAGGGAGGATTCCCTCTTTTTCTATCGATTGGAATAGTTTCAGAAGGAATGGTACCAGTTCCTCCTTGTACCTCTGGTAGAATTCAGCTGTGAATCCATCAGGTCCTGGACTCTTTTTGGTTGGTAAGCTATTGATTATTGCCACAATTTCAGACCTGTTATTGGTCTATTCAGAGATTCAACTTCTTCCTGGTTTAGTCTTGGGAGGGTGTATTTGTCGAGGAATTTATCCATTTCTTCTAGATTTTCTAGTTTATTTGCATAGAGGTGTTTGTAGTATTCTCTGATGGTAGATTGTATTTCTGTGGGATCGGTGGTGATATCCCCTTTTTCGTTTTTTATTGCATCTATTTGATTCTTCTCTCTTTTCTTCTTTATTAGTCTTGTTAGTGGTCTATCAATTTTGTTGATCTTTTCAAAAAACCAGGTCCTGGATTCATTAATTTTTTGAAGGGTTTTTTGTGTCTCTATTTCCTTCAGTTCTGCTCTGATTTTAGTTATTTCTTGCCTTCTGCTAGTTTTTGAATGTGTTTGCTCTTGCTTTTCTAGTTCTTTTAATTGTGATGTTAGGGTGTCAATTTTGGATCTTTCCTGCTTTCTCTTGTGGGCATTTAGTGCTATAAATTTCCCTCTACACACTGCTTTGAATGTGTCCCAGAGATTCTGGTATGTTGTGTCTTTGTTCTTGTTGGTTTCAAAGAACATCTTTATTTCTGCCTTCATTTCATTATGTACCCAATAGTCATTCAGGAGCAGGTTGTTCAGTTTCCATGTAGTTGAGCGGTTTTGAGTGAGTTTCTTAATCCTGAGTTCTAGTTTGATTGCACTGTGGTCTGAGAGACAGTTTGTTATAATTTCTGTTCTTTTACATTTGCTGAGGAGAGCTTTACTTCCAACTATGTGGTCAATTTTGGAATAGGTGTGGTGTGGTGCTGAAAAAAATGTATATTCTGTTGATTTGGGGTGGAGAGTTCTGTAGATGTCTATTAGGTCCACTTTATGTAGAGCTGAGTTCAATTCCTGGATATCCTTGTTAACTTTCTGTCTCATTGATCTGTCTAATGTTGACAGTGGGGTGTTAAAATCTCCCATTATTATTGTGTGGGAGTTTAAGTCCCTTTGTATGTCACTGAGGATTTGCTTTATGAATCTGGGTGCTCCTGTGTTGGGTGCATATATATTTAGGATAGTTAGCTCTTCTTGTTGAATTGATCCCTTTACCATTATGTAATGGCCTTCTTTGTCTCTTTTGATCTTTGTTGGTTTAAAGTCTATTTTATCAGAGACTAGGATTGCAACCCCTGCCTTTTTTTGTTTTCCAGTTACTTGATAGATCTTCCTCCATCCCTTTATTTTGAGTCTATTTGTGTCTCTGCACGTGAGATGGGTTTCCTGAATACAGCACACTGATGGGTCCTGACTCCTTATCCAGTTTGCCAGCCTGTGTCTTTTGATTGGAGCATTTTGCCCATTTACATTTAACGTTAATATTGTTATGTGTGAATCTGATCCTGTCATTATGATGTTAGTTGGTTATTTTGCTCGTTAGTTGCTATAGTTTCTTCCTAGCCTCGATGGTCTTTACAATTTGGGGTGTTTTTGCAGTGGCTGGTACCGGTTTTTCCTTTCCGTGTTTAGTGCTTCCTTCAGGAGCTCTTTTAGGGCAGGCCTGGTGGTGACAAAATCACTCAGCATTTGCTTGTCTGTAAAGTATTTTATTTCTCCTTTACTTATGAAGCTTAGTTTGGCGGGATAGGAAATTCTGGGTTGAAAATTCTTTTCTTTAAGAATGTTGAACATCGGCCCCCACTCTCTTCTGACTTGTAGAGTTTCTGCCGAGAGATCAGCTGTTAGTCTGATGGGCTTCCCTTTGTGGGTAACCCGACCTTTCTCTCTGGCTGCCCTTAACATTTTTTCCTTCATTTCAACTTTGGTGAATCTGACAATTATGTGTCTTGGAGTTGCTCTTCTCGAGGAGTATCTTTGTGGCGTTCTCTGTATTTCCTGAATCTGAATGCTGGCCTGCCTTGCTAGATTGGGGCAGTTCTCCTGGATAATATCTTGCAGAGTGTTTCCAACTTGGTTCCATTCTCCCCATCATTTTCAGGTACACCAATCAGACGTAGGTTTGGTCTTTTCACATAGTCCCAAATTTCTTGGAGGCTTTGTTCATTTCTTTTTATTCTTTTTTCTCTAAACTTCCCTTCTCTCTTCATTTCATTCATTTCATCTTCCATCAGCGATACCCTTTCTTCCAGTTGATTGCATCTGCTACGGAGGCTTCTGCAATCTTCGCGTAGTTCTCGAAACTTGGCTTTCAGCTCCATCAGCTCCTTTAAGCCCTTCTCTCCATTGGTTATTCTAGTTATCCATTCTTCTAATTTTTTTTCAAAGTTTTTAACTTCTTTGCTATTGTTTTGAATTTCCTCTCGTAGCTCAGAGTAGTTTGATCGTCTGAAGCCTTCTTCTCTCAACTCATCAAAGTCATCCTCCATCCAGCTTTGTTCCATTGCTGGTGAGGAACTGCGTTCCTTTGGAGGAGGAGAGGTGCTCTGTTTTTTAGAGTTTCCAGTTTTTTTGCCCTGGTTTTTCCCCATCTTTGTGGTTTTATCTACTTTTTGTCTTTGATGATGGTGATGTACAGATGGGTTTTTGGTGTGGATGTCCTTTCTGTTTGTTAGTTTTCCTTCTACCAGACAGGACCCTCAGCTGCAGGTCTGTTGGAGTTTACTAGAGGTCCACTCCAGACCCTGTTTGGCTGGGTGTCAGCAGCGGTGGCTGCAGAACAGCGGATTTTCTTGAGACCACAAATTCAGCTGTCTGATCGTTCCTCTGAAAGTTTTGTCTCAGAGGAGTACCCGGCTGAATGAGGTGTCAGTCTGTCCCTACTGGGGGGTGCCTCCCATTTAGGCTGCTCGAGGGTGAGGGACCCACTTTAGGAGGCAGTCTGTCCGTTCTCAGATCTCCAGCTGCGTGCTGGGAGAACCACTACTCTCTTCAAAGCTGTCAGTCAGACAGGGACATTTAAGTCTGTGGAGGTTCTTGCTGAGTTTTTGTTTGTCTGTGCCCTGCCCCCAGAGGTGGAGCCTACAGAGGCAGGCAGGCCTCCTTGAGCTGTGGTGGGCTCCACCCAGTTCGAGCTTCCTGGCTTCTTTGTTTACCTAAGCAAGCCTGGGCAATGGCGGGCGCCCCTCCCCCAGCCTTGCTGCCGCCTTGCAGCTTTATCTCAGACTGCTGTGCTAGCAATCAGCGAGACTCCGTGGGCATAGGACCCTCCGAGCCAGGTGTGGGACACAATCTCCTAGTGTGCCGTTTTCCAGGCCCGTTGGAAAAGCGCAGTATTAGGATGGGACTGACCCGATAGGTGCCGTCTGTTTCCCCTTTCTTTGACTAGGAAAGGGAACTCCCTGACCCCTTGTGATTCCCGAGTGAGGCAATGCCTCGCCCTGCTTCGGCTCGCGCACAGAGCGCTTCACCGACTGTCCTGCACCCACTGTTAGGCACTCCCTAGTGAGATGAAACCGGTACCTCAGGCAGAAATGCAGAGATCACCCATCTTCTGTGTCGCTGGGGCTGGGAGCTGGAGACCGGAGCTGTTCCTATTCCGCCATCTTGGCTCCCCTCTAGTCCTAGTTTCATTCACTGACTATTTAAAGAGATTCTACTAGTTTATTTCTAACCTAGATTGCTCCTATTTGGGAGTTATATAAAATGAGTTATCAACACACGTTTCAAGCTTTGCAAGGAAGAGGAAGAGAGAGAAAAGAAAGTGAATGCAATTTATTAACACAGTAATCGTACTTTGAGGGTCTGTGTAATGCCAGGGGGCCACACTAGAATCTGGGGATACAGAAATGAATAAGAGAAAGTCCCTATCCTCAAGGAGCTCCCAGAATAAGTGGGGCAGCCAAACATTTAAACAATGAACACTATAGATCCATTTTTCACAATTCCCAGTTTGGTTTATAGTTTCATTTGCATCATTTATGTAGTCTTCCCCTTTCTCCCCAACCAACCATTATCCTCTAAGATAGTGTAAGAATTGATACTGTTGTTAACAAGTGTTCTAGTTTCCCAGGTTGTTCAGATTTTTTATTTGCAAAGTACGTAGACCTTTAGGAGAGAAAATAAATTTACAATTGCTGTGGTTTAGGAAATCCAGCAATCAGCTCTTTCAGAATGCATTAGATAATTGATAAAGAAAAAGCATAGTCCTTTTAGTCCTGCCTTGTGTCCTTCAGTCTGAATTGCAAGGAAGTTTTGCCATATCTACTTGGTGTTAACAGTTCTTAATACATTTTTAAGCCTCAGCATTTTTACTTGCCAATTAATAAACTATGAATTTCTACTTGGTTTGAACTAGGTATGTATTAGTTTTTAAAATACCAAAAATTTCTATCATGTCTGAAATATTCATTAAACTTGCTAAAAATATATATTCCTTATTGTCCCCTCAAATTATTTTCAGACTGTATCTGAAAGTATCTCACGTAGGGCTTGGCATGTAATAGACATGCTCAAGATTTTAGTTATCTTAATTGGCATATTATTATAAAGTACAAGTACCCATTTATCCTTTGGTATTAAGGTGCTTTCTGCTTTTTAGCTTTACCTGAATGTTGATCTTCCTCAGATTCTTTTTACCCACATGTTAATTTTTTACGATCATTTTCTCCAGTATGTTTATTAAAACTGTACTGGGATTTCTTTCTTATCCTAAAGACCACTTGTTTTCTTGAGGAGCATATTTTCTTATTTTATACATACTACTCTAACCCTCAGATATTAAACGTTGCTTAATGGATTTTCATATCACATAACATTTTTTCTTTTTCCTATTCACCTTTTAAATTAATTTTTTAAATGAAATTTCAAAAGCAGATGTGACTTTAGAGATCATGTAGGTAGACCTTGTTTTTATAGATTAGGAAATTGTGAAGACAGAAGTGAAATAACTTGCCCAATGTTTTGTTACTGGCAGCATATAATGGCCCATTCGTTATATAGAAGAGTAGCATTTTAAAAACTCCCACTCTGTGCAAAGTACTATGCTTTTTAACATGTTATATCCTATATCCGTGCTTTAAATTGTATTCTGTAATCTTGTTGCACTTTGAATATATACCAGTCAGAATATTCTGTAATAGTTTACACATCTGTTTTCTATTCTTGACTCTTAGCATCTCAAAAAAACAGATTATGCATTATTTACCTAAATGTCTGCAATATCTGGGACAGTGGTTGGCTTTGAATAAATGACAATGACAGATGTTTTAGCCTTCAGGGTGTGTTTACTCCATATTCTGGCCATGACAAACTATGGCTTTTGCAGTGGTAAATATGTTCCTATTATCTGGAGTAAGGTACAATTGCACAGAATCCATCTATACTCCTTACACCTTGTGCCCCAACCCATAGGTTGCTTTCTTACTTATGCCCTCCATTGCTACCACTTCCATTTCCAGTATCCACTTGGCAAATGCTTTTTGAAAATATCAGGGTTAAGCTTGTATTCACCCATATAACTCTTTTCCTCTTAGGGCCACTTCATTATTTTCATTTCATCAACTAATAGCAGAGAATAATCGAGTGTACTTTGTGGCTCTAAAAATAAAGGTTGGTATTTTATAGGTAACATTTTCTCTAAAAACATCAATAAATGGCTTTTAAATAAGCTGACTATAGTGAAACCACCTACCATGAAGTTTATGACATGGAAATTATGTTTTTCTAATCATAGAAAGTGAAATTTGGAATCTGCAGAGCCTTGGTTATGGCTTACAGTTTGGAAACATTTTACAAAGCTTTATGTCAAAGAGTCAAAGCCCCTGAGAGTGATGCTGTCTTGTTAATTCTTCATTAATTTGATGAAAATTAATAGTGAAATCCAAGTCATTTACATTAGTCAGTACTAGGACCAAAATGTCTTGAGCACAGGACAGTAACCTGGTTGTGTTTATAGGATAAGACTTAAACCAACATTTTGTTGGATTAATGAGTTGCTTACTGATTATGAAAATCCCACCTCTTCATTGTCACCATAGTTTGGCATGAAACAATTAGGTTTGGGGAGGTTAGATAATGGTATACAATATTTCTCTGATGTACCCCTCCACTCATACCTCATTTGGCAGTTGGTATTGCTTCTGTTGATAGCATCAGGCAGAGTGCCTAGTAAATCATGAGTCTTGTCCAAAAGTTAATGCTGCTTGTTGCTAAAAAACTTAAGCAGAAGCCACCCAAGGCTGATATGTTCGTATGCCTCAGCATCCTATTCATTGACTCTCAATTGTTTATAGGATCTTTATTTATAAATGTAATCACAGACAGCAGCTCATATTAAGATGCTTTTCTATCTTAATAAATTAATAGATGCTATTATGAAGGATGCGTGTCCTGAAATAAGATATTTGCAATCACATGGATAGCGAGGATAGTTTTAAATCTAAAATATTTGGGTAGCATGTTATCTGTGTCATACATATTTGTCACATATGGTCTTTTTATCCTAAGGGTAGCAGCAATTAAGAATATAACAAGGTAAAAGTAAATAGTTTCTTATTTAGTAAAACTTAGATATTTGAAAGCAACAGTTGTTGTACTTAAATATTGTACCTTGTGAATTTTTTTTTATATGACCTGCAACTGCATTTTGAACTTGTTTGTTTCTGTATGGAATTCGGAAGTATGGAGGTTAGGATTGGGAGGAATGGGGGAGTGAGCATCATAAGGAAGTCTTGGACAAGTAATAAATAGTATTAAATATAAAAATTGTAAATGGCATATGGCTTCCTCTGATGTCTTCATTCCTCTCCCCACCTTCAAAGATAATTAATTACTCCTTCCTCTGTGTTCCCACAGCATAAGTCCACTAGTTAAGTGTTTAACTTGTATGGCAATTTGTATATGTGTTTCTCTTTCCATTAGGTCCTCAGCAACTTGTGAATAGATTCTATGTAAGTCGCCCATACATTCACAGTATAGAGTGACTGGCACATTGTATATCTTCAGTAAAGCTTGTTAATGGAAATGGAATTAATCCTTTTATTGCACTTTAACATAGAAAAACCTCATAATTCTTCATAGTCTTCTGAAATCCTGGGCATTATATATGTTATATATAATTGTGTTATCAAAAATGGAACTTCCCAATTTGGGAAGTTCATTGGTCATTTCTATTTCAGTAATTAAATAGAATTACAAAGAATAATGTTTCTTGGGTCTTTGTTCCTTTCCTTTTGTATGTGTACTTTCTGCTGTGTGTGTGTGTGTGTGTATGACATGTTTACATTTATATGTTAATTTTATTTTTCTTCTTTGGTGTTTTTTTCTATATTCAGTCATTGAACATACTTTCCATTTTGTCTTTTTTTTTTAATTCTTTCTTCTTTGTCTCATTTATGTTGTATGGAATTTGACAGCGTATTGTCAGGGCAGAAATAGTGAAGTACCCTGAAGAAGATAATCAACACACCAGCTCTGCTCAGAGTAGAATCTGTTCAGTACAGTAGTGCAGGTATTAAGTGATAAATTATTACAGTTTGGGGAGGTGGGAAGGGAGAACCATTGAATGCTATCTTGTTCTTTATTCCTTATGAATAGGGAAGTTCAGATGATTATTGTACATTATTGGAAATTAATATCGCGTCTACGTCTTGATTTAGAACTAAAAAATTGGTCCTCTGCCAGGAGACATGAATTAAGAAATTGGGAACAAATTAAAGTAACATTTCAGTTACTTTTAAACATATTTGTCTTTATGGTTGTGTTTATTACATGTGCAGCGAAGTGGAGAATTGAGGCAGTTATTTCATTATTCATTCCTTACCATTTTTCCTGAAATAGCTTGGTAATTGAAAGAGTATTTTTAAAATTTGCCTTGAATTGCCCTTCTTTGTCTGCTTGTGTGTGCAGACTTTGTAGAGTTGAAAACAGTAAAGGATTTGTTTTAAAGTATTACTTAGAGATGAATATTAAGCATATTGCTAAGTGTATCATTTTAGGTATTCCTTGAAGTGTGTGTTAGAGGGAAGAAGGGAAGAGTTAAAATTATCTTTTGGTTTAAATTATTTTAAAAACATGAATATGAGGTAATTTTCTAAATTTTTTCATTATACTGTATTTTGTTAGAGTTGTATTCATAACCAATAGTGAGCCATTTGGAAATAAGTTAGGGATTTTGGAGGAAAGGTTTAGAAATTTGAAAAGATTTAAAAATGGGTTGCTCAGAATATTTCTGCTTTATATGTGAATCCTCTTTAACATTTAAATGTCTTCTTACAAACTCACAAACTGCTGTAAACATTCAATGAAAAGTTTTCGCTAAATATAATGGCTTATGGAAATATTAAGCATTAATGTTATTTTTTACTTTGAAATGATGAGTTCTTTTCTGTGATTTAAAATATATGTGAATGATTCATTTAAATTATTTTGCTCTAAATTATTATCAGGGTTTAATTTTTCATTATTGATGCATCAGTTTTTCATTAGACTTATGATAACCTCAAGTTAATGTCATAAAACCAGGGATAACTCAATAGCTGAGTTGCCATTCTCTTCTTGAAAAAAAAAAAAAAAATCCACTCTTCATTTGTTTGTCTGGCTTATTCCTTTAATATCAATTCCTGCCTCATTTATGGTGTCCATCATCAGAAGTTCAGCAAAGTTCAGAAAATGAAAATATACTTTAAGGAGCTCTTTCTAAATGTTCTGATGTCCTGATAATAACTCTGTTTTCTTTTATGACAGAGGGTGGTGAAGGCAGATATTGTAAACTACAACCAGGAACCTATGTCAAGGACTGTTAACCCTCCTAGAAGCTCTATGTGTGCAGTTCAGTGAGCACATTTTGCTTTTGTGTTGATAGTTCTAGTTGCCCTTCACCTCCGGGTGGGCCCGAGGACTTCTAGGAACTTGTTTTATCAGTGACCATCTCTGTAGTTCAGTTAGCACTTTCCTCCCAACTTGCTTAATCATTGCTATTGCCTCACAGTGGCAAGGCAGCTCCTTGGATTTGAAAGAATTCGACTTTGGGACCACACACTTTGAATTCAAAATGGAAAACCCATTCCCTGGAATTAGACTGCTTCGTTGCAAAAGAATGATGTTGCTTCTTTGTATGTCCTTGCTTCTTTTTTCAGTGATGTAAATTTTTTTAACTTAATATGAAAACTCTCCAAGTCTTGATCATCAGCCAGGATTTTGCCACAGCAATTTCATTCTCTTATCGGAACTTGTATGTGTCAAAGTATACTTCAGAGTGCAAACATTAAGCAAGTAATATATTTTACCTACAGATACTTATGAAGACATTCTTTCGCTATCTATTGTGAGTAAAAGTATATAAAGCTGTATCTAACTGAAAATGCTTGAAATAAGGCTGTAATAGAAATATTTTTCATTTTTTAAAAAGGGGCCTAAATTGTTTATATTGTAGTTTGTAACTCACAAAGTAGTATTTGATATTGTATTTTTATTACTGTATCATTGTCATTATGTATTGTGTAATACTCAGGTTTGAAGGCTTTCTGAATTTTGATAAATGTTCAGCTGATGCCCCACATGGAATTTCTCTTGCAAACTGCATAAGAGTACTCCCGAGAATGAGTTATGACATTGTGGATCAGACTGTACCTGATGTTCAGATGTTTTTCTTTCACAAATAAATTTATTTAAATTATGTCTTTTGGCAATTTTCTTTCAAACGTCTTCCTTTTTGTTACAGAAAGGCAGTGTGTATTTGGATACAAAATTAGTGATTCTGTGAAGTTTAGTGTATAGTCAGTCACTTAGAATTGTTAGGTTATTTTGTTGGACCAATTAAAATCCAGACTCCATAGCTTGGCATTTCAGGGGCTCCACATCAGCTGCCTCCTACCTTTCTACCTTTTCTCATGCCACTCCACTGTACCATCATCACTTCTCTGCAAACAGAGCTATGGATTCATTCCTATTTGCTTTGTGATGCTCCACAGGAATCTGTTTGTCTTGGTCATAGTTGTGGTTATTTTTTTCTTTTGTGCTAAGACACAGTGCCTGGCATGACTGGTGCTCCATATTTGCTACATTGAAGCGGGAACAAAAGCCACCCCTCCACAAAGCCAGTCCTTGTCTCCACAGCTCACGGTTCCACATCAGTACCTCTCTGATAGCCACTGCCCCTTTCTGCCTTGAATCGCTGCTATTTGTGCCCCTGTTTTTTATTGTTTAATAATCCATGAGCTCATTGAAGGGCAGCTCTGGTCTCTTCTCTTTCATGTCTCTTACAGTGCCTGGCAGCGTGCCTTTGTCATAGATTTGCCACAAGTATGTGTAGAAATTTGGATACCTAATTTTAGAGGTGTAAGGGATTTTGGAAAACTTTGTTCACTTCCTTATGTGGCTAAGGAAACCGAAGTGTGGACAGAAAAAGTAACTTGCCAGAGATCATGGAATCATAGAGCTAGACTTGATAGATCTGTCTCTAGGCCGAGAAATTAAAAAAAAAATTTAATTAAAAAAATTTGAAAACTGTGACTCTACTTGTTAGTGGTCCAGCCTCTTTCTATTTTGATTTTTATATTTTTCATTTTATAATAATTTAGCAGACTTTTAAGCCCTTCAAGTGATAAACCCTTCAAGCTATTGCAGCTTATCTTCCTAATATGTGCAGGCCAGTTGAATAGGGATGTTAATAGAATATAAAGTTGAATAAATGAACTCTCAACCCTCGAGGACTTTACAATCTAGTGGGAGAGATGTTTGTTGTTATTGCTGCTATTTTAAAAGCTGTGATTGATTGAAGGCTTCTATTAAACTAAAATTGCCCAAGGCTTTACATTTAGTAAAAGGTGAGGCCATGCTCCATTTGGTCATTTTGTGTTGATTTCACCTCCATCTATGTGAAAACTGAAGGATTTTCAAAAAATTTTTTTCCTCCCAATACAATTACTACAGTATGATAAAGTATGACTTAACACATATGTATGAATTTCAGTTTGCAGTTTCAGAGAGAAATTGCAAAAGGTCTACGAGACCGAATTTTTTTAGTGGTGTGTTTATAAACTTAGAGCACTGCGTGGGACTGAGCAGGGGCCAGGGAAGAAAATGACGTTGGTAGGCGTTCTTTGGCCTGAACATTTCTAGGCGTTTGTTACATGGACTGTTTTATTTTCACACCCGTCTGTGAGAGGGGAATTATTGCCTTCTCTCAGAGGAAACCGAAGCTGAGACTAAGTGATTATACGAAAGGCCTTCCTTCAGTAAGGGGTAGAGCCCGGTGCTACACAAATTGGTTCTTTGACAGAATGGACTACACTGGTACTGGTTTTAGGCTGCCTTTCATTTGTCAAGATCACATAACTGACGCCCTTCCTGAGAGTTAAATAGGTCTTAGTTTAAGCTGTTCTTTTGAGAAGTGGTGATGGGCCTGTGTGGTCCATCTGCCCTCACACAGTGACTACCTTGACCAGTAGCTTGTGTCCACAGAGGCTGGTGGTGGGAAGTTTGCCCTCTGATCACTCAGGTGAAACAGGAATTACCCCTCTGTACCCTCCTGCCCGCCTTTAGTCTCGGTGTTATGTCTCTCCCTGCTGAGCATGACTGGTCGTTGAAAGCCTTTTGCCTCAAGGAAAGCTGATGCAGTCCAGCATATGGCCAAAGCAGATTTCTGAATTCCATATTACAATTTTCTCCATACCTTGGGTTTTATTTTTGAAATAGAAATGTAGGATTCATGCTTATTTTACTTTGTTACCTCTCCTGTCTATAGTTTTTAATTTAAAAAATTACAAGTCTTTCCGTCTAGTTTTAGGCACTTTGTCTCCTGAAGATACATGCTATAAAGTTTCAAACACATTGTGGTCACTTCTGCTGCTTATTGAGCTTTTGAAAAACACAAAAGTCTTCAACCAGAACTGGTCATTGGATGCTGCCTTTCAAGTGCACCCTCTATTATGTGTGGCCAACCACTCTGGAGTGGTTTTTGGAGTGGCCCAAAGAACTCCTGTGACTGCTTTATTATTCCAGGAGGAGGTAAGCCAGGGCCCTTTAAAGTTGATCGCTGAAACAATGTGATGGAGCGGAATAGTTTGTGTGTTGTTTAAAAATAGAAAAGTTTTCTGGCCATAACCTGTGCTAGTGGTTGCTGTAATCTTGGATATCCTGAAAAACAGTTGCAGGATTTAAAGGAAACTGAAATGCAGACCTGTTTAACATGGTAGACATCCATGGGTCGCCTCCTCAGCACACATGTCGTCTCTCCAAACGGTTTCCTAATTTCCTGATAGAACCCTCCCTAAATTTTCAACTGTTTCTAGCTCCTCATGAGGGAGTCCTCATTGAATTAAACCCATTAGGATATTAAACCCGCTTGCTCCAGTAGTTCGCTCTGAAATGAACTGATAACTCCATCATAGCTAATGAAATTGGAGGGGATTTTGCTAAGGTTTCTGAAAAAGTAAAGAAAAAAGAAATGTTTGCCCCCGTAAGTTTTCAGAAGACTCTGCCAGCTGGACTGGAATGAGAAAGGCTGTGGCTCTGAGTGACACTGGCAGCCATCTTGAGGCCACAAAAGGGGAGAGAGCTTGACCAAGGATGGTGCTGATGCCAAGAAAGCAGAAGTGGAAAGTGGTGATGATCCAAGTCCCTGTCACCATCTTTGAGTCCTGGATCCAGCCATGCCTTGAAATGTTCAGCAGAGAGTTAATTTTAATTTTAATTTTTTTGTCATTTAGACCAGTGTTATTTTACTTTTTGGTTACTTCTTATATTGGCACCTGTTATGTACTAGGGCCTTTGCTTGGTACCAAAAACAGAGATGAATATTATCTGTGTTTTGCCCACAAATTCATAGTCTAGGCAGGTGGGTAACTCATCAAAATGTAATCAGATTGTTACATGCTGCAATCAAACTAATATAAGAAGATGTAACTTAGCAGTGAGTGCGGGCAAAAAACAGGAATTTCAAATAACAGGAAACAGGGATGACAGTGTAACACAGTTGCTCTCACAAACTAGCATAATCTTAGCCTGCATTAATTAGATGTGTGCATATGAATCACCTGTGGATCTTGATTCAGTAGGTGTGGGGTGGGTCTGAGGTTGTGCA
Organism: Nomascus leucogenys; assembly: GCF_006542625.1. NCBI lineage: Eukaryota > Metazoa > Chordata > Mammalia > Primates > Hylobatidae > Nomascus > Nomascus leucogenys. The sequence goes on from NC_044400.1 coordinate 71,770,949, forward strand.
TTTGTAGCAGGCTCCCAAGTGATGCAAATGCTACTGGCTTTTGGATTACATTTTGAATTGCAAGGGATTAGACCATGCCTGTATGGATGCCCCTCTTTAAGGGGATAATAAGTCACATTAGGATTATAGTGAGGGGATTCAATGTCATAGGAAATAGTGGAAGGAAGACAGTATGTTTAATATGGAAAAGAGAAGGCCTCACACAGACTCTGCTGATAGTCTTCAAATAAGTAAGAGAGTGCGCTTTAGAAAAACATTGTATTTGTACTATAGGACCTAGAGTACCCCAGAAGTAGGAGGGGTGGACAGAGGCTATGGGAAGATTTCCATTCAGGCTAATGAAGAACCTTGAAAACATTTGCTTCCCAAAGATGGAAGGGATTGCTTTACGAGGTTTCGTATCATGTTGCAGGGTTGCAAACTTACAAGCCTTCCAGGGCTAGGTGGTAAATAAATATAACAGAGGTTAAGAGTGTAAGACCATACGGAGTGGTGGGGATTGACAAGCTGGAGAGCATGTGCCCTGCCTAAAGTCATTTTGATTCAGTTTTTACAGTTATATTGACCAGCTAAAAACTATGTATGGATAGGGCCACAACTAGCCTATACAGTGTTTTTGTGCCAGTTAGAAAAAATGTGTTTCTTTCTCAAGTCATTTTATTTCCTTCTTTTAGAAAATTGTCTTACTATTTCTTTTTAAAAACAAGGCATTTTGCTGTCCTGGAAAATGGGTGATAAATCTAAAACACTGGTGGCCCTATGGTTGGTAGGACCCTATGGATGGACTGGATTCATAGCCCTATGGCAGTAGCCTTATGACTGGATTCAGCCCTCTGGAGCCCAGGTTACAACCCTTGTGACTGTAAACCTGTTTCTGGATGTAAAGCTGATGAAATTAGGAGAGAAAAGTATTTGTCTAATATTTTCAGAGAGCAAAATCATAGTGTTCAGGCTAGGAAGGCCCTAGGAACATGGGCGGCACAGCGTCTACCCTCGGAGAGGTTTGGGGCTGGAGGAGGAAGCAGGTAAGTTAGCAGGGCATCATGGCACTCGAGGTATCAGGAGAGAATCCATCTGTGGCATGTGTATTCAGGGCAGACAGCAGGTCAGTTCTACCTAAAGAGGAGTAGGGGGACAGATTTAATAGAGGAGGTGAGGCTTGGAGAGAAAACCTTGAGCGTGACAACCTTCACATCGTAGCATCCTCTCTCCTGGGAAGTGAGCCTTTCAGTAGAGGAGGGCCCTTTGGGCTGAGCTCAGAAGCACATACATTCCATTTTGCCTAGCCTTTTGTAGCATCAGTTTTTCATGCTGGAGAGCTGGAAACAAGAGGAAAGGCAGACTATTTGTTTTAAAGCCCTTCTTCCAAGTCATATTGAATGTTCTTAGGCCTCCCACATGGTAGATTGAGGCTGACTCAGGGCTATAGGCTGGGCAGAGATCACTGGCACAGCCTATACACCAGACTTTAGCTGCCCTCACCTAAGCCTCTTGACTTGGTCCCTTAATCCTTAATTAATGTGGAATCCACAGGTTACACAGGTATATGATTCCTAGATACTGTGACTCTCGAGTGCCTTGTGCTTTCCCACTACTGCTGCCTGTGTCCCCAGATGCCTGGACCTCTCCAACAGCGTTTCTTTTTAGAGAACTCCACAATCTGCTGAATACACAGCTGTGTTTAGGTCACTTTTGCATTCAAAACCCCTCAATGGCTCCCTACTGCCTTTCCCATCAAAGGAAGACAAATTCCTCAGCCTGACATTCAGAATCTTCTTAACAGCTTCCCTACCCTTCTTTCTAAAACATCTGTTCATCTTCAACTCTGGTGAGCACTTTGCTCTAGCAAGTGGTTCCTCAGTCTGCATCTTTGTGGAGATTTTCTCTACGGGAAGAAAGACCTTGGATAGGGCAAGGTAGAAAACCTGCTTTTTCTCCTAGCTCAAAAACCAACTCCATGTATGACTAGTCAAACCACTTAACCTCTCTGGGCTCAGTTTCCTCATCTGAAAAATACAGGACTTTGGACAAGAGCAGGGATCTGGGACCTATTTGTTGAGTACAGTTATATGCACTCTTTCTCATCACTATGGCTTATTTATTATAGGTGCGGTACAGGTGCACTGAGCTCTTTGTAAGCATTTTCTTATTTCACATAGGTGGTAGTCAGCCTTCAAGATGGTTCCAATGATCCTTGCCTCCTGGTATTCACCTTTGTGAATCCCCTCTCACATTAAATCAGAGCTAACCTGCCATCCATGGAATACTTACAGATGTGGTGTGTGATTTTCGAGGTGAGATCATAAAAGGCATTGTCAACTTCCTCCTTGGCCCCTTCAATTGTCCCTTCTGAGGAAAGCCAGACACCATGCTGTGAGGACACTCAAGCAGCAAGGTGGAGACTGCTATGGAGAGAAGACCTCCCACCAACAGCCACCACCAACTTGCCAGTCCTTTGTTAACAGCCAGCTTGGAAGCAAATCTTCCAGCCCCAGTTAGGCCTTCATGTGACTGCAGCCTCACCAAAGACCCAGAACTAGCTGAACTGCCCCCAAATTTTTGATCCAAAGAAACTATGAGATAATAAATGATCATTGTTGTTATAAGCCCCTAAGTCTGAGTAATTTGCTTCACAGCAATAGATAACTAATACCATGGGTATTTGTATTATCTCTGACAGATGAGGAAAATGAGGCTCAGAGCAATTGAATAGCCCATCTGAGGTTGTGAACTGGTGAGTGATGGGACAGGGATGCAAATCCAGGTCTGCCTGACTTCTCACCCATCACGTTATATGCCTCATGCCGCAGTGTCCCTCTGCCATGTTCAGAGTAAGTGCTTATTACATAGTTTCAAGTGAACAAACAAACTGTTTTCGTGGACTGAATATATAAATCAGTTAAACACAAGTATATATTTAGAAAAGGAGCCCATAAAAATAAAGAATGAATATTTTCAGTCTCATTAAATCAGGTTGGATTTTCTTATTGCTTAGGACTAATTTCTTCAAAAATTTTAGTCTCCTAAAATGAAAACTTTATGCTCAAGAATAAAATAAATAAAAAAAATTATAGTCTCCAATGAAAGTAATCCTATTATTTGTTCTGATTATATAAATATTGTAAAATAATACACAGAAAAATAAATTAGAATCACCCCCTCTCCTGCTCAATATTACTGATGTTTTGGTTAAAAGCCATCTTCCAGGTTTCTCTCTAGATATAAATACACATATCTGGAAGCTATATTTACACATAAGTTGCATTATATTAAATAACTAATTTGAAATTTGCTTTTTTTACTGAGTGATACAAGCATTTTTCTACATCCCTAAGTATACATATCCATCATTATTATTGACTTAATGGTTTTCAAGTATATAGTTTTATGATAATTTAGTTCATCATTCTCTTATCTATGGATGTTTCCCTTGTCCCCAAGTTTTTACTATTATTCGAAACTATGTTTTGTTGAACACCCTATGTATATCTTTCTATATTTTCTTTTATATATTTACCCTCAGGATAAACTCATAGAAGTATAATGGCTTGTTCAGAGAGTATTTTGAAAGTATCTTATATCTTCATAAATTTTGCCAAACTGTCCTTCAGAAATATTGTCCTAACTTATATTGCTAATTGCACGTGAAAGTGTCCACTTCCCTGTGACCTTGGCAACAGTAGAAACAGTAAATTCCGCATGTTAAGTTTAGTGGGTGCGCTGACCTGTCTGGTCTCCTACACGGCACTGATGAGAACTGACTTTCGTCAATAATTGTGAGCAGAGGCACATATGATCTTTGCACGGTAGTGAAGATCCATGCCTAGAGGGACGTCTTCCTGGTGCCTCTATTTTGGTCTGAACGTATTTTAGTAATGTCAGATTGTTTCTTTTACACCCAGTAAATATCCTTAGAAACGTTTCATTCAAAATAGTTTATTCTAACTTGAGTTATATAAAGTCACAGCACACCAGTGGCTTATTAAAACAAAGGTAACCAACCTTCCATATAAGGAGGCTTTGTTTTCTTGATGTTTTTCTCCCTTCCTCTGAAGCCTGCTGGTCAGAAATTACCCCTCTTACACCCCCTTGCTTGTATATCATACCTCCTTCTCTGGTAGCACCATTATGCCATCTTGCAGCCATAAGGCTACTTGTCCCATTTTCTTTTAGACTACGAACTCTCTAAGGCCAAAAATCTGGCACCTGGCACCAAAGATGTCCCCAATAAAGGTTTATTGAATGAATAAAACCTATCTATATTGCAGGTTGTCATGAGTAACTAAACAGCCTATGGAGTGAGCTGGCAAGAGCTCTGTCATGGAGACAGTAAGCTGAAGGACTAAACTTGTCTCACCCACTCATTTGAGTGACCTTGGGCAGATTCTTCCACCTCTGTCAGGCTCTGTTTCTTTCTGCAGTTAGTTTGTTGAGTGACATCAATGGTCTCCAAACCTGGTTGGTCATCAGAATCACCTGGAATCCTCACTGGATGCAGGGCTCTGGGTTCTTTTAAGAACCACTGGACAAACTCATCTTTATATCTACCTTTCCATTACTTGACCAAGAACATATTGCCAGCAATGAGCTTCAGTTGGCAAATCTATAAAATGGGAATGATAACCATGGTGGCTGCCCTTAGAACTTCATGGGGCTGAGGAGAAGTTCTAATTATGGGGGGAAAGACCTTGAAACAACAGTTCTAAACAAGTATGTGAACTGCTGGTCTTTTCTGTCTGCTTTTTTCAATGGGACTTGGAGTGCAGTTTTGACTGACCAGCACTAATTGAGAACTCGTGGCTCCCTTGATTATGGATAGGAAATCCTTTGCTGAGGCCCCGTCTTTTGCTTCTCTCACTAGCAGTCCAGATTCCCTTGAAATATTCCCTCCCTTGTGGAAATCCGCTCTAACCTGGGTATGGAAGATTATCTCTCTCTAGCTTCCCAGAGACGCTTGGCTCTTGAGCCAACTTATCTCTCACTCCATTTCTTCTCACTCCACTCTACCCCTTCTTCTGTCCCTTACTCTGATCCTCTGACTTTTTCTAAAATTTGTCTTCCAATTGGCAGGTGGCCCACTAGCAGACTGGCTAGCTTCCCTATGTTGGGTCAGGGTGTAGGGATGATGCTGTAGAAAGCTGCCAGAATGCAGAGCATACCAAGATGTGGGCACTGTCTCATTACTCCTTTCACAACCAAGTGCAGAAGGACCTCATCCTGTCTGGTTTTGGTTCTGTCTTTGGAGGCCCACCCCTGAAGACAGTTGAAGATGAGGAACAGAAAAGGGAAGATAGAGTGAAGGGCTGATTTATCAAGTAGCTGCTACGCACCAGGTTCCATGCTGGACCCTTTGTATATATTTTAATAACAGCCAACCTTGATAGCACTCCTGGTTTGCCAGGCAACTTACACAGAGTATCTGATTTAATCCCCATCCCAGGCCTGAAGTGAGAGTTGTCATTCTCATCTTACAGATCAGGAAGCTGAGACTTGGAGGAGGGAAATGTCGTGTCCAAGGTCACACGGTCAGCAAGAGCCAGAACCAGATTTTGAACCCTGACCTTACTGATTCGAGTCTGTCCTGCCTGACAGAAATGGCATTTTTTCAGGCTCCATATTTAGCATTCAAATTCCCAGAGAAAGACCTGAACCTACAATGGGATTTCTTTTCAGTTTTTGGAGCCAAAATTATTTTAATTTTATGGCTAGGAAAATGTAAACTTACATTTTCAGCAGACCAGAGATGATAAAGTATGCATTTGTCAAATAAAATTCTTTGCTGTGATAAAGTAAATCATTCCTTGGCGTTGTAAAAAATTAGGCCTCACTTGAACTGTTTTCACTTCAGCCTTTGCTAATATTTCTGTTATCTCCATTAGGGATTACAATGATGAATGCCTTTTATTCGCATAGTTAAGCACTTCAGTGAATGTGTGAACACACAGAGCTTCATAAGTCATAGGGAGATGAAACAACATGGTCACCACAAGAAATATCTTGAGAGTCTGACAGATTGGGGTTAGCATCCTGTCTCTGCCACTCATGCGCTGTACGACCTTGGCCAAATTCCTTAGCTTTTCTGGTTCTCAGTTTCCTAATGTGTAAAATATGGATAATAATACGTATCTCCCTGGGTAATTTTAAGGATGGAATGAGATGACTTACTTACAGCACTTTGCATTGTATAATACCTGGCATTAAGTGAATGCATAATAAATGTCACAGTTATTATTGGAATAATTCTCAAGGCAACTAGTTATTTAGTGGCAATGCCCAGGGCTCACTGAACTTAAAGTTTTTTGGCCATCAAGACTGAGTCTAGGTCGTCTTGTTCCGTGGGCCCCAGCTGCTGATGTATTTATGCCCCTCTTAGAAATAGCGCAGGCAGTAAGCAGGTGAAATTCATTAGTAGCTATCTGTTGAGATTATTTTGGCTGCAAATAATAATACCCAACTTAACATGTCTTAAATTAAGAATACTAATCGGCCGGGCATGGTGGCTCACGCCTATATTCCCAGCACTTTGGGAGGCTGAGGCTGGCAAATCATTTGAGGTCAGGAGTTTGAGACCAGCCTGGCCAACATGGTGAAACCCTATCTCTACTAAAAATACAAAAATTAGCTGGGTGTGGTGGTGCACACCTGTAATCCCAGCTACTTGGGAGGCTGAGGCAGGAGAATTGCTTGAACCTGGAAGATGGAAGTTGCAGTGAGCCAAGATTATGCCACTGCACTCCAGCTGGGTGACAGAGTGAGACTGTCTCAAATATGTGTGTGTGTGTGTGTGTGTGTGTGTGTATATATATATACATATATATATATATATACATATATATATACATATATATTATCACCTCTCATAAGAAGTATGTTCAGGGTAAGGTGATCCCAGAGTTGTTTAATTAACTTGCCCAAAGATGCCACCAAGTTCCCATTTCTTCTCTATCATCCGTAGCCTGTGGCTATTAGGCTGGCTCCTTCATGATCCCAAGATGGCTGCAATAACTCCAGGCATCACATCTTTACATCACAAAATGCAAAGGTCAGAAAGAGGAAACATGGCTCATCCTATCCTCACATCTCTTTCAAAGACAGGAAATAAATTTCCCCAAAGCCCCACCTCCCAGAAGATCTCTCATCAGTTTTTTGGGACAGAATTTTATCAAATGTTTATCCTAGACCAGTGGTAAGGGAAATGGGCAGGGCCAGCGATTCTCAACTCTAGCTGAGAACAAATTGGGCACCTTTTAAAATAATTACAGATGTCTAGGTTCTGTCCTTAGAGGTTGATTTAATTGGGTTTATGTGGGGCCTTGTACACACGTGTGTGTGTGTGTGTGTGTGAACATGTGTACACTCCGGGGAGCTCAGATGCGTGTGTGTGTGTGTGTGTGTGTGTGAACATGTGTACACTCCGGGGAGCTCTGATGCACATGTAAGATTGAGAACCATTGGTTTAGACCATCCAAGTTTCACCTTCTGAGTGAGAGTATTTTAGCCTTCACTGAAGCACATGGCCACAGGATATCTGGACCAGATTGCAGTTCTAGAAAGAGGATCATGACTACTGGGTGAACATCCAAAAGAATCTGAAAGAAGCAATGGGATAGGAATGGATAACCCCTCCCACTGAGACCCTGCAGTCCTGGAGTGAATGATACCCCCTAAAGGCATGAAATGCTTTCCAGTCAACTAGCACTAGAATCAGTGAAGCTGCTTATTGTTGAAAATGCAGATCCCTGGGCTAAACTACAAATCCACAGTCTCTAAATCTCTGGGAATTTGCACTTTCCACAAGATCCCTAGTTGATTCTTATGCTCACTGGTGATTAAAAATAGTTGCCCTGCAGATTTCACTGCCAGCCCAATCACCACAAGCATTCTGGAAACAACAAACCTCTCCTTCTCCTAGAAAATTTAGGATATCTGGATTGGGCCATGTGGTATTGTGAAAAGAACATGTGTTCAAATCTGACTGATCTGAGTCTGAATTCCAGTTCTGCCACCTGTATATTGCACCATTTTGGTTAACATCATCTCTTTGAGCCTCCATTTTCTTATCCACACAATCAATAGAGTAATACCTACTTCTTAATTTTGAGATTAAATGAGATCAAGGAAATGGGAGCAGCTGACACAGATTAGGGCACAATGGATGTCAGTTAGAATTTGGGTCTTCTAACTTTCAGGCCCACACTGCCTCCCAAAATAGTTTGCTGAGCTTCTTCCAAAAGCAATAGAATGGAAGCGCTATGCCCTAGGTTGCAAAGAGCCAAAGCAATGAAGTTGAGACACTTCCCCAAAGTGAAATTGCTTGGTGTTTCAGCCTTAAGGAAAAAGTCTTCCTGGGAAAGCAAAGCTAAAAAACTAAAGCTTCCTGGAGGGCCGTTTTTAGTCCAGATCAGAAAATGTAATGGGCCTGCCCTGGAGTCTCTTTGGCTTGTCTGACATGGTTGTGACCTGAATACGTGATCAAAGCAACAACAGTACTCTTCCTCTGGGTTGTTAGGCAGGAACCTTGGCATGAATTGTTCAGAAAGGGTCATAGGCAGGGTTGGGTGGAAGGTTTTCCATCACTATTTAGGAAAGAGTGAAGTGTGAGGTCTGGCTGTATTCAAGGCTATGCCAAAGAGCCCATGCTTAACTGCTTAATGCAAGCTCTGGGCTTGGCCAGCCTCCTCCCTGTCAACCTGGTGGCCTCTCTATCTGCCTACTGTACAGGGAAAGAGTCAAGTGTAAACTAACACTTCATGTAAATGGGCTGTCAGGTCACTGAACCAATATGTTACAGTTAATCTGTTAAAAACAGCAAGGTCCCCCATTTGTAAACATCCCCTTGATAAGCTCTTCATAGCATATACAACCTAGGAAAATGAATGGCATCCCACCAGCTGCCCTGGAGTCAATGTCCCTCTGTGCTTGTCCAGATGACCTCTCAATTCAGCTCAGCCCAGACTATCCCAGTCCAATTCATGTGGACCCACCTGAGGCGAGCTCTGTACTCTTCCTGGGGTGGGGGTCTGGGGTTCCCAAGGAAGAGCCAGAGAGAACCTCCAGCTTTAAATGACTTACATAATGGGAGATGTGGTAACTTAGGAATACTGCCTGGTGTAAAGGCCGGAATTGTGGACTGAAAAGTTACGCACCCCTGGCCTTGGATCCTAGTTCCCAAGCTCAGTGCTGCATGGCTTTGCCAAGTTAATGAGTCACATCTCATATGTTTTTAACTCCTATGGATTTAACTCCATGCATGTAGTAAAAGAGAGTGAGGAGAGAGACTGCTATAAATAGTGTGGATGATTTTGATTTCCAGTCTATTCAGTGAACAATATAACCTGGAATGAGAGGTGGGAGATGTGGAACTCAGTTGTCTGAGGCAATTTTGGTCCTTGCTTGTCACTTATGCCATGAATATCTTGTGTTGGGTGTGATTCAAGTATTTAGGGCATACATATTTGGCTATAGGAATTTTTTGCCTGGCTTGCTAACTTCAGAATCCAAGCCGTGTGTAAGACTGTATTTCATTCTATCTACCCAACATAGTGGTGGCACTTGTCAGGCCGTATTATGTCATTTTCCCTTTTAAAATAGGAGGCCCTTTGAGGGAAGAATCTGGTTCTTCAACTTTCTGGCTCTCTTGCTTCCCTTCTCTCCCAGAACCTAGCACAGAGCCCGTACTTAATAAATAGTAAAATTAGCACTTGATGCCTACAGTGGTCCTCTCTGCCCCTACCTCATCCTTAAGTGGAAGCAAAAGGAGGAGTACGCCAGTGTGACTCACCCTTTCTAGCCAAGGTGGTCAGCTCAGGGCTGAATCCATCTCTAGAATTACAGAACTTAAGAATTACACAGTGGCTTAGAAATGAAAGATGGAGGTAGAGCTTTTGATGGCATGCAAATCCTTGGTTCCATTGGGTCTTGGAGTTCAAACATATATCTATGCTTAAGTTCTGTTAGGCCCAGCATCCATGTAAAAAGCTCATAGGCTTACCTAAGCTAGTTCAGGGCAGGTTTCCGTCACTGCAACTAAAATAGTCCTAAGCAACACAATAATTTAGATTATTAAATGGTCCTGTGTCACTTGCATCAAGAGTTGAAGATAGACTCATTAGCAGGGATTCTCAGAGCAGTCCTGCCTTAAGAATAAACTCTGTTTATTCTTAAGTGGCCATGGAGCTGAAACAATTAGTTGATAGTCATAGGCCCAGGCCATCACTTGTTTGAACCAAACCTTATACAAGTATATTCTAGAAATGAAAATTCCTCAGGCCAACCATTGCGATGCACTGGTTACCTGTCCTCAAACATAACTAAAGGATGAAGTGTAGAGACTGTTAGCTTTGCTTTCCCAGGAAGACTTTTTCCTTAAGGCTGAAACAGCAAGCAATTGCACTTTAGGGAAATGTCTCAACTTCAGTGTTTTGGTTCATTACAACCTAGGGCATGGCACTCCCATTCTATTGCTTTTGGAAAAACTTCAACAAACTATTTTGGGAGACAGTGTGGGCCTGAAAGTTAGAAGACCAAAATTCTAGTTTGCTATATGATTATGAACAATTTGCTTCGTCTCCCAGGCCCTCCATTTACTGGTTTGTAAAATGAGGGCATTAGATTAGGAATGACACATAAGTTTTGTCTGGCCATCTGCCTCCACACTTGCCAGCTAACTCCACTTCTACCTTCCCACCCGAATTACCATGTAATGTTCAGTGCACAAACTCACAAACTAAGGAATGAAAGAAATATTCCTTTATTTTTCTACAGTAAACCTAATTTTTGTCTGAAGCCCTTCTTGTACCTGTGTGGTCTGTCTCATTTATTTTCCCGGGGTCATGAACAAGTTCTGGAAGCTTTTTAAAGAGGCAGATCTATTTGGTCTTCACAGGTATCCATCTTCACCAGCATCCACAGAGACACCCCCATTATCCTGTTTCATCCTCAGTCATTGGTCTGAACAAGTTGCCTTGGAGATGTCTCATTGCCCTGAGTAAGGGTCCTTCAAGCCAGCAGTTCTGTCCTCTACCCCTGGGCCACTCATGAACACATTTGTATCATTCTGATGCTACCAAGGCAGTCAGACTTGAAGAAATCAGTGGGTTGTCTCAGTCTGATTGCTGAGACATCTCCACAACCATGTCTATATTCAGACCTTGCTGCTACCCTGGTTCTGATCCAGGTGAAGAGGAATAAATCTCCCTTTCTCTCGGATCCAACAAAGTGTCTTTGGGACTCATTCCAAGAATCAAACCCAGAGCCTTTTTTCAGAGACACTGCACCTCTCTGCACTCCTCACTTTCCTTCTGACTCACTACAGTTTCTTAAATTGAAGTATCTTTATCATGCCGGTGTGCACCACTGTGTAATTCCTTTTGTCCATTTTACTTTCTCCTCAGTCTATTATCTATGCTGAATCTTATCCACTTCTCCTAGGATCTTAACACTGAAAACCTAAAAGACACTTTTTTGGCCTTTTTTTTTTTCATATAACTTCCCTAAAATAATGGACCCTGACTGTTGCTACTTTTGAAGGAATATGAAGAAGGAAGGCACACATGTAAATAAGAATGAGAATAAAAATCCAGTTCATTTTTCTAAATATTACCCCACAACACAACAAAGTGAAGTGTGAGCTGTGCTCCAGTGGAAGCACTCTCCCCATTTGCATCAGTTGCAAACAACAGAATCCACTGTGTTTTAAACAGAGAAGGCATTAATTGGTTCCCTTCAGAGTCTTTGGGAGGGCCACAGAGCCGTGCTCAGGGATAATGCAAGCGGGAACACTCACATCACACCCCTCCATGGTTCACAGCTGCGATCTCATGGTAGTGAGGCCCAGATACCACGATTGGCAACATACATGAATGCAGGGCACTATTTCTAAGATCTCTTCCCCTCTGCTGAAGCGTTTCTGCCACATGCTGCTATTCTCACCCTGAAGTTGATTCTGCATGGCACCTCCTTCCTCACATTGCTCCCTCGGGATAGAAAGAACATGTCTGATGGACAGAGCTGAGGTCATGTGCTGACCTCCTAACTGCAAGGAAGCCTGGGAAGAGAAGCTTTCTGGCTTAGAACTTGAAGAGATGAGACTCATAATGTAGGAAGTAACCAGGAAGTGGGAAAGATATTCAAAAGATGATGAGTGCCATTGATAACATGTGTCACAATGTTCTTCTTTGCAGCCAGCTCAATATTTGACCTGCTGTAGGGAGATTTCCCTGCATAAGTCTCTATCATATGCTTCCTCTTTCCAATTTGTCATAGCCTTTATAGTCTAACACTATAAAGTTTTATTCTCACTGCTGGCTGATAAGGTCTATAACACTTCCACAAGCTGGCATAGTCAGTTTAGTTTAATCAGTGTTAGTCAGTGTTCTGACTCTAAAATAAAAGAAGACTTAAGAACAACCTTGTAATGCCTGCTAACTCTGGAGACTAAATCTATGTTCTTGATTGTAATTGTATTGCTTGTTTAAAAAGACATAGTATTACCCTTTTTTTGCTTCTTCCATGTGCTAGGCACTTTTATAAAAATAAAAGCCATTTAGGCAGGGTACAGTGGCTCACGCCTGTCATCCCAGCACTTTGGGAGGTGGGGGTGAGGCCAGGAGTTCAAGATCAGCCTGGCCAACATGGTGAAACCCTGTCTCTACTAAAAATTAAAAAATTAGCCAGGCGTGGTGGCATGCACCTGTAATCCCAGCTACTTGGGAGGCTAAGGCAGGAGAATCACTTGAACCCAGGAGGTGGAGGTTGTGATGAGCACTCCAGACTGGAGTGTCTCCTTGGCGACAGAGCAAGCCTCTGTCTCAAAAAAAAAAAATAATAAATAAAATAAAAGCCATTTATTAAACACAGTGTCAAATGGAAAATAGGCTAACTTCAGGGCTGACTGGCACCTCAGCCACCTGCTCTATGGTGAGAACAGGTTTCCTGTGGGTTGGCCACAGGTCTCTGGACACACCGACTAAAAGCTCGTATTCATGTCAGGGCAGCCTTCACATTCCCCAGGGGAAGGACTGTGAAGGAAAAGCTGAAGAGAAACTTATGAGGCAGAAGAGAAGATTTCAGCATGTGTTAACTAGAAGAATGGGAGAAAGATTTCTAGAGAAATCTTTAGAGGGACATGCTGCCTGAAGCTCTGTTTCTTGGATAAATTTATGTAAAAGAATGAGAACTGTTGCAGATGGAAAACTTGACTGTCGCATCAGTCCAATTTTAACTGTTTTTTTGAATTTTCAGAATAAATTCAATTAAATTGTAGAAAATAAAAATGCACTAGAAGCACCCACAAAACCTCTATACCCTAACGGTTATACCGCACAGTTGGTATTAATATTTTTATTCTAGAACTTGTATTTATAATCTTCCATCCTTTTCACTTCATATCAGTTTATAATGCCTTTTTAAATATGGCCAAATAGTTTCATAATTATTAGTTTTAATGAGTATAAAATGTTTCTTTGAGTAAATATGTCATAATTATACAACCTTTCTCCTATTTTTGGAGATAGAAGGTTTCCTCAACCTTTTAGATGTGTTAAATGATGCAGCTTCCATCCTCTATACTCACAAATGAGTCTTCATGCCCAGCCTGTATTTGTTCAGTCTCAGGCAAAGCTGCATCACTCATTCTGTCTCAGGCCATTACCTCCGCATGTGTTGCCAGTCTCCTGCCTGTATGAGGTATTATACAGTATTTAATCCCCTATGTCTCCTATATTTTCAACTCTTAAACACCTCCAGTCATGTGTGAGGCTTTCCTGTCTTAAAATAAAAGGCTCCGTTGGCCTTGAGTCTCCCTCTTGCCCCTAGAAGTCCTTCACTCAAGCCCAGGTTGCATCTCAGGGCATCCTGGCTCCTGTCCCCTCCAGCCCATGGGAACCGCCCTTGCAAAGGCCCCCAGAGGGCTCATGCTGACCTTTCTCAGGCTCTATCTTAAGACTTGGCTTCTTCATCTTATGATATCCCTGCATCCTTGGCTTCTGCTCCTCTCCAATGGCTGTGTGTCTTCAGTCTCTATCTCCTTGCAAATGTCTGCCTTTCCTTACACACTGGTTCTCCCAAGGATCCCATTCTTGGTTTACTTCTCACCCAAGAGATGTTCTCTCTTTCTCTGGAGTTTTATTCATTTTCAGTTTCAACCACTCTCAGTGTCTTAGTTAGGAGTCTCCAGAGAAACAGAGCCAATTAGATAGATAGGTAGATAGATAGATAGATAGATAGATAGATAGATAGATAGAAGACAGATAATCTAGGAGATTTATTATGGGAATCAGCTCATGTGATAATGGAGGCTGAGACATCCCAAGGTACTACTGTCTTCAAGTAGGAGAATCGGGAAAGTCAGTGGTGTAATTTGGTCTAAGGCTTGAGAATCTGGGAGGTGGCTGATATAAGTCCTGGAGTCCAAAGGCCTGAGAACCAGTAGCTCCAAGGGCAGGAGAAGATGAATGACCCAGCTCAAGGAGAGAGAGTAAATTAACTCTCCTCTGCCTCTGTGTTCTATCTGGGCCCTCAGTGGATTGTGTGATGCCCACCCACATTGGCAAGGGCAGATGTTCTTTACTTAGTTTACTTACTTAAATGCTGCTCTCTCTGGAAGCATCCTCACAGACACACCCCCATAATGTCTACCAGCTATCTAGGTGTCTTTATCCCTCTCAAGTTGACACATACAATTAACCAGCACACTCACTGAGTTGCTAACTCTGAAAACTTCTATTTCTAATTCTAACCATTCTCCTACCTCATCCTTCTCCTATAATCAGGCTTCCATCCTTCCATTTTACAAATATTTGTCAAGAGCCTTTTGTGTGCCAATATTTTTTCTAGATTGCATTCAAAGACAAATCAAGCAGAATCCTCCATGAAAACTCATACATCCATTTGCAGTTGGACATCTCCAATTGAATGACATACACTCAACTTACATTGAACTCATTCTATAACTCATCTCCCACACAGATCAGCCCCTCTGCCTGTGCTTAATTAATGGCACCACCAATCCAGCTAGTTGCCCAATCCAGAAACACAGGGGTTATTCTGGGCTATCTCTAACCTCAATCCCCATGTCTTCATGATTCAGTCAACAAATATTCCTGAATCTCTGTGCTAGCACTCTCCCCTCCCACAACAGCTATGTCCTTTGTCCGCATCCACTGCTTATTGTTTTGCAATGACCTCTTAATGGATCTCGAGGCCTCTAGGATGATTCCTAAACACCAACATGGCTATGCCACTCCCTAATGAAAATTTCCAGTGGCTTACCATTGCATGTGGGATACAGTCCAGTTATCCTAGTATGATGTCCAGGTTCTCTCCTGGCTTACCCCTCTAGCCGTCTTTCTGCCTTCTGTGTCTTACACTTTACGGGTTGTGACACTGAACTACTTGTAGTTTAACCAGTTTATTGCTTACTAGATGCACTTCCTTTTTTTCTATAATCACCTTTTCTACTTTCTCACCATTCAGTTCCATTTTTTTTTTTCTATAAGCCCAACCTCAGGCATCTTCTGCAGAAAGCTTTTCCTGATCTCTCCTTTCCCACCTCCCTGGGCTTAGCTCCAGGTTCTGTGTGATCCTAGTAGCCTGTATATCTCATTTTAACTACACACATCATGTTGTTTATCTGTTTACATGTCTGTCTTCCTTAGGAATTCAAATAAATGTTGAACAAATTCATTTTAAAATCCTATGTGTGTGCCTAGCAATTCTATGTTAGTTACTCAACACTCTTGTTCAGAATAATTTGGTGGGTTTCTCATCATAAAACCAGGGGAGAAACATGTCTTCAGGATTGTCCAAGATTTCCCAACTGGACAGAGAATTACTACTTCACCTTTGATCTCTCAACCTCTCATCCCAGTCACTGACTTTGAGACCACAGCAAAGCTCCCAGAATTTCAAGCACTGGACAGAGTCTCTGACCAACAGATTAATTTTAGAGTCATTGAAATTCTGCCAACTCTGGGGGGAATGATTGGGAGCCAGGCTGACAACCAGCAAAGGAGGAAATTACTCTCTGTCTCTTTCAAGATGAGAGAGTTGTAACCACGGTGCCTCCCACAGTGATGCTATTCAAAAAACATAAATTTAATACTTTTATGAAACTCAATCTTCTAACCATAAGCATTTCAGGGATCTCTTTGATGTTCAGGAAAAGCAGCCCGGTGCCATGTCTTTTGCACATATGGTGAGGACCCTGCCTTGCACATGAGCTGAGAATTTTGGGTTCCCCAACGCTCTGGAAGAGTTATCTTTTGTTTAAATGGCTCAACAAACATTTATTTAGCCCCTACCATGTTCAAAATATGTTTTTTTCTTTCCCCTGGAGAATCAGCACAGATTTCTGAATCAGACGAAAGCAAGTTCAAATCCTCTCTTGGCCCCTAACTGGCCACAGATCATTAGTATACCCCTGGATGACTCAGTACTGGTTTCCTCATCTGTGAAATGTGGTTATAATATTTACCTTTCAGAAAAATATCAAGGATTATGTGAGGTAGAATAAGAAAGAGGCTGCCTTGCCCTGTGCCTGATACCTAAATGTTTATTTAAAAGAGAAACTAGGAGAATCCAACTTTGTATACATATTATTTGCATTAACAAATTGTGGCTTTACTGTAAGAAGCACATTCAGTAAGGAGACTTTAAAAACCATTATGGATGCATCAGTTAGGAGTGATGCATCAGTTAGGAATGTAGTTGGCTGCAGCAACAATAAGCCAGTGGCAGGCCAGTAAATGTTTAATAATGGACTCTCTGGGGGAAGAATAAATCCCTGATTTGTAGTTTTTACTGATTTCTGTAAAGTAAATACTCCCACCAAGGCTGATTTCAAGCTACCAATGTGGTGTCACTGAATGTAGAGTTGGGAAGATATATGGTATCTAGCATATGGTATATAGCAATGAAGATATATGATATCTCCTCCATTCATACACAGTAGATGCACATAAACCCAAGAGCAGAGATAACAAACTAGAGCACAGTTATAGATAATAGTATATTTTGTGAAATATTTAGGAAGCAATGAGTTTTGAGTATTTACAACCTTCATTTTAAATATAATTGTAAGATTCCACAACTTAATTTTTAATAATGTCTGTGTTTAACAATTGACTATAAAGTTCTGAAAAGTTTAACAATTACCTTTCACAAGTTGATGAGAGTCAGCTCTGACACACCACTACACAAAATCCTGCTATAGTGACTTAAACACAACACATTTCCTTTGTTTTTTGTGACAGGAAGTTCAGGGATGAGCATCTGAGGGCTGGTGGCTCATCAGGAACGAAGACTCTTTTTTTTCTGCTCTGATGTCCCAAGCACAAAGGCTTCATCCTCATTCAAATGGCTTCAAGATTGCGAGGTGGCTGCCATCCACTCCATGTCTGTATGTCATGGAGCAACAAGGGAGGAGGAAAAGGGTGAAGTGTGTTTATTTGGTAAAAGACACTGTATTCGTTTCCTATTGCTGCCATACTGAATTATCACGAAACTTAACACAAAACAACAGTGGCTAAAAACAATGCACATTTGTTATCTTATTGTTCTGGAGACAGGAAGTCCTTTGTTAGGAGGGATGGGCTCCTTCTGGAGGCCTTAGGGGAGAATCTGGTTCCTTGCCTTTTCCAGCTCTAGAAGTCACCCTCATTTGTTGGCTTGTGGACCTTTTTTGTCTTGAAAGCCATCAATGGACAGTTGAGTCTTTCTCACATCACAGCACTCTGACTCTGCTTTTGTTGTCACTTCTCTTCCTCTGACTCTTCTGCCTCCCTTTTCCACTTATGAAGACCTTTGTGATTACATTGGGCCCACCTGGATAATCCGGGATAATCCCCCTGTGTTAGTCCATTTGCATTGCTAAAAAGGATTCCCTGAGGCTGGGTAATTTATAAAGAAAAGAGGTTTATTTGGCTCACGGTTCTGCAGGATGTACAAATATGGCACCAGTGTGTACTTGGCTTCTGGTGAGGCCTCAGGAAGCTTCCAATCATGGCAGAAGGCAAAGGGGGTGCTACTGTGTCACATGGTGACAGAGGGAGTAAGAGAGAAAGGGAGGAGGTGCCAGACTCTTTTAAACAACCAGATCCCATGTGAACTCATAGAAAACTCACTCATTACTGCAAGGATGCACCAAGCCATTCATGAGGGATCCATTCCTATGACCCAGACACCTCCCACTGGGCCCCACCTCCAACATTGGAGGTTGCATTTCAAGATGAGATTTGAAGGAAACAAAACATCCAAACCATATCACTTACCACTGAAAGATCCTTACCTTAATTCCAGCTGCAAAGTCCCTTTTGCCAAGGAAGGTAACATATTCACATGTTCCAGGGATTAGAATGTGAACAACATTGTGAGTCATTATTCTGCCTACCACAGACACTCTCCCCAAGGACTATTTTCCATGTCTCACTGTTTGGAGGTGTGCTGTCACGAGGCCACCCCTAGTTGCATGGCAGGCTGGGAGATCAAGTTTTAGCTTTTAGAGCAATTTTGAAAATGTAGGTAAGATATTAAGGGCTGGAAATAATATTTGGGTCACCCAAACCAATATTGGCTGCCACACTATGAAATAATACATAGTCAAATGGGTCTATACCTCACAGCCTGCTGCTTGACTCAGTGGAATTATGTTTTAAAAATAGACTATTATCTCAAATTAATAATTGTTGGGCAGACTCTACCAAAGGTCATTGCTCACGCATGCTTCCTTTCTTCCCCTCCACCTCTTCCCTTCTCTTCCCTTTCCCTCCCCTCCTTTCTCCTCTCCTCTACCTTTGTGGTCCTGCAAGTTTCCAAGCCTGTCTTTTGACTTGTAGTAGACCAAAGAGATGAGTTTCTATGCTCACTTTTGTGTCTGACACAGGGTGGTGGGATGTTGTTCACTATCCCTTCAAATCATGGAACAGGGAATCAAATGCAGCATTTTGACCAGTTGCCCTCATCAATCCACAATTAATCATGTTGGAAAATTTATCCCA
This sequence comes from Nomascus leucogenys, assembly GCF_006542625.1. NCBI lineage: Eukaryota > Metazoa > Chordata > Mammalia > Primates > Hylobatidae > Nomascus > Nomascus leucogenys. Next base: position 71,789,944 of record NC_044400.1, read on the forward strand.
CATAACTCTTCTGCCTGTTTTTCAATTTTTGGACATTGTAATGAGAGAGGGCTTTGGGTAAGGGCTTAGGCAGCCACAGACATCTGATAGCCAGGTATGTTGACTTAAACAGCAGAGTTACCTACAGAGAGGAAGAACTTTATGGTTCAGGCTGATAAAATAGCTCCTCACTGGCTTTGCCATGGTACCTGAATTTTTCAACATGATAGGAAGTATGGCATGTTGTTTCTATATGACAGGAAATATGATATATTATTATTATTGAAAGATCTTTTGATTTCCAACTTGGCCACTGTAAAGAGGATAGACTCTAAAAGAAAATGGTCGTGTGGTGTCACTTAGGTAAGTCTCCAATAGGAAAAGAGTAGATATTGGAACAAGAACCAGATAACATTTTTCATTTTCCATAAGAGTGTTGACAATATCCACCATGCCATTGAATGTTCCTTTTATAAAAAGGTGAGACATTTTATAATTTACTACCCACAAAAGCTTTACTTCATCTCCAGAAACGTAAGTTTAGATATTGAAAACAGGAGGTGTTTCAGTTACAAGCTTGTCATCTCTATATAGTGCTAAGGTTGGAGGAGGCCTGGAAAGAATTTTCAAGGAAGACATATTATAGACTTCCTTCCCTTTCGAGCCTCTCTAAACAAGGGCTTCATAAACATATGGAGTGATGTGAGGAGTTTTTGCTGTTGCTTCTCTTTCTTGTAAACCACATGTGCTGAACTGAACAGGATAAGAAGTTTGCTGACAAAATACCTGGCCCCTGGAGTAGGCTCCAAGCCTCTAATGGTGCCTCCAGCCACTCAAGACAGCAGGGGCTTAACATTTTGACATTGTTGTCTAATTTTTCTTTGTCTCTTCCTGTTCTCTGCCACTTGGTGGTAGCCTAGGTTGCACAGGATCATGTGAATCTACTTAGTCACGTCTGCAAATGAGAGCCTTTGAAGTGTAAACTTTATTCATCAGTGTGATTTAAGCCACATCTTGGTGACAGGGCATCCATCTCAACAAATGGCGTAGGGCCAGCAAAAGTCAAAGACTCAACCAACATGCACGATCGTTGTTCAAAGACATGTCAAAAGGAAGAGAAGTACATTTTAAACATTTTGGTATATACATAACATAAAATTTACTATTTTAACCATTTTTAATTATGCAGTTCAGTGGCATTAAGTATATTCACATCCACTGTTGTTCAACCATCACCACCATTTATCTGCAGAACTTTTTCAGTCTCCCAAACTGAAACTCTGTCCCCATTATACACTAGTTTTCCATTTCCTTCCCTTCAGCTTCTGGCAACCACCATTCGGCACCATCCTTTCTGTCTCTATGAATTTGACTACTCTAGGTACCTCAAAGTTAGTAGAACTGTATAAGATTTGTCCTTTTGGGTCTGGTGTATTTCACTTAGCATAATGTTTTCAAGGTTCATCCACATTGCAACACATGTCAGACTTCCATTCCTTTTTATGGCCAAACAATATTCCATTGTGTGTATATACTGTATGTTGCTGATCTATTCATCTGCTATGAGGTATAATCTCATTGTGGTTTGTTTTGTGTTTACCTAATGATTAGTGATGTTGAACATCTTTTCTTGTGCTTATTGGCCATTTGTATGTCTTCTCTGGAGAAATGTCCATTCTGTTCTTTGCCTATTTTTCAGCTGTTTTTGTTGTTGTTGTTGTTGTTGTTGAGTTGTATAAAGTACAGAGTATCGAATTATAGACCACATAACAATGATAACCATGACTTGGAGAGTATTAATTAACCAACAAACTGACCTACCCACCCTTCCCTCATTTCAAGCCCAAGGTTATAAAGTGTCATTTACATCAATGTGTGTCTGCAATCTCATTTCAACACCTTGACAGTCACCAGGTGTTTCTGTAAAAAGGCATTTGTACAAACTGTAGCATCTGTTTAGAAGGAGGGAATCCAGAGAGGAGGGAAATTTAGAAATCTGGCAGCTGGTCTCAGTTTGAATATTTAATGTCAATTTGGACAGTGGGCCTGAAATGCTAGAACCCAAACAAAGATTTCCATGTTCTAATTATCTTCCGACCACTGTTGTGCTAAGCTCTACTTGGCTTCCCTTACTGGCACTTCAACTCTCCAGGCTGTACCATTTTGAGGGAAAACAGGGTGGCTCTCTGCATAAAATGCCATGGAATATGAAAAGTAAAGCAGCTTTGTCTGCTTTACCAGGGGAAAACTCCAGACTTTCTCAGGTATCCCTCCAAGTTTTCCAAATAGTTCTGAGAATACTGAGAAGTAGGTACATCTTGTATGCTCTAGAACCTGTTCTCTTGGAATTGTTGCCTTCAGCTTGTTCCTCTATCACTCTTGATTTCTGAAGCAGCATGTCTTCTGCCCAAGCTTTCACAACAGCTGCTAATACCACCAGTGCCTGCATCAAGGATGCAGAGACTGGTCACAAACACATCATATCCAACTGTCGCCTAGGCTTTTGGCTTCAAGGTTTCAGACACCTTGCACTTAACTTGTCTCATTCTTTTAATTTGTATTGCTCTTTTACTGCATCTGGCTTACCACAAATCAGGCCTGAGCCCTGTGTACAGGACTAGGGGCTGTCTGATAACGGGAGCGGCCCTTAGACCCACCCTACTGATGCGAACACATTGCTCTCTGGCCATAGTTGTAGAAAGGAGTGTACAGTCCCTAGGGTGAATTTTTCCCTACTAGGATACTCTTATTTTCTCCCATATTAAATGATATCCTGTTGGGTCCACATTCTTCCTCCATCATTGCCAGCTATGAATAAATCTCAGGGTGGGCATACAGACTGGAATCCTACTCCATGATTTTGAAAATAAAAATACTATATTTCAGCTACAGTTATTCATTCACTAATTTTTCTCTTGAGATGAATCTAGCACAAAAGTACTTCCATGTTTTAAATAGCAAAATCTAAATTTTATTTTTCCAATGAGAATATTCCAACATATTCTGGCATTTCATCTTAAAATTCTTTGCTTTGCTTTTTAATAGGTTTACATATACATATTAACACATTCATTTCCAAACACTCCTAGGGAGATTGCTGAACTAGAAGATTGACTTGAGATTGGAGTCTTCCTGGAATAAATAAAAGAACAGCCACTAAAGGGTAATGTGATACACTTATTATTCTGCCAGGTTCCTCTGCATACTATTCTAACAAACTCCTTGGGTGAATAAGAAACCAAGGCTAGTCTTTATAATACTGGGACTCACAGATGGGGGATGGGAAAAGTGCTGTGCTCATGGAAAAAAGATTTCATTTGTTGACTCGGCTTTAAATTGTATTACAGATGAAAATGGGAGAAGCACTTGTGGTTAATTTAACGGATCCATTAGTGAAAGGACCCTTAGAAATCTGTCAAAACTTTTTATTATATAAATAGGGAAATTTTTCAGATGGGAAAAATAACTTGCTCGAACTCAAATCATAAGAGCCAAACGTCACTTGTTCATCATTTTGTGGCCAAACAACTCTGTACAGGTTGTTCTGAATCATAATTATTATCCTTGGACTGTTTGTTAATGGTTGTTACTATTAATGGTCTGTGGTGTTTACCTTCCAAGGGTCTAACATTTTTACATGTAAAAGAACCTTGTAGCATAGGAAGAAGGTTTCGATGGTAAAATCAACCCTAAGGCCACCTAGTAAACTTAATGAGCAGGGGCTCTTAACCTGAGGTCCTTAGAAGGGCTTTAATCTGCTGGGTGCGGTGGCTCATGCCTGCAATCCCAGCACTTTGGGGGGCCGAGGTGGGTGGATCACCTGAGGTCAGGAGTTTGACACCAGCCTGGCCAACGTGGTGCAACCCCTTCTCTACTAAAAATACAAAAAAAAGAAATTAGCCGGGTGTGGTGTCAGGTGCCTGTAATTCCAGCTACTTAGGAGGCTGAGGCAGGAGAATCACTTGAACCCAGGAGGTGGAGGTTGCAGTGAGTCCAGATCACGCCATTTGCACTCCAGCCTGGCCAATAAGAGTGAAACTCTGTCTCAACAACAACAACAACAAAAGGGCTTTAAGCTTTGATATTATATGCATTAAGCTCTTGGAATTATATGAATTATTTTATGCATGGGTAGTTATATGCATTTTCTTTAGAGACGGGATCTGTTTAATTCTGGACTTTCTTGGCTGGATAAGACAAACCTTGAACATAAAAGTAATTTATTGGCTTATTTTCCTGGAGCTCATACCCCACTCCATAACAACTTCCAGAGTGGCTGAATCTAATTGCGCTGTTTCTGTTTTTGTCTACCTCGCAATTCAGTTTGCCCTTGACTTCATTCTGATTTGGGGATCTTTTTACTTTGTGAAAAAAAAAGCCACAACGATGACTCCACACACTCACACCTCCCAGCTTAGTGCCACCCACTGGTAAGAAAATGACTCTCAGTCCCCACATGGGTCATATAGACGGCCATCACCACTCACTGGGTCTAGGGTGTTGAGCCATTCTGGTTGATCAGCCTGAGTCATCTTTGCACCCTTCCTCTAAACATTGATATTGACATTTTTACAGAACACATAGAGTGGGGGAAGAGTTCTCTAAAGGCACCAGGAAAAGGGGGTTGGGAAGCACATGGAGCAGATAAAGCTCTAGCAAACAGATTTCTGTGGAGTCCACCATTCCCCGGATTCTCAAGGGATCTGTTTCAGAAAGGTCAACAAAAGTGTTCTTAGGAGTAAAGGCTGTATTATGGGTCTCCTAGTAGATTACATGAAACACTCTCCTGGCCTAACTCAGGAAGGCAGAGTACTTGGTTTTCACACAGTAACATATTTTTTCATCCATACAAGTGTGCTTTGAATACTCCCTCTGCAATATAAATGCATTTGGCCTTTGGGTTCACTTCATCTGCACAGCCTACTGATAGGAAAGTTGTCAATTTACTTGGAATAAATAAAGACAATTCTGTTTTCTGTAAAATATAATTTGCACATGATATGATTTGATCATGGCTGCCCTTCTGTGAATGTGCGTTCCTGAATGACCGTCATGAATTTTATCAATCAAAACTCAGGAGAGCACTAATCCAGAGAGATGTCAAATCCACAGTTGTTTGTTCTTGGCCTTGATCTCAGTGCCTGGGAATTCTTCAGTAGCAGTGCATGCACCATGGCTTAATACCTTTACAGAATTATGTGAACACTCAACTTTTTGGCTTTTCTTTTTGGAATTAAAATAAGTAATATTTTAGGCCATTCTAAAGTGGGGACTAATCTTTCCCAGGACTGATAGAAAACTTCTCCCCAGGAAAATAGAAATGAGACAATATTTTGTGCAGAGGGGGCCTTCAAAGAGAAAAGAGTCGGCTTCCATTGCCCTTAATTAGGGAGTCTATTTTAATGCTCCATTGAGGCTCTTTTTGGTGGCACATTAGGGTCCATTGGGAAGGATATTAAGCTCCAGGGTATTCTGTGTTGGAGGTCAAATGGGATGAGCTGGCATGATTGAGCAGCAAGGAAGAGAGGAAAAGTGGGAAAAGATCCTGAAAGCCAGGTGTATTCGTTCCAGTGCTGGCCAACCACTTTGTCTGAGGGGAAAAATGTTGTATCAATAGCCCACCAGCTGTCCAGTCCTTCAGGGAGCAGAATTCTACAACTGGGAGAATTCTACCTGCTATTTCCTCAGGACAACTGTAACATTCAGGGGACCTGTGGATACCTCAGTGATAAAAGCTGTATTTCTCAACTTTGGGTGGAAACTGAGCTTTTGGGCTTACCCTGAGCTGTGATAATAGGGAAGGAACTTTACTTTCCATACGCAACATTTTCAATTGAAAATTGCAGGGACTGTGCAATTGACTGTGCAGGAGAGTCGATTACCAGTGTCAGCACCATTCCCATTCATCTGGGTTAGACTCCATGCTCTTCGCTAAATCACAGGGGTTGAAGCCCGCAGATGATATTTTCCAGAATTTCTTGCAGCAAGATTTCAGATTAGAATTAATCCATGATGGGCACTAAGGTGTGATTAGAAAGTGGGCAGATGAGATCAGAGGGGTTCAGGGTGGGAAAAGATCTGTGAAAGGATACAATATTACAGCTAGATAGGAGGAATAAGTCCTAGTGTTCCATACCACTGTAGGATGACTATAGTTAACAAAAATATATAGTTTCAAATAGCTGCAAGGAAGATTTGAGGCGATGAATGTGCTAATGACCCTGATTTGGTTGCTGTACATTATACATATAAAAACATTACTATGTACTCCATGCATATGTTCAATTAAAAGTAGTTTTATAAAATAGTCCAAAAAAAGAAGAAGAGCAGAAGCAAAATCAATATTATTGCTCCTCTGGCAGTTGTGGGCAGATGCATGGGTTTTGGCCTTTGCTTGTGCGCCTCTGCAGTGGCCTGCAGGTGTTAACCTCAAATGACCTGTCTCTTGCTGCTGGCAGTTGTTCTATCAGTGATTGTTCTGAGACTTCTTTTTGTATAAAAATGACATATTCTTTATTTTGCATACTTTAATTTCAGAACAAAATGAACAAAATAAACAAAAAACCTCATAATATATAACATCCAATACTGCTGTCAGAGTAGGGAGGGAATGGGGGCTTGACACCCTTGTTTCCTGCTTTCAACACAAGGACAGGAGAGAAAAAAAAAAACACTAGACATCAGCAGGGGGAGCCAAGTGGGCACTCGAGGATGCCATGGGATCCATGGGGACACTATCCAATGGTGAGTTTTCCAACTATGAACTCCTAAACTACTTCTTCCATGCGAGATGCATCACGCATCCCCATCACCCTCAAGAGGGGTGATCTCATCAGGAACCACAGCACTGTGTTCCTCTGCTGCCACTTAATCTTCATCAATACCTAGACCTAGCTTGATCATGTGGTAGATGCGGTTGGAATGGGTCTGGGGATCCTCAAGGGAAAAGCCAGAAGACAGCAAGGCAGTTTCTAATGGCAGCACCACCAGGTCCTTGACTGCCTTGTCATTCTTGTCTGCCTCAGCCTTCTGCCACAGCATCTCCACAATGGGGTGGTTGGGGTTGATCTCCAGGTGCTTTTTGGCCATCATATAGTCCACGGTGGAGTTGACCCGAAGTGCCTGGGCTTTCATGATCTGCTCCATATTGGCTGTCCAGCTGTAGGTGCTGGTCACAATGCAGCAGGATGAAGACACAAGCCTATTGGAGATTGTCACCGTCTCAACCTTCTTATCTAAGATTTCTTTCATGATCTTGCAGCGGTTCTCAAACTTTGCCTTCCTCTCTTCCATTCTCTTCTTCTCCTCCCCATCCTCAAGTAGATCCAGGCCCTCCTTGGTAACTGAGACCAGGCTCTTGCCATCAAACTCCTTTAGTTGCTGCACACATAGCCGTCAATGGGTTCGGTCATATACACCACCCTGAAGCTCCGTTTCCATACTCGCTTCACAAAAGCTGAGTTGGCAACCTGCTCTTTGCTCTCACCAGTGATGTAATAGATGGACTTCTGTATCTCCTTCATGCAAGAAACATACTCTAACAAAGATGTCATCTCATCTCCAGACTGGGAGGTGTGATAATACAGCAGCTCAGATGGGTGGCATCAGTTAGTGGAGTCCTCGTGGATGCCAAGCTTGAGATTTTTAGAGAATGCCTCATAGAATTTCTTGTAATTCTCCTTGTCTTCCACCAGCTCAGCGAAGAGCTCAAGGCACTTCTTAACAATGTTTTTGTGAATGACTCAAGATTTTGCTCTGCTGGAGCATTTCTCGGGAGACGTTCAGTGGCAAATCCTCAGAGTCAACCACACCACGGATAAAGTTGAGACACTCTGGTATCAAGTCATCACAGCTGTCCCTGATGAACACACGATGGACATAGAGTTTGATGTTGTTCTTTTTCTTCTTGTTCTCAAAAAGATCAAAGGGAGCCTGATGAGGAAGGAGTGGCAATGCCCTGAATTCCAATTGACCTTCTACAGAAAAGTACCTGACTGCCAAGTGGTCTTTCCAGTCATTGGTGAGGCTCTTATAGAATTCTCCATACTCCTCTTGGGTGGTGTCTTCAGTGTTTCTGGTCCAAATAGGCTTGGTCTTGTTTAGTTCTTTCTGATCAATGTATTTCTTTTTGATCTTCTTAGTTTTCTTCTTCTTATCCTTACCACTGTCATCCTCCTCATCTGAACCCACATCTTTGATCTTGGGCTTTTCTTCATCGTCTTTATTTTCCTCTTCTTTCTCACCTTTCTCTTCCTCTGCCTTATCATCACTAATTTCTTTCTCTCGTTCCTTCTCCAGATAAAGGGTGATGGGATAGCCTAGGAACTGAAAGTGCTTCTTCACTACTGCTTTGACCCGCCTCTCTTCTAAGTATTCTGTCTGATCTTCTTTAAGGTGGAGGATCACTTTGGTACCCCTGCCAATATGCTCACCATGGTCGGCACACACAGTGAAGGAACCTCCAGTAGAAGACTCCCAGACATACCATCATCATTGGGCTTTGTGATCACAACCACTTTCTCTGCTACCAGGTAGGCAGAATAAAAGCCAACACCAAATTGCCCAATCATGGAGATGTCTGTACCAGCCCAAAGAGCCTCCATGAATGCTTTAGTACGAGACTTGGCAATGATTCCCAAATTATTTATTAGATCAGCTTTGGTCATGCCAATGCCTATGTCCACCAAAGTCAGGGTATGTTCCTGAGTATTGGGGATGATGTCAATTTTCAGCACTTTACCACTGTCCAACTTGGAAGGATCTGTTAGGCTTTCATAGCGAATCTTGTCCAAGGCATCAGAAGCATTAGAGATCAAATCCCAACGGAAAATCTCCTTGTTAGATTAGAAGGTATTGATGACGAGAAACATGAGTTGGGCAATTTCTGCCTGAAAGGCAAAAGTCTCCACCTCCTCCTCTCCATGGTGCACTTCCTCAGGCATCTTGAAAAGAAAAGGCTTACACATATTAGAGAGCAAGGTGGGCTGGCTCTCCAACACACAGGCCGCACAAACACTGTGCCGGAGTGACTCCAGAGCCGTTCTGTGACTTTTTCAACTTCCGGGTCCTCCAAAAGCTGGGGAGAATCTGAGAGCTGGAGGGAGCTCTCTCTAGTTCTTTCCTCCTCGTCTCTTCTAAGGATTTTGTTAGCATCTATCTCCCTTTTTATGTGAAATACCTGGAGTGTATTTTTCTGACTGATGCTGACTGTCCCTAATAAGATTTTACATAGGTAAACATTCTATGAGTGAGACAGAATGTGAAACATCAGATGTTTCAAAAAGACAGAAGCCTGAAGAGGGCTTTGGAAAAATATAACCTGCCATAAATATTGCTTCTGATAAGGCAGCTATTTGGGGGACAGAGAGCCTATCAGCATTTCTAGGCAGTCACTAGTTCATGTGAAAGAATGTACCAAATTTGGAGTGCTACAAAACAAAACAAAGCAACTCAGGATACTGTTTTATTAATGGAAATTCCTGAAAACAAAGCTCAACAAAATCTTGGGAGGTGGTGATACTTGAAAGACAAAAGTGATTCTAGAGGATTTTAAGGAGAGAGGGCCAAGAAGGAATTTTACAATCTCCACTGGTCTTGGGATGCTCCCTTACCTTTTTTAGCCCTATGTGCAAATGCTGTCTTGTCAGCAGGGTCCTCGCTGAATGTTGTTTGCAATAGCACTCACCTTTCCCCTCCACCTTCACATCTGGCCCCAGCTTCCATCTCAGCTTCATGTTTCTCCATGATATCGGTGGAGTGTCTTGACTACAAGTTGTCCAGGTTCTTGGTGTTTTGAACAAAGAATTGGTCAAAATGCACAGGAAAGCAAGGAGAAAATGAAGCAATGAAAGCAGAGATTTACTGAAAATGAAAGTGTACTCCACAGGGTAGGAGTGGGCTGATCAACAGCTCAAGGGCCCTGATTACAGGATCTTCTGAGGTCCAAATATTCTCTAGAGGTTTTCCATTGGCCACTTGATGTACACCCCATGCAAATGAGGTAGTGGCCCGAGATCAGTCTGATTGATTGTGGAAAGCAACCAATCAGAGGCTGAAGTTACAAAGTTATGCCCATGTAAATGTCTAATTGCCAATTAGAGGCTAAATTGAAGTTACAAAGTTACATGCCTATGCAAATGAAGACTTGGCACACAATTAGTCTGACTGGTTGTGGAAAGCAACCAGAGGGACTTTCAATTTTCCATCTGCCACACAGTAAAAGGGGAGGGAGGGAGTTGCAAAGGGAGTAACCGCTGGCCCTTTTGTTACTTAGGCGTGAAAACTTGGTGTTTTCCTTTCAATTTAGTTCTAGGAAGTCAGTGTGAATCAGCCTTAGGTTCCCTGCCTCCAGACCCTATTCTCCTGCCTCAACCATGGTACATGGAACAATCTGATACACTAACTATGTATTTTGCTGTTTGTCTCTCCCCACTGAATTCCATAAAGTTAGACATGTTGGTCTGTTGTGTTTCACTGCCATATCCTCAATAACTTAAATTGTACTTGGCACCTAGAAAGCACTCAATAAATACTTGCCAAACAATTGAACCCCACTGCTCAAGATATAACCACAGCTAATTTTTTTTCTTTCCTTCTTATATAAATGTACATTTAACAGTTCTATATGGAGGGAATCTTAGATTCTTAGTTTGTTTCTATTTATATTTTCCCCTGACTCAGCCTGAAGGAGTGCACCTCAATGGAAAAGAAAATGAAGATGCTCATTATTTTTCAAGGACTTTAGGTGTGGAGTGGATGGGTCAGTGCAGCATGGTACTTAGCACTTGGTTAGTCTTCTTGCCCTGTTTCTTGCTGGGCTCTTATGCTGGTGTCTGAAAAGAGAAAGATACAACAATTAAAAATAAAGTAAAATTACGTGTTGCTGAAATGCCTGAAAGATGTTGCTTAATGAGACAAAGCCATACCGATAGTAGATATTTCTTCTACCTTAGGAGGCAGCAATCTGGCTTCTCCAGGCTGGGGTTAGGCACAGGGGCCTGAGTGTGAGCCAGGGGATCCATCGCCTGGAGCAGGAAGTGGCAGAGGGTGTCACCTGAGCGGGTCCAGCAGGGGAAGACAGCATGACAGGCTCTGTCCCACAGCCAAGAGGACTTGCTTTCCAAACAACAGCCTGTATGTTTTCAGGCACACAGGAGACACTCTGTGATTTTCTGAATGAGTTGAAAGGAATTTAGGAGGCAGGGGCTCCCACAGAGCCTGACAGTCCTGTTTTCTCACTATTATTGTGGACTCTATTTTGCTGTCAGGCTCGGGTGGCTTGAGAAGCCACAGATGATACCTTTGCTGCTGCTCCTACTGCGGTGGTTGCAGATACTTTACCATGTCCCTTCCCCCACCTGGTGTCACCCCTGTTCTCCCACCAATGTGGTACTATGGCACCTTTTAATATGGCTGCTGAAGGAAATGTATTATGCTGATTAGATACTTGGTTCTCTTTAAGTTCTTTGTCAAAGTGGTATTATTGGGCTCTAATTTGTCAGTAAACACAAATCCTAATTGGAGGTCTGGAATCTTATGGCAAGACGTGTTGTCCAAACAATCCAGAAGACTGAGAACAGCCCTGTCTGATAGGACTTTCTGCACTGAGGGGTGCAGCAGCCACCAGCCACATGTGGCTGTTGAGCCCTTGAACTGTGGCCAATGGGATAGAACTGGAATTTAAACTTTATTTATTAATAATTTTAATTAATATGAATTTAAAATGTTAGTATCCACATATGGTAGTGCAAATCTAGAATATACATTTATATTTTAAAGACTATAATCTAAATGAAAACAAAAATTAAATGCAAATGTAATTCTTGGAGGACAGTAGTCTAGGCGACATCTGGCTTGAGACCTTCTGTACCTTTGTTCTCATGACCATGTAATGATTTTGATGGCTGATCCTTGATATTTAGGAAAGGGATGCTTTTGTCTCATCCCAGTAAAAGGATAAGCTTATTTGCAAATTAAGAAAATGAACACAAGGTAATCCCAGCACTTTGGGAGGCCAAAGTTGGTGGGTCACTTGAGGCCAGGAGTTCAAGCCCAGTCTGGGCAACATGGAGAAACCCTGTCTCTACAAGAAATAAAAAAATTAGCCAGGCATGGTGGTTTGCTCCTATGGTCCCAGCTACTTGGGAGGCTGAAGTGGGAGGATTACTTGAACCGGGGAGATGGAGGTTGCAGTGAGCTGTGATTGTGCCAGTGCACTCTAGCCTGGGCAACAGAGAAAGACCCTGTCTCAAAAAAAGGGAAAGTGACCACAGGATCAAGAAATTGTTATTAGTCAAGGTTCCCTAGGGAAACAGAACCAATGGGACACACACACACACACACACACACACTAAGAGATTTATTATGAGGTTGGCTAACATGATTAGGGAGACTGAGAAGTCCCATATCTGCTGTCTGCATGCTGGAGGCCTAGGAAAAGCTGGTGGTAGAGTTCCAGTCTGGGTCCAAAGGCCTGAAAACCAGAGAAGCCAATAGTGTTGGTTTTAGTCCAAGGGCAGGAGAAGATCCACGTCCAAACTCAGACAGGCAGGAAGCAAAAGGGGCAAATTCCTCTTTCTTCTGCCTTTTTGTTATCAACACATTGGATGATACCAGCCCACACTGGGGAGGACAATCTACTTTATTGATCCACCAATTTAAATGCCAGACTCATTCAGAAACCCCCTCACAGGCACACCCAGAAATAAAGTTTAATCTTGGCACCCCATGATGCAGTCGACAGGGAATTAACTTTCATACCATCCGTCCAGTGTATCAACAAGAGATGGATTCTCTGGATGTGCTGAACCAGTTTCTAAACCTCAAAGACTGATGACCAGAGCCAGGATCGTGATGCATTCCAGAAGGAGATGCCCCACGAGGGCCTGCAACTGGCTGGTCACCTTCCGATGTCATCTCGACTTCACTGCCTATAACTGTTTTTAAACAAATCAGTGATAATCACTGTACCTAAGAAGACAATTACTGCATATTGAATTGCCACATTAGACCAGGCATTCTGCCATGTACTTCACTATGAGTCATTTTAGTTTTCATTTAATTCAAGTTTGCAATGAGCACTAATTTTACCTTTATTTTATACGTGAATCAACTGAGCCATTCTGCTCTGGTCTCATAGCTAGAAGGAAGCACTTGGCCTTGAACTTGGGACTTTGGTTCCCAAAGACAGGATTTTTCTTCTGTGCCACCTTGCCACCAAAGACGTGCTGAAGGTAGCTTAAGGAAGTCAGGAAATGTAGTTTTATGCACTTGCATTGAAATGAATGAGCTCTTCTAAAGCAACAAAATACCATAGTTTTCCTAAAGCATACACCCACTTAGGTTTTTGGCTTCCATTTATAGAGCATATGCTTAAAATGAGATCCTCTGCAGAGCCCTCTTGTGAGCACTTTCATTGTCTTTGAGAGATTTGTCGAAAGATTCTTGTTTCTACCAGGCTCTTGTCTAGAAAGAAACTATTTGTCATTCACAGAGGCCCTCCAGTTACAGGACATGGGAACAACCATAGCATTTTCTGGATAGTCTGAGTGAGCAGACCTGGGTCCTCTGGGCACACAGGTTATATTTGATCTTGGACTTTGCTCAAGTGTCAGAATGCCAGGGAAATTATGCTGCCTTTTGCAGCTGTACAATAAAAGAGACACAAACCAGATATTTGATGTGACTAGAGGTAAGGGAACAGAGTGGTTGACGTTCTCTCAGCAGTCCTGGCCCCAGGAATTGTGGGTGGGTTATTGACAATAAGCAGAGAATGCTGCTGAGAGGAGGTATTCCCAGAGCATCTGATGTGATGTTTTTGTTTTAAAGACATGCTCAAGTCACCTTGATCTTCAATCTGGGGAGAAGCCTGATATGATTTGGCTGTGTCCCCACCCAAATCTCACCTTGTATTGTAGCTCCCATAATTCCCATGTGTTGTGGGAGGAACTTGGTGGGATATAATTGAATCATGGGGGCAGTTTCCCCCATATTGTTCTGATGGTAGTGAATAAGTCCCATGAGATCTGATGGTTTCATAAGGGGTTTCCCCTTTCACTTGGCTGTCATTTCTGTCTTTGCTGGCCACCATGTAAGACATCCCTTTGCTCTTCCTTCCTCTTCTGCCATGATTGTGAGGCCTCCCCAGCCATGTGGAACTGCGAGTAAATTAAACCTCTTTCATTTATAAATTACCGAGTTTCAGGTATGTCTTTATCAGCAGTGTGAAAAAGGACTAATGCAAAGCCCTTCTGTGATGCGCTATGTGTGATCACATTCCGTTGAGCTTTCTCTGAACAGATTCTGGATAGTGCCCTCAGAAGTGCTTCTGACTCAGATTTTACTCAGCAACCATTTGGATCTGAGATGAGCTTTCTTTATTTTCAAAAGAGCCCTTTCTGGCAGAGTGGGTTGTGGTGGGAAGAGTGTGGATTTTGGAGTTGGGCAAACCTGGTGTCCATCCTGTCGATGTCCTTGCTTAGCCCTGTGACTTTAGGGAAGTCATTTCTCCTCCAGCTTTATTGAGATGTAATTGACAAATAAAAATTGTATATATTTCAGGTGTACAATGTGGTGACTCGATGTACATATACATTGTAAAATAATTATCAGGGTCAAGCTAATTAACACATGTATCACCATTTTTTGTGTATGTTATGATAATGCTTAAGATATACTTTTCTGGCAAATTACAAGTGTACAATACAACATTATTAAGTATAGTTATGCTGTACATTATAGTTATGCTGTACATTAGATCCTCAGAACTTACTCATTTTATTTCTGCAAGTAGGAAAGTCATTTTTGAATGGACAACTGTAGTAGAGCCTTCTGGTGTTATCCATATCTAGTTATTAGACCATGGTGGGGGAAACAAAAACTGAGAAGCTTTAAAAACACAGTAATACAGAAGCACATGTGTCTTAGCTGTCCTGGTGCTCATGCCATCACATGTCATGTGGCTCCTGGGAAACTCCACTGTACACTTGTGAGAAGAGAATGAAAAAGGCAAATAACTTGTCAGTATCATTAAGAAAGAGTTTTGACCTTGCAGACTCTGAAAGGATCTTCAGCACCCCAAGGAGTCCCCAGATCACACTGAGAACCACTGTTGTAATATTTCAAATCTGTGTTTTAAATACAGATATCTCCGAGCCTTTACACAGGATGTTCTCTCTGTCTGCAACACTCTTCCTCAGACATTTTCATCTCCCACTCCCTTAGCACCTTTGCATAAGAAAGGTCTTTGCTACCTTTCTTAATAAAGCTTATCCTGACCACCCCATTCAAGTTGCAATTACTGCCCCCCTACCATCACCACTCAAATTGTTCCTTATTCTGCTGTATTTTTTCCACAGCACTTATCACCTTCTAATAGTATATTGTTTATTTATTTATTTACTGTAATATTATATAATTTACTTATTTACTGTCTATTCCTGTTAGAACTGAGTTTCATGATGGATTATTTTGTTCATAGATCTATTCCAAGCAACTGTAACCATATCTGGCATGTAGTAGGTGCTCAACAAATATTTCTGGGGCGGAAGGAAGAGAAAAAACTCCATGAGATTAGACATGTTTAAAAAATATTTTATTTTTATTGACGAATAATTGTATATATTTATTAAGTACAGTGTGACATTTTGAAATATGTATACATTGTAAAATGTTTAAATCAAGCTAATCAACATATCTATCACTTTACCTACTTACCATTTTTTCATAGTGAGAACATTTAAAATCTACTCTTTTAGTAACTTTTAAGTGTAGAATACATTATTATTAACTATAGTTGACATGCTGTGCAATAGATCATGAAAACTTATTCCTCTAGGCCCCTTTTTTATTATTTTAAGTTCTGGGATACATGTGCAGAATGTGCAGGTTTGTTACATAGGTATACATGTGCCATAGTGGTTTGCTGCACCTTTCAACCCATCATCTAGGTTTTAAGCCCCGCATGCATCAGGTATTTGCCCTAATGCTCTCCCTCCCCTTGCCCCCCACCCTCTGACAGGCCCCAGTGTGAGATATCCCCTCCCTATGTCCGTGTGTTCTCATTGTTCAGCTCCCACGTATGAGTGAGAACATGTGGTGTTTGGTTTTCTGTTCCTGTGTTAGTTTGCTGAGAATGATGGTTTCCAGCTTCATCCTTGCCCCTGCAAAGGACACAAACTCATTCTTTTTATGGCTTCATAGTATTCCATGTGGTATATGAGGCACTTTGTTTTATTTGTTGCTATTATCTCCAGTGGCCAGAACAATTCTGTGAGCATACCGGTGAATGAGTGAACAAAGTGAAAATCCAGTCTTTTTAGGTCGTCAGATCCCATACTTAAAACCTCTAGACCTTAAAGATGATTCAGAAAGTTTTTACTGGGCCGTGTTTTACTAGTGGTGGGATGAAATACAAGAGTTTCTGCATGCTTTTAAGTCTCATTTTACTTACTTATTTATTATCAAAGGAAGCATAAATTGAATGAGGATGAAAAACCAACAGATGCACCTGCCCTGTAGGTAGCCTGGAACCCAGCAATGTTAGTTCCCTTTCTTTTTCTTTATTTTTTAAAATTATTCATTTTTAATTTTTATATTTTCTATTTTTTTGAGACCGAGTCTTGCTCTGTCACCCAGGCTGGAGTGCAGTGGTGTGATCTCGGCTCACTGCAACCTCTGCCTCCCGGGTTCAAGCAATTCTCCTTCAACCTCCCAAGTAGCTGGGACTTCAGGTGAGTACCACCATGCCCAACTAATTTTTGCAGTTTTAGTAGAGACAGAGTTTCACCATGTTGCCCAGGCTGGTCTTGAACTCCTGGCCTCAAGTGATCTGCCCGCCTTGGGACCTCAGGTGAGTACCACCACGCCCAGCTAATTTTTGTATTTTTAGTAGAGACAGAGTTTCACCATGTTGGCCAGGCTGGTCTTGAACTCCTGGCCTCAAGTGATCTGCCTGCCTTGGCCTTCCAAAGTGCCGGGATTACAGCCATGAGCCACCACGCCTGGCCCAGTTCCCTTTCTTTTTCTTCTCATTTTCCTCTTTGTTTTTTGTGATCTTAGTGCTAAGAGGGTCTGCATTCTAAGGTGTTCAGGACTTCTTAGAAGAGAATGCCTTTGAAAGCTGATCAGCAGGGCAAGTTGAGTCTTGAGTATAAATCCTGTTGCTAAAAGCCCATTAAAGTTGGCCTGAGAACTGCGGCATGAGGTGCCTTAAAAGAGCAAAAGGCCTGCCACTTCCAATCAAAGCTGGTTTTCTCTTTGACCTCTCTTACAGTTCACTTCTCTGCACTTCCCTAGGGCATGTGTGTCAGAAGCCAGTGGCAGCCAAGCAGTGAGTGTTAGGAGTGCTGTCTTATCAGTTGTTAGCAATTGCCATGCAAATGTACAAGGTCAGCATTGTCATTTCCACATATGTTAGGTGCTAGAAACGAGGGCTTTTTGAAAAAGAGCTCTTTAAATGCCAATGTCTAAATGAGATACTAACTTTAATGGTCCTTAGACTTTTTTATGTTTATCATAATTATTTCTGTACACTCTTCCTCTGGAATCATTCTTTAATTTCTATTTTAAGTCCACATTAGACTTGCATCATTCATTCAAGGAAGGGAGAATGTAGAAGAAAGACTAGGCGAGACTTGTACCTAAGTGATGAAAGATCTGTGCTGTCACTGCTGCTTACAGGGACCACTCCATGGGAGCTTACTTTGTGTCAGACCTGGTCTAAGCCTTTACACACATTAATACCGTACATTTATATATATAATATATATGAATAACTTTAATGCTTATAACAAGGCAACTGGAAAAATATTATCATCATCTCTATTTTACAGATGAAGAAAGTGAGCACAGACAGGTTAAGTAAATTGTTCAAGGTCACACAGCTTGTGAGCAGGGAAGAGGTTTCCAGCCAGGATTCAGAGCCTGGATGTTTAACCAGAAGAGATTGAAAAGATGAAAGATTCTGGAATTCTATTATACCGAGGGCTATATGGCTTTCATGTGGAAAGAATGTGGCAGTTAAGATGGTGACCTGAAAGAATAAGGAGGATTGGACAGGTAGAGATGGGAGAAGAAAGGGCACTTTACAGAAATGTTGTCCAGTAGCACATTCTGCAGTGTTGAAATTGTTCAATATCTGTCTCATCCCATATGGTAGCAACTAGCCACATATGCCGATTGAACACTTGAAATATGGCTGGTGTGACTTAAGAATGAACTTCTAATTTTGTTTAATTTTAATTAATTTAAATGCAAACAGCCACACGTGAATAGTGGCTGCCATATTGATCGGTGTAGCCATAGGAAACACCAGCATAATGATCATATCATAGGATACCAAGAGTCCTTTATTTGTAGGTGTGAGTAGGCTGAGTGAAGGATAGTAAAAGAGCTGAGGGAGAAAGGCTGGGATGGTTGTCTGATGACAAATGTCATAAGAAGAATCAGATTTATTTTGAAGACAATGAAGGACTGGTGAAAATTTCAGATCTGGAAAGTAACTTGATAAGCCATGTGCTTAGGGAAGAAACAGAGGGCAGGATACATTGACAGATGAACAGGTGGGAACCTGGGTGGCAAATTTTGACAGTATTGCAATCAGAATTCTTTATGAAGACTTTTAGTACTATTTTTAGATTTATTATACAAACCAGGGAAAAATAATTGGTAAATAACTTAGGTAGCATCTTATTTTTCATTCTTTTGGGTAGTGTAGCCTTATTTGCTCAACTGTAACTATAATGTTTAAATCTTAGCACAAACTGTTTATTGCAAGTAACCAGCATGAGTGGGCTGAAGCAAAAATGGGTCATCGTTAAAAAGACAGTTAGGTAGTTCTTGGAATCCAGGAGCAGTGGGGCTCTGAAGGGACTGGAATTAAGAATTGGAAAGTGAGCAGGAACCTAGGCAGTCCTTATTCTCTTCTCATTTTTGACTCTTTGTACATCTGTTTTTGTTCTCTCTCCTCCAGTTGCTTGCCCTGCTTCTCTCTACTGCAGTGGGAAAATTATGACTATTTTCAAGGTCTTGAGTTTACATCTCCTCGGTTGCAACCATATGCAAAGGCTGTCTCAGAATCCTAGTTCAAAAACAAGGAGCTTGGGTCAGGCATCCATTTTGGTTCCAGCAACCACAGACAGAGATGTAGAGTCAGAAACACAAACATGTTTGCCAGGGCAGCAGGAGAGGAGATGAATTCTCAGAAATAGAAGGTCTTTGTGACTTGGGCAGTAGCATAAATGGTGGTTGTTACAGTTCACTATTGCTATGAAAATGTTGACTGAGCTTGGGTCTCAATTGAGAAACACAGAACTAATAGGCATTTGGGCCTACAATAAATACAGACAGGAGTTCAAACCACAATGAGAATTGGCAGTCAGAATTTAAACAGAACCCTGACTGATTAGCATTGCTAATTTTTCTTTCCTGCTGAGCCCATTAGCTTATCTTTGGTCTAATTTTTGTAACATGTGCTCCAGTTTAGAAAAGCATTTTCCCATGGTTAGGATAAAGACTGCTCCTGATATTTCACAAGTTACACAGAAAGTTTCTGAGCACTTAATAGTACAAGAAATAAGATCTGAGAGATTGGTCCTTATTTTGCAACATAATGGAAGAAGTATAGAAATGACTGCCACATGTTGAAAATCACCTTTCATATTTCAAACACCTTTTTAAAAAGGTGCTGAAAATTAATTATATATTAATAGTAGTAAATGCAAGTAGAACTATTTAAATAGAAGTTTGGAGAGGGTAGAGACCATGGTGGTGTCATAATATATCAAAACCTCATGTTATTTTGAGACGGACAATGACTCTGCCATTTTAAGCATGCCTTAATCCTTTAAGAAACCAGGTAAGAAAAGTGCTACATTTGCCACTTGTAGAGTAACAAGGTATTTTTTAAAATATAAAACAATGTAGTTTTTTAGGGTGTGGGCTCTTTAAGCATGAGGTCAAGATTGGAAGGAACAGAGTCATCAAGATGGCTGACTAAAGGTGCTAACGCCCACCTACTCCATAAAGAAGAACCAAAACAACACATAAATAACTGTACCTTGAATAGAGTGTCTAAGGGAGAACACTGGAACTCAGCAAGGAAGAGATGAAAACCCTTTGAAGCACAGAAACTCAGGATGACAACATAGAAAAGGAAGCAAAAACACCTAACTGAAATTGGCTTGGAACCAAGAAAGACTTTCCATTGTGGGGAAAAAGGTAAGCTGGGGAAAATATCTCCAGAATTACCCATTACCAATGTGAATACTTGCAATTCCAGCTGCAGCCGAGCCTCATAATCTTGGCAGGCCTTGAGCCCAGTGCAGGAAGCTGCCTAGAGTTCATGTGGGTGCATTACTCCAGAGAAGGAACTCATGCTAGGTCCTCCCCACACTCCACCACAACACACTCCCTGGAATGCAAGTTTTTATGGCTTGGTGCCATTTTAAAAACAGAACCACTGCTGGAATCCATTCTATTCTGGAGCCAAATACCATCTTCATCTCCACATTCTTGGGGTTGTGCTATCATTTCACCACACCCTCACAGAAAGCTGAAATGCCATGGACCCAGCTAGACCCAGCAGTACAGCTGCAACATTGGTACCTGAATACACACAGCACCCTATGCTCCAAGTAATGGGCAGCTCAGCACAGTGAAGAGGATGCCCCTAAGACAGCTGACACATACTTTCTACAAGGCCTGAGAACTAGCACAAGAACTTGTCCAATGCCTGCTACTGCAGTTCACTCTCTGAACTGCCTGAGCCACTGTGCGTTGTTTGCACTCTTCAGTGACTTGGATACAGCCCACCTGGTGCATGCTACCACCAATAACCGTGCCCCCACAACCATTGTAGCCACTGTGCCTGGCACACCCCAACCCCACCAGGGCTTGAGAAGTAGCCGGATTGGGAGCCCCCATAGGAGCACCTTCATATGTAAAGCAAATGTTATCAAATCTAAAGGGAGAGATAGACTCTAATACAATAATAATTGGGGATTTCAACACCCCACTGTCAGAATTGAGCAAATTATCTAAACAGAAATCCAACAAAGAAACATCAGGTTTAAATTGCACAGTAGACTAAATAAACCTAGCAGATATCTACAGAACATTTCATCCACTGGTTGCAGAATACATATTCTTCTTATCAGCACACGGGACATTCTCCAGAATAGACCAAAAGTCAGGCTACAAAACAAGTCTCAACAAATTGTTTAAAAATTGAAATCATATCAAGTGTTTTTTTCTGACAAATATGAAATAAAGCTAGAAATCAATAACAAGCAGAACTTTGGAAATTGTACCAAAACATGGAAATTAATGGCCAATCAGTGAAGAAAGAAATTCACAGAAAGAAATTTAAAAAATTCCTGAAATAAATGAAAATAGAAACATAACATCAGAACTTATGGGATAGAGCAAAAATAGTATTAAGAGGGAAGTATATAGCAATACATGCCTATATTAATTAAGAAAGATTTCAAATAAAAAATCTAATAATGGATCTCAAGGAACAAGAAATGGAAGATTAAACCAAACACTGAATTAGTAAATAAACAGCAATGATCAGAGCAAAAGTAAAGAAAACAGAGACTAAAATTCCAGAATATCAACAAAATAAAAGATTTGTTTTCTGAAAAGATTAAAAAATTGACAATACATTTTCTAGATTAACTAAAAAAAACAGAGACGATCCAAATAAATAAAATCAGAAACAAATAAAGACATTACAACTGATATCACATAAATACAAAGAATAATTAGAGACTATTATGAACAATTATATACCAACAACTTGTGAAACCAGAGAAAACTGATAAATTCCTGGACACATACAAACTTCCAGCATTGAACCAGGAAGAAATAAAAAATTTGAACAGACCAATAATGAGTAACAAGATTGAATCTGAAAAAAAAGTCTCCTAAAAAAGAAAAGCCCAGGACAGGAGGGCTTCATGGCTGAATTCTATCAAATTTTAAACAAACAAACAAACAAACAAGCAAACAAACAAAAAACTTTCCTCAAACTTAAAAAAAAATGAATGAAAGAAATTATTCCTAATTTGTTCTATGAGGCCAGGCCAGCATTACCTTGATACCAAAACCAGGCAAGGACACAGTGTAAAAATAAAACTACAGGCTGATATGTATGATAAGCATAGATGCAAAAATTCCTCAGGAAAATGCTAGCAAACAAAATCTAACAGCATGTCAGAAAGATTATATGCCATGATCAAATGGGATTTTTCCCAGGGATGCAAGATTTCAACCTGTGCAAATCAATAAACATGATACATCACATCAATAGAATAAAAACCAAAAACCATATGATCATCTCAATAGACACAAAAGAAACATTTGATAAAATTTAACATTTATTCATGATAAAAATCCTCCAAAAATTAGGTATAGGGGAAATGTAGCACAGCACAATAAAGACCATATATGACAAACCTACAGCCAACATCATGCTGAACAGGGAAAAGTTGGAAGCTTTCTCTCTAACAACTGGAACAAGGCAAGGGCCCACATCAACACTCTTATTCAAGATAATATTGGAAGTGTTAGCCAGAGCAATAGGACAGGGAAAGAAATAAAGGGCATCCAGATTGAAAAGGAAGAAGTTAAATTGTTTTTGTTTGCAGATGACATCATCTTATATTTAGAAAAACCTAAAGACTTCAAAAAACTTCTTGAACTGATAAAAAATTCAGTAAGGTTGCAGGATATGAAATCAACACAAAATAATCAGTAGCATATCTATACATCAATAATGATCTAGCTGAAAAAGCAATTAAGAAAGCAATCCCATTTACAATACTACAAAAAAGTCTAGTAATAAATTTAACCAAGAAGGTGAAATATTTCTGCAATGAAAACTATAAAACACCGGTGAAAGAAATTGAAGAGGACACACACACACAAATGGAAAGATATCCCATGCTTATGAATTGGAAGAATTAATAGTGTAAAAATGAGCACTGTACAGATTCAATGCAATCCTATTAAAATATCAATAACATTCTTCACAGATATAGAAAAAAAAATCTTAAAATTTATGCGGAAACACAAAAGACTTTATATAGCCAAAGTAATCCTGAGCAAAAAGAACAAGGCTGGAGGCATCACGCTACCTGATTTAAAAATATGCTGTTCTACAAAACTTTAAATCACACTACATTATTTAAAAATATGCTATTCTACAAAGCTATAGTAACCAAAACAGCATAGGACTGGCATTCAAAAAGATACACAGACCAATGGAACAGAATAGAGAACACAGAAATAAGTCCATATATTTACAGCCATTTGATTTTTGACAAATTCACCAAGAACATACATTAGGGATAGGCCAGTCTCTTCAATAAATGGTGCTGGGAGAATTGGACATCACAGAAGAATAAAAATAGACTCTTATCTTTCACCATAAGCAAAAGTCAACTCAAAATGGATTTAATGCTTAAACTGAAGACCTGAAACTGTGAAACTACTAGAAGAAAACATAGGAGAAATGCTTCAAGACATTGGTCTGGGCAAAGATTTTTATGGATAAGAACTCAAAAGTGCAGAGAACAAAAGTAAAAAATAGACAAATGGAATCATATCAAATGAAAACCTGCACAGCAAAAGAAACAATCAACAGAGTGAAGAAATAACCTGCAGAATGGGAGAAAATATTCACAAACTATGACAAAATATTAATATCAAGAATGCACAGGGAACTCAACTCCACAACAAAAAATCAAATAATCTGATTAAAAAGACAAATGAATTGAATAGGTATTTATCAAAAGAAGATATACAAATGGCCAATGGGTTTATAAAAATGGTCAATATCACTAATTATCAAGAAAATGTAAACCGAAACCACAATGAGATATCATCTCACCCCAGTTAGAATAGTTATTCTTAAAGACCAAAAATATAAAATGCTGACAAAGATGTGG
Source organism: Nomascus leucogenys (assembly GCF_006542625.1). Lineage (NCBI taxonomy): Eukaryota > Metazoa > Chordata > Mammalia > Primates > Hylobatidae > Nomascus > Nomascus leucogenys. The sequence goes on from NC_044400.1 coordinate 71,813,874, forward strand.
CAAAAAGGAAACTCAAATACATTGTTGGTGGGAATGGAAGTTCATACAGCCATTATGAAAAACAGTATGGAGATTCCTCAAAAAACTACAAATACATTACCATAAGATCCAGCAATGTCATTAGGGGGTATGTGTCTAAAGAAAAGGAAATCAGTGTGGCAACAAATTTTCTGCAATCCCTATTTATTGTAGCACTCTTGTAGCACTATGAGGAAAACACAGGAGAAATATTTCAGGACATTTGTATGAGCAAAAATTGTTAGAAATAAGACCTCAAAAGTACAGATAACAAAAGCAAAAAATAGACAAATTGTATTATATCAAACAAACACCTTCTGCACAGCAAAAGATATAATCAACAGAGTGAATAAATAACCTGCAGAATGGGAGAAGATATTTACAAACTATGCAAAGTTTGTACATGTGCATTGTAGCATGTGGATTGTGCATGTGGATTGTAGCACCATAGCCAAGATACAGATTCAGCACAAGTTTCCATCAACAGATAAGTAGGTAAAGAAAATGTGACACATACACACACACACACATATACACAGTGAAATACTTTTCAGCCATAAAAATAATGAAATACTGTCATTCACAGCAGTATAAATAAGTCTGGAGGACATTAAATTAAGTGAAATAAGCAAGGCACAGAACAGCAAGTACCACACAATCTCACCTATATGTGGAAGTTAAAACAAATTGATATTATAGAAAGTAGAATAGTGGTTACTAGATCCTGGGAAGGGTAGAGGAGAGAGCAGGATGGCAAGAGTTTCGTTAATGAATACAAAATTACAGCTAAATAGGAGGGATAGTTCTAGTATTCTAAGCACCTTGGAGTGACTATAGTTAACAATAATTTATTGTGTATTTTTATATAGGTAGAAGATTGTACTTTTAATATTCTCAACGCAGAGAAATGATAAATGTTTGAGGTGATAGATATACCAATTATTCCGATTTGATCATTATCCATTGTATACATGTGTCAAAATATCACACTGTACCCCATAAATATGTATAATAACTATGTGTAAATTAAAAATAATTTTTAAAAGACGAGAAGGAACAGAAACAAGGAGTGAACGCCCAGGGTAAAGGACCAGCATTTTTAACTCTGCCATATTTATATGAAGGTTACATATACTTTGCTCCAATTTAATGATCTTCGCAACCTTTATCTATGGTTCATTTACTTATTCAGCAAATATTTCTTGAGCATCTACTATGTGTCAGGTGCTATTCTAAGCAGGTGAGAAATATCAGTGAGTAAAACAAAAAACATTCCTTACCTCCTGTATGCTTTCATTCTATTGTGTGTTGACATCATGGGGGAATACATACAATAAACAGTAAGCATAAAGAATAAGTAAATTATGTCATATTTCAAGGTAATGCAGTGGGGAAAAAAGTAGCGTGGGTTAAGAGGATCAGGAGTCCTTTGGGTAGAAGGGTGAGTGGGTTGCATTTTAAACATGGTCATCAGGCCAGGCATCATGGCCCACGCCTGTAATCCCAGCACTTTGGGAGGCCGAGGTGGGTGGGTCACCTGAGGTCAGGAGTTTGAGACCAGCCTGACCAACATGGTGAAACCCCATCTCTACTAAAAATACAAAAATTAGCTGGACGTGGTGGCAGGTGCCTGTAATCCCAGCTACTCAGGAGGCTGAGGCAGGAGAATCGCTTAAACCTGGGAGGCGGATGGAGGTTGCAGTGAGCCGAGATCACGCCATTGCACTCCAGCCTGAGTGACAGAGTGAGACTCCATCTCAAAAAAAAAAACAAAAAAAAAAAACGTAAGCATGGTCATCAAGGTAGAACTTATAGAGAGGATGACTTTTGAGCAATGATTTCTAAGAGATAAAGGAGGAAGTGATTTGAGTACCTGAGTAAAGACTATTCCAGGCAGAGGGAAAAGCCAGTGCAATGCCTGGAAGAGGGAGAGTGGTTGGAATCTTCAAGCAACATCAAGGAGACTGATGTCATTGGAGTGCAGTGAACAAGAGGGAGTATATAAGATGTAGTCAGATAAATGAAAGGATGGGTGGACAGCACTGAAGTGGGGCAGATCATTTAGGGATTTTGGGGCCACTAGAAGGTCTTTTTTACTTGAAGTGAAATGGAGAGCCATTGAACAGTCATGAGCAGAAGAGCGATGTGATCTGACCTATGAAATTTTAGAGGCATATTTTACCTATAGTAAAATGCACAGGTTTCAGAGTATCATTTGATATATTTTGAAAAATGTGAAATCTATGAGACCATTACCTAAGTCAAGATATAGAGCATTTCCCTCTAAATTTCTCTCATTACCCTTCCTATGGTCTGAATATTTGTGTCACCTTAAAATTCGTATGTGGAGGCCTAATCACCCAATTAGACAGAAACAATAGGTTGGGCCTTTAGGAGGTGATCAGGTCATGGGGGCGGAGTTCTGTTATAAAGGATTAGTACTTTAAAGAAGAGGCTAGAGGGAGCTTATTCACCCTTTCTGCCTTTTGAGGACATAGGAAGTGCCATTTATGAGGAATGGACCCTCACCAGACACTCAATCTGTTGGTACCTTAATCTCCCCAGTCTCTAGAACTGTAAGCAATACATTTTTGTTATTTATAAACACCCAGTCTAAGATATTTTGTTATACCAGCAGGAATGGACTAAGGCAATCCTTTATTGTTTTTATTATTTCATTATGTGTATTATTTCCTTCTATTTTCTTTGTGTTTAATTTGCTCTTCTTTTCTAGCTTCTAGAAGTAGTGGTTTAGATTAGGGTTGACAAACGTTTTTTATAAAGGTCTAGATGATAAATATTTTAGGCTTTTGGGGTCATACACTCTGTTGCAACTGCTCAACTCTGCCATTGTAGTGCAAAGCTGTCATAGACACTGTGTAATCAACTGAGTGTGGCAGTGTTCCAATAAAACCATTAACAAAAATAGGCAGCAGACTGAATTTGATCTGGAGGCCATAGTTTGCTGACCTCTGGATTAGATCATTGGTTTTTGAATCTTCCTTCTTTTTTATTTTTGCCATTGCATTTTTTTAGTTTTAAAATTTCCATGTAGTGTTTCTATTTCCTTATTTATCTGCTGAGATTCTCATTTGTTTCAGGAAAGTTTATAATTGTTCAATGAAGCACATTCATAATGGCTGATTTAAAATCTTGGTCACATAATTTTATCATCAGTGGTCATTTTGATGTGGGTATCTGTCGTTTGTCTTTGCTCATTCAAGTTGAGATGTTCCTGGTTCTTGAAATAGTGATTTCCTATTGAAAGCTGGGCATCTTAAGTGTTATGTCATGAGAGTCTGGATCTTAATTAAATCGATTATAGTTAAACTCTTCTGACACCACTCTGGTGGGAGAGGAGGCAGTCTACCTTCTTCTCTCCACGATTCAGAGTTTTCTCATTTTTATTTTTATTTTTTTGTGTAGAATACCCAGGGGTTTGGCTGTATTTAGTAGGAGAAATAGGGAAGAGGACATGTGCTGCATCTTAAGAGAATGCATTTAACGTATCCATTTGTTTATTTATTTTGAATTAAATTTTTAAATCTTTTTTAAGTTCAGGGGTACATGTGCAGGTTTGTTATACAGGCAAACTTGTGTCATGGGGGGTTGTTGTACAGATTACTTCGTCACCCAGCTATTATGGCTAGTACCCATTAGTTATTTTTCCTGATCCTCTCCCTCCTCCCACCTTCCACACTCTGAAAGGCCCTAGTGTGTGTTGCTCCCCTCTGTGTCCATGTGTTCTCACCATTTTACTCCCACTTAAAAGTAAGAACATATAGTATTTGGCTTTCTCTTCCTCCATTAGTTTGCTGAGGATAATGGCCTGCGGCTCCATCCATGTCCCTGCAAAGGACATGATTTCATTCTCTTTTATAGCACCATAGTACTCCATGGTATATATGTATCACATTTTCTTTATCCAATCTGTCACTGATGGACATTTTGGTTGATTCCATGCCTTTGCTATTGTGAATAGTGCTACAATAAACATACGTGTGTGTATCGTTATAATAGAACAATTTATATTCCTTTGGGTATATACCCAGTAATGGGATTGCTGAGTGGAATAGCATTTCTGTTTTTAGGTCTTTGAGGAATTGCCACACTGTCTTCCACAATGGTTGAACTAATTTACACTCTCACCAACAGTGTATAAGTGTTTCTTTTTCTCTGCAACTTCACTAGCATCTGTTTTTTATTTTTTTACTTTTTAATAATAGCCATTCTGACGGGTGTGAGATGGTATTTCATTGCGGTTTTGATTTGCATTTCTAATGATCAGTGATACTGAGCTTTTCTTCATATGCTTGTTAGCCACATGTGTCTTCATTTGAAAAATGTCTGCTCATGTCCTTTGCCCCTTTCTAATAGAGTTTTTTTTTTTAAATTTAAGTTCCTTATAGATGTTGGATATTAGATCTTTGTCAGATGCGAAGTTTGCAAACATTCTCTCTCCCATTCTGTAGGTGGCCTGCTCACTCTGTTGATAGTTTCCTTTGCTATGCAGAAGCTCTTTAATTAGATCCCCTTTGTCAATTTTTGCTTTTGTTGCAATTGCTTTTGGCATCTTTGTCATGAAATCTTTGCCCATTCCTATGCCCTGAATGGTATTGCCTAGATTGGCTTCCAGGATTTTTACACTTTTGGGTTTTACACTTAAGTCTTTAATACATCTTGAGTTAATTTTTGTATATGGTGTAAGGAAGGGGTCCAGTTTCAATCTTCTGCATATGGCTAGTCCATTATCCTAGCATCATTTATTGAATAGGAAATTCTTTCCTCATTACTTATTTTTGACAGATTTGTTGAAGATCAGATAGCTGTAGGTGTGCGGCCTTATTTCCGAGTTCTCTATTTTGTTCCATTGGTCTATGTGTCCGTTTTTGTACCAGTACCATGCTGTTTTTGGTTACTATAGCCCTATAGTATAGTTTGAAGTCAGCTAGCATGATGCCTTCAGCTTTGTTCTTTTTGCTTAGGATTGCCTTGGCTATTTGGGCTCTTTTTTGGATCCATATTAATTTTAAAATAGTTTTTTTCTAGTTCTGTGAAGACTTTCAATAGCAGTTTAATAGGAATAGAATTGAATCTGTAGATTACTTTGGGTAATATGGCCATTTTTATTATATTGATTCTTCTTATCCATGGACATGGGATGTTTTTCTATTTGTTTGTGTCATCTCTGATTTCTCTGAGCAGTATTTGTAGTTCTCCTTGTAGAGGTCTTTCACCTCCCTAGTTAGCCGTATTTCTAGGTATTTTATTTTATTTTATTATTTTTGTGGCAATTGTGAATCGGGTTGTGTTCTTGATTTGGCTCTCGGCTTGACTGTTGGTGTATAGGAAAGGTAGTCATTTTTTCACATTGATTTTTGCATCCTGAGACTTTTTAAAAATTGTTCATCAGCTTAAGAAGCTTTTGGGCTGAAACTATGGGGTTTTCTAGATATAGGATCATGTCATCTGAAAACAGGGATAGTTTGACTTCCTCTCTTCTTATTTGAATATCCTTTATTTCTTTCTCTTGCCTGATTGCCCTGGCAAGGACTTCCAATTCTATTTTGAATAGGAGAGGTGAAAGAGGGCATCATTATTTTGTGACAGTTTTCAAGGGGAGTGCTTCCAGCTTTTGCCCATTCAGTATGATATTGGCTGTGGGTTTGTCATAGATGGCTCTTATTATTTTGAGGTATGTTCCTTCAATACCTAGTTTATTGAGTTTTTTTTTTTTAACATGAAGAGGTGTTGAATTTTATCGAAAGCCTTTTCTGCATCTATTGAGATTAAAATGTGGTTTCTGTCTTAGTTATGTCTATGTGATGAATCATTTATTGATTTGGGTATGTTGAACCAACCTTGCATCCTAGGGATAAAGCTGAGTTGGTTGTGGTGTATCAGCTTTATTATGTGCTGCTGGATTTGGTTCATCAATATTTTGTGGAGGATTTCTGCATCGATACTCATCAAGAACACATATTCCTTTAATGTCATAAATTTCCCTCTAAGGAATGTTCTAGTGGAATCCTATAAATTTTAATATATTATGTTTTCTTATATCATTTAAATGAAAATATTTTTCCATTTTTTTTATTTCTTGTTAAACCTCTGGATTACCTAGCAATAATTTACAAATATTTAGGGATTTTCTAGATGTCTTTTGTTACTTATTTCTAATTTAATTCCAGTGTGGTTTGAGAATACACTCTAAATTCATTATTTCTTTTGAATTCATCGAGACTTGTTTTATGGTACAGCATATGATCTATTTTAGTTAATGTTCCATGTGTTCCTGAAAAGCAAGTATATTCTGATGTTACTGGATGTGGTAAATGCCAATTATGTCAAGTCAGTTAACAGTATTGTTCAACAAATGAAACATTCAAATTTAAACCCAGAGCATAGGGATGATGACATGTTGGTTGTTTACCCAGGAGAATTGGGATACATTGACTTTGAAGCAGTTTTCATGGTGGTTGAGGGGGTTTCAGGTCTCTTTAATGCATCACCCCTCAGTTGCCAGGAAGCTATCTCTACTTAGTGCCCCATTGCTTAACACTCCCTATGCCCAGTCAATAGATGAAGTTCAAGTCCCCTTAGCTCACCTCCAGGTTGCTATGTGACCAGCTTACCTGGATATCTTTAGCCCTCATCATCCCCACCGTACCTCTCCTGCACAGAGACCACTGTCCTTCTCTTCTCAATGACTCATAGGTCTCTACACACCTGTGTTTCTCTCTCCTCTAGGTCTTTGCATAGGCTTTTTATCTTCCTGGAGTGACTTTCTCATGAGAGAACACCTCATCTTTCAAAAGCCTGCTTAGTAGAGCCTTCTATGATGCTCCCTATAAAGAATCAATCTTTTCACTATTTCCTGGGAGTAAATATCCCATTATAGAACTTCAGCAGATAAGCCAAGGGAATCTCCACTATGTGCTGGGCTCTGTGCCAGGGGCTAGGACTCACAGGTGAATAATATTTGGTTTCTGCTCTCAAGAAGTTTGTGTCTTGGTCTTCTTACTATGCCATAATAGAATTTTTAGCATATATGGCTATCTCTTGCTAAACTGCTTCCTGCTACACCTAATGGGGACAGACCTCTGCCTTCTAATATTTTTCTTCTGAGCACCTAGCATCAGACATGACACATAATAGGGGCTTACACACAAGGCCAATCAAGTTATGCTAAGAATAACACCTTCACTCTTAAGACTTGTTACCATCAGTGGTGGATTTGGGGACCAAATTTATACCCTTACAAATTAGAACTATTTCCTTTACATTCTGGAATTATACTTAGAGTCATGCACTATAGGAACTTCTTTCAGAGATTGGTTAATTAATTCAATATTTCTAAAAATACACTTTTATGTTAGACTGATGGAATACGAGATAACTTTTGGTAGTAGATGGATTAATTTTTTAATATTTATTTTGAATGTACATTAGAAAAATATACATAGCATACTTATGATTTCACAGATATTTTTTAACAAGTGTGTAAGCATAAAAACAAACATTACATAATTATGTTTTTAAAAATAGAATGTGTTATAGGAAGGAATGGTAGAAATCATGAAGGCAGTACATGAATGAGAACAGTTTACTTATTTTATAGATGCTTAAACTAAGGCAAGAAAGAATTTTACTCAGGGTCCCAGGGCTTGAGAGTGCCCAAGCAGGAATTAAGTCTCTGACCACATCACCCTGGTTTCCAGTTGGAGAACTTTCTGGGCCGCGGTCCTAGCTCCGGGTGGCTGCAGGGAGAAGGACAGACTGGAGCGTAGGAATTTGGGTGTAGGCACCAGGTGTCCCATTTGGAGCTGTGGAAGAGTGTGGGAGAGAAAGAGGAAACCAAAGGGAACAGAGAGGACTGGGGTGTGATAATAAGCCTTCAGTTTCAGCTGGATAGCTGACACCAGTGGGTGGCCTCACCCCTGGTTAACGCTCCTCTCTGCGGGGCCAGGGTAGAAGCTTTGCTTCAAGAGAGGCTGCTGCCCTTACCTGCATATTAATGTCAGTAGACCCTGGTACCAGAAAAAGGCCAAGTGAGAGATTTTTTTTTTTCATTCATATCGAGACAGTGTCTCTTTTTAATTTTGTTACACCATGTAGTACTCTTTGGTGTCTTTGGAATAGAGGTATGTTTTCATCTTGCTGGGGAAACTTTTCTTTGGGGATTGGATTGGAAGGGATAGAAGAAAAGAATCCCACTGTCCTTCTGTGTGCTGCACCCTACCCTACCCCTGCCAAAGACTGCAGTGAAGAGCAAACTTGGCTCTACCCAGAACTAGTTTTTGAGAGGCATCTGACCTCATCTGTAGGGATCTGTGAGCTATCTTTGTGCCGGAGTTGGCTAGCTCTCCTTGGAGTGAATGTTGTTTTTGGGTTCCTTGATTTCCTTGGAAGGGTGTCTTCTTGAATGGTTAGATCTTTTAATCCAAGATTTAATGCCAAAAAACCTGCCCTCCAGGCTCTCACTAGAGAGCACTGCATTTTTCATTTGTTCAATAAATTTGTATTAAGTACTTGTAAGTCAGGTGCTATCTTGGGCCGTAGGGATACAATGGAGAAAAAGCAGGTAAGATCCTTATCCTCTTCCATTCTGGTGGGGAGACACCAATACATGGATAAATGCATAAATAGTGTGCAGATTGTCATTGGCCATGACAGGTGAGCTGGAGAATGATGGAGAGGCCTGTTTTAGAGGGGTGGGCAGACTCTTTGGAGGAAGTGACTGTGAATTGTGACCTGCAGAATAAGGGGTCAGCAGCCACGTGAAAAGATCAGGATAGAACCCTCTCAGAAAGTGAGCAAGTACAAGGGGCGGGAGGTGGGGGAGAGTTTGGCATCTTTTCCAAAGGCCAGCGTGGCTGGAGTGTGGTGGGAAGAAGACCCTGGAGAAGTGAGCAGGGATTAGACTGTGCTGATCTCTGCAGGCCATGGTAGGGAGACTGGACTTTTGTGGGAAGAGCAGCAGGAAGCCTCCAAAAAAAGCAATACCAGTGCTTATGGAGGAGGAAGTGGGCAATGCAGCTCCGCTGGGGCTGACTTAATCCCAAACATCGGAAAGATGGACTTGAGGCTGTGTCATCTTGTCCTCTCTGTCCTGCTGGATTTTGAGTAATATTTGCATCTTTTATAGAGAAACTCTCCAATATTAGCCTTGTAGATCTCATTCTATATAATGAATCTTGTTGAAGATTTAAAGCTTTGTTTGAAATAAGTCCAGTGAGAAATTTCCTTTACAGTCCAATACTAGGAAAAATTATTCCATCTGAAAAACAGTATGTGTTTTTAATTCTCTTTGACATAAAAACACTACAGAACTGCCTTTAGTTTCCTTTCTCCTTTGGTTGCCTGGATGCTCAGGGTAAAATCTACAACCTCTGCCCCTCAAACAGCTGTAATATAGCCTTCATGATCTGCATATTCAGATTTTCCTATTTTAGTCTTGGCTTCCGTTTGGAAAAAAAAAAAATTCTTCCAGTCGTGATTTTTTTTTTTTTTCAAACCCTTACTGTATTGAAGCAGGCATACATTTCTTTCTTTCTTTTCTTTCTTTTTTTTTTTTTTTCAAGCTCACTTTCCCAAATGGTCCTCTTAATGAATAATGCTGTCCTGCTGTTGCCCTGGCCAGAATCCTTTCCATTCTTTGGCTTCCTAAATTCCCACTTTGAGGGCCAAGGAGGTCCCATGTCCTCCAAGAGCCCCTCCGAATTCCTGCTGCCCTCCAAACTCCTGCAGCTCCTCTGATGAGCACCATGCTGGTTAGTCCTGGGCCAAGCCCTGACTTGCATTTTTCTTAAATGGTTTCTTGTATGTTAGTCTTCTCTCTCTAATTAGATTATATTTTTAAAGTCAGGGACCAGAATGTAATAAAACTCCCGTTTACTGAGTGCCTATTCAGTGCTAGTCTTTATATAAATTTGCTTCCTAATGCTCTCAATCTATGAAGGAGGGATTGTTTCTATTTATAGACAAGAAAACTGAAATTTGGAAGTTGGCTGTAAATGTGACCAGAGTACAAGTGGGTAGAGCTGGGAGTCACACCCTGCCTGGCTCCAAAGCCCATATCCCTGGGGCCGCAGCATTCTTTACATTTCTGAACTTACTGTGGGCTCCCAACAAAAGCTGCCTGTCATGTCACCATGGGGCCATCTCCCACCTTCTTTCTGTGGCTTGAAGTTCTTCCAACAGCGAGTAGATTCTCATTTAGGGCAAGAAATTATATTCTAATGCAAATGACCCTACAAAAAAGTCACATTCAACACTTCAACATAGAGTTTTCAGGCACCTAATGGGAACTGGGTCCCATCTCAGATGCTTGGAAGGATACAGAGGTGAATAACACATGGTCTCTGTCCTCAAGGAGCCCATAGTCAAGGGCTCAGAGTAGGTTCTTTCCTGAGCATTTGCTTTAGGGGCAGTGAGAGGGTGCTGCCCTTGTTAAAATGACAGAGAGACAGGGGCAGGCAGAGAAGCCACTGGTCAAGACCTGGGTTATTCTTCAGTTTATTCATTCAAGACATATTTACTGAGTGAGTGCCTGATGTCAGCTAGGTTGTTCCTGGGGAGACTGTGAGGAACAACACACGTCCACATCCTCATGGAGCCGATGGTCTGGAATGGATAGAAAGATCCGGAACAAAACAATTAAATAGACCATGTTCTACATGAGGGGTTGTTATGTAGTGGAGGCAAATAAAGAGGAAAAGGGTATATGTATGTGCATGAATGTGTATGTGTGTAGAGGGGTGGGGAGCAGCAATTTTTAGTTCAGGAAGGCCTCACTCAGATGGCGTTTGAGTAAAGAACTGAAGGAGGTGTGAAAGCGAGCCGCAGGGATCTCTGGAGGAAAAGCATTCCAGGCAGAGGGGAGTGATGGTGGGACAGGCCTGTGGCAAGAGTGTGGCTGGCATGTTGGAGGAACAGGCAGGCAAGTGTGCCTGGACTGGAGTGCATAAAGAGAGAGCAGTGGGAGATGAGGGCAGGGATGAGGGCCGGATGGCTCCATGCCTGGTAGTCCCTTGTAAGGAGTTTGGTTTTCACTCAGAGTGACTGAGAGTCACTGGAGGCTTTGAGTAGAGGAGGAACATGACATAACTGACTACCTATGTCTGCTGGGTTGAGAATGGGCCTAAGTGGTGCTATGCAATGAATTATGTCCCCTCAAAATTCATGTGTTGAAGCCCTAACTCCCAATGTGATAGTAATTGGAAGTGGGGCCTCTGGGAGGGAATTAGATTTAGATGAAATAATGGAGATGGGGTGCTGATGATGGGATTAGTGTCCTTATAAAAAAGGGAAGAAAACCAGAGCTCTCTGTCTCTGCCTGGTGAGGACACAGACAGAAAACGGCTGTCCGCAGGCCAAGAAGAAAGCCCGCACCAGGAACCGAGGCTGCTGGCACCTTGAGCTTTGACTTCCCAACCTCCAGAATGGTGAGAAACATATGTCTGTTGTTGAAGCCACCCATTCCATGGTATTTTGTTATGGCAGCCAGAGCTGACTAAGACAGTGGGGCAGAGCTGAAAGCAGGGAAACCCATGGGGAGATAAATGATGGTGGAATAGAGTGTAGCAGGGGAGGTGGTGAGAAGTTTGATTCTGGATATATTGGAAGGGAGCGATATGGGTTGTAAAACATCAGATTAAGGATGAGTTTGAGGATTTGGGCTGATACCATGGAAGGATGGAGTTGCCATTAATGAGATGAAGATACCAGGATGAACCCATCTGGGGGAAAAGAACAGAGGCTTATTTGTGGGTATGTTAAGATTAGACAACTATTAGCTATTTTAAGCAGAGATGTTAAGCAGGTTGGGGGTATATTTGTGTGGAGTTCAGAGGAGAGGCTCCAGACTAGAGACAGAACCTATGCTAGGATTCTAGCACCAGCATTTGGGAGATTCACATACTCTGAGCCTTATTTTCCTCATCTATAAAATAAACATAATAATATCCTTAATAGTAGAGAGAAAGAGTGAGGATAGAAAGGACAGATGGCTGTGATGTTTAAAAAGGTTTTGCTTTGTACAAATGCAAAAGATTGTCATCATTTCCCCATCTGCCCACTTACCAGTGCAGGCAAGTGAGGTCAATTTAAGGCTTGCTCTCTTCTCTTCTCTTCTCTTCTCTTCTCTTCTCTTCTCTTCTCTTCTCTTCTCTTCTCTTCTCTTCTCTTCTCTTCTTCTTCTTCTCCTCTCCTCTCCTCTCCTCTCCTCTCCTCTCCTCTCCTCTCCTCTCCTCTGTCTCCCTCTCTCTCTCTCTCCCTCCCTCCCTCCCTCTCTCTCTCTCTCTCTCTTTCGTTCTTTCTCTCCTCTTTCTTTCCTTCTTTCTTCAGGGTCTTGCTGTCATCCAGGCTAGAATGCAGTGGCTCAATCTTGGCTCACTGCAACCTCTGCCTCCCAGGTTCAAGTGATTCATGTGCCTCAGCCTCTTGAGTAGCTTGGATTAAAAGTATATGCCACCACTCCTGGCTAATTTTTGTATTTTTAGTAGAGTTAGAGTTTCACCATGTTGACTAGGCTAGTCTCGAACTCCTGGCCTCAAGTGATCTACCTGCGTTGGCATCCCAAAGTGCTGGGATTACAGGCGTGAGCCACCACACACAGCTGAGGCTGTGCTTTTCAAAGTACACCCCAGGTTCTGCCTACATTAGAAATGTAGATTTTTTTTGTTTGTTTGATTTTCCACAAGAAATGCAGAGTCTTGGCCCATTTGGACCTACAGAATCAGAATTTCTGAAGATAGTACTCAGGAATTCATTTTTCTGCCTCTCCCCTGGCTAATTTTCATGCACCCAAAAGCTTAAGAATTATAGGTATATAGAGAAAAACACTTCCACCAAGATGAGGACATCTTAGATTATAAAAAGTTTAGGTTGCTTCAGAGTCTAAAGAAAATTTCTTTAAGAAGTGAATATGCTTAGAGGATAATCAGTGTCTTCTATCATGCAAAGGTAACAGGCTAAGTTAGGAATGTCCAGAAGACATGGGCAGGCTGACCTCTGGGTGGGGGCACAGGAGTGGGTATGGGTCAGGCAGGGGTCAACCTGAGCAAATCAGGGGTGGTAGAACCTGTTAGTGGTACAAAGCATGACCATGGCCAAGTCAAGAAATGCAAGTTAAAGTTTTAAAAGTGAGCATGAAGCTAGAAGCTGAATGGGCTGTTATTAGGATACAGCAAGAAAGCAAAGTCAGGAACAAAGGAAGAGAGTCCAAGGGGGCCAGAGGGTGGGCCTAGAAGGAAGGCAGCTGGTGGTACTTGCACTGGCTTCCATTGACAAGATGCACACAAGTGGGATGGGCTGGTTTCATGATTAGAATGAAAGCTCCCTGAGGGCCAAGTTCTCTCTGCAGTAGATTAGCCCAGGGTGATCATGCTAGAGGTGCAATCTGATCCATCTCATTCTTGTCCAGCCCCAGTGGCTAGGCCTTCTTGCAAGATCAGCCTTTCTTTTTTCTCCTCACTTCCTGCCCTCTTCTTGCTGAGTGCTCCTCACCACCACGTAGGCGGCAATTGATCCATAATAGACATGTTTTTATTATAGTAATAGTACCACTTTCTGCAAAAAAGAGCAATGCAATTTTGTTAATGAAAGTCATGTGTTGAGACAGGGTTAGATGGGAACTTCTGGATCTGGCTTGGCTCTGGCTCAAAACCTTCCGGGAAAACACAAACTTTCAGGGACACACCCAGAAAGCCCCATTTACCTCTGTCAGGCCCAGCTGCTTTGCATTAGAAAAACAGTAACAACCCTCTCCCAGTGCCCTTTCATGAATATAAAATGTGTAATAAAATAGTTATTAGAAGGTAATCAATGGTGCTTATGTTTTCTTTTGTGAGGACATTGATGGTGAATTCCCACATAATCCCATCAGCAGCTGGGTCTGCAGGGAATCTTTTCTGTGTGGCTGGCCAAAGCCCACTGTGCTCTATGGCTCTTGGTAGGTCAGAGGACAGGACCCCTGACATTTCCCTCTCATTTCCAATTCTATAGATCTTCATTCACATTGGTGAGGAGTGAGAAGATTGACTTCAGGGTTCCCCCAGGGGAAAACCATTCCTACTTAGTAGCTTGAAGGTTGGAATGAAATGAACTAACATTGATAAAGGGTTTAAGCCCTAAATATGAATCACATTGCCAGGGCTTAGTTCCCCTTTCCTCATGTCCCCATCTTGCCTTGTTTAAATTGTTGGGATAGTTCAGGGCAACTGGAAGAATATCAAGTAAATTAAGGGAACTTTTCAAGAAAGTCCAGGCTTTCCCTATTGAGGAAGCCCACATGACTTTCCCTTTCCCTCTCAAAGCATTAATTGAAGGTCCCTCACAATTCAAAACTTGATCAAATAAGATAACCTATGAAGGCCAGTAGGGCTTGATCCATGGTATGTGCTCAGTATGTGTTACTTTAAAAGGCTTTATTAGATTTTGTTTTTTGACTTATTAATTTAAAATAATGATATTTGTTTTTATCACCAGATTGCAAAATCCTTGGAAATAAAAAACTATGTATTTTTTTCACTTGTTTTTTTTTTTTTTTTTTTTTTTTTCAGTATCCAATAAGGTATTGGGTGCTTAGTAGAGATTAATAAATGTTTCTTGGTTGGTCAGTGATGGCAACAACCATATTTAATTGTTTATATATGTATATTTATCTTAAGTTCAGTAAACCTTTATTGACAGGCACTTTGCCAGGTACAGAAGAAACTCATATAATAATACTCCATGCTAGAACATTATGGGTATTAACCCTTTAATCCTCACAATAGTCTTACAAGTGTCTGACTCACAGACTAAGCAATGAAGATAATATGACTATATTACAGTGCTCTTAACCATTGCAACACAACTGTTTGATGAGTACCTCAGGTCTGGTCCTGCCTCTCAAAGGGCTTCCCATCAAATGTGAATCAGGGTTGGGAGTGGAAGAGATATGTAAGTAGACATATGCTGGTATCATGATGTTGATGTGTAGTGGGATGGAAGGCTGAAGAGATTGGCAGGGACCATATTCTCAGGGCCTCGAATGCTCAGGGAAAAGTTGGGTTAGCTGGCCTGGAAATTCCATAGAATGAGTTCCATAACTTTCAGAGATCTCTTCTTTGTTTGCTAATGATGGGCTTCATTTTTCCCTTGTGAAGTCAACTGGCAAAGTTGAGGGAGTTGCCTGGGTGTCATGTTGGAATCACAGACTCTGAGAGCTGCATTCCTTAGAAGGTGTGGTTGGGCTCCCATTCAGTGTACTCCTGGGAGAATGACACCTGTCTTTGCTTATAATATGGTTTGGCTGTGTTCCCACCCAAAATCTCATCTTGAATTGTAATCTGAATTGTAATCCCCACGTGTTGGGAGAGGGACCTCATGAGAGGTGATTAGATTGTGAGGGCAGTTCCCCCATACTGTTCTTGTGATAGTGAGTGAGTTCTCATGAGATCTGGTAGTTTTATAAGGGGCTTTTCCCCACTTTGCTCCACACTTCTCCTTCCTGCCTCCATGTGAAGAAGGACGTATTTGCTTCCCCTTCTGCCATGAGTGTAAGTTTCCTGAAGCCTCCCCAGCCATGCTAAACTGAATCAATTAAACCTCTTTCCTTTATAAATTACCCAGTCTCAGGTATGTCTTTACTAGCAGTGTGAGAATGGACTAATACAGCTTACATGCCCTCAGTATGGAAGACCTCACCACTTCACCAGATGGCCTATTCCATCACTGGACAGTTCCAATCCTGAGCTAAAATAATTTTCTTTCAACAATAACATGATGGTGCTCTGCCTTTTCCCATATGTCAGCTCTTTCTGGGTTCCCTGAATCAAGTCTTCTCTAAGACAACATTTACAGATCCTTTTATTATTTCTCACAGGATGTGCTTTCTAGACTCATTCATCCCTTTATTCATTCAACAAACAAACACTGGGTTAGATTCTGGGAATGCAAAGATGGTTTAAACCTTGGCCTGCCATCAAAGAGTTTATAATAGTTAGAGGGAGAGAGACATCAAAACAAAGATTCCCTGGGCAGCTTGATAGGAGTGACACAATGGCTGCTCAAGCGAGGCCCTGCAGGAGCACAGAGGAGAAAATCCTTCTCCTAGGGATGTTATCTTCTGGGCCTCTCTAAGGAGAGTGTTCCCCCTGGCTTCTGCCTTACAGTGCCTCCATTCTTTTCTTTACATCCTCTTGCCCCTGGAAGTCATCACAAAAACCAATGGCTTCAAAGAGCCCATACATGCAAATCAACTCCAAAATCCCTCTCTCTGGTTCAAACGCCTCTGCTGAACTCCAGATCTCGTTGCTTATGTGCCTTCTGGATCCCACCATTGGTGATCCCAGAGCCACTTCCAGCTCAACACATTACCAACAAAATTCACGTCCTTTTCCCCCAAAACATTCTCAGAGAGGTTAAGGCAACTTGGGCTGTCAAAATCCTCACTTTTTCTGCCACTTGCCACAGACTTTGGGATAGGAAACTAGATGGGAGATACCCAGTCTTTCCCTCTTGTTTTGTGTATTTTCTCTGTGGTGCCCTTTTCAACCAAACTCCATTCAGTATTTCAGTGCCCCTTTCTGGGAGCCTCTTGTGTCAGTAAGAAACCAAAGCTGGTGACGTTTCCTTCCCTGAGGCTTTGGACAGCTTCCGCATGTGAACCATGACAACAGAAAGATGTATTCTCTGGGCATAGAGGCCCTTTCAACCCTCACTAGACATACAGTTCTGTTATTCTTTATTAATAGCTTTCCACCAGAGACTGAATCTGTTTTAGTCTCCAATGTATCCACTGGTTTGGAGTAGCACTTGGCTTATAGTTGATACTCAACATCTGCTCAGTGGTTGAATGAATTCTGTCTCTATACCAAGCCATAATATTTCTTTGAAAGTTCATATATTTAAAAGTGAGCCTTAGAATGCTGAGTTTGAGAGTCAGGCCAATTTTTGAGAAAGCAATTCAATTCCACATCCATTTATTGAGCAACTACAGTGTCCCAGACACTGTGCTGGATATGGGGGTTTCATCTAGGAGTAAGACACAGCCAGGAGTTTCAGGCAGCTCATAGAGGATGAAGGTAGGAAGTGGCAGGAGAGGTGGGACAGTGCAACACAATAGCTGTATGGCAGTGTTATGGGTGCAAGACATGAAGTGCTGACACAGGGGAGAGAAGGGGGCAACTAACTGTGGGTTTGAGGGGAGGTTAGTGGTCTGCCAAAGTTCAGCTCCACAGGCCCTGAGTTCCTCAGTTGACTTTCTGAGCACTGAGGATGCCTTTCTCTGTCTCTCTTAGGTGGAGATAAAACTTCTTTTAGTTTCATCGTTCACCTTAAAGACAAGTAAAATCTCAAATTAGAATACTTTAGAGAGAAAGAGCTGTGAGAAACATTGAGTCCCCTGGATTTCCATCTTCCTTTTCGTAGTGGAACCTTCAACCTAAATCTTACCAGGACACCCATTTTGTAACATGGATCCAACCAGAGTCTCTCTGACAGCTTGAAATCCCTGATCTAGGCCAACTCCCATTTTTCAGGTGAGAATAACGACCCCTAAAGCCCCAGAGCACACGAGTGGCAACTTTGCAGTGGCCGCGGATCTGAGTCCGGGGCCCTCGCCCTGCGCCCGGGTGTGTGCAGCTCAGGTTGAGAGCCTGTGGGACAGCCCGTCCCGCCTGAGATTAACCATCAGGTGGGAAAAGCAATTACATTTTGCACAGGCCAGATCTGCTCGTCCCATTCTCCCTCCCTGCAGGCGATGTCAAAACACGAGGGCAGGATCCTGCTTCTTCTCACGTTTTAAAAACATACAGTGTACTTGTGTTTACAATACTGCCAAGGGATATGACGCGGAACGGCAGAGCGCACCGCTCCCCGAAAGGAGCCACCCTCTCCTCGCCGTGGCTCTCTCCTTCCACGACCATAGCCCTCTCCTTTGGGCTCCAGTTCAGAGATTCTTGCCAGGGGATGTCGCGGAGCTTCAGGACTTAAACAATACTACACGTTGTGCAAACAAACAGCACCAATAATGATCTGCCCCTTGGATCAGAGCCATGGCTGTCTGTGTCACCCAGCCTGGGATTCTTCCGGTGGGGAAAGCAGGTTAGGCATCAGAATTCCAGTTCCAGACCCTGTTTTGTGCTTCTGTGGCGCTTACACATGGACTTTTTAGTTTTCTTGGCCTCAGCTTCCCCAATGGAGAAATGGCAGAGCTGTGAAGCTTTGAGCTCATCCACTGGTTTTCATATTTGTGTGTGTTGCAGTGAGATTTCTTTTTGAAATGGAGTCATGCAGGCAAATTTAAAGTATAAAATTGATGAAAGCCAAACGTTCTGGTGAAGGCAGGAGGAGAGGTCTGGGTTACCATCCCTTCTACTCTGGGGACTCTTCACATTCTCTCTGTGGATTTCTTGGGTCCTCAGAACATGGTTGGATAGATGAGCTTTCAGATCCTTCTGGCTCAAACATTCTGTGATCCCATAAAAATG
Source organism: Nomascus leucogenys (assembly GCF_006542625.1). Classification (NCBI taxonomy): domain Eukaryota; kingdom Metazoa; phylum Chordata; class Mammalia; order Primates; family Hylobatidae; genus Nomascus; species Nomascus leucogenys. Next base: position 71,832,371 of record NC_044400.1, read on the forward strand.
CTATAAATGCTAAGTCACAGTTGTCATCGTAAAAATGTGTGTGTGTGTGTGTGTGTGTGTGAAAGAGAGAGAGAGAGATTACAGATTACAATTGGGCATTTTATTTTGGTCAAGACGTGTATTTTTAACTTATTTTTGCTTGATTATAAAGGTAAGACATATTGATTCTTAGAAATCAGATTACTATAAAATAAAAATCACATGAAATCTTGCTCTTCTGAATTGAAATTATGTTGAAAGATGTCTCTGCCACTTACAGGATGTTCCAGGTTAAATGAGCGCAGCTTAAAAGACAAGCGGATGAGGCCACTTGGCTTTGCTGGGTAGGAGATGATCATATTTTCTTTCATCTGTGCATTCCTTAACAGTAAACAAATCATGTCTGTGTACTATGACGCAGTTGATTGTTAAAACCAAAGGGAAAAGAAAAGAGATAAAGGAAGTGTGTTTCAGAGAGAGAGAGAGAGAGAGAGAAGATGCCCAAGATCACACAGCGAGGAAGGGAGGAGCCCAGATGAAACCCCTCAGGTGGCTTCTATCTGAGACAACGAACCCTTCCCTCACCGCTGCTTGGATTCCTTTCCTTTCTCTTCATCTTTCTTTTGTTTTGCTGCAATGCTGGGCAGAAGCTTCGTGTTTTCATCTTGACCTGGATTGCCACTTTACCCCAAATTTATTCCTACACCAATTCCCTGTCCTCAGTTCTCCAGTTCACATCTCAGACTTTCAGAGACCAGGAGGAGAGCAGCTTTGAAAGCAAATTCAGTATAGGATAAATGATGAATGTGGTCATTGGCACTTAACACCAATACCACCTTTCTGACGTGTGCCATCCTGCACCACAGGGACATAAAGAATGACAATTCCCAGACTCCCTTGCAGCTAGAATGTGAGCTGTGTTTCAGTTAGTAGATACACTTGCTTGACATTTGGAAGGTGGAAGTGAAGCAGCAGCTCCATGTAATTGATGGCAAATCAAACACAATTCAAGAAAGCTTTCTACTTCCCCTTTAGAGTTTACGAACGGACTCTTTGAGGTCAACTCCTGGAACAACCATCCTCTGCCATACACATGATCTCACTGACTTTACCGAGTTTCAATTAGTTGCCAAGCCGTAAAGTGGAAGTAAGAATACATACTTCTAGAGGCTTTGAAAGTCAAATGAGATGATGCCAGGGAAGTAGCCACATGTGGTTGAGAGTATAGGAGCTGAGAGATTTAGTTCCTTTTTCACTTCTTTGCTCCAGTCCTTGACACACCTTACCCAGGGATCCAGTCCCTGCCTAAAGTAAACTTAAAGCCAATACTGGAACAGTGTTTCCCAAACTGTTCCACAGAAAACATGTTTCCCAAACTGTTCCACAGAAAACATGTTACCATCTCCTCAGATACTAGGGTTCCAAGCATAGTTTGGGAAACACTATCCAAGAATATTATTCCCAGAGAGAACCTTAGAGATCTTTAATTTACAATCCCTTATTATAGGGAGACTGAGGCCCCAAAAGGGAAAATAACCTTTGTGAGGTTACCTAGCAAGCAACTTGCAGGAGCATCCTGGTCTTCTAATTTTTGAGTTAAAGGTCAGGTGCAGTGGCTCACTCCTGTAATCCTAGCGCTTTGGGAGGCTGAGGTAGGAGAATCACTTGGGGCCAGGAGTTTGAGACCAGCCTAGACAACATAGTGAGACCTTGTGTCTAGAAAAAAAAAATCAAATAATTAGCCAGGCATGGTAATGTGTACCTGTAGTCCTAGCTACTCAGTAGGCTGAGGTTGGGAGGATCTCTTAAGCCCAGGAGACTGAGGCTGCAGTGAGCTATGAGCAGGCCACTATCCTGCAGCCTGGGCAACAGAGCAAGATCCTGTCTCAAAAAAAAAAAATTAAGATCAAGAGGAAAAGTTACCAAATCTCTCTGAGCCTTAACTTTCCTATCTGTAAGATGGTTATAATAATGCTTGTTCTTCCTACCGCATGTGGGATAAGTGACAATAAAATGTTATTGTGAAAGTGCTTTAGAATATATAAATATATGGGGGGAGAGAGAAGAGACATCCACACACACACAAGCACATTTAAAAAGACTTTATGCAAAAGCACAGCTTTGTTAATTATCTGCATTTGATTTTGATTTGTTAATTAATTAAACACAGGTTTGTTGAGCACCTGTCAGTTACTATTTCAGTGCTGGCCATAAGTAGAGAACAAGAGAGTAATGGTGGCTGCCTTCCTGAGCTGATAATCTGAACGAGGTGGAGCTGGATGGCAGAGGGAGAGACAAAGAAGACAAATATACAACAGATAAACAAGAGAACGTTGGAAAGTGCTGAATGCTCTGAAGAAGTGAAGTAGGGTGATGCAATCAAGAGAGATGTGGCGATTTCAGACCAGGTAGTCAGGACGGCCTCTCTGAGTGAGACCTTACATTGGTCTTGGAAGCACATGGGAGGGTCTAGGAGCAGAGCAGTTCAGGCAGATGGGGGCCTGGAGCAGAGGCCTTAGGTGAGGCAGCAGTGGTGTCAGCTGAGATCCTGTAGGGAAAAGGACCCCACATCGCTGAAAGCCATGTAGCCCAGGGCAAGTAGCAAGGAGAAAGGGAAATGGGTAGCAGTTTGGAGACCTAAGTTCTAATCCTAGCTTTGCCACAAAGTAGCTGGGTTGCCTTGGACACGCCATAATATAGCCCTGGCCTCAGTTTCCTTATCTGTCAAATGGGAACACAAATCCTGCCCTTTCCTAGAGGTACGCTATGAGGGGGCACGGAGTAGGTGTGACCTGCCCTCAAACACCCAGCTCCCATGTGTCCATGTGTAGTGATAAAAGCCAATCTGTCTTAGGGCCCTCCAGGAGTCCGGGCTGTGGGGATGAGGGGCCTCCAGGCCATCCACCCGCATGCACAATGCAAGCCCTGTGCTGGCCCCATGGACAACAGGCGCGGGAGAGAGGGTCTGCTTTTTCTTTTCATGGACTTGAGACTTCAAGCGTTTGGACTGAGTGCCAACAATAATTCATCAGGAACTCTTTACAACTCAGCATTACAAAACCTGTTAGGAGACAGATCGCCCACAGGACAGCCTTTGAGAAGGAAATGTGTTCAGGCCTGGTGACCTCAAGATGATTAATGATTTTTAACAGGGTGAACTCTGTCCTCCCCCTCCCATGTACTGTATTCGCACTCCCTGCCTCCCCTGACTTGTTTGCAGGAGAAAGGGGAGGGTGAGAGGGAGGAGTGGAGGGGAAAGAATAGGTGGGAGCAGGGGATGCTTGTGCTTGAAGGCAAAGCCTACCAATCATAAGGAAAATGCAGGAATAAGAGCACTCTGTCAGAAGTGCAGAAATGTCTTATTGTTATTGTTTTACTTTTTTTTTTTTTTTGGCAAACACAGCAATGGAGGCTTTATATCTTGAAATCTGTGTAATGTGTCACAACTCCAGTGAGCTTTTTTGTGTTAGGCTTTTTGCACAGTGCCTTGCGCTTTCAGCCATTATTATTATTATTATCACCTCTCCATCCCCACGGACACAAACCTTGATGTTATTGAATGTGGGATGTGTTGGAAAAGGTAATGATGATTTTGCTTTTTGATTTTTAAAGTCATGGTAACTTGATTTTTACGTTATTAGATTTAAAAAATTACAACAGTGATATATGCAGTTTTAACAAACCAAAAATACAGAGTTATTGGAAGAAAAATTTCTAATTTTCCCTATACCCTCCTTTAGTCCCAAACCCCTGAGATCATCAATGTCAAATCAGGGCAATCCTTGGTAGTACCGTATACATATTAATCCAGAGTGATGTCCTCATACATGATCTTATAGAACATGGATGTTCAGCTGCAAACCAAGAATAATGGCAGGCCTTTACAATATTGTGGGAAAAGCAAATTTATGATGATAAGGAGATGATAGCCAGTATTTATTGACTATTTATATTAAAGATACTCTTACATCAACAGTATTCTTTAGAGTGCATTTATATTAAAGGTACTCTGTTCTAGTGTATTACATGTGTTATTTAGATGATAATTACTATTTATTGATTATTTACATTAAAGATACTCTGTTCTAGTGCATTGTATGTGTTATTTAGATGATAATATTTATTGGTTACTTACATTAAAAGTACTCTGTTCTAGTGCATTACATGTATTATTTAATCCTCATAATAGCTATTGAAGGTATTTAGAAATATTCTTCCCACTTCACAGATGAGGAAACTGAGCTATGCAGTCAGCTTGGAAGTCTTAGAACCAGGATTGGAGTTCAGGAGGTCTCACTCTCAGCCCTGTGCTCTGCTAGATGAGCTTTCTTAGTTTTAAGTCTTTCTCCTATAATCTTTCCTAAAACTCTGTTTACCTACCTCAATGTCTGCTTGCAAGTCTTTACAGACAGCAAAATAAATGAGAGAGTAGCAAGTGAGTGATTAAGGATGAAGGTTCCACTCCCCCATACGCACTGTGATGGCTATTTCCTCTGTGGATCCTCATTCTGGGTGAGACTCAATTTCATGAACGTGTATATTTTTCTGCTCCTAGAACTGTTTGTAAAGTCTCATTAACTGTAAAACCACTTCTTGATATCTTGCCTGACCTTCAGGTGCTTCAGCAACATCCAAACAAGTTTGAGAACCACTCAACTTGACCCTGAGATTTTGTATGAGGTGTGTAAAACTCACTCATCAACATGCATCTTGTGATTGTGTTATAAAAGCAGCCAAAAGGTCAATATACAGCAAAATTTTTAAGAGCACATTATTTTTTTAACCATTTATACCTTCAGTTTTTTTTAATTTTTATTTTTTCCTTCCAACTTTTATTTTAGGTTCAGTGGGTACATGTGCAAGTTTGTTACATGGGTAAATTGCATATCATGGGGGTTTTGTGTACAGACTACTTCATCATACAGGTACACGAGCAGAGTACCCTGTAGGTAGCTTTTTGATCCTTGCCCCCTTTTTACTCTTCACTCTCAAAGAGGCTCCAATGTCTTTTGTTCCTTTCTTTGTGTCCACGTGTACTCAATATTTAGCTCCCACTTATAAGTGAGCATGTGGTATTTGGTTTTCTGTTCCTGTGTTAATTTGTTTAGGATAATCCTGCTGCATCCGTGTTGCTGCAAAGGACATGATTTTGTTCTTTTTTTATGGCTGCATGGTATTTCATGGTGTATATGTACCACAGTTTTTTTATCCAGTGCACTGTTGATGGACATCTAGATTGATTGCATGTCTTTGCTATTGTGAATAGAGAGCACATGATTTTGAGTTAGGATCTTGTTAAAATTGTACCTCTTCCATGTAGTAATTATGTGACGTTGGGACTCAGTTTCCTCACCTGTAAATTGGAAATAATTGCACCATTTACTTTATAGGGTTGAAATAAGGATTATTGGAAATGTCTGTAAGTAAAACACTTAACACAGGGTGTGGCATGTAGTAAGGACTTAATGCATAGTAGGTGCTGTCAGTGAAATCAATAATTTATGATATCTGCTCACATTTTTCCCTCAACTTCACTAATCCAGCTGGAAGAAACATCATCTGAAATTCACTGATAGTTTCACTTTAGACTGAGTTGATATTACATGACCTTTTACAAGTTTTACAGACCTTGATGCGACTTGGCAGACATTATGGAAAAAGAAAGCTGGGCAACTTGTAAAGCACATCATCTGTATACTTTTTAATTGAGGAGCCAGAAGCTGGGAGAGAGGCATGGAGATTCTTTCTGACAGCTATCAGAAGGAGCCACCCTGACAACACCTTGATGGGTTACTCCCACATTGGCCAGATCCTGTCGAATGGATCATTTGAGGTGGGAGCCTTAGTTTAGTTGTTGGATGAGATGTGTTTGTTCTAAAATAAAGTTACTAGGCTGGGCCACCCTTTGGACGATACAAAATTTCAACCTAAGTCTTAAACACGCATGCTTAGTCTCTGCGGAATAAAGGGCTATGGGTGAATGAGAGTTTGAACTCGATTTTCATGGTTTTAGAGGGAGACCTATCCAGGTTACTCTGGTAATGGGAGGTGTATTTTAAGGAACTCACAGTGGACAGACTTTCACAGGAATGCTAGTTTAGCCAAATAAGCAAGATGTTCTTGATCGCACAGTCCGATCAGTAAAAATACTTGAGACTGCATGCTAATATACAGCTGTGTGTGTGTACGTGTACACTTATTTATAAATTATGTACTATTATAATGTACAAATGTAGCTATTATCATTAGCTAATATCTCAAAGTGCATTTTCCATGAGTGAGGTTCCTCATTAATGATAGAGGCTCTAACTCTATGTTTCAAATAGTCCTTATATCAGTTTTTTGGGGGCTGTCATAACAAAGTACCACAAATTGAATGGCTTAACCAACAGAAATTTATGAAGAAACGCAGACCCTGCTGGTGGGGTGGGGAGGGGTGAGTTGTAGCTGTTTGCCACAGGTATGGTTGTAATTGCGGCGATAGGAGCAAATGCAGGCACCAGAGGTATCTCTTGGAGAGGTCCATCTTTAGTCCATCTTTTTCCTTCATTCCTACCTCTGTTGCTTTGGTATTGCATTCATCTCATATCTCTTGGTCCCTTCCAGCTGGTGTCTCTATCTCTAGGATTCATGTCCCACTCAGCAGGTTGAGTGATTTTTTGTCTAAAACAGAGTCCACCACACTAGTCCCTGCTCTATTGGTGTCCAGTTGTCTGTAGGAGTGGGGCAACCACAGGGATGACAATCATATGGGCTACTGCTCAGATATGCCAGGCTGGGAATTAACTGTAATTCCCTGAGAGTTAAGAAAGAAAGCACATCAGAATGCAAGTGAAAACAGTAACATTTTATGAAGGATGGCCTTAAATATGCTCTGTTATAAAATAAAAGCAAGAGAAAAGCCAAGATGGCTGACTAGATGTAACCAAGAAGTGCCCCTCCTACCAAGAGACAAGACCATGGAGAAGAACAATACACTCTGAGCAGATCTTTGGAAGGAACACATTGAGAATAGATGGAGGGAGGACACAGACCCAGGGCTGAAGGAAGAGGAAGCTGGAAACTCTGCACAAAGTTGCTGAGTACCAGAACTTGTTCCTGGCCCCAAGTGGCTCCTGGGAAAGAGGTGAGTTAAGTAGGCATGGAGTGGCCCATTCTCACCACGGATCTCTGGAATTCCAGCTGCAGAATACTTCATAACCATCATGGACATTTGAGTTGGCAGGGAGAGCTTCTTGGAGAATAAGCAAAAACAGGACTACAAGCCTGTGTGGAGCCCAGTGTTTGGAGTGGGCATGGCTGCAGTGGAGCATAGCCAGGGATGCCCATTCCTCAAGGTTTGCCATGCTCTTTAGGTGGCTTTGGCCTTTGTTGACTGTCAGACATGGATGAAACAGGGCTATCTTGCCTGTGAGATGAGACCAGTTTGATCTGAGCACCCTCTATCTGCTGGCCCCTCCAGGGTCCCTGTGACTGGCCACACCTGCATGCAGTACAGCCTCAGCTGCCCAACTGGGGTGCTTCCCAGTGGCCCTCTCCATAGCATCTTCACCAGCAAACCCTGCCTAACCATCAGAGAGCTTTGACAGAGACATCCCTGCCAGCATGTGCTCACCTACAGCTTCCCACACTCCTTTGCTAGTGTATGTAGATCTTACCACCACTACCCTACCCCTGCCTTCACAAACATGAATGCAGAGACCCCACAGTGCTGTTGCCCTGCTGCTGCTGGTATGTGCACCCAAGCATGGATCTTGCTGTCGCTAACCCCAACAAAGCACTTTTACTGGCACTCCCTATCAGAGTGTTGTTGCCAGTGAACTGGGAATACCTTGGCCCCTCCTTGCTCAACTACAAGGGGCTAGAGAACAAAGCCATGGGCCTGGTCCAAGTTCTGCAGAGTTAGAGCATGCAGCCCAGGAATACTGAGCTGAGCCCTGGCCTCCTGAAATCATCCAGAAACGATGGCAGTTGACAACTTAAATTATACCACAGTCACACCCTCAAGGGCTTAAAAAAAATATAAAAGCAAAAAGCCCCATCCAAAGGAAAGCAACTTCAAAGATTAAAGGAACAGCCCACACAGAGGAGAAAGAATCAGTGCAAGAACTCTGGCAACTCAAAAAGCCTGAGTGCCTTCTTTTCTCCCAATGAGTATACTAGCTCCCCAGCAATAGTTCTTAAACAGACTGAAATGGCTGGAATGACAGATGTATAATTCAGAATTTGGATGACAATGAAGATCATCGAGATTCAGGAGAAAGTTGATACCCAATCCAAGGAATCTAAGGATTCCAGTAAAATTATTGAAGAGGTGAAAGATGAAGTAGCATTTTAACAAAAAACCAAACTGATCTGATAGAGTTGAATAACTCACTATAAGAATTTCATACTATAACCATAAGTGTTAATAGCAGAATAGGCCAAGCTTAAGAAAGAATCTCAGAGCTCAAAGACAAGTTCTGCAAATCAACTCATTCAGAAAAAAAGGAAAAAAAAAGAATGAACAAAACATCAAAGAAATATGAGATTACATTAAGAGACCAAACCTATGACTCACTGGTGTCCCTGAAAGAGAGGGTGATAGAGCAAGCAACTTGGAAAACATATTTGAGGATATTGCTCATAACAATTTCCCCAACCTCGCTAGAGAGGTCAACATTCTAATTGAGGAAATTCAGAGAAACCCTGCAAGGTACTAGACAAGATGACATCCCCAAGACACTTAGTCATCAGATTCTTCAAGGTGAATGCAACAGAAAAACTATTGAAGGCAGCTAGAAAGGCCTATATTCAGCATTCTTAAAGAAAAGAAACTCTAACCAAGAGTTTCACAACCAGCCAAGAACACTTCATAAGAAGCCTGAGTATCCTTCTCCTGAGCTTCATAAGCTAAGGAGAAATAAAATCCTTTACAGACAAGCAAATACTAAGGGAATTCGTTGCCACCAGACCTTTCTTACAAGAGTTCCTTGAGGGAGTGCTAAACATGGAAATGAAAGACTATTACCAGCCACTACAGAAACACATATAAGTACATAGATCATTGACACTATAAAGCTACTACACAATCAAGTCTACATAACAACCAGCTAACATGATGATAGGATCAAATTCGCACATGTGAATATTAACATTTAACATACACTGGCTACCCCGCCTGTCCCCACACTTAAAAGACACAGGCTGGCAAATTGGATAAAGAAGCAAGACCTAAGTGTATGCTGTCTTCAAGAGACCCATTTTACATATGATGATACTCATAGGCTCAAAATAAAGGGATGAAGAAAAATCTATCAAGCAAACAGAAAACAGAAAAGAGCAGGAGTTGCTATTCTTATTTCAGACAAAACAGACTTTAAACCAACAATAACAAAAAAGGACAAAGAATAGCGTTGCATAATAATAAAGGGTCCAATTCAACAAGAAAACTTAGCTATTCTAAGTATATATGCACCCAACATTTGAGCACTCAGATTAATAAAGCAAGTTTTTAGAGACCTGTGAAGAGACTTAGATAACCATACAATAATAGTGGGAGATGTCAACACCACACTGACATTATTAGACAGATCCTTGAGGCAGAAAACTAATAAAGACATTATGGACCTAAGCTCAGCACTTGACCAAATGGACCTAAGAGACATCTATAGAACTTTCCATCCAACAACAACAACAACAAAATATACATTCTTCTCATTTACACGGCATATACTCTAAAATCAACCACACATTTGCCCATAAAACAGTTCTCAACAATTTCTTACCAACCACAATATCAGACCACAGTGCAATAAAAATAGAAATCAATACTAAGAAGAGCTCTCAAAACTATACAATTACATGGAAATTAAACAATCTGCTTCTAAATTACTTTTAGGTAAATAATAAAATTAAGGCAGAAATCAAGAAATTCCTTCAAACTAATGAAAAAAAAATACAACATTGCCAGAATCTCTGGGACACAGCTAAAGTAGTGTGAAGAGGAAGGTTTCTAGTAGTAAATGCTAACATCAAGATCTGAAATTAATAACCTAACATTGCACCTAGAGGAGTTAGAGAAACAAGAGTAAGACAACCCCAAAGCAAGCAGAAGACAAGAAATAACCAAAACTAGAGCTGAATTGAATGAAATTGAGATGTGATAAACCATACAAAAGATTGGCTGGGCATGGTGGCTCACGCCTGTAATCTCAGCACTTTGGGAGGCCGAAATGGGCGGATCATGAGGTCAGGAGAGCAAGACCATACTGGCTAACATGGTGAAACCCTGTTTCTACTAAAAATACAAAAAATTAGCCGGGCATGGTGGCGGGCACCTGTAGTCCCAGCTACTTGGGAGGCTAAGGCAGGAGAATGGCATGAACCCTGGAGGCAGAGCTCACAGTGAGCTGAGATCGTGCCATGGCACTCCAGCCTGGGAGATAGAGCGAGACTCCATCTCAAAACCAAAACAAAACAAAAACAAAAACAAAAAGCTTACAAAAGATCAATGAAAACCAAAGTTGGTTTTCTGAAGAAATAAATAAAATTGATAGACCACTAGCTAGACTAATAAAGTAAAAAGGAGAGAAGATCTAAATAATCACAATCAGAAATGACAAAGGAGACATTAGCACTGATCCCACAGAAATACAAAACACCCTCAGAGACTATTATGAACTAGAAAACCTAAAAGAAATGGCTAAACTCCTGGAAACATGCAACCTCTTAAGATTGAACCAGGAAGAAATTGAAACCTTGATTAGATCAATAATGAGTTCCAAAATTAAATCAGTAATAAAAAAACTACCAACCAGAAAAATTCCTGAACCAGATAGATTCACAGCTGAATTCTACCACATATATAAAGAAGAGCTGGTACCATTTCTATTGAAACTATTCCCAAAAGTTGAGGAGGAGGAAACTCCTCCCTAACTCATTTTATGAGGCCACAATCATTCTGATACCAAAACCTGGCAGAGACACAATGAAAAAAGAAAATCTCAGGCCAATATCCCAAATGAACATAGATGCAAAACTTCAACAAATTACTAGCAAATCAAATCTAGCAGCGCATCAAAAAGCTAATCCACCACAATCAAGTAGGCTTTATTCCTAGGATGCAAGGTTGGTTCAAATACACAAATCAAAAAAATATAATTCATCACATAAACAGAACCAAAACCAAAAACCATACTATCATCTTAAAAGATGAAAAGGCTTTTGATAAAATTCAATATCCTTTCATGTTACAAACCTTCAACAAACTAGGCATTGAAGGAACATACCTCAAAGTAATAAGAAACATATATGAAAAACCTACAGCCAACATCATATAGAATAGGCAAAAATGGAAACATTCCCCTTGAGTACAGGAATAAGACAAGAATGCCAATTCTCACTACTCATATTCAACATAGTACTGGAAGTTCTAGCCAGAGCAATCAGGTAAGAGAAAGAAATGAAAGGCAGCCAAATAGGAAGAGAAAAAGTCAAACTATCTCTCTTCCCAGATGATATGATTCTATACCTAGAAAATCCCATAGTCTCTGCCCAAAGCCTCCTAGATCTGATAAGCAACTTTGGCAAAGTTTCAGAATACAAAGTCAATGTACAAATATCAGTAGCATTTCTATACAACAATAATATCCAAGTTGAGAGCCAAATCAAGAATGCAATCCCATTTATGATAGCTCCAAAAAGAATAAAATACCCAGGAATACAGCTGACCAGGGAAGTGAAACATCTCTATAACAGGAATTACAAAACACTGCTCAAAGGAATCAGAGACGACACAAATAAATGAAAAAATATTCCATGCTCATGTATAGGAAGAGTCGATATTTTTAAAATGGCCATAGTATCCAAAGCAATTTACAGATTCAGTGTTATTCCTTTTAAACTATCAATGACATTCTTCACAGAATTAGAAAAAAAAACTGTTTAAAAATTCATATGGAATAAAAAGGAGCCTGAATAGCCAAGGCAATCCTAAGAAAAAAGAACAAAGCTTAAAGCATCACATTATCCAACTTAAAACTATACTACAAGGCTACAGTAAGCAAAACAGCATGGTACAAAAACAGACACATAGACCAGTAGAACAGGTAGACCAGTAGAACCCATAAATAAAATCACACACCTTCAGCTATTGATCTTTGACAAAGTTGACAGTAATAAGCAATGGGGAAAGAACTCCCTATTCAATAAATGATGCCAAGATAGTTGGCTAGTCATATGCAGAAGACTGAAACTAGACCCCTTCTTTCACCATAAACAAAAATTAACTAAGATTAATTAATGACTTAAATGTAAAACCTAAAACTAAAAACCCTAGAAAACCTAGAAAGTGCCATTCTGGTCATAGGCTTTAACAAATATTTCATGACAAAGACTCCCAAAGCAATTACAAAACAAAAATTGACAAGCAAGACAGACCTATTTAAACTAAAGAGCTTCTGTACAGCAAAATAAACTATCAACACTTTAAAGAAACAGCTTAGAGAATGGAAGAAAATATTTGCAAACTATGTATCTGACATAGGTCTAATATGCAGAATTCATAAGGAACTCAAACAAATTAACAAGTAAAAAACAACCTCATTAAAAAGCAGACATGGGACATAAACAGACATTTCTCAAAAGAAGACATACACGTGGCCAACAAACATATGAAAAAATGCTTCAGCATTACTAATCACTGGGACACGCAAATTGAAACCACAATGAGATATCATCTCACAACAGTCAGAATGGCTGTTATTAAAAAGACAAAAAATAACAGTGGCATGGTTGCGAAGAGTAGGGAACACTTACCTACTGCTGGTGAGAATGTAAGTTAGTTTAACTACTGTGGAAAGCAGTTTGGAGATTTCTCAAAGAATTTGAAACAGAACTACCATTTGATCCAACAATCCCATTACTGTGTATATATCCATGGAAATACAAATTGTTCTACTATAAAGACACATGCAAATTTATATTCATCACAGCAGTATTCACAATAGCAAAGATATGGAATCAACCCAGATGCCTATCAGTAGTGCGTTGGATAAAAAAAATGTGGTACATAGATACCATGGAATATTATACAGCCATAAAAAAGAACAAACCATGTCCTTTTCAGCAACGTGGATACAGCAGGAGGCCATTATGCTAGGCAAATTAATGCAGAAACAGAAAACCAAATAACTCATGTTCTCATTTATAAGTGGGAGCTAAATATTGGGTACAGATGGACATAAAGAAGAGAACAATAGGCATCAGGGTTTACTTGAGGGTGAAGGGTGGGAGGACTGAAAAACTACTTATCAAGTTTTATGCTCATTACCTGGATGAGGAAATAATCTGTACACCAAAGCCTCATGGTATGCAATTTACCCATGTAACAAACCTGTGCATGTACCACCTGAACCTAAAATAAAAGTTGGAAGAAAAAATAAAATAAAAAAGGTTTTTTTCTTCATTTTCTTGTGATACAACCTCCTGACTAACCAGTGTGTCGCAGCCTTGTGGTGGAGAACTACCTCAGCACAGAATCCAAACTCCCTGAGTTGGCCAAAGATGCCCTTCCTTGTTTGGTAACTGCTACAGTTACAAATTTGACTTTGGTGACTCCCAGTCTACCAGTATTTGCACTTACTTTGGTAACCATCTTGCTCTAAGCTGGGTCTGTGGCTGCTTCAACATGGCAGAAGTGATGCTGCCATATTGGTTTCAAGTGTAGCTAGTAATTGACCTGGCAGCTTCTATATCCTCATTCTTGGGATGCTTGCTCTTGGAATGCTTTATTTTGGAATCCATCTTCCATCACTGGAGCATCCCAAGCAACCATGTGGAAATGACCACGGGAGCAAAACTGAGGTCCCAGCTCCCATCCCTAACTGAGCTTCCACTGAAGCCCCCAGATGACTGTAGCCACCTCAGGGGCTTGGCCAACACTACATGGAACAGAAGAACCGCCCAGTCAAAGTGTAACTTACAGGAGGTAATATGTTATTGCTGGAAGCCACTCAGTTTTGCAGTGGTTTGTTCCTTGCAATAGAAAAATAAAGTACAGCCAAATGACCTTCCCTAGTGCTGTCAACCCATCTCTCCTCTTCTTCCCATCCTGTGCTTTAGTCAATTCGAGTGACTTGTCAGTGATCAAGTCAGCCATTGGGCCTTTTTACTTGTTCCGCTCTTGGCCTGGAATGTCCTATCCTCCCTTCTCTACTGAGAAAGTTTCTATGCTTCAAGACAAATGTCACCTCTTCTCTGAAGTCCCCTTGACACATTCTTTTTCCTTCCCGGCAGCATTAGTGTCCCTACTCTGTGCCCCATGGCAGTTTATGTGTTCTAGAATGTTATATGACCTATAGTTGAACCTATTATGTTTTAAAAAATACATCGAATGGCTTGTCCACCCTCCTAGGAAGTGAATAGGAGTCATGGGTGTATTAGAAAGTAGCATGGACTCTGGGTAAAGACATTTCTGGATTTGAATTCCAGTTTCTAAACTCACTGGCAAGAGTTTATTTGGATACCTCTTTAAGCTTCAGTTTTCTAACCTGTGGGAAATATTTGCCTCCTCTTAGGGTCACTGTGAAGATTAAATTGTACCGTTGCATGTCAAACATCTGTCACAGCAGCTGGCCTATCAGATATTAAGGAATTCTAGAAAGATTCCCACCCTGTCATGCTTCAATGTTAAGGATGACAACTCACCCCAGGCACCTTCTCTGGTCTCTCCCTCATCCCACATACCTCCTGTTTTAGGTGTCCTGCCTTGTGCTCTTGTAATCCCCCTCCTTACTGTGGTCATGGATTTTATCACACTATGAGCCATCTCCATTGACAGGGAGCTCCTGCAGGTAGGCACCCACTGTTTCTTGTTACTATTTCCTCAATCCCAGCAAAACAGCATAGCACCCAATACCTCGTAGATGTTCACTAAATACTTCTTGAATTAATAGTCCCAAAATCTAGGATTTAATGTCGGACTACAGCTGAGTTAGGGAACTGGGGCAGTTGCCTTGCTTTTGAGTCAAGATAGTTTAATGTATTCTATTGGCCACATTCTGTTGATGAACTCATGTTGTTGAGCTTAGCAAATGTAATGGGGCTACCTGGGGGAATTTTAAAGGTTTCGTCAGCAAAAAAAGAGCTGCTTTTGTGTGAACTTGAGTAAGTCCCATAACTCAGTGCTTCATTTTTCTCATATTGAGGCATAGGATCTGTGGGATCTTTCTCAGTTCAAGCATTCTGATTTATAACTATTTTAAATTTAGTGAAATATTTCTAATCTTAGATTCCATGGACTTAATGTTTCTTACCTCCTGTCAACTCATCAGGAGCTTTTAGGAAAAGATCTGTAACAGGGATCCTAAGTTGTCAAAGAGAATGTTTTAGAACATTAAATAATGATGATACATTAACTATGATATTTTACAGAATCAGGAAATATTTAGCTTATGTAAATGAGTGGAAACGCAGACAAAGATTTTTGTAGAAGCCACTTGATAGTGTTATTTATCATCTGGAAAAACCAAAAGCACCCTAGAAGTCCAACTTTAAGAATGGTTGGGTAAGTTTCTAATATATGAATTAACTTAAACTGAGCAGCTGCTCAGTGTTGGCCATGTCCTTGGTATCATTTAGTACAGATACCCTTCCAGGGTCTCAGGGTTTTGTGAGAGCAACGTCAAGTGAACAGAGACAAGTTTCCCAAGTGGGGAAGTATGCAATATTATGGGGCATCTTTCCCAGACATCAAGGTGGGAGAGGCAAAACTTGTGGGATCAGGGAAGATTTCCAGAAGAAACGCAGCCACTTGTGTTTTAGACAGAGACAAGAGCTTCTGCAAAGGCCATCTGGGAAAGGTGGACTAATGCATTTTGGAAACAGAAAGATCCTCATGTGGCTGTAGTACAGAATATGGTGTTTTGGAATCATAAGGGATGGTGCTATAATGGTAACCATGTTAAAATATTTTGATTCCTCCTGTAAGAAATGCGGAAGCACTGAAAGTTTCTTGTTTTTTCTCCTCCCATGAGGAGAGAAAACCATATTTGTGAAAAACTTTCAAGGATAAAGGAAAATAAATATGATAGGATATTAAAACAACAAAAAGATTACATAATTCTGTATCTACTGTGATCTGTTTTATGTAAGGATAAACAGTATGCATGAGAAAAAGCCTGAAGAAAATAATGGTGAATGACAGCAGTGGTCTCCTCTGGGTGGTGGGAAAATGAGTCACTTTTCTTTCTGTGCTTTTACTGTTTCTTATACTGTCTAAATTTTCTTTCTCTTTTTCTTTTCTTTTTAGACATAATTTCACTCTTCTTACCCAGGCTGGAGTGCAATGGTGTGATCTCAGCTGACTGCAACCTCCGCCTCCCAGATTCAAGTGATTCTCCTGCCTCAGCCTCCCAAGTAGTTGGGACTACAGGCGCCCACCCCCATGCCCGGCTAACTTTTGTATTTTTAGTAGAGACAGGGTTTCACCATGTTGGCCAGACTGGTCTCGAATTCCTCACCTCAAGTGATCTCTCTATCTTGGCCTCCCAAAGTGCTGGGATTATGGGCATGAGCCACCATGCCTAGCCTCTTATACTGTCTAAATTTTCTACTGTATGCACATGCGATTTGGGGTGTCAGAAAAATATAGAAAAAAGATCTTGAGGTTGATGAAAGATAAATGCTGTCCATGCATTTGTGGAGCCTCTGGGTGGCCTGGTTTTGGACCCATCCTGAACTGACTTTCTCTTGGGGCTTTTCCCCTAGGCAGAGTGGGGGCTGGCATGTGCCTCCCCTCCATCTGTGTCTTGACCAGGGCTGTGCTGTATGTCTGAACACAAGCCTCACATCTGCCTAAAGAAAACGAGAGATTTAGACAGACCAGGGAGATCTAGTGAGGATTGGTTATGGAGTGTAGGGAATTCAGGGAGAGGCTGGCATGAATAGTTAAACACTGCTGAGGAGAGCTCAGTCTCTGTGGGCGCCACTGAATAAAGAAGAAAGAAAGAGAGGTGGGCCCTGGCACAGAGTAATGGGTGGGAATGATACAGAAACAAGATAAGGACACAGAGAGGAACAGAGGAAGGAGAGGGACAAGGAGAGAAAGAGGCAGAACTAAATAGAGAGGTAACACATCAAGATGTGTGCATTAAACGTGTGCATTTTTTTTTTGGTATATGGACTCTACCTCCATAAAGCTAAAAAAAGGTTCATAGATGAAAACATAACATGTGAAACTGTGAAACTTTTAACGAAAACACAGGACAAAACTTTTATAACCTTGGGTTTGTGATTTGTTTTTAAATACAACACCAAAAGCGAAGTCGATAAAAGAAAAAAATAAGTTGAATGTTACAAAAAATAAAAAATTCTGCTCTAAAAGAGGTGGTGCTGGAGGGCGGGAGGGCAAGAAAGAAAGACAGTGAAAGGATAGAAACATAAGAGAGACAGGAATGAACAGAGGAGGGAGTTATAAGGCCATGGAGAAAGAGAGGCAAAGGTGGAAGCAAAAGAGGCAGCAAGGCAGGCGCTGACTGGCAACAACAGGATTAGAAAGGCAAGAGCTATGGACAGAGATACTGTAACCAAGATCAGAGGACGGAGGAGCTGGAGAGAAGGAGGGTAGATGCTCAGACCCAGAGATGATCTGGAGACACAGAGAGATGGAGATAGAGATAGGGCTGGCAAGAAAGGCAAGGATGGGATGATGGTGAGCAAAGAATGTTTTTGCAAGACACATTAGAGCAGTGGTCCTCAACCTTTTTGGCACCCAGGACCTGTTTCATGGAAGACAATTTATTCATGGATGGTGTGGGTGGGGATGGTTTGGGGATGAAACTGTTCCACCTCAAATTATCAGGCAGTAGTTAGATTCTCATAAGGAGCACTCAACCTAGATCCCTCACATGCGCAGTTCACAGTGGGGTTCGTGCTCCTATGAGAATCTAATGCCTTCCGTGATCTGAGGAGAGGTGGAGCTCAGGCAGTAATGCAGTAATGCTTGCTCACCTGCTGCTCGCCTCCTGCTGTGTAGCCCAGTTCCTAACAGGCCACAGACCGGTACCGGTCCATAGCCCAGGGGTTGGGGAACCCTGCATTAGAGGACCTTTGTTTTCTGTGTCTGCATGGTAGTTCTGAGCAAGAATGTTTCGAAGACATGCAGACGCGCAAAAGGCTTGTACTGAAACTCATTTCTTTCCTAGTTGCACTCTCAAAATGTTAGCAATATTATAACAAGATGAAAAAACTATTTGTATAGCCATTTATGATTTATGCATCTCTTCAATTTCATCATTGTTTTACCCAATCAGTAGTCTTTTAATTAGACTTTTTATTTTTTTATTTATTTTATTTTTATTTTTTTTTATTATTATACTTTAGGTTTTAGGGTACATGTGCACAATGTGCAGGTTTGTTACATATGTATCCATGTGCCATGTTGGTGTGCTGCACCCATTAACTCGTCATTTAGCATTAGGTATACCTCCTAATGCTGTCCCTCCCCCTCCCCCCACCCCACAATAGTCCCCAGAGTGTGATGTTCCCCTTCCTGTGTCCATGAGTTCTCATTGTTCAGTTCCCACCTATGAGTGAGAACATGCGGTGTTTGGTTTTTTGTCCTTGCGATAGTTTACTGAGAATGATGTTTTCCAGTTTCATCCATGTCCCTACAAAGGACATGAACTCATCATTTTTTATGGCTGCATAGTATTCCATGGTGTATATGTGCCACATTTTCTTAATCCAGTCTATCGTTGTTGGACATTTGGGTTGGTTCCAAGTCTTTGCTATTGTGAATAGTGCCGCAATAAACATACATGTGCATGTGTCTTTATAGTAGCATGATTTATAGTCCTTTGGGTATATACCCAGTAATAGGATGGCTGGGTCAAATGGTATTCCTAGTTCTAGATCCCTGAGGAATCGCCACACTGACTTCCACAATGGTTGAACTAGTTGACAGTGCTACCAACAGTGTAAAACTGTTCCTATTTCTCCACATCCTCTCCAGCACCTGTTGTTTCCTGACTTTTTAATGATGGCCATTCTAACTGGTGTGAGATGGTATCTCATTGTGGTTTTGATTTGCATTTCTCTGATGGCCAGTGATGATGAGCATTTTTTCATGTGTTTTTTGGCTGCATAAATGTCTTCTTTTGAGAAGTGTCTGTTCATGTCCTTTGCCCACTTTTTGATGGGGTTGTTTGTTTTTTTCTTGTAAATTTGTTTGAGTTCATTGTAGATTCTGGATATTAGCCCTTTGTCAGATGAGTAGGTTGCAAAAATTTTCTCCCATTCTGTAGGTTGCCTGTTCACTCTGATGGTAGTTTATTTTGCTGTGCAGAAGCTCTTTAGTTGAATTAGATCCCATTTGTCAATTTTGGCTTTTGTTGCCATTGCTTTTGGTGTTTTAGACATGAAGTCCTTGCCCACGCCTATGTCCTGAATGGTATTGCCTAGGTTTTCTTGTAGGATTTTAATGGTTTTAGTTCTAACATGTAAGTCTTTAATCCATCTTGAATTAATTTTTGTATAAGGTGTAAGGAAGGAATCCAGTTTCAGCTTTCTACATATGGCTAGCCAGTTTTCCCAGCACCATTTATTAAATAGGGAATCCTTTCCCCATTTCTTGTTTTTGTCAGGTTTGTCAAAGATCAGATAGTTGTAGATATGCGGCATTATTTCTGAGGACTCTGTTCTGTTCCATTGATCTATGTCTCTGTTGTGGTACCAGTACCATGCCATTTTGGTTACTGTAGCCTTGTAGTGTAGTTTGAAGTCAGGTAGCATGATGCCTCCAACTTTGTTCTTCTGGCTTAGGATTGCCTTGGTGAAACGGGCTCTTTTTTGGTTCCATATGAACTTTAAAGTAGTTTAAAGTAGTTATGTAATGGCCTTCTTTGTCTCTTTTGATCTTTGTTGGTTTAAAGTCTATTTTATCAGAGACTAGGATTGCAACCCCTGCCTTTTTTTGTTTTCCATTTGCTTGATAGATCTTCCTCCATCCCTTTATTTTGAGTCTATGTGTGTCTCTGCACATGAGATGGGTTTCCTGAATACAGCACATTGATGGGTCTTGTCTCCTTATCCAGTTTGCCAGTCTTGTCTTTTAATTGGAGCATTTAGCCCATTTACATTTATAGTTAATATTGTTATGTGTGAATTTGATCCTGTCATTATGATGTTAGTTGGTTATTTTGCTCCTTAGTTGATGCAGTTTCTTCCTAGCCTCGATGGTCTTTACAATTTGGCATGTTTTTGCAGGGGCTGGTACCGGTTGTTCCTTTCCATGTTTAGTGCTTCCTTCAGGAGCTCTTTTAGGGCAGGCCTGGTGGTGACAAAATCACTCAGCATTTGCTTGTCTGTAAAGTATTTTATTTCTCCTTCACTTATGAAGCTTAGTTTGGCTGGATATGAAATTCTGGGTTGAAAATTCTTTTCTTTAAGAATGTTGAATATTCAGCCCCCACTCTCTTCTGGCTTGTAGAGTTTCTGCCGAGAGATCAGCTGTTAGTCTGATGGGCTTCCCTTTGTGGGTAACCCGACATTTCTCTCTGGCTGCCCTTAACGTTTTTTCCTTCATTTCAACTTTGGTGAATCTGATAATTATGTGTCTTGGAGTTGCTCTTCTCAAGGAGTATCTTTGTGGTGTTCTCTGTATTTCCTGAATCTGAATGTTGGCCTGCCTTGCTAGATTGGGGAAGTTCTCCCGTATAATATCTTGCAGAGTGTTTTCCAACTTGGTTCCATTCTCCCCGTCACTTTCAGGTACACCAATCAGACGTAGGTTTGGTCTTTTCACATAGTCCCATATTTCTTGGAGGCTTTGCTCGTTTCTTTTTATTCCTTTTTCTCTAAACTTCCCTTCTCACTTCACTTCATTCATTTCATCTTCCATCACTGATACCCTTTCTTCCAGTTGATCGCGTCGGCTACCGAGGCTTCTGCAATCTTCACGTAGTTCTTGATACTTGGCTTTCAGCTTCATCAGCTCCTTTAAGCCCTTCTCTCCATTGGTTATTCTAGTTATCCATTCGTCTAATTTTTTTTCAAAGTTTTTAACTTCTTTGCTATTGTTTTGAATTTCCTCCCATAGCTCGGAGTAGTTTGATCATCTGAAGCCTTTTTCTCTCAACTCGTCAAAGTCATTCTCCGTCCAGCTTTGTTCCATTGCTGGTGAGGAACTGCGTTCCTTTGGAGGAGGAGAGGTGCTCTGCTTTTTAGAGTTTCCAGTTTTTCTGCTCTGTTTTTTCCCCATCTTTGTGGTTTTATCTACTTTTGGTCTTTGATGATGGTGATGTACAGATGGGTTTTTGGTGTGGATGTCCTTTCTGTTTGTTAGTTTTCCTTCTACCAGACAGGACCCTCAGCTGCAGGTCTGTTGGAGTTTACTAGAGGTCCACTCCAGACCCTGTTTGGCTGGGTGTCAACAGCGGTGGCTGCAGAACAGCGGATTTTCGTGAGACCACAAATTCAGTTGTCTGATGGTTCCTCTGGAAGTTTTGTCTCAGAGGAGTACCCGGCCGAGTGAGGTGTCAGTCTGTCCCTACTGGGGGATACCTCCCAGTTAGGCTGCTCAGGTGTCAGGGACCCACTTTAGGAGGCAGTCTGTCCATTCTCAGATCTCCAGCTGTGTGCTGGGAGAACCACTACTCTCTTCAAAGCTGTCAGTCAGACAGGGACATTTAAGTCTGCAGAGGTTCCTGCTGATTTTTTTTTGTCTGTGCCCTGCCCCCAGAGGTGGAGCCTACAGAGGCAGGCAGGCCTCCTTGAGCTGTGGTGGGCTCCACCCAGTTCGAGCTTCCTGGCTGCTTTGTTTACCTAAGCAAGCCTGGGCAATGGTGGGCGCCCCTCCCCAGCAGCCTTGCTGCCACCTTGCAGTTTGATCTCAGACTGCTGTGCTAGCAATCAGCCAGACTCCGTCGGCATAGGACCCACCGAGCCAGGTGCAGGACACAATCTCCTGGTGTGCCGTTTTCCAGGCCCGTTGGAAAAGCGCAGTATTAGGGTGGGAGTGACCCGATTTTCCAGGTGCCGTCTGTTACCCCTTTCTTTGACTAGGAAAGGGAACTCCCTGACCCCTTGCGCTTCCTGAGAGAGGCAATGCCTCGCCCTGCTTCGGCTTGTGCACAGTGCACTGCACTGGCTGTCCTGCACCCACTGTTTGGCTCTCCCTAGTGAGATGAATCCGGTACCTTAAACAGAGATGCAGAAATCACCCGTCTTCTGTGTCGCTCATGCTGGTAGCTGTAGACCGGAGCTGTTCCTATTCGGCCATGTTGGCTCCACCCCCTTTTAATTAGACTTTTAATGCTCATTTTACTTATGGAAACTGAGGCTCAGAGAAGCTAAGCACCTTGTCCAGGTAGCATAACTAGCAAAGAGCTCAGCAGCAATGAAAACCCCAACTGTCTGTTCTCCTAATTCAGGGCATTGGTGGCTATTTCATTTTCCTGTCTATTGTCAAGACTTTAGCAAGCTGGGTGCATAGGGGCCTCTGAAAACAATTGAATGCATCAGTGGTCATTATACACCAACTGTGTGCAAAGGTATTGGGGAGGTAGTAATTCAGTGCTAATCAAGATTTGATTTCTATCCTCAAAAAGCTTATGGGAAAACTAAATTGATGAAAATATACAAAAGTAACTCAGCTGTCCCTTGGGATTTCAGGTAGACTTAGTTGTAACATCCAATCTTTTTGGTAGTGAGAATCCAGAGCCTTTTCTTGAAATTTCTGCAAATTCTTGATCATCTTTCTCATGGCCTCCTTTGCTTCTGCTCCTGCAACTCTAGGTACCATCTGGGATTGGATCTGGGCCAATTGGGATACAGAGCTTGGCTCCTTTGCCATTTTATTTATTTTATAAAAATCTACTCGTATGGGTACATTTTGTGGGTTTAGTAACTTTAGGAAAGATTTGAGAGTAAAGGATAAGAATTCTGGTTTTTAGCACCCAGGTTTTCCCACCTTGTAGGCTTCCCACATTAAGTTTGATGTTTTCTAAATCCCCCACCGCAGACAGGTCTACACCCCATTGTACATGGCTCCCCTAGTGTAAAAGGTTCAAGCTCATTTCATTTGAACCTCAACCTCACCTGGCTGGCCTAACCTTCCCCAGATCTCCTGATATTGAGGGAAATGCATTTTCCCATATTCCATTACACATGAAACAGTCAGAGACCCACCAAGGTATCAATGATGAGGTTCCTGTGAGGCAAAAGGAAATGAGGATGATGGGAGCCAGTGGGGCAGGAGCATTGGAGGAGATGGTACCAGAGATGGGTTTCTCGAGAGCTTCCAAAGGTCTCAGAAGGAAGGCAGAATGTGCTCCTTAGGATGTGCAGGCTGCTGGGACAATACCCAACCCATGCTCTTCTTTCTCTGCATCATTAGATCCTGGCTGGAAGGTAAGAGATGCAATTCTTACTCAGTCCTGGCCTGGAGACTTTTCTCTCCCTGAGCATTTGGCTGGGAATGGTAGGAGGTGGCAAGGAAGCTTGCGTTTGTCTATCTGGAGGGTCTGATCTCTCTCCGTTTTTTTTTTTTTGTTTTTTTTTTTTTTTTGAGATGAAGTCTCACTATGTCGCCCAGGCTGCAGTGCAGTGGTGTGATCTCAGTTCACTGCAACCTCCGCCTCCCGGGTTCAAGCAATTCTCCTGCCTCAGCCTCCCGAGTAGCTGGGATTATAGGCACCTGCCCTCATGCCCATCTAATTTTTGTATTTTTAGTAGAGACTGGGTTTTGCCGAGTTGGCCAGGCTGGTCTCGAACTCTTGACCTCAGATGATCCACCCACCTCGGCCTCCCAAAGTGCTGGGATTACAGGCGTGAGCCACCGTGCCCCGCTGAGCTCTCTCTTATGTATTTACTTTCACTTTCAGAACTAAGAAATCTGTCTTTCCCCAGACTAAGACAGAAAGGCAAAGGTGTTCATGTCACATCTGTTTCCAGCTGCCTTTTAGCATAGCTCATCCTTTTACACAGTGGTTGGCTTGATATTTACCAAATGCAACAATGCATGCAGCCCTGAATGGAAAACACAACAGCCTGATTCCTGTCTCCAGGGCCTCCTTCCTGGGAGGGTATGATCTCACTCCGGGACCCTTGAAGTCCTTGGGCATGTCTGTCTTCTGTGTGCAGCCAAGGAGTTTTTTGTTAGCGTGTAAAAAATGTTCGTGAAATATGTCTGGAGGCTTTCCACTGACTTCTGCTAACACAGGTGTTATGTCTTCTGGCCTGGGCCAAATCCATAAGTTTACATTTTAATTTTTCAGTCATTCATTTTGATATATGCTTAATATTCATCAGTCGTAAGTGAGTTTTAAAAATAAGACCCTAGAAAAGAGAGGGAGGAGAAAACCATGCAGGCAAGAGTGCTGGGTTAGAGTCCAAAGACCTGGGCCCTGGGCTCCTCCCCAGTCTCATCCTACATGTAACAACTTGGGCACCTCAATTTTGCTGACCTCCATATCCACATCTGTGAACTGTGGATAACAATAATCTCCTCTTATTGCATTTACAGGCTAGTTGCTGATGTACTTGAAAGTGCTTTGAAGACTTTAATACATGAGACAAATAATACTTGTTAAGCACTCAGCCAGGAAATGTGGGAAGCATCTTGCAGAAACTATATAATTGAATTCCACAATAACCATATGTGGTAGGTACTATTAGTTCTATACAGGTGAGGAAACAGACTTTGGGAGATTCAGCAAATTATCCAGGATCATACATTTTACTAAGAAAATATTAATATAAGCCTTCTAATCCTTTAGCGCATCAGTTTTTATCTTTCTTCCTCTTTTTCCTCTTGTTTTTCTTATTCTCTTCCTCTTTCTCCTCCTTTTTTTCTTCTCGTTCTTTTTCTCTTCCACCACCATCTACTTCTTTTTCTTCTTCCTCTGCTGCTGCCTTCCTTCCTTGTCTGTGTCCCTCTCTTCCATCTACTCCTCCTTCTTTTTCTTCTTCCTCCTTTTTACTTCCTCTCCCTCCTTTATAAAGTGTATAGGGAGCCGGGTGCGGTGGCTCATGCCTGTAATCCCAGCCCTTTGGGAGGCCAAAGGGGGTGGATTGCATGGTCAGGAGTTTGAGACCAGCCTGGCCAACATGGTGAAACTTTGTCTCTACTAAAAATACAAAAATGTGGCAGGTGTGGTGGCGAGCACCTGTAATCCCAGCTACTTGGGAGGCTGAGGCAGAAGAATTGCTTGAACCCAGGAGGTGGAGGTTGCAGTGAGCAGAGATCATGCCGTTGCACTCCAGCCTGGGTGACAAGTGCAAGACTCCATCTCAAAAAAAAAAAAAAAAGTGTATAGGGAAGTGTGATAATCTTCAGAGCTGCTCACCAAATGCTTCTCCTCATGGTAAATGTGTGCTTCCAGGTCCTTTTTGAAATCAGCTATGGCCATGACTTGCTTTAGCCAATACAATTTGAACAGAAGTGGCCTGTGTCCCTTCTGGGCAGAAATTTAAAAATCCAGTGATCCAATGCAGATTTTGCACATTCCCTTTTCCCGTTTGCAAGCATGGATTTGGTGATGCATCCCTCAACTTAGATGGCTGAGTGATTAGGATGACAGAGCCCTCTTTCTATTCCCTCTCATATCTACCTGTACTGGAGGTGTGCATAAGGGCAAAATATTAATGTGTTTGTACCTCAGAGATTTTTGTGGCTGTTTGTTACTGCAGCATAACTGAGGCCACCCTGACTGATATGAGACGCAAACCTGCTTGGAGAAGCAGTAACCGGGAAAAGAGTGGATTGTAATAGGAATAGTACTGGTCGGAGTGGGAGTCCCAGATTTGTCAACTTATGTAGTGAACTTGGGCATCTCAGTTTATTATACTGGAAATCAAGGAGGAATAGATTCCTATTTCTCAGTCATGCTCTGGAGACAGAGCTCTTGAAGGTCCTAGTATTCCTAGCAGAATTCAGGAATTTTTGTGTTAAAGGAAAAATAACTGTTCATTATATTCTGCTAAGTCTCATTAATCTAAAATGAAATAAAGACAGGAGACAAACATTAAATATGGTAGAAAAATGCTTTTTAGGAAACTTAAATTCAATAATTATGAATATACTTATTTAATTCCCCCACACTCAAACCACACTACCTACAAACTAGGAAGATTTTATGAATTTTTGGATTTCCTACTGGAACGTCTTGCCTAGCACCAAGACAGAAGCATTTTGTGGGGCTGTGATTCAAGAATTTCCAGACTATATGAATGATTTCCTATTTCTTTTCTGCTATCATGCCCAAGAATTCTGAGTCTGTGAATCCCAAACCTTTCCTAACATGTTTTTGGAGCTCCCTTTTAGTGAAAAATGCCACTTGTGGCTAGTGAGGTGATAGATGACTAAAATAATTGACTCTGAAGACTTATAAAAAATGATAAACAAGCTAGTTAAGGAAACAGAAAGAAAGGCCAAGGTGCTTGTAGGCAGAGTGAGTGAGGAGACAGGTGTAATGTGAACTGCAGAGTGAGCAGTGGTGGTTCCAGGTCTCTCCATTTCTCCAGATGGGCCTACTTCTGTCTGTTACCTCGGCCACTGTCTACTCTTATCTGATCTGTTTTCCTAATTTTCCCAAAAGTATCCTTGCTGCCCAGGGCCAGGACCAGGGTGAGGCAAGGTAGACAGCTGGGGCATCACATTTAAGTAAGCACTCATTCTAAGGTAGAGGGAACAGCACACGTAAAGACCCTGGGGCAGAAGTGGCCTTGCATGCTCAAGGAATGGAACAGAGGCCAGTACATTTGATGTGTTGTGGGAAAGATGGGAGATGGGAATGAAGTCCAGATTATGCAGTGCCTTGGAGACCACAGAAAGGGCTTCAGATTTTACTCAAAGCACAGTGAAAAGATATTGAGGAAGCTTTTGCAGAGGAAAAACATGGTTAGATAAATATTTTTAAAATATTGTTCCATCTGCTATGTGGAACATAGTGTGGCAGGGGCATGAGTTGACCAAAGAAGACCAGTGAGAGGCCACAGTGATATTCAAGGTGAGAGATGCTGATAGTCTGAATCTGGATGAAAGCAGGAAGAAGAGGACAATTGCAATATGTATTTTGATGAAATGAAAATACATAATTGATTTCATTGTTCAGACATTGTTGATTATTTGAATGTGAGTATGCATGTGTGTATAGTGGGGAGGGTTTGGGGAGGGAATGGAAAGGATCATTAACTCCTTGCCTAAGTGAGAAGACAGGGATGCCACAGACTGAGGAGAGGAGAACTGGGGCAAGGGAGGGGAGGAACAGGTTCAGACTTGGGGCAATAAATCAACAAGACTCTTCTAGGCATTCTGTGTTTGACGTAATGATTAGGCATCTGAATGAAGCTGTCAGATAACAAGAGTGCGAGGAAGAGGCAAGGGCTGGAAGTATAAATTTGGGAGTGAACTGTGTACAGACAGATTACATTTAGGAGCAATTTCTGCTTCTGGCCAAGGTGGAATAATAGGGACCAGATTTACCTTCAACATAAGAAAATGGAAGACTGTAGAGAATATAAGACAATGCTTTTCACATACTAGACATTAGGCAATGCAGGGCAGTGATCCCTGAGAGTAGGGAGGTACGTGAGGTGAGCTATGGTTTTCCCTGCTTACTCCCTGGAGAGAGTTTCCAGGATGTGGTGCAGGGATGGTTGAGCTGAGCAGAGTCTGTGGTTTCCCTACTTGAGATGACAGAGCTGGGAGTTCTGGAAGGCCAAAGCGAACGGACGCTTGTGTTGGAGAAGGGAGAACTGCACAGAGACAATGTGCTGGTGATCTACAGTGGACCCAGCTGGCCTTAGGGCTGCCTCTGCTCCTGGCTGACCCAGACACCAGTTTGATATCTGCTATGTAGCTTTCTTAGTCACCTTTTATGCATGAAGCCCCAGGTTTCATGTGTTGAGTCTGATGCTGGATCCCATCACACTCCGTGGACCTCTGCCCATCTCAGTTATGAAGTCTTGGCTGCCCCTGCTGGCTTTTGGCCCAGTGCTCTATAGACCTCACTTCTCTTACCACTTATTGCTAGGTGCTTCTCTTCCACATGTGGCCTACAGGGGTCCATACCTTGTTGAAAAATATGATTATTTTTTCAAGTCTTTCACCTCCTTGGTTAGATGCATTCCTGGGTATTTTTTTTGTAACTATTGTAAATGAGATTGTGTTCTTAATTTGGTTCTCAGCTTGAACACTGTTGGTGTATAGAAATGCTTCCCATTTTTGTATGTTGATTTTGTATTCTGAAACTTTACTAAAGTCATTTATCAGATCTAGGAGTATTTTGGAGGAATCCTTAGTGTTTTCTAGGTATAATCATATGGTCAGTGAACAGAGATAATTTGAATTCCTCTTTTCCTCTTTGGATGCCTTTTATTTCTTTTTCTTTCCTAACTGTTTTGTCAAGGACTTCCAGTATTAAGTTGAATGGGAGTGGTGAGGGTGGACATTTTTTTCCTGTTCCAGTTTTTAGGGAAAATGCTTTCAGCTTTTGCCCATTTAGTATAATGTTGGCTGTAGGTTTGTCATAGATGGCTCTTATTAATTTAAAATATATTCCTTTGATGCCTAGTTTGTGAGAATTTTTATCAAGAAGGAACATTAGATTTTATGAAATGCTTTTTCTGCATATATTGAGATAATCATATGGTTTTTGTTTTAAATTCAGTTTATGTAGTGAATTACATTTATGATTTTCATATGTTGAACCATCCTTGCATTCCAGGAATAAAGCCCACTTGATTTTGATGAATTATCTTTTGGAGGTATTGCTGAATTCAGTGTGCTAGTATTTTGTTGACAATACTGATGAAAGAACTCAATGATGATACAAACAAATAGAAATACATTTCATGATTGCGTATTGGAAGAATCAATATTTTTAACATGTCCTTACAACCCAAAGCAATCTTCAGGTTTTTTTTTTTTTAATTTATACTTTAAGTTCTGGGATACATGTGCAGAACGTGCAGGTTTGTTACATTGGTATACACATGCCATGGTGGTTTGCTGCAGCCATCAAGCTGTCATCTACATTAGGTATCCCTAATGCTATCCCTCCTCTAGCACCCCACCCCCCAACAGGCCCCAGTGTGTGATGTTCCCCACCCTGTGTCCATGTGTTCTCATTGTTCAACTCCCGTTTATGAGTGAGAATATGTGGTGTTTGGTTTTCTGTTCTTGTGTTAGTTTGCTGAGAATGATGGTTTCCAGCTTCATCCAAGTCCCTGCAAAGGACATGAACTCATTCTTTTTTTATGGCTGCATAGTATTCCATGGTGTATATGTGCCACATTTTATCCAGTCCATCATTGATGGGCATTTGGGTTGGTTCCAAGTCTTTGCTATTGTGAACAGTGCTGCAATAAACATACATGTGCATGTGTCTTTATAGTAAAATGATCCATAATCCTTTGGGTGTATGCCCAGTAATGGGATTGCTTGGTCAAATGGTATTTCTGGTTCTAGATCCCTGAGGAATCACCACACTGCCTTCCACAATGATTGAACTAATTTACACTCCCACCAACAGTGTAAAAGCATTCTAATTTGTCCACATCCTCTCCAGCATCTGTTGTTTCCTGACTTTTTAGTGATCACCATTCTAACTGGCATGAGATTGTATCTCATTGTGGTTTTGATTTGCATTTCTGTAATGACCAGTAATGATGAGCTTTTTTTCATATGTTTGTTGGCCACATAAATGTCTTCTTTTGAGAAGTGTATGTTCATATCCTTTGCCCACTTTTTTTTTTTTAAATATTTGAAGAGATTTATTCGGAGCCAAATATGAGTGACCATGGCCCATGACACGGCCCTCAGGAGGTTTTGAGAACATGTGTCCAAGGTGGTCGGGGCGCAGCTTGGTTTTATACAATTTAGAGAGGCAGGAGACATCAATCAAATACATTTAAGAAATACATTGGTCTGCCCAGAAAGGCGGGACAACTCAAAGGGCGAGGTTGGGGGGGCTTCCAGGCTCTAGGTTAATGTAAACATTTTCTGGTTGACAATTGGTTGAGTTTCTCTGAAGACCTGGGATCAGTAGAAAGGAAATGTTCAGATTAAGATAAAAGATTGTGGAGACCAAGGTTCTTTTGAAGTTTCGTAGTGGCTGCCCTTAGAGTCAATAGGTGACAAATGTTTCCTATTTAGATCTTCAAAAGGTGCTAGACTCTAGTTCATTTCTTCAGGATTGGGAGGGCCTGAGAGAAAAAGATCTAACCATGTTAACAGAGATTCTTTTTTTTTTTTTTTTTTGTTATACTTTAGGTTTTAGGGTACATGGGCACAATATGCAGGTTTGTTACATATGTATCCATGTGCCATGTTAATTTCCTGCACCCATTAACTCGTCATTTAGCATTAGGTATATCTCCTAATGCTGTCCCTCCCCCCTCCCCCCACCCACAACAGTCCCCAGAGTGTGATGTTCCCCTTCCTGTGTCCATGAGTTCTCTTTGTTCAATTCCCACCTATGAGTGAGAACATGCGGTGTTTGGTTTTTTGTCCTTGCGATAGTTTACTGAGAATGATGTTTTCCAGTTTCATCCATGTCCCTACAAAGGACACGAACTCATCATTTTTTATGGCTGCATAGTATTCCATGGTGTATATGTGCCACATTTTCTTAATCCAGTCTATTGTTGTTGGACAATTTGGCTTTGCCCACTTTTTGATGGGATTGTTTGTTTTTTTCTTGTAAATTTGTTTAGGTTCCTTGTAGATTCTGGATATTAACCCTTGTCAGATGGATAGATTGCAAAAACTTTCTCCCATTCTGAAGGTTGCCTGTTTACTGGCATGATAGTTTCTTTTGCTGTGCAGACACTCTTTAGTTTATTTAAATCCAATTTGTCAATTTTGACTTTTGTTGCCATTGCTTTTGGTGTTTTAGTCATGAAGACTTTGCCCATGCCTATTTGCTGAATGATATTGCATAGGCTTTCTTCTAGGGTTTTTATGGTTTTAGATCTTATGTTTAAGTCTTTAATCCATCTTGAGTTAATTTTTGTATGAGGCGTAAGGAGGGGACACAGTTTCAGTTTTCTGCATATGGCTAGCCAGTTTTCCCAACACCATTTATTAAATAGGGAATCCTTTCTCCATTTCTTGTTTTTGTCAGGTTTGTCAAAGATCAAATGGTTGTAGATGTGTGGCATTACTTCTGAGGCCTCTGTTCTGTTGCATTGGTCTATTATCTGTTTTGGTACCAGTACCATGCTGTTTTGGTTACTGTAACCTTGTAGTATAGTTTGAAGTTAAGTAGCGTGATGCCTCCAGCTTTGTTCTTTTGGCTTAGGATTGTCTTGGCTATACAGGCCCTTTTTTGGTTCCATATGAGCTTTAAAGTAGCTTTTTCTAATTCTGTGAAGAAAGTCAATGGTAGCTTGATGGGGATAGCATTGAATCTATAAATTACTTTGGGCAGTGTGGCCATTTTCACAATATTGATTCTTCCTATGATTGAGCATGGAATGTTTTTCCATTTGTTTGTGTCCTCTCTTATTTCCTTGAGCAGCGGTTTGTAGTTCTCCTTGAAGAGGTCCTTCACATCCCTTGTAAGTTGTATTCCTAGGTATTTTATTCTCTTTGTAGCAATTGTGAATGGGAGTTCACTCATGATTTGGCTCTCTGTTTCTCTCTTATTGGTGTATAGGAATGCTTGTGATTTTTGCACATTGATTTTATATCCTGAGACTTTGCTGAGCAATCTTGAATTTTAGTGCAATTCCTATCCAGTTACCAATGTCATTTTTCATAAAATTAGAAAAAATAATTCTAAAATTTATGCAAAACCAAAGAGCCTGAATAGCCAAAGGAATCCTAAGCAAAACAAAAGCAAAAACGAAAAAAACCCCAAAGCCACAGGTATCACATTACCCAACTTCAAACTATACTTCAAGGCTATAGTAACCAAAACATCATAGTACTGCTACAAAAATAGGTATATAGACCAATGGAATAGGTTAGAGAACCCAGAAACAAAGTCACACACCTACAGCCAACTGATCTTTGGCAAAGTTGACAAAAATAAACAATGAGGCAAGGACACTGTATTCAATGAATGGTGCCAGAATAATTAGTGAGTCATATGCAGAAGAGTAAAACTAGACCACTACTTCTCACGATACACAAAAATTAACTCAAGATGGATTAAAGACTCAAAGGTAAGACCTCAAACTATAAAAATCCTAAAAGAAAACCTAGGAATAGCTCTTCTGAACATTGGGCTAGGCAAATAATTTATAACTAAGACCTCAAAAATGAATTCAACAAAAACAAAAACAAAAAGACATTTGGAGCCTAATAAAGTTAAAGAGCTCCACAGCAAAAGAAGCCATCAAGAGAGTAAATGGACATCCTACATAATGGGAGAAATTATTTGCAATCTATACATCCAACAAATAACTAATATCTAGACTCTATAAGGAACATAAATGACTCAACAAGAAAAAAACAAATAGTCCCATTAAAAAACGGGCAAAGGGCATGAATAGACACTTCTAAAAAGAAGACATACAAGTGGCCCACAAACATATGAATAAATGCTCAGCATTGCTAATGATGAGAGAAATGTAAATTAAAATAATGAGATATCATCTCACACTAGGCAGAATGGCTATCACTAAAATGCCAAAAAATAATAAATGTTGGTGAGAATATGGAGAAAAGGGAACGCTTATACACCTTTGATGGAAATGTAAATTAGTTCAAACCCTGTGGAAAACAATTTGGAGATTTTTCAAAGAACTGAATATAGAACTACCATTTGACCCAGCAATCTCATTACTGGTTATCTACTGAAAGGAAAATAAGCCATTCTACCAGAAAGGCACCTGCACTCATATATTTATTGCAGCATGATAGCAAAGTCATGTATTCAACCTAGGTGCCCCAAAAAGGTGGACTGGATAAAGAAAATGTGGTACATATACTCCCTGGAATACTATACAGTCATAAGAATGAAATTGTGTTCTTTGCAGCAACATGGGTGCAGCTGGAGGCCATTATCCTAAGTGAACTAATGCAGAAACAGAAGATCAAATATTGTGTGTTCTCACTTGTAAGTGGGAGCTAAACAATGGGTCCACATGGATATAAAGATGGAAACAATAGACACTGAGGACTCCAACAGTGGGGGAGGAGAAAAGGAGGCAAGGGTTGAAAAATTACCTATTGGGTACTATGTTCACTATTTGGGTGATAGGTTCATTAGCAGCTTTAACCCTAGTATTATGCAATATATCCATGTAGTATTTTGCAATATATCCATATAACAAACCCATAGAGGTACACCCTGAGTCTAAAATAAATTTTAAAAAATATCTTTTATATCTCCTGTTGCTATTTTTATTTTTTTAGACAGGAATGAGTGTTTAAATATTACTTCACTCTCATCTTGATTGGCAAGTAATGGAACAATCTCAGTCTTTGTCTTCCTGGATCTTACTGCAGTATTTGATCCTCTTTCTTGACATGGAGTCTTCTTCTATCTTTCATGATACCATTTCTCCCCGTTTTCTTTTACCTCCCTGGCCTTTCTCAGTCTCTGTTAAATGCTCCAGAGACCCACCCTTGGCAATCTTTCACCCAATTCCACTGCTGCAGGTGCTTTATCATTGCTACTGACTCCAGCTCAGGCTACCCTACTTGCATGTTCGTTAGGCACTCCCACCTCAACAAGTTCAAGATCATTCCCTATAACATTCCCCTCAAACCTGCTCCTCCACCTGTATAATCTAGTGTGGTAAATGGCACCCTATAAAATCATATATTTAAGATAGAAACCTGAGTACTATAACAGATTCCTCCTTTAAAAAAATCTGGCTCAGCTACTCAATCACTGTCTCATCAGTTTTGCACCTGTAACCCACTTATATCTTGGACTGTTGGCTCTTGTCTCAATGTGAGCCTTGAATTGTAAACGTAGACAAATAAACAGCAGTCTGGAAACAAAAAAAGCAGGACAAATAAAAATGAAAACATTTTAAACTATTACTTAATCTTCTAAAGAATCCCCCCAAAATATCCCACGCATAATGCACAGCAAACTTTGAAATATGCTCTTCTCATTTTTGCCTTTCTCTGTTTTTATCTTTATCTCTAGCTACATGTCTTTCTCCCTCTATCATATACCTGAGGAGCTCCTTTTTCCCCTTTCCCTGAAAAACTTCCTCTCTTCAACCCCAGCTTGTGACTATTCCCAAACCCAAGATCTTTTACTATCCCTTTTCATTTGTTGTTTCATGGTTTACTCTGGACTGTATCTGATGTAAATCAATTCTGTAACCTTCTGTACCTCTCAGACTTCTCTCTCATTCCTACTTCTTTTAGCATCACAAAAGACTAAGAATTGAGTAGATTCACAGACATGTCCTTGGAAAGGAGGGATGTATTAAAGAGGAAAAATGCATTTATTTCAAATTTAATATTTTTCTTTATTTACTGTCCAAACCCAGTTAAATTTCTTTCCTGTTCATTCCCTTCTCTCCATTCCTGGCTGTAACAATTATAGCCCAGTTTCAAGGACTGTGAAGGGACTGAAATTTCCTCCTAATTGTAAGTGAACAAGACAAACTATCACAGTTTCATGGATGCTGATAGAAGACTCAAGACCCAGGAGTCAAACACAAAGGACAATTTATTGTTCACAATATAAGCAGTCGCCAGTGTCAGCATTATTGTGTCACTTTCCTGAGCACCGATTCCCACAGGATAATGCACAGAGAGC
The DNA here is from genome assembly GCF_006542625.1 of Nomascus leucogenys. Lineage (NCBI taxonomy): Eukaryota > Metazoa > Chordata > Mammalia > Primates > Hylobatidae > Nomascus > Nomascus leucogenys. The sequence goes on from NC_044400.1 coordinate 71,867,068, forward strand.
CAGAAGACACCTGCATACACAGTGAGGTGCAGAGCAGGAGAGATATCCTGAGTTCGGGGAGGCAAAGCCTTTTATAATGGGTCATAAGCATGCCTACTGTTTGCTGCAGAGCAGGGGAGGAGTTAGATACTACCGCTATCTTCCACAGCTGTAAGCACACCTTCCTTTTTTTCTGGAGGAGACACTATCTATTATCTCCCAATGCTGTTCAATATACAAAAACCCTTGAAGAGATGGTCTGGAACAGAGAGCATCAAGGCCTCATTTACAAGACTTGTAGAAACATAAAGAGACCCATGAAGAATTCTCTCTCCTCACCTTCTCAGGACAATTGACATATATTGTTGGAATATTAAAATATCTGCCCAAATGCCCAAGTTGTTCCTAGTCTTACCCTCTTCCAACGCATCCTCCCTCTGCTGCAAGGGTAATCTTTCATAATGCAAGCAGTGTCATGCAAGTAGCATTGCTTACACTTATTCAATGACTGCTTATTTTCTACAAGATAATTTCCATAATGTACCACATAAAACATTTTTTGATTTGACATTTGCCTACCTTTTCAGTCTTCTTTTCCATCCTGTACTGAAAATATTTGGCATTTAAAACATGATTATAACCTTACATTTATTATTATAAATAACTTTTGGAGCTACTTCTACAAAGAAAGCAATTTACAACTATTGGGCTTGAGATGGCCTTTATAAACATATAAAATATTCTTAATAAAGTCCACTTCAAATTTTATTTGTACTGTTTGTGTGTAAATATGTGTGTTGGTGTGTGTGTTAATGACAAAGGAATTTAGAAAGAAAATTATTCTGTAAGACCAACAAATAGAAGTACTATATATTCTCTATTTATTTGTATTTTTTCTACAAGTATTCTAGGCCTTGCATAGATCAACTGTAGTCGAACTTGTCTCCTGTCTGATTCTAACAATGACCCCTTGCTCTGATTTGCCACTGGGGTTTAAAACCCCTTTCTCAAGTTCACACAACTGTCCCTTCAGGGGCTTTGCATTTTTTCTCAGTCTGAGCTCTTTTAGACAAATGTCAGTTTTTTTGCCATTAGCCTTGTGAGAATTCCTGAAAATAAATAAACAGCTTGGAGAAGGAAAGCCACTCTGGGAGTGGAGAATATGAGTCAGTGCCATGGTTGGTGGGGGGAGAAATGAACTTTTAGCTTATGTTGTGAGTCTTTTACTTTGAGACTTGACGCCGGGAGTGGTCTTGGAGTCCTGCTTCCTGACATCTACCCTCAGCCTGAAGTCCATGCCAGGAAAGGGGTGATAAACCAGAGTTTATGGGGACCATTTATGATATATTGACATGTTGAGGTGATGTTTATAATGATTTTAAGCTTATCGATTTTTAGGAAGGATTGAAGCATTTTATATCTGTTGCATCAAGAGAAACCCAGGCCTCCTATAAAATGGATCTAACTCCACTGCCTCCTATTTTCCATTACAATCCATGAAGGATTTATTATTCCTGCTACTCACTGGCTGAGTGACGTCGGGTGAGTCACTGTCTGAACTTCAGCTTCCTATCCATAAAATGGGAATAGCAATGCAATGGGATTGTTGTGAAGATTGAAATAAAACAGTGTTATATGGAAGAGTATTTTAAGCTATAAAATGCTATAAAAAACTAGGAATTTGTGTTATTTGGCTCCTGAAGTCCAAACATTCTGTCTTATGCTACTGAGGTTTGTCTTCCACCTCTAGCAGATTTACGTTCACAGAGCAAAAGTGAACATTTATGAAAATGGTTTTTTTTTTTTTTCCCCTCAACTGTGGGGAGATGTTGGCCAAAGTGTAGGAAGTTTCAGTTAGACTGCAGATCTATTTTACAGCATGGTGACTATAGTTAATAATCATGTATTGTACAATTGAAAATTGCTAGGAGAGTGGATTTAAAATGTTTTCATCATAAAAACTGGTAAGTACATGAGGTGATGGAGATGTTAATTCAGTTGATAAATCATTCCACATTATATACATACATCAAAACATCAAGTTGTATACCATAAATATATCCAAGTCTTTATTTGTTAATTAAAAATAAAAAATAGTAAGAATACCATTAAAAGAAGAGTTTTGCTATTTTTAAAAAGCGTATACATGTAATTTTAAAAGATGGGTAGTATTAGTATTAATTTTAGTTCTTCCCCTGGAATAGCATAAACTTGAGCAGGTTATTATCCAGATTTGCCTCTTCACTCTTACTAGACTATGATGTCCTCAAGGGCAGCAATTATCTTTTCATTCCCCAAGTTCAGCACAGTGTGTCTGTGAGTAGATTGTCAGTAAATGTTCATTTAAAAAAATGCACAAACTGCAACTTCTCCATTTTTAAAGAATGAGAGTGGGGGCTGGGCGCAGTGGCTCACACCTGTAATCCTAGCACTTTGGGAGGCTAAGGCGGGTGGATCACGAGGTCAGGAGTTCAAGACCAGCCTGTCCAACATGGTGAAACCCTGTCTCTACTAAAAAATACAAAAATTAGCTGGGCATGGTGGCGTGCGCCTGTAGTCCCATCTACTTGGGAGACTGAGGCAGAAGAATCGCTTGAACTCAGGAGGCAGAGATTGCCGTGAGCTGAGATCGCGCCACTGCACTCCAGCCTGGCAACAGAGTAAGACTCAGTCTCAAAAAAAAAAAAAAAGAATGAGAGTGGGACTCTATCAGGTTTCTTCTAAGCAAGGCATGTGACTCATTGGCTGGTTGTGAAGGTAGTAGAGTAAAAAATTAAAGTCGACTACACATAGCAAGGTAGGGATTGCTTTGTGAAACCTGTTTCAGCTGTGTGTGTATGTGTGTATGTTTGCATGTAGTATACACAAGTGGCAGAATAGATTTCTTGTTGTTCATTTTGGCCAAAAATGTGTGAAAAACAGTGGACTGGTCCTTCTATCCCTAATGTTACATTACAGCTACTACCAGCATCATAATATTTTATTTTATTTATTTATTTATTTTTGAGACGGATTCTTACTCTGTCACCCAGGCTGGCGTGCAGTGGCATGATCTCGGCTCACTGCAAGCTCCGCCTCCCGGGTTCACACCATTCTCCTACCTCAGCCTCCCGAGTAGGTGGGACTACAGGCATCCACCACCACACCCGGCTAATTTTTGTATTTTTAGTAGAGACGGGGTTTCCCCATGTTAGCCAGGATGGTCTCGATCTCCTGACCTCGGGATCTACCCACCTCGGCCTCCCAAAGTGCTGGGATTACAGGCGTGAGCCACTGTACCCAGCATATAATATTTTATATTTGATTACTACTTTACATTGTACAGGGACTGTTTATACCCCCCCTTCATATAGTCCTCTGTTACAACCTAGGATGGGGAGGAATATGTTATTACTCTTTCCATTCTTCTCGTGGTAGAGGAAAGACTTGTATCCACAACTCCCCCTTCTAGGATGGACTGTCTTTGTTTGGAGAAACATTTAAGTAAGTCCTGGGAAGGTTGGCTGAAGAAGACATGCTCTGAGGACAAATGGAACAGGTTACCGTCTTCTCCAGGTAGAAGGTGTTATGGGAGGCAGGTTCCTGGGTGTGGAGAGAGGCCACTGAGGCTGCATGGAGGAGGGGAAAAGCTGAGAGAGATAACCCTTAAAGTAACCCTTGGAGAGTACGGGTTCTTTAGTGGAATGTTTGCATGATCTGACCTCCTTCCCAGGGCTCTACCAATCTTTGGATAAGGTCTTTGCAAAGCCATGAACTTCCAGCTGTGACTGAATTTCTTGTGGAGTCTGGCACAGAAGTCGATTTCTTCATCAAGTTGTTGCCAAAGTCAAAGCAGAAACAGCATGTATGGGTGAAGAGACAGTGAGCATCTGGGTTATGTAATGATGAAGACACTGAGGGTCAGGGAGGCTTTCTGACAGAAGCTAAGTATTGACTAGAGGCACTTAGTATGCTTGGAACTAGATGACATGGAAGGATAAGTTCAGTTTTGTTTCTTTTTAACTGGTATGGCTCTTTCTCTCTTGGTCATGACATAGTGTTTTCTTGAGGTTCTGTTGTGGTATCGGCTATGGATGGGTACATGAGTGGGGTAAAAATGATTCACACATGGGTGGGCAAAAGGTCAACAAGAAAGCCACAGCCTGCCTCAGGCAGGGAACAAACATGTCTTTATCTCTCTTTTTTTTTTGGTACTGGAAATAATACAGAATTGTTGAGGTATGTATAGTTGGGTGGAATTTTCTGCTAGTGCTGAAAACCAGGCAATCCATATTATGCCTCCTACTACTGCACCACAGGGATGAATAGTGAGACGTTGCCCTCAAGTTACAGATAACTGCAGCAGGCACCTTTCGGAGTGTCTACTGGAGGATGGAGCGTGTCCCTGAGTTTTATCATTGTAAGGAGCTATGCTATAGCTATTATATTAGGAAAGCAACAGTAAATACCATAAAAATACATTTTAAAAAACCCAAAACAAACAAACAAAAAAACTATGCAATTTCAGACAAAGAGACAAAATTCTCACCAATTAGGCACTTGAGTCCCAGGGTCTTTTCTACATCAAATATCTGTTCCTATGCAGACTGGGTTAAAAACAGATTATCATGGGACATTGAGAGGACTTGAGACTGTAGTATTAGAGCAGCAAAAAGGTGCAGGCACTGAACAGGCTCTGATCAGAGAGGCAGGGCTAATGTCAAACCTCCTCTGTCCTGCAATGATTCCCAAATTGCTGTAGTGGTTGGGCGTAAGTGTTGTAACTTCCAGGAAGACTTTATCAAGTGACTTCTGCTTCCCCAATCCTGAGAGATTTTAGTGAATTTCCCCCCTGTGTTATCCCTCTCCCCACCTCCTTTTCCCTTTTCTTAACTAGCTGAAAATTACTACGTGCAAAGGAGTATTACTCATGGGCATGTGTTTTGTTTGCAACAGCATGGTGGCATGAAAAACTCCAAGAACTCATGCATTTTTGTAGTGTAAACATTGTTTTATATCACATTTGTAGAGACCTGTATAGAGTTCTGTTTTCCATGGATTTATTTACTCTTTTTTTTTTTTTTTTTTTTGAGACGGAGTCTTGCTCTGTCACCCAGGCTAGAGTGCAGTGGCATGATCTTGGCTCACTGCAAGCTCTGCCTCCTGGGTTCACATCATTCTCCTGCCTCAGCCTCCTGAGTAGCTGGGACTACAGGCGCCCGCCACCACACCCGGCTAATTTTTTTTGTAGTTTTAGTAGAAATGGGGTTTCACCATGTTAGCCGGGATGATCTCGATCTCCTGACCTCGTGATCCGCCTGCCTCGGCCCCCCAAAGTGCTGGGATTACAGGCGTGAGCCATGGCGCCTGACCTGGATTTATTTACTCTTAACAACTCCTATCAGGTAGAAAGATCTTCACTGACTACTGGAGTTGTTTGTTGTCTCCAGAGTGGGCAAACCAGGTAAGCAGCTTCTGCCCCTCAGAGAATCACACCTGAGCAAGGCCAACTCTTCTTGAGGTGCTCTACAGTTTACAAAAACACCTTTGTAAACCCCCAAATGCTGTTCAAATGTAATTGGAAATTATTTCTGCCTGGCCCCAACCGTCTTCTACACTCAATCAGTCACTGCATGCACAGTGGTCTCTTTATGAAATTCCCCATCCTGCATTTATGAGTGTGTAACTTGATACAGCTTTTTGGTGCCTTCTTTGTCTGTAGGTAAATAGCTCAGGGGGAGTTTACAAGCCTTTCCCCCATGGCCCAAGAACAGTCATCACCAACCTGTGAGTCTTGGATTGGAGCTTATCCCATGCATTCACATCTTTTATTTCTGAACCTCACAGAATCCCTGTGGTAGGATAATGCCTATTTTATAAGTAAGGAGGTAGGATAATGCCCATTTCGTAGGTTAAGAAACACAGGTTGTAAGAGGCCGAGCTACTTGTTCAAGGGCTTTAAGTTGAGGTCCATTGACCCCCAGCATGCCCCAGAGAGTCATTAGACTGTCAACCCATGAGGTCAGGAATAAGATCTGTCTTGCTGATTGTTGCAACTTCAGAAAGTAGTGTGGAGCAGTGCTCAGTAATGCCTGCAGAATGAATGAATGAGAGGATGAACGAATGACTGAGTGAGGATCAGCTGCAGTGTTCAAATCCCTCAGCACCTAGCCTGGTGTCTGTCACGCAGTAATGCTCAGTGGGTATTTGCTGCAAGGATGGGTGAATAAAAAAATGTGTGGGTGCCTGTCTGAGGGTCTGACATGGGGACTGGAAGTTCTGTGCTCACTTCTCTGCACTCACCTCTAGGTTTTGCAGCTAAGGATATGTCTTTGGCTCATTGTTGACTCTTTCTGATAGTCTAGTAGAAGGCTCACCTGTGGTGCCTGGGAGCCTCACTGTGCTCAGCACACAGAGTGGGGCAGCAGGAACACACACCTGTCAGAAACACCCTTCCTCTGCAGAAAGCAGACCTGGAATGTGACTTGAGCCTCCCAGAAATACATTCTCCCCACCTCCATCTCCTGGGGCTATATATGGGAATCTTGTACCCCACAGGCCAGCAATAAAAAAATCAACTGTCCCTCTTAGAGAAGGGGCATCTCTGGGAGCTCCAGTCCTGAGGCCTGGATCTTATTTATTGCCAGCCTGCTTCAGAGCTTCAGAAATCCCAGGGAGGCCTCACTGCTCTGCTCCAAATCTTCAAAGGACTGTTGATATTTGATCTCCTGTCCCAATTAATCAGCTGCTCCATGCATTCACAATGTCATCCCTGTTTGCAACTGCATGGTTGGAATGCTTTTCCTTGCTGTGGCTTTGCCACTTCTATGCTGAAGGAATGAGAAAAAGATACACTCTTCTTTTGTCCTGCCTGTTCTTCCTGTGTCTGGAAAATGCAGACTGCTTTTGGATCTACTCCCACTGCCTAGGGTTCAGCCTTACTTTCCCACTTTCTGGCCAGTTGATGACTCAGTTTCTTTGACCGTAAAATGAGGACCCCAAGACTTGTCCTGCCCATCATGCTAAATATTGGTTTTCTTTTGAATTACTTTTGTTTCCAGGACGTGTCTAAAAGTGGCTTGTTTCAATAAACTTTTCTTGTCATTTCCCATTTTCTCCTTAAATAATTAAGGCGCAAATGACTGATGTTAACCAAAGATTGATGGATACAGTAATTACTCAGTGCCAAACTTTTTAAGAAGCTACCCCAAAAAGGCCTTTGCTCATTCTTTGAGTCTCTAAGGGGGAAGGGAGGCAGTTAACGTCGTTCACACCTACTATGTGTGGAACATATTAGCCTGTTTGTGCATGAGCTCTTACATAACCTCCAGGGCAGTTCCTTGGATGGCATAATGATCCTGTTGTGTTGCTGAAAACACTAATGCTCCATGAAACCAGTAAGTTTTTGAAGCTCATGCTATGAATATGTGTGGAAGTAAGGGATGCACCCACATCTCCCTAACCTCAAAGGTACAACTGTCATCTCTGCCTTATCCATCTTTCCAGAAAGAAATGAACAATAGAATACGTGTATGAACTAGTATCATCAATGCCATCAGGCCTTGTGCCCAAGGTGGTCTACATACAATCTTTTGAAACAGGATTAAGTTACATGATTTATCATGTTGTCCAAAAGGAAGAGGTTCTGTACATTCTGAAAGGAGAAGGTGCTGAGTGTGTGCCCATATGTAAGCTGATGAGTTGTGGTATTAATAGTAATATAAAATAATACATAATTACTAGAAATAAATATTAATTAAAATATTAAAAATAATAATATTAATGAACACCTACTATGAGCCTGTGATAAGTATCTCATTTAATCCTCTCAATAATCTTCCCAGATCAGTATGTCATTTTATGATATTTTCAATTTTAGCATGACAATTTTCAAACATATGGAAAACTCGAAATAGCATAATAAGCACCTATGTTTTCCTCATCTAGATTAGCAGTAATGCTCAATTTTCTACATTCATTTTTTCCCCTGCTAAATTATTTTGAAGTATAGTTGTTGTGAGATTTCACTCTTAAATATTCCAATATGTATTTCCAAGGAGTAAGGGATTTTCTAATATAATTTTAGTACTATTATGACTCTTACGAGAAAGTTCCCCATATTAAGATGAGAAAATGTTCAGAAATGCATTGAGCTCCAGCCAAGTAGACTACCATGGGGCCCTGGAGCATGGCCCATTATTTCCTCATCGTGCTATGTGCTGAGTTAAAGAACTTCAGTTTTGGAGGGTGAATTCCTGAAGTGCCAAGTTAGGAGGGACTGGGGATAGTGGTTAGAGAGAGTATGACCTGACTTCAGCCTCTAGGTTACACCTGTATTTGATGCTTTGCATTTCTCATCCCTGCATTAGTCTGTTCTCATGCTGCTGATAAAGACATACCTGAGACTGGGTAATTTATAAAGGAAAAGAGATTTAATGAACTGACAGTTCCATGTGAATGGGGAGGCCTCACAGTCATGGCAGAAGGTAAAAAGCACGTCTTACATGGCAGCAGACAAGAGAGAGAATGAGATCCAAGTGAATAGTTTCCCCTTATAAAACCATCTGATCTCGTGAGACTTATTTCACTACCATGAGAACAGTATGGGGGAAATCACACCCATGATTCAATTATCTCCCACCAGGTCGCTCCCACAACACGTGGGAATTATGGTAGCTACAATGCAAGATGAGATTTGTGTGGAGACACAGCCAAACCATATCAATCCCCTTTCACACACATTATGCCACTCAAAGTGCAGATAATTTTTAGGCCCTCTTCTCCCATTAGAATCTGGGCAGCATAGCTAGATGTGGCCTACTTCAAACTTAAAAATCTTTCCTTAAGAATACTGTTTATCTTTAAAAATATATAATTCCTGCTTCATAATCTCTCCATGTGTGTTTTTAATATGCACTCATGAGTTTATTTGCTCATTTGTGCAACAAATATATATATATATATATTTGTATTTTTAGTAGAAATGGGTTTTCACCATGTTAGCCAGGCTGGTCTCGAAATCCTGACCTCAGGTGATCTGACCTCGGCCTCCCAAAGTGCTGGGATTACAGGCATGAGCCACTGTGCCCAGCCAAAGAATATTTTTTTGAGGACAAACTATGCCCAAGCATGGATACATATTCGTGAACAAGTCAGACTTAAGTGATGGGGTATTTTTGTTTTGAGGCTGCCGATCTCAAGCAGGGAGGTGTCCAAGGGCGTTGACCAATGCACCTGTCTGGTGAGGCATTGTACTCGTTAGTTAGCTGCTGGTGGCTCTTAGTCTAGTTGGCAGAGAATTCAATTCATTAGTTATTCACACAGCTACTGTGTATTGGACTTAATAGTGAGACTTTGAGATGAATGAAGTTGGTTCCTGGGCTCTGGAGAAGGCAGATATGTATCAAACTAATTATACTATAATGTTATAGGGATCTTTGGTGCTCACAACCTCCAGTCTTGTGTTTCATAGGATCTACTATAATTCATTAATTCATTCACTTAACATTTATTTATTGAGAACCTCCATTCTATGTGCTGGAGATAATGAGCAAAGTAGACTGAGTCCGTATACTTGTGATGCTTATGTTCTAACATGGAATCATATTAATCCCTTTCACAAAACTGTGTTTGCTAAGGGGCTTATAGTTTCATAATGCTTACATATTTATCTAATTTTCATACAGCATTCCATGGGCTAGGCAAGGTAAGTCTTCCTGTCCCAATTTTACAAGAGAGGAAACTGAAGTTCCAAGAAATTAAAAGGCTTGTGGATAAAGTAACAGACTCAGAATTTCAAGTAATGCTCTTTTTTTCTCCATCACATGAATACACATACTGAAATACCTGGGCCATGTGTTGCCCTAGGCTCTGTCCTGGGGATACAAAGAGGACTAATCCTGAATATATAAATTTAGTCCCAACTTCTCTGAGATTCAGTCTCATAATAAAGCCAACAGAAAACATTTAAGTCTCTTCCTCTCTCCTTTCCTCTATTCATTCTTTCCCTATTTTCCTCTTCAGCACCACAATTCAACCACTTGTTCAAACCCACATTCTAGGGTTAGCCTTATTTTCTTTTTTATCACATTTACCTCCCAGATCTTGTCAAGTCAGCTTCCTAAATAATTTCTGAATCTATCCAGTTCTCTCCATTGCCACTGTGACCTTCATAGTCTAATCACCATTTTCTCCCATTTGTACTACCCTCCAAGAGATGTGCTGGTACTGTCCTTGCCTTCCAAAATGCAGACTTAGTGAACGTTGAGAAAACAAGTCATTGTGCTTCTCTGTTTAATATCCTATAAATAACTCAATTCCTCTTGGAACAAAATCCTACCTCTTTCCTATGCCTTACAAGGTACTGCATAAGCTGATTTCTTCCTTCCTTACATGCATCTTCTATTATCCCCTCCTCTCCCTGAGATTCCAGCTACACTTTCATGCAGCCACACTGGTGCTCTTTCTGGTCCGTAAGAACTCCAAGCTGATTTCCATTTTAGGCCCTTTGAATGAGCTGTTCCCTCTGCCTGGGTTGCTCTTTCCCTTGATTTTTACCTGGGCCAGAACCCTCTTATCACCTGATTTCCAGATTTAATGTCACTTCCTTAGAATGGTCTTCTTTGGCCACCCTATCTAAAGTAGACTCCAATACTTTATCATGCCACCCTATTTTAATGTTCTGCCGTATACCTATCGCTATCTGATATTCTGTCTTATCTACTGGCTTGCATACCTATTGCCTGTGTTCCCTAATGGAACGTAAGCTTCAGGAGAGTGAGAACATTGCCCATGTTCTTTAATCTCTGTATCCTCAATGCCCAGAACAATAGTGAGTGCCCAAAAAATATTTTTTGATGGAATGAAATAAAGAAGTCAGGACTGTTGCTCTCCAACTTCGAATAAACTTTACCAGCTCATTGCTTAAAGCATTTGGTTGTAGAATCTGACCAGGTCAGAGCCCATGTGCATAACTCTTTGGGCCTGGTAAAGGAGCAGTCTGAGAGGTGAAAGCACTAATTCCCCATTATGAACCTAGTGAGTGTTCTATTGGTAAATCTTGTCACTGGCTCTTAGGTAATAAATATTCAATGAGAAGCCACTTCAGGTTCAGTGGTTGCAAGTTTGCTATCTTAAATTCAGGTAATAACTCTGTGACATGAAATGTAATCACTTTATGGTAGAGCTGAGAAAGTAATACTCAGGGACATGAGTTAACCTCCTCACGGTTACATGTCTAGTGAGAGCCAGAGCTGGGATTCGAACCCAGGGCCATCCTACTTGAGTTATCATCTTGTTCTACTGCTCTGAAAGCCAAAGACACACTTGACAGTAGGTCTTTTCAAGTTGAAGAAAAAAATATACAGGTGACCAGGAAAGCCAGGACACATCGGAGTGGAGACCTGTGGCGTGAGCAGAGGAATCATCTCGGACAACCCTTCATTTGAGTGTTGTTTCTATTTTAAAAGAGCAATTCCCCTACAGGGTTTGGAAGGGCCTTCCTTAGAGAGGGCCCAATTACAGGGGCGCCACATTCAAAATGCAAGAATGCCTGATTTGTGCCTTTTTAAACAGTAAAAAGAGCTCTGAAACATATTAAATTTTTATGAGGTGTGTTGCTGACTAAAATTTTTTTTGAGCAAATAATCATACAAAAAGAGTAGACCACATACTTAAAATTAAAACCTCCAAATAAGAAAAATATTTATTAAATAAACTTACACCAAGCCACAGTGACCTTTTGAATAGGCTTTCTTCCTGAAATATTGAGCCAATTCAATTTTTGGAACAATTTTAGTCAACAAGTTGATGGGTCATTATTAGAGAATGACAACGTGGGATGTGCCACCTATTGTCAAGTGGGAGAATCCTGGCCTCAGTGTGAGAAGATCTGGTGAATCTAATCCTGTCATTAACTGTGTGACCTTGGGAAGCTGGATAACCCCTTTAGACTACAGTTTCTCCATCTTTAAAATGGAGATATTAGTATATCACCTTGCTGCCTCTTAAGGTGATTATGAAAATCAAATGACTAATGGATGCAAAAGCACATTGAGAGGCATAAAATACTTATTTATGATATTAACAGAGCTAGCTAATTATTCTAGCAATACTAATAAGTGGATTTATTTGCAATGCCCAAGAGATGGAAGCTTTTATTCTTAGAATTTATTTCAATTTCCAAGAACTTTCAAGGCTTTCATCCTAGGACACATCATATTTGTTATTTGGTCCCTGCTGCAAATCTTATCTATTTCCTTGGGCATGGCTATTTGCCGGACTTCTAAAAATTCTTGCCTCCAGCTTTTTTTTCCCTCCAGGCCATCCCGTTATCTTCATGTTATTTGCCAGCTCAAACATATTCCATGATTCCCTATTGACCATCAAAACCCTACTTACTATATGAACTTCCAATTTGATCACCTCAGTTCTCCATCATTCAGTCCAACTTGGCTCCAGCTAGATGGACTTATTCTTTAACTTCTGTGTATACATTATATTTTCCCATTGCTCTAGCCTGAATATTTGTGTTCCTTCAAATTCATATGTGAATCCTAACTCCTGAGCTTATGGTGTTAGGAGGTGGGACCTTTGGAAGATGATTAGGTGATGATTATAGAGCCATCATAAATGGGATAAGTGCTCTTTTAAAATGTACCCCAGAGAGCTGCCTCACCCCTTCTACCATGTGAGGACATGGCTAAACAGTGTCATCTGTGAAGAAGAAAGGAGGCCCTCGCCAGACATTGAATCTTACTGTGCCTTGTTCTTGGACTTCCCAGCATCCTGAACTGTAAGCAATACATTTCTGCTCTTTATGAGCCATCCTATCTAGGACATTTTGTTATAGTAGCTCAAATTTTTATATCTGCTGCTTCTCTTCCTGGGAATACTCTCCTTTCTCCCAAATGTCTATCTCAGGCTTAGCCTGAGGCTGCATCTTTCCTGCTATTCTTCCATTTTTTCAATTATTTCATGACTTTGGTCACCTCTTGTTTGATGCATTCTCTCATTTATCTGTTGAGAGCCTGGACAATCAGGCTTTTCTTCAAAGTTTTCCCAAATTAATTTTAATGGCAGTGCTTTTCAAGTCCTTGACACAGCTCACAGTAAGTAATATATTTTACATTAAGGCTCAATACACACACACACATACACACCACACTTAAAGTAAAAAAAAAAATATCAAGAAGCATAATGATCATTATGTATAACAGACCCTGGTGTTTTATTCTATTCTTGTCCCTCATTTAAAAAATCTAGTTGCAACCTACTACATTGATTTTACAAGTCACCAATGGATTGCAACCTGTGGTTTAAAAAACACTAATTTACAGTATTAACTTTATGAATAGAATTATTTAAAGGCCTGGCTCTTGATATTCAAACCTAAGCTTTTGGAGTTAAAATAGAAATTTTCTCTCAAGATTTGGGCTTGCATTTGAAAGTCTTGGCTTTATAGGCCGTTTTCTATATTATGAGTTAATAATAACTTATTTAGAAATTCCATTCATGACTTTGATTATCTCTTGGGGCAATGGATGCCACTGATCCAGGAAAGAAAAGCCTCAGTTATTTTGTCAGAGTTTCTTTTTGTCACATATTCATTGTTGGTGCTGGAATTTGAAAAGGCCCAACAAATAGCATTTTTCTTCCCTGACCGAGTTACACCAATTTGAGATGCAGAGGCAGGAATCAGGTGGAAAGAGGTCAAATATCATCTTTATTCTTGGCCAAGCTGTTGGAATACATGGCTTGGGTGCTAGAACCCAGTGAGCTTGCTTAAATGCCCACTGTGAATGAAATTACTCCTGCAGGCATGAGGAGCACTAGGGAGCCACAGCCTCACTCATCCCCAAAACCAGGTTTCTTGCTTCACTAGAACTTGATGACATTTTTAATTGTTTGGATTAACCAACGCTACAGTTCTTCCACCTTTGGATTTTCTTTATATGTAAGATCATAAAAATATTCCTTATTTTAGCAAGTAGAATTGGGGTTTTCTGTTACTTACAGTTCAAATCATAAAAACAGGACGTGTTAACCTAGGGCTGAGAAACCATTGTGGGCAACTTAGGGATTTTATGTAACATTATCTTAAATGGAAAATAAAGGGAACTTTCTTTTAATTAATTCTATATCACTTGTGTCTCCCTTTATGAGTTCTAAATTATTTATTTGCTACCGTGGTTTAGAAATATTTATTAATTGATTGGAAGCATGGTAAATAGAACGGAATCACCCTTGATCTTTGAACAAGGATTCCCATAAAATTACCATGAGACAATGATTCTCATACTAAAAACTCCCTTGACTGTTACTGCACATGGTTTCAGTCTTATAACTTCCTTTCTTTTTCAGACATACCTCAATTTTTTTCTTTTGCTTTCTTCATCTTTTTATCTCTCTTTTATTTTTTCTTATTTATCCTTACAAGTATTTAAATAAAAGTCACCAATATTTTCCTGATTTTGAAATACAATGAGCTCTTTTAAAATCCCATATTACTTAACCACTCCCTACAGTTAGGTACAATTAATCACCCTTTCCTTCTCATTTCTAGTTTCAGTGGCACTATGTTAACCTGAGTTTCCGTTTTATCTCTTGGGTCACTCCTTGTATTCCCGTATGGCTCTTTCTTTTCTGCTTGATGTTAAATGTTAGTGAGTCTTAGAGACCTGTCCTTTGCCCCATTTTCTCTTTTCATTGTATCCATTCTACCTCCATAATCACCTCTATTCTTGAAACTCTAAATCTCAATAAATACTCATTTAATAAATGGAATGAATGAAAACAAATTCTATTCTACATCTGGAATCAAACATCAGAGGTACTTGGACTTTCATTTTGATGTCTCATAGCACCTCAATTCCAGCACATCTCAATAAAGAGTCATCTTTTCTTCCTCCCTAGGTCCTACTCCTCTCTCTCTGTTTCCTCTCTCAGTCAATGACTTCTAGAAGGCTAGAAACTGCCCTGAATGATTCCCTTCACTTCTCATTTAATTGCTTACCACCTGCTGTCAGTTCTAGCTACTAAATATTGGTCAATCTTTCTCCTCTTCACCTTACCTATTGTCACTCTGTTCAGAGCCTTAGCATGTCTTGCCTAAAATATACCAGTGGACTCTCAGCTGGCTTGCCATCCTCTAATACTGTCACTTTTCCTTTGATTCCTCCATGATCAAAGTGTTAACTTTACACATTGTATTATATCAACTATAGGATAAATTTTATAAGCAGCATATAAGTGCTCACAATATGACCCCAGCACATTTATTTTTAGGTCTATTCCTAGGAATGTAAAATCTTTTTGTTATTGCCAAGGGGATTTTTATATTATATTTTATAATATATTATTTTTGTTATATAGAAAAAATTATTTAAAAATATGTTTTTCAAAATTCATCATATTATTGAACTATCCTATTAGTTCAACAGTTTTTCTTTCAATTACTTTCATGCTTTACAGGTATGCTATGATATGTTTTGTAAATAAATATAGCTCTGTCCTCTATTTTTAACATTTATAAGAGTTATTTCTTTATTGCAGTGTATGGTATTGTTTAAAAGTTCCATAAGAATGATAAATAAAAGTAGAAGTACTCATTGTTCTTGTCTTATCCTTGACTTTAATAGGAATTTATCTGACGTACCACAATTGGGGATGATTCTGTTAATTAATTTTAAGATCAATACCATTTATCTTGTTAAGGAAATATTCTATTCTCTTTAATTAAGATTTAAGATAAACAATGAATTTAAAATTTTATCACATAATGTTTAAACATTTGTTGAAATAAATTTTTTTCTATTAATTTATTGAGGTGATCAATTATATATAAACAACATGTTGTTAGAGATAATGTATGAATCTGGAGTAACATTAGATGGGAACTGGTTTGAGGAACTGGGAATACCAGAGTCTTATCTCAAGTTATTTCCACTCTTCCTAATGAAGTTTCTAAGAAGAAAATATGCACAAGGGATAATTACAAAGAAGATCATATTATAATTTAAAGAACCCTGGAGGGTAAGGCTGGGCCATAGTAAACACCAATTTTTTCTAAGCTGATTTTGCCTGCTAAAGCAGGCAACTGTTCTTTCTATTTTTATTATACTCAACACCCAGCCCATGTGTCAGATCTTTCTGGTCCCATGAAAAGAAAACATAGAAAAGATAGTGTTCTTTGGAGAAAGGCCTAAGTTAGCTTGTGAGTTCTATTGTGTAGATCGAAAGGAATAAAATGGAAGGCAAGTCTATTGGAAATGTTTCCTAATATTAAGGCAGTCTCACATTCTGGAATAAATTTGTTAATGAATCCTGTTGGTTCTTCAAAAATACGTCCAGGATCCGATATATTCTCAACACCTCCACTATTCCACAATGGTCCTAGGAACCATCACCTCCTTCCTGTATTGTAACAGAAGCCTCCACAGTGCTCCATTGCTTTTGCCCTTATCCTGAAAATCTATTTTCCACTCAGTATCCAGAGCGACTATTTTAAATTAAAACATAAGTCAGATTATGCCACTCCTGTGCTTGATATCCTCCCATCGTCCCTGTCTCACTTGCAAAAGCCAAGGTTTTTCCAATGGCTTATAAGTCCCCACCTGAGTTGCTCCCCAGTGCCTCTCTGATTTTGTGTTTTCTGTTCTCTCCTTGATCACTATGGCTGCACTAGGCTTCTGGAGTACACCAGGCACATTTTACCTCAAGGTCATTCTTCCTCCTGCCTTGGATAGTTTCCTCACATGCATGTGGTGATCAGTACTTTGCTAAATTCTCAACATACATCCTTTGAAGATCTTCAGAATTTTCTCTCTGGACAGTTCTGTTCTTTCTGATACTCTTTCCTAAAAACTTTAGTGGCATTGGTCTCTCCAAACTCTCAGCATCACATTCTCAAATCAGCTCTGTCTGTGTTCTTTCTCTCTGCACCCCAGTCTAGAGACTGTCTCCAAGCAGTAACCTCACTTAATTTGTTTTCTGTCACTCAGGGATCACTGCCATTTATCACCAATGACTTGAAAACCATTGTTTCATATACTTCCCCCCACCTAGATTTTTAGTTATTTTAAATGGAAGGGTAAATCTGGTTCCTGTTACACCATCTTGCCTAAAAACAGAACCCCTCAGCACTTCTTAATTCACTATCCTGCTTTAGCTTGTCTCCATAGTGCTTATTAACATCCAACACATTCTCTATGTTACCCATTTATTTACCTGCCATCTGTCTTTCCCCTCACTAGAATGTAATTCAACAAGGGATCTGTACTTGTTCACAGATGTATCTTTGGACCTAGATCAAGGGTTGGCACATTGTAGGTACTCAATAGTTATTTGTTAAATGAATGAATGAAGAATGTACTGGAACCAGGAAGAATTTACTCAGGACCATTAGGCCATGGTTCTACTTCTACAAAAAATCCCCAACGTCAGCAGGATCTGCTTCTGAGGGCTGGATACTCAGTCAGTGGCAAGAGTCTATCACCTCCTCCATCAACACTTCTCTTTGTGGAACACATTCTCACTCTTCTTGCCATCTCCCATAAAGGGCTTTGCTTACCCAACACTCCTTAGCTGGATCGCAACTCTGAGAAGCATAGCTGGAAGGTTTTAAATTTCGTTTCAAAATATAATCATTTTACAACCAAGCATATATGTGTATGTGTTTCTTCTCTACACCCAAACCTAAGCAGCTGCTACTTAATCCTCATCTCTTTCTTTGTATAAAACATGCATGTAAAAGGCCTTTTTAGCTCATGAGGGTGGAAGTTCAGGTGGGAATGAATCCAAGGGAAACTTTGGACTCACTCAGCAGGGGTGGGCTAGCTAAATAACAGCACCTTTCCCCACAGACTTCCCCTTGTCATAGCTCTGTGCAAGGATTTCCCATCTGTCAGCTGGTGCATCCAGCAGTTACTCACTTGAGGAATCTAAGTTAAGTGTGGCATGTGTGGGAGTGTGTGCATGTGTGTGTGTGCATGTGTGTGTGTGTGCATGTGTGTGTGTATTTGTTCACTGGAATCTGTGGGGGTTTCTGGGACAACTTTTCTCTACTTTTATTTTTATCTGCCTTTCATTTAGTCTCTGCCTTTGTCCCACTTTGATTTTAATTTTGGTCTCCGCCTTTTGTCATGGGAGTCTTTGCTTTATTGGTTCCTTTTCATCCTTTAGGTCTCAGTTCAAATGTTTCTTCTGCAGAGAGAAATTTTCTTTTCCCACTGATTAATAAATAAGTTTCTCCTGTTTCCATCATTCCATTTACTCTCTGCATTGCAATTACAGCATTCTGTAATTATTCAGTTTGTTTATCTATTTACTTGTCTCCATCTCTGTGTATAAAATCCAAAGGAAGAAGAACCTTGTTGGTCTTACTCACTTTCTTTTATCTTGTGCCTTGCATAGGGCCTGACACATAGTAAATGCTTAGAAAATATGTACCAAATTAATTAATTCATTGATTCACTAAGGGAACAAGGGACAAAAATACTAATGAGACAGTGCAGAATTGATATGGAATTGCACGTATTTGTATGGCTGGGCTAAGATTTGCAAGGGCGGAGGGGAGATTTAGGGCCAAATCAAGCAGGCCTTGTATACTCTGCCATGGCCATGATTGGGCTTTATTCTGGAGATAATGTGAATCTATGGAAGGACTTACATAAGAAAAGATGAAGTCAGTTTTATGTTTCAAAATGATCAATGTTTCTGGGGTGGTGAATGGGTCAGAACAGAATAAGACATGCTGCAAAGGGACCTGTTTGGACACTGTTGAAATTATCTGGGTAACAGATGATAAAACCCCTACTTAAGGCCAACAGCAGTAGAAGCAAAAAATATTTGAAAAACCTGAGATAGGAAAAACAAGTCTTGATTGAAAGTGGGCAATGAAGAAATTGGAATAAAAAAGAGTATAAAGAGCAGCCAGAAGCTTAAGTGGGTGAAACACAGCAAAGAAACACTGAATAAAATGAGTCTGGTTTGGGTATCAGTGAAAATGGCAGAGTAAAGGCCTCTGAAAGTCCTCTCCTCCATAAAAGCAATAAGAACAAGGGCAACAATTTTCAGAATTAACTTTTTAAAAACTGTAGACATTAATAAAAGGTTTGCGGAAAATTCAGGGAACATTTAAGAAAAACAGCTGAATTTTGGTATAAAAACCTGATATGAACAGTGCAGTGTTAATTTTTCCTATTCTCATCCCTTCATTTCCAGCTCCATGGTAACCTTGAAAACCAACAGACTATGACCACAGTAAAAACCCGAGACTTGGTTGCCACTAGAGGGGGCAAAAGAGGGTTGGAACTCTTCCAAAATCCTATTTCTGGAGAATTGTTATTTTTTTTGACCTGCCTGGTGGTTCCCTGGAAGACCCCATTCTCAAAGCAGTCTTATTTAACTGATTCAGAGATCACCTAGTATGAATAGCTTTTTTCTTAGGGTCATTTACTGAAAACAATTAGGAGCATTTGTTTAGTATCATGGCTGCCTGTGGTAGTGAATAATAGTTGGGGCAAATAATAACTTAACAGGAAATGCTTGAAATTGATGTCCATAAAGGGCTCTGAAAAGCTTTGACACATTCCTGAGAATCTAGAAGGCCATGTGCATGCTGTGGTATGTATGAACGCTCAGGGAAGGCTTGAGAAGGCTCTAAGCTCTCACCAGTGTCTCACTTTGAGGCTTCACTTAGGGGAAACTGAAAATTAAAGCAGAATAGTTAACTGTCTAGTTAAATGTTGAAGGCACGTTCAATATGCACATAGAGCCATTTGTCAAAGACTTGGGGGCTTATTGATTCCAGGCACTTAAGGACACCTCTGTCCAATTGACCACTATGTTAACAAAGCAGAGACTTCCGTGTTGATACGCGTCAAAGAATGCAGATTTTACAGCACTAGTTCAGAAAAATTACTAAACAAACAACAGCAATAACAACAAACAGTAACAACAACAAACCTTGGTTGGGGGCAGGGGGTAGAATCCAGAATTGCCATATTACCTAAAATGTTCAGTTTTGACAAAAATTATGAGATATGCACAGAAACCAGAAACTATGACTCTTACACAGGAAAAAGCAGTCACTAGAAACTGTCTTTGAGGAAGCTCAAATGTTGGACTTGCTAGATGAAGACTTTAAATCAGCTATTTAAAGTATATTCAAAGAGCTAAAGGAAAACATGTCTAAAGAAGTAAAGGAGAGCTGAAGAATGAGTTTTCAACAAATTGAAATATCAGTAAAGATAAAAATGATAAAAAGCAGCCAAATCAAAATCATGGAGTTGAAAAGTGCAATAACTGAAATAAAAAGTCACCATAGGGGCACTTGAACAGGTGGGAGAAAGAATACACAAACTTGAATGCAAGTAATTGAAATTATCTGGTCTGAGAAACAGAAAGGGAACAAAGCAACAAAAAATGAAAGGAGCTGGATAGACCTGTGGCATACTGTCAAGCATACCAATATACACTTAATAAGAGTCTTCAAAGAGGAGGATGGGGAGAGAGAAGAAGAAAAAGAAGAAGAAGAAGGAGGAGGAGGAGGAGGAGAAGGAGAAAGAGAAGAAGAAGTAGAAGGGGAGGGAGAGGGGAGGGGAGGGCGGGGTGGAGATGGAGGGGGAGGGGGAGGAGGAGAAGGAGAAGGAGAAGAAGAAGAATGAGAAGTAGAAGGAGAAAGAAGATGGAGAAGGAGGGAGAAGAAGAAAGAAGAAAAAGAAGAAGAAGAAAAAAGAAGAAAAAGAAACGGGAGGAGGAGGAGAAGGAGGAAAAGAAAAAAGAAGGAAAAATAAAGAAAAGAAAAAGGATGAGAAGTGTCAGCAGAAAAACGGGAGTAGAGGAGAGGAAAGGGGAGGAGAGGGAGAAAAAGGGAAAGGAGAATGGGCAGATGGGATATTTGAAGAAATAATGGTTGAAAAGTTTCCAAATATGATAAAAATATATTAATGTAGACACCCAAGAAGCTCAATGAACTCCAAGTTGTGTAAACTTGAAGAGATTCACGCTTAGGCACATCACAATAAAAGACAAAGAGAGACTCTTAAAAGCAGCAAGAGAAAAGTGAATGGCCATGTACAAGGGGCCCTCAGTAGGATTAATGGCTAAATTCTCATCAGAAACTGTGATTCTGGAAGTTAATTGAATGTTTATTCACAGTGATGACAGATAACACTGTCAGCCAAGACTTCTGTGTCCAGTACAACTATCCTCCAAAATTGAAGGTGAAATTAAGACATTACATGATAAACAGAAACTGAGAAAATGTGTCACTAGCAGACCTGTTGTACAACAAATACTAAAGGAATGCTGTAGGCCAAAATAAATAACACTAGAGAGTAATTCAAATCTGCATAAAGAAATAACATCAGTAAAGGTAACTAAATAGGTAAATATAAAAGACAGTATAAATGTATTTTTTGTTGCAACTTTTTTCTTCTGTATAATTTATAAGAACTGTATAAAGCAATAATTATAAATCTATGTTGATGGTGGTACAACACATAAAGACAATTCATATGACAATAACTGCACAAAGGAGGGATGAGGGAGCAAAGTTTTATATACTATTGAAATTAGGTTGATATTAATCTGAGCTAGACTGTTATAAGTTAAAATACAATATTGTAATGACTGGAACAACACTGATACATGACTTTAAAAAAAAGTGAAAGAAACAAGGGGTTTAAAATAGCAGACTAAAAAAATACCTACTTAACATAAAAGAATGCAATGATTTAAGGATAGAGAAACAAAAAAGACATAGGAAATGGAAAACAAATAGCAAAATGGCATACATAAATCACACCTTATCAGTAAATACATTAAATGTAAATGTATTAAATACTTCAATTAAAAGGCAGGGATCCTCAGAATGGATAAAAATTTTCTAAATATATGGTGTCTACAAAAGACACCTTTAAATTCAAAGAAGCATATAGGTTGAAAGTAAAATAATTTTAAAATTTATACCATCTAAACAGTAACCAAGAGAGCTGAGTGACTATATTAATAACAGACAAAAAGGCTTTAAGTAAAAACCTGTTACCAAATACAAATAATGGCATTATATATTAATAAAAATGTCAATTTACCATAAGATATAATGATTATAAACATATAACTAAAATAAACCTAAAAACAGTGTCCCACAACACATGAGACAAAAACTGACAAAATTGAAGGAAGATATAGGCAATTCAATAATAATAGTTGGAGATTTCAGTGCCTCACTTTGAATAGGACAATTGGGAAGAAGATCAGTATGGGACTAGACTACTTCATCAATGCTAAAATTCAGCTAGATTTAATAGGCATACACAGAACACTGCCCCCAAAAAATCAGAATAAAATAAGTCTGAAGTATGGAATCCCATATGCAAAGTATAATGAGTTGGGACTGAGAATAATTAGAGAATAGAAAATAGGAAGCCAAGATGGGTTTAAGCAAAAGGAATTTGTAAAAGGCAAAGTGGTTCACATGTTTGTGTCTTCAGATCTTGAAGACAGCCAGCTGAGTTTTCTGACATGATTTTCTTTCATCAGGATACACCCCCTACCCCCACTTAATCACCCAAGTCATAACCTCTCATTCCCCTTTACACAGATAAACCCTGGTGTCTAACACATTCTACTTTCATCTCTACCCTCATCAAGAGGTAAGCTTGCAAAAGTGTTGAGACTTTGAAAGACTGAAGATAAATAGCTCAGAGATATCAAATTTGGAAGTATTTAAGAGATTACTAGCCAGTTCTAAGAGGATGGCACCTAAACTGGCAGTCCAGAAACTGCCAGTGTGTTCTAAGTACGCTGACTTGCATTTAAAGCATAGGTTTGTTTTCCATTGCAATATAGATTCAGCACTATCCATGCCTATGGGTGCCTGAGCATTTTGGTACAATGGTTAAATGCTAAGTTTTCGCTGTAGAACCACATGTATATAGGGAATTAATTCTGCCACTTAACATACCTGTATTGTATGAGTATTGCACAGCTTAATCTCTTTAAGCCTTAGAATCTTTATGTGTAATAATAATAATATCTATCTCATTGTGATGTTGTGAGAATTAAATGAAATCATACTGTAAACTATTTAGCTGAGTGTCTTTTGTGTAAGGAGTTAATATCCTTACCCAGATTAAATGTTCTTCAAAGGAACTCAGCCTCCTTAGACTGGGATTTAGATCTCCGTCCAGGAGAAATCATTCTTTCAATTTAGGCAATTTTTTTTTCTGGAACCTTATTGCAACTGGTCAAGCTATATTAGAAATGAAAACCTATTGTACTAACCGCTCCCCAAGGACTCATTCCTCCCTGCTAATGTAGTCCAGGGAGCAGAGGCATGAAATAGTTAAATAGGAAAAATTCTGACTTGCTCCACACAAGGCAAATGCTTATTAACATTACACAGGAAATATCAAGTCACCCTGCTTCCAGCCAATGGAGCAAATCCATTTGTATGTTAGACCCTCCTCAGTTGACCATTTTACAAAAAGTTGTCAAATATAAAACTGGCCTTTTATTATCATAGCAAAAAAGCTTAGAGAAAAGCACAAGCTGAAGCTGAAAATATGACCTTGACTCAGGAAAGGAAGTGGCAGATCACAAGGGAAGAGAAAAATGTGGGACCCTAAGAAGATTAACATAGCCTGGAGGAAGACGAAAAATCCAGAGTGGACCAGAGCTGGGAGTCTTTCTTTACTCTGTCCAGCTAGAAACTTTCTAACATTTCTTAGCAAGGAAGAACTAAAATTGATTGTTTTTTTAACGGATACAAGCTTAGACTGTCAATGGAGAGAACTGTAGCTAGTTTTCAATGTAAAGCATGGAAGTCAATCTTTTAAAATTAACTGTTATTATAAAATCCTGAGTTTAAGACCCCTCTAGGCATTGCTCTATAGAGACACCTGAGCTGCTTGAACAAAACTGTCTATTTCAGTTAAGATTCTGGTGCCAGAGTGAGGAAAACCATGTGGGGAGCAGTTTTCAGAGTACTTCTTTAGCCAGTTTACTTCTGCTTAATGACAACAGAAGACTTACTCTCTTGTACAACCTCTGAGTCCTCCACTGTAATGAGAAACCCAGAGAAATAACTTTTTAAGGTACCCCAGGTTCTAGAAGCCTCTGATACTGCCATAACATTGACATAAAACTTTTAATCCCCACCTGGTAGTGAATCTAAGTAGCAAAAAAAAAAAAAAAAAAAAAAAAAAAAAAAAAAAAGCAATGTGAAGTGGGTTCCTCCATCCTGGGGGAAGGAAACTCAAACAATTTCCTAGTGACCTCATACAGTCTGGGCACAGAAAGGAGTAAGGAATAAAAGGTGATAGAAATAATTTACATTGATATATTAGGTGAGGGTTATTGGCCGTGGTCTGCCTTTTCAGTGGAGTTAGAAGCTGCTACAGGATATTTTACCAGTTACAACCTATGTATGTGAGAAGGAGCCTCCTATTGGGAACTTTTCCAAGGTCTAATAAAGCTGTGCTTTGCTCTTTCTGACCTTGGCCCAGCGACAGGTAAGTCCCACAACTTCTACCACCTTATAAACACTGAGATGGGCCATGAGAAAGGAATATAGAAGCTCTATTTAGAGGATTAGGTCAACAAGCAGGCAGAAAAATGTCAAAACCACTAATCTAATTTACTGATGCTCTTAATGGGAGAATATAGGAAAATTTTTTGCCAAATATGGCTTCAGCATCTTCATCCAGAGAACCCCAAAGTTAAGGAATTGCACAAAGAACAAGTAGTGTTACTGACCCATGCAGAGAGTGGAAATGAAGGGAAGAACTCATAGGTGAGCTTGGGTGACAGGCTTCTCCTTTCTTTTCCCTGCCCTTGCCTTCCCTTCCCTTCCCTTCCCTTCCCTTCCCTTCCCTTCCCTTCCCTTCCCTTCCCTTCCCTTCCCTCCCCTCCCCTCCCCTCCCCTCCCTCCCTCCCCTCCCCTCCCCTCCCCTCCCCTCCCCTCCCCTCCCTCCCTTCCCTTCCTTCCTATTTTCTTTTCTGTCTCCCTTCCTTCCTCTCTCTTTCTTTTTTTTAGATGTAATTTGACTGTTTACTGTATGCCATAATACTATGTTAAGAATTAGGAATAGAAAGATTGATGGTGCAAGTCTTGCCATTGACTTATTAAAAGAATTTTATCAAGAACCTAAGTAATGACTAATGAACAACACCTAGTTCCTACTCTTTGAGAACCCTCAGTTTGCTTTAGCCAGCAATGTGCAATATGGTGGATAAATGGGTACAGTATCACAGGAATAGAGGAAATAAGTCACTTTCCAAGGGCAGTGAGAAATAGTTAACTAACATGGTGACAGTCAAACTGGGTGAAGGTTGATTTGGAGATTTTTATGTGATGGTGTGGAAGGAAGACTTTTTGGCTATGTAGCATGGTATAATAATACAAAAATGGGTGGTGGTTTTGGAGAACGGTGTGGTGTTTAGTCTCACTGATCCAGAGGGTTAGGAGGAGGATGTAGGAATTATTAGAAGATAAAGCTGGTTAGATCTGCTTGGTGCAAGATCATGGAGGGTCTTCCCAATTAAATTCTTCAGAATTAATTCTGGCTGTAGGAGATCGTGAGGAGCACTTAAGTAGGGATGGAGTGGGGTGAAGACTTGAGTTGCTTTGCATTTTACAAAGATCATTCTGA
This sequence comes from Nomascus leucogenys, assembly GCF_006542625.1. NCBI lineage: Eukaryota > Metazoa > Chordata > Mammalia > Primates > Hylobatidae > Nomascus > Nomascus leucogenys. The sequence continues at coordinate 71,892,684 of NC_044400.1, forward strand.
TAACTGGTGGTGGATGGAAACCAAGAGATCAGATAGAAAGTGGTTGCAGTGGTGTGTGAAAAGAGGGGTGTGGGAGTGAAACAGGACAATGATGAAGGGACGGCACTTTATATCCACAAAAGGAAACAGACATGTGTATGATTAACTGTAATAGAGTTTGGAGTAAACACAGAGAATTAAAATGAATGCAAGGGGCACAACACCCCTAATGTCAAGGTTCTTTCTAAGCAACTCCTCATGGGCACAAGCCTTCTTGATGAAAGAAGTGAAGTGACAACTGCCAATAAGTCTTGGATAAATCTCAACATAGTAGATACCCTGGAGCTTCTGGAAAATCTTACGATCAGTTGACTAGCAAACAGATTAATAACAAAGATCTCTTTTCTGGCATGAAGGGAGTTATGGCTTTCAGAAGCTCTTCTTACAGAAACATCCAGAACAAAATAAAATTGACATTTTTTTTTTTTTTGCTTTGTCCTGGAAGCTAATGGTGGTTTTGAAGAGGATAAAGTCTGTACATCTAAGCTGACCTCTCAGCCAGCTGTATTTGCGAACCTCAGGCCTCAGTTTCCCCATGGATGTGAATGGTCAGCAACACTAGGTTCTTCGAGTCCTAGCTATGCTACTTAAGTAATTTGTGGCTGTGGGTGTGTAACCTCCCCTCTCAGGATGAATCTGTAACAGCAGGAGGTTGTAGTAAGTGCTCTTTTAGATTTTCTCTGAAATGCTTACTCTTTGTCACTCTGGGTCTAGCCTGGCATGCATTGGGAATCCCAATAAAGGTTTGAAACACAAGAATAAATAAATGGAGCCAAGTGCCTTGGAGAGATCACTTGAAAGATGTTAAGTGCTCATATTACAAAGCCCTGGGGCAGCCTCTCTGGTGGCAGCATCCCTTAAGGTTTATGTCTGTTTTCAGGGTGACATTCTTCTCTCAAGGTTATGGGGATACAGGAGGTGAGAGAAGAGTTTATTCCTGGATCATGGAAATGAACACACTGAAATCAGATCTTCCTTCCCAGCGTGGATTTCTTCCCAGGTGTCAGCCTGCAGAGTTGAGTCACCGACCAGTTGCAATGCTGCACAGGTTGTTTTTTTTTCTTTGCAACATTTGGTGGAACGTTTCAGGCTGGAGTGAGGGGAGGATTATCTGAACCAGATGTTTGGGGGCTATCTCTCTGACACAATTGAGGAATTAGTTTTAAGTGATTATCCATGTGACCAGTCTTGAAACACTCACCTTCCTGGGCCAGGAAAGCAGGGCTTGGCTGGCTACATTCTAAGGAGAAGAAGCAAGGGGTGTTGAGGGCTGTGTACATGGATGTACTTGTGCTTGGAGACTGTTTCCAGAAAACGGTTCATGAGTCATGTAAAAACAGCTACAAGGGGTTCCCCGGAAGATGGGTCTCAGATAACTCTGAAGAGACCTAGAGCCAGTGTGGCTGAGGAATTGTAAACTGATTCTATGTGCTCAGGATAGCACAGACTTACAGGAACGCCACTCTTAGGCGGGAACTACTGATGGCTGAGGAGGGTCCTGCAGGAAAAACTACTGAGAATGAACCTGGATGCTGAACATGCAGCTGAGGGGGTGTGGTTAAGTGGCAGTCAAAGGCCACCTATCCTGCTACCCTCCCAGCCTTATGTAGTCCCTATAGCCTTGGTTCAATGTGAAACTCAAGTTGTGCTTAAGATACCAGGCAGAGAGGGGTAGGGAATCCTGTATAGACTGATATGAGCCTCATGGTGTGAATAGGGGCTTTGAATAAAAACTACATAGAATTCTACAAGAGAAAGGCACATTTATTGCATACATAGATTCATGTCTTTTGATTTGCATCTGCAACAAAAATGAGTAAAATGAAGTGAGAGAGTTGCAGTGGCTGGAAGTCCCAGTAGGGTGTTTCAGGAACACTAAAGATGGAAAGGCTTCACAGACAAGGCCAAAATCAAGATTAAAATATGGCTTCAGCTTAGGTTTTAACACTATGCCAATAAAAATCTGCCCTTTGCCCCTTTTGTTAACCTCAAAAGGCTACATACAAAGAAGATGACTTTAAACCTGTAATGGCAGATTTTGGCTTCCATGGGAGGAAATACACAAGGCATTATTCTGCTCGTCTTTATTCCCTGTGTCCTCTCTGGCCTACAGTCGAGCAGTTCCCCATTTTCCTCTTGTTCTGTGGGAGGGAGCATAAGAACAACAGCTCATTGAGGGAGGGTGGTGTTCACTCTGAGTCATCCTCGTTGAGGCTTTGTGGGTTTGGTTTTATTCAGCCTGTGTTGCCATGACAAAGTACCATAGAGTGGGTAGACTAAACAACAGAAATTTATTTGTCACCATTCTGGAGGTTGGGAAGTCCAAGATCTTGATCTTGGTGCTGGCCAATTTGGTTGCTGGTGAGAGCTCTTTTCCTGACTTGCAGACAGCCACCTTCTCACTGTGTCCTCACATGACCTTTCCTCAGTGCTTGAGGAGAAGGAAAGCGTGAACTCTGGTGTCTCATTCCTTTCTTCTAAAGACGCTAATCCTATTGGATCAGGGCCTTACTCTTATGATCTTGTTTAACCTTAATTACTTTAAGTTAGGCCCTATCTCCAAATGTAGTCCAATGACTACATTTGGGGTTAGGGCTTCAATGCATGAATTTTGATGGCACAAACTTTCAGAGTGTAGTATCATCCCTGTGTGTGACTAGAATATAGGACACCAGAGGGTGGGTGGAGAGGAGAAGTACTGGAACTTCTTTCTTCTGCCCTCCAGCAGGCAGGAACACTGTTTGCCAGCATGCCACTTTTGGTTCTTTACCAAGACCAAAGGAATTCTGAGCCATTTTTATGTGTAGAGCACTGTAATATGTTCTTAACGTATTAACATTTTAAATCTCACAACAGCCTCATACTGAAGAAACCATTACTACTCCAACCTAACAGCTTGTAAATACAGAAATGTTAATGATCATATAACACCAAGAGCTATTCTAAGCATGTTATATGGGTTAATGCATTTAGTCTTCACAATGGCCCTAGGAAGTTGTGAAAAAAAAATTAGCCAACCCTTAGAAATAAGGCAAAAAGAGGGTTGCACGTTCTTTTAAAGCCACACTCAACATTGTCAGATGAAACCGCTGTGACAAGCAGAATAATAGCTCTCTAAATATGTCCACACTCTAATTCCTGGGTCCTGTGAATTGTTGTGTTACAGGTAAAAAGGACTTTGCATATGTAATAAAGCTGATAGAATTTAAGATAGGGAGAATATCCTGGGCTATCAATGTGGACACAGTCTGATCAATTGACCCTTTAAAGGCAAAGAACTTGCTTCAGCTGGTGTGCATCAAGAGCAGAAGGGGAAGTCAGAGATTCGAAGGGCGGGAGGGACCTGAGGTGTGTTGTTGGAGAGGGGCACATAGAAAGCAGGAGAAAAAAATGCAAACAGCCTCTAAGAGTAAGGCCACCTGGCTGAAAGCCAGTAGAGAAACCGGAACCACAGTCCTACAACTAAATATCATGGAGCCTACAAGTGCTTTCTTCCTAGAACCTCCTGATTAGAGCTCAACTGGGACACCTTGGTTTTGGCCTTAAAAAACCTGAAGCAGAGAAACCGATTGAGCCGACCTGGATTTCTGGCCTACAGAGCTGTGAGATAATGAATTTGCGGTTTTTTTTTGTTTGTTTTTTTGTTTTTAAAGCTGCTGTTTACAGTAATTTGTTTCAGCACCAACAGAAAGCTAATACATTCACTTGACAACTCTCTAGAGCCAGTGCTGTCCACTAGAGCATTAAGCTATGGCCGAAATGCTCCTTTCTATACTCTCCAATACAGAAGCTACTAGTCACAGCTGGCTACTGAGCACATAAAATGTGGTTACAGTGAGAAACTGAATTTTCAGTTTTATCTATTTCTATTTAACTTATATTTTAATTTAAACAGCTACATGAGGTTAGTGGTTACCATATTTGACAGTGCAACTGTAGGGTGCGTACCTGTATGTCACTTACTATTGACTAAATAGGGCCCAGATTCTAAATTATTCATCAATGTGTAGGTTTTTGTCTGATAGAGATGCAAATGTTTTCTGTCTAGTGGAAAAGATAACTCCAAAGTTTAGGAACATATTTCCTATATGACATTAACCAGTTTTGTATCTAATCTAACAATCTTATTCCGATATTCTAGTGTCTATAAAATGTCAGTTCTTCAAATGCTCTTTGAACTACTTTTACCCTGTTGGTTTCCTACTTAATGAGTTAGAGCTTTGACAGCTATGCAATCTATATTTGTATGTGTCATATTTTTAAATTTTCTTTGAAAATTATGCTATTATTAGATGCTCCTATTATCCTTATCTTACTCATGGTCAAACTGAGACACAGAGATGTTAAATCATTTTTTTGTTTGTTTGTTTGTTTGTTTGAGATGGAGTCTGGCTCTGTCACCCAGGCTGGAGTGCAGCGGCATGATCTCGGCTCACTGCAAGCCCCACCTCCTGGGTTCACGCCATTCTCCTGCTTCAGCCTCCCGAGTAGCTGGGACTACAGGCGCCCGCCACCACGCCCGGCTAATTTTTTTTGTATTTTTAGTAGAGAGGGAGTTTCACCGTGTTAGCCAGGATGGTCTCAATCTCCTGACCTCGTGATCTGCCCGCCTTGGCCTCCCGAAGTGCTCTGGGATTACAGGCGTGAGTCACCGTGCCCGGCCTGTTAAATCGTTTGTCTAAGGTCACATAGCTGATGAGGTACAGCCAGTATGACTCCAGAGAGCACACTCGTAACTAGTGCACAAAAATGTCTTGGTTTGTTTGAACATTGAAAAACACAACATCAGGGCATCTATGGGGTATACTTCCTGCAATGTGTTTCAAGGGAGCCCTGGAAACAGTGAATGTTCATAAGGCAGAGAAATGCCTGGCTGTGTGGGGTAGTTAGAAGCATCCAGGGTCTAGCACATGAATATTTGAAGGTTGTGCTAGGGAAGGGCTGAGGCTATTTCATGCTGGCTGTTTTTCTTGATCTGCTAGGGCTAAGTTATTTTGGCTTGGTCTTGGTGAGCAAGCTGTAGAGAGAAGGTATCAGAGCTAACAGCAGTAATTAAACAGTTTCCCATTTCATGTGTAGTGGCATCCATTTGCAGAGTTACACCCAAAATTTGTTGGAAAAGATTTCTCTCCTCCCATCGTGATAACGTAAATTGATGGAAGTTGTATTTCTCTGGGAGGTGGCAGATCTATGGAAGCGTGACTTGATCTATTGCTGTAGCCATGTGTCAGGAAACTCCACCACCAGCAGATGAGAGATGCTCTGCGCTCCACACTTAGTCTAACTTTGGGTTTCCCCATGCTTCTTTGCTACTTTCAAGCCATGATCTTTGGGTGACATTTGATAAGTCTGTCCATTTCCCTTAGAATTCCAAATGTTATTCTCTCAAAGGTGGACCACTATGAAACTGACTTTATCTCAAAAAGAGAATTGATTTGTGAAGTATATGGACTTTTATTTATTAATAATTAATAATTAACAATCATATATATTTTTGGGGTACAATGTGATGTTTCCACACACACACACACACACACACACACATTGTGGGATGATTAAGTCAAATTAATTAAAATATCCATCACCTCCCATACTTATCTTTTTTTGTGTGTGGTGAGAATATTTATAGTCTACACTCTCGGCAATTTCCAAATACACTGTACGTTATTTATTATCTGTAGTCTCCATGCTGTACAATAGATCTCCAGAACTTACTCATCCTGTCTAACTGAAACTTTGTACCCTGTGACCAGCATCTATTTGCCCTCTTTCCCAGCTTCTGGTGACAATCAGTCTATGCTCTGCTTCTGTAAGTTGACCTTTTTTAGAGTTCATGTGTAAGTGAGGTCATACAATATTTGCCTTTCTGTACCTGTCTTATTTCATTTAATGTAATGTCCTGCAGGTTCATTCATTTTGTGGCAAATGACAAGACTTCCTTCTTTTCTTAGGCTGAATCATATTCCATTGCGTTTATATACCACATATGCTTTATCCATTTATCCACTGATGGACACTTAAGTTGCGTCCATATCTTGTGTATTGTGAATAGTGTTGCAATGAACATAGGGGTGTGTATAGCTATCTTTTTGACATACTGATTTTATTTCCTTCAGAAGTAGGACTGTTGAATCATATGGTAGTTCTGTTTTTCATTTTTTTGAGAAACCTCTATACTGTTTCCATAATGGCTGTACTTACACCCAATAACGATGAACAAGGGATCCTTTATCATCACATTCTTTTTTTTTTTTTTTTGAGACAGAGTCTCGCTCTGCCGCCCAGGCTGGAGTGCAGTGGCGCAATCTCGGCTCACTGCAAGCTCTGCCTCCCGGGTTCACGCCATTCTCCTGCCTCAGCCTCCCGAGTAGCTGGGACTACAGGCGCGTGCCACCTCGCCCGGCTAATTTTTTGTATTTTTAGTAGAGACGGGGTTTCAGCATGGTCTCGATCTCCTGACCTCGTGATCCGCCCACCTTGGCCTCCCAAAGTGCTGGGATTACAAGGGTGAGCCACCGCGCCCGGCCTATCATCACATTCTTACCAACACCTTTTTTCTTTTTGATAAAAGCCATTCTAACGGGTGTGAAGTGATACCTCATTGCACTTTTAATTTGTGTTTCCCTAATGATTAATGATGTTGAACATTTTTTCATATACTTGTTGAACATTTATATGTCTTCTCTTGATAAATAGACATTTCTATACTTAAATAGACATTCCAGTGCTTCACACACTTTTAATTTACTTTTTCATTTTGTTTTTTTTAAAAATTATTTTAAGTTTTCAATTTAATAGATGTTAGAGTACAGGTGGTTTTTGGTTACATGGATGAATTGTATAGTGGTGCACCATGGGATTTTAGCATACTAATCATCCAAGTGGTGTACCTTGTGCCCAATAGGTAGTTTTTCATACCTCACCCTCCTCCTGGCCTCCCCTTTTCTGAGTCTCGAATGTTCATTATACAACTCTGTATGTCTTTGCGTACCCACAGCTCAGTTCCCACTTATAAGTAAGAATATGTGGTATTTGGTTTTTCATTCCTGAGAATAAGGGTCTCCAGTTCCATCCAAGTTGATGCAAAAGACATGATTTCATTCTTTTTTATGGCTGAGTAGTATTCTATGATGTATATATACTACATTTTCTTTATCTACTTATTGATTGATGGGTGCTTAACTTGATTCCATATCTTTGCACCTGTGAATTATGCTGCGATAAACATATGCGTGCCGTTATCTTTTTGGTATGGTAACTTCTTTTTCTTTGGGTAGATACCCAGTAGTGGGATTGCTGGATCAAATGGTAGCTCTACCTTCAGTTCTTTGAGAAATCTCCATACTGTTTTTCATACAGGTTGTACTAATTTACCTTCCTGCTACTGTGTATTACGCATTCCCTTTTCACCATGTTCCCACCAACATCTATTGTTTTCTTTTTGACTTTTTAGAAATAGCCATTCTGGCTGGGGTAAGGTGGTATCTTATTGCGGTTTTAATTTGCATTTCCCTGGTGATTAGTGATGTTGAGCATTTTTTTTCATATTTGTTGGCCATTTGTGTATCTTCATTCAGGAAATGTCTATTCATGCCACTTGTCCACCTTTTAATGGGATTATTATTTTTTTTTGCTGATTTGTTTGAGTTCCTTGTAGATTCTAGATATTAGTCCTTCGTCATATGCATAATTTGCAAATATTTTCTTCCATTCTGTAGCTTGTCTGTTTACTTTGATGCTTATTTATTTTGCTGAGCAGAGCTTTTTAATTTAATTAGATCCTATTTATTTTTGTTTTTGTTATATTTGCATTTGGTGCCTTTGGCATAAATTCTTTGCCTAGGCCAATGTCCAAAAGAGTTTTTCTTAGGATTTCTTCTAGAATTTGTATAGTTTCAGGTCTTAGATTTAAGTCTTTAATCTATCTTGAGTTAATTTTTGAGTACGGTGATAGATAGAGATTCAGTTTCATTGTTTTACATGTGGCCATCCACTTTTTCCAGCACCATTTGTTGAATACAATGTCCATTTCTCCATTTATATTTTTGTATGCTTTGTTGAAGATCAGTTGGTTGTAAGTATTTGGCTTTATTTCTGGGTTCTTGATTCTGTTCCATTGGTGTATGTATCTACTTTTATACCAGTATCATGCTGTTTTGCTAACTATAGCCTTGTAGTATAATTTGAAGTCAGGTAATGTGATGCTTCCAGATTTGTTCTTTTGGCTTAGGATTGCTTTGGTTATTCAGGCTCTTTTTTTGTTCTATATGAATTTCAGCAGTGTTTTTCTAATTCTGTGAAAAATTATGTTAACATTTTGATAGAAATTGCATCAAATCCGTAGATTGCTATGGGAAGTATGGTCATTTTCATGATATTGATTCTTCCAATCCATGAGCATGGAAAGTATTTTCATTTGTTTGTGTCATCTGTGATTTCTTTCAGCAGTGTATTGTAGTTCTCCTTGTAGATATCTTTCACCTCCTTGGTTAAGTGTATTTAATTTTTTGTAGCTATTGTAACAGGGATTGAGCTCTTGATTTGACTCTTAGCTTGGTCATTGTTGATGTATAGCAATGCTACTGATTTCTGTACATTAATTTTGTAATTTGAGACTTTACTGAATTCATTTATCAGATTAGGGAGTCTTTTGGAGGAATCTTTAGGATTTTTTAGATATAAGATCATATCATCAGCAAACAGAGGTGGATTGACTTCCTCTTTTCCAGTTCAGATGTCCTTTCTTTCTCTGGCCTGATTGCTCTGACTAGGACTTTCAGTACTATTTTAGGTTGCCATTAAAAGTAATGGCAGAAACCGTAATTACTTTTGCACCAACCTAATATGTTGACTAGAAATGTTGAAAGTGGGCATCCATGTCTTGTTCCAGTTCTTTCAACTTTTGCCTATTGAGTATTATGTGGGCTGTGGGTTTGTCATATATGGCTTTTATTATTTTGAGGTATGTCATCTATGCTTAGTTTATTGAGGGTTTTTATTATAAAGGGATGCTGGATTTTATTGAATGCTTTTTTTGCATCTGTTAGGATAGTCATATGGTTTTTGTTTTTAATTCTGTTTATGTAATGAATCACATTTGTTGATTTGCATATGTTGAACTGTCCCTGCATCCCTGAGATGAAACCCATTTGATCATAGTGAATTATCTTCTTGATGTGCTGTTGGATTTGGTTTACTAGTATTTTGTTGAGGATTTTTTGCATCTATATTCATAAAGTATATTGGTCTGTACTTTTTTTTTTTAATGTCCTTTCCTGGCTTTTGTATTTGGGTGATGCTGGCTTCATAGAATGAGTTAAAAAGGATTCTCTTCTTCTCAGTCTTACAGAATTATTTCTGTAGAATTGGTATCAATTTTTCTTTGACTGTCTGGTAGAATTCAGCTGTGAATCAGTCTGGTCCTGGTTTTTTTTTGTTGTTGTTGGCAGTTTTTCTTTTTTTATTACTAATTCAATCTCACTGCTTGTTATCAATCTGTTCAGAATTTCTATTTCTTACTAATTCAAGCTGGCGGGTGGCAGGGGCGTGTTGTGTGTATCCAAGAATTTATCCATTTCCTCTAGGTTTTCTAGTTTGTATGCACAGAGGTGATCATTAGAGTCTCAAGTTATCTTTTGTATTTGTGGTGTCAGTTGTAGTATCTCCATTTTCCTCTTTCTTTCTTTCTTTCTTTCTTTCTTTCTTTCTTTCTTTCTTTCTTTCTTTCTTTCTTTCTTTCTTTCTTTCTTTCCTCTCTCTCTTTCTTTCTTTCTCTTTCTCTTTCTTTCTTCCCTCCCTCCCTACCTTTCTCTCTCTCTCTCTTTCTTTGTCTCACTCTGCCATCCAGGCTGGAGTATAGTGGCACGATCTCGGCTCACTGCCACCTCTGCCTCCTGAACTCAAGCGATCCTCCTGCCTCAGTAGCTGGGAATACAGGCACATGCCACCATGCCTGGCTAATTTTTAGATGGGGTTTCTCCATGTTTCCCAGGCTGGTCTTGAACTCCGGAGCTTACGTGATCTGCCTGCCTCAGCCTCCCAAAATGCTGGGACTTCAGGCATGAGCTACCATGCCTGGCCTCCTATTTTCATTTCTAATTGAGCTTGAGTTAAACTATCTTCTTGGTTAATCTAGCTAGTGTTCTACAGATTTGCTTACCTTTTCAAAGAACCAACTTTTTGTTTCATTGAACTTTTGTATTTTTTTGTTTCAATTTTTTTGGTTTCAACCAAATGAGGTTCTTCTTTGATCTTTGTTATTTCTTTTCTTCTGCTAGCTTTGGGTTTGGTGTGTTCTCGTTTCCCTAGTTCCTTGAGGTGTGACATGAGGTTGCCACTTTGTGAACTTTTATACTTTTTGATATAGGTCTTTAGTGCTATAAACCTTCCTCTTAGGACTTGCATGGGGCCTGTAGTCCCTTTGTTTTGGCCAATTTCTTCCATTTGAAATGGGTATATTTACCCAATGCCTGTACTCCCATTGTGTCTAGGAAGTAACTAACTTTTTTTTTTTTGTTTTACAGGCTAGTAGGTGAAAGGGACTTGCCTTGTCTCAGATGAGACTTTGGACTTGGACTTTTGAGTTAATGCTGGAATAAGTTAAGACTTTGGGGTACTTTTGGAAGGGCACGATTGTGTTTTAAAATGTGAGGACCTAAGTTTTTGTAGGGGGAAGGGGCAGAATGAAATAGTTGGGCCGTGTCCCCACCCAAATCTCATCTTGAATTGTAGTTCCCCTAATGCCCACATGTCATGGGAGGCCCCTTTGGGAGGTAATTGAATCACGAGGGCAGTTTCTACCATGCTATTCTTGTGACAGTGAGTAAGTTCTCACAAGATCTGATGGTTTTATAAGGGGCTTCGCCCTTCACTTGGCTCTGATTCTTCTTCTTCATGCCACCACATGAAGAACATGTTTGCTTCCCCTTCTGTCATGATTGTAAATTTCCTGAGGCCTCCCCAACCCTAAGGAACTGTAAGTCAATTAAATCTCTTTCTTTTATAAACTATGCACTCTCAGGCAGTTCTTTATAGCAGCATGAGAATAAACTCATACATGTGGTCTTATTTCTGAGATCTCTATTCTGTTGTGTTGGTCTGTGTGTCTGTTTTTGTATCATTACCATACTGTTTTTGTCACTGTAGCCTTGTAGTAGAGTTTGAAGTCGGGTAATGTGACGTCTTTAGTTTTGTTCTTTTTGCTTGGGATTGTGTTGACTATCCAAGCTCTTTTTTGGTGCTGTATGAATTTCCAAGTAGTTTTTTTCCTCTGTGAGGAATGTCAATGGTTTTTTAGTGGGAATAGCACTGAATCTATAAATTACTTTATAGAAAATGGCCCTTACCACCCATTATCATGATATTGATTCTTTCTATCCATGAGCATGAAATGTTTTTCCATTTGTTTGTGTCCTCTCTGAGTTCCTTCAGCAGTGGTTTAGATTCTCCTTGAAGAGGTCTTCATTTCCTTTTTATCTGTATTCTTAGGTATTTTATTCTCTTTGTAACAATTGTGAATGGGAGTTCATTCATGATTTGGATCTCTGCTTGTCTATTGTTGGTATATAGGAATGCTTGTGATTTTTGCACATTGATTTTGTATCCTGAGACTTTGCTGAAGTTGCTTATCAGCTTAAGAAGCTTTGGGGCTGAGGCAATGGGGTTTTGTAGATGTAGGATTATGTAATCTGCAAACAGAGACAGTTTGACTTCCTCTCTTCCTATTTGAATACGCTTTATTTGTTTTTCTTGCCTGATTGCCCTGGCAAGAACTTCCAATACTATGTTTAATAGGAGTGGGGAGAGAGGACATCCTTGTTTTGCCCAGTTTTCAAGGGGAACACTTCCAGTTTTTGCCCATTCAGTATAATATTGGCTGTGGATTTGTCATAAATGGCTCTTACTATTTTAAAGTATGTTCCATCAATACCTTGTTTTTAGAGAGTTTTTAACATGAAGCGATGTTGAATTTTATCAAAAGACTTTTCTGCATCTATTGAGATAGTAATATGGTTTCTGTCTTTATTTCTGTTTATATGATGAGTTACATTTATTGATTAGTGTACATTGAACCAGGCTTGCATCCTGGGGATGAAGCCAACTTGGTCATGGTGGACAAGCTTTTTGATGTGCTGCTGCATTCAGTTTGCCAGTATTTTATTGAGGATATTTACATCGATGTTCATCAGGGATATTGGCCTGAAGTTTTCTTCTTTTGTTGTATCTCTGCCAGGTTTTGGTATCAGGATGATGCATGATGCTGACCTCATAAAATAAGTTATGGAGGAGTCCCTCCATTTCAACTGTTTGGAATTGTTTCAGAAGAAATGATACCAGCTCCTTTTTGTATTTCTAGTAGAATTCAGATGTAAATCTGTCTGGTCCTGGTGTTTTTGGCAGGGTGTATGTGTCCAGGAATTTATATATTTCTTCTATATTTTCTAGTTTATTTGCATAGATGTGTTTATATTATTGTCTGATGGCTGTTTGTATTTCTGTGGAGACAGTGGTGATATCTTCTCTATCATTTTTATTGTGTCTATTTGATTCTTCTATTTTTTCTTCCTTATTGGTCTAGTCTATTTTATTTAATTTTATTAGCTTTTTCAAAAAAACAGTTCCTGGATTCATTGATTTTTGAAGGTTTTTTGTGTGTGTGTCATTGTCTCCTTCAGTTCCACTCTGATCTTAGTAATGTCTTGTCTTCTGCTAGCTTTGGGGTTTGTTTTCTCCCCATTCTCTAGTTCTTATAGCTGTGATGTTATGGTGTTGATTTAAGATCTTTCTCACTTTTGATGTGGACATTTAGTGCTATAAATTTCCCTCTTAACACTGCTTTAGCTGTGTCCCGGAGATTCTGGTCTGTTGTGTCTTTGTTCTCATTGGTTTCAAAGAACTTCTTGATTTCTGCCTTAATTTCACTATTTACCCAGGAGTCATTCCAGAGCAGGTTGTTCAATTTCCAGGTAGTTGTATGGTTTTGAGTGGGTTTCTTAATCTTGAGTTCTAATATGATTGCACTGTGGTCTGAAAGACTGTTTGTTATGATTTCAGTTCTTTTGCATTTGCTGAGGAGTGTTTTACTTCCAATTATGTGATCAGTTTTAGAGTAAGTGCCATGTGATGACAAGAATAATGTATATTCTGTTGATTTGTGGTGGAGAGTTCTGTAGATATCTATCATGTCCACTTGATCCAGAGCTGAGTCCAAGTTTTGAATATCTGTGTTAATTTTCTGTCTCAGTGATCTGTCTAATACTGACAGTAGGATGTTAAAGTCTCCCACTGTTATTGTGTGGGAGTCTACATTTCTTTGTAGGTCTCTAAGAACTTGTTTTATGAATCTGGGTGCTCCTGCGATGGGTGCATATATATTTAGGATAGTTAGCTCTCCTTGTTGAATTGATCCCTTTACCATTATGTAATGCCCTTCTTTATCTTTTTTGATTTTTGTTGGTTTAAAGACTGTTTTGTCAGAAACTAGGATTGCAACCCCTGCTTTTTTTTGCTTTCCATTTGCTTGGTAAATTTTCCTCTATCTCTTTATTTTGAGCCTGTGTATCTTTGGATGAGAGATGGGTCTCTGGAATACAGCACATGGATGGGTCTTGACATGATCCAGTTCGTGATTCTGTGTCTTTTAATTGGAGCATTTAGCCCCTTTACATTTAAGGTTAATATTGTTATGTGTGAATTTGATCCTGTCATCATGATGCCAGCTGGTTATTTTGTGCATTAGTTGATGCAGTTTCTTTATAGTGTCATTGGTCTTTGTACTTCAGTGTGTTTTTGCAGTGGCTGGTACCAGTTTTTCCTTTCTAATTTTTGTACTTCCTTCAAAAGGTCTTGTAAGGCAGAACCAGTGGTGATGAATTCCTTTAGCATTTGCTTGTCTGAAAAGGGTTTTGTTTCTCTTTCACTTATGAAGCTTAGTTTGGTTGGATATAAAATTCTGGGTTGAAAATTCTTTTCTTTAACAATGTTGAATATTGGTCCTCAATCTCTTCTGGCTTGTAGGTTTTCCACTGATAGGTCCACTGTTAGCCTGATGGACTTCCTTTTGAGGTTACCTTGCCTTTCTCTTTGGCAGCCCTTAACATTTTTTCCTTCATTTTGACCTTGGAAAATCTGATGATTATGTGTCTTGGGGTTGATCTTCTCATGGAGTATTTTACTTTTCTCAATTTGAATGCTGGCCTGTCTTGCTAGGTTGGGAAAGTTCTCCTGGACAATATCCCGAATTATGTTTTCCAACTTGGTTCCTTTCTTCAAGTCTCTTTCAGGTACCCCAATCAGTCATAGGTTCAGTCTTTTTACATAATCCCATACTTATCAGAGGTTTTGTTTATTCCTTTTTATTTATTTTTCTCTAATCTTGTGTACCTGTCTTATTTTAGCCAGATAATCTCCAAGCTCTGAAATTATTTCCTCTGCTTGGTCTATTCAGCTATTGATACTTGTAGTTGCATCGTAAAGTTCTTGTGTTGTGTTTTTCAGTTCCATCAGGTCATTTATGTTCCTTTCTAAACTGGCTATTCTGGATAACAGCTCTTGTAATGTTTTACCATCGTTCTTAGCTTCTTTGCATTGGGTGAGAACATGCTCCTTTATCTCTGCAAATTTCATTATTACTCATTTTCTGTGGCCTACTTTTGTCAATTCATCCATCTCAGCCTCTGTGCAGTTTTGTGCCCTTGCTGGAGAGGTGTTGCAATCATTTGGAGGAGAAGAGGCACTCTGGCTTTTTTAGTTTTTGGTGTTCTTTTCATTGATTCTCTTTCATCTTCATGAGTTTATCTAGCTTCAATGTTTAAGGCTGCTGACCTTGGGATGGTTTTTTGTGGGGACTTATTTGTTGATGCTGTCGTTGTTGTTGCTTTCCATTTGCTTGCTTTTCTTTTAACAGTCAGGCCCCTTTTCTGTAGGGCTGCTGTGGTTTGCTGGGGGTCCCCTTCAGATCCTATTCACCCTCACCTGGGTCCCTCCTGCATCTGGAGGTGTCACCAGTGGAGGCTGCAGAACAGCAAAGATGGCTGCCTGCTCTTTCCTCTAGGATCTCCATCCCAGAGGGATGGAGAGGGGCATTGTATTAGTCAGGGTTCTCTAACAGGACTGAACTAATAGGAGATATATATATATATATATATATATATTTAACTCAGATGATCACAAGTTCCCACAATAGGCTGTCTGCAAGCCTGAGGAGCAAGGAGAGCCAGTCCAAGTCTCAAAACTGAAGAACTTAGAATCTTATGTTTGAGGGTAGGAAGCATCCAGCAAGGAGAAAGATGTAGGCTAGGAAGCTAGGCCAGTCTCGCCTTACCACATTTTTTCTGCCTGTGTTATATTTGCTGGTGACTGATTAAGGGTGGGTCTGCCTTCCCCAGCCCACTGACTCAAATGTTAATCTCCTTTGGCTACACCCTCACAGACACACCCAGGATCAATACTTTGCATCCTTCAATCCAGTCAACTGACAGTATTAACCATCACAAGTCCACCTCTTATCAACTTGAACCCATACACATCTCCTGCGATCATACATAATGTTCAAATAAAGACAATAATAAGGTTGTAATAATGCCTAACATGATACAACTATCCTTTGTGCAACCGGAACTGCAGCAATCCCCAACCCAAATACTATTACAGAAAGTTAACAATACTTAAATGCCAATATGAAGTCAATAAACTTATGTCACATGATAAAGGAAGATGAAATAAAATGAAGATATTTTCTTAGGACAAGTATATACATGCACAAACATGTTTTTAATAAAAGAAGGAGGAAATATTCATGATATATATAGTCCTCATTTCTGCAGCTGGTCACATGGTCGTAGCTAGTATTAATGACTACCTTCTTCCACTACCCATTCTGTATTCCCTTTGCATTCAGCAAGCTCCTCAGCAGGTCGTGGTTTTTTTCCTGGTGGAGTGACCCAAACATCCATTCCTGAGGGGTCTGGACCATTTGTAGTCCTGCCTGGATTGGGCTGTTCCTTCTGGCAAAAAAGGTTCATCAGAGTTTACAAACTCAGTGACCCCAGCTTCATCAGGGTCCTCCCACATGTCCCCATTCCAAGTTGCAGGGTCCCATTCTTTTCCAATTAATGCCCTCACTTTAACAATATACACCTGGTGAGGCTGTGCATACATCTTTCATTGCAGGTCAGCCACTTGCATGATAAGAGCTTGTGTCTGTTTTTCCACAATTTCAGCTCTTTGCCTATAGGAGATAAGACTCTCACTCAGGGCAATCTTAGCAGATTCGAGGCTCAGTATCTGCTTCTGAAGCCAGGAGACAGAATCCCTGAGTTCTTCATTTTCTTTCATTATTTTGTCCATTGAACTTAGGAACAACCAACCAGCTTAATTATGTTCCTTGGTTCTCCACATATGGCCAAGGGTATTATGTGTAGAGTCACTAAACTCTGCCTCTCGTGAGCAGTGAATCAAGAGTGTCAAATTAATTTATTTTGCATAACTCTCTAAACAGTTCACACCAAGGACTACCAGTGTTCTCTATACTATTAGAAGTAGAGTCCTTAGCATTTTGGGGTCTAATCATATCAAGCAACAAACACCCTACTCCTGGTAGCAAAATCTGTATTAGTCAGGGTTCTCTAGAGAGACAGAACTAATAGGATATATATCTCTATCTCTATATCTCTATCTCTATCTCTATGTATTGTGTGTATAGATAGATAGATAGGAGCTTATTAAGTATTTACTTACACTATCACAGGGTCCTACAGTAGGCTGTCTGCAAGCCTGAGGAGCAAGGGGAGCCAGTTTGAGTCTCAAAACTGAAGAACTTGAGTCTGACATTTGAGGTCAGGGAGCATCCAGCATGGGAGAAAGATGTAGGCTGGGAGGCTTGGCCAGTCTCACCTTTTCACATTTTTTCTGCCTGCTTTATATTTGCTGGCAGCTGATTAGATGGTGCCCACCAGATTAAGGGTGGGTCTGCCTTCCCCAGCCCACTGACTCAAATGTTAATTTCCTTTGGCAAGGCCCTCACAAACACACTTAGGATCAACACTTTGCATCCTTCAATCCAATCAAGTTGACACTCAGTATTAACCATCACAGGCACCAACCAATGCCAGCGGGAACGCTACTGTATAAGGTGTTTGGTGACCCCTGTTGGGGGGTCTCACCCAGTCAGGAGGCACGGGATCTGGGACCTGCTTAACGAAGCATTCCAGCTACCTCCTGGCAGAGGGGGTGTGCTGCACTCGTGGGAATCCCACTTGTCTGGACTGCCCGGAGTCCTCAGAGCCAGCAGGAGGAAAGACTAAGTTTGCTGATCTGTGGATACCACGGCTGCCTCTCTCCCCAGGGGCTCAGTCCCAGGGAGATCAGAATTCTGTCCCTAAACCCCTGGCTGGAGTTGCTGAAAATCCTGCAGGGAGGCCCAGCCTGGTGAAAAGGGATAGGTCAGGGTCCAGCCTAAAGAGGCAGTCTGGCCATGATCTGCCACAGCTGTTGTGGTGCACTTGGGGTATTCCTCCTGACTCCAAACCGTTCAGTCTCCCTGGCACTGGCAGGGGAAAGTCAGCAGACTGGAACTGCCGTAATGGCTGCCCCTCCCCTCTGGGAGCTCAGTTGTCTTAGGCTGAAGGCAGCCATGGTGATGGCCACTGCCCCTTCCCTGGGGAGCTCAATCATCTTAGGTAGCAGACAGCGGCAGTGATGGCAGCCGCCCCTCCCTCAGGAAATCAGTAGTCTTAGGCAGCCTCCAGCTGAGTGGCCACCAAGAATCTGCACAGCTCTGTGCTTGGATCCCAAGGCCCTTGTGGCATGGCCCCATGAGGGAGATCTCCTGATCCGTAGGTTGCACAGACCCGTGGAAAAAGCATGATTTCCTGGGTGGGGGAGCATAATCACTCACCACCTCCCTTGGCCGGGGGTGGGAGCTCCCCTTGCCCCATGTGGTTCCCGGGTGGGCCGTGGCACCACCTTTGATTTTCCTCTCTCTCCGTGGGTCGCACCAACCACCTAGTCCATCTCAATGAGGGAACCTGGATACCTCAGTTGCCAGTGCAGGATTCACTTGCCATTTTCGTTCTTCTTGGTGGGAGCCTCCGACTGCAACTGTTTCTAGTCAGCCATCTTGGCCCCTTCCCCTGATGGTTTTTATTGAAAATGTCTATCTGTTTAGAAAAGTTTTCATTCATATCCTGAATTTTTAAAAAATTTCTTTATATCGGCTTTTACCTTTCTCTTGTATTACCTTGAGTAACTTAATAATCAACTTTTTGAATTCTTTCTCTGGTATTTCAAAGATTTCATTTGGTTTGGGTCCACTGCTGGAGAGTTAATGTGATCTTTTGGGGATGCTACAGAACTGCATTTTTTCATATTGTCAGAATTATTTTTTCTGGTTTCTTCTTATGTGGGTAGACTATTTCTTCTAATTATTCTTAAATTTATTTTTGATTTCATTGGGTATTAAAATTTTTTTTTCCCCTGAGGCTGTGACTTATAGTTTATTGTCATCTAGTTTCAGCTCTAGGTACTTTCAGTGGCAAAGACTCTGTATATGTTTCTTGGTTATAGAGAATCTTTGTGCAATGGCTTTCATAGATACTGGTTGTAGTAGCAATTTGTGGGGTGTGTGAGCAGATTCGCTGTCTCCTGTGGGGCTAGAATGTTTGCCCACTTTTTAATTGGGTTGGTTTTTTTGCTATTGAGTTGTTTGCATTCTTTAAATATATTGAGTATTAACCCCTTGTTCCAATGTATGCTTTGCAAATATTTTCTTCCATTTTGTAAGCTATCTCTTCACTTCATTGATTATTTCCTTTGCTATGAAGAAGTTTTTAGTTTTACGCAATTTCATTTGTCTATTTTTGCGTTTGTTACCTGTGCTTTTGGGGTTATAGCTAAAAAAGTCTTTGTTATGACTGATGTCGGGTTTTTTTTTTCCTATTTTCTAAGTAGTTTTACAGTTTCAAGTCTTATATTCAACTCTTTAATTCATTTTGATTTAATTTTTATATATGGTGTAAGATAAGGGTCCACTTGTATTCTTTTACATGTGAATATCCCATTTTCCCAACATTATTTATTGAAGAGACTGTCCTTTTCCCATTGTTTGTTCTTGGCATCTTTATCAAAAACAAGTTGACCATAAAGGTGTAAATTTATTTCTGGGCTCTCAATTCTGTTCCGTTGAGCTATATGTCTGTTTTTATGCCAGTAAGATGCTGCTTTGTTCACTACAGCTTTGTAGTAGACTTTGAGATCAGGTAATGTGAGGCTTCCAGCTTTTTTTTTTTTCCCTCAAGATTCCTTTGGCTATTTAGGGTCTTTGTGTGTTTCCACACAGATTTTACAATTTTTTTTATTTCTGTGAAAAGTGTCATTGGGATTTTGATAGTGATTTCATTGAATTTGTAGATTGCTTTGACTCATATCTATTTTTGCAAAGGGATAATAGAAAAAAAACTAGTTCAACCATTGTGGAAGTCAGTGTGGCGATTCCTCAGGGATCTAGAACTAGAAATACCATTTGACCCAGCCATCCCATTACTAGGTATATACCCAAAGGACTATAAATCATGCTGCTACAAAGACACATGCAAGCGTATGTTTATTGCGGCACTATTCACAATAGCAAAGACTTGGAACCAACCCAAATGTCCAACAACGATAGACTGGATTAAGAAAATGTGGCACATATACACCATGGAACACTATGCAGCCATAAAAAATGATGAGTTCATGTCCTTTGTAGGGACATGGATGAAACTGGAAAACATCATTCTCAGTAAACTATCGCAAGGACAAAAAACCAAACCCCACATGTTCTCACTCATAGGTGGGAATTGAACAATGAGAACTCATGGATACAGGAAGGGGAACATCACACTCCAGTGACTGTTGTGGGGTGGGGGGTGGGGGGAGGGACAGCATTAGGAGATATACCTAATGCTAAATGACGAGTTAATGGGTGCAGCAAAACAACATGGCACATGGATACATATGTAAGAAAACTGCACATTGTGCACACGTACCCTAAAACCTAAAGTATAATAATAAAAAAAGATTAAAAATGTTTTTTGAGGAACACATTATATAAGTGAGAATAGCTACTATTTTGGGGGCTTATATTACATGATAAGCACACACTTGCCATTTTATCTACATTGTCTTACTTTTCACAAAGACCCTAAGGAGTATTTTCTTCCATTCTGTAGATAATGAAACAGAACTATAGGAGTTGATGTGGTAACAAGGGTAGGATGCACCTCTTGCTGTGTATAACCCAAAGCCTGTGCTTTCTGTGTATTATATAAAGTATAAAATTTAGCTTAGGATTCACTTTTGTGTTCCTCATACCTAACACAATATTTCAGTTTGTTGGTGCTTCATAAATATTTGTTGAATAAGTGCTCAGTGATTGAAAAGTATGCATTTAATTCATCCATTCCTTCTTTATTCAATAAATATTCATCTGGCACTAGCTGTGTGCTGGGTGCTAGGTGCTTTGGCTTAGAAACTAGGGGTACAAAATGAAACAGATGCCTTCACTGCCTGTAAGGAGCTCATGGTCTGAGGCAAAGGGCAAGGGGTTTTTGTTATTGAGATCTTATCAGTTCTGATGATACCAATTCAGATACAACTCTTTAATAAATTTATGAAAATTATAATTTTCAGTAGGCTGGTGATGATTATTATTTTTATTATGTCTTCCCTTTTCATCCCTAATCTTAGAGTTAACATGACAATTCCCAGACTTAACGTGAACATGACCCACCTGGGAATCTTGGTAAAATTCAGTCTCTGATTCAATTGGTCTGGAGTAGAGACCAGAAGACTGCATTTCTAACCAATGCCCAGGTGATGCTCAGGAGCTCTGGGGCTCAAATAAATCTTTAAGAATTAAAATGATAAAATGTCACCCTCTCTACTGTGCAAGTTCCACCGTTCTCTATTCTTTTGCTGCAGAGGATGGAAGTACAATACTTGTGATGGAACCCCTAACTGAAATATTATGATTTCATTGTATTCTTAGGCTGAGCTAAGAAACAAATGGCACTAGAAATTTAAGGGCCACTTCTCTGTCAGTTTTGCTAGGCTGTAAGTTTGGCATGTCACCAACGTGTGGTATATCAAAGCTTTGTTTTTCCTCACATCCCTGTTTGCCTTCTTCACCCCTGCCTTTACTGTCTTCGGAAGAGGTCAGTGGCTCTGACAGATGTGGATTAGAATAACTCAGTTAGGACCAATAGGCCTGTGTCATGTTCAACATCTGGCTGATACCCATTTTCAGAATAAATATATCATTTTATTTTTGGTAAAAATGCTTTTCAGAGGAAAATGAAAATTACAATGGGAAATTGTGGCTGGCAAGGGAAAAGAACCATTTTGGGTAATATCTCTCATAATTGGAGTAATTTTGACAAACTCAGACATTGTAGAATTCCCACACATCCTCTCCCCCAACCAACTCCCTACTCCCAACGGGTCAGAGAGGAGTGCTTTCTAGCAGGCAAAAGTCTAAGCTATTTTTCCTTCTCTGGTGCACAGAAATGAATTTGAGATTCATGGCAGTCAACCTTACTTTTCCAAACAAACATGTTTTATTCTAATGACCAATGAGAAGTTTTATGGCTTAAGCCAGGAGCAGGGTAGAGCTGAGGCCAGGGAGTTGGGCATAGTATTCAATCATAACTTTGTTTTTGATTTCTACATTGACATAAAATGTGTATTATATTCTCTGGGAACAATTTGATCAATAACTTAGGCTAAAAATAGAGCAGATTTCTTTTAGTCACCTGTTCATATTGGGAACAGTTACAAAAATGTTTTTTCCTTTTAAAACATTGGGTTACCCTGTGATCTCTGACATTATTGATGCTTGGTGCTCTTATAGCAGGGGAGGGCTTTTTGTGATGTTGGTGTGCATATGTGTACATGTGTATATGTGTGAAGATGTGAACCTGCCAAACCCCTCCGTGCTAGTCTGGTGGGTTCATGTTACTAAAGCAGCCCCTTCAGTGGTCTTAGGTCTCAAGAGTGCTGGTGTGGAGACTTATCTTATGGAGTCAAGTATCATTGGTAGAGTTGTTTGTTCCTACAAGAGGAGGAGTGATGTCAGCAAGTGCTTAGCAAGTGCTTTAGAACCAGACGGACCTTAGTTTGGATTCCAACTCTGCCACTACTGTGTTATGTGGACAGCACTAGGGTGAGGCAAGGGGGACTTGTAGGATGTACATTTTAAGGTGGTCACACTCAGGTGACAACCTTGCGCAACGCTGAGGGTGCATATCTCCTTTAATTTTGCACTCAGGTGCCTTGCTTTCCTTACCCTAGTATGGCCCTGGTGTGTGACCTTGGATGAGTCACTCATCTCTGTTTCTATTTCCTGATCTGTAAAATGGGTGTGATAAGAATCATCTCATGAGATTGCCATGAAGCTTAAAGTAAAAAGTTATAAATTTATTGACAAATTGTCTGGGTCTGTGACCAAAAAATGATAGCTATGATTTTTTTTTTTTCTTTTTTTTGAGACAGAGTCTCGCTGTGTCGCCCAGGCTCGAGCACAGTGGCGCAATCTAGGCTCACTGCAACCTTCACCTCTGCGTTCAAGCGATTCTCATGCCTCAGCCTCCCGAGTAGCTGGGAGTACAGGTGTGTGCCACCATGCCTGGCTAATTTTTTGTATTTTTAGTAGAGATGGGATTTCACCATGTTGGCCAGGCTGGTCTTGAACTCCTGACCTCAGGTGATCTGCCCGCCTCGTCCTCCCAAAGTGCTGGGATTACAGGCATGAGCCACCATGCCCGGCCCAATTGATTTTAATTAATCTATTGCTGGGCATCTTAGCTAAACCCCCTTTAGGATAGCTAGAGTTAATTCCCTTTATCCTAAGGAGGAAAAACAGAAATGAGGAATATTTAGAAGTGCCTTCGTTTAGGATATTTTTTTCTTTTTGCTTTTTTTTTTAGGAAATAATTTATCTAAAAGCTAGTGGTACACATTTCAACTACTCACTTTCAAGCATAAAGTGTTGCACCAGTAACACCAGGAATGAAATGTGTGTGTATATAGTTACAGGCAAGGCAGGTCTGGAGGCTCCCCTGAGAGCGAGCACTTCATTTTCAGGAGGCCGGGAGACCGAAAGTCTCACCCGCAGAGTGAAGCACTCCATGACTTAGGCTGGATGCATAAAGCGCCTGCTCTCCCCTTGGTCCAGGATGGAGCCAGAATGCATTGCCAGCTCCGACTGATGGTGCCCCATCACTGTGATCACTCACTTAGCACACACTCACAGCAGCTTAAATTTCTACTTGAACAGCCATGCACTTTTTTTCTTCCTGCCTAGCTTTTCTTTTGTTTTACTTTTGGTGGGAAGCTGACCAAGGCATTCATGGTGGGAATGAAGAGGGAAATCTGTTAGAATACTGGCGTGGTAAGATGAGAAGCTCTGAGGGGCTTGATTCTCCCAATTGATATTCTTGCCATGTTGCTCTGAAGAAAATAAAGCCTCATGATTTTTTAAACTCCCATTTTTTTTTTTTTACACAGTTAACTAGATAAAGACCAGTTACTACTGATTCCATGAGATACCCTCTTCCGTCTTTTCCATTTGGCTTCAAACTTGGTTGCTAAGGGACAATGACAATGATTGAGTTATATTCTTTACCTCTCTTCCATCTGAATGTTTTTTGCCCATCAGTGTAGGGGTTCTGTATTTCAGTTTCTTGATCTTTAAAATAGATAACTTAAATTCTGGATTATCCTTTTGTAGGATGAACAAATTCTGAAGCCACTCTGTGCGTGTGTGTGTATGCGTACATGTGTGCATGGGTATGTGTGTGTGTGTGTCTGTAGGAAATGTCTCCCAGACTTGGAGGCTATCATAAGCCTATGTTTATTGACTGATCTATAAGCTATGCATTCAGTTCTAGGCTAGTTATCATTTAATATGAGTCAAGACAATTTCACTGCTCTCTAGTCCAGTTTCTACATCAGACATTGCTAATCAATTGCTGCACTTTTTTGTTAAGCCTGGATTCTTGCATTCTGGACCTCTATACAGCCCCTACCAATTGATCAGACTTGTTTTACAACATGGAACTTCTTTGCTACTCTGAGCCTAGTGGGTCTGAAAAGGGGAAGGAGAAAACTTTCTTGGCCTGGAGAAACCTAGCAGCTAGTTTGATAGGTGAGACCTATGTAATACCATTTAAGTAGATGTCAAAGAAATGCATAACAAATGTACAAAGACATGTGAGATTGTGGGGGCATAAACTAAGATCCCAATAGAAATTCAGAGAAAGCCCATCTGACCTGGAGGATGCCACTTAGGTGGCCAACTTCACTGGAATCATTCAGATGGTGTTGGAGGGCAAGTGAAGGAGAGGCAGAGACGAACTCCCAGACAAGGAGAGCTGTGGCAGGAAACAGCCCATAGTGGGGATCAGTGTGAGGCTGACAATGGTTATTAATTGTTGTTAAGATAAATATACATGTTACTCGATTAAAAAATATGTAAGTTAGATAGATCTATTTTGATTAAATGTGACTAAATTAAAAGACTATGCTAGATCTATCTACTTTAAATGCTTATTTAATTGTAACCTACATGTAAATTTATTCTCAACACTGTTAAGAGCCTTTGGTCAATTATACATACGAAATTTTATACCTGGGCACCTGGGGCAGATTAATATAGTGCAAAGAGCAGAGTGTCTTAAATTAGAATAGAAGAAAAACTGGGAAGTTATATGAAGTAACTTCTAATTATCAGAGACTGTCCTGGGCAATTTGCATATGTCATTTAATTGATTGATTTATTCATCAGCTATTTGACTACTTAATATATGCCCTGTGCCAGAGGCAGGGACCCAAATAGGAAAGAAATAGACCTTCTCTAAGTCTGCCTCACTAGACTGTCTCAGTCTAATGAGGCAGAAAGTCTCATAAGCAAACTATTGGTAACACCTATATTACACTTGTATGTAACTAGAATGTCAGAAATATGAAGGGTGCACTAGGGAAAAAAATCTGTCATGTCCCTATGAGTTTTATGGAGTAAATGTTACTATCTCCATCTTATAGATGAGGACACCTAGGCTCGGAGAGTTGGGAACTAGTCAAGGACTCAAGTTAATCAGTCATGGCTGGGAACTAACCCTCCACCTGAAGCTCTTTCCTAAAAGTGGATCGCTTGGATTCAGGCCTAGCTTTGTTATAAGCAAGGGCGGGAGCATATCGTTTCACTTCTCTGGGCCTCAGTTTCTCCTTTTGTTAAGGTAAGAAGCTGAGATGTGATAGCATCTAAAGTTCCTTTCCTCTATAATATGGGATAACTCACCTGTAGTCCAGATTCGATCTCAGTTTAGCACCACTTTTGGAAAGTTATGGGCTTCTCCTCATATTGTACAGACAAATTCTCTCTGCTCAAAGACCTGATAGGTATTTCTCAGAACAGGAGATAGTTGCCTTTGGTGAGGGCTCCAATCCAGGACCATTCATTTTTTTAGCCTGGCTTTATTGATGTGTAAATTGGAATTAAAAAGGCCTGCTTGTAGGGCTGGGAAATAAAAGAGAAGTAGTTTAAACTGTTTATGAGCTACAGCTTTATGATGTCTTTCCCACATTCTCTCCTTTTTTGGCTGGAGATTTTCCCTAATTGGGGACATTTGTTTTAGAATTTGGCATCTCTGAGCCTTGAGAAATGGAGCTTCTTTATTAAAGAGCAGAGTATGCCACAGGCATCTCAGGCCAAATGGTTTAGACTTCTCTCTCAGGATTCAAGTTGTAATTAGGGGTGTAGATTAATTGTAACAAGGTGTCAGAAAATGGTCCATAAATAAATATGACAAACTGAACTCAACACACTGAATTTATAAAAAGTTTAAGTCAGATCCCTGAACCAACATGGATCCTTCTTTGTTCCAGCTGAAAGCTAAACTTGTGCGAAGCTTTGCATGAAGGCAGTCCCAACTGGCAGGAACTTGAAACATAACCCAATACACTGCCCTAATGGAGAAATAGAACAGACTGCTTATTGGGGTCATTTGTAAAAAGAATATATAATCATTTTCTAATCTCTCTGATACATAGTTCTACAAATAACACTGGGGACAAGTGAAAACGTTTATGGTTCATAAGGAATCAACTCCATGAAACATGAGTTTCAGACTGGGCTGGCCTACACATGTCTGAATCCCGGCAGAATCTTTGAAAATAAGCACAGGCTTCCCCAGAGATATCAGAGGTCCCTTATCTGTCCTGTGTTTTATGCGCCTTCTTTTCTCCATCCCTCACAGCAGACAAAGACAACCAAAGAAAATCAAGCGAATTCAACATTTGCTACATTTATTCTTTCTCTCTAATTCAAATATAGTATTCAAACAAAATGTTCCCTCTCTCTCTCTCTTTTTTTTTTTTTTTGGCTTGGCCAGCATGAAAATGCTAACTCATTTTAAAGGGAAAGTAGGCAGTCATAAATGGCAGTGTGGTGTTGTGGAAAGAATAAGAATGGCTTTGGATTTGTGCCTGGCCGGAAATGTTGGCTGCTCTTTCTCCTAGTTGAGGGAAGCTCTGGCATGCTACTGAATGTCTCTATGCCTCCATTTCCACCTCTGCAAAATGGGAAGGATAACAACTAGCTGGTAGGTTTGTTATAAGAATTAAATGATATCATAAATCATATATTAATGAAAAATTTCTCCCCCAATCCTTAAGGTTTTGATGGTTACATACAGTAAAACCATGGTGGCAAGAGAAGCAAGAGACAGAAATGCAAGGAAATGGGAAGGGATTGTATTCCTTCTGGGCTCGAATATTCAATTGCTAGGTAAGACTCTCCTGAGCTCCCTTCCTTGCAACTGGCTACCTTTGAGGTTGTGGCTGCCTCATTAACCTGGTCCCCAGGGTGAACTCTGATTAGCAGAGCCCTCTGCTGACCTTGATGGACATGTAGTGTGATCAAAAAAATAGATCTCTGCCGCTTTCTATTTTTTGTTTTTTTTTTTTTTGAGATGGAGTCTCACTCTATTGCTCAGGCTGGAGTGCAGTGCCTCAATCTCGGCTCACCACAACCTCCGCCTTCTGGGTTCAAGCGATTCTCCTGCCGCAGCCTCCCGAGTAGCTGGGACTACAGGCACACGCCATCACGCCTGGCTAATTTTTGTGTTTTTAGTAGAGGGGGGGTTTCACCATGTTGGCCATGCTGGTCTCGAACTTCTGACCTTGTGATCTGCCTGCCTTGGCCTCCAGAAGTGCTACAATTACAGGTGTGAGCCACCGCACCCGGCCAAATGTCTGCTCCTTTAAACCACTAATATTTGGATGTTGCTTGTTATCACAGAAGAACCTAGCCTATCCTTACTGATACAGTTCATCTTCAGAGTGCTGAATTTCTCTTTTTTGAAATTCATATATCTTTATGGTAGACCATGTTCATCATCTTTCACGTTTCTGCTCATAAATTCTGCATGTACTATTTGGAACAATAGAGTGATTTGGCAGTGACATGTCCAAGAGAACTCTTCTCAACTGCAAAAACTTTTTAATTATTTGAAGTAAGCAACACTGAGTTTTTTGGCCAGTATGTGCTCTAGGAAGGCCAGTCAAGGTTCTCTGAAAAGACATTTTATTCTGACTTTATATGTTAAGGTCTCTTTGCTTTGTATACCTGGTCTTAATTCACCTTTGGAATGTAGATTTGGTATTTATCCAATTAATGGCTTTGTTTGAATTTTTATAGGCATCTCAAACTTACCTTGGCTAATGCACTGCTAATTGGTTCTGAAGTTGTACACCACCCACTCTGCACTTGCTCTCTGCTAAAGTTCAAATGAAATTTCAATTCCTTACTTGGCCTACAAGACCATGCCTGTCTCTGATTCCTCCATCCTCAGTCTCCTCCTTGTACACTAGGATTTAGTCATACCGACTTTGCTTCTGATTCTTTTTTTTTTTTATTGGAAACCTGTGTTTTATTTTATTTTTATTTTTATTTTACTTTAAGTTCTGGGATACATGTGCTGAATGTGCAGGTTTGTTACATAGGTATACATGTGCCATGGTGGTTTGCTGCACCTATCAACCCATCATCTAAGATTTAAGACCCGCATGTATTAGGTATTTGTCCTAATGCTCTCCCTCCCCTTGCCTCCAACCCCATGACAGGTCCCAGTGTGTGATGTTCCCCTCCCTGTGTCCATGTGTTCTCATTGTTCAACTCCCACTTATGAGTGAGAACATGCAGTGTTTGGTTTTCTCTTCCTGTGTTAGTTTTTTGAGAATGATGGGTTCTAACTTATTCATGTCCCTGCAAAGGATATAAACTCATTCTTTTTTATGGCTGCATAGTATTCCATGGTGTATATGATTCTTAAACACAGACATGTCATTGCAGTCTCTGGTTGTCTCCATGTTCTGGTTCCTCTGCTTGGCTCAATACTGGAATATCCAAGACATTTGTGTAAGTTTTCACAGTCTGCCTCCTCATCTTTCCTTAGAATGTAAGTTCACTGAGGGCAGGGACTCTGTTGTTTTCACTTCTGTATCTAGAAGTGAAAGGTCTAGAAGAGCACTTTCCTAAAACATAGAAGATGTTTCTAAATACTGGTGATGTAGGCTTGGGTAGGCACAGGAGTGTAGCTATGTGGGAATTATGTATGTTAATGCTCCTTTCCCCCATGACAGCTTTGAGGACAAGGAATACCTATTGTCTGTAATATAGCAAGTGTTTAGTGAATTCAATTCATGACATTCATTAAAGGAATGCCTATTAGGAGGTATTAGGAGCTAAGGCATTGGGCACAGAATGAGTCTTATCTCAGTCTGACCCCCAAAACTCTCAGGATCCGATAATATCTACTCATAGTTTTCAATTATTGTGTACATTTTATGTATCAGGCACTGCAAAATGCAGTATACACTGCATTGTCCCATTTTACCCTCATGCCTACCCTATGATGCTCTATGGGATGTGTTTCCAAATATATCCTGGCTTTTCCTCCTTTGGAACATGGTATCATGGCACTTTCTGATCCCCTTATTGGTGGGTGGGGCTCTGTGACTAGTTCTGGCCATGAACTATGAGCCAAAGTGGCAGTGGGGCACTTTATTGCCACCTAGAGGCCTTCTAGAACTCATGTTCCCTTTGGCACAGCCACCAGAAATTTACGAGCCCTACCAGCCTGAGTTCCTGTTGACACAAGGAACAGAGCTCCCTAGCTGACCCATGGTGGACATCAGTATGATCAAGGAACACCCCCATTGATATTTCAGGACATGGAGAGTTGGGGATGATTTGTTACTGCAGCGTAACGTAGCACACCCTGACTGATTTTATAGATGAGATACTTTATGCTTAGAGAGGTGACTTGCCCAGAGTCACTCTACTAGCAAGTGGGCCACCAGGACAAGACTATTTTTTAACTGTTTACATGGTCACTGTATTTTTGACAAGTACATAATGCAGCTGGTACAAATTTTACTAATTGGTTTTGTAAGAAATGTCATATTTTTAACTTCACTAAGTCAGTCTTAATCTGACTTCAACCTCCCATCTCACATACTGGTGGGAAATTCAGGTTCACTGAGGAAATTCAGTGTTACTCTGATTATTGGGCCTCTGCTTTCTCTTCCCTGGAATTTCTTCTCTTGAAGGCATAGTTTTGAGAGACCTACTTGATGTCATAATTATCCCTAATGGGCTGCCTGGTCCCTGAACTCCTGGAGACATTACTGGATCAGTGCCACACTTAGGCATAGGAATGAACTCAGTCCTGAATACCCTTGGGTCCAGAGACTAGATCCCTCAAAGGTCCTGAAACCTCCCTTAGGACTGCAAAGGAGGGGGCTTTATATTCCCATTACTCTTCAGATCTCAGTGTTCTTCCCGGCTCCTTCACTCTCTTCCTCCCTCTGTTCCTTCCCCCAATCTTTGTTGAGTGCCTACTGTAAGCCAGGCACCACCTTTCAGATTGAGGATAGAGAAGGGGGAAAAATAGAAATTCTCACCCTGGTGATGCTCTGTGGCAAGAAGTCAGAGCAGAGAGACAGATAATAAATAAAACAAATAAATGAATTGTATCAAAATTTGAAAGAGTTTGATGATACAGAGAAGCAAAGTAGGGAAGAGGGACGAGGGTGTTAGGAGGAAGTCAGGGTGGGCCTCACATTTTGCCCAATTGCAGAGAGCAGGTGATAAAGCCAACTGGGGGCTGTCTGGAAGTAGAGACTTTTAGGCAGAGGGAAAGCGACCTGCAGAAGCCAAGGGGCTGAAGCAGCCAGCAGGTGTGCCTGGGAAGAGCAAGGGGCCTGGCTGGGAATGAGATGAGGGCCCCGGGGCAGATCAAACCCCACCTTTTATTTAGAGGGAGGTGGAAGCGACAGAAGGATTCTGCACTGAGGTGTGACGTGATTCGATTTTCATTTTAAAAGGTAGGTCGCGGTATACAGGGCAAGAGCGGAAGCAGGGAGACCACTTAGGAGGCTTTTCCAATAATTTCTTTCTAATACTGAGCCACTTCCTCCTCTGTCCCCTTCAAAGGCCCCCTGCTCTCCTCCCCGCACCATCCTGGAAAGTTGGCTGCCTTGTCGAAACTGAAGATTTTTGCAAAAACCAGAAGGGACCTCAGCACCTGCAAGCACCTTCTGAATTAAGTCCGGCCCCTGAGGTTAGGGGACGTGACGTTTAGCTGACCTTGGAGAGAGAGGGAAAAGTGCAAAGACCAAAACACAGAAAGACCTCATTCTTTCTGAATATTTCAAGCAGCAGCAACAAAACGCTAATCATCTCAATAAATATTCTGTCCCACAGATGTTGAGTGTTAACAGGAGCTCAAAGTTGGTACGGGTACCTGAAAGGGCAGAAAGAAGTCAGGAAGAAAAAAAGTCATCAAAGAGAAAGAGAGTGTGTTTGTGTGTAAGTGTAGGTGTGTAGGGGGAGCCTCTTAAATAAATTAAGGTAGAGTCCTAAAGGTAAGGTATTTCTGATAGTGTCGTCAAGTGAAATGCAGAAGGACCAGTAAAATTTGCACTTCAGATAAGGAGCAAATGATTTTTAAAATGAATTTGTTTCAAGTATTTCATGGAATATATGCTGAAAATATTTATTGTTTTCTGAAATTCAAATTTGCATTTTTATTTGCTAAATCTTGCAACTCTAGTCTCACATGATGTTAGATACCAGCCATGGTTGAAGATTACAGCCTGATTCCCCAAAAATGTGTGTCCTCTAGGTAAAGAAAAGGGGGCTGAGGAGAATGGTATTCTTGGTAGAGGAATGATATCTGAACAATGGCAGGGCTTGGAATAGCCTGGCTCATTTTGAGGTGAGAGAAGAAGAAAATCACATAATTGCATGAAGGCACTTCGCCAAGTGCCTATGTGTAAAATGTACTTCAGGTCCATTGTTTTCTCCTTTCTTACTTTCCCTCCATCTAGGAGAAACATATTTGTTAATGACCAGTGCTAACATCAACCATGACATGGTTTATTTGTCTGTACATTGCATTTTCTATTTAACTTGATAGTTGGGATATGGTTATTTCATGAAAAAAACATCCCAGTGTTTTCTCTTGGGTCCTCAGATGGTGTATATTAAATTAAACATTCACCTAAGCATTGTTGACACAAGGGGAAAGTTTCTGACTCAAAGGACCCCAAACCGGGAAAAGGAGACTTCAGATGAATGGGGTATCTCTCTCCCTGTTACACAGGCAGGGTCTCCTGTGGCCATTTATTGTTGATGGGTGAAAACAGCCATACTTGAGGCTGGTAACTATCATCTACCTACTGGGAAGCCCATTCATAACACACGTATTTCAGATGTTTCCTGCATAGAGCATTTATCCTTTTAATTCTTGACCTATAGCACACATGTGTGATGACTCTCATCTATAATGTGTTCTGGCTTCATGGACTTATCTTTGCTCCAGTGGAAGCTATTTTAAGGGACTTTCCTTGGACTCATGAAAATGCTCAGTTTAAAGGAGAGTCCCTGAAGTGTCTGTCTCCTTAAATTTTCCATACTACAAGGAAATTGGATGTTGCACATCATCCAGTTTGTTCAACTTTGGCTGGGTAAGCATTTATTGAATGCCTTCCAGGTGTTAGCCCCTGGGCTTGGGAGACAGGATGGGGAAATGGAAAGGCCTTTGGTTATTTCACAGATCATTATTAGAATTCAGGTTTCAAAGACATTTCTCTTTGACACTAGCTAGTTTTGATTATAAACTAGGATGTCAGTCCTAATCCTAATAATGCAAATACTAATACTAAGCTGATACTTATACTGACACCAGCGCTAATACTTGTACTAATACTGATGCAGATACCGATAGCAGTAGAATTGCCAATAGCAATTCCAATAGCAACACTCATTCAAACACTGTGCATTAGTCAGGGTTCTCCAGAGTAGCAGAATCCACAGCATATATATGGAGAAAAAAATATAGAGAGAGATATGTGTATATATAGAGAAAAATATTTAAGAAATTGGCTCACACCATTGTGGAGACTGGGAAGTCCAAACTCTTCATGGAAGGTCAGCAGACTTGAGAGTGAGGGAAGAGCTGATATGCAGCTAATATGCAGTTCATGTCTGAAGGCCATCTGCTGACAATAGTCCTCTGCTTAGGACTCCAATTGATAGATTGAGGCCCACCAACATAATAGAGGCAGTCTGCTTTACTCAAAGTCTACTGATTTAAATGTTAATTTAACTCAAAAATACCCTCTTAGAAACATCCAGAATAATGTTTGATCACATACTTGGACATTGCAACCCAGCCAAACTGACACATAAAATTAACCTTCACACACTGCTGCTGATACTGACATAAAAATAGTGTATTAATCCTATATCAGTCAGGGTTCCACTAGAGGAACATAACCAGTAGGAGATGTGTATATAGATGTATATATTATATATTACACATAGACACTATATATGTATGTATATATGTGTAAACACACACATCTATATGTTGAGAGAAAAAGATTTCTTGCAAGAAAATGGCTTACAGTCATTGTGGGGGCTGGCTAGCCAAGTCTGAAATCCAGAGTGGCTATCAGGGGTGACACAGGAGATAACACTCCAGTCCAAAGGTAGAATTGTTTTTCCAGGAAATCTCAGCTCTGCTCTTAAGACCTTCCCACCAACTGAATCAGGCCCACCCAATTATTTTTAGGATAATTGTTACTTAAAGGCAACTGATTATAGAGATAAATCATATGTACAAAACTCATTAGCAGCAACACCTCACTTAATGTCTGATTGACCATTTGGGTGCTTTAGCCTAGCCTAGTTGGCACGTAAAACTGACTGTCACAAACATATACCATTGGCCCTCTGTATCTGTGGGTTTTATATCCATGGATTCAACCCACCACAGATTGAAAATATTTAAAAATTGAGCCTGTACTGAACAATGGCAGAGTTTTTTTTCTTGTCATTATTCTCTAAACAATATAGTATAACAACTATTTACATAGCATTTGCATTGTATTATGTGTTATAAATATTCAAGAGATGATTTAAAATATGTAGGAGGATGTGCTTAGGTTATATGAAAATACTATATCATTTTATGTAGAGGACTTGAGCATCTGTGGATTTTGGTATCCATGGGAGGTACTAAGACCAATCCCCCATGGATATTGAGGGACACTTGTCTAAAGTAGTAAGCTGTACTTGGCATATATATGCCAGTTATTTCTAGTAAGAATAGTGAGAGATACAAAGGCAGACTGTATATTAACCTTGATTTTAAGAAGCTTATGCCATAGTAAAGAAGATATGATTAGACACAAGTATGTATATGACTAGTCTATAAATAAACCAACAGCTTACACTTACTGAACCTTAGGATGCACTAGTCACTGTGTGAAGAGCCTCACATAAATTTTTGTTAAATTTGTTTTTTGTTTTTTTTTTGAGACAGAGTTTCACTCTGTCGACAAGGCTGGAGTGCAGTGGCACACTCTTGGCTCACTGCAGCCTCAACCCCCTGGGCTCAGGTGATCCTTCTGCCTCAGCCCCCTAAGTAGCAGGGACTACAGATGTGTGCCACCATGCCTGGCTAATTTTTGGATTTTTGTAGAAATGGGGTTTCACCATGTTGCCCAGGCTGGTCTCACACTCCTGAGCCCAAATGATCCACCTGCCTCAGCCTCCCAAAGCACTGGGATTACAGATGCAAGCCACTGCGCCCGGCAGATTTTATGTTTATTTTTTATACCACTCTATGAGATACATGCTATTTGTATTTTGCAGTGGAGGGAACTGAGGCTTGGGAAATTTAAGATATTTGCTTAAGATCATGTAGCTAACAAGTCCCAGAGCGAGGACACTCACCTGGAACAAACCAGCTGTCTTAGCCAAGATAGAAAGAGCTGCATTTGGCAGCAAGGAAGCAGATGAAATGCTCAGGGGAGAATCAGAGATGGGACAGTCTTGAGGGAGGTGGCAGCGAGCCAGGCCTCATGATGGGGGGAGGACTTGGGTGGCTAGAAATGAAATGAAGGGCCGAGGAGGGGCAGGGGCCTCTCTCAGGAGGAGGCCAAAGACCTGCAGAGAGGACATATATGTGAGAAGCGGGGGCCATTGCCCAGTGGCATTGTCCTTCATCAAGGGGATGTGAGAGATGAGACAGGATGCATGGACACAGCAAATTCGGTGAACTCTATCAAATTCATGACATTTTTGTGTTTTTGAGTAGGTTTCTCAGGGAAACCACCAAGGAACTGAAATTGGTACCTAGGTTATCAATGGGGCCGCTGGAGAAGCAAGTTTAGACCCAGGAACCCAGGAGGCTGAAGCCATTCGTGGTATGGTTAATTAATGTTCATGGTAACAGTGAGAAGAGAAGGAAGAGAAGATGAGGGTGAATGAGGGAGAACTCTGAGAAGGTCACTTTTGCATAGCCTGTAATTTTTGTGGCTCATTTGTAGGAAAGTGAGCTTGCATGATGTGCTCATGTAACGTGTAACATTTCAGGACACATTCTCATTGTTTTCTTAAGTTCCTAAGCCATAAGAAAAATCACGGAAAAATGGAGGATTTGAGTATCTGAAAGCTGTTAGTCCAATTTGGCCGAGGCAGCTTTTTGGGTGCAAAATTTATAAAATGCCTTGAAAGTATTTTCCACGGCACATTCGGTGACTTCACTCAAGTCCTGCTTAAATGGTCTATTTTGGTTTTGAGTTCATAAAGCCCCTCTTTGCCCCCCTCGTTTCCCTGCTCAGGTTCACGTCCAGATAAAACAGCTAACTCAAATATGGTGTAAAAATACAAGTCCCTTTTAGCCTGGCCTTTCATGCTGCGCCCCAAAGTGTGCCTGGGTGTTGAAAGTGAAAAGGGGTGGGGCTGGGGGAAGGTGTTTTTCCAGCTCAAGTTATGAGAGTGGGCACTTTCTTGAGCTTGTAGCGAGAGCAATTGCACCATTGCTGCAGTGGAAGGCGTTCAGCATGATGCCTGCATGCAGTGGTCGGTTGAGAGCTGGAAAACCTGCCAAAGTCAGCAGCTGGAGTAAGTAGAGTAAATCAAGTTAAGAGGGACTGGGACAAGATTTTGGAAAAGGAAAGAATACATGGGTCAAACCATTAACCAGACCTGCAGGGTTAAGATGATGAGATATAAATTGACTGGTATTTCCTGGGTTTAGGAAAGGAAGTCTGGATGGGATTTATATCTGGTCCTCTGGCCCTTGAAACTCTCTGGTGCCTCCCTTCCCCACCCGCCTGCCGGCCTTCCCAGTGGGCCTCAGGTGTGGGGCAATTAGAGCAGGACAGGGCGCAAGCCCGAAAGCTCTGGGTTTTGCAGCTATAAATACATTTATCCAACCCGTCATCCTCAATTAGTCCTGGAGTGCCCATAATGCAATGCTCTTCATGCAGGCTGCACTGAGGACTCCATGGGGCTCTCAGACCTCTCCTTTCTGATATTTTTAAACCTTTGCTCTTCACATTTTGACAAACATCTGTGGAACATGGCTCTGCCCCTGTTGGAACCCTGACAGCCAGAAATAATGGCAACGTGGGGCTTTGTGAAAAGGGATTGTGGCTTCAGGCAAGCATGGATGTTGGTTTGGTCACAGAAGGACACTTCTTCTCTTACCTGGTTTTGCTGACTCAGATCTTGACAGAAGAGCTGTGCTGGAGTCCATGTTGTCCTGAAGGGTGACAAAGCATTTTTTTTACTCAACTGTTTTTAATTTTTTTTTTTAACTTTCCAACTGTCTTGTGACAGAAGTAGCAGGGCTTCATCTTACAGATGAGGAAATTGAAGCTTAGAGTGCTTAGGTGGCTTGCCCATGGTCACACAAGCCAAATGCAGCAAAGGGTGGATTATGAGGTTGATATAATTATCCCCATTTTACAGATAAGTAAACTGAGGCTCAGAGATGCTAAAAAAGTAATACAAGGGAAAATGGCGAGTGAATGTCAGAGCTAGGTCTTAAACACAGGTCTGTCTGACTCCATGGCTCAGTGAATTCCACCAGCTCTCAAGTCCTGTCCTCCCCAGTGTTGTCCTCCTGCAAAATGCCTGACAAGGACTCAGGAAGTGGGGAACATGATTGCTGCTTCCCTTACCCACCCCATACACATAGAACTGCTCTATGCCTTGCTTCTCATGATCGTTCTGTTATGTATCCATGCATTTGTTAATTCACTCACTCAATCATCACCAAGTGCTCATTGTGTCAGGACCTGAACTGGGTGCTGGGGACCCACCTGTCAATAAACTCCAAACCTAGAAGTCAGCCTTGATCCTTGTTTTTCCTTATTCTCAATATGTCCACACCTACTCCATTTCTGATCCTGTCAGTACCACTTCCAGCCTAGAAGCCATTCCTTTCTTTCTTCTCCAAAGCTACCATCGTATCCCAAGACCTCATCGTTTTAGTGATAGCCTCCTAACTGGTCTTTTCCTGTGTCCACTAATCCACTCCCCACACAGCAGCCAGAGTGGGTTTTCCAAAAGCTAGATAGGGGCACTTTACTCCTGTGCTTCAAATTACCCAATGGCTCTTTCCTGCACTTGGGAAAAAACAACAAACAAACCCCTTACCACAATGGGTAACACCTTTCATAATCTGCCCCATTCACATATATCTCTGATCTCATCTCCTAGCAGTGCTGCTCATGCTCTCCCTCCTGAGCTCATCACACTAGCATTGCATTTGTTACAGCTTTGACCCCAGCCATCCCCCAGCCTGGAAGCCTCTTTAGTGCAATGTCTTGCCGCTGGCTCCTTCTTATCATTTATGTCTTGGGTCTAGTGTAGACTCTTTCTAGAAGCATTTCTTGGCATCCTACCTAAATGAGCTGCTCCATCTTTTGCATTCCTCTATTTTTGATTCTCTGGTGTCATTTATCACCCTCTAGTACCATTTGCAATTTGTTTATTTACTTTTTCTTCCCATTAGAATGCAATTCCATGGGGCAAGGGCTGAGTCTTCACTGCTGTATTCTCAACACCTAAAACAATGTTTGTATGTAGTAGACAGTAAATATTTGTTGAACAAATAAGATGCGTAGTTATGATCCCTGCCTTTATAGAGTTTATAATCTGGTTGGAAAGAGGAAGACATTCAAATACAGTATTTGTTAATATTACCAGATGCTTGCTAACCCATTTCAGAGTCTCTCTCTAATTCTGACTGCTGTTTTCAGCAGCTGTGCTTTATCTCCATTGCTTCATGCTGGCTCCAAGTGCCCTTTGTCCACATTTCAGGAGAAAGGAATCAGAGCATAGCTACTTAACAGATTTTTTGATTGGCCAGTCACTGTGAAAGACCTGCAGATAACAAAAACTTGAACATCCCTGTTCTATGGAACTTAAAGACACAAATCTTAATGTCCTTTGTGAGCTTGCACCTAAAGTCCTAGTTCTGCTCTTTGTAGTCTCCTAGAGTATGTCTGAGGTCCTTTCTCCATGAAACCTTTGAACTAATATATGTTCATTTTCAAAATTTTGTAAAACAGTCAAGTATAAAGAAGAAAATAAAATTACCTATACTCCCATCTGCCAGAGATAAAGGATATTAATGGTCTTTATCCTTCCTATATAAATCCATCTGTCTCTATCTGTCCATCCAGAATTTTTCACAAATTTGGGGTCATGAGGTATGTACAAAGTGGTATGTTTGCAGAATAGGAGAATCAAAAGGAGAGACTGGAAAGAGATAAGGGCTGTGAGGCCAGGCTCATGTAGGGCCCTGTAAGCCACAGGTGAGAAGGTAGGCTTTGATTCTAAGTGCAACGGGAGCCATTGGAGAAGTTAAAGAAAGGGAATACCACAATGAAATTCACGTTTTGTGCAGCCCACTCCCACTGTCTTCCCACAGTGGAGGCAGGAAGGCAGTTAGGGGCAGTTACAGTCATCAGGGTGAGAGATGAGGGGATGACAAATTGAGAGGTGGACGGAAGTGGCAAAATGTAGAGGACTTGCTACTGGATTGGCTATTGGGGTGTAAAAGAAAAGAAAATCTTTATTGGCTTTCATGTGATGATGCTCTAGGTATTCTAACTATTTTAAGAATTGCATCTGATTAAAGACACATTCAAAGATATTAGAAAAGATTTGCAAACTATGCAGACAAGGCTAGAACCTGAGCTGCAATGGTATGATATATTGCCTTGATTAGCTACTTTCATAAGAAAAGATGATGACGATTTGATCACTTCATTTTAAGAAGGGGGAGGTGCGTACGTGTCAGTAAGGGTCCTTCTGTCCAAATAAGCATGATTAACTTCAATTATGGCAGCCTTTGGAGAACTGTGCCGGTCTTTTAGTGTGTTTCAAAGTATTTCATTTAGACATTTAGAAAAACATACATCTCTATTCATAGTAATGGTTACTGTTCTGATTTATAAGTTCTGTTCCACTGTAAATCATTCAAAACTCAAAAATTAAATTTTATGGCATAACACTTCGATGGCTGTATGCCTGAGCAAAGGGCAGGAGGAATGCAATTTTTCTTACTGCCAATTACGATTGGACTTCTTTTCGTTATGTCTTTGAGAAAAAATAGAGCAGATAGTTTAAGTGCCATGTATAAGAGAGGCACACTAATGCTCTGTTAAGAAAAACATTCAAAACTTGACTTTTAAAAAATGGTGTGCTTTTCATCATTGGCTCAATCTTATTTAGTTTTAGAATTATGTATCCTAAGCGTACTAAAAATTTAATATAAATTCCCATGTCTAAGGCATAGATGGATGTCTGTGGGACTTGGCCATTTAATTGCTTTGGGTGCAAACATGAATTATTCAGTTATGCCTACATGAGCAGGAGTGGGTCTTTATACAAATGCGCCCTCTCTTTCCTGACATTGCACAATTCTTTCTTCATACATATTTTTCCCTCCCTTATAGGAGGATGGGATTAGTTGGGCTTCCTCGTTTGAGGGTCGGAAGGAAGCCACATTTATTGAATGACTACTGTGCTCTAGGCCTGGGCAGGCTCCTTTATATGCCCTCTCATTGAATCCTCTTTACAATCCTGGAGTTGGGCCTAAGAGTCCTAGTTTTACAGATGGTAAAACAGAGTTAAAAAGGTTCAAAGACTTATTTGCTTACTTACAAGGGGCCATGGTCTGAATATTCCTGTCCCTTCAAAATTCACATGTTGAAATCCCAACCCACAAGGAAGGGGCACTTTTGGGAGGTGAATCATGTGAGTAGAGATTTCCTGCTCGGAATTAGTGCCCTTAGAGGAGAGACCATAGAGAGCTCTCCTGCCCCTTCTGCCATGTGAGGACACAGTGAGAAGGCATCTTCTATGAGGAATAGGCCCTTATCAGACACTGAATCTCCCCTGCTGCCACCTGGGTCTTGAACTTCTCAGCCTCCTCAGCAGTGAGAAATAATTTTCTGTTGTTTATGGTATTTTGTTATAGCAGCCTGAATGGGTGGAGACACAGATTCTGAATTAAAGACCCAGGATTTGAACTCAGACCCATTGGGTGCCACCCAGTGCTATTTCCTCTTCACCATGCTAGAAATGAAACGTGGTCCCTTGTAGCCATTGTTCTCACTTTCAGCTGAAGCCACCATCACGTTCCTGCCTATTGGCCTGGCACATAATACTTGAGGATTCCTTTCTTAGAGGAGATTTAGTGTTGTAATTTGCTATCCAAGTAGTTAGGGGGAAAATAAAGGAAAACTGAAAAGAAGTAATTTAATCAACATTCACTGGGCAAGTTCTGGACACCATGTTCTTTGCTGGGGGAAGTGTTTCCAGGGGTTACTAAAATGGGTTCTGTGAAGTCCCTGCTTGGTAGACATGCTAGTCAGAGGGAGAACTAACTGCAAAGAAAATGCAGTGATTTTATAATAGAGGCTGGGAGCAGGGAGAAGATAGCAGACTATTTTGCTTAGGCTTGGGGAAGGAGGGCTTCATGGAGGTGGCATTTGGACTGGACTTTGAAGATAAGTAACAGAGAAGGAGAGCAAGGAGGATAGGAGTTTAGTTTCAGGGACCAGCCTGAGGTTTGCTTGCCCCTGAGTCGTTGAGGGTGTGTGTGCTTACTTGTTCTCTTATCTCTGCCTCTTGCTCAGGGAGAAGATTCTGTCAGGTTCTTGTCTAAGAAAAGTGGAGGTCAGAGCCTGGAGACTGGGTCTGGGATTCTGTCCTGAGGAGACACAGGTTTCCAGAGAAGCAGGTTCACCTTATGAACATTGAGGTCAGTTACAAGGAGAGCCTGATGCCCAGCTGCTGTGCTGAGCTGGATGGCCAATAAGTGCTGTCAGTTTACCAAACTCTGGCCATATATAGATCATTTATTATAGCTTGGAACCACTGTTATTATATATTTTATGAGAATATATTTATATAAATTTATATTTCATGTTGATATGAGTAAAAATATTTTGCATCCCAATAATCATCGTCACAATCACAAAACTCTCTCTCTTCCTCTGTGTGGGTGTGTGTGTGTGTATATGTGTGTGTATGTGTGTGTATTTAGAGACAGGGTCTTACTCTGTCACTCAGGTTGGAGTACAGTGGTGCTATCATAGCTAATGATGGGCTCAAACTCCTGGCTTCAAGCAGCCCTCCAGCCTTGTCCTCCCAAAGCACTAGGATTATAGGCACGTGAGCCACTGAGCGGAGCCCACGGTATACATCAGTCAAGTGCATATTTATCACGGCTTTTTAAAGACATCCACATATCCCTTTATTTACAACCTTCATTGTTCAAGAAAGGATTTGCCAGGATTAGACAATATTTCTAGAGATAATAAACTTAAAATGAATTGGAAAATTTAGGCAAAAGGAAAATAAAAGTCAGAAAGGGAGATGGTACCAGAAATGGTGTTGGTACAGAAAAGATATGCCATAATATCCTGTGCTTTTGTGAGAGAGAGGGTTACAAATTTGATTCTAAAATTTTGGCAGCTGGTGATACTATTTCATTAGATTGGTTATTTAATATGACACCATTCTCAACAAGAATATTATTTTCCATGTACATATATCACCTCCCATCCTTGATTGAGAACCCCCTGGGGGCAGGGCCCATGGTGCATTCATCTTTGTACCCAATGCCTTATATGTTAAAATGATTGAAAGAAATGAACGACTAGATGAATAAATAGGTAATTTGGACAATACAATTAGTATTGTTCCCATTTTACAGATGAATAAGAAGGGGTGGATCCAGGTCAGAAGCAATGCCATTTGACGCCTAGTTCAGCGCTTTAGCTTCTGAATCCGTGATCCTTTTTGTCCTCATTCAGCCTTTGCAAATTCTGCAAATGTTGAGGAATGAGGTGTTACTCAGACAAGGCTGAGCTGTTTGTTGCACATGTCTGCATTTGGCTGAAATGTGTATCATGGGACACAAGCTCTTTGATATTTTCATTTTATTTTCTGGGTTTCTTTTCTTAAAGTGGGGAATTTAGTTTCTCCCAGCCTTTGTTCTTTTTCCATAATGATGCATTGCCGAATAGCTTTTCTTTAATGACCATCACACCAAATAGCAAATATTAAAGAGGGAATATCAATGAGTTTGTGAATCATGTGGTGTTTATGTAGAGAGTCTTCCAGAACACATAGTCTTCCAGAATGTGCAGAGTTCTGCAATCTATTAAGGCTCTCTAGTGTAGTTATTATCTTTTAAGTCAGTCTTTGCAGCATTTGAAGTCTTTGACTTCGATGACTATAAACACTCTTACACAATAGGTACCTTAAGGCAACAGCTTGTGCCAGCCCAAGTATTGCAAATGCTCTCAGTCTCAAGTTTGGTTCTTCCAAGAAAAATCTGGATTCTGGGCTGATGGATCAAAAGCTATTTTCTGTGAGCAGAAAACACAGTGGAACTTTTAACCTTTGCTTCATACATTCCAAGCAAGGAGCATATCCATCTTTTTGTATTCTTAATGCAAAGGAAGTATTTATTTTATGGGGACTATTAAAATGGGTTTCCTATGCAATGTGCTTTCTAGAACACAGACCATGTATATTACATAAAACAGACATACTCCTATCCCAGGAGAATATCTGGTCTTCTCACCCCTCTGAGCTTTGATCTTGACAGAGTGATGCTTTTGCCTCTAGCTGGAAGATTCATAAATCTGAGGGGAGGAAGAGGCTGACTTCTTGGCTCTTCTCTCTCTTAGAGTCTCACGCTCAATTTATCAAAGGCTCCTTCCATGAACACGCCTGTAACACCTCAACATCCTTGTAAGGATTCTGTGAGCTTTTCCCCTCTGCCCTTTTGGGTTTTAAAGACTGACACAGCTTCTGGTATGAAGGGGATTTGTGAGGTTAATGGGATACTGCTAGGAGGTTTAAGTTTTTGCCTGAGTGTGTGTTGAATGGCGACTTAAGAAGAGTGTGTACTTTTGTTGCAAGAAGATTCTTTAAGCTGAGATGGGCCATAATAAGGGCCTGGGCTTGTGTTTTCTGCAATAAGAGGATCTGTTTCAGGCAGTTGTCCTCGGGCAATGTAGCCCTATTCTAAGTTACTCATAAAATTTTGACTCTGGAATTTTATCTTTCAATTTTAAACATCTCTTACGAAGCCCACTGAAGTTTAGAGCCCTGGGATTTATAACGAACGAACCTATTTTCGCTGAACTTCCATTTTTCCAGGGAGATCAATAAAACTCTCCCAAGTCAGACATTGTGCAGAAACATTCTGATTTCTCTCTTTTCTTCATTTTGTTGAACTTCCTCTTCTCCTAGGCCTTAAGGTTCATCTGCCCCGGTTTGCCTGACTTTAGCATCTCCCTGACGCTACACCAGGGTGTTTTGGGTTTTGTGAAAGGTTGGTGTGGCAGAAAGAGTTTTGAAGCCAGGTAATTTTGGTCATAGTTCTGGCTTAGTCATTTCCTAGCTCTGTAGTTTTGAACAAGTTACTTAATTCTCTAGTTTAAAAAAAATTCTGTTGAAGAGAATTAATAATCCTGGCTTTGCTGGGTTGCTGTGTAGATGAAATGAGATAGCACATGAAGAGGCCAACACAAGGTAGGCATTCAGTGAATGCCACTTTTTTGCTTCCTGTGACATTGAAGGAAGCGTTAGAGTAAGAGGAAGGGGATGGTCAGATTTGTGTTTAGAGCCATTACTCCAATGCCATCGTGTGCATTGGAGGGTTGTGTGAGTCACCTGTTGCTGTGTAACAAATTAATTTAAACCCTTCAGTGGTTTAAAACAACATACATGCATTAGCTGACAGTTTCTGTGGATCAGGAATCCAGGAATGACTTAGCTAAGTCCTCAGGGTTTCTCATGAGGCTGCAATCAAAGGGAAAGCTCAAGTGGGGAAGAACCGAAAACCCACTTCCTGGCTTGTGTAGTGGTTGTTGGAATTCAATTCTTCATAGATTGTTGGATTTCAGACCTTAGTTCCCTTTTGGCTTTCTGCTGAAAGCCACTCTCAGTTTCTTGCCACGTGGGCCTCTCCACAGGGCAGCTCAAACATTGCAGTTTGTTTCATCAAAACCAGCAAGGGGGAGAGTCTATCAGTAAGACAAAAGTCAGAATCTTGTGTACCCTATTCATGGAAGCCATACTCCATCACATTTGCTATATTCTATTGCTTAGAAGCAAGTCACTCAAGGAGATGAGCTTACACAAGGAGAGGCGATGTCACCAGGAGGTGGGGATCATTGGGGGCCATCTGAGAGCCTGTCCCTTACTGAGAGTGTAAGTGAGAGATAGAGATGCCAAAGTTAGAAGACTGTTGAGCCTCCCAGGTAAGCAATGGCAGTCAGAACAAGGGTGGTGACAGTCCGAGTAGAGAGAGAGGCACATATTTGTCATGCATTTAGGAGACAGATGAGATGGGAATGATAAAGTGAGGATAAAGGTAGCTCCCAGGTTGCTGGCTTACTCATCTGTGGATGAAAGGTGGTAAGAATCTCTAAAGGGGAATTAAGAAAGTTGAGAAGTGTTTGGGAGGGGCAAAACGATGAGTTTAGTTTTAGTCCTATGTTTTAGAGACTACAGCTGTCATGTTTGTGGCAGGACTGGAAAGCCTGGCACTCACTTC
Source organism: Nomascus leucogenys (assembly GCF_006542625.1). Taxonomy (NCBI): domain Eukaryota; kingdom Metazoa; phylum Chordata; class Mammalia; order Primates; family Hylobatidae; genus Nomascus; species Nomascus leucogenys. The sequence goes on from NC_044400.1 coordinate 71,937,215, forward strand.
TGTTCTAATGAAATTTTATGTGGAATCCTAGAGTATAAAACAGTAAAGAGTGGAGTTGTTCTGGCTGACTCTAGGATGGAGATCTGTGGGGTAAAGCCAGCTGAGGCCCTCTTCACCTCTGCAGCAGTTCCTTTAGAACCATATTGGTTTTGGATTTAAATATACTGACTTGGGGTTTTAGCTACTCCATACATCCTTTTAAAATCAATATGGTATGAACTGTTTTAAAATAGTACAGAAGCAAGGGAGGGTACTAGAAATTAATAAGCTTTAGTGCAAACTGCAAGTGTTGAGAATCTGTGTGTACAGAACAGACTTTTCCCTTCTCCAGGTAGATCCCAGTGGCAAATAAGGCTCTATGTATATGACTTGAGATGTCTTTAGCTCTCCATTTCTTCTGTGATCCTAAGGAGACCATAGTTTTCTGAAAATGAGGTTTGGTATCATTGCTTCTACCCACTAGACTCCGTGATCTGCCTGCCTAGTTTTATGGTTAGTTTCTGAATTCACCTTTCGCATACTCTTCAACTCTTCATGTAGCTCTAATGGGAAGTAATTATTATCTTATTATTTCAGTGTATCGTCAACTATTGCTACATAACTAGCAGCATAAACTCTCATACAAAAACCAGCATTTATTTAACTTGCATGTCTGCAGGTCAACTGAAGGTTGGCTGAGCTAGATTGGTTTGGCTACTTGCAGATAAGCTACAGGTTGAGATAAGGTCTGTTGCATGTATCTTTCAACCTCCTTGGATCAGTAGGACAGCCACAGTGTATTTTTTTTTTCATTGTGATGTTAAAAGCATGTGAAAGCACATATTGCTTAAGCACATTTTTTTTTTTTTGAGACAGTCTCACTCTGTCCCCCAGGCTAGAGTGCGGTGGCGCGATCTCTGCTCACTGCAAGCTCCGCCTCCTGGGTTCACGCCATTCTCCTGCCTCAGCCCCCCAAGTAGCTGGGACTACAGGTGCCCACCACCCTACCCAGCTAATTTTTTGTATTTTTTATTAGAGACGGGGTTTCACTGTGTTAGCCAGGATGGTCTCGATCTCCTGATCTTGTGATCCACCCGCCTTGGCCTCCCAAAGTGCTGGGATTACAGGCGTGAGCCACCGCACCCAGCCCTTAAGCACATTTTTAAGCCCCTGCTTGTGTCACATCTGCTAACATCCTGTTTATCAAAAGAAAGTCACAAGTCTAAGTCCAAAGTCAAGGTGCAAAAGTACAGTCAGCCCTTTGTATCAGCAGCTTCAACCAAATCTGAATAGAAAATATGGTATTTGAGGGATGTGAAGATACAACAGAAGGTTGACTGCTCATACGCATGGGTTCTGCAGGGTAGACTGTGGGACCTGAGCATGTACAGATTTTGGTATCCTGGGAGCAGAGGTGGCTAGAACTAATCTCCCCTAGATGGTGAGGAATGATTGTATACTTCCATTTATGCTTCAGGGAGGGAGTGAATATCTTTGAACAGTAATCTATCATCCTTAGTAAATTACATAAAGAGTGTGAAAATTCTTAACAAGATCTGATATGTGATAAATACCTAATAAATATTAATCTATATTCTTCTTCCTCTTCATCCTTCATCCTTGTTCTCTTTCATTTTCTTTTTTTTTTTTTTGAGATGGAGTCTCCCTCTGTCGCCCAGACAGGAGTGTAGTGGCACGATCTCGGCTGGCTGCAAGCTCTGCCTCCCAGGTTCACCCATTCTCCTGTCTCAGCCTCCCGAGTAGCTGCGACTACAGGTGCCCGCCACCACACCTGGCTAATTTTTTGTATATTTTAGTAGAAACGGGGTTTCACCATGTTAGCCAGGACGGTCTCGATCTCCTGATTTCGTGATCTATCTGCCTCGGCCTCCAAAGTGCTGTGATTACAGGGGTGAGCAACTGCGCCTGGCCCTTGGTTTTCTTTTTGCTTATTCCCCATCTAAGCTCTGTCTTTTTGCGCACAGTTGATCCATATAAGCAAACAGCCATGGTTTTTAAGTGGTTGACACAAGTATAAGATTGTTATTAAACTGTGACCCACTCCCCACATTGAGAGAAATGCCTCAAAGGGTGTAAAGAATCACTTCAGGGAATTAGAATGTGGGTTTTAGGGACTTGAGCATGAATTCTGGTTGTACTAAGTCCTAGCTTGTTTTACTATTCACAGTTCAACTGGAGAAGTGGAACTGGTAGAAGATTAAGAGAATTTATTGCAAGGAATTTACTTACCTGATTGTGGGAGATGCTAGGCAGATCTGAAATCCATAAGGCAGGCTGTAATGAAGGACAGAGGCACTTTGCAGGCAGCAGCTGAAACTGCAGTCCACAAGCAGAATTTCTTCTTTGCCTGGGAAGCCTCAGCTCTGCTCTTGGGGCCTTCCAAGTGATGGAATTAGGCCTACCCTGACTATTTAGGACAATCTTTACTCAAAGGCAACTGAAACAGTAACTAGTCCCATCCACAAAATAATTTCACAGTAACACCTAGATAGGTGTTTTATGGAATAACCAGGAACCATAGCCTAGATACGTTGACCCATCCAAGGACTGTCATGCTGGGTAAACTTAGGGAAGCCTCTGGTTCCTTATCTAGAAAGGTGGAAGTGAGAATACCTACTTTGCAGTATTACCAAGGATTAATTGAGATAACTTGCTTCTTTTTCCACTCCTTCTGTCCCTTCTTGCCTTACTTCAAGCTTTGCTATGAAGACAAACCTGCCCATCTCTACTGAATTGTAACGTCTTAGTGATGCTGAACTTTTCATGATAAAGAAAGTGGAATTCATATTTGTGCTGAAAATGTCCATTTTGCTATTTACTGACATCCAAATAATTCCAAATTTTCAGTCTGTATGGGTACAAAGTTTGCTCAAAATCTATGTAAGTAATGAATTTCACCAAAGTTCTGTAAGTTTACTGACATAGACTGTCACATGCATATACATGTCATTATCAGTGATTCACGTTATTTCAGGGAATATGGGAAAGTGTTTCTGATGATCAGAATCCCACCCAGACAGTGGACCTAGGAAGAAGCCCAGGCCAGGGGTGAAAGCTGAGAGCAGAGGAAGCTATGGATTCCATAATTTTTTCAGGATTATAAAAATGATGAAGGGAGCCAGGTGTGGGGATCAGATGTGGCCTGTCACTTCTCCCCTATGGGCTGTAATTTCCCCTTCTGCAAAAATGAGCATGTTGGCTGAGGTGACCATATACTTTGCTGTCTTATCTGGTGTACTTATGATGGTGAAAGAGGGCATTGTTAATGATCGTTTCAGGACATTCGCTCTAAACTGGTTCTGTCCAGGTCATACTGGGTCCTGTGGTCACCCTCACATTGAATAAGTTCCATGAGCCCATGAATCTCTAGGGAAGACGAACATTTACTAAGCCCCTTCCATATGCCAGGTCCCTTACTTACCATATAATTTACGTACCCACCAAATATTAAAATGATCTATTTGAGGTTTGCCTTTCCCACTGGTCTCGGCACCCCTCAACATCAGGGCCATATCATGCTCTGTACAGTGCTTGGCATAGGAGAGTTTTCCATCAGTGTGTGCTGAGACCCCTTACTTCTCACATAACCCTGTGGTGTAGGTAGTCGTATTTCCTCCACGGGGTTGGGGAAAGGGAGGCATGCAGGGATTTCCACCCTGGGGAGGGCGAGCCTGTGGCATGTGCCAGGCTGCCAGTCAAAGCTGTGGTTCTCTGGGCTCCAGGCCTGGGCTTCTCCCACAGGCACATGTTAGCTCTGATTGATATTAAAGGTCGGGCAAGGTCCTTTATAGGCCACGGGAAGTGAAGCTTAGTTCTTGCCAGGGGAGTTATTATGGCTGGTATCACAGGATTTACAGGCCCCTGGAACCATGTCATGGGGCTTTTGAGTTTAAATGGAGGCAATTCATAGGATCCAGAAGACCTGTAATGTTTATAAGAATCGCACAGTTAATTCTCAGGTGCCTCAATTCAAGCCTTCGTTTCTCGGCTGTTGTAAGATCCAGGCTGTCAAAGTGAGTATCATGCTCTAATTTCTGCGAAAGACCACAGAACTAAATACAATCTCAACACTGAGCTTACAACACAATTCTCCAGACTACTCTGAAAATGTGAAAAATGACCTTTATTCCTATTGTTATCCTAACTCTTAGAGTAAACCAAAGCTTACTGCCAAGACATGGAACTTGAGAAATTACAGTAAATAATGTAATTTTGGAAGACAAATGAAATACCAAATGTTTAGTAGGAAACAGCCTGGAATTGTGTAGCTGACTATTAACTTTATGTTTGTAATGGTTTAAATCTCTGTGTGTGTATGTGTCTGTGTGAGAGTGTATATATGTGTGTATGTGGGTGATGTATGTATGTGCATATGTGTGTGAGTGTGCATGTGTGTATTTGTCAGGTATGTATGTGTTTACAGATGTGTGTTTGTGTGTGAGCGTGTTTGTGCATGTGTGAATGTGTATGTGCATATATGTGTGTGTATGTATATGTGTGTGTCTACTTTCGCTAGAGACATCAGGGAAGCCCTCTCTGAGAAGCTGACACTTTGTATGAGGGAGACAGCCATGCAAAGACAGAGGGGTTATCAAGTTCAAAGCCCTAGAGCTGGAAACAACTGTGCCATGCACAGGAATATACTGAAGGGCAGTGGGGCTAGAACAGAGTGTTCCAGGTGGGGTGGAAGAAGATGAGATCAGAGGAGTTGCAGGCTTAGATCACACAGGATCCTATAAGAACTTTGATTTTGACTAAGGCTTATGAGACACCTTTGGAGGATTTTGAGCAGGAAGATAATATATTCTGACTTATACTTAAAAAATACCACTTTGGCTTCTGTAGGAAGGCTAGAGAGAAAGCAGGAAGGCCAGTTAGGAGACTGCTGCTGGAGTCAAGGAGGGATTTGTGTAGGAGGAAGTGCTGAAGGTAGTGGGAAGGGCCTAGACTTGCATTCTACTTTGGAGGTCAATAACTATGCTGATGAATGTGAGGGGTGAGAGAAAGAGAAGAATAAGAGATCATGCCTAGGTTTTGGTCAGTAGAGCAAGGTAGTCAATGCTACCCTTGGCAAATACGGAGAACACTAGAAGCAGAACTAGTTTCTGGCTGGAGGGTGGTGGAAATCAAGAATTCTTTAGCCAAGTTAACTTTGAGAAGCACCTTCCCTTCCATTCCCTTTCCTCCCTCCCTAACCTGATTTCCTCTTTTTTCTTTTTCTTCTTCTATTTCTTCCCTGAAGGCCTACCCACTATTTTGGATTCCAGAGGAGAAGGTGACAGAATGGAATTGTTGCTTTCAAGTAACTGATAAACTAATGGGAGTGGCAGATGCATAAATAGTGTGGGGTATTGAGGTAAGTGCTCTAATAAAGGTTAACTCAATTACCATAAACACCGAGGGAAGGAAGTAGCTAGCTCTGGTATCTTCAAGGAATCACATAAAAAAGATAACATTTCTTGAGTTGTCTGAGCTCTCCTATCTTGTACTAAAATTATTTACATTTAAATTTTTTTTATTATACTCTAAGTTTTAGGGTACATGTGCACAATGTGCAGGTTTGTTACATATGTATACATGTGCCATGTTGGTGTGCTGCACCCATTAACTCGTCATTTAACATTAGGTGTATCTCCTAATGCTGTCCCTCCCTCCTCCCCCCACCCCACAACAGGCCCTGGTGTGTGATGTTCCCCTTCCTGTGTCCATGTGTTCTCATTGTTCAATTCCCATCTATGAGTGAGAACATGCAGTGTTTGGTTTTTTGTCCTTGCGATACAAAGGACATGAACTCATCATTTTTTATGGCTGCATAGTATTTCATGGTGCATATGTGCCACATTTTCATAATCCAGTCTATCATTGTTGGACATTTGGGTTGGTTCCAAGTCTTTGCTATTGTGAATAGTGCCACAATAAATATACGTGTGCATGTGTCTTTATAGCAGCATGATTTATAATCCTTCGGGTATATACCCAGTAATAGGATGGCTGGGTCAAATGGTATTTCTAGTTCTAGATCCCTGAGGAATCGCCACATTAACTTCCACAATGGTTGAACTAGTTTACAGTCCCACCAACAGTGTAAAAGTGTTCCTATTTCTCCACATCCTCTCCAGCACCTGTTGTTTCCTGACTTTTTAATGATGGCCATTCTAACTGGTGTGAGATGGTATCTCATTGTGGTTTTGATTTGCATTTCTCTGATGGCCAGTGATGATGAGCATTTTTTCATGTGTCTTTTGGCTGCATAAATGTCTTCTTTTGAGAAATGTCTGTTTATATCCTTTGCCCAGTTGTTGATGGGGTTGTTTGTTTTTTTCTTGTAATTTGTTTGAGTTCTTTGTAGATTCTGGATATTAGCCCTTTGTCAGATGAGTAGATTGCAAAAATGTTCTCCCATTCTGTAGGTTGCCTGTTCATCTTGTACTAAAATTCTTATTCCATTCTCTTGACGCTTAACTTTTAACCTGGCAGCTGCTCATTGATTCATTGGTTATATGCATTCTTATATTTCCTGGATTGAGATTCTGGCTCCCCTCTTGGCTAAGTTTCAGCCTATTCACTTCAGAGTAACAGCCAGCTGAACCTGACCTCTGGTTCCCATCTTCAAGCACATTTTCCTGCGAGTGGACCCTCATGGTCCTGACTTCATGGGCGGGGTTTGGGGAAGGCTTTACGGAAGAAGGTGAGTCTTGAAGAAAGCGTAAGAATAAGCCAGGCAAACAAGGCAAAGTCCTCATGGTTGCCTGGCTCCACCTCTGGGTGTAAAAAAGCAGAACACCTTTCTCCTTCAGTACACGGCTTCTCTCCACCAATTGCCACTAGGGAGAATAAATGATTAAAGTTGTTTAGTAAGAAGGCAACATGGTCTAATCTGCTAGATTTTAGGCTAAGTACAACAAGGTGATAACAAAGGTGCTTAGGATATTTCCAGCTTTTGAGGAATTCAACGTTCAGTGGAGGGAACATCCAGGTAGATTGTTGATCCTGCAACCTGTGATACCTGTTGCAGTCAATCACTCTCTCTATCTCTCTTTTCTCTCTTTCTCTCTCTCTCTCTCTCTCTCTCTCTCTCTCTCTGTGTGTGTGTGTGTGTGTATTTATTATGGGAATTGGCTGACATGATTATGAAGGCTGAGAAGTTCCATGATCTGCCATTTGTATGCTGGAGACCCAGGAAAGCCAGTGGTGTCACTGAGTTTAAGTCAGAAGGCCTGAGAACCAAGAGTGGGGCAGAGGAGAGGATAGGGAGGTGCTGATGTAAGTTCTGGCATCTGAAGGTGGAAGAACCAGGAGCTGTGAAGTCTGAGGACAGGAGAAGGTGGATGTCCCAGCTCAAGAAGAGGAAGAGAATTTATCCATTTGCTGCCTTTCTGTTCTATCCTGCTCTCAACAGATCGGATGATGCCTACACACATTGCTCAGGGCAGATCTTCTTTAGTAAATCCACTGATTCATGCTGATCTTTTCTAGAAGCACCCTCACAGACACACCCCAGAATAATCTTTTAGCAGCTACCTGGGTTTCCCTTAACCCAGTTGAGGTGACACATGAAACTAACCATCACACCTGAGGGCACTGGGGAGGAAGAACTAAATCTCCCGGGGAAATCTGAGGAAGGTGCCAAAGAAGAGAAAATAATTCGTTTGGACACTGAAGGATGGAGATGAGAGAAGAGGATGAATTCCAGTCAGAGGAAACAGCAGGTGCAAGGACACAGAACTAGGAGAGGTGTGCATTCAAGGACTGGTGAGGGCTGGGCGCAGTGGCTCATGCCTGTAATTCCAGCACTTTGGGAGGCTGAGGCGGGTGGATTGCTTGAGTCCAGGAGTTTGAGACCAGCTTGGGCAACATGGTAAAACCCCATCTCTACTAAAAATACAAAAAACTAGTGAGACGTGATGACGTGCACTTATAATCCCAGCTCTCCAGGAGGCTGTGGTGGGAGGATGGCTTGAGCCCAGGAGGAAGAGGCTGCAGTGAGCCGAGACTGCACCACTGCACTACAGACTCTAGCCTGGACAATAGAGCCAGACCCTGTCTAAAAAAGAAAAAAAAAAGGACTGGTGAGAAGCTGAATGCCGAGCGCCTGTGGGGGATGGAAAGGGGATGTAGATAGAAAGTAGATTGGAATCAAATTGTGTAGAAACTTTAGTGCCATACTTGAGAAAGAGGTCTGAGCCATCTGTACAAAATGATGAGCCTGATAAGCCTCTAAGGCAGCTGTGGGTGTTAGTGTCCCTGACACCTCCCATGTTGAATTCCTCAGGTAGGGGGCAGGCAGAGGCTATTCTCCTACCACCTGGGGACTTGTGTTGAGATGTAGCACTGTTTGTTTAATGAATGAATGAATCTACCAATTGATCATTCAACTCTGTGAAAATAAAATTTTGTTTTCCTTGATTTATAGCTTCATAGTGCCTTGTATTCTATGGATTTGTTCCAAGCATGTGTAGTTTTTCTGTTGTGGAAAGTTATCAACTCCTCCCTCCCACTTCCTTCCCTTCCCTCCTATTTTTTCCTTCCATCTTTTGTTTTTCCATGCACTTTAATCAAGCACCTATTAAGCATAGTTTCAATGCTATTGAAGGACACATGATACAATGAGGTCAATGTACCAGGTTTATCATCTGGGTTCGTATTCCTGCTCCTTTACCTTGTAAGCTGTCACTTAATCCTTTATAATCTTTACTGCTCTGAATTCTATCCTGTGGATGATAATACTTGATTTTAGGATTTATTGGGGAAACTGAGCCTTGGAGATATTTAATGAGCACTGATTAAATTGGTTAAATAATAATGAAATGTTTTTAGGCCAGTATTTTTAAATGGTGTAAATTGGAAAGATTTTTTTAAGGATTAATTCTATGTAGGGTATTCTATATGTGGTAAAATGTCAAGTTGAGGTATTTGAATAATTCTATTAAATTATATAATAAATGAAAAGAACCTGGAATAATGCTGGGCACATAGTCAGTGATGATCAAATTTTAACTTTTATTACATGATTATCCACAGTAGTAAGTTCACTTGTTCTTGCTTTAATGAAAATTGTGAGTTAGGTGAATTACGTCTCAAATAATTTTTCCCTCCAAAAATGTGCATTCCATAAATTGGTCTTATTTGATCTTTAAGTCAACTAAATGTGTGTGTATATACATACGTGTGTATATCTTTAAGTCAACTAAATGTGTGTGTGTTTGTGTGTGTGTGTGGGGGGGTGTGTGAAACCATGTCAAAAAAGAATGGGAGGCAATGGGAGGAGAGCTAGATGCTGATTGTTCAGCAGTAGCCACTTTTCTTCCCTTTCCATCATGGATAGAATATACTTCTTAGCCCTTTTGATGCTGAACTTGGTCATGTGGCATATTTTGGCCAGCTGAATGTCAGAGGGTGGAAAATGAGCAGAGACCTAAGTGTGCTTGTATAAACCGGCTTGGCTTTCATTTCCAGTGATTACCCTGAGAAGAGCATGCCCCAGGAGAATGAGAGACATGTGGGGTAGGCCTGAATCTTACCCATGGCCTGAAGGAGGGTTGCCCCAGCTGACCTGTGGACCCCTGAGCATGAGAATACATGTTCATTAGTGGTAACCACTTACATTTTGGCTGTCTTGCTATGCTGCATTATTGAAGAAAATAATGCATTAGTTGACTAATGTGCTGCACCTACATCTTTCTTATCTGGTGATTAGGACTCTGCATCTCCGTGTTCTCAGACAACCCTACATCACACCATGCCTGTAGCTTGAACTTTGTGGACCAACTTTTATATGATTTCACACTAACCTAAACAAAATCAGCTCTTCAGTTTTATAGGTAGAAGGTATCATAAAGTCATTTAGTCCAACTTTATTGTTTGATAAATGAAGAAGGCAAGAGAAAAGGCAGTTCAGTAAAGTCTTGCTGTTCTTAGAGGCTCAGAGGAGATCCAGGCATTCTGAACTGCCCTTCTGTGTGTCTTTTCATTTTGCCAAATGACTTTTAATATCATGAATTGGGTGTTTCCAGATGCTGCAAATCGACTTTTAGCACTGGAAGAAGGGTCGATAAGCAGATGAGGAGAGAAAGTGAAAGCCCTAGGGAATTGTGCTGATCAAAGTTGAAAGTGATGGGTTCGTCAGGCATTTGCTGAGGCTGGAAATAAAGATTCTTCTGAAGTGTACAATAATTGGACTTGTTCAAAGAGTTTCTCCGGGAAGAAAAAGATGAAATTAAGCCGTGGAAATTTTTGGCCAAGTCATGAAAACACATTTTCCAAAAGAGCTGTTAATTTGACAGTGGAATGAGTCACAGCCCATGGGCAGGTCTGAAAGTCCCATCAACTGAATTACTGAAAACTTAACTGGACAATAAAAATTGTATGGTTAAGGCAACCATCCCTGAAGGGCTAGGCCAAAGAGACACCATGTCCCTGTTTGAACTTTTGCTTTGTATTTTCAGGCCAAATTAACATGGAAAATTACCTGATACTTCAGATCATGAGAGTAGCAGGGCCAGATTATTTCAGAATGGGAGGTGTTTCCCATTTCACTTGTCTTCAGGGTCAAATTCATTGAATGGTGACCAAACTTTGAATGTTGCTATGATGGCAGGTCTGGCACTAACTAGTTGATAGTTGGAAAATAAAGTTTCTCATGGAACTTAAACCTTGAATTTCCCAAGTTATAGAAAGGTATGGTACCATTTAATAACAATGGCACCCAAGTGGAACTTGCTAAATAGAAGTGGCCAAGAGTGGTATTTAAAATCTGGTTTTATAAGCATTTTTCTTTAAATGTATAGTGGTCCTTCCACTACCTCCTCCTTCATTATTGGTTAAGAAGAAATAATGAGGTGTGGTTCTCACATCTTGACACACTATAAAAGGCCTGGTGGCTCAGCTCAACTCTAACTCCTCCAGGAAGCCCTTCCCACCTCCTTGGTTCAGGGAAGGTAGGATGCTGGCAGCAATGAATTCCTCTCTCTTTTTTTTTTTTTTTTGAGACGGAGTCTCACTCTGTCACCCAGGCTGGAGTGCAGTGGCGTGATCTCAGCTCACTGCAACCTCCGCCTCCCAGGTTCAAGCAATCCTCCTGCCTCAACCTCCTGAGTAGCTGGGATTACAGGCACCCACCACCACGTCCATCTACTTTTTCTATTTTTAGTAGATACAGAGTTTCTCCATGTTGGCCAGGTTGGTCTTGAACTCCTGACCTTAGGTGATCTGCCACCTCAGCCTCCCAAAGTGCTGGAATTACAGGTGTGAGCCACTGCACCTAGCCCAGTGAATTCCTCTCTTTCAGGGTATTCATTTCAGTCTATAACTGTGTATTCATTCATATGATTATTTCATTCATGTCTGTCTTCCTCATTAGTCTGTAAGCTTCTTACTTAGTAGAAGGCTCAATAAGCATCTTTAATTCCAAGAGAAGATGAACTCTCTTGGTTTTCATTTACAATTTCCTTTGCTTAGGCTGAGCGTGGTCTCTCATGCCTGTAATCCAAGCGTTTTGAGAGGCTGAGGTGGGAGGATGGCTTGAGTCCAGGAATTCGAGATCAGCCTGGGCAACATGATGAGACCCTATCTCTACAATAAAGAAAGGAATAAACAAACAAATAAATCCATAAATGAAAAATTAGGCAGGTATAGTGGCATGTGCCTACAATCCCAGCTACTTGGGAAACTGAGGCAAGAGGATTGCTTGAGCCTAGGAGTCTGAGGCTGCACCACTGTACTCCAGCTGGGGTGATAGAGTGAGAACTTCTTTCAAATTAAATAATGCAATAAATTTAAAAATAAAAAATACTTTCTTTTTCTTTATCAGGCATCTATCTATACCACCCCTTGTGTATCTTCTGACATAGACTCTTCAAAGGCTAGTAGTTGTCCTCAGGCTAAGTTCAAACTGCTGCATGTGGCCCTGAAGACTTCCTATGCCATGAGCTCTTGCTACCATCTAGATTATTCCCTTTCCCTCTACTTCCTACCAGGAACTCATCCTTCCAGAAGCCACTGAATATCTTCCATTTCTCCCACGGAAGGCAGTGATTGCACTCTGTCTTTTCCTCCTACCTCTGTCTTGCCCGTGTTTCTCTCAGTTTCCATTAGCTTCCTGTGGCCACATTAACAAATTATCACAAACTTGGTGCTCAAAACAACATAAATTCATTCTCTCACTGTTCTGGAACCCAGAAGTCTGAAATCAAGGTCTCCACAGGACTGTATTTCCTCTGGAGGCTCTAGGAAATAATCAGTTGCTTGCTTTTCCTGCTTCTGGAGCTGTTGGCATTCCTTGGCTCCTGGCTACACCCCTGTGCTGTATTTTCACATTGCCTTCTCTGTGTGCCTTCTCCTTTGTCAATCTAGTTTACAAGGATACTTGTCGTCTGATAAGAGCCCACCTGGAAATCCAGGATAATCTTCTCATCTCAAGATCTTTAATTTCGTCTGCAAAGACCTCTTTTCCATGTGTGGTAATATTTATAGGTTCCAGGGATTTGGGTGAGGGCATGCCTTTTTTTGGGGAAGGGGTACCAGTCATCTCACTACAGGCTTTGATATTTTTTTCTTATGAATCTAAATGACTTATTTTTTCTATGTAATGGTTAATTACCCTTTGCTGTATTTGATTAAAAACATTTTTGGCAATTAGTGGTTTGTCTTTTAATTCCCTTATGTTATATTGACTTGTAGTCCCGTAGAATTCATGCCTGACTAGGTTATTCTTGAGGTACACTACAATGCCCAACATTAGTTAAGAAGAATCCCAAACCTCATGCACATCTCTAGAAAAGTTAAAGGGGATCCTGTTCCTAATGTTCACAACATGTTTCCTATTTTCTTTTTACATCTTTCAAGTTTTCTCATGCCCTACACTACTCGAAGACTTCATTCTCCAAAAATTCCTCTCTGTCAACAAAGTATCTTTCTTCCCATTTTAGAAATGATAGAAAACCTTGAATAGGGGCTGTGATTCACTTGATATAAAGACTTGTTAATTTTATTAGGTATGATAACATGGAGATTATATTATATCCTTATCAGTAGAGATGAACACTCAAATATTTGCAGGTAGAATGACATGATTTCTGAAATTTGCTTTTACATGCTCCAGCCACGAAAGGAGTGGTGGTGGGAATTACATAAAATAATATCCATACAATGTAGATAAATGTAGTTAGTGATGGATCCATGGGGGATCCATTATACTCTTCTCTCTACTCTTGAATGTGTTTGAAGATATCCCTTTCTCCTGCCAACCTGTCCCCAGTTTTTACTCTGCAGATTAACCTCATGTCTCCCTAACTCCTCACCCTCTGGTCTCATTCTTCCCTATCCACTTACCTATTTTGTACCCTAAAGCCTTGGAGCAAGCAAAGCTGAGCCCTTACTTCTTAGGAGGAGGTGGAGAGGAGAGGACAGAATCAAAACACAATTGCCCACAGTCTCTTTGGCAGCCATGGGGAAGTCCATGAACATTCCCATATTAATACTTTTTTTATATTACAATAAAAATTTTTAAGCTTCACCTAGTTAAATCTATAGATTGTGCCTTTTGCATCTTCACTGGTTACTTCAAAGCTTGAAAGGTTGCCTTTAGTTCAGATGATATGCTCTTGCACTCATTGATATCTTTCTTTGATATTTTAAAGACATTTATTCAAATCAACAGAAATTATTTGAGGACCTGCTGTATTGTGGGTGCCATAATGAGAACGAGGGATATAGAAATAAAGCCACAGGCCCAGACATTAAGGATGTCAATGTAGAAGGGAAGATAGACAAGAAACAAATGTGTGGCATAAAACACAGTAAGTGGAAATGTGTAAGTTTGTATACATCTCAAAACTAGCATGAAGGAGGAAAGCATCTATACCTTTAAATACATAAAGCTGGCATTTGAGGCTCAGCAATTAGTTCTCTACATGACTTATGTTCAATGCTCATAACAACCTTTCAAGACAGATGTTATTACCGTACAGAAGAGGAAACTGAGGCTCAGGAAAGTTAAGACCTTGTCCAAGATCACAGTTAGTAAGTGGTAGATCTGAGGTCCTTTTCATAGTTTTCTTTTTTGAGTACTTGAGTTTTCAAACATTTGCTTTAGTTGATACTAACTTTTAAAAAGTATGCCAGGCATGGTAGCTCATGCCTGTAATCCCAGCACTTTGAGAAGCTGAGACTGGTGTAACCCTTGAGTACAGGGATCCAAGACCAGCCTGGGCAACATGGAGAACTTTCTCTACAAAAAGTAGAAAAATTTAACATGGCATAGTCCCTGCTACTTGAGAGGCTGAGGTGGGAGGATCCTTGAGCGCAGAAGGTTGAGGGTGCAGACTCACTGCATCACCAAATGGGAGAAAATTTTTGCAATCTATCCATCTGACAAATGGCTAATATCCAGAATCTACAAGGAACTTAAACAAATTTACAAGGAAAAAACAAAAAACCCCATCAAAAAGTGGGCAAAGGATATGAACAGACACTTCTCAAAAGAAGACATTTATGTGGGCAACAAACATATGAAGAAATGCTCATCATCACTGGTCATTAGAGAAATGCAAATCAAAACCACAATAAGATACCATCTCATGCCTGTTAGAATGGTGATCATTAAAAAGTCAGGAAACAACAGATGCTGGAGAGGTTGTGGACAAATTAGAATGCTTTTACACTGTTGGTGGGAGTGTAAATTAGTTCAACCACTGTGGAAGACTCTGGTGATTCCTCAAGGATCTAAAACCAGAAATACCATTTGACCCAGCAATCCCATTACTGGGTATATACCCAAAGGGCTATAAATCATTCTACTATAAGGGCACATGCACACATATGTTTATTGCAGCACTGTTCACAATAGCAAAGACTTGGAACCAACCCACATGCCCATCAATGATAGACTGGATAAAGAAAATGTGGCATATATACACCATGGAACACTATGCAGTGATAAAAAAGGATGAGTTCATGTCCTTTGCAGGGACATGGATGAAGCTGGAAACTATCATTCTCAGCCAACTAACAAAGGAACAGAAAACCAAACAACGTATGTTCTCACTCATAAGTGGGAGCTGAACAATGAGAACACACGGACAAAGGGAGGGCAACATCACATACTGGGGCCTGCTGAGGTGGGGAGGTGGGTAGGGGAGGTATGGCATTATGAGAAATACCTAACGTAGATGTGGGGTTGATGGGTGCAGCAAACCACCATGGTATGTGTATACTTCTGTAACAAACCTGCTCGTTCTGCACATGTATCCTGGAACTTAAAATATAATGATAATAATAAAAGACCAAAGAGACAGTATTTCTGGGATGAAAATCGGGACTTCCAAAGAAGTCATCCATCACAGTAAATTCCACATGGACCAAGTATTCATCAATTTATAATACCATGAAAACACTCGAAAGAAATGCAAGTAATTCTCTAACTTCTAGATGCATACTACCTTTCTAAGCAAACAAAACAAAACAAAACCCAACAAACAATGGGAGGAACTGCAAATGTAAAAGAATATGCTAATTTACCAACCTATTGAAAATTTCTACAGGTCAAAAACATATGCCAACTTAAAATGCAAATGAGAGTGGGAAATGATTTTCAATACAATTATCCTTAATAAAGAGTTGATATTGCTCTCCAATATACCCAGCTCCTCACATTAACAGGGGCTAAACAAAGAATTAATTAGACAATACCCTTCTCCCAATACATTCAACAGGATCACCAACAGCAGTGCGAAGAGAAAGCAAATTATTAAAACTTGGTGGCGAAATGCCTGTCAAAGAAGAAAGCTGTCTTTTGTTTAGAAAAATCATTCATAGGTCATTTAGTTCTGCCAAGCTCTATTTTGTTTTTTTCCTTATATTTTTACATAATTGGTATAATCTCTAAAACAAAATCTAATACTTTACAAACCCAAAGAAATTACACAGTTGTTCTGAAAGATTCTCCAGCCACCTGATGCCACCCAGCCACATGTGTCTGTGCTTGTTGTCACCCTCCTGACTGTTTTATCCATCTGTGCATCCTTATCAAATCCTTCCAGGAGTAAATCCAGATTGATCTCTGTGATAACACATTTATTATGTATCATTAGGTGGGAGCAAAAGTAATCGCAGGTTTTGCCATGACTTTCAATAGCAAAAACTGCAATACTTATGCACCAGCCTAATATTTTTGAAGATTCTGTGAATTAATTGGGCTCAGCTGGGCAGTTCTGATTCACGTGATATTGCCTAGAGTCAAAGACATCCAGAAAAGCTAATCCAGAGCTGGAACCTGCAGGATGGCTCATTCTGTCACTGGCAGCTGGGCTGGCTGTTGGCTGTGAGTTCAGCTGATGTGCCTGGTCTTCACCATATGGGCCTGTCTGTGAAATTGCTTTGGCTTTCTCACATAGTGGTGGTGGGATAAAAAGAAGGAGCCTTCCAAATACATAAACAAAAATGTTGTAAGTCTCTTAGTGCTTAGACTTGCATGTTACTGTATTAGTCTGGACTCTCCAGAGAAGCAGAACCAATAGGGTGTGTGTGTGTGTGTGTGTGTGGTGTGTGTGTGTGTTGTGCATGTGTGTGCATGTGTGTGTGTGTGTATACATATAAAGAAATTTATTAGAAAGATTTTGCTCTCATGTGATTACTGAGGCTGATAAGTCCCAAGACCTATAGGCTGGAGAACCAAGAGAGCCATCGGTGTTTTTCCAGTCCAAAGGCCAACAGGCTGGACACCAGGGAAGGGCTAATGTTTCAATTAAAGTTCCAAGGCAGAATAAAACCAATGTCCCAGCTCAAGGAGTCAGGGATGAGAAATTCCCTCTTATGAGAAGATCAGTCAGTCTTTTTGTTTGATTCAGGCCTTCAATGGATTGGATGAGACCAGCCCACATTAGGGAGAATAATCTGGTTTACTCAGTCTACTGATTCAAATGTCAATCTCATCCAAAAACTCCTTCGTGGCACACCCAGAATAACATTTGACCAAATGTCTGGGCACCCTGTGGGGCAAAGTTTAACATAAAGTTAACCATTGTGGTTATGTAGGTCACTTCTGCCACAGGCTATCAGTCATAGCCTATGAGAAGCCCAAATTCAAAGGGAATGGAAAGAGACTCTACTTTGTCAGAGTCTGTGTACTTTACCACAGAAAGGCAATGAAATCTGCAAAAAGTATGGATGGCTGGATCTTACCTCATACCTACTAATTTAGAATCAAGAAGATGAGGCCAAGGAATCTACATTTTTACAAAGCTTCCTTGAGTATTATTGTGTCAATCATAGTTAAAGGGCTTATGTCCTGGGCAATGGGAAACAATCTGTCTAAGGATTTGAATTCTTCAATCCACGTTTTTCTTTAGGATTCAGACCTTTGTATCTGGCTGTACTGTCTCGGCCTTTATCTTTATCTCTGCTTTTCTTACCCCGTGTCAGTATTGTCATCTCAACAAGAATCCACTTCATTACACAAAAGGATGGCACTTTCTCTTATTTCTTGTTTGGCCATTTTCTCTTCAACTTTGAGAGGTTTAAAATAAACTTAACTCTTAGAATATTTTATAGAAAAGTTACAAAAATAGTATAGAGTATGCCCATATACTTCTCACCCATTTTTCTCTATCTCTAGCATGTTAGCGTGGTCCATTTCTCAAGATTGATACAGTAATATAATTACTATAAGATATAGTAATTATAAACTCCAAGTAAGGTCTGTAGTTTAGTGAATATATTATAGTATAATATACGTGAATTATATTATACTATTCTATTCACTAAAATATACACATATAATATCTACATGAATAAAATATATAATTATATTTACATTATATTATACTATTCACCAAAGTATAGATTTTATTTGGAGTGAACTAGTTTTTCCATAGTGTCTTTTTTCATATTATAGAATCAAATCTAGGAAATAAATTTATTTAGTCATTAAGTCTCCTTAATCGCCTCTGGTCTGTGGCAGCCTCTCACCTTCCTTGCTTTTTCATGATCATGACAGTTTTGAAGATAACTGGTCAAGTGTTTTGCAGAATGCTCCTCAATTGGGGTTTGTCTATTTTTTTTTTTACATAATTAGATTGGGCTTTTGTGATTGGGAGGGAGAATTCTACAGAGGTGAAGTGCCCTTCTAATCATATCATGTCATATCATGTCATATGAGGTCAAGAAGTACATGAGGTCAAAATAACTTATCGCTGGTGACAGTAACATTCACCACTTGGTTAAGGAGGTGCCTGCTGGTTTTCTCCACTATAAAGTTACAAGTTACCTCTTTCCATATCCCATTCCTCGGAACTGAGTCACTGAGTCACTAATTCCAGCCACACTCAAGGGAAGGGGAACTAAACTCTACCTCATGGAGAAGAGAGTATTTAAATATATTATTGAGAATTACTCTGTAAGGAGGATTTGAAATAATATATCTTTTGTCATTTAGATCCAGGAATTTTCAGAGTAGGGATATTGAATAAAATGGATAATTATAACAGTGTTGCTAAGGACAAACTGAAGTCGACTTCCTCCAACCTGTACAATAACTAAGTGCCTTTTTCCTTAGATAGGCCTATAGCATAGGAGCTATCTCTAGGATCTATCAAAATATCCCTTGCTGGCTTGATAAAGATTGTTTCCTGAATTCTAAGGGTCCCCAAGCAAGCCGCCTAAACCAGACTTTTACCAAGTGAAAAAGACCATGCCACAAAAAGTACAATTGCCAGCGTTTCCATGGAAATTGGAATACAAAGAGGCGGTTTGCCTGGAGAGGTCTGTTTATTTTATTTTATTTTTTTAAAACTATCAAGAATAACGCTTTGAGATGTGACATTCTGTTTTCACAAGCGCACTCAAGGTGTCAGACAGAGCCCAATTTTATATTCCTTGAAAACAGAGCGTACTGTAGTGTTTGTCGGACTTTTCAACATGTCACTTTCAACCAATTTTATGTACAAATGGGTTACAGTCCCATGAAAATATTCAGAAAAAGAGGAAACTGTGGGAGTATTAAGTATTATTATATCGAAAGCCATTCAGAGTGGAAAACCTTCCCACCCAGCTTCCAACCTTTCTGAGGCCCAGGGAACCAGAATATTTGCGTAAAATGGCAGAGTCCCTCTTTACCATCCAATGGTCTGAGGGGAACCGCTTGTGAAATTGGCCATTCTTCTCCTCTCCTTTAAGATCATGCTTGCTTCGGTGATATGATCTTGGAGACGCTGTCAAAGGCACACTTGTCTGCTTCCCTCTTGTAGTATGTGTTTCAGTTCTCTAATATGGCTCCGGGAGGCATGGGCTTGCCCCAGACCAGATCTTCGGACCTGGGGAGAATTTATTACATGAGATTTATTGAGAACGTTGGATTACAGGGTATTCCAGGAGTCATTTCCATCTTTGAAATAACATATTCATTTAGAGTACTGAGGGCTTGCTTCTTAGATCTGTCATTTTAAAATATGTTTCCTCTCGCACCGATGCAGCTTTGATGCAACCACGTCTGAGCAGCAGGCTTTCAAGGCAGTATCAAGACAAGATGGGGGATAATTTAAGGTGACAGGGCCAATTTTAAAACAGAGGCCCAGTGTTTCTTATTTTGAGGACTGGGCTCAAACTGAGGTACTTTGTGGCCTCTAGAGCTTCTTAGAGAGTTTCTCAAGTTTTACTCTCTACTCCCAAGAAAATGAGGCTTTCTACCAACAGCACAGATGGAATCTTTGCCCTGAGCAGATTTCACAGGCTTCAGATCTAGGGTACCATTTGAATTAGGGGAGGTTTTTGTTGACTCCCCTGACTTTATTTTACCCTCTTGGCAGACTCTTTGCAGTGTAAATATTTTGCACACATGTATTCTGAAGTACACATGTAATTTGTGCTTCAAAATGAATGTGCCCAACATTTATCTTAGTGACTTATTTATTGAAGTGAGAGTCAGAAATGGAATCACCATGGCCAACTCTTGGAGGAATCATGACCCAGGTGGAGGAGTCACTCTTTCCCTCCTATAGACAATTCCCTTTTTTCTACCATCCAGGCACATCTGTTGTAGTACCTAAAGTAGTGGCCCCCCAAAAAGCTATGTTCAAATCTTAGCCGCTAGTACCTGCAAATATGACCTTGTTTGAAAAAAGTGTCTTTGCATATGTAATTAAGGATCTCAAGATATGATTATTC
Source organism: Nomascus leucogenys (assembly GCF_006542625.1). Lineage (NCBI taxonomy): Eukaryota > Metazoa > Chordata > Mammalia > Primates > Hylobatidae > Nomascus > Nomascus leucogenys. The sequence continues at coordinate 71,957,372 of NC_044400.1, forward strand.
TGGATTAACTGAGTAGATTATAAATCCAGAGACATGTGTCTTTATAAGAGACAGAAGAGGGGAAGACATAGATACAGAGGAGAAGGCAAAGTGAAGATCCATGGGAAGATGGAAGTGTGGACTGGATTTGTGCTTCCACAAGCTAAGGAACACCTGATACCCCCAGAAGCAAGAAGAGACAAGGAGGAATCTCTCAGGATCTCCAGAAGGAACCAATCCTGCCAACATCTCCATTTCAGACACCTGCTTTCAGAACTGTGAGGAAATAAGTTCCTGTTGTTTTCAGCCACTAAGTTATGGTAATTTGTTCTGGCTGCCACGGGAAGTTAGGACACCTGTGCTCTCAGCATCACTCTTACCACTACTGACTCTTGGGAAACCTGTTTTATTCATTTACTTTGCACTTACCACAGACTAGGCTCTGGGAGCATACATACCAATACAGGATGTCAGTGAATTTGAGGGGCTTATACTCTGGGAATGATAGAAAAGGGAAATGGGCCTCTAATAGCCTTAATAAGCTGCATCAGACACCTGCTGATGCCTAAGCTAACCTGTGCCTTCACACCTCTGTGCCTTTCTTATGGAAGGATTTCTCAGCCTTGAAACTACTGATGTTTGGGAAAGATAAATTTTTTGTCTTGGGACTGTTCTGTGCATTGCAGGACACTTAGCAGCATCTGTGGCCTTTACCCACTAGGCACCAGTAGCAAGTCTATTCTTCTCTGTTGTAACCATCAAAAACGTATTCAGACTTTGCCAAATATGTATCACCTGGGGGAGCAAGGCTGCTCTTGGTTGGGAACCACTGACCAATAGCATTCTCTGCCTGGAATGCCCTCACGTCATTGACCAGCTGGCAAGCTCTTGAAACCTTTCTTGATTCTCAAAGGTTGGTGCCTCTTCTCCTTCATTCCTGTGGCACTTTGTGAGTGTCAACTTGATTGGATTGAAGGATGCAAAGTACTGATCCTGGGTGTCTCTGCGAGGGTGTTGCCAAAGGAGATAAGCATTTGAGTCAGTGGGCCGGGGAGGGCAGACCCACCCTTAATCTGATGAGCACCATTTAATCAGCTGCCAGCAAATATAAAGCAGGCAGAAAAAATGTGAAAAGGCCTAGCCTCCCAGCCTACATCTTTCTCCCGTGCTGGATGCTTCCTGCTTTCGAACACTGGACTCCAAGTTCTTCAGTGGTGAGACTCAGACTGGCTCTCCTTGCTCCTCAAGCTTGCAGACAGCCTACTGTGGGACCTTGTGATCATGTAAGTTAATACTTAATAAACTTCCATATATATATATCCTATTAGTTCTGTCTCTCTAGAGAATCCTGACTAATACAGCAATGATCTTACTTTCTGCATCTTTCTGTCTGCATCTCTGCCTTCCTGCAGAACTTGAAGTTTTGCAAAAAGAGGTGTGTCTTTGCATCTCTGTTTTCTCCTACACTTAATATTTGTTGTGATAAGAATGAAAGACCTACCAGAATCACACTGTGAGGCCCCAAACGGAGACAGATGTTCAAGACCCAGCTGCTGAGCACTTCATTACTGGAAAGGGCTTTGTCTCCAAACCTCTGTGTAGCCTCCTGAGGCACTGGACTGGCTCTTATGTGGACCACAAAGGCTTCTTTTGTGCCCCTGGCCTGAGGCCAGCAATTTGAGCAGCTTGGGCAGTTTGTGAGATCCCTTTTCCCCCAGCCAGCATTCCCTAAGCTTGTTCTGTGGCTCAGTAGCCACTTGGGATGGTCCTTGAAAAAAAGGATGTTCATGGTTGTAGACATTTAAAAAAACTTGCTTCCTAGATTTCCCTCTCAGAAATTTACACTGCATATTAGTAAAGAGTAAAGATTAAGATATTTGTTTCACATTACTTAGATCAATTTTCTAAACTTATTGGACCATGAAGCCTAAAGCACCTAAGAAATTTGTGTGTCATAATATAAATCTTAGGAAATGCCTAACTTATATCCACATCCTAATCTGATCTGTCTAAGGCAGCAATCATACACTTACCCACATTGCTCTTAGATTTAAGCTAACATCTAGAAATCAAGAATGTGTCCTGAGGCTTTAAATTCTTTTCCCTTTTGGTATGAATTCGCTGGAACTGAATGGTGTCTGCTAAGTTGAAATGAGAAAAGTGTTCTCCAAGTCATCCAAACCCCACCATTCCCTTTTATTTATCTCCTGACAGGTGCCTCTTATTACATACTATGCTCTCATTTTTGCTTAAGTAGAGGAGTACTGCTGTCTTGGCAATGGAGATAGAGGCTTGGAGGGTGTGTTTCAAGAAACAAGGAGAGCAGGCATTTGATTTTCTTACATCTGGGCAACTCACTGTTTACACTGGGATTTACATGCTTTCTGTAGAGAAAGACAAAATGGGAAAAAAGCTCCAGGCAAAGCTCATCAAGGGAATTAAAAGACCCCTTTACTCCATGGCCTGAAGCTGCACATTTCAGCTTTCAGAATTCCCACCAGAAGTGGGCTGCTCTTCCACTCCCTTGGAGGAGACTCTTTGTAGAGCTTCCCCTAAATAGAGAATCCCTATTCCCCAAAATGAGGAATCTTTGGGGCTGATGTAATTAGATGGCTGGATATAAGGAGGGGCTTTCCTTCTTGCTGGACTGGATGGTGCAGGCACAAATCAAGAGACTGGAAATTGTAGGGTGTGTTGAGCACATTTGTGGCAAGACCCGTGGAGAAGCTCTGATGAATTTGTAAATTTGCTTGACTGTAGTAATCATTTTACTGCATATATGTATATGGAAACATCGTGTTGTACACCATAAATATATACAACAATAAAATAAAGAGAAATTGTTACGTGGGTCTAGGGGAGATAAGGATTTGGCAATAAACACAGGAAAGAGTAATGGGAGACACAGTTCATAACGTTCCACGGGATTGGAAAGATGTTAGCAGATTCTTAGTTATTTCTTTCTGATACCTAAAACTTACAGATTCATTCACATTAAGGTGCAATGACAATTAGAGAACTACAAAGACTTAAACCTAAGAAAATGTTTCTAATGGAGGAGTAGCAGGCACCAGAAAGAGGCTGGGGGGTGAGTGGGGTGGGAGGGGAACGTTAAATGTAGACTCACCTTTTGTGTTCCTGTGGCCTGACTGAGGGACGAGGTGACACAGATTTTGTGTTTTCAGGCCAGCTGGGCATCTGGCCTTGGGAATCAAGGACAATGATAATGCAATCTTCCTAATTTCACCTTCAGGAAATTGTTCACTTTCCCGTGAAAGAGTTAATGTGGCTCCTCAATGCAACCATGCAATTAAAACGTCATTCAGACACTTGGCTCCAGGTTTTAAAGGGCCTCCAATAAGACCTTGTGGGCCCTTTAGGGAACGAGATAACATTGTTATTGGTGTGAAAGGAGGGTGAGGGAGCACAGGGTCATGGTCTACCCAGGGAAGATAAATCTTCCCATGCTGAGCAGAGGCCTGGCCATTTCCCTGTGATGTGGACTTTATATACAGGATCTGACTGGAGATTCATTAAACCATTCCCATTTTAGCCACCCGTGCCCGTGAAGGCAGATCTGTGCAATCTCATATTCCAGGAAGTCATTGTAACATCGCAGGCCAGTGGAACTGACTGGTCTGACAGGAACACACAAACAACCAGGACAGGGCTGCACCCCGCATCCCCCTGCTGTGTTTATTTAGGAGTGGAGCTCCATTAAGTGCTCTGTGATGGCCTTCTGATAACACCCCCACCTTTGGAGGGCCAGCCAGAACTGGCTGTCTGCCCTCAAACGTGACAGCTGACATTTTTGGATACACTTAAAGATGGGCTTGTTCACCACAGTGCAGAGGACAGAAACCACACATTCTGAAGTTATAGCCCCTCTAGCTCGTTCTTAGGGCGTTCATTTATGTGGCAGGTCTCTTTCTCCTGTGACAGTATTGTAAAACTTGATGCTAGGGACAGGGGATTGAAGGGAGCAGGGTTTTGGCAAACATTTATTGAATGTGTAAGAAAAAATCAGATGATAAAATGCATGGACTTTATTAATAGTATAAACTTTGAGGGATATGGAGGTGAGGCAGAGACCCCAAATTCTTACCATCTTAAACTTTGATTCTTAGGAGTCAAGGATCCGAGTTTGAAGAGTAAATTGTGGTTTTAAAGGCCTTCTTCCTAAGCTGTATTCCTGTTGGTTCCCTCCGAGCTTCCCAATGCTTTCCCCACCCTAATGTCATCATCGTGCTTTTATTCATCGTCCCAGTCTCCTATCCTGCTATCTTTGTTTTTCTTTTCATTAATTTACCTAATATTACCCATGTACCTGCCCTGGTACAGAGGATACTGCAGTAAACAACCCAGAAAATTCCTTGCTTTTGTGGAGTTGAAATTCTGAGGCAGGGCAGGAAGAGATGGGTCATGTATAAATAAGTAGTCAGTGAAGAATTTTAAGAGTGATGAATGCTGTGGAGAAAATGAAACAGTGATATGAAAGGGAGTAGTGGTAGAGAGGATGCCTGATTTAAGTTGGGTAGTCAGGGAAGGCCTCTTTGAGGAGGTGACACTGAGCTGAGATGGGAATGGTAAGAGGGAGCCATGTGGCTTGGAGGTAGATGGTCCATTTGGAGAGGAGCGAATACCTCAGGCATGAAAGGGCTGAGATTGGTTGAGAAACACTGGAGGCCTGGGGAGTCAGGGAAGGTGTGAGCCTAGGGGGCATGGAGGAGGTAAGGTCAAGGAACTAGGGGGAGCCAAGGGTGCTCAGGCCTGGAAAAGTTATGGTTAAGGGATTGAATTTTATTGAAGATACAAAGGGAAGCCATTTAGCAGGTTTAAGCAATGGCATGATATGATCAGATGTACATCAAATCAATACTGTGTCTCCAATCTTTTTAGGGCCCAATTCAAATGTAGCCTGAGCTGTGAAACATTTGTAGGCAAACTGAATAACTCCTGGAGTGACTGTTGCCTGGTTGGAGGACCTGGTCTTCCCATCCTACTGCCTGTGAGCCCTGGCAGGGTGGCGATCATGCCCTGATTAGCTCTGCTTCTCCCTAGTGCTTTGCACATATTGCCCAGTCAATAAATGTCTACTGCATTGACCTTAATTACAAGCTCCTGGAGGTTAGTAATGTTTGCCCAATTTATTTTGTAAAATTCCAAAGGGCCCTTAAGAAAAGTCCTTTGATGGTGAATTGGGCTCTTGAAGCAGCGTTATCAATGGATCTTCACACAGGTGGCTCCAACCAAATCGGGAGCTAATTAGTGTTAACTCAACCAAAAGAATTTATGCAAATTACTTCCCTTGGTCAATTAGTTTCCTGCAGATGATTTTAGCATGTTTCTTAAATGTGTCAGCGTTTAGGCAATGAATTCAAGATTAAAAGCCCAGGCTCCGTGTTGTAGGTCCCAGGAATAACGTACACTTTAATGGCTGCTTCCCCAACTTCAAAATTAAACATATTGCATTCTTGGGAGTAGGATTTCAGCTTCTTTACATTTATGACACAAATGGAGCCATTCGCCCTCACTTCAGTCTATAAAGGCAAGACTCATTAGAAGGAGGAAATTTCCTTTATCATGAGTAGGCCACGCTCACATGATAAAAAATGTCTCCACTTCTCCCACCTCCTTCTCCAAACTTCAATTCTCTAAGCAGTTCCCAAATAGACTATTTATCTTCCACATTTTCCCAACTCTCAATGGCACCATTATATCCTTTATTTAGAATCATAAAACTTTGAGAATAAAAAAGAAGCAAATTAATCCTCCCAGGGGGGAAAAGGAAGACGGGTCTTGCCAGCTTTTAAATTGTAGGACTGGACTGGCCTGGAAACACAGTTTTCTTTTTCAACAACTTAGCTGGTGGGGGGAAATGAATGGTTATGACAGTGAATCCTGAAATAAAATGCAGAATTATGCAAACACGTTAAAAACTGACATCTTGAAATAAAAACTGTTGAAAGCCTGAGGAATAAACAATGCGGGCTGGAATGGGAACCTTTCGAAGCTACAAATGGGATACTCTGCTTTTATTATTCACAGTGGAAAAATAACCTCCATCATGATGTGAAAACCACAATTTCCTTTATTTGTGGATCATGCCAGATTAAAAAGCATTCAGGGAAGAAGTGCGGCTGGGAGAGTTGAAGGCTGTCCGAAGAGGCAGGGACTGAGTGTCCAGGATCCTGTCATGGACGCTGGCTTGCTCCATCCAATTGCATAAGTCACTTAACCTCCTGATGACTTCTTTCCCATCATCAGGCTGGAATTAAGGAGTTGGCCTTTCCTCTGGGGCCTGGGATCTGGATTTCCTAACTGCCAATTGGATAACATGTTTTGCCTTGCAATTTGCTCTAAGGAGTCTCAAGGTTGTTGTGAAAACAAACGATAAAAGTCAGTTAACAAGCCGACTGCCACCAGAACAGCCAATGAGAAAACGCAAGGCCACAGAGTGCCTCAAAGTGAATCTCCAGGTTCGGGGTTCTGGAAATAGATTCTACAACTAGTAAAGCCTTTATTTTATTTTATTTTTTAAAATTACTTTTTAAATTGGGTCATACAGTCCCTGGATAATTGGTGAATATTGTGTTCTCATAAAGTAAAATGAAAATCATTGAGGTGAGAAACAGTGTACATGCACAATAGTAAAGTCTGAAGGATCTTGGGGATAATCTGGTCTAGCACTTTCACTTTGCAGGGGAGGAAATTGTAGATGCAGAAAGTTTAAATGACCTACCTGAGCTTCTGGAGCTATAGATCCAATGGATACTGTCAGCTTTGAAACACAATTGTGACTGATTTAATTGCTCCAATAAGTTGACGGAGAATCTTCCAAGAAGGCTGATAATCCTGGAATTTTTAAAAGAACAGTCAATTTGATAGTGAGCCAGAGAGATCCCTATACAATATTGGATAATGTCTTTCATTATAAAAGAAGTGTTTAAATCTTAAAGGAAGCATCTTTTAGAAAAGTGAGGAGGGCACAGATGTTGCCTGCAATGTTTAAATTGCAATAATGTTTAAGTTTAATCTAAATTTTTCCATTATTTCCCTCCTCCCTTCTTCCCTCCCTTGCCTCCCTCCTTCCTTCCTTCTTTCCTCTTTTTCTCTCTTTCTTCCCACATTTTTTTTTTAATTTGAAGGAAAGTTCTGGAGAGAAATTAGAGTAAATCCAGGCCATGGTGACCTAGCATTGAGAGAAAAACCGAGAAAGTGAAGAGAGTCACATGGTGGAGAGGAAAAAGCTCCCTGTGATTTACTTTGACTTGCTAATTTTCAGAAGGAAATTAATAAAATTGATTCCAGCAAAAACTCTAAGTGGACAAATAGAAGAAAAACAGATTGAGAATTGTGAATATTTAGGGCAGAGAGAATGTTCTTAGAGAAATCTTTCCCTTAGGGAGAAATAAATATTTAGGAGAAATCACTAACTCTAAGGGTCGTTAAAGCAAAGATCACTCATAGGATGGGAGCAACCCCCCCACCAACTATTAATTCCAATTCCTAGACTCGGTGGCAGTGACATGATTAGTTATTGTGGGTTCTGGAAGAAAGCAGGACCTTTGGCAATAAAGCCTTGGAAATATGTATTTTTAAGTACTATAAAAGATGTGAAAAGCAACTTTTCTTTTCATCCTGGGGACTAGAAATAATACACCTGCAAGGACAGATGGATGGCATAATGTTGACATTCAATGGGGCATTAAACATTTTGCACCACATTTATGGGGTTTTCCTGTCATTAATTCTAGGTAAAATAAACTTCTAAAAAACGTTTTGTTGTGTTTTTGGATCGCGTTTATTTTCCACCAACTTGCTTTTCTTTGCCCTTTTCTCCTGCCAGCTTTTTGTGTCCATTATGTTTTCTTGTGTCCATCATGCTCTTGGCTAATTTCCTAGCTGGCCTCCCTCAAGCTATGAGGCTTTTCTTTTTCCTTCCCCTCTTCCCCTGGCGTCCTTTCTTTCAGTCCTGCGGCACGTGTTCAGGCCTATGGCAGGGTCAGATGTGGTTGGTTCCGCTGGCCGGAGTCACTGTGGTTTGCCTGTGGCGCCCTGGGATTGGCAGGGTCTTGGAAAGACTGTCCATGGCCTGCAAAGATTGAGGCCACCTGAATCTCTCTGTTACGAGGGTATCCATTCTATAATTGACTGTGATGGCAAGGCCTTGCCTTTCTTCCTAGTTGAATTTGTAGACATCCACCTTCGTATTTTTTGCCTCCTTTAAAAAAGTCTCCTTTCCCATAAGCAGTACACACACTTTTCTTTTTAAATCGGGTCAAATTTACAGCTAAGGGAGGAAGGATGGTGTTTTGGAAAGAGCAAAGGAATGGGAATCAGAATACCTGTGTCTTTGTTCTGCCACTCACAGAGTGCCTGTGGGACATCGGTGAAGCTACTGAACCCTCTGATGTTCAGTTTTCTGAATGTGATGTTCCCCTGAGACATATAACATAGCCAAACTCTCCCTTGGGCTCTAAGAATGATAGAATAGGGAAGTAAGAGTGTGCAGCAAGAATGGAGCTGAGCAGGACACAGTCGTGATTAAGTGGAACTGAAACTCCAAGGGGTAAAATGTACCCTAATGATCTAAGGCCAGTGGCTTGTAAAGTATGCTTCAGGGACCAGCTCTATGGGGCTCCTTGGGACTTTTGTGAAACATCCATCAATTCACTCAGTCAATGACTATGGGACACTTACTATGTGCCAGGCTCTGTCCTAGGTGCTTGGCACATAGCAGCAAACAGAAAAGACACCTTCCTGGTGTCATGGGACATGAGGATTAATATTCATAAGTAAAGAGCATTTCAGGTAATTAATATTTTAGGGGGTGGTAGTGCTAAGAAGATAGTCAAGCATGTTAAAGGGAGTAAGATGCGATTGCTTTATATAATGTGGTTGGAGAAGGTCTCCCTTAGGAGGCGGCATTGGAACAGAGAACCAAATGAAGAGGAGAGATTCTTGTTACTGTCTAGGGAAGGAGCAGTCCAGGTTGGGAGAACAGCTAGTGCAAAGGCCTTGAGGTCGCAGGTAGGTCTGAGGAATAGCAAACAAGACCAGTGTGGCTGGTGCAGAGAGGGTGGGACTCCAGGGCTCTACTACCACATCTATGACTGTGTCCACAGGCTTAGAGTTGGGCTACAGTCTGGAAGCTAAAGAGGTACCCCAGTTATTTCTCCTGCACAATTAATACTTGACCCTAAAGCCTGGTGACTGGGTGAGAGTTGATGGATCTTCTAACTCGGGATCCTCTGAGTCCCTTAGGCCAGTCATTGGGCATTGTATTGAAGATGGATCATCTATGATCTTAATAGTCTGTGTTAGCTTCACTGGAATCTTGTTTTGGTATTTGGGGAGCAATCTCCCCCTCAATTACAGAGAATTCACCATCATTACTATTGGCTGTCACTATGGACATTGGGCCATTTCCTGGGTTTCAGGTCTCTTCAAATCAGCGTTGGGGCAATGAAGACATGTTCCCTTTTCACACCCAGTGCAGATGCTCACACTGGATTTAAGGAACACTCAACTAGTCACTTGGACACTGAAATCCACTGAGAAATGTGTGTCAAGGTTACTTAACTGAATTGATCCAACCAATCCAATGTAATTATGGACTCTTCTGGCTTGTGATGGTGGGTAACTGAATGGTGCCTATTGAACTGGGAAGTAGGTTGAGCAGTTCCATGATTTTCTCCACTTCACAAATGACTCTGAGGGTGTGGCAGTTTATCCTCATAGCTTTGTTAAGACCCTTCCCAGCCCCAGGAAAAGATCCCTTTTAATTCCTGGACCCAAATAACTAGGCATTGGGGAAAAGTATTGTTTGTTGCATTAAGAACATTAAAGATCAGAATTTAATAGGCCCCTCACTGGCTGGTTAAACATAGGGTCATCTTAGCTATCCTTCACAAAGACAAACTTCTGGAAAAGAGGTGTCTACTTTCATCTGAGTGGTCTTGTTCTCATGGACCCCCATGATAGAGGCTAGACTGCTTAGTGAACACACAAATGTCTCGTGGCTTTTCATGCAGAAAATGTTTCCTAGATGCACAGCCATCCCTCTGCTCTCTGAGGTTGCTTTTGCAGCTGTGATGTCAGCTGTGCGCTTTGATTCACAAGGCTTCTCAGCTAGGAGTCTCACCTCTCTGCTGTCAGCAAACCCCACTGTCCTTCAGGCCCAGCTAACCCTTCTACCTTCCATGAAGATGCCTCAGATATCTCCCTTCCCTGCCTCTTCAGAAGCCCCGGAGCAGTCCCTGGCTGCACCCACCACTTTGAACTCACAATATGGTCCTTTTCATGTTCCCTCTCCCTCTCTTGTTTGGAAGTATCTTATAGTGGGAATTCCGAGTTTATCTTGCATGATCAATCATCAGACCTTTTCCCTAGTCGTTGTTTCTTGAAGCTGTGTCATTTTCTTTTGGGTATTCCCAGTGCCAGCATGGTGACACATCATGGGTGATCTTCAAGTATATGCTTCCAACATGAGTATAATGAGCTAAATGAGTTTAGGTCTAGTACAGATGGTATGTCTGGCACAGGATTTACCACTATGTTATGAAGAGCTAGTACAAAGAAACCAAAATGCTATCAGCATACCAAGAGGTGCATGTATAAAAGACAAGATGAAGTAATTCAAAGCCGTTAGATTGGTAAGCAATCTGTGACTTTACTAGTTATAATAAAGTAAAATGAACATGGCTTTTGCTTGAAATTATGCACGCAATGCTGGCAGCAGCATACACTGGTGCTCGTGATTGCATGTTGGTGGTGTGTATTATGTCATAAAACATTCACATGCTTTGACACAATAATCTTGCATCTGGGAATTTACAACAATAAAATAAATAAGGAGAAAAACTACAGTTTTTTTAATGGCTCTGCTTTTTATAATAATAAAAACGAAGCTGCAAACTCCATATCCAATAACAAAGGGTCAGATAAAATCTGATACATATATATTCTGTGGAATACTATACAGCCCTTATGGGACCAGGCACAGTGGCTCACACTTGTAATTCCAGCACTTTGGGAGGCTGAGGCAGGAGAGTTGTTTAAGGCCAAGAGTTCAGCACCAGCCTGGGCAACATAGCAAGATCCTATATCTAAAAATTTTTTAAAGGATTAGCTGACATGGTAGCACATGCCTGTAGTCCTAGCTACTCAGGAAGTGGAGGCAGGAGGATGGCTTGAGCCTGGAGTTCCAGACTGCAGTGAGCTATGATTGTGTCACTGCCCTCCAGCAGCCTGGGCAACAGAATGAGATTCTGTCTCAAAAAAAGCATTTATGGAGATTTTGTATAAATTGAACTACAGTTTTAAATATAATGTCTAATGATAAGGCAGCAAACTATTTTCATCATTCAGTAGCTATACTGACTAGAGGAAGGAGGGCTGAGTTAGAATTAGAAGAGCTAAATTCAATGGGTGAGGCCATTTTTTGGCTTGTATTTTTTACCTTCCTTATCCTTGTATTTTTCATCTACAAAATGGGCAAGAAGATTTTTATGTCCTAGGATGAGATACATGTGCAAAATCCAGGGTCTGAGCATGAAGGGCATTCTCAATGAATGGAGATATTATTATTAACAAAGTTTACTACATGGATAATCCAGTTCAGGAGCCAAAACTCTGACAAACAGCTCAGGATGAGTGGAAGAAAATGGGCTTTGATGTCTCTCACAACTGCAGTGGGAATTTTAGGAGGGACAATTTGCCAAGAAGATGGGGCAGGATTTGGAAGGATTTGGGAGGATGGGGAGTGGTGTGCAGAGAAAGTTGTAAGAAGGAGGGTTGGCCCAGCTTGGTGAATGAGGCAGGAATCTGTATGGGTTGTGGGGAAAGGAATGACCTGGCTTAATTAGTAGAGAGGGGTGTTTATGTTAGAGAGTGGTGCAATAGTTGAGGTGGGCAAGATTCTAAAGTTCTTTGTCTGTATCCATATTTTAAAGGAGACATCCTCAAGTGAAGAGAATATTTATGTGGTAAGGTAATTCTTGGCAGAAGACAGAAGCACTGAAGCTTACTGATGCAATGGAGAGAGTCAACAAACTCATATCTCATTCTCTGCATCCCTTTGTATCCCAACACCTTGTCAGGAAATAATCCAGGATCAGTCATTTGCATGTTAGTGTGAATTCAAATCTACTCATTCCTATTTTCAATAATCATCAAAAACTCATTAAAGATTTATTTGAAGTATTTGCATTTTGAATCTCATTGTTTACTATAGAATGAAATACATTATTTTATGTGACAGGAATTCCAAGCAATAGGGACTGTGGAAAGAGGCGTACATTTCGTGCTAACATTGGATATGTAAATTGTCAATAACTCTGTCTACATATAATCTCACCCCAACATACATTTATCACTTTGCTTAGTTGCTCATTAATTTATTCAGTCATCTATTCATCCACCCATCCATCGATCCATCCATCCATCCACTTATTCAGCAATATTTTACCAAGCATTCATCTTGCACAGTGCCAGGCACTGGGATTATAGAAGTGACTGTGATGTTGTCTCTATCCTTGAGGGTCTCAGTGGAAGATTATGCTTGGAAACAGATCTCTTTGAATACTTTGCAAAATATTTTCTATGTGGAATTAACGAGATGAAAGAGAGTGAAACAGTAAGAATATTCATGGGTATCTCTTGTCTAGAGTTTTTGAGCATAATGGACAGCCATGAGCCAGCTTGCATAGGCCTCCAAGTCGGATATTGTGTGTAAGGCTCCTCAACGTTTGGTCCCCAGTACTTCCTCTCCTCCTGCTCCTCCTCACCACTGTGTAATCCACATTCAAGTTTTCCTGAACCAGCTTTTGCTCCTGACCGTGCTAACATTTTCTCACCTCTGTGCTTTTGTGAACATGCTACCTATGTATTCTCAGTCTGGAAAATTCCTCTTCAATCTCTTCTCATCTTACTACTCCTTCCCAATCATACAATTTTCTCTCAGAAGCCTTCCTGGTCCTTCCCAGGTAGAACAAGCCCTTATCTCATATGCATTCAAGAGCTCTTTAGAGGTTCCCCTGACCATCGCATAAAATAGCAGACTTGGGGTGAAATGGGAAGCATGTGTGATTCCAAGGGTGACAGATTTGACCCTGAATCCTGGCTCCGACCTCACAGACTGCTTGACCTAGGTCTGGTTATCCTCTGTCTCTAAATTCTTGCCTTTCTGATCTGTAGAGTAGGTAACCAGTAATGCCCCACTGAGTTATTGTGGGGATAACGGAGGTGTTGTGAAGAGAGAAGCAGGCCTCTGCCTTGCCCATGTGAATGCTCTTGCTCACCTGGCCTCCCATTGTTAGTCTTGGTGTCTCTGGTTCCATTACGGTGCTGCAACTGCTTGGAGGACAGAGACCACTGATGACCACCTTTGCATTTCTGTTGGCATCCAGCACATACTTGCTTCTGAGAAGCGATACAGCATTGTGGCCAGGATCAGGGATGCTGACACTAGACTGCCTGGGCGATGCCTGATGCTACAATTTCCTAGCTTTGTGGACTTGGGGAAATTATTTGCTCTCTCTGTGACTTGGTCTTCTCATCTGTCAAGTGGGGATAATAATAGTTCCTGCCTCATGAAGATGTTATGAGGTTTACATAAGAGCCTGGCCATGGTAAGCCCTCATTAAGATTGGCTATTATTAGTAGGTGCTCAAGAACTGTTTATTGAAAGGCCAATGAATAGATTTTAGTGTGCGATAGTTTCAGGAAGTCTGGCTAACATGAAGGTGTTTATTTGGTTCGGAATGCCTGTTTCTTGACCGACCTATAATTAGTTTCTATTACTAGGTTATTATTAAGTTGAGAGGAATTACTTTCCTGTGATGGTCAATGTCCTAAAATACTGCATGTTAAAGCTACTGATGCTTCTAACATCAAAGTGGAAATTATTTTGTGGGTTTTAGTAATATGGATGAGTTCTAAGGTGAGTAGTTGGTTAAAAGTAGAGGTTTTCCTATAAAGCAGTGACCAGAAATATCTGGCCGTGGTCTCTGGGGAATGTTTGAAAACATTCTTTTCAAGTCTTAATTCTTCTATTCTAAAAGGATTTATGCTGCTGGCCTTTTGTGGGGGAAATTCAACTCTATGGTTAAACCCCTGAGAAAGAGGCCTGTCTTATTTTCTTGTATCCCGTTTAACTTCCAGAACAATTCTGGGCCTATTGCCTTGACCAATAAAGACCTGTACATTAATCGTTTAAAAAAGTGAAGTGTTTTCATCTTCCTAGCCTAAAACTCACCCTCTGAAATTTTCATGTGATCATCTCTGGACCTTAAGGAAAGCATTATCAATAATTTATTTATACTTTTTATTTTTGATTATGAGATTTAAAAAAATGTGAAACGACTTTTTTTTAAAGAGAATTGCTTAGGCAGACCTGTCACTGAGTACCATCTCTGCCTTCAATGAGCTGAGTGACCCTAGTCACACCCTTGATTGCTCTGAACTTCCACTTCCTCCGCTGAATGTGAAGCAGTTAGCGATTCATCGTGATAATGGGCACCGTTTTGAACGCTCGCCATGTGATGGCACCGTGCTAAGTCAGAAGCACCCTTGCATTAGCAAAACTCTTGCATTTACTTTCCATAACAGTCCCCAACAGTAGCTTCATTTACCCTCCTTGTAATACAAGTGGGGAATATGAGTCTACAGGAGTGCAGACATTTGCCAAAGGTGTAAATAACAGGCTCAGGATTGGAGCCCAGGCTTGTTTATATTTCATGAACCTATGAATAATCATTGATTGGTGACAAAGAGCCTTAACATGAATGGGGTTTTTCAGGAAGGATTAAGAGGTGACTTTCCTAGTATATTAAAAAAGTACCTCTGCCCCTCCCTCCTTCACTCCTTCCCGCCCTTCCTCCTTTCCTCCTCTCCTTTCTTTTTCCCTCCCAGAACTTCTTCAAATCCTCTCTGGCTTCTCTATCTTACTGAGTGGCAAGGTTCTCTGGTTACTCTCCGACTATGGTACCCTGTGCTTCTCCTTCGATGTACTCGTTATAATTTTACTTCAATAATTAATTATTCACCTGTTTAATGTCTGCCCCTGGCTAAAATGTAAGCTCTGCAATCACAGGGATATCTCTGTATATTTAGCCTGAATGGAGTTCTCCTAGTCCAGTAAACTAGCCCCACAAAAAGTGTTTGTTAAAAGAATGAAAGAATGAGCACCTACTTTGTATCCCACAGTGGGGGAGGTCAGAATAAGGGAAGATGAG
The DNA here is from genome assembly GCF_006542625.1 of Nomascus leucogenys. Lineage (NCBI taxonomy): Eukaryota > Metazoa > Chordata > Mammalia > Primates > Hylobatidae > Nomascus > Nomascus leucogenys. The sequence continues at coordinate 71,972,590 of NC_044400.1, forward strand.
TAGATGATGAAAGATAGTAACATTTCCATGCAACACCAGGGCTTTCTAATTATATACTTTCCCTGCAGTGGGTGGTGGTGAGACAGTAAGCATGCTTCATTGAACGCCAAAGGCTGTTCTGCAGGAGTGTTCTAAAAGACACTCTGAATTGGATGGGAGGTCATGTTTGATCAATGTTAAGGTCCCTTACAATGTGAACATTTGTTCATTAGTTTATTTGTTTATTCATTCAGCCACCCTGTTAGGCAATCATTACTGCCACAAGCATTTACTGAACACTGTCCTAGTTGCTGGTGGCATAATTGTGAATAAGAGCTGATCATCTAGTAGAAAAAAATACTAGCTGCCACGTACCAAATACCTCTCATGAGTCAGGCAGTGTTGATGCATTATCACTGGTCTTCACAATGATCCTGTAGGTTTTTACAATGTTGCTGTGAATGAGAAAACAGACTCAGGGAGGTTAAGTGACCTGGATAAGATCACACAGCTAGAAGGTAGCAGAGCTAGGGCTTGACTAATAGTGATTTTAGAATTCCATGCAAATAAAGTGCAACTTCAGAGTGGGTAGCATGTTTCTGAAACTTTGAGAGTTAACAAAGAAACCCATTCAGGTATTTGTGCAAAATTTGCCTTTTAAGGTGCTGCATTGATGCACAGAACCCAACTTCTACACTTAAGGAGGTATCTCTGTAGATGGGAAGAAATGCAGGCATGCTATAGCTGGGATACGTCCCTCAGATGGCTTCATGGAGGGGTCACATGGACATACCCTGATAGGAAACAGAAGACCCACAGATGGGTGGGGATTAAGGAGAGAGAGCTTTCCAGGCAAAGAAAAATAAACATGTAAACCTTTTATTTTGAAGAAGAAAGGGTTCTATGTTGCTTTTTGATGCTATACTGAACATTTACCATATCTTTCCTCATCCCCACTTTGGTGACAATATTGAATGATAATATTCCCTCTGGCTGCACATGAAGAACATTTTAGAAGAGGGTAAAGTGCATTTAGACAACTGTTACCTATCATGATTGAAAACCGGACAAAAAAACAGATAAGTTTTTCACCACAGAAGCCCAAATCGGGTTGTGTGGCAGCCTAAGCATGGGTTGAGTGTAAGGAGCTCTGGGTTCTGGTACCAATGTGTCCTAGCTGCGGGATCTGGGTGTCTTCATTTGTTTAAGCTGCTATAACAAAATACCATGAATTGAGTGGCTTATAAACCGCAGACATTTATTTCTTGGTGTCTGGATGCTGGGAAGTCCAAGATTAAGATGCGAGGAGGCTCTTTGTCTAGTGAGGGCCAGCTTCTTGGTGTATAGATGGCACCTTGTCACTGTAGTGGCAGAAGGGGCAAGGCAGTGCTCTGGGACCTCATTTGTAAGGACATTAATCCCATTCATGAAGGCTGAGCCCTCATGACTTAATCATTTCCTGAAGATCCCACCTCCTAATACCATCACCTTGGGGGGCAGGTTTTGAACATATCAATTTTGGGGGAATACAAACGTTCAGGCCATAGCACTTTTTCGTGTTCAATAATTTTTCTGTGTCTTTGCTCCTTATCCCCAAAGTAAACGCGGTAGACCAAATCAGAGGATTTCGACTATGCTCCAAGAAGCTACAGTGATTCTGGGAAAGTGTCTTGTGGAGCAATGTGAAGTCGGAGGGGGATGCTGAGGTGGAGAAGATCTGTTTCCCCAATGCCTGCTTTAATCCAAAGAGTTCTGCTCTTATGTGCCTTCTCCATTGGCATCCTGCTTAAGATTTCATTTCTACAAAGGTTCCTCTTCTTTAAAAGGGATGCACTGGGCTCCAGGCACTATGGTACCTCCAAGGCTTCTTCCACTAACTCTGTGTTTGGCTAAGGCCTTTGCACTACCCTTTACTTTAGAGTCACTTCAGTTATTTTAGAGACGTGCAGGCCTGCTCACAAAGTGCTGAGAACTGGGATTTGGCTTTGGGTCAGGAATCCTGGTGCTATCAGTGTGGGCTGAGGTTGGAGCCACAGGGCCTTCCAGAGAGTGACTTTCTGGAAAGATGTGGAGGAAATTTAGCAAGTCATTAAGGAAACGGCTGGTGAGCATTTCGTGATCTGTGGCCAGCATTGGCTTATTTGCATGACGGATGGTTGAAACAGGATCCTACCTGTAGCTTCTCCTCCAGTGGCTCCAAGCCAGCCCCTCCGCAGTCTGTTGTGACTCAAAGGCTTCAAGGTCTCCATGCATCCCAGATTGCTGGGACAACTACACATTGGGTGGGCCAGAGTCTGAGGGCATCAAAGAGAAAAGGATAGACCCAAAGAAAGATGTCCTTTGTGGTTTTTCTCTCTGACAGATGGAAGTCTGGAAAATGCTATGCTAAACTCCATGTAAAGCGGTATCACTGAATATAGCTCAGTGACTGGGCTGTGTGACTCTAGACAAACTACTAAACTCTTCTGAGTTTCTAATTCCTCATTATAAAACAAGGACAATTGTCGTATGCACTTCACAAGATGGTTTCAAATTTTACATGATAGAACACTGATGTGGCACTTAGCATAGAGCCTGCTATAAAGAAAAGCAGTTTTTCTTTTCCTCCATTATTTGGTTCTCTGGGATTTCACTCTTTATTCAATTAAAATGCTGATAAAATAAAGACAATAATTGAAGGTGTCACTGGCTTTTGTGCCTGAAGACAGTGGCTATATGTGAAGTGTGTGTGCGTGCTGGTGTATGTCCTATGTGCTCAGATATTACATAGGAATCAGAAATAGATATGTTTGAATTTAGGCTGTATAGTGTTGTGTCTTTTCCAACTGTGACAAAGAGATAAGAAAGTCCTTGCAGTCAGGACATGCCAAGCTCTGCTCATTTATTTATTTAAGGAATCCTTGCATGTCTTCTCCATGTCAGCCATCATGCCAGCTGCTGAGGATGCACACAAGATTCATAACTTAGTGGAGATGACTGGAACAACTGGATGAACGCTCATCCACCCCTTCATTCAACAAACACTTATTCAATGTCTATTTTATGTCTGGGATTGTTCTAGATGTTACTAGAGATTGAAAGAAAAAAAAGATTGGGTTTTTGCTCTCAAGAAACTTATATCCTGCTAAAAGGAAGAGTAATTTGTAGCAGCAATAGTTACAGCTCTACTAGCAGCTCATGGAGAGCTCTCCTGATTCAGGCTTTATGCTTGTATGACTCATTTGGGCCTCACAAGTGGTCCTTCTGCATAAAAAGTCTGTTTCCAAGGCTGACTTGACAGCTGTAATGTCAGAAATACAAAAGACTAGTAAATTTCAAATGAGACTAACTCTCATTCAAATTTTGTTTTAAATATATTAAACAAAGCCGAATTCAGCAGGCCCACTAGTCACCCATGTTTCTTATCTGACTTCATTTCCAGTTCCATAAAATGGAGAAGACTGTCCTCAATTACATAGACGAAGAACATGAGGTTCATAGGGATTTTATGTCACTTGCCCCAAGTAGCACTGAGCTTTCTTGGCAGAGCTGAGGATCGAGGCAGGGGGCACAGGCAGCAGCAATTCAGGGGCTTCCAGGAGGAGCCTGGCCTCTTACAGCCTCACTTAGAGAAAATGATACTCCCTGACTGATGGTGTTCTTGTTTTCCCACTTCTATCCTCAGGAGCAATTCTGAATCTCTTTAGAGTCATCTCTCTTTGGTGGCCAATAACCCTTTTTTCTGGTGACTGTTTCCGTTTTGATCTCCTCTATTCCAGCTGCCTTCTCAGCTGTGGCTCAATAGATCATTTCTCTCCCAGCCTTATCCATTTAGATAGAGTCTTTCTATCCCGCTGTGTCTATTTTTTATTTTCCAAAAGCTCTATGTGCTAGAATTTTAATACTGGAGCCTGTTTCCCGGTTGGGTCTTGTCTCGGCTAGCCAATGATATCATGTTTCTTTTAAACACATGGCCGGTGGTTTCATTCTCTTCCACATTTGGATGCTGTTTATGGCTTCTGTGAGGGAAAGGTTAATTTCCCTTCTTGGTGTCTGATTTTCTTCAAAGACATAAATAGCTGGCTTGGTTTAGTTGGAGTCATATGTCTTTGTGTTGATCTAAGCTCTCAGAGCCCCTGAATAATGCTCAATAATGTTTGACCAATAATTTGGTAAGCATGTTTTGCAGCAATGGCTCATATTTATTTTGGCATTCAAGTCCTATTGTGCCTACCTCTGTCAAAATCTTTTGTGTCTGCTCTCTTCTCTCCATCGCCACAATTCCTTTCCCCATTCAGGATTCTGTGCCTCTCTCAGGCAACCACTGTGGCCTTATAAATGATTTAGCTGCAATTCTTTCCCTGTGTCTGTCCATCTCACCCATTTATGCAAGGTGAATCTTCTGGAAGCACAACTCTGATCCTGTCACATATCTGCTCAGAAACCACTCATGACTTCCCACTCCTTACAATGTAAAGTCCAAATTTTTATATAGGTCCTCAGTTCAACCTTGAGCTTTCTGTGAGACTTTGTTAGTCTCTAAGTCAAGCAGAACATCTGGGAACATCAAGTCCTCTAAGAAGTAGTTTCCTTAACTGGTAGCTTCTTGCCAATATGGTTATGGTATTCTCTCTGTCTAGGATATTTTTCCTCTTTTCCTACATCTGTTCAGAGCCTTGGTGTCCTTCAAGACTCTGTTCAATCCCATCCCCTCTAGCTGGTGCACACCCATCTTCCCCAGGCCACCCCCACATCTCTGTGTCGTTCTTGTTTGTGGCTGCAGTGATGTTTACCAGCTAACTGGTTTCTGATCATTTCATCCGTGAGCCACAAAATCTACCAAATACACTATCTCTTCAGTTGGTCTGACTGTCAAAGTTGACATCAGATTATAAACTGGCTAGTTTATACTTAAAGCTGACATAAACTTTTCCACCTAGACCCTTATAGGCTGGAGACCAGTAAAAGATTGTGGTAGGTGAGGTAGGTATCTCAGCAAAGCTTTACTTCCTCTGGCCTGAGCCTGATCAAGGAATGTCTGTGCAAGTGCATAAGGCTCAGAGCCTCACACACCTCCACCAGCTCATCCAAACTCTGGCTGCACTCACACCCTGGAGCTGGACTACCCTACAGGCTGAACTAGGCATTTGGAAACACAGTTCCAGGCCGGGCGTGGTGGCTCATGCCTGTAATCTCAGCACTTTGGGAGGCTGAGGTGGGCAGATCACCAGAGCTCGGGAGTTCAAGACCAGCCTGACCAACATGGAGAAACCCCGTCTCTACTAAAAATACAAAATTAGCCGGGCATAGTGGTGCACGCCTGTAATCCCAGCTACTCCAGAGGCTGAGGCAGAAGAATCGCTTGAACCCAGGAGGCAGAGGTTGTGGTAAGCCGAGATCGTGCCATTGCACTCCAGCCTGGGCAACAAGAGCGAAACTCTGTCTCAAAATAAAAAAAAAAAAAAAAAAAAAAAAAGAAAGAGAAAGCACAATTTCTGTCCCTTGAGGCTCTTCTGAATTCACTGGCAGCCTCTTCAGCTCTTTCTCATTATTGCCATCAAGCTGTGTCCTGGGCATGCTCCTTCACTCATTGCACCTGGTGTCCATTTCCACATCCCTCCGCTCCCCAACTGCTGCCACCATGCTGGGGGCCTTCCGTGTTTACACATGTGAGCTGTTGCACTCCTTGTTCTCTCATTTCCTTGCTCTTCTCACTTCTAGTGGCTTCCCATCCAAGCCACTTCATTCACCCACTTTGGTGGCTACACCCTAGGCTTGGTCATATTCTGGAACTTGTCCACCTTGGAAGTCATAAAATTCACACCTCCCACTCTCTGACCACAACCTTCCTCTCCTTCCAGCTCCTTTCCTTGCTTACTCCCAACTTTCTGATTCTTCAGTTGGAACCTCAGGTTCCTGGACCTTCTACTTTGACCTACACTATCTGCTGCTCTTATCTTTACTCTAGTCCCTATTTACACAGATGCCATTGTTTGTCACTTCAGCAATTCTCTTCACTTTAATGCCGTGGCTCTGCAGTCTTCCTATCACATGTATATCACAAACTAACCACAGGCAATTCCAATCATCCACTTTATCTGCACCTCCTAGCCAGGATGTTGAATTCCATCAAGGGAAAATCTCCAGCCTGCAGGTCAAGATCACTATAAATTAATGCATTTAAATTAAGGCACCTCAAGAGATGCCTGGATGCTGCCCAGAAACTACATGCTGCTTCACTTTTTAGGTTTCTTGTCTGTTCTCCAGTAGATATTTCTAACATTATTCTCTCGTTTTAGACCTCCACCTCCACCTGTAGTAATGCTTATCACATAAAAAAGTAATCATCTCCATTTTTGGTTATGAAACCTAAAAACTGGCATGCATCCTTGCCTTGCCTTTCCTCTTTAAAATGTTCTCGGCCGGGCACGATGGCTCACGACTGTAATCCCAGCACTTTGGGAGGCCGAGGCGGGTGGATCACAAGATCAGGATATCAAGACCATCCTGGCTAACACGGTGAAACCCCGTCTCTACTAAAAAAAAATACAAAAAAATTAGCCGGGCGTCGTGGTGGATGCCTGTAGTCCCAGCTACTTGGGAGGCTGAGGCAGGAGAATGGCGTGAACCCGGGAGGCAGAGCTTGCAGTGAGCCGAGATCACGCCACTGCACTCCAGCCTGGGCGACAGAGCAAGACTCTGTCTCAAAAAAACCCAAAAAACAAAAAACGAAAAACAAAAAAATGTTCTCATCCAGCTTTTCTGACCCTCTCATGACTTTCCAGTTTCATGTATTTCTTCTCTGATGCTTTTGTCGACAACCTGCTTTCTTGATTGGTGCTTCCTATCAGCATGTAAAAATATTCATTTATTTCCCATTATTTAAAAAGACAGTAAATATTTTCTTATACTTTCTTAACTCTGTGTGTCTCTCTACCTACCGCCCTCATCCCATCTGTCAAGGATATGGAATCAGAACCTGGAGGAAGTGGAGGAAGTTCCATTTGAATTGAGCATGTGATGCTGGGGTGGAGGATGGAGAATGATGCTTAGTAAATATCAGTTAAACTGCATTAAATGAACAGAGGTTTATAAGGGGCCAACATTTTGCTGAGTAAATATGCCAAATATTTGGTAGCTACCCAGAAATATGACAGCATCATTGCTTTCAAAGAACAGATCATCTAGTTGGAGAAAGGAGTTATCAACCCTTGAAAAGGTGGCAGCACAGGGGAGATGCAAACTGACCTGACTCAATCTTGAATATGTATCCTGGATCTGATCCTTTCTTACTACCTCTCTCTCACTATGATGGTTTAATTCAGTATCTTTCTTCGCTGCATTGTTTTGTTAGCTCCTCTAGTTGATTTCCCTGCTGATATTATTTCCTCACTTTGCAAATTTGGCTTTTAAAATACAATCATGTGTCACTTAAGCACTGAGATACCTTCTGAGAAATGTGTCATTAGGTGATTTCATTATTGTTCAAACATCACAGAGTGTGCTTACACACACCTAGATGATACAGTGATATGGTTTGCTGTGTCCCCACCCAAATCTCATCTTGAATTGTAGTCCCCATAATCTCCACATGTTGTGAGAGGGACCCAGTGGGATGTAATTGAATCATGGGGGTGGTTACTCCCATGCTGTTCTCATGATAGTGAGTGAGTTCTCACGATATCTGATGATTTTATAATGGGCTTTTCCCCTTTCGCTAGGCACTTATCTCTCCTACCACCATGTAAGGAGGGACGTGTTTGTGTACCCTTCTGCCATGTTTGTAAGTTTCCCAAGGCCTCCCCAGCCACATGGAACTGAGGTCAATTAAACCTCTTTTCTTTATAAATTACCCAGTCTCGGGTATTTCTTCATAGCAACGTGAGAACAGACTAATACATATAGCCTACCACAAGCCTAGGCTACAAACCTGCACAGCTTGTGATTTTTGTATCTTAATATATCTAAATGTAGAAACAGTACAGTAAAAATATGATATAAAGGATTTTAAATCCTAGTGGATGCTGGGCTTAATAACTGGGTGATGGGATGACCTGTGTAGCAAACAACCATGGCACACATTTACCTATTTAACAAACCTGCATATCCTGCACATGTACCCCTGAACTTAAAAGTTGGAAAAAAATTGTTGAGGAAATTTTCATTAATAAAATAGCAAAGTAGATGTGAATACAGTCAAAGAAACATTTTGTTTTACAGTTGTTTACATTGTTTAGCAATGACTACTATATATATATATAGCCATTCTCCTGCCTCAGCCTCCAAAGTAGCTGGGATTACAGGCGTAAGCCACCACGCCCGGCCTATTTTTATGTAATTCACAATGTTACAATATAAGAAAAAATAAGTCAGTTAAAATATCTGCCAAATTATCAATGAGATACTGTAATTTTTATTATTTTCTTTTATAAATGAGTCATTCATTAAAGTATCCTAAAATTGTTAATTTTGTTAACAAATTTAATTTTACTCTATAAATTATAAATGTCGATTAGATTAACCCCCCCTTAAAATAAAAGAGAGTTATGTACATGATGAACAACTGTTAACACCAAAGGATTAAACTTCAGGGTGATGTTAATTCTGTAGGAAATCATCAACTTTGAAAATTTTGTATCTTCAAATTATTGAGAGGAATGCAATTTAGTAAAATCTTACAAAAAAGAACAAATGTAAAAAAATTTAAAAAATGATATACCTATATAGGACATTTATCATGAATTGAGCTTACAGGGCTAGAAGTTGCACTGAGTGAGTCAGTGAGTGAGTGTTGAATGCATGTGAAGGCCTAGGATATTACTATACACTACTGTAGACTTTATAAATACTGACACTTAGGCTATGCTAAATTTATTAAAAATATTTTCTGGCCAGACACAGTGGCTCACGCCTGTAATCCCAGCACTTTGGGAGGCTGAGGCAGGCAGATCACTTGAGGTCAGGAGTTTGAGACCAGCCTGGCCAATATGGTGAAACCCCATCTCTACTAAAAATACAAAAATTAGCTGGCATGGTGGTTCACGCCTGTAATCCCGGCTACTCAGGAGGCTGAGGCAGGAGAATTGCTTGAACCTGGGAAGCGCAGGTTCAAGCTAGAGTGCAGTGAGCCAAGATCACGCTGCTGCACTCCAGCCTGGATGACAGTGAGACTCCGTCTCAAAAAAAAATTGTTTTTAAATTTCTTCAATAATAAATTAATCTTAGCTTATTGTAACTTGTTACTTTATAAGCTTTTAATTTCTTAAAAAAACTTTTTGACACTTTTGTAATAACACTTAGCTTATAACAGAAAAACATTGTACAGCTGTACAAAAATATTTTATTTTTTATATCCTTATTAAATAAGTTTTTTCTTTTTTTAATTTTTTAAAATTACATTAAAAAATTTTTTTGGTTAAAAAGTAAGACACTAACACACACATTAGCCTAGGCCTACACAGGGTCAAGATCATTCGTATCGCTGTATTCCACCTCCACATCTTGTCCCACTAGAAGGTCTTTGGGGTAGCAACATGCATGGAAGTGTCATCTCCTGTGATGACAAGGCCTTCTTCTGGAATACCTCCTCCAGGACCTATCTAAGGCTATTTTACAGATAACTTTTTTTTTTTGAAAGTAGGAGTGTATTTTAAAGTAACAATAAAAACTATAATATAGTAAATACAGAGACCAGAACCTTGGTTGCTTATTATTCAAGTATTATGTAGTGTACGTATTTTTATATTTTTTATTTTTTATCTTTCCAAGACAGAGTTTTACTCTCGTCAGCCAGGCTGGAGTGCAGTGGTGTGATCTCAGCTCACTGGAATTTCTGCCTCCCAGGTTGAAGTGATTCTCCTGCCTCAGCCTCCAGAGTAGCTGGGATTATAAGCACCTGCCATCATGCATAGCGAATTTTTATATGTATTTTTGGTAGAAATGGGGTTTCACCGTTTCTACTAAAGACTGTTGGCTGGTCTTGAACTCCTGACCTCAGGCAATTCACCCACCTTAGCCTCCCAAAGTGCTGGGATTACAGGTGTGAGCACTGCACCTGGCCCGTATTTGTATGTGCTTTACTTTTATGTGACTGGCAGCTCCGTAGGTTTGTTTTTATACCAGCATCACCACAGACACCCAAGTGATGACATTATGAGGGCTAAAATGTCACTAGGCAATAGGATTTTTTCAATTCCATTATAAACTTTTGAGGCCATCATATATGTGCTCCATCATTTTCCAAAACATTGTTATGCAGTGCATGACTGTGTATCAAGTCCTGTCTCCAATCTGCTCTGATATGGTTTGGCTCTGTGTCCCCACCCAAATCTCATCTTGTAGCTCCCATAATTCCCACATGTTATGGGAGGGACCCAATGGGAGATAATTGAATCACGGGGGCGGGTCTTTCTCATGCTGTTCTTGTGATAGAAAATGGGTCTCATGAGTATGATGGTTTTAAAAATGGGAGTTTCTCTGCACAAGCTCTCTGTCTGCCGCCATCCACCTAAGATGTGACTTGCTCCTCCTTGCCTTCTGCCATGATTGTGAGGTCTCCCCAGCCATGTGGAGCTGTGAGTCCAGTTAAACCTCTTTCTTTTGTAAATTTCTCAGTCTCAGGTATGTCTTTATCCGCAGCATGAAAATGGACTAATACAGTAAATTGGTACCAGTAAAAGATACCTGAAAATGTGGAAGCGACGTTGGGACTGGGTAACAGGCAGAGGTTGGAACAGTTTGGAGGGCACAGAAGAAGACAGGAAAATGTGGGAAAGTTTGGATTTCCCTAGAGACTTGTTGAATGGCGTTGACCAAAATGCTGATAATGATATGGACAATGAAATCCAGGCTGAGGTGGTCTCAGATGGAGATGAGGAACTTGTTGAGAACTGGAGTAAAGGTGACTCTTGCCATGTGTTAGGAAAGAGTCTGAAGGCATTTTGCCCTTGCCTTAGAGCTTTGTAGAACTTTGAACTTGAGAGAGGTGATTTAAGGTATCTGGTGGAAGAAATTTCTAAGCAGCAAAGCATTGAAGAGGTGACTTGGGTGCTGTTAAAGGCATTCAGTTTTAAAAGGGAAACAGAGCATAAAAGTTCAGAAAATTTGTAGCCTGATGATGCAGAAGAGAAAAATCCATTTTTTTGAGAAGATTCAAGCCAGCTGCATAAATTTGCATAAGTAGCAAGGAGCCCAATGTGAATCCCCAAGACCATGGGGAAAATGTCTCTAGGCCATGTCAGAGACCTTGATGGCAGCCCCTCCCATCACAGGTCCAGAGGCCCAGGAGGAAAAAGTGGTTTCATGGGCTGCGCTGAGGGTTACTGTGCTATTTGCGGCCTAGGGACTTCGTGACCTGTGTCCCAGCCACTCCAGCCATGGCTGAAAGGGGACAATGTAGAGCTCAGGCTGTTACTTTAGAGGGTGGAAGCCCTGAGTCTTGGCAGCTTCCACATGGTGTTGAGCCTGCGAGTGCACAGAACTCAAGAATTGAGGTTTGGGAACCTCCTCCCAGATTTCAGAAGATGAATGGAAATGCCTGGATGCCCAGGCTGAAGTTTGCTGCAGGGGGCAGGTACTCATGGAGAACCTCTGCTAGGGCAGTGCAGAAGGGAGATGTGGGATTGGAACCCCCACACAGAGTCCCTACTGGGGCACTGCCAAGCAGAGCTGTGAGAAGAGGACCACCGTCCTCCAGCCCCCATAATAGTAGATCCACCAACAGTTTGCACCATGTGACTGGAAAAGCTGCAGAAAATGCCAGCCCAGGAAAGCAGTCAGGAGGGGGAGTATACCCTGCAAAGCCACATGGGCAGAGCTGCCCAAGACCATGGAAACCCACCTCCTGCATCAGCGTGACCTGGATTTGAGACATGGAGTCAAAGGAGATCATTTTGGAGATTTAAGATTTGACTGCCCCACTGGAGTTCAGACTTGCATAGGGCCTCTAGCCCCTTTGTTTTGGCCAATTTCTCCCATTTGGAATGACTGCATTTACCCGCTGTCTGTACCCTCTTATATCTAGGAAGTAACTAACTTGCTTTTGATTTTATAGGCTCACAGGTGGAAGGCACTTGCCTTGTCTTGGATGAGCCTTTGAACTGTGGACTTTGGAGTTAATGCTGAAATGAGTTGAGACTTTAGGGGACTGTTAGGAAGGCATGATTGGTTTTGGAATGTGAAGATACAAGATTTGGGAGGGACCAGGGGCTGAAGAATATGGTTTGGCTCTGTGTAGGATGTGACTTCCTCCCTCTTGCCTTCTGGCATGATTGTGAAGTCTCTCCAGCCACGTGGAACTGTGAGTCCAATTAAAGCTCTTTCTTTTGTAAATTACCCAGTCTCAGGTATTTCTTTATCAGCAGCATGAAAATGGACTAATACATGCCCAAAACACCCCCCATGGATGCCAGTCTTGATCACAGTACAAGTCAAATCCTTGCTGTGATCTGCACCCAGCACTGACCTTCTGATGTCATCTGTTGGCCTCTATCTTACTCATTTTGCTCCAGCCCCACAGACTTCCCTGCTGCTTCTTCAATACACCAAGCAGCCTCCTGCCTCAGGGACTTTGTACTCACTACCATTTCTACCTGGCAGGCTATTTCTGTGAATATCTCCTTGGCTGCTCTTTGATTTCTTTTCAGTCTCTACTCAAATGTCACTTCCCTGATAACACTACGTAGAAAATGATGCCCTACTCTCTCCTTATCCCTTATCGCCTAACCTTTTATTTCTCCTCTAGCACTTATCACCATCCAGCAACTGATTATTTTTTTCATTTATATATTTTCTTGTCTTCCCATTATAACATAAACTTCACGAGGCCAGGGTCTTGGTCTGGTTTGTTCCTTAATGCATCTCCAGACCCACATAATAATCACCCAATAAATGGTGAGTAAATGAATAATGGATGACAAAAAAGAAACTAGCTCCAACCTGCTCTGTGTGTGTACTCATTAATTTGGCAGATATTTATCAAGCAACTACTGTGTTAGTTGATACTTGCTAACTAATATCTTTGAGGAGCTATGCAAGTAGTAAGCCACAGAAACAATCTGAGTGTTTCACTGACAACCAAAGCAGACCAAGACGATGCAGATGTCTTTGGTCAAATCCTTGGCTTGGTGTCCTCATTCCAGATCCCAAACCCCAGGGCTGGTTAAAGTTAAATTACTTACAAGCGGCAGATTGTGGAGTGAGCATTCACATCCTTCTGATCTACTTGGTGCAAACAGAGGCTGGAAAGGACATTAAAACAACCTAGACTGAGGCCCTTATTTTACAAATGGGGAAACTGAGGTTCAAGAGGAAGGAAGTTGCCTTAAATGAGCAAGAATCCCTGGGTTCTGGCTCACAGGCTGGGTGGGGATCTTTCCACTGTACCACACTGCCTCTCCTTGCCACTCCCTCCCTTGCTCCCCTCCTTACAATGTCCTTCTTTTCTTCTTGACAGTCAGCACCTTGTTAGGGATCCAGGCAATGTGAGCTATGAAAAGCAACTTTATAGCTCTGTGCTGTTATGATCATATTTTGGGGGGCGGGGTGGCGAGAGCAGGCAGGAAGGAGCCAAGCAGGCTTGCCTGCATGACTGCTCTGTATTTTAATGGGATCCCCGCTGGTCACACCCTCTCCCAGGCTCCCACACCCCGAGGGCCACATCGTGGTCATCGAGCACTCAGGGAAATGAAAACAGTAATCTTAGAGTCTAGAGCGGAGCAGAAGGCAAGACCCTCCCCACTGCCCCCACCCAGAGGCTCAGACAAGGCAGCAAAGGAGGGGAAGAAAGAGAGCAAGAGCAGCAGGGACCGTCTGAAAGGAGAGATAGAGAAATTTGTTTTTTCTTGGAAGCCCACAATAAAAGCCTGTCACCCACACAAGGGTAGTGATAGCTGCTGGTCTTTGGCTAAGTGGTAAAACAAATAGGAGAAGAAGAATGAAAAGGAACCTACTGTGTGACAAGCTTAGCTCAGCTACTTATAAAGTGTTTATCCTCAAAACTGCTAGAGGTAGGGCTTAAGAAAGCTGTGTTACAGGAAGAAATTGATGATCATTTAGTGAAAAAACACCATTATAGAGCCCTGAAACAATAATATTGTAGCACTTATTGAACACCAAGTGTCAGCCACTGTGCTTATGCCTTACACACATACCGAATTTCACCCTTCAATGCTGTAAGGGAAAAGTACTGTTATTAGCCCCGTATTATCAATGAGGATATTAAAGCTCAGACAAGTAAATAGTTTGCCTCAAGTCACACAGATAGGAAAGGCTGGCACCAGAAGTCCAATCTGGTGATGTGACTTTGGATGCCATTCTATGTTCTGTAGCAGTATTGCTGTATTCCAGACACTGGGAATAAAGGATGCAGAGTAAACAAGACTAACACAGCTCCTGTCCTTCAAGATGAAAAACTCTGCTAAAGTAGCCAGCTTCTAGGTGGCAAAGCTGAGGCTTCATTTTAAAATGAAGGCAGCTTGACTCCCATGTTTGGTGTTCCCCATTTTGCTTGGAATACTTCAACCCTGCACAACATAGACCTGCTTGTGCACCACTGGACTGGAAGCCACCCATGCCCGGTCCAGTCACACTGACCCCCAGACACTCCCCAGCATGTCTCTACGCTTGCACACTCTCTTCCCTCTGCCTGACAGGGCCTCCCATCCTTCCCATCCCACCTCCTGGTGGAAATGTTCCAGGATCACCAGAGCCCTGGGTGATTGTCCCAAGACTAGCTTGACCCTAGCTAGGAATATGGCCAAGGCATTCTTTCAGAGAGTGCGAGAGGCAGAATATTTGGGTACATCTGCCGGCAGATCGGTAGATGTGATGATGAGTGTGTGTGGAAGTGCTTTTTTGATTGTTTCTATTTTCTCAGTGAAATAAGGTGTTAAGTATATCATTTGAGCATAATGAGAGAGATGGAAGGTTTGGGGTTTTCAGAAGGGAGAAGCAGGCATGATAGGTTGTTCAGGACAGTAGAAGAATGGACACCAGAGAGAAATGTCGTAGGTGTGCCAGGCAGCATCACAGACATGCTTGGGAATGGCTGTCATACACTTCGAGTGGGAACCATCACCATGGTTTGTGTTTTTCCCTAGCCACATTCAACTTCCCAGGTGCAAGGCAGAATTCAGTCTAACTGGGGCTTGGGTTTTTCCAGGTGACTATAACAGAGACCAGAAGAGCAAAGAGGCTGAAGACTTCTGACTTAGCCTATGGAGGTTAAGTTAGACTAGAAGGCTAGATGGGAACTGAGGAAACTGCGAAGAATCACTGGAGAATGGACACTAGAGACAGTGAGGTGAGCCATGGGGAGGCAGGGGGCAGGAGGAAATTGAGACTAGAAAGGGGTTACGGCAATTGATCAGGATAGGGTCTCAAGATGTCTGCGGTAGATGGAAGACAAGATCTTGGAGGAGAAGAGGCTAGGTAACGGAGAGACATTATTAGAAGGACTATTTGTGGGGATAACTGACAAGAATTATGACAGTCATGCTGGAAGAGACAGCAATCCAGAAGCCAATCACATCAAGAAATGTTTGGGAGTGGGAGAGAGTAGTCCCAAGGGTCTCCAAACGATGGGATGGGGGTGGTGTGTGCTCATGGCATACATTTCCAGGCAATGGTGGGGTGTGGGAGAAGAGAAAGAGACAATGATTTGAAGTAGCAATAAGGAACAAATAGGACACCTACTCCTCCTTTAGCCCTAGAGGGTTTAGTAGAGAGCCACCATTGAGCAGACTGCAGGGAAAGCAATGCAGTGTCCTTAGGGAAGAGCCAGGCCTTAGAGCAAAAGATGTATGGAATGTTCAGAGAAGAAGCACAGTTATAGGGGATCCTGCTGATGACAGACTGTGGCTTGTGTTGGGCTTTGTAGACCTAAATTCTAGTACGGTGTCTGACCTGGGCTGGCACTCAAATTATGGTGGAAGGAAGAGTGGGGAGGATTTCAGACCTCTTGAGCTTTCCCAGACTTCATATGTTCAACCTCCTGCTCGTCACTTACTGGATGGATGAGTGAATAAATGAGTAAATGGGGGCCTGTGAACTGGCTCAGGTGGAGCTAAAGACATGTGATAGTCTGTCTGCTTCTACTTAAGGTGGGCTTGTCAAATACAATTTTTCCTACCTGACTTGTTCAAGGTTCTTTATACTCTAGCCCATTCCAACCTATCCTTTCTTGTTTCCTATCATTTCCAAATTCAGATGATCTACCAGACAGGTTGGGCTCCTAGCTGTCCCATTAAAACACCATACTCATTCCTGACTCTCAGCTTTAGCTTAGGAATTTCCTTCTGGTAGAGTAGCCTATTGTAGTCTTGTTTCCCCAGCCAGCTCTTTCCTGTCCTTCAAGGCCATGGCAAGTCAAACTCGCCCATGAAACCTTCCTTGATGTGAAAACCTGCCCTTCTCAGATTTTTTGCAGCTCTTATAAAATGTACCAGATACCACAGAGTGTGCTATGTCTGTCTTTTATTAATTGTTATTTTAGAAAGAAGATTAACCATGCTTTTCCAGGTAAACATTGTGTTTCTTAAGGGAGGGAGTGTGTCTTCTACTTTGGGCACTTCCTTTCTTGCAGTCTCTTTCCCTTTGCCAAGCTCAGTATCCTGCAGACTCTCTTAACTGTGGGTTGTTTGAGCAGCTTCTATTAGCTCTATCTTCATCCTCTGATTAACCTAAGACTACCGATTTCCTCTTCTCCTTGGCTTCCTTACCACTACAGTGTGCTGATTCTCCTTCTGCCTTTTGTTGGCTGGCTGGTCCGCCTTCTTGAATATAGGGTTTACATAGTTTAGTTCAGGATCGTTTTCTTTTCTCGCTTTGTACCTTCCCCAGAATGTCATAGCCATTCTGAAATCTTTACCAGTTACTTTTACGCAGCAACTTCAGAAATCATCTTTCAACAGACCAGAGTTACTTCTGTAAATATGAACTGAATGAACATTTCCACATGGATGGCCTGGGTGACTCCTCCAATTCAACACACTTAAGATCAAACTCTCTATAATATTCATATATTTATATATAAATTTAAATTATATATAATTTAAATTTAAATTTATGTAAATATACAGTTTTATTTTAAGCATTTATTTAAGCAAATAAATAATATATAAATATTATTTATATATTATATAATATATAATATAATATAAATTATATAAATATATTATATATAAATTATATAAATATATAATATAATATATAATTTATATTATATTATGCAGTTATATTAGAATATAAATTTAATATTTATATGTATATATAAATGTATACACATATATAAATATATATATGTGTATATATGTCTATATATGTGCATATATAGACATATATGTATCTACATTTGGATATATACATGTATATATTTTTGGTATTAGTTCGTTATCCCAAGGCTTTTATTTCTATTAAAGATGTGGGCCTGCTTACAACACTGGAAACCTCTGTTAGCTTTCTTATGGCCTATGGGGCAAAATTTACATTCTTTGTCAAGATGCATAAGAATCGTCATGATTTGGTCCCCATTTGTCTCTCTCCAGCTTCACTTTCCTGACCATACAACTTAGAATCCAACTACACTTGAACTTCTCCAAGTTTCCCAAAGATGACATTCAAGTTCATGTCTTCATGTTCTTGTACATGCTGTTCCTTAAGCCTAGATGACGTTCCTTCCATCTCCACCTAGGGAAACTTAGTTTCAGCTCCAACTTTGCCTTACCTCTGGGGGACTAGGTCCCGTTTTCCAGAATTTCACACTGCCACATTCACAGTTGCTTTGTGTGCTGTTATTAGGCTTCATGGAATATGAGCTCTTTGTTTATATCCTGTAGCATAGTATCTGGCAATAATACGTGCTCATTAAATGTACTTTGAATAAATGAGCAAATGAATACAGTTGACCCTTGAACAACACTGGGGTTAGTGGCACTAACCACCTCCCACGTGGTTAAAAATTCATGTATAACTTTTTACTCCCTAAAAACTTAACTACTATAATAGTAGCCTACTGTTGACTGGAAGCCTTATGGATAACATAAACCATTGATTAACACATACTTTGTATGTTATATGTATTGTATACTGTATTATTACAATAAAGTAAGCTAGATAAAATGCTATTAAGGAAAGCATAAAGAAAAGAACATACAATACTGTACTGTATTTATTGATATCATAAAGTTTATGTCTCTGTTTACAAGATGAATCATCTGTCTGGAATGGCAGGCAACCATAGCTACAGACCTCAATCTATGGTATATATCAAGCAATTCAACTTTTTCTTGTAATGTCATGACTTTTCTCTGCTTTTTGGGACCACTTCCAGCGTCCCTAGCAGCACTTAGTATGTGTCCTGTGGTGTTTTTCAAGGTTTATGGTATTGCACTAAACACGATGAAAAATACATGGGAACAGAGACATCACTTTTTGCTGCCATATGTAACTTACTGGAGAGATGAACTGCTCACATGGAGATGATTAGTGTCACATGGGGTTTCAAGTGGGTACTTAAACACTTGAGCTCATCACAATAGCAACAAGAGGTGGCTGCAAAATTATCACCATAGTATACGACAGTTATAATTATGCAGTTATTTTTATGCAGACTACAGTGAATTTTATGCAGTTATGTTTTAATACTGCATCTTTACATTTACATTTAATATTGCATCTTTACATGTATATTTAATACTGCATCTTTACATTTGCTTACATTTCTCTTGACTGCAAATACTACCATATACTGTCTCTGTGTGTGTAAAGTTTAATAAATTTTGACTTTTGATAATATTGTGTATATTTTAAGGTAGTAAATGATAAACTAGTGTCTACATATATTTTATACATTCATGATATAGTTAATTTTTCTTATTTTTTTCTACATTTCCAGTCTGTGGTTTATTGTCACTTTTAAAAAATTGTGGCAAATCTCCAAAATATTTTTCAACATACGTATTGAAAAAAATCCGCATATACGTGGAACATGCAGTTCAAACCCATGTTGTTCAATGGTCAATTGTACATTCTTCCAGCCCCCAGCCTTCAAACTCCAGGTTCAGATTTGACTTTCTCCTATCCTTTGCCTCCTGTTGCCTCTGGCTCTTTGATTTTAAATCAGACTGAAAATTCTCCATCCAGTTCCTTGTCTTCATGTCTAGACAATTATAATAAAAACAAAATATCCATATCTCTGCTTCCATTTCCCATTCTGCTTTCTTTTTCTGTGCACAGCAGATTCTGGAGATAGTACCAGCTTTACTAAGGCCACTCGCTGCTAAACACAAAATCCACCTGTAGCTCCCCTTTTCTCACAGAACAAATTCCATGATTTGGAAGCTAACTGCTCCTCTAGCACCCTAGAACTCTTGAATAAGACTTGTGTCTCAAAAACACTTCCTTTACAGCAATTTTTTTTTAATCTAGATATTTATTGGGCGTATACCATTGGAGATTTTAACATGTTTTTTTCTTAATCTTAAAAACAACATTTTGGGCCAGGCGTGGTGGCTCACCTCTGTAATCCCAGCACTTTGGGAGGCCGAGGCGGGCGGATAACGAGGTCAGGAGATTGAGACCATCCTGGCTAACATGGTGAAACCCCGTCTCTACTAAAAATACAAAAAATTAGCTGGGCGTGGTGGCGGGCGCCTGTAGTCCCAACTACTTGGGAGGCTGAGGCAGGAGAATGGCGTGAACCCGGGAGGCGGAGCCTGCAGTGAGCCAAGATCGCACCACTGCACTCCAGCCTGGGCGACAGAGCAAGACTCCATCTCAAAAAAAAAAAACAAAAAAACAAAAAAAACATTTTGAATTGGATAGTATTCTCCCTAATGTTTTACATGAGGAATCTAATTCTCAGAGAATTTAAGTAACTTGTCTAAGATTGTACCCATTTTATGGATTTTGCAGTTCCTGACTGGCACCCTTTTGGAGAGGTTAAATTTTCTTATGTATGTGTCTTACTTGTCCACCTGGAGTTCTTTGAGTATAAGCATCATTATTAACTAACTCAGTCCCACTGATTTATGGAAGAAAGATTAGGCACTCATGGCTGATGTACTGTGAGGAGCTAGTAGGCCAGCCTCTGGGGGCATTAGCTAACTACAAGTTCAAAATGAACATCCTTAAAGCCGTCTTTACAATTCTGTACAAAATTAAATGATATGCAAAATTAAACGATAAGAAGAGATCTTGGGCTGGCCGCGGTGGCTCACGCCTGTAATCTCAGCACTTTGGGAGGCCGAGGAGGGTGGATCATCTGAGGTTAGGAGTTCGAGACTAGCTTGACTAACATGATGAAAACCTCTGTCTACTAAAAATACAAAATTAGCCGAGTGTGGTGACACATGCCTGTAATCCCTGCTACTAGGGAGGCTGAGGCAGGAGAATTGCTTGAACCCAGGAGGCGGAGGTTGCAGTGAGCCGAGATCATGCCATTGCACTCCAGCCTGGGCAACATGAGCGAAACTCATTCTCAAAAAAGAGATCTTGAAATAATTGTGACAGCTAAATGAAAATTGCTGGGCTGCCTTGTTCACCATCATTAATTACTCATCATTTCCCACGATCCTGGGCTTTTGTATACTTTCTCAGGTGGTGCAACCTGATGACTGATCCACCTGATTATCCCTCTGAACATTTGAGATTTATTAGGTGCCAGCCAGTCTTTCAGCTACAGTTTAATTGTGTTAACTGCAAATGCAATTAATTGTGTCACTTTTGGGGAAGAATTTCACAGCTACCTTTGGGGGAGGGTGGTAAGCTCCTTATTAAAGTAGTATGTGTTGAAACTCTCCTGAGAAAACCCAGATTCTATGATTTTTGTGAGGCTTGACTGTATCCATCTTTTTTTATTTATTTTTTATGGCTCTTTATCAAGGCAACTGGTAGCTGCTTGCTTGTTGCAATTCAATTTTGGGAATATTAGCAAGTTGCAAGTCATGTTACTTTCTGTAATAATGGCTGTCAAAATTAATACCCCTTGCCTCCCACAAAACATAGTGGTACCTGTTCTCCTGTTGTGATTTGCTCATGCTTAGAACTCTTCATCCTCTCTCACATCCAGGATCCTTGCCTGATCCTGGTCTCCTCAGGAAGGTTTCAAATGCCCTTTCCTGCTTCCAGCCTTAGCTTGACTCCCGCCTGTAGTCACTCCTGGTCAGCACATAATAAATCACTTTAACCTGTTTCTAAAACAAGGTCAGATTGTGCTGTAACTTTTAAAAAGGCATCTAAAAATCTCGATTTAGGTGCAATTCTCATGGTAGACTTTATGGCCAGAAAAAGGACAGTGAGAGGATTTCTGGGGGGGGAGATGTGCACGTGTGTGTGTATTGGGAGAAATGAGTGCGCAGGGAAGGGAGGGGAGGGAATATCCTCTTGCTTTGGCTGAAGAATCTTTGCAATGTTTGAGTGGGCCTCCACGCCATAAACATTGAGGGCATTTAACATATCAAACGCAAATAAAAATGACACGCGGATGGCTCACTTCTGAGGCAGCCTTGTGCAGTTTTGGGAATCCTCCATCACTGCGGTTTTCCGAAATATTGTAAGTATATATTCCCGATTAAGCTCGCTGTTTTCCTCTCCATGCATTGCCTTTCAGCCAGAAACTGTCCAGGCCGGCCTGAAGACTCAGGTCCTATCAGCGAAATCAAAGGCCAGCCCCCAGCTCAAGAGTCATTTAGGATTTTCTGTGGTGCAATTAAGCGTGTGCAGCGCCCCACAGCCACCGAGGCGCTGTTTATTCAGTGAAAGTGCTCTGTAATTTATTTAAAATAATCCATCTTTCACAAATAAAGGGGCCATTGATGGTCCCCCAACTGCAGACCTCTGCTGAAAGGCCCCCTCTTGATGGTCTGTTTTGCTGGTCACAGCTAAATACCTGACAAAAGTGATTCAGGCTTTTTAAAATTTTTGCCTTTCTCTTAACTCTCACTTTTTTTTTTTTTTAAATGAGATTTTACTAAACCTGCTTGTTTTCTTTTACACCAGTAATCAGATGAGGCTCTCTTTCCTCCCCCACACCTTTTTTTTTTCTTTTTAAAATAAAAAAACCCCCACAGATTAGCCATTAAAAATGATTAATGCCAGCCAATTTGATAATCGCTGAGCGGGAGGTGCCGGCCATTTTGGGATTTAATGCAGCCTCGGAACCAGCTTCTTTATAGCCTTTGGCTAATGAGGAATCACATTAGGCTTTTTACTGTATATGAATTGATTAGCTGAAAATGAGATTACGTCCATGGTGCAACCCTGGTGACAAAGAGCTCTTTCTTTTCAAACACTTTCCAGTGCCAGGTCACTGCTTGGATTTTAAAATGTTCTCTTTCCCTGGTTTGCCAGAAAAATATTGGATGAGCTCAGGTGTGGCTTCCACAGAAATGGGGTTATCTATGAAGATCTCCAAAACAAACAAACAAGCAAACAAAAATATGATGTTGACAAGGACTCGCACTCGGAGCTGTGGATTTGACAGGTTGAGGAAGCAGGCAGAGGGGGAAAGAACATGGGCTTCGGAGTTAAACTTGCCTCAGTGGGAAGCTGGTCTCTGCCACTCCCTGACTCTGATGTGAGACCTACCTTGTGACCTCTTGGAGCTGTACTCTGCTCATCAGTACAATGGGGATAACACATCTTTTATGGGATTATTAGGATTAAATAAAATAATATGTGTAAAACATTAGCACAGGGCCTGACACAGAGAAGGTCCTTAAAGGCCTGACTTTCCTCTTTCCCCCTTCTCCCTCTTCCCTTCTCTTACATCCTCTCTTCTCTCCTCCCTCCCTTCTCCCCTCCCTCCCTGCCTCCCTCCCTCCCTCCCCTCCTCCCTCCCTCCCTTCCTTCTCTCCCTCCCTCCCTCCCGTCAAAATTGATTTGAAATGTTCATCCGTGAATGCTTATTTGTGGTGACATTTTATATATTTCATCTTTGAAAATGTATTCTTCTTTTGATTTTTTTCAACCATTTAAAATATGAAGAGCATTCTTTGCTGTCTTATTTTGAGCTGCTATAACAGAATACCATAAGCTGAGTAGTTTAAACACAGATATTTGTTTCACACAGCTCTGGAGGCTGAGAAGCCCAATATCAGAGTACTAACATGGTCAGGTACTGGTAAAGTCCTACTTCCTGGCTTAAAGATGGCCATCTTCTCTTATTCTCACATGGCAGGGAGAAGAGAGAGGGACAGCAAGCTCTCTGGTGTCTCTTCTCTTAATGGCACTCATCCCATTCACAAGGTGATATATGGTTTGGCTGTATCCCCACCCAAATCTCACCTTGAATTGTAATAATCTCCATGTGTCATGGGAGGGACCTGGTGGGAGGTAATTGAATCATGAGGAAGAGATTTTTCCATGCTGTTCTTGTGATAGTGAAGAAGTCTCACGAGATCTGATGGTTTTATAAAGGGGAGTTCCCCTGCACGTGCTCTCTTACCTGCCACCACGTAAGATGTGCCTTTCTCCTCCTTTGCCTTCCACTATGATTGTGAGGCCTCCCCACCCATGTGGAACTGTGAGTTCATTAAACTTCTTTTTCTTTATAAATTACCCAGTCTCGGGTATGTCTTTATTAGCAGTGTGAGAACTGACTAATACACAAGGTCTCCACCCTCATGACCTAATCGCTTCTGAAAGGCACACCTCCTAATCCTATCACACTGGGGGTTATGGTTCCCACGTATGAATTTTGGGGGTACACAAATATTAAGTTCATAGCATTAGCTAATGGATCATACTATTAAATTAAGTTTAGCCTAAAGTTGCCTCCTTATATATTTTAAGTTTGGCCTTGTGTTAGTCCATTTTCACACTGCTATACAGGTACTACCTGAGACTGGGTAATTTATAAAGGAAAGCGGTTTAACTGACTCAAAGTTCCACATGGCTGCAGAAGCCTCAGGAAATTTACAATCATGGCAGAAGGTGAAGGGGAAGCAAGCATGTCTTACCATGGCAGAACAGGAGAGAGAAGCACAAACAAGGAACTTTCAAACACATAAAACCACCAGATCTCATGAGAAGTCAGTCACTGTTATGAGAACAGCATGGGGGAAACTGCCCCCATGATCCAATCACCTCCCTTTCTAGACACATGGGGATTACAGGTCCTTCCCTCGACACATGGGGATTACAATTGGAAATGAGATTTGGTTGGGGACACAGAGCTAATCCATATCATTTTGCCCCTGGCCCCTCCCAAATATCATGTCTTTTCACATTTCAAAACACAATCATGCATTCCCAATTGTCCCCCAAAGTCTTAACTCATTTCAGCATTAACTCAAAAGTCCCAGTTCAAGGAATCATCTGAGACAAGGCAAGTCCCTTCCATTTATGAGCCTGTAAAATCAAAAACAAGTGAGTTCCTTTCAAGATACAATGGGGGTACAGGCATTGGGGTTAACTTTAGTGCTTAATCCCCAATTAAGCAAAATGCTATCCCTCAAAAAAGAATTACGTTTTTTCTCATACAATGATACAAAAATATGCTCAATTATTATTGTTTTGAATTTCATCCACAAACAACCTGTGAAAAACTTTTTCTCACTTGTGGATAAGTGCACCTACATAATATCTTTGATTTTATCCCATAGTTGCCAAAGCCTAGGATATTTACTATTTGATCTTTTACAGAAAGAGTTGGCTGCCCCTACTACGGAAGTATCCTGTCTAGTTAGCAGATGATATTTCCTTTTGGGGGAATTAGTTATTAGTATGTGTGTTGAGGGCAGGGAACAGAGGATTGTGGGGTTTTAAACTCAAATACAAAGTTGAAAAGATATATTTGTATGCTGAGCATATTGGCTGATCTCTGTCATTTCTTTATGCTACCCCTATTCTGTAAATATAAATCAAAAGTGATTCTAGCTTTACTTAGTGGGAGGCAGAAATAGTGACTCAAACAGGCAGAGGAAATACAATGTGAGAAAACAAATAGTTGTGCCCTAGTTGATTCCATGGCTCTTCCTTCCCATAGGTAAAATTTATGGAGCATTTATAAGGTGCTTACAGTATAGACAGGGTACACACGTTTCCCATTGGAGTATAAACTGTCCTGTTTTCTGCTATGTTCTTGGACACTGGAGTAGTGCCTGGCACTTTAGCAAATATATGATTAAACATACGTTACATTTTCTCATTCATTTCCACCTCTTTCCCTTCCTTCTCCCATTTTCCGGGTTGGAACACCAAGGCTGAGTCTTGCTTTCCCAGAGAAGGGGAGGAGGCAGTATTGGGGTCCCTTGTGCTCCTGTGAAGGAGGCAGCATCATTTGTTTTTTAGGCACAAATTAGCTCTATTCAGTGATGGAGCTGGGCTAACGTTCAAATCCCCTTAAGCACTTAAGCAAAAAAGAATTTACTTCAGCAGAGATAGGTGGCTCTTGCCTGAGCTGGTAACTGCAACATTTTTCCAACAACGTCTTTACCACCGTCTTCTGTCTCCCCACTTCCAGTGCTGCCTTTTTGGAAGCAAAGCCTCACCATCTTCTCAGGTTCTGGCCTCAGAAAAGATCTTGGAATGAGAAGCTGGAAGGAGTTCATAGTTTTAGCTCTGACACTTCCTATCTGAGAGCCCTTGGACCACTCCCTCTACCTGAGGTCAGCCTTTGTTCTGTTTCCAAAAATTGCAGTAATAATCTCTATCTTGAATCCTCACACACTTTCAAGCTGGGCCTTACAAGGTAGTCAGATAACAGAGGGAGATGGTTATTTTAGTTTGTTCTGTGTTGCTATAACCTAATACTACAGTCTGAGTAATTTATAATAAAAAGAAATGTATTTCTCATGATCCTAGAGGCTGGAAAGTCCAAGGTCAAGGGGCCTGCATCTGGTGAGGTCCTTCTTGCAGCATTATCCCACAGCGGGAGGCATAGGGTGAGAAAGTGCATATGACAGAGGAAAAAGAGTCTTCTCATCAGAAACCCAGTGTTGATAACTAACCTACTTCTGTAATAAAACCATGAATTCAGCCATGAGAGCAGAGCTCCTATGACCTAATCACTGGGTGAAGGCCCTACCTCTCGACACTGTTGCATTGTGGATTAAGTTTCCAACACATGAAATCTGGGGGACATACCCAAACCACAACAATGTTCTTTATTGAGTAGCACTGTGCACACATAAACACAGTGATACATATGCAAACACATACACAGACACACACAGACATACAGGTGTAGACACAAATACACATAGACAAACATACACACAGACACACACAGAGACATACTCAAACTCATACACAGACACAGATACACAGAAACACAGAGACACATACACAAACAGACACACACAGACACACACAAACTCATACACAAATACACACAGACAAACATACAGACACAACAGAGACATACACACACTCACATACAAGCATACATGTACACAAACACATAGA
Organism: Nomascus leucogenys; assembly: GCF_006542625.1. Lineage (NCBI taxonomy): Eukaryota > Metazoa > Chordata > Mammalia > Primates > Hylobatidae > Nomascus > Nomascus leucogenys. Next base: position 71,998,954 of record NC_044400.1, read on the forward strand.
GACATACACAAACACACATAGGCACAGATACACACTCAGAAAAACACACACAGATATACATAGGCAAACACAAACACAGACACACACAAACACACACAGACATACACAAACTCACATGCAGGCAAAGACATGCCCTCAGATAAACACACACTCAGATATACATAGGCAAACACACAAAAACAGACACACACACACACACACGAAACACACAGACACAAGCACACAGATGATGTGCCAGCATTCTTTTCAGGAATTCTGGCCCTTCCAATTTCATGGCAAAGCTGGTGAAGTGGACAACGATAAGACCTATGCTAAGATGGTGAGCAGCACTGTGAGCACCTTTTATGTGCCTGAGCATTCACACATGGGACGGATGGTCCTCACACTCATCCCATGAGGAAGGCGTCATGAGCCACATCACAGTTGAGGATGCTGAGATGCTGAATGTTAAGCAACCTGCCTGGGCCACACAGCCAGTTCCTAGAGGAGTCAGGATCTGGACCCAGATCTCTCTGTCCTTGATGCTAACACTCTTCTCTGGCCATCATACCACACTGCCTTCCTGGTTTACCCCGGTGCTGTTTTACCCCTTTTGGTTCCTGCTCTGACACCCAGGCTGTCAAGAGGACCCAGCCCCAGGAAACTGCAGCCATTCAGCACCCATGTCCAACAGGATCTGGCTCGAGATAGCTGATTAATCTGAGATGGGAGTAGCTACTGATGGACTCTGTCTCCCCAGATTGTCAGATAAGAATTATCAGGTTTGGGTGTTGAAATACAGATGTTCAGATTACACTATTCAGGACAGCACCTTACCAGATTTGATGTCTTTCTTTTTTCTTGCAATTAATTTATGTTTCATCCAATCTTGTACACTTTTTAAACTTCTCTAAGAACCTGTGTTTCTTCATTGCAAAATACACACAGACAAACACACAGACACATACATACACACGGACATAAACACAAACTCACACACAGGCACATAAACACCAGACAATAATACCTGCACAGGCCACAGGTGATTGTAAACGTCTCATGCAGCAGCATGTGTGAGGGAGCTGAGCAGTTAGCAAATGCTCCGAAAGTCCTAATGAGGGGAAGCCACCCACAGAGGTTTAACTGTCAGCTGTTTCTACTCATCTGACCTCTAAAGAAAATACCATTGCTTCCTCTCCTGGGCACCTTCTTGGATCCCTTCCTCCCTAACTCCATCTGCTTCAACCTTTCTCTCTTTCTTATTAGAGCAGCAACTTCCTATCTTATCTTTCTATTTGCAGGTGGAATACACTCAAGTTCTATTGCTCTCCACTCTAGAAGTTTTAGTTTTCTATTCTAAGTCCCTCAGTCTGATAATAAAATCTTCTTTCTCTATAATTGCTTTCACCCTTCCGCAACCTGCAGACCCTTGACCAAGCAGAAACTAGCTGTACTGAGACATCATAAAAGAGTGGTTAGCCATCCTGGCTCTCAGGTTAACTCTTGAGGTTTGAAGCTTTAGCTATCCTATTTCACATGTTTGAGATCAGCTTTCCTATATGTTCAGTGGGGCTGATAATTACACAGCCCTCATTGGGTTGTTGTGAGAATAAATGAGAAAAAATTTAGTAAACGTTTGAATGCAGTGTGTGGCACAGAGACAGCCTTCACTAAGTTGGTGGATATAATTACCTTGTTCTGGTTCAGTTGCTATGCTTCACGTTGAGGCCCCTAGTTTTCTAGAAGGAAACTTGAAACCATGAAGTTGACACTGGCAACCTGAGGGTCTGGTAAGTGAATATTGAATGTAAGAGCAAGGGATTGGGTATGGAATAGGACAGACGCTTTCCCCAAATTTATTTCTATGTTTTATTTTACTTTTTTGCCACTTTTCTGACTGTGAATTTTCTCCAGATTTATTTATTTCTTGACATTCTACTCTGTGTCAGGCGTGGTGCTAGGTGTTGAAAGTACACATCAAATATAGCTCCTGGCCTCAAGGAGAGGTGTTTATAGTACTCCCTGAAGGTAGTTTGTATTTCTGTGGGGTCAGTGGTGATATCCCCCTTATCATTTCTTATTGTGTCTATTTGATTCTTCTCTCTCTTCTTTATTAGTCTAGCTAGTGGTCTATTTTTGTTATTTTTTTCAAAAAACCAACTCCTGGGTTCGTTGATTTTTTGGAGGGTTTTTCATATCTCTGTCTCCTTCAATTCTGCTCTGATCTTACTTATTTTTTATCTTCTGCTAGCTTTTGGATTAGTTTGCTTTTACCCCTCTAGCTCTTTTAATTGTGCTGTTATGGTGTTGATTTGAGATCTTCTAGCTTTCTGATGAGAACATTTAGTTCTACACATTTTCCTTTTAACATTGATTTAGCTGTGTCCCAGATATTCTGGTACGTTGTCTCTTTGTTCTCATTGGTTTCAAAGAACTTCTTGATTTCTGCCTTAATTTCATTACTTACTCAGGAGTCATTTAGGAGCAAGTTGTTCAATTTCCATGTAGTTTTACAGTTTTGAGTGAGTTTCTTAATCCTGAGTTTTAATTTGATTGCTCTGTGGTCTGAGAAACTGTTTGTTATTATTTCAGTTCTTTTGCATTTCCTGAGGAGTGTTTTACTTCTAATTATGTGGTCAATTTTAGAATAAGTGCCATGCGGCACTGAGAAGAATGTATATTCTGTTGATTTGGGGTACAGAGTTCTGTAGGGATCTACTAGGTCCACTTGATCCAGAGCTGAGTTCAAGTCCTGAATATCCTTGTTAATTTTCTGTCTCATTCATCTGTCTAATATTGACAGTGAGGTGTTAAAGTCTCCCGCTATTATTGTGTAGAAGTCTAAGTCTCTTTGTAGGTCTCAAATAATTTGTTTTATGAATCTGGGTGCTCCTGTATTGGTGCATATATATTTAGAATAGTTAGCTGTACTTGTTGAATTATTCTCTTTAGCATTATGTAATGCCCTTCTTTGTCTTTTTTGATCTTTGTTGGTTTAAAGTTTGTTTTGTCAGAGACTAGGATTGCAACCCCTGCTTTTTTTTTTTCTTTCCATTTGTTTGGTAAATTTTGTTTCATCCCTTTATGTTGAGCCTGTGTGTGTCTTTGCACGTAACATGTGTCTCCTGAATACAATACACCAGTGGGTCTTGACTCCTTATGCAATTTGCCAGTCTATGTCTTTTAACTGGGGCATTTAGCCCATTTACACTTAAGGTTAGTATTGTTATGCTTGAATTTGATCCTGTCATCGTGATGCTGTTTGTTTATTTTGTACACTAGTTGATGCAGTTTCTTCGTGGTATCATTGACCTTTATATTTTGTGTTTTTGCAGTGGCTGGTACCAGTTTTTCCTTTCCAAATTTAGTTCTTCTTTCAGGAGCTCTTGCCGGGCAGGCCTGGTGGTAACAAAATCCTTCAGCATTTGCTTGTCTGGAAAGGATTTTATTTCTCCTTTGCTTATGAAGCTTAGTTTGGCTGGATATGAAATTCTGGGTTGAAAATTCTTTGTTTTAAAAATGTTGAATATTGGCCCCCAATCTTTTCTGGCTTGTAGAGTTTCTGCTGAGAGGTCTGCTGTTAGTCTGATGGGCTTCCCCTTGTAGGTGACCTGGCCTTTCTCTCTGGCTGCCCTTAATAGTTTTTCCTTCATTTTGACCTTGGAGAATCTGACGATTATGTATCTTGGGGTTGATCTTCTCATGGAGTATCTTAATTGTTTTCTCCATATTTCTTGAATTTGCGTGTTGGCCTGTCTTGCTAGGTTGGGGAAGTTCTCCTGGATAGTATCCTGAAGTGTGTTTTCCAGCTTCTTTCCATTCTCCCCCCATCTCCTTCTGGTACACCAGTCAACTGTAGGTTCTTTCTTTTTATGAAGTCTCATATTTCTTGGAGGCTTTGTTCATTCCTTTTTAATCTTTTTTCTCTATTTTTATCTGCATGTCTTATTTCAGTAAGGTGGTCTTCAAACTCTGATATCCTTTCTTCCACTTGGTCGCTTTGGCTGTTGATACTTGTGTATGCCTCATAAAATTCTCATGCTGTATGTTTCAGCTCCATCAGGTCATTTATGTTCCTCTCTAAACCGGTTATTCTAGTTAGCAATTCCTTAACCTTTTATCAATGTTCTTAGCTTCTTTGCACTGGGTTAGAACATGCTCCTTTAGCTCAGCATAGTTTTTTATTACCTATCTTCTGAAGCCTACTTCTGTCAATTTGTCCATCTGATTCTCCGTCCAGTTCTGTGCCCTTGATGGAGAGATGTTGTGATCATTTGGAGGAGAAGAGGCACTCTGGCCTTTTGGGTTTTCAGCATATTTTCATTTATTCTTTCTCATCTTCATGAGTTTGTCTAGTTTTGGTCTTTGAGGCTGCTGTGGGGGCCTTTTTGTCGTTGTTGTTGATGCTGGTTTTGTTGCTTTTTGTTTGTTTGTTTTTCTTTCAATAGTCAATCCCTCTTCTGTAGGGCTGCTGCAGTTTGCTGGGGGTTCACTTCAGGCCCTATTCATCTGATGCGCTCCCATGCCTGGAGATGTCACTCAAGGAGACTGGAGAGCACTAAAAATGCATGCTTCCTCTTTCTTCTGGGACCTCTGACCTCTAGGGGCAGCAACCTGATGCCAGCAGGATTGCTCCTGTATAGGTTGTCTGACAATCTCTGTTGAAGGGTCTCACCCAGTTGGGTGGCATGGGGAGCAGGACCTGTTTAACAAACCACTTTGTCCCTTGGTGGAGATGGGGTGTTTCACTGAGGGGAACCCACTTGCCTGGGCTGCCCGGATTCCTCAGAACTACCAGGAGGAGAGGCTAAGTTTGCTGGTCCCCAGAGACTGAGGCCCCCTCCTCCCACTAGGCGTTCAGGCCCAGGGAGGTCCGAATTCTGAGCCTGAGCCTCTGGCTGGAGTTATTGAAAATTTTGTGGGGAAGCCCTGCACACTGAGGAAGGATGGGTCACAGTTAGGTCAGAAAAGGCACTCAGGCCGCAGACTGCCACAGCCGGTGTGTTGGGCTGTGGGGACAAGACTTGGGACCAAGCCGTCCCACCTGTCTGGCTCCAGCAGGGAAAAGCACAGCCTGGAGCTATAGAAATGGGTGCTGCCTTTTCCCAGCCCAGAGAGCTTAGCATGTTAGGCAGTTGCCAATCCCAGAGCTGGCTGCTACCCCTCCCCCAAGGAGCTCAAATGGCTTAGACAGCAGGCAGCCTCAGCCCTTGCTGGTCGCACCCCGCCCCGCCATCTCCTCCCCAGGAGTTCTCTAGCCTTAAGCAGATTCCAGCTGAGAGGCTGTAAGAATCTGCACATTCCGGGGTTGGGAGGATAGGCCCTAGTGGTGTGGGTTCACAATTGGGATCTTCCAATCTGTGGGTTGCACAGTTCCATGGAAAATGCACAGTAGCATGCTCACTCACCGCCTCCCTTGGCTCGGGGGAGGTTCCTCTTCTTGTGTGGCTCTCAGGTAGATTGCTGCACCGCACTGCTCTTCCTTCTCTCCCCGGGTCACACCAGCCTTCTATTCAATTTTGATGAGATAACCTGGATGCCTTGGTTGCTGGTGAAGGATTCGCTTGCTTATTATGTTTTTTTTTTCAATGGGAGCCTCCAAAAGCCTCTGCTTCTTCTAGTCGGCTTTCTTGGCCCTGCCCCTGTAGTAAACTTTTAATAAATATTGTTGATATTCATATTTCTACCATCAGGCTACCTGCATTTCAATTCTGGCTGGGGCCAGCTGAGTGGCTATAGGAAATAAGTTATCCTTCACTGTTCCCAGTTTCCTCACGTGTAAACGTGGGAATAACAACAGCATCTCTCGTAAGTTTTTCGTGAGTGGGACAACTAGGTAAGCACCTAGTAAGCATTCCATGGCAATCTTCTGCTGTGGTCTTTCTGTCTTGTTCCATAAAAGCATTTAGTTCATGTCTCTATCTCAGAGTCACTAGAAAATTTGAATTTGCTGTGTAGAAATTGCTTTTAGAATCAGTTTTATTGGAACACTTCTATTTCAGAAAGGGATATACCTTAGCTCATTACATAAGGTTCTTTTTTTTTTTTCTATCCTTCTTTCACTTAAAAGCAATCTTGTTGAAGGGCCATAAATTGTTGAGAAAAAGCTTGGACTCTCAGTCAGTCAATGTTGATCCTGATTTTCTTCTCTACCTCACATGGGATGGGGAGTCTTGGAAAGTTACTTGTCTCCCCGACCCTCAGTTTCCTCGTCTATAACACAGGGATGATGAGATGAAGTAAAATATAGGGACATCCCTCCCAAGAACTTGCCACAGAATTATACGAATGAATACTTACTTCCCTATTTGCATAGACATCTTCAGCTGTCTGTTTCTATCACCTTCTTTTCCTCCGCATGTAGTACCATAATCATTGTAAGCGTTTGTGAATTCTGCTAGTTAATTAGTTTCATACAGTGTTGCTGGGTGGCTTAATACGCTTTCCTAGCACTCCTGAGAATATATGAAATACAAGACATGCATTCTTACCATAAAGTTATATTGAGGAATTTAATGAACAGAAAATGCCATATACTTTCTGTATTAAAATTAAGTATGTAGCTCGAATATAGACACAATTCCTGGGCAACCTTGTTCTGTCAAACCTGTTTTCTCTGCCTGCCCAAGACTCTTGGAAGCGTGAGATGTTTCCTGATGTTGGCTTTGTGGTTTGCATGTTATCAGAGAATGCTGCTGAATGAAAGGACTTTGATCTGTCCAGAGCACACATTAATAGTGGATTAAGCTATGTCGCATTAGCCATTATCCAGGCATAACGTCTTATTTTGAATGAACGGAGGCTGGTGGTGAAAAAAGTCTTTTGTGTTGGGAAAAAAAAATGCAGCAGTGCCTTGGTTTTGACTGCAGTGGGGATGCCGTTCTACCTTCTGCAGATGCTGTGATAATTAATGAGTAAATCCATGTAAAGCACTCAGAGCACTCCTGTGCATAGCAAGCCCTTGGCATGAATCCATTACTCTTATGCTCACTCTCGTCATTAGCATTACCATCAGAATGGTCTCATGACCTGTGCATACTCATTGCAGGGAATCTCAGAGAAAGTTGGCAAAACTCTTCTTGGAGTCACCATCTAAGGGCTCCTGCCAGATCATCTCCTGGGGATGTGGATAAAATTCACTCAAGTTGCCATCTTCGGGGAATTTGTACCCCTTGCCATTGGCTTAGGCTGTTCAGTTGGCCTTAGGCAACTGGTAGTTCCAGGCTAACTTCTTGCTGATTTTATGGGTGGGGAGAGCAAGAAGTAGATCTTATTTAGCTTTTGAGGAGAAGTCACCAATGTTAACCTTTCCCATTCCTTTCTTTTCTTTGAGGGTTATTTTCAATCTCTATTGGGTTCTCTATTCTCCAGTTAGTCTGCTAAAATTTCTTAGGCTACTCAAGTTCTTCATTCATCCATTCATTCACTCACAATCATCAAAAAAGCACTTATTGAGTGTCTGCGGTGTACTAGGCATTGCTACGGAATATATCATGAACAAAAGATACACAAGTCTTCATCCTGATGAGTCTTGCATTCTAACGTTGTGGCTGTGTCAGGAATGGGGTGGGGACTGACAAACATAAATACAAATATAATAATGCTACATCAGATAGCTATGAATTCCACAGTAAAAATAAAAACAAACTGGGTACAATCTGTTAGGTGTGCCAAAGATGGGGGGAGCTGTAGTTTAGAAAAAATTAATTGACTTTTCTGAGGGCAGTTTTAGTTTTATAGATAAACTGAGCAGAGTATCAGAGTTTCCATATATCTCTTCTTCCCCTAAACAATTTTTCCTATTATTAACATCTTGCATTAGTGTGGTACATGTGTTACAACTGATGAATCAATACTGATACATTATTATTAATTAAAGCCCATAATTTAAGTTAGGGTTCACTGTGTACAGTTCTATGGGTGATAAGCAGTATTTCATTTTGTTTTGTTCTGAGACTGAGTCTCGCTCTGTCGCCCAGGCTGGAGTGCAGTGGCGCAATCTTGGCTCACTACAACCTCTGCCTCCTGGGTTCAAGCAATTCTCCTGCCTCAGCCTCCTGAGTAGCTGGGACTACAGGCACGTGCCACCACGCCCAGCTAATTTTGGTATTTTTAGTAGAGATGGGGTTTCACCATGTTGGCCAGGATGGTCTCGATCTATTGACCTCATGATCTGCCCTCCTTGGCCTCCCAAAATGCTGGGATTACAGGTGTCAGCCACCGTGCCCGGCCAATCGGTAGTTTTTTAAAGGGTGATGTAACAGACACCTCCTGTGCCTGCCTAGCATTATCTCAACTCCCCTTTCTATTCCACCTTAATTGAGCTGTGGCTTCTCTGCCTGCTGCCTGAGGTACCTGCTGCGCACCAGTCAGACATTCTGATGAGGGCACTTGCAAACCTGGATGTGCAAGGGGGTTAACTTCTAGCATCTCACAGGGAAACTCTCCACCGATGGAGGGTGAAAGTTGGTGGATAACAGCCCCCCTTCTGTCCCTTGGGTGACAACTCTGAGGTACATTCTACCCAGCTGCTCAGAGGGGACCTAGCAGAATCCACCCATGTGCTTTTATCTCTGTTACTCTCCTTACAGCCCCACTAGCCAGGCACATTTCTTGTGATCACTTATCCAAATAAACTGCCTCCAAGGAAGCCTTTGTTTCAAGTTCTGCTTTCTGGAGGACCTGTGCCAAGTCAGCTCCATTTCTTATCTATAAAATGGAAGCAATGATTACACTTCGCTCATGGGACAAAGCACTGTTTGTTTAGGTAAATTTAGAACAGTGCCAGGCTCATAGTAAGCCTTCATTAAATATTAGTTATCATGATGAGAATCCATTATATTTGTATATATGGTGGTGTTTGTGGAGGCTGTCCATACACATTATTTTATTTTAGCCTCATATTAACCCTGTGAAATAGATAATGATAATTATCCCTATTTTGCAGACAATGAAACTGAAAATCAGCTTAGGGAAATGACTTGGTCAAGGTTATGTGATTGAGAAGCGGAACAGCCAGGCCTGGTAGATGCCTCAAACCATAGAACACATGAGCTGAAGTGGAGCTGATGTTTTCACTGAACACATGATGACACAGGCACAGAGAGGTCAACTGATTTCTCAGGGTCACACGGCTCTTCAGCAAATAGTCTGAGGCTAAGATCCTAGACCTTCAGGCTTCTAGTACAGAGCTTTGTTCAGGGTGGGAAATTATTAATAGAGACAGAGCATGCTGTCTCTGGGTTTCAGCTGAATGCACGGATAAGAGATAATAATTCTGTTCTGCCATCCTCCTGCCTCAGTTTACATGATTTTTTCCTTGTTATTCTTGCTAAGCAATGTATTCAAACTTTTATAAAAGGAAAATAAATACTTGCTTTTGAAAGAGCAGTTTCCAATGACTTATTTAGGAGGAAATCTGCTTATGAACCAGGATATTGGAAGACTGAATAATTTGAAAGATGTTTGTTTTTCTGACCTGGATTTAGCTCTTGTGAATGTTTCTGCGTCAATAGCTCAGGAGATTGAAATATTATTTTCTTTCCTTTATATTCCCCAGCGAAGGTCGCAGGGACTGACCTTCCATCACCCTGAGATGACACAGCATGACTTGAAGGTGACCCAGACTGACCACATTTCGGGGTTTTTTGAGCCATTCAGTTTCCATATTCGTTTAGTCACTGGGCTTTTTATGTGTGATTTTTGGTGACCATGAAATTGAGAGATGAAGAGGCTTGGCTGCTGCCAAAGACTGTGTGGCGAAGGCTCCGTGTGAGTTCCCCTCGGTTTACCAGCGCACTTTATTCCTAACTTTGGGCTTTCCTCCTGCTCTTGTCCTCAGCCTTCCCAAGCAGCACCAGCAATGCTCAACAAGGCGTAATTGATTTGCAAGGTCCAAGAGTCATGGGTTTTAGCAATTAGGCAGAACAACTGTCCCCTCATGTGACCAGAAGTATCTGTTAAAGTTTTTTTTTTTAAAAATCACTCTTTTATTTTAAAATACAGAAATAAGACAGAAAGAGTTAATAGTATGACCTCCACAGATAATTTCTTAATTTTTATAATGTAATAGCAAGTGACCTTTACGTGAGGCTTACATGGAGCAGGCCCTCTTCTAAGCACTTTGTATATAACATATCATTTAGTCTTCACTATAACCCTACGAGGCAGTATCTATCATCATCCTCAAAGTCTTCCTCATTATCATTGTTGTTATTTAACAAAGAAATAAACCAATACACTGAAGCACATAAAGGTGAACTGACAAAGCTAAGGTCGCACTCTAGTAAGTAAATGGCTGGGATTTGAACAGCCTGCCTCCAGAGCCCATGCTCTAAACCATTATCTAAAAAATGAGAAGGGAAAGGAATCATCACAGCCAACCCTCTTGTTTACTCGTGGAAATTTACTCATGTAGCACAGACAGGGGAGTTAACGCTTCTAACATCACACAGCATGTTAATGGCTGCTCGATTCCAGTCTGAAGCTCTTTTGCCTTCTGCAGAGTGAATCTCTATCTGTGAAGTTTAGGGAGGAAGCCCAATGCATTAGACACTGAGATTGAAGCAGCTATTAAATGACTTTTTATTCGAGGTAGGATAAGCAGCCTGCATAGAAAGGCAAGAAGGAGGTGGTGGCGCAAATGGGGAGTATGTGTGTGGGGGAAGGAGGATACTGAATTTAGAAATTGTGTTGCATTAGGTTCTGGCCATGTTCCAAATATTTTTATTCGTTATTATTATTTTTATGGGAAAAGGAACCTGCAACAGTTTAGGCTCGGCTATGTGCCTTCAGGCATTGGTTTGTCAAATTTGGATCCAATGCCAAGTCAGCACAGTGGGTGTTCATGGGTGGTGTGTTTATGTGTGTGTGTCCATGTGCTCAGGTGTTTGCGTGTGCCTTTCTCCGTGTGTGTCCATGGTGTTGGCGTGAAAAGCAGTCTATCCTAGGACTTACTCGCTATTTCTTACCTCCAGCCCACCTTCCTAATGTGTCAAGAATTATAAATTAATCACCTGGCTGGTTTGCACTGAACTTACTAGTGTTTATGAAAGGGAATTCATTGGATATGCCTGTTAATGGAACACGTGTAATAATACTAAAGCCTGTGATTAAAAAGAAATTTAAGACCCATGAGTTTTTAATAGAAAAACATGTCATTTGAGTGTTTATTTGCTGGTGTAAAATGGGTGATTTTAAGGGGAGGAGGCTGCCTATTTTAATTTTTGGAGGACCATGATATTCACACAGAAAGTTGGCAATGCTCTTGCAGAAGTTCTTTTAGATTGTGTTTCGTAGAGGACTCTTTCAATAAAGTAGAACATGTTTATTGCTTCATTCTTCAATGGAAAATAAATTGCAGAATAGTTCTGCTCATGGGTTTTATTCATTCATTTACCCAAAATTTATTTCTTACCTATCACTTATCAAGCACAGGGCTACGGTGTGATTGATTGAGAGATGAGTATACTTGGTGCTTGAATACACGTGGTCCTCAGATGGCCCACAGCCTGATGGAGGGCGGACATATGAAAAAATGATTTCAGTGCTTTCTCTGAGGGAAGTGTGAAAAGGGCAATGTGAAGTCAGAGGCTTCCTAGAGAAGGCAGAATTTAAACTGAGCCTTATCCAGTTAATCGAGACAGGGGAGACCATTCTAAAATGAAAAATTGCATTGCAAATTTATGGGGTCTTGGGAGCAAAATGTGCTTGGGGAGAACTGTAAGTTGTTTCTACACTCGGAGAGTAAGTGCTGGTTACCTAAAAAAGTAATTATTGCTTGAATTCTCTCATTCATTCCCTTATTCATGCAGTTGCATGAAGATGCAGTTCTCATTCATGTGTGTGTGTTTGTAGACACACATGCATATATTTAATATTCCTTGGTGAAGTGTGGTACCTTGATTTTCTTACATTTTAATGAGATTTAATCATCCACATTATCTTACAGTGAGGTGTAGAAAGTTCTGCATGTAAAATGAAACTAGTTGATTTTGGCTTTTCAGAAGTTTGCCTGTGGGTTTTTAAAAAATCGTTTTATTTTCCAGAGAAAGTTAGCATAATTTCTCCACAAATCCTATTTATCTTTTGAAATGGCAAGAACAAACTGCTTTGGATTTCATGGTACTGGAAGACATTGCAAAATCTCTACACATTCTGGGGACATCTGAGTACAGGTTTAGAAGCTTGAGATGTCTTTAAGAGAAAAGTTCTTTTAGTTTCACTTTTTATTTTTAGCTTTGCTAGTAGATTTTGGAAAAGTGGAAATAAGGCCCTGTGTTTTTGGACTTTTTAAAATTCAAGCAAATAAGCCTTCATTAATTGTTCATTCACTACATGTTGATTGAGACTTAAGAGAAGGCACAGGATGAAATCAACCCAATCTCTGCTCTCACAAAGTTCACGATCTGTTGAGGGAAAAGAGCAAACAATGGGACTGGCAGAGATAGTGGAGGTTGTTGTGAAAAAAAAAAATCTTGAAAAAGAACAGCGATGAGCTAAGTCTTAAAGAACTGGAGGGCAGAAGCTGGGAGCAACATTCCAGGTGGAGGAATAATCATGACCCAAGAAAGAGAGGAGAGACTAGGCCACCATCTGATTTTTGAAGGATGGGTGACCTGTTAGAGATGCTAAGTTTTTGCTTTGAGACCACTTGACTTTTCTGCTTCCCAGTTGTAGAAATGGTAAATAAAATATAATAAATGGGAAGAAACCCACCGTGATTCAAAAATAGAATAAACATTTCTGTGGTTCAGAAAATGAAAAGAAATATGAAGCCCTGATGGTCTCTGAGTTCCCAAAAAGGCAGGAGAGCTTGGAGTCAGACTCTGGTGGGTAACTGGGACTAAATCACCTGAATGGTCCAGGATCACTGCTCCTCAACGGTGCTGGGATGTGGTTCTTCTTGCTGATGGAACTGCTGCCTTTTAGTCTGTATGAAGTTATACACCTTTTAATTATGGGCCAAGCACATCTCCTTTCTCAGTGACTGTATCTGTGAATGTTTCTGGAGGCACGGGCTCCTAGCTCCCATATAAGAATAGTTCTGGGCGGAGACTTCCAGGATCCCAGATGAAAGCAGACAAAGCTGGACGTGGAGGGAAAAATGAAAATGCAGCAGATGCCTTCCCTCCCACAGAGAGAAACAACAACACCTCCCATCCAAAATACACCTCTATGAAAAAATGCTCATCATCACTGGCCATCAGAGAAATGCAAATCAAAACCACAATGAGATACCATCTCACACCAGTTAGAATGGCCATCATTAAAAAGTCAGGAAACAACAGGTGCTGGAGAGGATATGGAGAAATAGGAACACTTTTACACTGTTGGTGGGACCGTAAACTAGTTCAACCATTGTGGAAGACAGTGTGGCGATTCCTCAGGGATCTAGAACTAGAAATACCATTTGACCCAGCCATCCCATTACTGGGTATATACCCAAAGGATTATAAATCATGCTGCTATAAAGACACATGCACACGTATGTTTATAGCGGCACTACTCACAATAGCAAAGACTTGGAACCAACCCAAATGTCCAACAACAATAGACTGGATTAAGAAAATGTGGCACATATACACCATGGAATACTATGCAGCCATAAAAAATGATAAGTTCATGTCCTTTGTAGGGACATGGATGAAACTGGAAACCATCATTCTCAGCAAACTATCACAAGGACAAAAAATCAAACACTGCATGTTCTCACTCACAGGTGGGAATTGAACAATGAGAACACATGGACACAGGAAGGGGAACATCACACACCAGGGACTGTTGTGGGGTGGGAGGAGGGGGGAGGGATAGCATTAGGAGATATATGTAATGCTAAATGACGAGTTAATGGGTGCAGCACACCAACATGGCACATGTATACCCATGTAACAAACCTGCACGTTATGCACATGTACCCTAAAACTTAAAGTATAATAATAATAAAACAAAAAATAAAAAATAAAAAAAACCTCTAAACAAAAGTTACAAAACACAGAAAAAAAATTAAAGGCAGTCAATAAAATTCATGGTTCGGTGTGTCATGGCAAATGAAATAAAAATAACAAAACTGTCTGAAAAAAATTAAAAAATTAATAGGGGATAATCAAGAATCTATAAAGAAATATATCATGAACCAAAACAGGTGACTAGTTAAACAGGAACATGTGTATATTTTAAAAATTGAAAAGTTAAATTGGAAATTAAAGCTTTAATCATAGAAATAAAAACAAGTAATTGATGGAATACACTGTAAACTGAATAAGGCAGAAACAGTTAATAAATTGGAAGATAATACTAATTTACATAAATACAGAAAGAGCTATAAAAATAAAAATTATGAAAATGGTAGAAAAGAGGTTTTTGAAAGTACAATGGCTGTAAATTTCACAGTTGAAGATAGGAGAACTGAGTCAGGTAAATAAAAAGAAAGCTAACCATCATAGCAAACCATCATAGTAAAATGGTAGAATATTAAATCTAAAAATTAAAATAAAAACCCTTAAAGCTAAAAGAGAGAAGAGATAGATTAACAACAGTTATTACAAAAGTACAATAATTTCTCCTTATCAGAATAGATGCTAGAAGGCAGTAGGACAATGTCTTCAAAATAGTACAAGAAAATAACTGTCAATTTATAATTTTATAGCGAGGTAAATTATCATTTGAGAGAGGGTGAACTAAAGAAAATTTTAGACAAGAAAACATTAAGGGAATTTACCTTCCACAGCTCTCACTAAAAAAGCCAATGAGGAATGTACTCAAAAAAGAAGAAAAGTAAACAGTAAGAAGAGATAGTTGTAAGTAAAAATTGTGAGCACAGAAATGAACAGAATATCTTGGTCTTATTAAAGATGAAAAACATCGGAAAAAGAAAAATACAAAACTAAATGTCAAGGTAACAACAAAAAAGAAGACACTGGGCTGTAAATGGGTAGTTGAAACCTGATAAATTTCTTGACTTGTTTGGAGGGGGCTAAAAGTAGTAATTTTAGATTTGTTAGAAAATTATAAAGTTTAATGTTAGGCACTAAAATTGAAACACAGTTTAAGATTGCAAGCAAATTATTAGGGTGAGGGAGGAGTATAAAGGAGGGTTCAATTATATCTGTAATGCTTTACTTTTTTTACAATAGCCCATGAAATATGTTCAATCTGGGTGATGGGTACAAAGGTATAATTATTTTCTGTATTTTAACATTTGTTTAAATATTTCATACAGAGTATTTCATTGGCGTGAGGACCATGTGGCAAGTGTCTCTTTTCACTGTTCCCTATCTGTGATTTTTAAGCCATGGTAGAATGTCTGTAGAATCCTTCATCTATGCCAGTCTTCTTCATTCACTTCTCTGTTAGGTCTCAGTCACCTAAAAGAGAAAAAATAATTCAAAAGATGTTATTTTCATGCATCAAATTAACCAACTTCTAGATAAGACCTTACTTTCTATAAGCAACTAAAGAAGACCTTATGTATTAAATATTGTCCTCAATGTCTATCATTTTTAATGGCCGATAAACTCCATGAAGGTTGAGACTCTGCCAGGTTTGTTTAACTTTGCATTATCAGAGCTGGTGACCTGGCACGAATACTGGTTTAATAAATATATGGACAAAAGGAAGAACTGCTGGATTTACCCAATAACCAGTTCTCTACTATGCTCAACTCTTCCATGACTTTGTGCTTTTTCACCAGCTATTCTTTCTACCATCTAGAAATGACTTTTACCTCCTAGTTCACTAGGAAAGTTTCCCTTCCTATTATTTCTGTTCCTAGTAGATTAGAAGCTCTATTAAGCTAGAAATTTTGTCTTTCTCCAATGCTGAATGTTGATCACCTGTTGCATATGTAGAATAAATGTTTTCTTATTTATGAGCCCAGAGTAGACCTCTTCTTAAAGCCTTTCTTGACACAGTTTCTTTTGCCTCCATGCTTTCTATGCCAGATGGAGTTAATTATGACAAATTTTAAAATGATATATACTTAGTGTGTATTTCCATGGCTGCAGTTAGTAGATTGTATTTTAAGTAATTGTCTCCCTGACTGGATATTAATTCTTCAAGTACCAGTTTTATATATTTTTATCTCCATAGTCCTATGTTGCTTGTCCATTGTGCAGAACAGAGCAAGCCTTCTAAATTTACTAGCCGAATTGAATTATATTCATTTACAAGCAGTGGTCTACACATTCCCTGAAATACTCAAAATCCACCTGATGGCGCTTCCTCTCTCTAAGAGATGGCAAAGGGATCCCAGCACACAGTTAAATCGTTTGCTGCATCTGAGGGAGCCTGGAATTAGTCGTTTAAGATAGATGCTAGGAAAGGTTAAGAAAATGTGAAAAGTGGGGAGGACAATTGGTAATTAACCTCATCTTATCTACTCAGGTCATTGACCAAGGAGTCACTGAGGATCCACACAAGCCCTCCTGCAGGGAGGACTCTTTTGCTCTCTCAGTCCCCTACTGTTGCCATCTGTTGATAATTACTGTCCAGTCTCTGCTGAGAATGTGTGATATTTAATATTTCCTCACCACTTGAATAAACATGTGGCAATAACAGCAAGGTACTTGGCCACAGGGGTAGAAAGATGTATTTGCATGAAAGAGTCAGTGTACACCTTGGACCAGGCAAACAACTGCCTTCTCTTTGCGAAGTTACAAGAAGTCCCCATGTTTGAGAACCTGGAGAATAGGTACATTGAATTAAGTAGTATTTTTGGAAGAAAACTCTTAAAATCCAAAATATCAAGAAGATTGGAAAACAAAACAGAACAGCCTCCTTTTACAACTAATGTGATTTTTCTCTTAATGAGCAATCCTGAAGTTTTCCCAGGTAACTTTTCAGCATTTTAGAGAAAGTTAGGATTCTTGCCACACAGCTAAGAAAGAAGAAATGTATTTTGCACACTTGAAAAAAAAGTTATTCTAATCAAAAAGCCTTTATTCCACCCAGTCCTTTTGGAGGTTTGGAGGGAAGAAGTTTCTAGTTTCATTTGCAGGCAGGAAAGTTCAACTTCCTGTTTCAAAATAACAAGAGGATTCAACAGGGATAAACTCTGTCCTGCTTTGCTCAAACAACAACCTCTACGTTACTGATGTCATTAGAAACAGACTGATTGGGTTTGTTAAGCATTTGGATCTGAGACAGAGTAAGGTGGAGCCACCAATGGCATGTAGATAAATACACACAGTCCATTGGTTCATTGGCCATCTTGAGTGAGGTGGCAGCTGGGTTTGTGGCATGAGGCAGGAGTGGGCATTGTTGCTAGCACTAAAAGAGAAAATAAATCATTCCCTGATCTTGTTTCTCCTTATCATTCATTTCCGTTTGAGAGCACCAATACTTGTCATGAAATTTTTTTTCTCCTCAACATTTATTATGAAAATTTGTAGACATGCAGAAAAGTTAAATGAATTTTAGAGTGAACACAACACTAGTATACCTACCACCTAGATCCTATCATAAGCATTTTACTCTACTTGCTATATCATGTCTATCAATCTGTCGCCTCCTATAGCCTTTAGTCAACCCACATTATTTTTTGATGCATTTTAAAATATATTGCAAGCAGTCATGAATGCCTTTACCATCTACTGTCATCCACAATAAAACCTGTTATTTTAGACTCTCTTTTCTTTATTGCAAAGGTCTGCCCTGGGGATTATAGCAGGAATTGTTATTCTTTACCTTACTATATCCCAAGTGACCAGTCCATAAAAGCTACTGGCCATTTGGGAGATAAGAAATAATTAAGGCAAGTATACACTATTACACGTTATGATCAGAATCATGAAAGAAAAAGCAGAATAAAATGGGATTTTCAAGATGGTCTTTTTCCCTTCAATCTACCATCTTCTACAATGCCACCAAAATGAACTCTTGGAGTACAGCTTGGATCATGCCACTGACTTTAGAGGTCTAGCAGGATAAACCCAAAGACTATTAGCAGGACACAAATGTACTTTCATGACATGGCTAGATAAAGTTTATTTCCATTCAGGAAGTATTTATTGGCTCCCTATAATATGCTGAGTGCATTATGATAGATGTTGCACGTGTTGGAATAAGCACATTATGGTCCCTACCCTTGAAAAATCAGGTTGAGGAAACAGATAATTTCAGTATGATGCTTAAAATGCTATGCAAGCATAAAGGAGGAGTGACACAAGCTATAAATCATTCAGAATTTACTAAAGCATACATTGTAAAGTCAAGTGGATAGCGATGAGTCTTGAAGGCTGGCTTACGCAGGGACAGAATAATGGGTAAAGAGGGTGGATGCTTTGCCGTAGGGAAGGAGGAACAACTGAAGAAGCTGGAAATATTAGGCAAAGGATGGGTTGGAGGGTGGTAGGAGCGGGCAACACTGTAAGCAGGAAAAGAAGTTAGGAGCTCTGGAGTAATACAGATAAAATGAGCTGAAGTCACTGGTTGTAAAAATGAAGAAGGCACTAGTTTAGAGTAGGATTAGGGGGTCAGAAGCTTTTAAAAATGGAATGGCTGAGCTCAGAGCTGAGGCAAAGGGGAAGGCCAAGAATAAATCCCGATTTTCTGACTTGGGTGGTTGAGGGAATGGTGCATCCAATGATTGGGCTTGAAAATATTCAGAAAGAGAAAAATATTAATTTAGTTTTGAAGGCTAAATTTAAAGTGCCTGGAAGCCATCCAAGTGGAGATGCCTACAACATGGTGGCCATGTGAATTTGAAGCTCAAGAAAGAATTGAGGCATCTAGGTGGATTCTGGTTAAAAGCATAAAAGTGGATGGCACACCTTAGAGTTATCTCACACAAGGGGTGAGAAATTTCTAGTAATTTTGTGCCAACTTTCAATGGTCATCGATGAGGGGTCCTGGAAGTGGAGTGTGTTACCACACATCTGGCCTACCTTTATAGTTAGATAGCCACAAGAAAATAACAAGTTCAAATTCCTTTATTTTACTGACTTGACTTGTTTAGAACCCAGCTCTACTAATTTTTATTTTAGTTATTTTTCCTTTGCATTCATCTCCACTCCATTCTCAGTTGTACACTGCCCATCCATTTCCCCTTCCAGTCATTCATTCATAACCTTAACAAGCATGTATTAGGTACCTCCCACATGCTAGGCAGGACTAGGTGCTGTCTCTGGAAGTGTTGGCAACGGAACCTTCCATATACACATTTTTTAAGAACCTCAAGTTCACTCACTTCCAATTGTCTTCACTTCCTGAAAGAGGGATTGTGTTTAGACTTAGAGGAAGACCTGAAGGGTGGGAAGGCTGGAATGACACCTCTCAAGGGCCTTGAGGCTTGAACGACACGGTGTTGAGGTGATGTGGAAAATGATCCCTCTCGGAGAGAGCATGCACTACTTCGTCTGATGCAAACTATAAAGAACTCCCTGTCTGTATTCGTGAAAGGAAAATTCATGTTTCCTATGGCCTTTAACTCCTAATCTTTACTGGTTACAAGAGGGTATTCCAGGCAGTGGAGTGCTTAATAAATATTATATTGTTTGCTAATGGCAATGCTATTTGGGGGTGATATTTCCTTCTGAATGTGCTAGCCTGGTTTAACAAATCTGCTGTGTGTAGTTTTACCTTTCATTGTGTTGGTTGAGATGTCTCAGGGGCACCTTCAGCAGGGGCCGAGAAACAGTTCAGAAATGCAGAAGTAAATGAGTCTGCTGGATGCGTTAATAGTTTTTGTCTGTGCTGACTTCCCCTCTGTTGAAGGAATGTAACAAATACCAAGGGGCTCTGCTATGTTAAGTAAATGTTTGTGTGCATTCTCACTGTGAAGATGTGTGATGCTTGGAGGGCCTGCAGAGTATTTCTCTGTGCACTTATTTTGTTTTTATACACTTTTGTATGCAACTATGGTCCGTCCTGACCTAACTCATCCCTTATCTACACTCAGCTTTTTAGAAATGCTTTATTTAGGCCTGGTGCGGTGGCTCACACCTGTAATCCCAACACTTTGGGAGGCCAAGGCGGGTAGATCACTTGAGGTCAGGAGTTCAAGAACAGCCTGGCCAACATGGTGAAATCCCGTCTTCACTAAAAAAAATTAGCCGAGCGTGGTGGCTCACACCTGTAGTCCCAGCTACTTGGGAGGCTGAGGCAGGACAATTGCTCGAACCTGGGAGGCAGAGGTTGCGGAGGTTTCAGTGAGCTGGGATCACGCCACTGCACTCAGCCTGGGCAACAGAGCTAGACTGTCTCAATAAAAAAAAAGAAAGAAATAATTTATTTGAACAAACGACAAATGGTATGGGTACCCTTTTCTAATTTCCCTTTGCTCTCAAAAGAACTGAATGCCACTCCTGGGTAATTATTACCTGTGATGTGCTAAGGCACAGAATTTAAGAGCATGGTATACGGTGAACCCAAACAGACTGGATTTCAAATTCAGTTTCTTCCAGTAGCTTTTCTTTCTCAACCTTAGTTTCCTTGTCTGACACTTGGGGTTTGTTAGATGAAGAAAAAATGAGGTAACTACCAGCACCTGGTGTAAATGCTTAGCACTTAATTAAATCATTCCTCCCTTACTTTCGCTCTCCCTTCTTCCCCTCTCTCCTTTTTCCCTTCCAATGTATGTTGAATCTTTTTTATTCTTTTTGGTCATTTTTATGAGCTTTTAAATGCATGTACAAGGACATTCATCTTAAAACAAAAACAGAAAAACTTCTTTTGATACCATGTCTTACTGCTGCTATCTCATTTTGCTTTTGCTATGATAGTCAAATTTCTTAAAAAGTTATCCGCATTTGGTGTCTATAATTCCTAATTTCCCATGCATTCTTTAGCCTTCTGCAGCTTGCCTCCAGTCCTTATTATTTCACTGAAAATGCTCTCATCAGGGTGGGAATATTCTCCTAGTGAAAATATTTCCTGTAAATCTATTAACTATCATGTTGCCCTTACTGAGGCACCTTTGACTGGATAGTAGTTTTTACTTCTTTATGGTTTTGTATTGCTAGTTCAGTTCTTGGGAGGAAACTTAATTTTTTTGCTGGATATTCTGCATGTAACGTGGGTAAGCTCTCTTGTCTTAGATGGGCCACTAGCTTTTGTTCTGGAATATGAACCTGTGGGAGTATCAGAATCACGGTGAATGGGAAATAAATAAGCCTGGTTCAACACTCGCCTGCACTTTTTATAAAAAATAAGAATAACATATTGAAGGACCTAAGCACTAGTCATATAACATTCGCGCAAACAATATATTTAAGTAGGACACCAAACTAAAATCAAAATATAAAGGAAAACACACTTTCGTAGAATAATGAGTTGTTTTCACTGATCGTTTAGCATTCTCCATCATTGTTTAGTCTAGCTCAGGTTTTCAGGTTGACTTAATTAATTATTTACTATGAATGTTTCCTTCAACTATCACGGACTATTTATACTTCTTAGTGAAAAGCTCTGCTTGGATATATAAACATGTGCCCCTTTATAGGCAAGACTTTTCAAGTGTACAGCAAAAGGTCATGAGGAGAAATTGTCTGTGAACTCATCTGGTTGACTCTCCAGTTAATCTAGGCTATTTATTTCAGCTCACCTTGGATCTAGCAAACATAAGAGCTCTAACTGCTTCCTTACAGCATTTGGAGGAAGGCTCTCAGTTTTCCTTCAAACTGCGGTTCTTACTTGTTTTTATTTTTAACTTAGTTTTTGTCTTAATGACAGTTATGTGGCCAATATCATTTGAAGATGCAAGTAGCTCAACAGGACAAGAACAATACATTATCTCTCCCTGACCCCATCCACTGCCCATGTTTACTGGACTCATCCGAAAGCAGTAGCTCTCATTACTTTTGTTGTTCCTTTTGACATTTCCCTGTATATATTGAGTTAACATGTTTTCCCTGCTGTTTCTGGGCTTGTCAGTTTCAGGCATTACTGACTGATTTCCTTCTATGGAAGATGAGGAATTAGCTGTCTTTTATCACATCCTTGGCCAACATGTATAGGGCTCACCAACCCCTAACCCCAACTTACTGTTATGTTAGGTAGAACTCTATGAAATTGCCATTGTTCTTAGTCAAAAGTGTTTGAATGTTCGCAATTTTATAACGTATAGTTACGTCATATTTTTTGTTAAAATAATTCGATATTTATCATAGCTGAGCTATGTAGCATGTTATCAGTGCTATCTCTCTATTGCAGAACTTTTAATTATGTTCGATTGGTTGGATGTTTGGTTTTCAATTTTTAAATTTTTTTAAAAATGTAAACTTTTAAAAATTTTTATAGATTAAGGGGGTACAAAGGCAGTTTTGTTATATGGATATTTTGCATAGTGATGAAGTGCAGGCTTTTAGTGTACCCATCACTCAAATTGTGTACATTATACCCAATAAGTAATTTCTCATCCCTCACCCCACTCTCACCCTATCAGCTTTCAGGGTCTCTGACATCTACTATTCCATTTATATGTCCATGTGTACAATTGTATAGCTCCTGCTTATAAATGAGAACATGCAGTATTTGACTTTCTGTTTCAAGTTGTTTCACTTAGGATAATGGCCTCCACTTTCATTTTTGTTTCACAAAATACATGATTTCATTCTTTTATATGGCTGAGTAGTATTCCATGCTGTGTGTGTGTGTGTGTGTGTATATATATACACACACACATAAAGAAAATGCAGTGTGTGTATATATGTGTGTGTATGTACATACACACACACACTGCATATACACACACTATGTGTATATATACATATATACACACACACATACACACACTGCATTTTCTTTATCCAATCATTCATTGATGGACACTTAGGTTGATTGAATAACATTGCTAATGTGAATAGTGCTCCCATAAAAGTACAGGTTTCTTTTTAATATAACAATTTTATATAATAATGTCTTGTCTTTGAGTAGATACTCAGTAGTGGGATTGCTGGATTGAATAGTATTCTAATTTTTTAGCTCTCTGAGAAATTTCCACACTCTCTTCCATAGAGCTTCTACTAATTTACATTCCCAGCGACAGTTTTTTTTTTTTTTTTTTAAGAAGAATAGCTTTCATTTATTGAGTCTTTCTATATAACAGGCTTTGGGCCAAATTCCAGACACACGTTATGAAGCCTAATCCTCCCAGCAGCACTTAGCAGTATTATGCCTTTTTGACAGATGAGGAGACATGGCCTTACGTTAAGAAGCTTGCCCAGGTTCACACAAACAGTAGGAGCTGGAGCTAGGCTACTGTCTGATCGGCAAGCCTTGCTCTGGAACTGCTGTCCTATACTGCAAGTGATCTGTCTGGTTGCGGGTGGGTGGTAGGCATGTGCACTTTCTTTTTTTTTTTTTCTTTTTTTTTTTCTTTTTTTTTTTTATTATACTTTAGGGTTTTAGGGTACATGTGCACAATGTGCAGGTTTGTTACATATGTATCCATGTGCCATGTTGATTTCCTGCACCCATTAACTCGTCATTTAGCATTAGGTATATCTCCTAATGCTGTCCCTCCCCCTCCCCCCACCCCACAACAGTCCCCGGAGTGTGATGTTCCCCTTCCTGTGTCCATGATTCTCATTGTTCAATTCCCACCTATGAGTGAGAACATGCGGTGTTTGGTTTTTTGTCCTTGCGATAGTTTACTGAGAATGATGTTTTCCAGTTTCATCCATGTCCCTACAAAGGACATGAACTCATCATTTTTTATGGCTGCATAGTATTCCATGGTGTATATGTGCCACATTTTCTTAATCCAGTCTATCGTTGTTGGACATTTGGGTTGGTTCCAACTCTTTGCTATTGTGAATAGTGCCGCAATAAACATACGTGTGCATGTGTCTTTATAGCAGCATGATTTATAGTCCTTTGGGTATATACCCAGTAATGGGATGGCTGGGTCAAATGGTATTTCTAGTTCAAGATCCCTGAGGAATCGCCACACTGACTTCCACAATGGTTGAACTAGTTTACAGTCCCACCAACAGTGTAAAAGTGTTCCTATTTCTCCATATCCTCTCCAGCACCTGTTGTTTCCTGATTTTTTAATGATGGCCATTCTAACTGGTGTGAGATGGTATCTCACTGTGGTTTTGATTTGCATTTCTCTGATGGCCAGTGATGATGAGCATTTCTTCATGTGTTTTCTGGCTGCATAAATGTCTTCTTTTGAGAAGTGTCTGTTCATGTCCTCTGCCCACTTTTTGATGGGGTTGTTTGTTTTTTTCTTGTAAATTTGTTTGAGTTCATTATAGATTCTGGATATTAGCCCTTTGTCAGATGAGTAGGTTGCAAAAATTTTTTCCCATTCTGTAGGTTGCCTGTTCATTCTGATGATAGTTTCTTTTGCTGTGCAGAAGCTCTTTAGTTTAATGAGATCCCATTTGTCGATTTTGGCTTCTGTTGCCATTGCTTTTGGTGTTTTAGACATGAAGTCCTTGCCCA
Organism: Nomascus leucogenys; assembly: GCF_006542625.1. NCBI lineage: Eukaryota > Metazoa > Chordata > Mammalia > Primates > Hylobatidae > Nomascus > Nomascus leucogenys. The sequence continues at coordinate 72,023,323 of NC_044400.1, forward strand.
CGCCTATGTCCTGAATGGTATTGCCTAGGTTTTCTTGTAGGATTTTAATGGTTTTAGGTCTAACATATAAGTCTTTAATCCATCTTGAATTAATTTTTGTATAAGGTGTAAGGAAGGGATCCAGTTTCAGCTTTCTACATATGGCTAGCCAGTTTTCCCAGCACCATTTATTAAATATGGAATCCTTTCCCCATTTCTTGTTTTTGTCAGGTTTGTCAAAGATCAGATAGTTGTAGCTATGCGGCATCATTTCTGAGGGCTCTGTTCTGTTCCATTGATCTATGTCTCTGTTGTGGTACCAGTACCATGCTGTTTTGGTTACTGTAGCCTTGTAGTATAGTTTAAAGTCAGGTAGCGTGATGCCTCCAGCTTTGTTCTTTTGGCTTAGGATTGACTTGGCGATGCGGGCTCTTTTTTGGTTCCATATGAACTTTAAAGTAGTTTTTTCCAATTCTGTGAAGAAAGTCATTGGTAGCTTGATGGGGATGGCATTGAATCTATAAATTACCTTGGGCAGTATGGCCATTTTCATGATATTGATTCTTCCAACCCATGAGCATGGAATGTTCTTCCATTTGTTTGTATCCTCTTTTATTTCATTGAGCAGTGGTTTGTAGTTCTCCTTGAAGAGGTCCTTCACATCCCTTGTAAGTTGGATTCCTAGGTATTTTATTCTCTTTGAAGCAATTGTGAATCGGAGTTCACTCATGATTTGGCTCTCTGTTTGTCTGTGATTGGTGTACAAGAATGCTTGTGATTTTTGTACATTAATTTTGTATCCTGAGACTTCGCTGAAGTTGCTAATCAGCTTAAGGAGATTTTGGGCTGAGACAATGGGGTTTTCTAGATATACAATCATGTCATCTGCAAACAGGGACAATTTGACTTCCTCTTTTCCTAATTGAATACCTTGTATTTCCTTCTCCTGCCTGATTGCTCTGGCCAGAACTTCCAGCACTATGTTGAACAGGAGCAGTGAGAGAGGGCATCCCTGTCTTGTGCCAGTTTTCAGAGGGAATGCTTCCAGTTTTTGCCCATTCAGTATGATATTGGCTGTGGGTTTGTCGTAGATAGCTCTTATTATTTTGAGATACGTCCCATCAATACCTAATTTATTGAGAGTTTTTAGCATGAAGGGTTGTTGAATTTTGTCAAAGGCCTTTTCTGCATCTATTGAGATAATCATGTGGTTTTTGTCTTTGGTTCTGTTTATATGTTGGATTACATTTATTGATTTGCGTATGTTGAACCAGCCTTGCATCCCAGGGATGAAGCCCACTTGATCATGGTGGATAAGCTTTTTGATGTGCTGCTGGATTCGGTTTGCCAGTATTTTATTGAGGATTTTTGCATCAATGTTCATCAAGGATATTGGTCTGAAATTCTCTTTTTTGGTTATGTCTCTGCCAGGTTTTGGTATCAGGACGATGCTGGCTTCATAAAATGTGTTAGGGAGGATTCCCTCTTTTTCTATCGATTGGAATAGTTTCAGAAGGAATGGTACCAGTTCCTCCTTGTACATCTGGTAGAATTCGGCTGTGAATCCATCAGGTCCTGGACTCTTTTTGGTTGGTAAGCTATTGATTATTGCCACAATTTCAGAACCTGTTATTGGTCTATTCAGAGATTCAGCTTCTTCCTGGTTTAGTCTTGGGAGGGTGTATTTGTCGAGGAATTTATCCATTTCTTCTAGATTTTCTAGTTTATTTGCATAGAGGTGTTTGTAGTATTCTCTGATGGTAGATTGTATTTCTGTGGGATCGGTGGTGATATCCCCTTTTTCGTTTTTTATTGCATCTATTTGATTCTTCTCTCTTTTCTTCTTTATTAGTCTTGCTAGCGGTCCATCAATTTTGTTGATCTTTTCAAAAAACCAGCTTCTGGATTCATTAATTTTTTGAAGGGTTTTTTGTGTCTCTATTTCCTTCAGTTCTGCTCTGATTTTAGTTATTTCTAGCCTTCTGCTAGCTTTTGAATGTGTTTGCTCTTGCTTTTCTAGTTCTTTTAATTGTGATGTTAGGGAGTCAATTTTGGATCTTTCCTGCTTTCTCTTGTGGGCATTTAGTGCTATAAATTTCCCTCTACACACTGCTTTGAATGTGTCCCAGAGATTCTGGTATGTTGTGTCTTTGTTCTCGTTGGTTTCAAAGAACATCTTTATTTCTGCCTTCATTTCATTATGTACCCAATAGTCATTCAGGAGCAGGTTGTTCAGTTTCCATGTAGTAGAGCGGTTTTGAGTGAGTTTCTTAATCCTGAGTTCTAGTTTGATTGCACTGTGGTCTGAGAGACAGTTTGTTATAATTTTTGTTCTTTTACATTTGCTGAGGAGAGCTTTACTTCCAACTATGTGGTCAATTTTGGAATAGGTGTGGTGTGGTGCTGAAAAAAATGTATATTCTGTTGACTTGGGGTGGAGAGTTCTGTAGATGTCTATTAGGTCCACTTTATGTAGAGCTGAGTTCAATTCCTGGATATCCTTGTTAACTTTCTGTCTCGTTGATCTGTCTAATGCTGACAGTGGGGTGTTAAAATCTCCCATTATTATTGTGTGGGAGTTTAAGTCCCTTAGTAGGTCACTCAGGACTTGCTTTATGAATCTGGGTGCTCCTGTGTTGGGTGCATATATATTTAGGATAGTTAGCTCTTCTTGATGAATTGATCCCTTTACCATTATGTAATGGCCTTCTTTGTCTCTTTTGATCTTTGTTGGTTTAAAGTCTATTTTATCAGAGACTAGGATTGCAACCCCTGCCTTTTTTTGTTTTCCAGTTGCTTGATAGATCTTCCTCCATCCCTTTATTTTGAGTCTATGTGTGTCTCTGCACGTGAGATGGGTTTCCTGAATACAGCACACTGATGGTTCCTGACTCCTTATCCAGTTTGCCAGTCTGTGTCTTTTGATTGGAGCATTTAGCCCATTTACATTTAACGTTAATATTGTTATGTGTGAATCTGATCCTGTCATTATGATGTTAGTTGGTTATTTTGCTCGTTAGTTGCTATAGTTTCTTCCTAGTCTCGATGGTCTTTACAATTTGGCATGTTTTTGCAGTGGCTGGTACCGGTTGTTCCTTTCCATGTTTAGTGCTTCCTTCAGGAGCTCTTTTAGGGCAGGCCTGGTGGTGACAAAATCACTCAGCGTTTGCTTGTCTGTAAAGTGTTTTATTTCTCCTTCACTTATGAAGCTTAGTTTGGCGGGATAGGAGATTCTGGGTTGAAAATTCTTTTCTTTAAGAATGGTGAATATCAGCCCCCACTCTCTTCTGGCTTGTAGAGTTTCTGCTGAGAGATCAGCTGTTAGTCTGATGGGCTTCCCTTTGTGGGTAACCTGACCTTTCTCTCTGGCTGCCCTTAACATTTTTTCTTTCATTTCAACTTTGGTGAATCTGACAATAATGTGTCTTGGAGTTGCCCTTCTCGAGGAGTATCTTTGTGGCGTTCTCTGTATTTCCTGAATCTGAATGCTGGCCTGCCTTGCTAGATTGGGGAAGTTCTCCTGGATAATATCTTGCAGAGTGTTTTCCAACTTGGTTCCATTCTCCCCATCATTTTCAGGTACACCAATCAGACGTAGGTTTGGTCTTTTCACATAGTCCCAAATTTCTTGGAGGCTTTGTTCATTTCTTTTTATCCTTTTTTCTCTAAACTTCCCTTCTCTCTTCATTTCATTCATTTCATCTTCCATCAGCGATACCCTTTCTTCCAGTTGATCACATCTGCTACTGAGGCTTCTGCAATCTTCGCGTAGTTCTCGAAACTTGGCTTTCAGCTCCATCGGCTCCTTGAAGCCCTTCTCTCCATTGGTTATTCTAGTTATCCATTCTTCTAATTTTTTTTCAAAGTTTTTAACTTCTTTGCTGTTGTTTTGAATTTCCTCTCGTAGCTCAGAGTAGTTTGATCATCTGAAGCCTTCTTCTCTCAACTCATCAAAGTCATCCTCCATCCAGCTTTGTTCCGTTGCTGGTGAGGAACTGCGTTCCTTTGGCGGAGGAGAGGTGCTCTGCTTTTTAGAGTTTCCAGTTTTTTTGGTCTGTTTTTTCCCCATCTTTGTGGTTTTATCTACTTTTTGTCTTTGATGATGGTGATGTGCAGATGGGTTTTTGGTGTGGATGTCCTTTCTGTTTGTTAGTTTTCCTTCTACCAGACAGGACCCTCAGCTGCAGGTCTGTTGGAGTTTACTAGAGGTGCACTCCAGACCCTGTTTGGCTGGGTGTCAGCAGTGGTGGCTGCAGAACAGCGGATTTTCGTGAGACCACAAATTCAGCTGTCTGATAGTTCCTCTGAAAGTTTTGTCTCAGAGAAATACCGGGTTGAATGAGGTGTCAGTCTGTCCCTACTGGGGGGGTGCCTCCCAGTTAGGCTGCTCAGGGGTGAGGGACCCACTTTAGGAGGCAGTCTGACCGTTCTCAGATCTCCAGCTGCGTGCTGGGAGAACCACTACTCTCTTCAAAGCTGTCAGTCAGACAGGGACATTTAAGTCTGTGGAAGTTCTTGCAGAGTTTTTGTTTGTCTGTGCCCTGCCCCCAGAGGTGGAGCCTACAGAGGCAGGCAGGCCTCCTTGAGCTGTGGTGGGCTCCACCCAGTTCGAGCTTCCTGGCTTCTTTGTTTACCTAAGCAAGCCTGGGCAATGGCGGGCGCCCCTCCCCCAGCCTCGCTGCCGCCTCGCAGCTTGATCTCAGACTGCTGTGCTAGCAATTAGCGAGACTCCGTGGGCATAGGACCCTCCGAGCCAGGTGTGGGACACAATCTCCTAGTGTGCCGTTTTCCAGGCCCGTTGGAAAAGCACAGTTAGGGTGGGACTGACCCGATATTCCAGGTGCCGTCTGCTTCCCCTTTCTTTGACTAGGAAAGGGAACTCCCTGACCCCTTGCGCTTCCCGAGTGAGTCAATGCCTCGCCCTGCTTCGGCTCGCGCACAGTGCGCTTCACCGACTGTCCTGCACCCACTGTTAGGCACTCCCTAGTGAGATGAAACCAGTACCTCAAGCAGAAATGCAGAAATCACCCGTCTTCTGTGTCGCTGGGGCTGGGAGCCCACCGACAGTTTTTATAAGTGTTCCCTTTCTCCGCATTCTTACCAATATATGTGGTTTTGTTCCTTTCCCATAATAGCCATTCTGACTAGTGTAAGATAGTATCTCACTGAGGTTTTAATTTGCATTTCTCTGATGATTAGCGATGTTAAGCACTTTTTCATATGTTTGTTGGCTGCTGATATGTCTTCTTTGGAAAAATGTCTGTTGAAGTTCTTTGCCCACTTTTTAATGGGGTTACTTGGTTTCTTGTTGAGTTGTTGTGTGAGTTCCTTGGAGATTCTGAATATGAGTCCTTCATCAGATGCATAGGTTGAAAATATTTTTCCCATTTTGTAGATTATCTGTTTACTCTGTTGATTATTCTTTTGCTATAGAGAAGTTTTTTAGTTTAATTATGTCTCATAATCTATTTTTGTTTTCATTGCATTTTCTTTTGTGGTCTTAGTTATACATTCTTTTTCTAGGCCAGTGTCCAGAAAAATTTTTACTAGGTCTTCTTCTAGGATTTTTATAGTTTCAGGTTGTATAGTTAAGTTTTTGAGCCATCTCGAGTTAGTTTTTGTATACAGTGAGAGGTAGAGATCCAGTTTCATTCTTCCACATGTGGCTATCAAACTTTCCCAGCAGCATTTATTAAATAGGATGTCCTATCCCCCGTGTATGTCTTTGTTGACTTTTTGGAAGATAAGTTAGTTGTAGGTATGGTGCTTTATTTCTTAATCATCTATTCTGTACCACTGATCTATGTGTCTATTTTTATACCAAAACCATGCTGTTTAGGTTTGTAATATAATTTGCAGCCAGGTAATGTGATGCCTTCTGCTTTGTTCCTTTTATTTAGGATTGCTTTAGCTATTCAGGCTCTTTTTTGGTTCCACATGAATTTTAGGATTGGTTTTTGTAATCTGTGAAGAATGACATTAGTAATTTGATAGGAAGAATCCTGAATCTATAGATTACTTTGGGTAGTATGGTCATTTTAACAGTGTTGATTCTTCCAATCCATGAGTATGGGATGTTTTTTCCATTTGTTTGTGTTATCTCTTTTTTTCATCAGTGTTTTGTAGTTCTCCTGGTAGAGATCTTTTACCTCCTTGCTTAAATGAATTCCTAGCTATTTTATTTATTTTTTGTAGGTATTGTAAATGAGATTGAGTTCTAAATTTGATTCTTAGCTTAATTATTATTGGTATATAGACATGCTACTGATTTTTGTATGTCGATTTTCTATCTTGAAACTTTGCTGAAGTCATTTATTAAATCCAGGAGTTTTTTGGAGTCTTTAGGGTTTCTAGGTATAAGATTATATTCTCAGCAAACAATAATTTGATTTTCTCTTTTCTTATTTGAATGCCTTCTATTTTTTTCTCTTGTCTGATTGCTCTAGCTGGAACTTCCAGTATTATGTTGAATAGGAATAATGAAAGCAGGAATCCCTATCTTGTTCCAGTTCTTAGGAGGAACACTTTCAACTTTTTCCCATTTATTATGATGTTGGCTGTAGGTTTATTGTATTAGGCTGGTGCAAAATAATTGCGGTTTTTGCCATTAAAAGTAATTGCAAAAGTAATATTTGTTTCATGCATCTGAGTGCTCTAGTGTTGGTGCATATATAGTCTTGTTATATCTTGTTGTTGAATTGATCCCATTATCATTACATAATAACCTTTTTCACCTTGTTTTTACTGTTGTTGATTTAAGTCTGTTTTATCTGATATCAATATAGCTACTCCTGTTAACTTTGGTTTTCATTTTCATTAAAAGTAATGGCAATTAAATTGCGGTTTTAAATTAAAAACCGCAATTACTTTTGTACCGACCTGATATATATTGTTTATTGTACATTATTTTGAAGTATGTTCCTTCTATGCCTAGTTTGTGGAGGGCTTTTATCATGAAGAGATGCTCAACTTTATGAAATGCTTTTTCTGCATTTATCGAAATGATCATACAGTTTTTCCTTTTAATTCTGTTTGGTGAATTACATTTTTTGATTTGTGAATATTGAACCATCCTTGTATCCCTGCAATAAAATCCACTTGATTGCAGGGTATTATCTTTTTGATATGCTTTTTGCTAGTATTTTATTGAAGATTTTTGCATCTATATTCGTCAGAGATATTGGTCTGTAATTTTCATTATTTTATTGTGTCTTTGCCTGGCTTTGGTATCAGGGTTATGCTCGTTTTGTAGAATGAGTTAGGAAGGATTCTTTTCTTCATATTTGGGAACAGTTTCAGTATATTGTTACCAGTATTCTTTGTATGTCTGGTAGAATTTGGCTTTGAACCTATCTGATCATGGGCTTTTTTTCTGGGGTGGGGAGCTTTTTTTTATTACCCATTCAGTCTCACTATTCATTATTTATCTGTTCAGGATTTCCATCTCTTTGTGGTTCAATCTTAGGAGGCTGCATGTTTCCCGGAATTTATCCATTTCCTCTCGGTTTTCTAGTTTGTGAGCATAGATGCATTCATAATAGTCTGACGATCTTTTGTATTTCTGTGATATCAGTTTTAATGCCTCCTTTTTCATTTCTGTGTATGTTTATTTGAATCTTTTCTGTTTTTTTTTCCTGGTTATTCGAATATCAATTTTATTTTTCTATCAATTTTGTTTATTTTTTAAAGAACCAACTTTTCATTTTGTTGTTCCTTTACATTGTTTTTCTATTCTCAATTTCATTTAGTTTAGCTCTGATCTTTGTTATTTCTTTTCTTCTGCTAGATTTGGGCTTAGTTTGTTCTTGTTTATCTAGTTTATCACATTAGGTTGTTAATTTGTGATCTTTCCTTTTTTATGTAGGCATTTAATGCTATAAACTTCCTTCTTTGCACTGCTTTTGCTGTATCCCAGATATTTTGCTTTTTTTTTCTATTTTCATGCAATTCAAAAAATTCTTAAATTTCCTTCTTAATTTCATCATTAACCCAATGACCATTCAGGATTGGTTTTAAAATTTCTATGTAATTGCATAGCTTTGAGAGCTCCTCTTGGTATTGATTTCTAGTTTTATTCCACTGTGGTCAAAGAAGATACTTAATATGTTCTATTTTGAAAAATTTATTAAGACTTGTTTTGTGGCCTAAATACGGTCCATTTTGGAGGATGTTCTATGTGCTGATAAGAATAATGTATATTCTGTGATTGTTGGGTAAAGTGCTCTATAAATATATGTTAGGTCCATTTGGTCTAGAACCTAATTTAAGTTCAGTGTTTCTATGTTGATTTTCTGCCTTAATGATCTGTCTAGTGCTCAGTGGGGGTGTTGACGTCCCCTACTATTATTACATTGCTATCTGTCTTTTCTCTTAGTTCTAGTAATATTTGTTTCATGCATCTGGGTGCTCTAGTGTTGATGCATATATATTTAGGCTTGTTATATCTTGTTATTGAATTGATCCCATTATCATTATATAATAACCTTTTTCACCTTGTTTTTACTGTTGTTGATTTAAAGTCTGTTTTATCTGATATCAATATAGCTACTCCTGTTAACTTTTGGTTTTCATTTGCAAGGAATCTTTTTCCACCCCTTTACTTTGAGACTGTGTCATATCAGTCGGAGATTTCTTATAAGCAGCATGTGGTTGGATCCTCTTTTTGAAATCCATTCTACCAATCTATATATTTTAGGTTGAGTATTTAATCCATTTGTATTCAAATGGACTTTCCCACATCTTTACAGATAAATCTATAGATTCAATTAACATTATGACAGGAACGAACCTCACATAATATTGGTAAGTTATAATGTTAATTGTTATCTATGTGCTTTGTAGCCTCAGTTATGTAATTGCTATATAAAACCTGTGAGTTATATACTTTCATGCGTTTGTATGGTTTTAAAATATACTTTGTTACTACATTTTTTATGAGTTCTCTCCAAATTTGCTGAAATATCCTCTCAATACAAAGAAATCTAGAATTGGATTTTTATCGCCTTGGAGCCATCTCTTGGAACCTTCTGATTTGATCTAGAAGACTAGTTATTCTTTAGAATGGCGGCTGGGATCCCCCTAAACCATCATGCTAGGGATACTCTTGTCTCTTGTGCAGGAATCTGTTTTCTAGATTCTATTGCTTTTGCACTATTGGTCCATTCTTCTTGGTGGAGCCCCCACTCTTAGTTTTCTAACAAAGGGACAAAATGAGGTATTTTTTTGTGACCTGACGTGTCATTATTCCCTCTTCACACTGAGTTGACATTTCACTAGCTTAGTTGGTGTATTAGTCAGGGTTCTCCAGAGAAACAACTAATAGTACTTATTTATTTATTTATGTATTTATTTATTTATTTATAGGAATTGGCTCACACTGTTGTAGAGTTTGGCAAGTTCCAAGTTCTGCAGGTTGAGTCGGCAAAACTGGAGAGCCAGAAAAGCCAAAGGTTTACCTCCTGTTTGAGTCTGAATGCCTAAGAACCAAGAGAGTCTATGGTGTCGTTTTCATTCAAAAATCTGCAGGCTTAAGACCCATGAAGAACAAATGGTCCTTTTCAGGTCTGAGGCGAGAAAAACTCCAATGTTAACAATTCAAAAGCAGTTAGGCAGAGTATTTTCTCTTACTAAGATTAACAGTCAGCCTTTTTGTTCTATTCAGGCCTTCAACTGAGTGGCTGAGCTGCACCCACATTTGCGAGGGCAATCCTCTTTATTCAGTCTACTGATTCAAATGTTAATCTCATTCAGAAACACCTCCAAAACATACCCAGAATAATGTTTGATCAAACATCTGGGCACTTTGTGACCTAATCAAGTCAACACATAAAATTAATAATCACTAATAAGCTAAGACAGAAAATTTCTAAAGAGAAGTTAGAAATAACTTTCCCTGAGTAATTTGAAGGCATTTCTTCATTGTCTTTCAGCTTTAGGAGCCCCTCTTAAGAAGTCTGATGCCTAGTTCATACTTGGATGCAATTTTAGGCATATGACTGGAATGTTTGGCCCTGGGCCTCATTGCCAGGTGCTGTAGCTAGAATAAATTGTAAGAGGATCCCTGACATGAGTATCTTTAGGTTATTTTTCATCAAATGGCCAGATTTCCTGGGGAATGATTTCATAGTGTATTGGTTTGTACAGACTTGGGAATCAAGGAGATATAAACACTTAGAACATAATGTTTACTTCAACTTCTTGTGTTTAGCACACCAGACATAAGCTTTATTCAGTGTCTTCTAGTCCATACATCCTCTATTCTACCTTTCTTAGACAGCACATCTGCATTTGCAGCCAGCATTGGAGTGATGGACAGAATATGGATATCCAATGACTTTGTAAACAGATCATCTACCTGCATACCCATTTTCATCTCCACATTTATGTCCATCTCCATGAGGTCCTGAGGATGCTAATGCCTGGACCTTAGGGAGGTCCCATAGTACAAGATGGAAAGCTCTTATCTCTTTGGTGCCTTGCAGGTCAATTACTTGTCTTTCTGCTTCCTAGCTTTAAATATTGTGTTGTTACTGTCTCCTTGTCAATATTTTTGTACTTAGTGTTTGCTCTGGTTTAATATGTCTCTAAAGTTTATTTGTTAGAAACTTAATCTCTGTTATAACAGTTTTAAGAGGTGAAGCCTTTAAGAGGCAATTAGACCATGAGATTGCTGCCCTCATGAATGGGTTAATAATGTTATTGAGAAAGTTGGTTAGTTTTTGCAGGAGTGGGTTCCTAATAAAAAAAATGAGCTTGGCCTGATCGTCTCTCTGTTTCAACTGCTCACTTGCACCTTCTGCTGTCTGCCATGGGATAATGCAGCAAGAAGGCCCTCATCAGATGCTGACACCATGCTTTTGGACTTCTCAGTCTCCAGAACTGCGAGAAATGTTTTTCTTCTTTATAAATTATTCAGTGTCTAGTATTATAGTAGCAGAAATTAGACTAAGACAGAAAATTGATATTGAGAGGGCATTGTTGCTACAATAAATACCTGAAAATGTGGAAGCAGTTTTGGAATTGGGTAAAGGGCAGAGGCTGAAAGAATTTGGAGGAGCAAATAAGCAGAAGCCTGTATTGCCATGAACAGAGCATTAAGGATTATTCTGCTGAGGGCTCAGAAGAAGAGAGCTGTGAAGAACATCTGGATCTTCTTAGAGATTACCCAAGTTGCTGTGACCAAAATGTTGGTAGAAATATGGATAATAAGGGTCAGGATGACCTGATGAAATCTCAGATGGACGTGAAGAGCAAGCTCTTGAAAATTAGATTGTCTGTCACCCTTGTTATAAAGTGGCAAATACCTTGGCTGAATTGTGTTCATATCCTAGGGTTTAATGAAATACAGAACTTAAAAGCATTGAAATAGGATATATGGTGGAAAAAATATCTAAGTAGCAAGGCATTCAACTGCTACATGGCTACTTTTAACCATGTACAGTGAGATGCAAGAGCAAAGGAAAGACTTAAAGGTATAATTTACAATTAAAAGAAAAGCAGAGTGGAAAAAAATGCAGCCTGGTCACATTAAAAAAAGAAGTAAAAGTGTGTTTGAGAGAGAATATTATGAGTGTAACCAAGTGACCATTTGATAGAAATTATGATGAATGGGAGGGATCCAGATGCTATTCATCAAAACAAGGAGGAAAATCCCCAAAGGTATTTCAGAGATCCTTGAGGCCACCATGGTCATCACAGGCCTAGAGCTCTAGGAGGGCAGAATGGTTTCAGGGGATGGGCCCAGAGTGTCCTCCATGGACCCACTGCCCAGGTCTGCCTCAGGACTCTGCTTCCTGCATTCTAGTGCAGCATGCCTCAGCTGCCCCAGCTATGGCTCAAGCAACCCCAAGTGCTACTCAACCTACCATTTCTAAAGTACAAGTGATAAACATTGATAGCACCTATGTGGTGCTAATTCTGCGGCATGTAGAATGCCAAGTTGTGGGGACATGGCTTCATCGACTTAGCCTTCAAAAGATGCTTTGGACCACCTGGAAGTCCAGGGAGAAACCTGGCACAGAGGCAGAGTTGACTCAGAGTCCTCACTGGGGTAATGCCTAGCAGGGCTGTGGGAGTGGGGGCCACCCCCAAGAACACAGAACCATAGGGCCACCAGAGTGCCCCCAGCCCTAGATAGCCAAAGCTTGGACTGAGCTCAGCAAAGATATAGGAACTAGGATGCCCAAGGATTTGCCCCCACTCCCACTCCCCAGGGTGATCAGGTTGCAGGACGTGGAGTCAAAGGAGATTATTTTCCAGCTTTAAGATTTAATGTTGTTTTATTCTATTGAGTTTTGGACTTACTTAGGACAAGTTACCTCTTTCTATTTGTCTATTTCTCCCTTTGAAATGGGAACGTTTATCTTATGCCCACCATTGTATTTTGGAAGTAGTTAACTAGTTTTGATTTTGCAGGCTCACAGCTAGAAGGATTTGCCTCTGGAGAAGTCATGCCTTGGCTCTCACCCATATCTTATTTAGATCAGACTTCAGGCTTTAGACTTTTAAGTTGATGCCGGAATAAGTTAAGACTTTGGGGCCATTGGGATGGAAAAAATATATTTGTGCATGGTGAGCAGGACATAAAGTTTGGGATCCAGAGGCGGAATATATGATTTGAATGTGTCCTCCACATTTCTTATATTGGAAAATTAATCCTCATTATAACAGTATTAAGAAGTGATTAGGCCATGAGAACATTGTTTTCATGAATGGATTAAAGCCATTATTATAGGAGAGGGTTAGTTATTGCAGTAGTGGGCTTGGCCTGATTTTCTCTCTCTGTCTCATGGGCTCATTTCTTTTTTCTTGGTTTTTTTTTTTTTTTTTTTGGTTGTTGTTGTTGTTGTTTGTTTGTTTGTTTGAGATGGAGTCTCACTCTGTTGCCTAGGCTGGAGTGAAGTGGATTGATCTCAGCTCACTGCAACCTCTGCCTCCCCAGGTTCAAACCATTCTCTGCCTTAACCTCCTAAGTAACTTGGGCTGTGAGTATGCACCACCAGGCCCAGATAAATTTTTCTGTATTTTTAGTAGAGACAGGGTTTTGCCATGTTGGCCAGTCTGGTCTCGAACTCCTGATCTCAGGTGATCTGCCTGCCTTGGGTTCCTGAAGTGCTGGGATTACAGATGTGAGCCACCACATCTGGCCTCATGTGCTCACTTCTGTTTTCTGCCATAGGATAGCACAGCTAGAAGACCCTCACCAGATGCCAGCAACATGCTCGTGGACTTCCCAGCCTCTAGAACTGTGTTTCATGCAATAAAACATTCCTTTACTGGTATTTCAGTGAGGTCTTCAGATGGAGAGATGCTAATTTATTTGTTAAGTCTGCATCTTCATTTGAAAGCTAGAGCTTGCTTCTTTCCTTACTCTCTCGCCAGTGGATGGGAAGTGGGATAAAATTACCTGGTAGTGTGATGTTGCTAAAATTCAGAATTATTGTCTTTCTCCTAATCAAAATGAATAATTTTTGCTTTTTATCACCTACTTAAATAGCCCCATCATTTTAACTGGATGTTTATTAGAAAAAACACGTAGGTTTCCTTATTAAATAATGAACTCCACAATAAAACTCTACAGTATAATCAGAACTTTTATAACTAACCCAAAAACCATTTCCTAAAAATTCATCATGAACAAAACCTGGTTATCTAGCTATATTCTCAAGCATTTTGTGATCTGCTGTGAAAAACTGGTCTGTAAAGTAAAAAGAAGTTAGTAATCAATTTAATAATATAAGTAGTTTTATTAATTTCTGCATTACTACATTCAACATACCAAAATGTAAACAAAATGTCCTTTATGAAACCATGTGATAACCTTCTCAGATTCTGATTCACTCACCAGCCTGGAAGAAAAGATACTTCATAATGATTAAATACTTGTTTAGTGTGTATTTGTGATTTCTACCTCTTTGGAACTCTTTAAATTAAAACTGTATCGTTTCTCAGAAATGAGTAAAGTGTGGCCCAATCTAGAAGTGATGGGATTTTTAGTGACAATTTTTATTATGATTAGGTTCATCTGCATGTGACAAATAATCTCAAATTTCCTAAACATGGCAATTATATTGCAATAGACCAGACTTTCTTATTTAGGTAAACAAAGTGTCTGGTCCAGGACGCATGGTGCCACAATTATCTAGCTGTCTTACCTCTTCATGCTTAGAATGTCACCTTACTGTCCAAGATGACAAGAACAGCTCCAGGCACTATTTCTTTATTCCAGACAGCAGTAAAGAGAAAGGGAAAAAGAAAGGGCTACCTCTTCATGTTGGGGACACTTCCAAGAAGCTTTCCATATTGGGGATACTTTTATTCATTGGTTAATTGTTGGTCACATGGTCATACTTACTCGCAAAGATTGGTGGAAAATGCATCTATTTCAGCAATGCACTGAGTAACTCTCAGAGTTTGTGTTTATAAGGAAGAAAAAAAGAGGAGATATTAGGAAATAAAAAGCAGTGTTTTTCACAGGGGTACTTATATATACCCAGCTTGTGATTCCACATTTTTTGTAATCTACAAAACATAGGGATGACAAAGAGGTGATGGCAAGTGACCTGAGTGATGGACATCGTGTCAGTGGCAGAATAACAATCAGATATTATTTGTTTCATGGTTACTAATCATATGCTGATATCCAGCCTGGAAATGAATAAATACTATTAAAAATTAATCATTTTAGTTATAAGATATCTCAAACACAGAGAAGGCCAAAATCTGCCATCTGATACCACTCAATTTTATTAGATGTTGCCACATTTGCCTCAGATATGTCTTTTGTCTTCATATGAAGTGGAAGTACCATCACCTTATCTGTCCCTTTTCCTTTTCGAGTGTTGAATCTTTACCAGTGGTGAGGGCTAGTCACATTGAAATCGAGTTTATGTCACTCTCAGCACCTTGTAGGTACCACATGGTGACTGGGAGTAGCTTGGTTAATAGGGGACCAAAAACCAATATTTTATCAGGTGTGATTACTGATCTTAGAAAACATAATCCAGTTAACGAAGCTTAGTTCTATTAAAAATATCTTTTTCAGATTAAAAAGCTAGAATACACACATAGTTGAAGGATATGACCTATAATTTAAAGAAAAATAAACATCTTTTTTAATAATATAATAAATATATATATTTATTAAGTAATCTGCTTGACTACATAGTTTACTTTTCTAAATCGCTGCATATTGGATTTAATATTTTCTGTTTAAAAATAGTAATAACAGATCTTACAGTTCTAAGTGGCACAGTTTCACCCACCTGACTTAGGTCAGATTCTGCAGGAAGTAGACACTGAGACTCTGTGGTCTGCCTGCAGGTGCTTCCCTGGGGAGTGTGAGGGGGTAGGGGAGGAAGAATTGAGCAGAAGGGAAAATTAGGCTGAAATGCAGTTGCAAAAAAGTTCTCAGCTCGTCTCACAGGGCCTCTGGAGCTGGGATGCTGAGATGAGTTGTTCCCTTAAGGCCACTGTACCCTGGCAGAAGCCAGTGATGAGACGCTGGAAGAGATCTGTCCATAGGGAGGGGGTGTACCCTTGGCGGAGGGGGCTCTCTTCCACAAAGGCTGCGGGATCTCAGAGTCAATTCTTCTCCAACCTGAGGGCAGCATCTAGCAGCACATGGCCCTCTCCACTTCTGAGTGTGGAGCATTCCCAGTTCATATGCTTTAACCAACAAGGCTCTTTTTATATTCTGTTGTACTGTTGGCCAATTCTAAGTCAGCCAACTAACTCCAAAAACATGGATCATTTCATTTTCGTTGAGCACATGTCAGTGTAATATTGTATAAACGTCTTTGAATAGAAATCTGATAAATTCCAATTAAAAATAGATAAAGGAGATGAACTATTTATGACTGATTTTAAAACATTTTTATTATTTGGTGGGAAACACTATTGTTTTTGGAATTCCTGAAACATCTTTAAAGGGGCAAGATTTTGAGACTCTGGTGTATTAGAAAGAGCCTACTGTTGGAATCAGATGTACCTGAATTTGAATCTAGACTTCCACAGTTACTAGCTATGTGACTTAGGCAAGTCACACAACCTCTCTGTGCTTCAATTTTCCAAACATAAAGCATCACTTCTTCCAAGTTTCCTTTGGACTCTGAGACCCTCTGATTTACGAGGAAATGTAGCCAGTGCCACCAGTAGAGTGAATCTAAAAACCACAGTAGGCCTGACCAATTTCCTGGCCGTCTGTCAATAGAATTAACTTATCATCGAAGTTTCCTTCACGAAGAAACTCTCACACCAGCGGTGCCGTTGGGAGGTTGTAGAACATGACTTCATGTCCGGGCTGCCTTATGGCCAAGTCTGCCTTAGGAGAGGCTTAATTCTTAGCCTGAAGTAGGGAGCAAGAGGGAGACCTGAGAGGAGCACCAACAGGTGCCAGCAGCAGGAGGTGCAAGTTCAGAACCTGGGTCAGGACCACATTGCAAGCACAGGGATTTGTGTAATCGAGCTGCCATTTGCCCAGCACGCACTCACTCTGGTTGCCTCTATAGAGTGGCGCCCACGCTCCATTGATGTGGGGGCATAGGAGACTTTAATTAAGACAGAGGAGCCGCCCACAGGGTTGGAGTCTGTTCAGCTTCTGAGCTCAGTAAGCATGACTCATCCCCCCATGGAGTTGGGGGTCGCCACTTTGAGACTTGAGTCCTTGCCATCAGGTTTCCTCACACATATACTCGCCTTTTTTTTCTTTCCATTTCTAATTGAGAGAAGATATGCTTTATTTGAAGTGAGAATTCCCCTGTGTCCATGAATGTCCTCCACTCCTGAAAATTATTGCAAAGGGAATAATAATTCAAATGGTGCAGACAGAAGGCAGTTTAGTGATCTCATAGAGGAGTCCACCAGGCAAGGCAGGGGTAGGGGAATTAGGAGAACTTGGCTGCAGAACACCAGTTGCTGAGTGGTGCAAGCTTTCTTCTCCACGCTTAGAGCGAGAAGGAGACTATCCCACACTCTCTCTCTCCTGGGGCTCTGGGGTAGGCACGTGGCATGTTAGACAAAAAAGGGGTCTCAGCCCATGGAAATTCAAGATCAATCAATCTGTCAACAAATCAATGGGATATTTATTGAACATCTGATAAATGAATGAGGGAAACCAATACACATTGTGATTCATTATTTTAAAATATCCTTTCAAACATTCAGAGGGGAAAAGAAAAGAATTTGGCTACTTTAAAAACTAGCAAAATTGAGAATTTAAAATTGGTTGGAAATGTGCTTATGTTTAGTGTGGTCAAGCAATATCTTACACCTTGGTTTTTTGCTTGTTGTTTGTTTTCCTGAGGTAGCATTTTAATGTATTTATTCAGGTATTTATAGAACACTTACTATGAGTAGTGACTGAGTTGGGTGCAGTGGCTTCATCAGTATCATCCTGATCTCTTACCTCTAAACCCCACTGAACTGCAGGGCCCTGCTGGCATCAAACTCCCCTGCCTCAATGTTTGTCCAAGCTTTGTACCACAAAGACAAGATAGAAGCTGGCAGGTTTGCACTGCTCATCCTGTGAACTCATTTTCAACCAATACCTTGGTCTTTTCCATCTGAAGTAAAGAAAGTGTTCTACCTTCTGGCCAAGCCTAACTCTACTCAAGGCTGGTGACATATTTTGCAGGGCCCCTGGAGAAATGAAAGTGCCAGTAGAGGAAGTCAGTCTTTCTCCTATGGCCTGGTGCCACAATCCACAATGGACAGGAGACTCTCTAGTGACTGCAACCTGCACGGTGGAATGCACTTGGTACCTGGGTCGAAGATGAATGAGAGGCCTTCACTGCATTGCCCACTGGGCCCCTGTGCTGTCATGCCCTGCCCCAAGATGCTGTAGGGCAGACACCCAACCCTGAACTTTTCCATGCTCAGGCTCCTAGTGAGACAAGAAGGTGATAGCAAACAGGGCTTTCCTCTATCAACAACCTGGCCCCTGCCTTGTCAGAGGGTGAAAGTGGTTGTCGAATGGGTAGGGAACACCAGGAGGGCTCTAGGGCCCTGGTAGGTAGCTAAGAACCTATACCAAGGAGTGGGGAGGTGGGACCACTTATTTGCCAATGCTCCTTGTCCCCAACCCATGCTCCATTGCCCCACTGGGCTTTACTTGCAAGAAAAAAAGTCAAAGATAAAATTATTAAATATTTTGAGACAGTAATCACAAATCTTTAAACCAAATACATGGCCCTTCTGAGCGAAGGTCTCTGTGAGACTGCATGGGTCACATGCCCATGAAGCCAGTCCTGACCGTACCTCTCCTCTGGAAACTATCCACTCACATATTCCTCAAGGGGTCACTGTGTCCACAGTACCCTCCTTTTCCTGTACCTCACTTCATCGCTGTCCACTGACTCTTCATCCTTAGAATACATGGTAACATTCTCCCTTTTCTTTAGCCTCTCATCTGCTTTTCTCTCCATTTCCCTTCCAAAGTTGCTCTGACTCTCTTTGTTGGTAGAATTATTGAAAGAGGAGTCAGCATTTAGTGAGTGCTCTGCTACATGTCTCACTCACCCTTAGTTGCTTCCAATGAGACAAACCCACCTCTTACTCCACTAAGGAGCCCCTCGCAAAGATCATCATCAAACTCCTTATCATGGTCATCTCTCTTCATCTCTCTTCTCTTCCCTTCTCCTCAGTTTACTCTTTAGATTTTCAACTCCTGGGAATTTTCTCACTTTCTGAACTCCATTCTGTTGATTCTATCTACACATTTGGCTGTGATAGCCATCCTAAATTTGCGTTTCTCACTTGGCCATCAACATCAGGCTCAAATATTCAACTATCTAGGAATACCTTCATGTCAAAGACTCACCTTAAATGCTAGATGTTCAAAGTAGAATTCATCAATTTCCCGTTTGTTTTCACTTTTGAAAAATCATTTGCTGTTTGTGATTCCTTTATAAATCATGTTGCTTAATTAACTACTTTTTTTATTGTTAATAATAGTATTAACAAACATTTACTGAAGGTTGATTGTACCAGGCACTTATATAGAATATTTGCTTTATTTAACAAACTTCTTTCTAAGCATTTACCATGAGACAGATATTGTCCTAAGCACTTAACGTACACTAATTCACAGAATTTCTACAATAATTCTATGTGATTATTTCAATATGTAATCAAAACAACCCTATGGGAGAGATATTATATTATATTATATCTCTTTTACAGATAAGAAAACTGAAGCACAGGAATGATGAGAAATGTATCCAAGGTCACATAGCAAAAAGTACTGTTGGAGTTGAGCCTATGTTCTTCATTTCCATATCTCTGAGTCTTTTCTTAAGCATACAAAGTGTTCTAGATAGTTTGTTCTCTTATCACTTAAATCCAATAAGTTACCAAATCCGGGAAATCCTACTTTATAAATATCTCTTAAAGCTGCCATTTTCTCTCCCTCCCTTTGCTACAGTCGACATTGAAGACTTCACTGTTTACCTGATGTGCTTCACTTGTCTTCTACTGACTCATTTACCTTTGAAAAATTAAGGTCGAAATGTCAATGCTTGGTGAATAGATGGCCGCTTGAGCCTTTGGAAATAACTGTAGCATCCCTGGTGTTCATGATTCCAGTTTACTAGTTCAAAACCGCTGATTCTAAGATCGAGTCCAAATGTCTTGTTATGACATATGTTATGGTTTGGCTCTGTGTCCCCACTCAGATCTCATGTCAAATTGTAACCCCCACTTTTGGAGGTGGGGCCTTGTTGGAGGTGACTGAATCCTGGGAGGGGACTTCCCCCTTGCTGTCCTTGTGATTGTGAGTTCTCATGAGATCTGGTTGTTTAAAAGTGTTTTGCACCTTCCCCCTCACTCCCTTCCTCCTGCTTCAGCCGTGTAGGATGTGCTAGCTTCCCCTTCACCTTCTGCCATGATTGTAAGTTTTCTGAAGCCTCCCCAGTGATGCTTCCTGTACAGCCTGTAGAACCATGTGGCAATTTCTTTATAAATTACCCAGTCTCAGGTAGTTCTTTAGAGTGATGTGAGATGGGACTAATACAGCATATAAGGTTATTGATCATCTGGCTTCCATCTCTGATTTGTTTTTACCTCCTCTCATTCCTCCAGGGTGAGTGATTTAGGAGCTAAGAAATCAGACGAAAATTTTATTATACTCAGCCCTTATTCAAAGTCAAGTAGGGGAAATAAGGGTCAAAAATACAAATAACTAGCATACAAAGAATAAAGTACTCAGTTATGTAAAAGAGTTACTGGCAAAGAATACTAATAGAATCCAGAGGCAGAAGTCAATTTTTTATTGTTTAAATTGGGAAGGATCATAGAACTCTTCATCAAGAAGGTAGTATTTGGGCTTAAGATTGAAGTATGGGTATACTATGTAACTATCAAAATTTAGGATATTAGTGGGAAGACATTTAGGCCAAAAAAAGATGCAGAAAAGTATGGAGATATGTGGAAAACACCAAACAGCTCCCTTTGGCTTTCCTTGGGCTACAGGATCAGCAGTGGGAATGTCAGCTTCAATCAGCTCATGGAATACCTTGAATATTGGTTTCAAGCGTGGGATTCGTCTCACAAACAATGGGGAACAAAGTCTGGATTTTAAAACAGCAAGAAATTGCTGCAAATAGATGGAAAGAAATCTCCTTACTGGACAACTGCTATTTTGACAAGCGTGCTGCGATGGCCACTTGGAGCCCCACCTTTTCCGACACAGTCCTAAAGATTTCTGAGGCCTGACTGCAACATGGCCTCTGAGACTGGACAGTACCCAGACTGGACAGTCAGCACGTTGTTATTTTATCCCCTCTTGCTCCTGTTGGCTTCAGGGGCGAGTCCTTGCCGAATTTAGGCCAATCACAGATGAAGTCTCCATTCTGTGATCTTTAGGCTCTCAGGGAAGCACTTTTAATTTTTTTTCTGATGAATTTGGCATGATAATGTGGGCCTGGAGGCTCCATGTGGTTCTCAGAATGAAGCCAGCTGAGTAGAAGGCAGGGCTGCGATGGAGAGAAATGTGTCCTGCACGTTACTGTTTCAGCCCACATCCAGCTGTGCCCAAGTCCCTGCACCTTTCTCTTAGGAAAGCAGTATGTTCCCATATGTTTAGACAAATTTGAGTTGGCATTTCTGCCCCTTACATTCAAAAGAGGCTAATTCAAAGCTGGGCACAGTGGCTCACACCTGTAATCCCAGCACTTTGGGAGGCAGAGGCAGGTGGATTGCCTGAGTCCAGGAGTCCGAGATCAGCCTGGGCAACATGGTGAAACCCTGTCTTTACCAAAAAATACAAAAATTAGTTGGATGTGGTGGTAGACGCTTGTATCTCCAGCTACTTGGGAGGCTGAGGTGGGAGAATTGCTTGAGCCCAGGAGGTCAAGGCTGCAGTGAGCCCAGATAATGCCACTGCACTGCAGCCTGGGCGACAGAGCAAGACTCTGTCTCAATTTAAAGAAAAAACACACAAAAAGAGGCTTAATTGACACAAGCTATCCAAGCCCTATTGGGGCAGACATCTCTTGGGTGTAAAACAGAGGTGTGTGAAGGAAAGAAAGGCATTTTAAGCAAAAACCAAAGTTCTCTTTTAAGGAAGTATAGGAACCACTGATTTTTAAAGTTTTATTTAACTTTAAATAACTGAGAGAAAATCCTCTCAGTAGGACAGTCAGCATTCTCAGCAGGCATTTAACAAAGCTGAGTAGGAGGAGACATCAACCATTCTCAGGCCAGGTTTGAGGCTTTGTGACTCCTGAGGTACCACACTGAGAAAGAGGTTAAGGTCTTGTGTGAAAGCCCTTTGTATAAGTTAGATTAGCAGCAGTTTGTAAAAGTCAAAGGACACACAAGGAACAATTCGAATACTACTTATCTCTTCAGCAAACATATTTAGATGTGGTCCATCTTTTTTACTTTATTTTATCATTTTGTTTTATTTTATTTTATTTTATTTTGATTTAGGGAGTAACACGTATAAGGTTTGTTACATGAGTATGTTGTGTAAGGGTCCCGGTTCTTAAGGACTTTCCATCTAATGGAGGCAGAGTCAAGCAGGTAATTTCAGTGTTGAGGGAAGATGCAATGACAGAGCACCCCAAATGATAGAACTCCCCAAAGAGGAGTGACATGGTTTGGCTGTGTCCCCACCCAAATCTCATCTTGAATCGTAGCTCCCATTATTCCCACGTGTTGCGAGAGGGACCCTGTGGGAGATAATTGCATCACGAGGGCGGTTTCCCCCACACTGTTCTCATGGTAGTGAATAACTCTCACAAGATGATATCTGATGGTTTTATAAAGATAAACCCCTTTCACATGGCTCACATTCTTTCTTTGCCTGATGCCATGTAAGACATGCCTTTTGCCTTCCACCATGACTGTGAGGCCTCCCGTGCCATGTGGAACTCTGAGTCAATTAAACCTCTGTTCTTTACAAATTACCCAGTCTTGGATATGTCTTTATTAGTCACATGAAAATGGACTAATACAGAGGACAAGTAGTTTTTGGTGATATGAGATATTCAAGGCAGGCGGAGAAAAGGCCCAACAGGGACCAAGGATGCTGGCCTGGTCATGAAACTGCAGATAAGCTAGTGGCAGCAATGTTGAGGATAGAAAGAGGAGGGTTACAGGTCAGTAGGAGCTGGAATGTGAAGGAGTTCGAATGTCAGGAAAAGCATCTGGGGCTTGGTTCTTGGGATATTGTGCAAATTCATCTATTGGCAGCTAGTCATTTTATAATACTTCCATATCTTCTATTAGGTTGGTGAAAAAGTGATTGCAGTTTTTGGCATAAAAAGCGATGGCAAAAACTGCAATTAGTTTTGTACCAACCTAATAATAATGCTATATTGCTTTTATTCAGGGATTCATATCAGTGAATCTTTTTGAACCAATAAAAAGTTGAAAATAAAATCCAAGAGTGGCATTAAGTGGGCACCATGACTTTATCTTATTTAAAAGAAGAAGTAAAAAAAAAAATTATGAAGATAGCATCTCTGGATCCTGTGGACCAGTACAAAGTTTCCTTTCGACACATGTATTTTGAGCTGAAATATACTCCAAATGCTGAGTATGGTTGTGACCTGTAGCTCCCAAAGTGAGAAAAACTCCTTCAGAGGAAAATTGTCACACACACACTGAAAACTTTTCACCTTTTTCATCCTGATCTAATCTTCAACATAATATAACCCCATCCACCCTACTGGGGAGGAGCCTCCCTTATATGTGGCAGGGAGTTCCTAGGGCTGAGTGGAAGGTACTCTTAAACTGTCCTACAGGCTGTCTCTACAAATGCCAGCAAAGGGCAGCGAACCCAGACTTCCAAAAAGATGATCTTTGGGAGCCTCCAGTGCTTCACTGTATGCACACAGTTAACCCTCCACTGTAAGTATGAGGAACATGTGCCCTGAGGTTATTATTCTGCTTTTAAGGTTTGGAGATGGAAGACATTCAAGGGAAGACAAGTCTATTACATAACTAAGTGGGGCTGTATCAAATGGTTTTTTAAATCTCAGAACATAGAGGGAATTTGCCTCAAAAATAAAGTTGAGTTTGTAGTTCTAACTACAGGAAGGAAGGAAATTATTTGCACTTTATTTGAGATGAGTTCTTTATTTATATGAGGGAAGGAAATTATTTGCACTTTATTTGAAATGAGGTCTCCCTATGTTGCTCAGGTTGGATTTGAACTCCTAAGCTCAAACAATTTTTATGCCTCAGCCTCCCGAGTAGCTAGGATGTTTGCAACTTGTAAATGACAGTTTTCCCAGAAAAAAAGATTACTACAAAAGTTGAGAGTCCTTCTGGCATGGTTTGGATCTGTGTCCCATCCAAATCTCATGTTCAGTTGTAATCCCCAGTGTTAGAAGTGGAGCCTAGTGGGAAGTCATTGGATCGTGCGGGTGGATTTCTCATGAATGATTTAGCACCATCCTCTTGGTAAGAGTTCTTGCAATAGTGAGTTCTTGTAAGTGAGTTCTGGTCTTTTAAAGGTGTGTGGCACCTTCCCCTTTGCTCTCTTGCTCCTGCTCTGGCCATGTGATGTGCCTGCTCCCCCTTCACCTTTTGCTATGATTATAAGTTTCCTGAGGCCTCCCCAGAAGCCAAGCAGATACCAGCACCATGCTTTCTGTACAGCCTGCAGAACTTTGAGCTAATTAAACCTATTTTCTTGTAAATTACCCAGTCTCATGTATTTCTTTGTAGCAATGCAAGTTCAGGCTAATATATTTTCTCATCCACAGCCCATTTGTAACATACACACCCCTATATACATATATAAAAAACATGGTTTACATGTGACATTTTATGTTTTTCCCTCTTTAGAATTTCAGCTGTTTTTTGTAGAAGCTCCATTTGGGGGTCTTTGCTCTGCCATTTCTATAGTATGAATATTTATCTCCCCCAAAGTCATATGTTGAAACCTAATCCCCATTGCAATAGTATTGAGAGGTGGGGCCCTTCGAAGGTGATTAGATTAAAAGAGTGGAGTCCCCATCAATGGTATTAGTGCCCTTATAAAGGATGCCTAAGGGAGTGTGTTTGCCCCTTCTACCCTGTGACGATGCAGCCAGAAATTGCCATCTGTGAGGAACAGGCCCTTACCAGGCACCGAATCTGCTAGAACCTTGATATGGAACTTCCCAGCTTCCAGGACTGTGAGCAATATATTTCTGTTGCTTATAAATTACATAATTTACAGGGTTTCACTGTAGCAACCTGAATGGACTAAGACAACCCACTCAACTGGCAAGTAACACACAGTCTGAGACTCAATTTTTTCCATCTGGAAAACGGGCATATAAGATACTTCCCTTGTGTCAAGATAGTTATGAAATCACATTCGGAGGTTGTTTGTCAAGTGGACAAACAGTGAAAGTAACATTGTGTATTAGTTCCTTAGGGCTGCTGGAGCAGAGTACCTTATGCTGGTGGCTTAAAACAACAGGCATTCATTCTCTCACAGGTCTGCAGGCCAGAAGTCTAAAACAAGGAGCCGGTATGACCTTGCTTCCTTCCTCAACTCTTCCGGTTTTTGGTGGCTTGGGCATTCTTTGGCTTGTGGCAGCATAATGCTCATTTCTGCCTCCGTCTTCCCTTGGTCACCCTCCCTGCATGTGCCCGTGTCTCTTCATATAGGATTCTTTTGACCAGGACACCTGTCATGTTGGCTTAGGCACCCAACCTACTCCAATATGATCTTATCTTACCTTAACTAATTACATCTGAAGTGACTCTATTTCTAAATAAAGTCACATTCTGAGGTCCTGGAGGTTAAGATGTCAACATATTGTTTTTAGGAGGACACAGTTGAAGCCATAACACATTGTAAGCTTAAAATAACCTTGATAATAAAATACATGTGATTTAATTTCTACAGCTTCAATTTATTTACCTATACAATGGATATAATAATGCTTGCTCTGCTAACAACATATATTAAAGATCAAACTGAATAGGAGGTCATCAAGAATGCCAGTACACTTTGCAAATAATACAAATATATTTATCGTGATTATGAACACGATCCCTTTCATTTCTTCACAAGTGCTGGGCTGTGCACTCTCAGAGACACTGAGCTTTCCATTCGAGATGTGAAAGGTACTGGCCAGGGATCACAGTGTACACCAAGGCTTTGTTTTCTCCAAAATGCCTTGGCAGCTCCAGGTTTCTCAACTCCATGTTTTCCAAGCCAGCAGGTACTACTGAGCTGTGAAACAAGATGAGATTTCATGCAGAATGGAAGGGCATATTGGAGGAAGAGCAGAGAGGGGAGCAGAGGGACCAGGGCTTTCCTTAGTGGGCCTGAGAGCCAGGGCCCATGACAAAGTGCAGCATTTGCTGGGCTCCCTTCCCACTCTATCTGCTGGTCTCATAGTTGGAGAACTTTGGTCAGCCAGTCTTTCTTCTGGTCCCTGGGAGAGTCAGGCCTTTGGATAGTCAAATTAGAAGTGCTTTAGGGTATCTGCTCAGGAACCCACATCAACATAGCCTTCCTGACTGTACCTGCCTTATTGCCTTCCTGATAATATCAGCCTTCCTGATAAGCCCTGCCTTATTGCTGTTGGAAGGCAGAGTGCTTTGCAGGCTCTCAGTAAACAGGCCGCCTGCACTCAGAACCCTCTTGCTGTACTTCTGTCCAAAATTTCCTCCCGTTAGCCTGGCTGTGGTGCCTGAGTTCCACCATTACTCACACTCAAGTTAAAGCTTCAAGCTTACATGTCAAACAGCTAGACAGAATATGACATATCAGTGACTGAGTCCATCCCTTGCTCACTTCAGCTGCTGAATCAGGCAACATTTGTATGACGCCACAAGCTTTGTCCAAATTTTTCCAAGAGCAGTAACTAAAATGCTCTCCAGGGGAAAAGGTTCTCTGACAGCACATGGAATTGGGTGGGAAAACAGCTTCAGATCTTGGCTGTTTCACTTACTGAGTCATCTTGGCCCTTACCTTGGCTTCCTTGTCATAAAATAGAGGTTTCCTGACTTCAATGGTGCTCAGCAAGTAGTGAAAGGAGAAAAGGAGATAAAGCACAAGTACTACAAGATGCTTGTGTGGTGTCTGGCACACACACACACACATGCGCACACATGCATGAGTTTAATAGCCTACGGAACTGTGTTTGAAGAGCAATATGTTAGTAATTTTTCATAAGAACAAAGCAGAAGTATGTCCTGTTGTCCTGAATTGTTTTCCCCATTTCTAACTCCCTTTATTCCTCACCATTGCAGATCATCACTCTGCTATTAGCTGACCCTCTTCTTGTATGCAAATTTGCTCTCTGGTGAAACTGGGTTTTCAATTGGCTTAATACAAGGTAGACTGTTCTGTGGCCAGAGCTGCTTAGAGATGGAGTGGGCTGCCTCACAAGATACCCACTATTATAAGAGGGGTGTAAGCAAGAGCCTGGATAACCACTTGTCAGAAATGTCCATTTCATTTATTATTTTATTATTTTTATTTCCATAGGTTATTGGGGAACAAGTTGTGTTTGGTTACATGAGTAAGCTCTTTAGTGGTGATTTGTGAGATTTTGTTGCACCCATCACCTGAGTTTACACTGCACCCTATTTGTAAGCTTTTTATCCCTCACCCCCTTTCCACCCTTTCCCCCTGAGTCCCCAGAGTCCATTGTGTCATTCTTATGCCTTTGCATCCTCATAGCTTAGCTCCCACTAATGAGTAAGAAGATACAATGTTTGGTTTTCCAAACCTGAGTTACTTCACTTAGAATGATAGTCTTCAGTCTCATCCAGGTCACTGTGAATGCCATTAATTCATCCTTACTACGGCTGAGTAGTATTCCATCATATATATATATATCACAGTTTCTTTATCCGCTCATTGATTGATGAGCATTTGGGTTGGTTCCACCTTTTTGCAATTGCAAATTGTGCTGCTATAAACATGCATGTGCGAGTACCTTTTTCATATAATGACTTCTTCCTCTCTGGGTAGATACCTAGTAGTGGAATTGCTGGATCAAATGGTAGTTCTACTTTTAGTTCTTTAAGAAATTTCCACACTGTTTTCCACAGTTGTTATAATAATTTACATTTCCACCAGCAGGGTAGAAGTGTTCCCTGTTTGCTGCATCCACTCCAACATCTACTATTTTTTGATTTTTTGATTATGGCCATTCTTGCAGGAGTAAGGTGGTATCACATTGTGGTTTTGATTTGCATTTTCCTGGTCATTAGCATTTTTTCATGTGTTTGTTGGTCGTTTATATCTCTTCTTTTGAGAATTGTCTGTTCATGTCCTTAGCCCATTTTTTGATGGGCTTGTTTTTTTTTTTCTTGTTGATTTGAGTAATGTCCACTTTATTTATTTGACAAATATTTACTGTATACTAACTGTATACCGGGACTTGTATTTAGTACTGTGGAAAAAATAAAGAAGACCTGTAGGTCTAAAATTCTGGCTAGAGTTTAAACTGGGACTTTAGCTAGTGCCCTGGACACAGTGTGCTTTTTCTCAGAGCTGAGCCTCTTTTATGCTTTTATTTTTTCCATTTTACTTTGCTAACAACTTAGTGCAGGCATCATTCCTTCTAGAAAGTCTTATCTAAATTGCAGGCTATAGTCCTTCATATACTGTGGATATTTTGTGATCCAGTGGGATAATCTTTTATTATGCTTAGTATCCCAGCAGCTAGCATGCAGGGTCAATGTACAACTAGTATGCTTAGATTGAATGTGAAATGAGATTACGCCTGGTCAGACAATGGCCAGATTAGGGAGGTCATATTCTTTTATCCTTATGGCATCCTACTTTTCTTCTTTCTTTTTTCTCCTCTAAATAATTTTTGAAATTAAAAAAATCCATACATGTTTCTTAAAGAAGATTTTTAAATATCCCTATAAAGAACAGATCAAGAAAATTAAAATCTATTTGCAGTCCCACCACCCAAACAGACTGATAACATATCCTTCTCTCTATATTTTGATGCATGCCTTTTAAAAGCTATTATATATTCATGTATTGCTATGTGCTGCAATAGAGTGGCACCCAAATATAAACAGGTTAACCAATAGAATTTACACTTCCCTCAAATAAAGTTCAAATGGGTGACTCTGATTACAGGGTGTCTCTCCTCTCAGCAATAGTTAATAGACCCAGGATTTTGCCACCTTGTGATTCTGGCATCTTTAATCCAGGGCTTCCAAGATTGCAGGTATAGGGAAAAGGGCTGGGGGATCTTCAAGGAACATTTTGTTGGTGGAGCTGGAAGTAGCCACAGTGCTTTCTTTCACAGTCCATTGCCTGGAACTTAGTAGTAAGTTGGTAGTACGTTAAGGAATGAGTTGGTAACATGATCACCACTAACTCCAAGAAAGACTGAGCCATATAGGGTAACTGAGAGCAAAGGAGATAAAGGACATGGGTTTGATGAACTTCTAGCAGCCCTTCCACAACATAAAATAATTCTCTGGGTACATTATTTATAGGTTATGTTTTTTATTAAAAAATATCACAAGTTTTTGTCCATATTACTACATAATTCTTCTAAACAGCAGATAAAATTTGGGTCCTAATGTTACAAATGCAGACCGAGTGGGTAAGAACTTCCCTGAGGTTCTTCAGCCAATTCCTGGCAGAGCTGCTCCTCAGCCCTGACTTCTTTTGCGGTGCTTTGTGACAACAGGCATTCGGAACTGCAAAGGGAAGAAAAAAACAAAGAAAAAAAAACTGTTGTCATGAGAGAAACCAGGAAGATTATCTAGAGAGCATCTTGAAACTTGATTAAGAGAGACCACTGCTCAGATATTTCAAAATGAAAAAAGATAAACAAAAAACTCTCAACAAAAGTGCAATATGGATGAGGCTTGGTGGGTTGCAAGTGTTTAGAGAGCTCATCACTTAAAGTAAGTGGTTGGTTTGGCCCATGGCCATTGTTCTTTGAGTTAGCTTTGACCCTTAACAACTTAGTTGACTGATTGGCTAGCATGCCAGGCCATTCAACCCAAGCCTGAGATTTACAAGAGAAGAGAACTAGCCTCTCCTGTTTGTGAATACCAACATTGACTCCTGGAACCAAGAAAATGTTTTGTTAGGCTGTTTCTTTTTCTCACAATATCCCATTGAGGGTCATGGGTTCCTGAGGTGTGAAAATAACTGGGAAAATTCAGAATTCAGCTAATACCTATGTGCCGAATTCTGAGCACACATCAGGCTTGTAGAAGCTAAGAACATGTTTATCAATGCACAGAGCAAAGTTTCAAGCTTCCTGTATAATGACCTCTCAATGTGATATATGTATGTTGAGTGCCCTACTGTGACTAAGAGCTATCTAAAAAAGAAAAAAATATAGTCACCTCCTGAAGCATGTATAAATTGCTTTTTTAGACCCTATAAAATTTTAGCTAGCACCAAACATAGAACTTCATTCATCATCCTACAAGTGAGGACTGCCAAGGGAAGCCAGCTCTTCCTGAGCCGAAAGTGGCAACACTCCAGGATTGGCAGAAATCAAATGAATCATTTCCTGCTTTTAGTTTTAGATAAATAATCAGAAAAGATTGTCTAGATTATGATCCAAAAGACATTTTTCATAACTCTGAAGACCCTGAATCCTTAAGAACTCCAGGTGGAAGCCCCCTATTTCTAATTATTTTATTGTACAGTACTGAAGCAATGGCAGGTAAATCCACAATATCCAAACTAAAATTTTAATACAGTGAAGACTTATGAAACTCAGGGTGGTGAGTGTATTGAGCCTGTCTTTGAATTTTTCATATTTTGATGCTGTGACATCTGAGGCTCACTGACACTGGAGGGGCAGCTCCTCCCAGGGTTAGCTAATTCCTAGAGATGGTAAACAACTTGCCTGAAAGCCTGTTCTTAAAACACAAATCAACCAACCTAGAGTCCACCTCCCCAACCACCTCTTCTATCCAGCTGTCACACTCTGGGCCACTATTGACCTGCTCTCATCACCCCAGGGCTAGGTACCAGACAACTAGGGACATCCTTTATGCCCCAGGACCACTGAAATTATTCAAAATAGCCAATTTTAATCCAGCTTGCCCTCCCTAACTCATTTCTTCCTGCAGAAACCACAGTAGAGGTTCTTGTCCACATTTCCCTCTACTCCCTCAGTATCCCGACCCATACTGATGCCTTCCTGTGTCGCTCCCTCATGCTACGACGTGCCCCTTCCTCTTGGGATCTATGAGCACAACAAACTCTCTTTTCTATGGCAGCTGTCTCCTTAACTGTTGGCCTTGTCGTCCCTGAATAATAATAAGACCTACATTTTAAAACAGTGAAATGAAAGAGCATGAAAATAAGAATTGAGGACATGGGTTCCAGTCCTGATTGTGTCATTGGTTTCCTGGGAGACCTTGATCAAATTTCCTAATTTCTCTGGGTCTTAATTTCCTTGTCTCTGAAGTGAGGCAACTGGATTTCTCTAGATGAATCCTAAAATATCTTTAAATGTTCAAATTCTATGAATTTAATCTTTTAGCACTAGATAGGCTGTTTATGATAGAGACTTTCAAATAATGTGATATTTTCATGAAGCATTTACTGAGTACCTGCTATTTGACAAGCATTGAGCTAGGCACTAGGAATCCAAAGATGGCTAAGAAAAATTTCCTGCTTTCAAATTTCCTGGTTTTCAAAATTTCATGCTTTCAAATGCATAATGCTATTTTCACATCTATTGTGTTGCTTGTAGAGATTTACAAAACATGTTCTGCTAGCTTTCCTGAGAAGGCTTGCCATGCACCAAAGACAGTGAAAAGCACTTGTGTTAAAAGATTAAATATAAGCTGAGGAAATATAAAATTGACATTAAATATATAGAATAATGTATACAAATATCATGATGAAATGCCTCCCAAATTCCCTTTCCCATTGCATATGTGCAGACATTTATAAACTGCATAGTTAAGCAAGAAAAAAAGGATGTCATCTGGCCCCAGCGGTGGCATGTTGCTTAGGCTATTCCCGAGCTTCTATTTGATATTGGAACTTCCTTAATTATTGATTCTTTGTAGTTGTGCTTATTCCTCAAGCACTCTAGGTTCCTTGAGAAAATGCTTTTCATACCATAACACCTTCTATTTTATTGCATCTACAGAAGTGTCAAATGCTCTCTTAACACTGTAGTAGAAGAAATCTTCCAGAATTTCTAGCTTTAATATTTTTTTGCTGAGAGAAGGACAAATTCTATTCTGAATTCTACTTTTCGGGGTCTTTGTCCATGACTTTTCCTCCCCCAATTTTATATTTTCTTTATTTTTTTGCAGCCTCCCCACTGGCATTAGCCACAGTTAAAACTTTCTACTGCTGTCTCACTGGAATTTTGCTGTTCCCCTTTTCAGGTATACTTTCCTATGTTTGCAGCAGGGATAATATTTTCAAAAAAATATTAAAACAAGATATTTTTCCTTCCCCATAAACTATGTTGCCTAGCAGTTTCCCCTGCTCAATGAATCAATGCCATTCATTCCTTTCAGGAGATTGTGGCTACCAACCAGAACAAAGAATTCATTGCTCAGTTTTGAGTTTCATATTAGATTTTTTTAAAGTGCATAGTGAGATAATAGTCTTGACAGTCTTCTTTTCATAAAGAGAGATTATTTTTCTTAAATTTCCCAATTTTATGTATAAAAGACGAGGCTGAATTTCTGAGCTATATTTACCTTTAGCCATTGTGTAGGGATATAAGAAAGAATATGTATGTTTATTTCAAATAGGAAAGGAAGAACCATGCTAACATGGGGAAGAGAGCCAGGAGATGGGGATGAAGACGCTGCCTAGGGCTTCCTAAAGCAACATTCACTCCTTGAATTTCTAATCAAGTTGGGTAACATGTTAGACATATTATTGATAGGCTGAGAGAGAAGCTGAAAGAAAAACAGCTTGCCTCCATTTCTTTTTGAAATTTTAGAAAGAGAATGACTGAGTGTCTGAAATGCATAAAAGGAGACAGTAGTCAAGTAAAAGTGGGGTTCAGTTGAGGCTAAAAAGGGTATCTACAAGGTCACCTCCAATTTTCCTCAAAGACGGTGGGTGACATGGAAGGAATCTCCAAGTTCAGAGGTGACCCTGTTTGGGACAAGGAAGGTAGTGAGAAGTGAGAGACTGGACTCCGTGTTCAAGAAGCATGGGGCAAGGGCCCTCTGTAGAGGAGGCTACAGAATGGAAAAGCCCAAAGAATCCAGCCAGATGAACAATGCAGTGATGTCAGAGAGTTCATAAAGGAAGCAAGAGCAGAGACAGAGAGCCCACCCATCAGGGGAACATGGCTGAGCTTCTGGGAGAAGTCACTGCAAGAAGCAGCAGGTACTTCCCATGCAGCAACTCTAAGAGTAGAGTCCAAGGATTAGAATTTATAGTAGCCTAGACCAGGAAGCATGAGCTACCCTTAGGCCAGAAGTCAGTGGGAACCAGCAAAGAAGCTAACACACAGCCCAGACCCCCACTTCTGTTTCCATACTGAGATAAGCTTTCCCCTATTGTCCAGCTATGTGGAGAGATGGAAATGGGAGGGCTCTGGGGAGGAGCACTAAAAACTGAACATTTACCTTGAAAAGTCCAAGTTTACCTGTATGATGATTGTCTTACA
This sequence comes from Nomascus leucogenys, assembly GCF_006542625.1. NCBI lineage: Eukaryota > Metazoa > Chordata > Mammalia > Primates > Hylobatidae > Nomascus > Nomascus leucogenys. Next base: position 72,056,355 of record NC_044400.1, read on the forward strand.
TTCATTAATTGGTTGTCATTTGTAGCACAAACACTTTTAAAAATCTTGTGCAGACATGCCTTGGAGATATTGCAGGTTTGCCTCTAGACCACCACAATAAAGTGAGTATCTCAGTGAAGCGAGTCACACACATTTTTGATTCCTCAGTGCACATAAAAGTTATGTTTACACTATGCTGTAGTCTATTAAGTGTGCAATAACATAAAGCCTTAAAAACAATTTACATATGTTAATTTTAAAATACATCATTCTAAAAAAAATTGCTGACACAGAGACACGAACTGAGCACATGCTGCTAGTAAAATGGTGTTGATAGGCTTGCTTGATGCAGCATTGCCATTAACCTTCAATTTTTTAAAAATGCAATATCTGTGCAAAGTACAATAAAATGGGGTATGCATGTATTTAGTGGAAGAGATAAGGGTCTTAACATACACATTAAAATCCACGTGTGTTTGAAAGTGCACATCTATACGACACATAAATGCAACGAGACCTTATGATCCATGAGCATCATTGCACAGCCATGAAGGCTATTGGCATGCCTAGTTCTAGGTTACAAAGCTAGTTCACAGTGACTCCAAGACTAGACTCAGATGATGAGGCAGGAAGCAGGAGGCTGGGAATCTTGCTATGGCATCAGCCTCATCTGAAATAGTGTACATGCCCATTTTGGTTGTGGCAGGTTTTCTATCATTCTCATAAGATTTTATGAATTCTTACAATGTTTTATAGTATTTTTTCCTAGTTTTACTCCTTAGAGAATTCTAGACACACCTAAAATGAAAACACTTTATTATCATGGTAGTACTCAAAGTATAGTCCCCAGACCAGCAGAATTGGCATCACCTGCATATATGTTAGAAATTAAAATGATCAGACACCACCTCAGAACTACTGAATCAGAAACTGTGGGGGTGATGGGTCCCAGAAATTTATTTTAGCAAGGCCTCCAGGTGATTCTGATGCACAAGGAAATGTGAAAATCTGCTGTGCTAGCATATTGCAATGAGCAATGTATCCAGAAAGTCATCTATTTCTTTTTGCTAAGGGCTCATAAGTAAAACTTATATAAATACTTTTAAAACAGAGATGTGGCTACCTGTTAAATTCAATAGCTAAAAGGGCATTTCTATCCTTATCACTTTCCTCAATACCCACTGGAAAACAATAAAAGAAGGTAAAACAGAGAGAAATAATAGAAATGTAGGTGGAAGCATATATGCTAAATGCTGGAAAATGTGAATTGGGTCAAGAGAGCTATTGAGCTAGGACATATTTGATCTCATACTTTGAGTAAGACACAGACTTCCCTAAAGGTTAGCGTCAAAGTCTTGGAAAATCTACTCAGTAACTTCTCCTGAGTGCTGTAAGTCTTGGATAAAGAAGGTCCCTATTTGACACTGATGTGATAATGGAATGAAACTGACAAAAGTCAATGAACTCATTATCTATTGAGAAAAGAGAGGGATAGGAAACAAATTGAATAAGTAGATCTTATAAGATATTAGAAAATGAGAGATGTGGTGAAGAAAAATCAAGTATGGAAGAGAGATAGAAAGTATTAGGGTTGAGAACTTACCCAATTTTACATGGGTGATCAGTGATATCCTCACAAAAGAGGTTCTATTTGAATAAATACTGAAAGAAGGTGAAGAAATGAGCCACACAGACACTGATTGCTGATATGCTCATTGCATATGCTCATTCACTGCATGAACAGCTGATGCAAATGGCCTGTGGTCAGAGTACACCTGGTGCATTTCAGATGCTGAAGGAAGGGCAGTGGTACCAGGTTGGTAAGTGAGAAAGACAGAGTTTCAAAAAGTCATAGAAATGAAAGGCAAGGTGCTATAGGTCCTCCAGCACACTGTAAGGACTTTGGCATGTACTGAATAACAGAAGAAGCCAGAGAGCTTTGGGCAGAGGGGGACACGATGTAGCTACTGAGTTGAGAAGAGTCTTTGTAGATGAATTTGGTGGCCTTTGCAACAATTCACATGAGATATAATGCTGTCAGTGGTGGAGGTGAATACTCAATTTTTCCTCACAATAGGACTATTCAGTTTACAAGTTTTCACCATAAAACCTCTTCAAAAAGAATCTCATTTTTTACATGGTTCCTTCTCTTAGGTATATAACAACTCTTACTTAAAAAACAAACTAAATAAACATGCTGTAAATAGTTTATTGCAATGTTACACTTTAATGCAAATATATGTTCCACAGTTTACTCAACCTAACAGCTTCTAATCAGAGAATATCATATGAGAAAATTAGAATTGCACTGCCTGTTTGCAGGGACCAAAAATGTTTTGTGAGTGAAATGAAGAGGTTGGTATCTTTTAGGCTTCTTAGTCTCTTGTGTGCACACTTTATGTGCAAGTGTTTCTAAGAAACTTCAAATTTAGCCTTAATTTGTGCTGAAAATGTTCCCTCATTCTAAGTTTATATATTTTTTTATTTAACAAAAATGGAGATGGGGTCTCACTGTGTTGCCCAAGCTGGTCTTGAACTCCTGGACTCAAGTGATCCTTCTGGGTTGGCCTCCCACAGTGCTGAGATCACAGGCATGAGCCACCATGCCTAGCCTATAAGTTTATTTTCAGAAGCAGTTTAAGTTCAAGAGCACCGGAATGTTGAAACATTAAAGTACATGAAGAAAATATGCCAAAAGAGGAACAGACTTCCTAAAGAATGACACCCTCACCTTCACATGCTGCTGCCACACTGTCAAGATTTCTCTTCCTTTTTTGGGGGAGTTCGATAAGTTATGTCTATGTCTTGGTTGTGTTAGCAGTTTGTATTAGCAGATTGTGACTGATATGGTTTGGTTCTGTGTCCCCGCCCAAATCTCATCTCAAATTGTAACCCCCACATGTCAAGGGAGGGACCTGGTGGGAGATGATTGAATCATGGGGGTGGTTTCCCCCATGGTGTTCTCGTGATAGTGAGGAAGCTTTCATGAGATCTGATGGTTTAAAAGTGGCAGTTTCCCCTGTGCTCTCTGTCTCTTTACTGCCACCTTGTGAAGAACATGCCTTGCTTCCCTTTTGCCTTCTGCTGTGATTGTAAGTTTCTGGAGGCCTCCACAGCCATGCAGAACTGTGAATCAACTAAACCTCTATCCTTTATAAATTACCCAGTCTCAGCAATGTTCTTTATAGCAGTGTGAAAACAGACTAATATAGTAAATGGGTACTGAGGGTAGGGTGTTATAAAGATAACCTGAAAATGTAGAAGTGACTTTGGAACTGGGTAACTGGCAGAGGTTGGAACAGTTTGGAGGGCACAGAAGACAGCAAGATGTGGGAAAGTTTGGAACTTCCTAAAGACTTGTTGAATTATTTTGACCAAAATGCTGATTGTGATATAGACAATGAAGTCCAGGCTGAGGTGGTCTCAGACAGACATGAGGAACTTCTTGGGAACTGGAGTAAAGGTCACTCATGCTATGCTCTAGCAAAGAGACTGGTGGCATTTTGCTCCTTCCCTAGAGCTCTGTGGAGCTTTGAACTTGAGAAAAATGATTTAGAGTATCTGGTGGAAGAAATTTGTAAGCAGAAAAGCATTCAAGAGCTGGCTGATTCTCAAAGTGTTCAATCATATGCATTCACAAAGAGATTATCTGAAACTGGAACTTTTATTTAAAAGGGAAGTACAGCATAAAAGTTTGGAAAATTTGCAGCCTGACCATGAGGTAGAAAAGAAAAAACAATTTTTCTGGGGAAAAATTCAAGCCTGCTGCAGAAATTTGCATAAGTAATGAGCAGCTGAATGTTAATAGCCAAGACAATGGGGAAACTGACTCCAGGTCATTTCAGAGATCTCTGTGGTAGCCCCTTTCATCACAGGCCCAGAGGCCTAGAAGGAAAAAATGGTTTCCTGGGCCAGGCCCAGGGCCCTGCTGCTCTGTGCAGCCTCAGGACTTGGCACCCTGTTTCCTAGCCACTCTAGCTCCAGCCATGGTAAAAGGGGCCAATGTGGAGCTCAGGCTATGGCTTCAGAGGGTGCAAGCCACAAGCCTTGGCAGCTTCCATGTAGTGTTGGGTCTGCAGGTGCACAAAAGACAAGAGATGAGCTTTGGGAACCTCCACCTAGATTTCAGATGATGTATGGAAACACTTGGATGTCCAGGCAGAAGGCTACTGCAGGGGTGGAGCCCACATGGAGAAACTGTAGTAGGGCAATGCAGAGGGGAAATGTGGGGTTGGTGCCCCACACAGAGTCCACACTGGGGCACTGCCTAGTGGAGCTCTAGGAAGAGGGCCACCATCCTTCAGATCCCAGAATGGTAGATCTACTGACAGCTTGCACTGTGCAAGGCTTTGTGTCCCCACCCAAATTTCATCTTGAATTGCAGTCCCTGTATGTTGAGGGAGGGACCGGTGGTAGGTGATTGCATCATGGGGCGATTTCCCCCACACTCTTCTAGTGATAGCGAGGGAGTTCTCATGAGATCCGATGGCCTGCCACCTTGTGAAGAATGTGCCTTGCTTGCCCTTCACCTTCTGCCATGATTGTAAGTTTCCTAAGGCCTTCCCAGCCATGCAGAACTGTGAGTCAATTAAACTTCTCTTCTTTATAAATTACCCAGTCTCAGCTTGTTCTTTATAGCTGTGTAAAAATCGGCTAAAAAGTGACTATATGTCAAAACTCACAACAAAGTACAGTAAAAAGGGTGAATTTTATTGTATGCGAATTATTAATAAGAGATTATGTGAATGGTAGGTATATATATATAATTGGAGGAGAAGACTTGGAGACAGTGAGAACTGATAATCCTAAGGGGATTTGTTCTAAAGGTGAGCAGACATATGGAGTCAAACTTGAAAATAAACTAGATGTTATTTTTTAAAATTAGATAAAGGAAGGCTATGAAAGAATTCCAGGATGATGGGAATTATCTAATATAGTGGAGAGAGTAATGATGTGGTGGAGAGAAGGAAGAATTGCTAGAGAAATGGAATGTCCCTCAGTATGCAGGAGGGGGTGTGGTCCAGGGCCCAGGAGGAGGCTGGCCTTAGAGAAGAGCATAGTTAGTTCAACCATAAAAATAAGTGCTGGTGGTTGGGTAGAGGTAGGTGGGTGGGGGGAGCATGTACAGGTTCTCTTCTGACTGATTTTATTTTCTCAATGAAACAGAAAGCCAGAGAGAGGAAGCCAGAAGGTATTGAGCTGTGAGGAGAAAAGAGAAGGTAGGAAACAGTTGTCTTGAAGGGTGTGAGATGGATATCAGCAAATGTAGTGTGATCCTAAGATACTGGAACTATGAGTTAAAGTGCATTCAGGGAACATCAATCTATGGTTTCCTTCAGCTTCAGAGAAAAACGTACCTTGGATTGGTTTTGTCATGACAGTACAACAGACGGTGAGAATGACAAGATGGGGAGAGTAACTTTGAGAAGGTGATTTTAATGACTCGGCTGGCCTCATTAGTTCCAGCTGGAAAAATCCCTTGCTATGGACTGAATTGTGTCCCCCAAATTAATATTAAGCCCCTTATCCCCAGTGTGATAATATTTGAAGATGAGGCCTTTGGAGGTAATTAGGATTACATTAGGTCATGGAGGTGGGGTCCTCCTGAAGGAATTAGTGCCCTTATAGGAAGAGACAGTAGAGAACTTGCTCTGGCCCACTGAGAAAAGGCCACGCGAGGACATGGGAGAAGCCATGAGGATGGCCCTTACCAGAAACCAAGTCTGGCAGGATTTTGATCTTGGACTTCCCAGTCTCCAGAACTGTTAAGAAAATAAATGTTTCTTGTTTAAGCTACTCAGGCTGTAATAGTTTGTTATAGCTGTGCAAGATGATAGAGACATCCCCCTCTTATTTACCAAACATGTTGAATACACTCCCTCTCATGACATCTGTATTTTCTTGCTCCTTTGCTTGAGAATACTTCTAATTGAGTATCTGCATCTTCAAGTGTGTGCTCAAATGTTACATTTTCAATTAGGTCTTTGCTAGTTGAAACTTTAAACCTATTTAAAGTTTCAGTCCCTTCACTGTGTAACACCCCCGTATTCTCTGCTTCCCTTACCTGCCTCATTTTCATCATGCCATGTAAACTTTTTAATGTTTTGTATACCTTACTTATTTAATTTGTATTGTCTCACTCCCCATTAGATTGTAAACCTTACGAGGGCAGAGATTTTTGTCTTTAGCTCACTGCTATGTCTCTAATGCCTCTTAAAGACCTTGGAGCATAACAGGCACTCAGTAAATATTTGTTGAGCCAATGAATGAAGTCAGAACATTTTTACTATTTGACATTATGTCTGAATTAGAAATCAACATTCAAACATTTCGCACTGTTGTCAATGCCTCCGTTGAATTTTGGTTTCTCTACTTGGGTCCTGAAGTTTCCCTTGACTTTGCGGCTAAGTCTTCTAGGTATGATTTTAGGTCCAGCCCACCTAATTTCTTAAGGCTGTATATTAGGACAGCATAATATGTGGTTCCTGTACAGAGCTCTCATTAGAAAGAGTATCCAGGGTTCAGTTGATTCCAGTTCCATTTTAATCTGTGGTTCTTTCTTGCAATTCCAAACTTGAGGTTGACTTTGGAACATCGTCTTTCTTGAGTTCCCACAATATTTGCTCTCGACTAATGAAAAAATGAATGATCATAAATATAATTACTCTGAAGGCCTGAGGATATTTTTGGTATACTTGGAAGGAAGATGGATTTGAAAGAAAAGCAATGGACTGCAGAAGACTTTAGGTATTTTTCTCTGTTGAAGTTTAGGGGTACCAAAAATAAATAGCATTTCTTATCCCCATTTGGGTTCTGAACAAATGGAGAATAAAAAAAAATAAGGAATATGACTCATGTGGGCCACAATATCATTTTAATTAAAGCTAAAGATGAGGAGATGGCTCAGGGTGAGGGCCAAAGCGTCCTGTGTCCAGGACAAGGCAGACGCTACCACTCTGCCACTGCTGTGGGTAGAGCTGGTTTTGACTCAGTCAGCAGGGGTAGTACTGTCTCCAGCAGACAGCATTGGCTCCTCACAGCCAGCCTGCTCCAAAGGGGGAAAATTGGGAAGGGCGGAACTTAGTCAAGGAGCTCACATGATGCTTTTTTTTCTTGTGAAGAGAGTATTTCCCAAACTTATCTGTTCATGGAATCTTTGTCATGTAGGGTCTTGCGGGACTGGAGAAAGTCACTTTGAGAAATGCTGGCATCGATAATTGAGATGCCTTTTACCTCTAATATTGCACAAAATTACACACGTATCAGTTCTCTTTGTGAAGTTCTACTGGTTCCTTTCATTGGCATGCATTTAATAAACCCCTATAATATGCCAGTCAATGTGCAAGACATTGGATGGCCAAGAACAGACAAGAGAGACAAAGATAAGTAAGATAAGTCCTTGCTTTCAAAGAACCTATAGGTATGATGGCTACATGCATTTTTACGACCACTTGTGGATGTAGTTAGAAAACATGTTACAACAGCATGTTGTGAAGGATGCATTAGAACACTAGGTCATTGGCTAGGTGACTTGAACAAGGGGTTTTTGAGTTTGTTTCCTGATATGATCTCAATTCTAAGAATGGAAGGTCATAGAAAAAAAATCCAGTTATTTAGCTGTACCAGAGAGTTGAATTTTACTTACTTCAGATTTTTACCAGATTAAAATGTAAGTAAGTGGAAACACCAAGTCACATCAGGTCAAACCTTTTGCAACCTGTGGGCCTCAGTCATGTAGAGCCAACAAAGGGATATGCGTTCAAAACTCATCTTCACAAATAAGTGGCTGCATGAACTTGGGCAAACCATTCACCCTTTCCAAAAACTTTGCTTGTCCATTGGCAAGATGACACTATGACGAGAGCTTTCTTACCTTCCAGCACCCTGAAGGGCAGGTGGAAAAAGGGATGTGAAATTCATCTGCAACTGTGTTAATTATATGCAAAACTAATATAATTACATCATTATATGCTTATGAAGTTTTCTGGGACTATCTCAAAAGTAGCCACAGCCTTATTTAATATCCTTGATTCTGAATTTTAATACAGTCTGGAAATATACAGATAATATTCACATCAACCAGTTTCATTTTCTGTCCTAAATCTTGGGGTAAGATCTATGATTTTTAAGAAGATGCTTTTAATATGTGAATTATTTAAAAAGCATAGAGAGGGTTGCACTAACATCCTATGAGAAAAATCTTTGTTTTATAATCAATTTCACAAAGTCAATTCTTTAAATGTATTAATACTAAAAAATAAACCACTAACAACTGAAAAAGGCATCTGGAAAGAGAGATATTTTACCTGTAATATCAGCATGAAGATATTTTTATGGTTGGGTAAAAAACCTCTTAAATTAGGGGTTGTAATGGAAAGTTTGACAGGCTCAAAGAAGGCAGTTCAAAAATATATTCTTAACACTTAACACATACTGTACATGAAGTGTATTTTTAACATGCTATAGGTTTATTACAGATTAAATACTTAAATATAAAAAAACAGCCGAAATGTTTCTTCAATATTTGCTTAATATAGTCAGAACACATTGGGAATTGTGAGCATGAAGAGTACACGTTAAGTGTTTAACATCAAATGCAATAAAATGTTTCATTTGAAATGTTAAGCAGGCGATAAAAATGTCATGTGAGATGACATAGCACAGTTTCACACAAAATTCTTTCTAATTAAGGTGAAACTATGGAGAGACTCTTGATTGGCTCAGAGTTGTGATCTTGTGAATACTCTTGTCTGATTGGTGCCTGGATCCATTTTCCCTCCAAGCTGTCTGTTTTTAAGGGCATCTGAAATGGAACTTTTCTTTAAGATGTCACCCCCTCTTTGAAGCCCTTCCTGACTGCTTTGAGAAAAGTTTAGGAGCATCTCTTTTCTGCACCTTATGCCAACCTCCATGCCATTATATGCCATTTATTTTATCATATTGTTAGACATCATCAATTTTTTGGCAACCCTTTTCTTACTACTGTGTGACCTCGGGCAAGTTACTTATTAACCTCTCTGTGGTCCAAGTTCTCCTTTTGTAAAAGGGAGGTAATCATAGAACTTAGTTTGTTGGATTATTGTGGAGATTAAGTGAGTTAAAATCTGTAATGTGCTTAGAATAGGTCGCAGCACAAAGTGTTAGTTAAATACTTAACATGTACACTTTGTTCTTAAAATTTTTGATGTGTTTGGGAGGCTGAGGCGGGTGGATCACTTGAGGTCAGGAGTTCAATATCAGCCTGGCCAATATGGTGAAACCCCGTCTCTACTAAAAATACAAAAATTAGCTGGGTGTGGTGGCACATGCCTGTAATCCCAGCTACATGGGAGACAGGGGCAGGAAAATTGCTTGAGCCCAGGAGGCGGAGGTTGCAGTGAGCCAAGATCGCACCACTACACTCCAGCCTGGGTGACAGAGTGAGACTGTCTCAAAAAAAAAAAAAAAAAATTATGATGTGTTCTGGATATGTTAGGTAATTATTTAAGAAGCATTTGAGGTTTTTCCCTCGTTTGAAAGCACTTACAATACAATAAACATATAACACGTTAAAATACTTTTCATGTGTATGTTAAGCATTTGTTTTTTAACTGTTTGGGATTTTCTGTTTAAAAGTTCAGTTTATATCACCCACAGGACCATCATTTTCAGCATATTTTCTGCCCATTACCACTGTTGGCCTGTGGTAGGACTTATAATTGTTTATCAAACAAGTAAGTGAACAAATGAATGTAGACACCCTACCAGATGACCAGATAAATGTTTGACTTATCGATCTGATTAGGTTATTTCTCTCTCTCTTTTTGATAGTTTCTAGAGCTTCAGAAATTCCCGATTAAATGTCATTAATTAGAAGACCACTTCTAAATCACAAAAGTCTTGCCTTTTGAACTGAAAAAACACCTTGCAATTAATTCGTCCATAAACTATTATCTCAAACAAGGAAAAAGGAAATGAGCTTTGGCAACTTCTGCAAACATTAGAAAAGCACTTTCTAATTCCGTGAGTGTGGTTAGATATGTAAACTCTCCGTGCCTTAGTTTCCGTATCTGCACAGTGGGAATCATAAAATATCTACTACACAGGCTAAATGTATTAACATTTGGAAAGTGCTTGGAACAGTGCCAGGCACATAGTACATTCTCAATAAATATAAGTTATTCTTACCATATTATCATATTTTAACATAATCATAATTATATAAGGTATATTTATAATAAAATATATAAATATATCATTACATAGTGTTGCCACAATTATTTAGCATACTGAAGATATTCCATGTCGTTTTTGCCCCTGTATATTTTCATTTTTGTTTTTCATTTCTATCTTTGTCAATAAACTTGGAAGAAGAGGGATTATGTGCTTTAGTTCTATTGTCTCTTCTCAAAGTTCCTCCCCATGATTCTGACTGGCATAGGTTTTTGAAATATGATCTACTTTCCCATGTGCCCCCATGCCCTCAGCACCCCACCCCCCCAGCAGCCCACCCCCCAACAAATATTCCCACAGAGCAAGGATGGAACTCCACTACAAATAAAAGTAAACATTACCAAGCAGAATGTCAGTGTCTTAGATGAAAAGGATGTTAAGATAACTGATTAGAAATCTTCCTCCTTCTGGCCGGGCGCCGTGGCTCAAGCCTGTAATCCCAGCACTTTGGGAGGCCGAGGCGGGAGGATCACGAGTCAGGAGATCGAGACCATCCTGGCTAACACGGTGAAACCGGTCTCTACAAAAAATTAGCCAGGCGTGGCGGTGGGCGCCTGTCGTCCCAGCTACTCAGGAGGCTGAGGCAGGAGAATGACATGAGACCGGGAGGCGGAGCTTGCAGTGAGCCGAGATTGCGCCACTACACTCCAGCCTGGGCGACTGAGCGAGACTCTGTCTCAAAAAATAAAAAAATAAAAAAAATAAATCTTCCTCCTTCTTTTTAAAAGAAAATATTGGTGTTTAAAACAAAAGTGAAACTAGTAATTGAGTCCAGCTGGCTCAGCTGCAAACAAAAGTCTGTCTCCTAGAGTCGGTGTGGCTCAGGGCACTTGGAAATTAATGGTGCGAAATTAATTTGAAGTTACAGCAATTTTGTGCACAAGTGCTATTAATTCTAAGCTCAAATTTGAAGATTGTTGTGTTGCCTCTGACCTCAGTTTTTAATCTGTGCATCATTAATAGGCCCATTATTACATTTAGAAAATTTTCAGAATTTATCCTCATTCTTGATAAGTTATCACACTTTGTAATGGAATCCTTTCTTTTCTCAAAATCCTGTGTTACTATTTAACTTTAAGAAGATTTTCTATGCCTTTATTTCTTTACCCTAAACATGTGAGTGATTTCTAGAACTGTGGGCAAGAAGTCATACAGTTTCTGAAATCCAGCTAATAATTCCTCCAGAATGCTCTACTTTTAAGGCAAGTGCAGAGAAGGAAGTAGATTTCTTGAATTTTAGGCACTTTCCCTAATATACACTTGACAAAACTTAGGAAGGAGCATTGGGAACTGTGGAACACTATACACATGTAACAGATTTTTAAAAATAACAGCTTTATTGAGATAAAATCACATACCATAAAATTCACCCTTTTAAAGGTGTACAATTTAGTGGTTTTTAGTACGTTCATAGAGTACTGCAACCATCACCATTATCTAATTTCAGAACATTTTCATCACTCCCAAAAGAAACATGATACCCATTAGCAATCACTCCCCATTTCCTCCTTTCCCAACTTCTGGCAACCACTAATCTATTTTCCATTTCTATAGATTTCCTATGAATTTATATAGATTCTGGACATTTTATATGAATAGAATCATATGATATATGGGCTTTTGTGCCTGGCTTCTTTTACTTAGCATGTTTCATTCATCCGAGTTGTAGTGTGTGTCAGTAACTCAATTACTCAATATTATTTCTCAACAATATTCTATTGTGTGTCTATAACACATTTTCTTTATCCATTCATCAGTTGAGGGGCATTGGGTTGTTTCCATTTTATTTTATTATTTATTTTTATTTTTTTATTTTTTTGAGACAGAGTCTCACTCTGTTGCCCAGGCTAGAGTGCAGTGGTGCCATCTCAGCTCACTGCAAGCTCCGCCTCTCGGGTTCACGCCATTCTCCTGCTTCAGCCTCCCGAGCAGCTGGGACTACAGGGGCCCGACACCACACTCGGCTAATTTTTTTGTATTTTTAATAGAGACAGGGTTTCACCGTGTTAGCCAGGATGGTCTCGATTTCCTGACCTCGTGATCCGCCTGCCTCGGCCTCCCAAAGTGCTGGGATTACAGGGGTGAGCCACTGTGCCCGGCCGCCATTTTATTTTTTAGCTATTGTGAATGGTGCTGCTATAAACATTTATGCATAGGTTTTCCTGTGGATATATGTTTTTATTCCTCTTAGGTAATTACCAAGGAATAGAATTGCTAGGTCATGTGTTAATTCTATGCTTAATGTTTTAAGGAAATGCCAAAATGTTTTCCAAAATGGCTCACAAGTCACAGATTTTAACAGATTTTAATTCTTCTTTGTCTTCTTATTACTGTTGCAAGTGAGAGGACGAAAAGGCAGAATGCAAATATGACTCTGAGTTTGCTGGTGTAGATGGTTTCATTGTGGTATAGTTCACTAACGCAGTGAGTAACATAAGAGGAAGAACTGGTTTCAAAAATTGAGTGGGATGTTTGGTTTTGGAAGGCATGAAGTCATAGCTGGGTTCTTGAGGAGTCTCAGGTAGGATTTTTTTCTTTTTCTTTCCTTTTTTGAGATGGAGTCTTGCTTTGTCACCCAGGCTTCAGTGCAATGGCAAGATCTTGGCTCACTGCAACCTCCACCTTCTGGGTTCAAGTGATTCTCCTGCCTCAGCCTTTAGAATAGCTGGCACTACAGACATGTGCTGCCATGCCCAGTTAATTTTTATATTTTTAGTAGAGATGGGGTTTCACCAGGTTGGCAGACTGATATTGAACTTTTGAACTCAAGTGATCTGCCCGCCTCAGCCTCCCAAAGTGCTGGGATTACAAGAGTGAACCACTACTTCTGGCCTAGGTAGAGGTTTTTAGGAGTTAGTTGAACATTCAGGATTGGAGTTCAGGAAAACAATCTAATCTGGAGATTGGATTATGAAGATAATCCAATCATTATCTGATATTTCTTTCTGAAATCACATTTGCTTTTCCAAATTCCTTCCTCTGTCTCCTCACACCTCTATTTATATTCTTCCTTTTTGAAGTTCATTCTTCAAGTTTCTCCAGCAATATACTTTCTTCTTGGCTCATTAATAAATTTATCATATTCTTTTTTTAAATAACTGAGTACTGGTACAGTGATTTGTAGCTTTTGGTAGGGAAAATCTGGACGATAGGATAATAAACCAGGAAGATTCTATGGCATGTGGGAAGTCAGGAGACACCAGTAGCACCTGATTTCTTCTGGTAGAATGAGCTCATTACCTCCTTTAAAAATTTGATAGCTTTTTGTTTGTTTGTTTAAAATTATTAAGACTGACAACATGACAGATGCTTGAAAACTATCCCCCATTTCAGCCTTATGAGAGATATGAGATGTAGGTATTTTTATGCATCTTACGGCAGGGATTCGGGTCTTTTTTTGTCCACTCATATATCCCAAGTGATTATAACAATGCCTGGCACATAGCAAGTGCTAGAAGAAGTTTTGTTAGAAGAGACACGGCTCCAAGAGGTAAGCTTACTTGTTTGCATCAAATTCCTAGGTGGTAGAGAAGAAACCCAGCAACCAGGTCATGTTAATTTTAAACTCTGGGCCGGGCGCAGTGGCTCACGCCTGTAATCCCAGCACTTTGGGAGGCCGAGGCAGGCAGATCACCAGGTCAGGAGATCGAGACCATCCTGGCTAACACGGTGAAACCCCGTCTCTACTAAAAATACAAAAATTAGCCGGGCGTGTTGGCGGGCGCCTGTAGTCCCAGCTACTCGGGAGGCTGAGGCAGGAGAATGGCGTGAACCCGGGAGGTGGAGCTTGCAGTGAGCTGAGATGGTGCCACTGCACTCCAGCCTGGATGACAGAGCGAGACTCTGTCTCAAAATAAATAAATAAATAAATAAATAAATAAATTAAAATAAAATTTCAAACTCTGTGTGTGCTGCATGATTCCACATTACCTCCAGCTTCCTTCTCACTCTAATGAGGGGAATATACCAGATCAGAGTTTCTGATGTTCAATCTGCACAACTTGATTCATCTCTGGGTTTATCGAGGCTTTGCTCCAGTAAGTCGAGAAATACTGAGTGATTCAAAACTGATCAGTTTCTTTACTTTAGGGCTTCTCAAAGTCTTTCATGTGTTAAGATCCATTGTGAATCACTGTGGGGAACAAGAAGTGTGTTTGTTTATAGGTTTCTGCCATATCCTGTATCCTTGTGCCTTGTGCACATGTGCGTGTGTGTGTGTGTGCGTGCGTGCATGTGTACATGTAATGTCTTTTAAACATCTCCAAGGAATGCAGTTTTAGAGTAAATGGACTGAATTTCTTGAGTTCGTTTTTGATTGATTTTCTTCTAGTCCTATAGTTTGTTGATTTGAATTGTGGCAAGAGAACAAATTAAGGTGAAATCTTATTACAGCAAATATGGTTGGAAAAATATTACTATAACAATAACATTTTAAAGACCTGGCCATAAGCCTAGAGTAATAGAGGCTTGCTGATTTCTCTAGAGTAGAAATCACTGCTCCAAATGAGTACAATAAATGCTTTTCTTCTGCTTCATTTTTACAATAGAGTTGGAAAAAAAAATCCCTAGAACCTTACTATTTGTTGTTTACCCTTCCAACAAATATTCATTGACTGCCTCCCAAGCACTGCAGTTCCCCATGGGGAATAAATACCAAGGCATTCCTGGCCGGAGATTCCAGATCTTCAGGTATTCATAATTTGTTGAGGTAGTGTGAAAAATGTAGAATCATAGAGTTAGTGGCAGAGCAAGTAATAAATTCTCCTCTGTACCAGACACACTGTACAACATAAGAAATTATTGAAGACAACAAATGAAAAGCTACAACAAGAAATAGACTAGATTATAAGCTTTCTGACGGCAGCACTGATGTGCTGTGTCATGTCTAAGCTTGGCCTGGAGCCTGCAAATAGTGGGTTGGAGGGAGACAGCACTGTATAGATGACTACCTGCTAGCTGTGTACTTCCTCTTTTCACTGTGCAGCACTCTTCACAGCTGAGTCCACTGATGGGCCCCACTGAAGATCCAGTCCTGCTTCAGCTTCTGATCAAACACCTGCAACTTCTGTTCCTCTCCCAGGCCCTGAGGCTTGAGGAAAGTGAAGTGTATGGGCTCTGCATTCCAATACAACAGGACATCAATCCTGATGCCACAACTTTTTCTCTCAGCCTCCCTGAACTTCTCTTTCTTTTCCTGTGGAATATATGTAACACACTTTAAAGTTTTATGGCGATGATTAAACAAGATTATGGATGGAAAGCCTGCAGTCCAGTGCCTGTCCATAAGTGACAGTAGATTTTGCTATGAGGTTATGTCTTTAGACTCAACCATGGCTGCTGGGCTCCTCTCTGCCCAGTCTCCTTTCCTGTCTACCTGCTATGGCAGAGAAAGTCTGAGCACTGGAACCTCAGAATCACAGCCCTTCTTTTTCCCTGCTGGTGGAGTCATTTTTGTAAGCCAGACTTATGCCTGTCTTTCCTTGTTTAGTTTTTTTGAAGCTACCCTGCTAGGACCTTAGCCCATCCAAACTAGAGTTCTCTGCAACTGTGTGTGTGGGGTTATTGATATAAGGCAGGACTCTTTGTTGCAAGCAATGGACACCACTCAAATTAGTTTAAAGAGATAGTAGTTATAGGCTGGGCATGGTGGCTCTTGCCTGTAATCCCTGTACTTTGAGAGGCTGAGGCAGGCAGATCACCTGAGGTTAGGAGTTTAAGACCAGCCTGGCCAACATGATGAAACCCTGTCTCTACAAAAAATACAAAAATTAGCCGAGTGTGGTGGCAGGCACCTGTAATCCCAGCTACTCAGGGGACTGAGGCAGGAGAATTGTTTGAATCCGGGAGGCGGAGGTTGCAGTGAGCCAAGACTGTGCCATTGCACTCCAGCCCAGGTAACAAGAGTGAAACTCCATCACACACACACACACACACACACACACACACAACAAAAGGAAAAAAGAAAATAGTAGTCATCGGAAGAAACAAGGAAGAAACAACGCTGCTGTTGCTGATACTAACAAGAAAGTGTAGACTCATGAAAATGGGAAATCATGTCTACATTGAGGGTTGCAAATGGACTGGAAGACTCCACTGTTCTCCACTTTGTAACTCTGCTTTGTTCTGTGTTGGCTTTCTGCTTTGAGCCGCTCTCTCCCTCATGACAGCAAAGATCATTTTTAATAGCTCCAAGCTTATAACATTTCTAATAGCTCCAAGCTTATAACGTTTCAACTAGTAATAATCCTAGGGAAAAGAATATAGCTCTCTCTTCCCCATCACCTATATCAATCCCCTAAAACTAACTCTAATTGGTTCAACTTGGGTCCCTGTTTCATTAGATTATCAAGCCTGTCCAGGACCGAACATGTGTAAGAAACACTGCCCTAGAAGTGGGTCTCCACATGAATTTATCGGTACAATGTGCTAAGTCTCTTCTGAGGCACTGGGGTGCAACGTGGCACATGGGGAACACTTGAGGGTTCTGAGCATGGGGGATCTGTTCCCTTCCACGTGGATCCCTGCTGCCAGTGGGAAACTTGAAGGCAAAGTTGGCTTTACAAAGGCAAAAGGGAATTTGCCCCAAGGTTAGAAGGCCCAGCGGGACTTTGTGGCAAAAGGAGACAACAAATGAAACAAATAAGAGGTTGTGTGTGGGGAGCTGATGACATGATGCTGGAGGGAAAGGCAGGTGGATTTTGGATTTTTGTTTTATTGTGAAGACTTGAATGCCCCACAAAGGAGTCATGGGATCACAGAACATCAGAGCTGTGAAGACCTTTAGACATCATATAGAGGAAGAAACCAAGGTGCAAAAAGGTGCAATGACTTACTCAGGTCCCACTGGGCTAAGAAGGAAGAAACCAAATCAGAATTCTCATCTCTTCCAGCCCAGCAGCTCTCTTTGTGCCATATGATGCTGCATTGGGTCTCTTGGCAAAGATTTATGCAAACCTTCGTGTGCCTGGTGAAATACCATTGTTCTTTGCTCCTTTTGCATTAATCCTCTCTCTATGTGGCCAGCTCCAGAAAGAATGGGTGGATTCCGTAGAAATAACTCAGGAGTGAAGGGTGTAGATGTCACCGAGAAGCTGACCAGGACACCCAGGACTCAGTGAGGCTGGACCACCATCTCCTGGCTCCTTCTGCAGGTCTCCCATCTGGCAAACCTCCTTATTGCCCCTCCCATCGAGGGAGACCCTCTCTAGGCACATTTTCTCCAGGCTCCTCTAAGAGAGTCAGAAAGAAACAGTATGCACTTTTGATAGTCCTGGTCTTGTTCCAAATGAGAATGCCTGCTGTAGAGAAATGCAGATGCCTTCTCTGTCTATTTGTGCCAAAAAGGTACTCTCTACCTACAAAATTACAGAATTATTAGTTCTTGAAAATGCACGACTTCTACCCCTTCCACTGAAACTTAATCCAGCTCAATTAAAACATCGTGGCAGTCTCTACAAGGGCACAGATGCCCTGGAAAATCATTTTGGGGGTGTTTTCCCTGGCTGTGAATGGTTCCTCAATGTGGAGGCGACCACCCATGTGCTTAAAAATGAAAACAGTCCTGATGGTAATGGAGCAATTCAATAATGTTAACTTGCATTTACAGAGCAAACTTCTTTTTAAGGTTAATTTTGTTGGGTTGATCATGAACAGAATATAGCCTGGGCTTTGTCTCAGCTATAAGCTCTCATTTGCTCTTTGATCACTCTTCTTTCCCTGATGACTGTCCTCTGTTTGCTTCTGTTTCTCTCTTGTTCCTTAAGGTCTATGTACAGGTGACTCACAAAGAAGCCACAATGACTGATGCTGTAGAAATTCTCTGTCCAGCCAGTGTTTCAAAGGGGCAATAGACAATATTGGTGACCGTACACTGGTATCTACCCCAAGACCCATTGAATTAAGGCTCTATCTTTTTAATAGGCTGAACTATCTGAATTATCACAGAGCAGAGTGCCAATCCTTAACTGGGAATTTTGGCTCCTCCACACTGACCCTCACCCATCTAACTTCTGGTGTCCCCCCACTTTAATCAAACCTGGACTTTCCTGCTTTTACCCTGGAATCAGAGCCTAAGTAACTCCACAGTCTCCTCCTCAACTGTCAAAATCCTTCCCACTGACCATGACTATGTGTCTTCACCCTTTTCCCTTCCTGGAGCCCTTTGTGAAGTTTCTATAATTTCTCAACATCTATTACCTACTGCCCCATACTACTGTACTTGTTCTACTGTTTGACAGTGTAGCTTGCTTTCAACTGGTGTAAGATCTTTGAGTTAGGAATAGTTTATTATATGGCCTGATATTCTTCTCCCTTATGTTTTCTGCACAGTAAGTGATGAATAGCCTTTGTTGATTCCTTGATTTTTTTGTAAACTGAAACTGTCTTCTCAGTAAACAAAGCTTTTTGGAAGTAGATTTAGAGACACATGAGGTTCTGAGATTTAATTAAAAACTCACAAGACCACAACCCAGTTGGAGGGACACGGTAAGGGCATGGGGCCAGGAGTCTGCAGGTTGGGGCTTGTAGCTGGGCTCTGACATAAATTAGTCATGAGATGCTGGTGAATGCACTGCTCTTTGAACCTATTTGCTCATCTATAAAATGAGATAAGAACCACAACAAAAAATGCCCTACCCCTGATTGATGGTGAGGATATAATAAAAGCATAAAGCAGTGCTCTCAAGAAAGCATGGGGTCTGGAGTTCACTTCCTAAGATAATCTCTGCCACTCTCTAGCTGTGTGACCTTAGGTAAATTACTTAACCTCTCTGTGTCACAGTTTTTTTTTTAAATTTATTTGCACAATACCTTCCTCTTAGGATTTTTATCAGTATTGAATGACAGTAATTAGTAAAGTGATTAGAATGTTGCTTGGGATATTGCTTGTTAAATAAATAGACATCTAATTAAAAATAAAACATATAGCTGAGCACACAGTTTACTGCTCAGTTACTGTTGGACTCTGCTACTTCTATAAGGAAAGCTGCTGCTGCTGCTACCACTGCACACGAGTGTTTGGCAGACAGATTCATTTGCCTGCTGACATTGGTCTTGGTAGTGGAAACTAAAGTTATACTGTAATTCAACTCCAGCCCAATCAGCTGTAGTCCTAACTTAGTATGACTTGCACAAGGATCCAGAGAAAGACTTGTCTATTTGTCCCACCAGAACAGATATCCTGGCCTCTGTCCCATAGTAGATTCTAGAGGGGCTCTGTGTTGGTTCTAACCTGGGAGTTATCCCACTCATGCAGAGAACTGTTGCGAGACTCCTCATCTGTGCCACCATGACAGCCTAGCCAGCTTCCATCTCACATTAGCTCCTAAAGGGGTTCTGAAGCTTAACTTCAGACCCTCTTTGGTGCAGCCTGTGAGCAATCCCAATGGCATGGGGAACTGCTGGGCAATATGCCCATCTCTGCCAACTTGATAGGCTTGTAGCTTCCATCCTACAGTGGATCCTGAAGGGGCCCTCTTTCTCTGCTGCATACCCAGAGTTACTGACACTGTGCAGAGGACTTCTGGGAAATGCATTTATACAGGCTTGCTGGCCTCCATCCCACAGAAGTTCCTGAAAGGGCTCTGAATCTCGGCTCCACTCCTATTTAGCTGTGGTCTATGAACAGTCCTGCACACATAGGAAACTACTGGGAGTCTTGTCTGCTAGTACCACAGTTGGGCTTGCCAATATCGGTCCCATAGCAGGTTCACAATTAGCCCTCAATCTCAGTTTCAGTCCCTTCCATCTGTGGTCTGGGAACCATTCTGCCAAGCTTAGGTCCCACTGGAAGATGCACCCATGAGTCTCTATGGCAGGCTTGCAAGACTCTCTACCTCAGTGTATCCTTAAATGGCTCTGGATCTTGGTCTCACCGCCTCTCAGTGATGGACAGAGAGCTGTTCTGCCTGCCTGCTGGTCTGGAAAGAGGCATATCCTGTAGGCTGATGCCCTAATCTCAGTTCCACCGTGGATCTTAAAAGAGCCCTATAAATTGGCTGTAGCCCTTCTGAAACAGTCTGAGAGCAGTCTTTCTCAGTCAGGAACTTACTGGGAGACATGAATGTTTGTGATCCAGGAGTCAAGCTTGAAGATTTTGGTCTCAGCTGTGGACCTGAAACAACCTTGTATCTCAGTTCCAGTCCATCTCAGCCACAGACTAGGCAGTACGGGCAGCCCAGGGACCCATTCTGTGATCCAACAGGAACACCCCCAGAGACCCTGAGGAAGCTACATCTGTCATTGCACTTGGTAACAGGCCTACTGCCTGTGAACTCTGAAGCAGACGCTCATCACAGCCTCACAGAGCAAAATCCTGGAGACAGTCAAGTCCTCCTAGGTCCCAGATAGGCCCCATACCCACTAGTTCCCCTGAAATAGGCCAAACAAATGTGGCCTTCACTTCAGACAAAGCATCAACCATATGATGTGGATCCAACCCCATTCAACTGCAATTCCAGTGGTAATCCCATTATCCCAGAGAACTAACAGGAAAATACTTCACCTTGCTGAAACCAGTCTGTAATGACTAAAAGAGGGGTTTGCTTCTCAAATTCATGAACACCAATGCAGGACTATGTGGATAGCAAAGAATCAAGCAAACATGACATCACCAGATGGACCTTATAAAGCCCCAATTGTCAACTTGAAAGAAGAAATGAAAAGATACTAATTGCCTACAAAAAAATTCAAAATAATCATCTTAATGAAGTTCAGTAAGATGCAAGAAAATACAGGTAGAGAACTAAATAAACTCAGAAACACAATGCATTAACAAAATGAGAAGTTTAATAGGGAAATAGGAATGATAAAAACAAACCAAACAGAAATCTTAGAGCTGAAGAATATCATGACAGAACTGAAAAATTAAAAAATTTCAACAGCCGACTTGATCATGGAGAACAAATAATTAGTGGACTTGAAGACAAGTCATTTGAAATTACCCAGTTAGAGGGACGAAAAGAAAACAAGATTGAAAAAGAGTGAAAAAAGCATAAGAGACATCATAAAACATATGAATATCTGAATTACAGGAGTACCTGAAAGAGAAGGGGGGAAGAAAGCTTATTCAAAAAAATATTGTTTGAAACTCAAATCTTGGGAGGGATGTGAAAATTCAGACTCAGGATTCCAAGCAACAAAAAAATTCAAAAAAGAATACTCTGAGAGACCTTAAAATCAAATTTTCAAAAGTCAAAGACAAAGAGATAATCTCAAAAGAAGCAAAAGGAAAGAAACTTATCACATATAAAGGACCTCTCATAGGGCTATCAGTGGACTCCTCAACAGAAATCTTGCAAGCCAGAAAGGAATGGAATGACACATGTAGAAGGCTAAAAAAATTGCTACCTAAATAAATTTTATTTTATTTATTATTTATTAAATTTTATTTATTCAATAAAGCTGCCCTACAGAAATGAAGAGTTAAAGACATTCCACGATAAACAATAGCTAAGGGAGTTCATTACCATGGTACCAGTCTTACAAGAAATGCTAAAGGATGAAATGAAAGGATGACAAGTAACAGTATAAAAACATATAAAACTATAAAACTCATTGCTAAAGGTAAATCTATAGTCAAATTCTGAATAATACTGTAAAGATAACATGTAAATCATTCTTAAGTCAAGCTGATGAGTTAAATATATTAAAACAAGTATAGCTATAAAAATTGGTTAATGAATACACAATAAAAACAGTTGTAAAGCATAATATCAATAACATAAAATATAGGGGCAGAGAGAAGTAAAAGTTTAGAGTCTTTGTATGCAACTGAAGTTAAGGGACTATCAGCTTATGTATAGCCTCGTGGTAACAACAAAGAAAAAAACTTTTAGTAGATACACAAAAGGTAAAGAAGAAGAAATCAAAGCATACCACTACAAAATAATACAACAAGTCACAAAGAAAGACAATAGAATTAGAAGACGGGAACAAAATAACTACAAAACAGTCATTAAAAGTTAACAAAATGCTGGCAGTATGTTCTTATGTATCAATCATTACTTTAAGTGTAAATGGATTTAATTTTCCAATGAAAAGAAACAGAGTGGCTGGATTAATTTTTTTTTAAAAAGTTAAAAACAAGATCCAACTCTACGCTGCCTAGCAGAGCCTTACTTTAGCCTTGGAAACACAGACTGAGATTAAATTGTTGGAAAAAGATATTTCAGGCAAATGGTAACCAAAGAGAGCAGGACTGGCTAAACTTCCATCACATAAAATAGTCTTAGCTCAAAATGTAAAAAATGACAGGGAAGATTATTATATTATGATAAAGGAAACAGTTCATTGAAAGGATATACATTATTAAATGTATCTTCTCAATATTGGGGCATATAAATACATAAAGCAAATATTAATAGTTCTAAATGGTGAGATAGACTGTAATGCAATAATAGTAGGGGAACTTTAATATTCCACATACATTCAACAATGGGCAGATTATCCAGACAGAAAATCAGTAGAGAGACAGTGGACTTGAACAACATTTTTGGCCATGTGACTCTAATAGACATATATAGAACGTTCCATCCAACAGCAGCAGAACGTACATTCTTCTTAAGCACACAAGGAACATTTTTCAGGATAGATAATATGTTAGGCCACAAAACAAGTTTTAAACCATTTAAGAAGAATGAAAGCGTAGTAAGTGTATTCTCTGATCAAAACGGAATGAAACTAGAAATTAATAAAAGGAGAAATTTCAGAAAATTCACAAATATATGGATATTAAATAATATGCTTCTGAACAATGGATCAAATAATAAAAGAGAAATTTTAAAACTGTAATACCTTGAGACAAATGAAAATGCAAACACAACATTGAGATGAAGCAAAACCAGTTTTCAAAAATTGCCTTTTAAGCAATTCTAAAAGGAAAGTTGATAGCAACATATACCTACATCAAAAAAGGAGATCTCAGATAACCAACTTAATATTATACCTCAAGGAACTATAAAAAGAACAAACTAAACCCAAAATTAGCAGAAAGAAGGAAATAATAAAGGTCAGAGCAGAAATACATAAAATAGAAACTAGGAAGAAAATAGAAATGATTAATGAAACTAAGTTTTTTTTTAAATACAAAATTGACGAACTTTTAGCCAGACTAATGAAGACAATGGGAGAAGACTCAAATAAATAAAATGTAAAACAAAAAAGGATTACAACTGATACCATAGAAATACAAAGAATCATGAGAGACTAATATGAGCAATTATGTGCTAAAAACTGGATTACATAGCAAAAATAATTTATGGAAACATACAACCAATCAAGACAGAATCAAGAAAAAATAGAAATTTCGAACAGACCAGTAATGGGTAAGGAGATTGAATCAGTAATAAAAAATATCTTAAAATATCTTATCAAAGAAAAGCCCAGGACTAGATGGCTTCACAGTGGAATTGTATATATATATATATATATATATAATATACACACACACACACACGTATATATACACACACACACACATATATATATACACACATATATATACACACAAGTATATATATACAACTATGTATATATAACTAATATATATATATATAACTAATAAGAATTCTTGTCGAACTCTTCCAAAAAATTGAAGAAGAAAAAATACTTCCAAGTTAATTTTACAAGGCAGCATTACCCTGACAACTGATTACCCCGCTAAGCCAGCCACAGACGCTAGAATAAGAGAAAATTATCCTGAATAATATCCCTGAAGAATGTAGATGCAAAAGTTCTATACTAACAGATGGAATCCAACAGCACATCAAAAAGATAATACACCATGATCAAGTGAGATATATCCCAGTGATGCAAGGATGGTTCAGCATACAGAAAGCAATGTGACACCATATTAACAGAAAGAACAAAAATCATATGGTCATCTCAATAGATGCAGAAAAAACATTTGACAGAATTTAACATCCTTTCGTGATAAAAACTCCCAAAAAATTAGTCATAGAAAGACTGTACCTTAATACAATAAAGCCCACCTATGAAAAGTTCACTGCTAACATTACACTCAACAATGAAATGCTGAAAGCTTTTTCTCTAAGATTAGACACCTGATAAGAACGCTCACTCTCACCTCTTCTATTCAACATAGTAGTAGCAGTTCTAGAAAGAGCAATTAAATAAAAAAGAAAGTAAAGGCTTCCACATAAAAAAAGAAAAAGTAAAATTTTCTGTTTGTTATGACGTGTTCTTAGAAAACCCTAAAGATTCCAGCCAATAACTGTTGGAACTGATATCCAAATTCAATTTGTAGGGTACAAAATAAACATGCAAAGATCAACAGCATTTCTTTACACTAATAATTAACTCCCTGAAAAAAGGAATTAAGAAATAAGCCTCATTCACAATAGCATCAAAAATTAAAATAAAATTGTTAGGAGTAAATTTAACCAAGGAAATGAAAAATCCGTTTACTGAAAACTGTAAAACATGGATAAAAGAAATTTTAGATGACACAAATAAATGGAAAAGTATCCTATTATCATAGATTGGAAGAATTAATTATGTTAAAATGTTCATACTACCCAACATGATCTACAATCCCTGTTAGAATGCCAATGTCCTATTTCATGGAACTAAACAAACAAACAAACCAAACAAAAAAACTTTGGTATTCATGTGTAACCACAAAAGCGTCTGAATAGCCAAAGGAACCTTGAGCAGAAAGAAGAAAGCTGGAAGCATCACACTACCTTACTTCAAAACCTACTAAAAGCCATAGTAATCAAAACAGCACGGTGCGGGCATAAAAACAGACACATTGACCAATGGAACAGAATACAGAGCCGAGAAATAAACCCACACATTTATGGTCAATTAATTTTTGACTAAAGTGTCAAGAACATATAATGGAGAAAGGATAGTCTCTTCAATAAAGGGTGGTGGGAAAACTGGATGTCCTGCAGAAAAATGAAATTGGACCCTTATTTCACACCACATACAAGAATCAACTCAAAATGGATTAAAGACTTAAATGGAAGAATCAGGATTGTAAATGACAAGAAGAAAACATAGAAGAAATGCTCCACGACCTTGGTCTGGTAAAAGATTTTTTGATATGACCCCAAAAACACAAGCAAAGAAGCAAAAATAAACAAGATTGCATCAAAGTAAAAAGCTTTTGCAAGGCATAGGAAACAATAGAGTGAAGAGACAGCCCATGGACTGGGAGAAAATATATTCAAACCACACATCTGGCAGGGGGCTAATATCCAAAATATATCAAAAACTCAAACAACTCAATAGCAATAAAACAACCCAATTAAAAAGCAGACAAAAGACCGGAAAGATGCTACTCAAGACATACAAATGGCTGATAGATACATTAAAAAGGGCTCATCATTACTAATCATCAAGGAAATACACATTAAAGCTACTATGAAATATCTCTTCACACCAATTGGAAATGCTATTATCAAAAGGAAAAATGATAACAAGTGGCAAGGTTATGGAGAAAAGGGAACACTTGTGTACTATTGGTGAGAATGTAAATTAATGTAGCCAGTATGGAAAACAGTAGAGAAGTTCTTCAGAAAACTAAAAGTAAAATTATATGATCCAGTGATCCTACTACTGGATACATGTCCAAAGGAATTAAAATCAGTGTTGCAAAGATAAACCTGCACTTCTATATTCATTGTAGCATTATTCACAATAGCTACAATATGGAAGCAACCTAAATGTCCATCAACCAATAATGGGATAAAGAAAATGCATAAATACACAATAGAGTACAATTACTTACACAATGGAAGCCTGAAAAAAGTGGAAAATCCTTTAATTTGTGACAACATGGTTGAATCTGGCGGACATTATACTAAGTGAAATGAGCCAGGCACAAAAAAGAAACACTTATTGAATGGCTACATTATGTCAGATGCTACAGGGCACTAGAGATGCAACAGTGAACACCACAGTTCAACGTTCCACATTCTAGCCCAGCCAGTCAATAACGGTGAAAGATACACATCTGATTGTTTGTCAGCAGGACAGAGAGAGAGAAAGAAAGCAAGGCAGAGTGACAGGAGAGTCAGGAGGGCGTGGCTTTACATGTGTTAGTCAGGAGAGCCCACAATGAGCCGGTAACATTGAAATGACTCAAAGTGGTGAGGGAGTGAGCCATGGTCTTTCTGGTGGAAGAGCCATAAGTAAGTGCAAGTGCAAAGGCTCTGAGGCCAGAGCTTGCCTAGTGTGTCTGGGGATCAGCAGAGATTCCAGCTTGGCTGAACAGAGGGCTTGATGGTGGGGGTGGAAAGAGGTTAGGTGAGAGAAGGGAGAGAGTTGAAAGGTCCACTTTGTCAACCACTGAAAGAGCTTTGGCTTTTATCAAGACCATGATGGAAGGCAATGAGAGAGTTGTTAGAGGAAGCATGGATGATCTGACTTGGCTTTAACAGAATCTCTTTGGCTGCAGGGTTGAGCATAGACCATGAGGGAAGCAAGGGTGGAGGCAGGCAGAAATGTTAAGCTTTGCTTTTGCATTAATCCTATCACAGATGATGATAGCTTGGATGAGAATGGAGGAGACGCAGGTTATGTGAAGGAGGCTGATTCTGGGAATTTTCTTGCAGTGTGCCCTAGAGCTTTGTCGTTTTTCTTGTTCTCACTAACACTGACATCAGCAGCAGAAAATCTGTGAACACATAGGTTCACAAGACCTCTGGAGGATATGGTATAAGTTGGAAGGCTAGATGACAGAACAGAGATCTGTTATTTTTAAAACAAGCTGGAGCAGTGGACTCAGGACAGATTATTCTGTGGCAAATGTCTGGCTTCCCCAAACCAGCCATATAGATAGATGGATTATGTTATCAAATTGGCACTCTGACAAATTTAAATTAGCAGTAAGCTCAGTAGGTATGATGTTCCTCTCAAGAAGTGAATGCTGGCCAGGCACATTGGCTCATGCCTGTAATCCCAGCACTTTAAGAGGCCAAAGTGGATGGATCACTTGAGGTCAGGAGTTTGAGGCCAGCCTAGCCAACATGGTGAAACCCTGTATTCACTAAAAATACAAAAATTAGCCGTGTGTGGTGGCATGTGCTTGTGGTCCCAGCTACTCAGGAGGCTGAGGCAGGAGAATTGCATGAATCCAGGAGGCAGAGCTTGCAGTGAGCAGAGATTGTGCCACTGCACTCCAGCCTGGGACACAGAGCAAGACTCCATCTCAAAAAAAAAAAAAAAAAAAAAGAAGTGAATGCTATATTAATATAGTATTTAAGAAAAGGGAGGGGAAAGCTCATTTTTTTCCCTACTCTAATTAAACCATGTCTTGTATATGGACATTGTAATGATTTTTATATTCTCAAAAGGTTAGGCAAACTGAACAGAATTAAGACAAATATAAACAGAGTGATTATAATTGTCATGTAATTATAATTGTAATCAACTATGTAACATAAAATATTACTCAAAGAATTAGAAAAAGAGATCTGAAAAAGAAGAATTTTGCAGGGTTGGGGAGAGTAATGAATAGTTTTAAATAATTAGCTGCTCTGCCTCTGGGGTAGCCATTCTTTTATTCCTTTACTTTCTTAATAAACTTGATTTCACTTAAAAAATTGATGGCTGTCATGGCTAGCAGAGAATATTTGGATTTTCCTGTGAGATTCCAGTGTGGACATATTGGCAGAAGCCACAAATACATAGTTCAATTTCATGTAAAAAAAGTCCACCATCCAGAGTACTTCAAAAATGAAATGGTTTAATGTAAATAGTTGTGAGTTATCTATCACTGGAAGTGCTCAAGTTTAGGCTATAACCCTGGATGATCCTGCAGAAACCTCCTATGCTAAAGATCCTATTTTTCTATGCTTCTACTTTGCTGGAACTACAGCACTTGTATCTTATTTCCTGAGTTGGATTGTAAATTCCATAAAGGCAGAACACATTATTCATCTTTGTTTTTTTCCACAACACCCAGAACAATGTTTTACTTATTTTTGATGCTAAGAGAATTCTTGGAGAAAGAACAAGCACGTGATTTGTGAAACTGTTGTAGATTTGATTTCAACACTGTTTTAGACACACACTGGATTTGTCAAGAGGTAGTATAGGGATATATACTACTTCTATTTTTCACTGACATGTCCCAGGAAGAGGAAACAGGTTTCATTTTTAATTTTAATCTCATAGTTGAATTTTTAAGCCTCTATTTGGTTTCCTTTTGGCCACAGCCATGCTTTGGGAGGGTGTGCCCAAGCGGGGAGCCAGATAGCTGAGGAGCCAGTGTGAGGGTGTGTTAGTCTCACCAAGGCAGTCAGGGGCAGAGGGTAGCCAGGAACAGTGCTCAAGCTACAGTTCTCAGGGCCTGCAAAGGGTCAAAACTGCATGTATCAAGTCAAGGGCCCAGTTTATGAAGCTAGAGTAGGGCCCTGGGTAGAAGATAGGTCTGAGTGTGACATGCCAGGTGGACCTTGCTCCGAAAAAGACCAAGCTAAAGTAAGGGATCTGCAGTTGCTGCAAATGGCTGTCAGTGGTGTATGGGGAATGAGATTAACTTATGACATGAGACATCCTTGATAGGAGCTACTTTGCCTAGTCAGCCTGTGACCATGGACCTGGAGTGAACTTGTGGTGCTCAGAATGGGACACAAGCCTTGTTCTGTTTTCTCTCCATCTTGCTGTGTCTTCCAGGAAGCAACAAAAGAGAACCAATTCTGCGATTGTCCTTAGAGAGAGGACAGATGCGATGCCATATCCAAGATCCAAAATAATGTCCTTTTTTGTTTCCTTCTTCTTTTGTTTATGAGCATGATGAGAATCAGGGAAAATGGGAAGATGGTCTTCTTGGTTCTGTCTTGCCAGGGCTTATATCCAAGCTTGCACACTCACCACACTCACCACAGTCCAGACATCTGCTGTTCATTAGAATTATTTAAATGAGCATCTCCAAAGTTTTGAGGGCATGTCTTCTCAGCCCCCCCCATGGGGTACCTGGAAAAGAACCATTTCTGGGTCAGTGTTATTGATGAGGCTGGGGCTTGAGGGTCGCAGCCAGGTGTCCAGAGCCTCGTTATCACCACAGACCATGTCTGCCATTGGGGAATGCTCTGTTTATTTTTCACTGAGTGGGTTTGAATGATTCCCTTCCGCTGTTGTGCCATTTCCCTTAAGTTAAATGATGGACTCTGAGAAGGCCTACTATTCATCCAACATCTGTTTCTCTGATTTTCTAGGCTCCTTGTTGTTTTGAAGTGCTCAAAAATCAGTGCTTTAAGTGCATGTGGGCATAATATTTAGTATATTAATACACACTAGAGACAGTCCTGCCTACTAGAAAGCCAGGTACTACAGGGTTATAAAAGTCATTTGATACCTTGTAAAGCCCAAGAAACCTCGCCAATGCCCAGGCCCCATTTCTTGATGTAGTCAGGTGATAACACGTGTACACTTGTACAGCCTTCTCCAGCAAGTGCCAAAAGTTCATGCTAAGTACTACATAAATTGTCACCTAATTAAGTACTGTTATGGTTTGGATCAGGGGGAAGTGTAAACTCGATTCTCCTTGGAGAGCAATATGCAGAAATATGATGTGGACTTAATTGTATGGGTCCAGGTCAAAGATCAAAGTACAAGTGGAATTGCCTTTGCAAAGGGAGAATTTGTAAAAGATTTTTGTTGGCATCTCAATAATTTCATTTTTTATTATTTGATTCCTGCCAGCCTGCAACCCTTTCCTTGTCTTTAAATCTCTCATTCTGTATCTTTCCAAACTACTTTGTGTAGCATTTTGCATACTAAATAATGTCAATTGTCTGGCAGAGGCTAAGCTATCGTGTATAATTCTCTCTCACCATGAAATTTTCTTAGTTCCTAAAATGTAATTTAATGCCTTGCAATTCAAAGCCTTTGCTTTTGCACATTTTCTTCTCTCAGATGGAAACCTCATTTTCTTCTTCTCTGCCTGGCATTTGGGGAAATTCTTAATGTTCAATTCAAAGGTCTTTTTACCTGCAAATCATTTCCTTATTAGCTTGAGGTCTGAGGCAACACCTTTGCATTTCCAAAACACAATGTGTTCCTTCTGATCTATAATTTCTGTAAGTTCAATGTAGTACATATTATAACTTATCATATTGTATGCTCCCTGATTTACTTGTTAACCCCTCTATGTAATACACTGTTTAGGAGAAAAGATTTTGTGTTCCTGGCACTAAATATGCTAACTGTCACACAGTGATACTAGTAAATATTTGTGAAATGAATAAACTAATGCATGAATAAATGAAGTTATATCCAGGGACCATGCTGAGTAGAGATAAGATTCATTTTCCCAGTCTGAATCTTTCTATGAACAGAATTCATCTGGTTGTGTTGTGGTACTTTTCTCATTTTCAAATTCAGCTCCATTAAAAAAAGTTGTATGTGGAGGAAGGAATGATGGGAAAAAAGAGAAACAATTATATGTATACATGTCAGTCTAACTCACCTTATTTGCTATAATGCCCTAAGGGACAGTGGTGGAAATATTTCACTTAACTTGGCAGGGCAAGAAGAATGAGTTTGGAGAACACATCAAACATCAGCAGCTCAGCTGAGGGAGCTGGAGTCTTTATTTCCAACCCAAGAACTGAATATGTTCTCATGGTGGGAAGAACAGAGTGTAATAATTTTTTGTGAAACTCAGCTGGCAATGCTCATGAGAAAACGCCTTGCTCAGGTTTGAATGGCCTGAGCTCAGGAAAGGCCCTATGAGGCTGAGTCTGTTTAAAATATCTCTCTACTTGAATCATCTTGGTACCAGATTTTTCAAACTCATGGTGCCTTGGATAGCTTCCTCTCTCTGGAATTAAGTGTGTATGTTGGCCAGGGCAGGCGAGGCAATGGCAATCCTGGCTTAACTGATTCCTGGAGGAATGTTATAGTTAATTGGGTAACAAAGTTGAAAGAAACGACTCAGAAGAACAAGACATTGCCTTCAAGTAAGTTACCTGCCATTAACGTTACCTTCATTTACCTAGAAGCCATCTTTCAAGTTCTTGAAAGCAGCTTAGGCTGAGGTGTACAGTCCAGAAGAAATCCTACAGCCTATTATAGAAAAACAAAATCCAGAGGGGAGTGTTAGGGTTTAAGAGATGGGAAAGAGCCATAAATACTGCCTTGTTCCCCTGCTCTGGCTTCCTTATCTGGGCTGAGAAATAAGACAAAAGAGTAAAGCAAATAGAGCCAGAACACTACCTTTTGATTGACAGTGACGAGAGCGGAGGACATGGCTTAGTGAGACAGAAAGACTGCCCAAGTCATAGACAATGCATAGGATTTCAAATCTTGTGGTGAAGAGTGACCAAGGAAAACAAGTATACCCTAAGGGCAACTTGCTCCCAAGAGGGAGGGAGAAGTAAGAACTGGTGTAAGCATGCCTCCCTTTATTCCTGTAAAATTGACGCATTAGACATATTAGACATGTCTTTCCTCTTCTGCTAAGGTGTAATGTGTAAGGGGAGAGTGAGACCAAGAATATTCTGTTGACAAGTCTCCTTTCGAGTGGAAGGAAAGATCAGAAATGGGACAAAGCATTCTACCCCTACCCCATCACAACATCAACACCCACCATGTATCCCGCATGTTGTTAACATGAGCCAATATGGCCCTCACTACAACACACTATGTGCAAGGTACGTTCATATCCTCAGACTCGGGCACACATCTGGATCCAGGTTTTCTGGGTTTGTAATCTGACTTCCTTATTTGCTAGCCTTGTGACTATTGCAAATGACACACCTCCCTGTGACTGAGATTCTTAAAGAACAAAATGGAGACAACAGAAGCGCTTCTCTCACAGGTGTCATGGAGATTAATTAATTAGGGCATGGAATCTAGAACTATATGTCATACTGAATTTAACAAGCAGTGTAAATGTGTGATATTATTTTTGTAGATTGAAAAGCAAAACCAAAACCACAGAGAGGTCAAGTAATGTATTCACAGTGCCACAGACAACAAAGGACATTCGAGAGGTTATTTGAATTTGGGTCTGTCTGGCCCTGGTGCCTATGCTTTATGTTGCTTCATTATACATCTCTCAAATGGTTGTGAGCATGTGAGGTAAGAGTGAAGTCCACATGAGCTAGATATACTAACATTTAAACTGATTAAATTGATCCTCTGCCCACTCCCATGGGGATCAATGCCAGCTTCATTAACTACAAGGCAGGTACTGGAGTCCCATAAATACACACATTACATTATTTTAATTACTCTTTCTATATGCCATCTGAGAAGAGAAAATTCCAGGAGCCAGAGTGCCTAACAGGCCTTTGTCGAACCCTTCAATTAAGAGTTATCAAATGTACTCTTCCCTTTTTTGGGCCCATCTATGTCTTGAAATAATTGCCGTTAATCTTTTTGTGTCCTGGACCCATAGGAAATATGTTGGTAGCTATGGCCCTTCTTCTACACACATATCAAAAGGTGCATACATATTGGGAAGAATTCAAGAACCCCCAGGGTTAAAAATCATGTTTCTTTTCTTCTTCTCTGCCCTTTGTTCTCTCCTCAATTAACCCAAATGATATCTAAACTCTCATGTCCCATCAGCTCAGGTTCTCCAAGGAATCCTCTCCCATCCTTCAGGCCACTGTGGTCTCCTTCATCTCTGTTTTCTGGGAGCTCATGAAGTGTTTATTACAGGGTCTGGCCATTGTCTTGTCTTGTTGTTCAAGCTGCCATGTTTTGTCACCCATTTCTCTTTAGAGGCAGTTTTAGAATTTCTTTCTCTGCTAAACCAAATCATTAGTGCCACAAACAAAATAGGCACTGAAAATGTGAATGTGGAATGAACAAGTGAAAGTATTATGAAACTGGCCAGGTGCTGTGGCCCACACTTGTAATCCCAACATTTTGGGAGGCCAAGGTGGGCGGATCACCTGAGGTCAGGAGTTCGAGACCAGCCTGGCCAACATGGGGAAACCTGTCTCTACTAAAAATACAAAATTAGCCAGGCAGGGTGGCGACACCTGTAATCCTAGCTACGTGGGAGGCTGAGGCAGACAAATCACTTGAACCCAGGAGGCACAGGTTGCAGTGAGCTGAGATCACGCCATTGCCCTCTAGCATGGGTGACAGAAGCGAAACCCCAGCTCAAAAAAAGAGAAAGTATTATCAAACAATTTAATGAGAAAGGTGGGATGTATAACATATTAGTGCATGGTGTTTCGTGTTCTTTCCTTTCTTGGGGACTATATTAATATTTGTATCTCTTGCCCCTGTATCTGCTAATCTACTAAACTTTACATCAACCTGCTTCTCTCCCTTGAAAAGATCTAGGATTTACCAGCTCATGTGGAGAAATGAGTTCACATTAACATTGATAAACACATTTCATTGGCTTAAAGTTCTAACTTCATACCTTCATAACTGTAGATCCCTACTATGGAGCCTCTAAATTGCTTCCAGCTGTCACAATAGGTAATGAAATGTGTGCTCAGAAACACACCTCTTCATGATCCTTGTCTCCATGCTCTTTTTTGGGGTCTGATGAGGGACACACCACACCACTGTTTTGCTGTGAGTGTGTTGATGAGACTGCACTAGGCTAGGAGCCCTGCTTACTCCCACTGCATGGCACTTCTCTGCTGGTGGCCACTCTCCAAGGTGAGAATGAACTTGCCCCAACTCTGTGTCATGCTTCAATATCCAAACCCTAGAATAGCACCTTAGGATCTCAGAGAATCTCCCTAAACCACTTCTTCTTCTTCTTCTTCTCTCTCTCTCTTTCTCTCTCTCTCTCTCTCTCTCTATTTTAATATAGAACACGTCACAAATTTGCACGTCATCATGGAAATAGTGCATGATGGGCCATGCTATTCCTCTCTGGATCAAATTTGCACAGAGGCCATGCTATTCTTCTCTGGATCACTCCAGTTTTAGCATATGTGCTACTGAAATGAGCATCCCTGAAACCACTTCTTAGCCTTCTGGCTGTAGCTGAATTTTATATAGATGTTATGATTTGGTTCCCAGGGTTGATTGAGAAATAGATTACTTCCCATTCTCATCCTACTTCCCACCTCCCCTTCAGGTGCCCATGGTCAGTATTCTTTCCTTCTCCCTCAGAAAACCATAAGCAATGAGAGCAGCTAATGTTTAGTGAATGTTAAGTATAGGCAGATTTTTTTTCTGTATTTTCATGTATTAAAGTGTATTATCCTCACAACTTTCTGAAGTAAGTAATATTATTTTTCCTTGTCTTACAAAGAAGGTAAGTAAGGCATAGAAATGTTAGGAAACTTGCACGAAGACTCATAGCTAGTAAGCTGTGGAGCTGAAATATCAACCTAGACAATTTGGCAGGTTGCCAGGTTAACTACTGGCTATATTATCTCTCATAGATAACTAATGTGAGGCTTGCTAGCACGTTCCTGGGTCCCAAATGCACATCCCCAATTCGTGTTTAATTCTCCATTCCATGTACAGTCTCCTACTGCTATTTCCAGATCCAGATTTCATTCTTGTCTCTAGACTTTCCAGCCTCTCTCTACCAGGTTTGACTGCTTCCTTCTTGGTGCCACTGTCACACCTGTCAATCATTTCAGTTATAACACTTTTATTACCGGGTATTTTTTTATTAATAAGATGCCATATTTCACTGACATATACTTTACATTCAATGAAATATGAAGATTTTAGGTATACAGCTTAATCACTTTTGATAAATGCAATCATCCATATAATCCACCTCCCTATAAGATACAGAATTCCATCACCTCAGGAAGTTTCCTCATGCCACTTCCAGCCAATTTCCACACATCCTTCTCTCTTAAACCAGCCAGTGTTCTGATTTATTTCACCACATGTTTAGTTTTGTCTAGAACTTCATATAAGTGAAATCATATAGTATATACCCTTTCATGATTATTTTTATTTCACTCAGAACACTATATTTGAGATTCATTCATATT
Source organism: Nomascus leucogenys (assembly GCF_006542625.1). Classification (NCBI taxonomy): domain Eukaryota; kingdom Metazoa; phylum Chordata; class Mammalia; order Primates; family Hylobatidae; genus Nomascus; species Nomascus leucogenys. Next base: position 72,091,457 of record NC_044400.1, read on the forward strand.
GTTGCATGTATCAGTAGTGTATTTCTTTTCTACTACTATGAAGTAGTATTCCATTATATGCATATATCAGAATTTATTTATTCAATGAATATCATTAAATTTATATTTCTGTTGGGACATTTGAGTTTTTTTAAGTTTTTGGCTTTTATGAATAAAGATTTGAGAATAGTTGTGGGAAAATATTTTTGTGGACATAGAAGCTAAGTTTTTATTCCCCTTAGGAAAATGCAGAGAAGTGGAATTCATGGATTATAGGGTACAGTATATGTTTAATTTTCTAAGAACCTGTCAAATCATTTTCCGAAGTGGTTTTACTATTTTACATGCCCACCAACCATGTGTGAGAGTTCCAGTTGCTTTTCATCTTCATCAACTCTTGTTATTTTCAGTTTAAAATGTTTTAGCCATTTTAGTAGGTGTGTAGTGGATATCAACATGTGATTTCAATTTGAATTTTCCTGATGACTAATGATATTGAGCACTTTGTTACAGGCTTTTAACCATTCACATATTTTCCTCTGTGAGATGTCTGCTACAGTATTTTGCTTTCCCCCTTTCTCCTCACTGCCATTTTTATGTAGTTTGTTTGACTTTTTATTTTTGAGTTGTAGGTGTTCTTTATGTATTCTGGATACAGTCCTTTGTCGTATTTATCCTGCAAATATTTTTCTTCCACTGTGTGCCTTGCCTAGTCATTTCTATTTTTTTTTGGTGGATAAAAGTTTAAATTTTGATCAAGTCCAATTTATCAGTTATTTTCCTTTTTTGATTAATACTTTCAGGGTTCTGCCCAGAAAATCTTGCCTATACCAAGGTCATGAAGATATCCTCTTATACTTTATAATCTCTCTCCTACTTTTAGGTCTATAATCTATTTTGTGTGTGTAGTGTGAAGTAAGAGTTTATTTTTTATATATACATATATATGATATATATTTTATAATATATATAAATCTTTACCTTATGAATATTCAGTTGTTTCAACACAATTTATTGAAAAAACTATCTTTCATCATTAAATTACTTTGAATATTTCATCAAAAATCAATTGACTATAAGAATGGAAGTATATCACTTACCTTATTCCCACTCTTAGGGGAAAAGCTTTACATTGATTGGATTTTGAATGTTAAATCAACCTTACATTTCTTAAATGAACCTTGATTGCACTCTTGATCATGATGTGTTGTCCTTCTAATATATGACTTTTGAATTGCTTATTTTATTTAAAAATAATTTTTCTATGTTTATGTGGGGTGAGAATTAGGAGAAGTCTAAGCATGAATAAGGATTGAACTGTTGAGGAGTGTCTTGACCAGATACTTTCAATAACTGAGTGAATGTTGTTTTATGGCTTAATATAACTGGTGGACTACAAGAATAAAATAAAAAGTTATGTTTCTTGACAACTTTTCATCTTCTTCTCCTGGATACATCTGAAAAGGGCAATAAAAGGTGAAAATGTAACGTTTTTAAAAAATCATATCCAATGAGTTGTGCTTATCTAATTGACTGGTTACACTTTGAAAATGCTCTTTAATTACCAAGAGTGATTTCATAGATTTCCTATCCAATTCTCAGATCAGATAAATTCTGTTCAAAATCATCTATAGATCAACACAAATTTGAAGCCTGTTGCACTTAGGAAGTCAAACATTTTACAATCTATTTGAAGGTTGTCCCACGACTCAAGCCTGGATATCGAGGAACCTGGGTGTCAAGGAATCACTTTCTCTGCTCCAAGATCTTTGGTCAGAGATCTTGAGAAGACTTATTATATTGGTTTGGTGGGAGGTTCACCTAAATGACTTGGAAGTTTCCTTTTGATGTTGAAATATTTTATTCCACAAAGGCAGGGATGGGAAATGTGAGCAGGAACTAAAGAGCCCACTAATGAAGATGGACAGGTAGGCATGAAGGCTACACTAGAAGCTATTTTTGGTGACTTCGTTGCACAAACTGCCTCTCTTAGCTATTTCTTGGGTAAATCTCTCCAGTTCCACTTGGAAAGGCAAACAGCATTAAAACTAAAGAAAGTTCCATAGCTGACTCTATGGGCATTAGAATTATCACCCAACAAAATTGCTATCTGCAGCCAAAGGACACCTTGTCATAATGTCGGAGCAAGCGTGGCCAAAGCCGTCTTGGGGAAAAAGAGAAGTCTGTCTAGACAGATTGGAACAGCTGGTGTGCCTAATTAAACAGTCCCTCTTCACACAGCCAGTGCTGTGTGAACAGTTTGCTTGTTTATTAATTACTTGTGGAACACACCTTTAAAGAAGTGCTATGCACTTTATCCGCTTCCATGGATTCATGGAAACTGGGGGCCCAAAAGGGCTGTAGAAATCAAATAATCCAGTCCTGTAAGTTTCCAGAAGAAAAACTGAAGATAAAAGAGATAAAATAACAAGGCTGAGCCATGAATTCATGGCAACGACAGCACTGGAATCCAGGTTTCTGACATTTGGTCCAGAGCTCTTTCCACCATGCCAGTCTACTTGCTATGTAGACAGACAACGTGACCACTCCTAGAGATGCTTCTGTGCAGGCTCTTTATTGCAGTTTATTCCCCCCCATTGTACTATCTTATTTATTAACATTCTCTCATTCTCCAATTCTCAGACTAGATAAATTCTGTCAACATTAACTATAGATCAACACAAATTTAAAGCCCGTTGCACTTAAGAAGTCAAAGATTTTATAACCTATTTGCCAAGGTTGTCACATGACTCAAGCCTGGGTGCTGATGAATCTGGTTTATGCCTTTGGGCTGTTTCTCTGCCTGTCTGCTTTTAACAGTTAAATGCACCTGAATGGAATAACAACCTAGGCTTGGATTCCACTAGAAGCAAACCCTGAGATGAGGATTTGGATGCAAATAGTTTATTTTAGAGGTGATCGTGGGAAAAAAATGTGTCTTAATTCATCTGTGCTACTATAACAAAATACCTGAGGCTAGGTGTTTTGTGAATAATACAAATTTATTTCTCAAATTTCTGGAGGCCAAGTTTGAGATCAAGGTGCTGGCATATTTGACATCTGGGGAGGGCCCTCTTGCTCTGTCCTCACATGGAGAAAGGCAGAAGGGCAAAGAGGGCCTATGCTAGTTCTCCCCAGCCCTTTTATAAGGCATTAATTCATTCATGAAGGTCCTCATGATTTAATCACTTCCTAAAGACCTCTTAATAGCACCTCTTAATATCTCCAAAATGGGGATTAAATTTCAACATGAATTTGGAGGGAACTTATTTAAACCATAGCAACTGGCTTGGGAGTGGGAAAGAGACAGGAAAGACAAGGAAACCAAGAAAAGGTATGCAGTTGAAAAGGTGACTGCTATGGGCAACCAAGGTTCAATCCCTCTGGGAAACTCTAGAAAGACATGTTGACTACACTATAGAATTGCCCATTAGAGGAGTGAGAAAATCAGGGTACTTTTTCTCAACTCCCACCTGCCATTGGTGAGAGCTACTTTCAGGGGACATTAACACTGTCTTCCTGTCTGCCGTGCTCGGGCCAAACTCTCAGGCAGTCTCCAGAGTTTGTAGTAGGTCTCTACGGATGTGTCCTGGAACACGATAGGGTTGAGGTACAGAGAGCATCTGCTATAGTGTTTCTATCAATCAGTCCTTCCCACCTTGCCATAAACTAGACTGTCTGAATGCTTTCACCAATGATATCTAATTGATGATAGAGTAGTAAGGAAAATCATAGATATTTTTGAAGGTGGTAGGAGTTGTGGTGAAGGGTTTGGGTAAACAAAATGCTGCCCGGAGAATAGCAGGCGCACATGGTTTGAGATGAGTTTGCAATGCTGTGCTCTGGAGATTTCACCTGTTGATAGTTCTTCCCACATCTTAATGAATTACAGCCAGCAGTGGGCAGTCAGCAGCCTCCCTTCTAGCCTCCTCTCTACTTCTCCCACTCCCAATTTTACACAAAAATGGGCAACTCAGGAAGTAACAGACACCAGAAAACTTAGTTTAATTTAAATGATTTCAGTCTAATTTAATTCCAGCCAACCATTTCCACTCTATTTCATGTGATTTAATTTGAGAAAATTAAAAATTTATTGATTATCTTTTATGTGCTCAATAAATGTGCCTTCTATGACTTTTCTTGGAGTAAATCACCTTGAGATAGCTTTGTTAAAAGACTGGGTCATCTTGTGTCTCTCAACTGATTTCAGTCTTCAAATATGTTCCCAGCCTGTTCATCCATCAGGATTGCTTAGGGGAAAGCAAATTGGACTTGAAATCAACTTTAGTCCTGAGGCGCTACTCAGTGCCTACTTAGTAAGTCAGTCATTGGGTAAGTCAGTCTGCATTGCTGAACCTTTTTCTTTTTTCTTTTTTTTTCTGAAAAATGGGATAGGCCCTTCTACTACATATGCCTTTCTGTATCCTGTGAAAGTTAAATAAAACAATAGATAAGAAAGCATTTATTGTAGCCTATAAAGCCCTCATACTTTTCTAAAAACATTTACTTAGTGTCTACCATACACCAGTCACTTGTATATGGTATATTACATATGGTATATGTGACAGTTGTGGAATATATGGTGATACACTCATCTTTACCATCATGGGGATTACAGTCTAGAGATATTAATTGTTATTGCTATGTTTACAACACAGTGGGGAAGGCACAAAATTCTGTAACTTATTATCTCTGTTTTTATGGAGTTTAAAATCTAGGAAAGTAGAGGGAAAATTAATGAAGGATAACAAGGCTGTATACATGGTTCTAGTGTAGTGCTGAGGCACATAGAGAAAGAATTATGTGAATGTTGGTAGGATTTCAATAAAATAAACTGGTAAAAATCCTATGTAGAATAGCAGACACTGTTGGAGCTCCACTCAGGTCTCCTTGGTTCCCTGTTACTGGCTCTCCATTCCTTTCTCTTGGCTTCCATGCTGTTTTGCCTCTAAAGGCGGCGCCTGTGTCTCTTCTTTGGAGGCCTAGCCTTGGCTTTACCTACACTGGTGGAGAGCTGCAAGCACCCGGGAGTTTACACCCCTGGGGCAGCCCTTAGTCAATGACTGATTAGTATGGGTGTAATTTGGAGGGATAATTTATACTTAAGAGCTCCCCAGTGGGATTAAGCTGAAGTTACCCTCTCTGATACTTTGCCTGAAATCACACCCTTGCTTGATTTCTCCTGTCGGTCATGCTCCTCACTCTTCCCTGGTTTCTCTTGGGCACAGTTTCTTAACAAATTGATTTCCCACAAGTTCTTGTCTCAGATTCTGCATCCGAGAAATGCCATCTAAGACACACAGGATTTTAGGTGGAATTAACAACTTGGGGCAAACTGTGAGTTTGGGAAAATAGAAGCAGTGATTGGGGAACAGCAAATTTCATGGTTTATGGCTTGTGGGTAGAAGTTATAAATTTGACATTGAAACATGTCAAATTAATTCATTCAAGAAACATTTGTTGGGCAACTCCCATGCGCCAAGCACTGGTTTTAGTCTTTGAGACGTGTGAGTGGGGAAAAAAATAAAATAAAATTCCTGCCCTGATGGAGCTTCTATTCTAATTGGAAGAAAACAAGACAATGAATAAATATAGTGTGTTTTATATGCAATGTGTTAAAAGATATATGCAATATGGAGAATCACTTGTTTTATAGAACTTTGGGGAAAATTTGCCAATGAGTCGTGGTAAGTTGTGATCTTGGCTTTTCAATTGTTCTTTATCAATGATTTTATTTCAATAGCTAGACTTTTGAGGTATGACTTATGATGTGGTTTGGCTGTGTCCCCACCCAAATCTCATCTTGAATTGTAGCTCCCATAATCCCCACGTGTCATGGGAGGAACCTGGTGGGAGTTAATTGAATCATGGGGGCGGGTTTCTCCTGTACTGTTCTTGTAATAGTGAATAAGTCTCACAAGCTATGATGGTTTTATAAAGGCAGTTCCCCTGAACACACGCTCTTGCCTGCCACCATGTAAGATGTGCCTTTGCTCCTCTTTCACCTTCTGCCATGATTGCGAAGCCTTGGCCTCCCCAGCCGTGTGGAACTATGAGTCCATTAAACCTCTTTTTCTTTACAAATTACCCAGTCTCGGGTATTTCTTCATTGCAGTATGAAAATGGACTAACACACCTTAGCAATGACTTATGGAGAAACTATCTTAAAGTTGGGGGGAAGATTAGTGTCTTATTTATGTGTTGTTGTACAACAAATAATCCCCACATTTAGCAGCTTCAAAGAACAGTAATCATTTCATGGTTTTTGTGGATGAGTAAATTTGGATGAGGATTAGCTGCATTCTCTGAGAAATGGGTACATCATGTCAGGGAATCTCCAGCATATCACTTGGCGGAAACTTGACACAGAAGATGCAAGGCAAATTATCACAATTCAAATTATCTATCTTATAATATGATAATATGAAATTCCAGAAAATCTATTTTATTCTCCAAATATTTATTATACAGATACACCTTTGCATGTGTCAAGAGTGAAAAGTTGAATGGTTAAGATAGAAGTTTAAAAATTATAGTACGTTACCTTGGGGAATTCTTCAGTGTGGACTGAAGTTGGTGCTACTTCTGAAAAATTAGAGAATAACAAAGTTTAGACTAAAAGTGGGTGCATTATTTCTTAATGAATATTGCTGTTCTTTGGGATCTTATGCCCCGATGTTTTGACGAGGTCAGTGTTTCAATGAGGCGACCTTCCGTGCCTCCTCTGGATTGTTCGTTTTGATAACAAACTTGGTGTGAGCTTTAGCCTCATAATTGGCATTCGTTCCAGCTATTAGGTGTTTTTAAAAAGGTGGATTTGGGTCATTTCTATGAAATTCTTATTTATAATGAAAATTATTGTAAAAGCTAAGGATTTAAAAATAAGGCATTGAGAATCAATGGTTTCTGAACCCTCACAATCTTGCTTTGAGACATATAAAAGCTTAATAATAAACATCACATTTTCCTGAGCTTCATACACTGGCTTGAGTTCTGAATTTTGGCTTGTCATTGGTAGGGGCCCTCGCAATGATCGTGTGCCACAGCTTGTTCCTCTAGAACACTTGGCTTATTGCTATTATCACAGTACACTGCAAGTACTAATTTAAACATGTCCTTCCCAGGGAAGCCCTCATAGGTTTCCCACAGATGAAGTCAGTCCTCATTAATTTCTGTGTCCCCTTAGTTCCTAGTAGAGTATCTGCATTACAATAGCTCAACAAATACATTTAATGAAATATGAAACAAACAGACATGTCAAAAAGAGACCCATGAGATCACTAGGTAGGTGTGCTTGGTTACCACACAGAATTCATCTGGTAGGGAAAAAGGGAACAGGGAGAAGTCCCAGGAAGAAAAAATAAAACAGGATTTATGTCTCAGTATCCCTCTTCCTTCTCCTTCCCATTGATCAAAGTTCATCCCAAAGGGTAGCTACCTCTTTCTCTCTCTTCCATGTTGAATCGTCTGGACTGTTTGTGGCTGATCAGATCTCATGTCCCCATTGCAGAATTTTATCAGTCTTCAGAAGTGGAGGCATAATTGGCCCATCAGGAGCTCTGCCTAAGACGGAGGAAGAAGGGGGTGATGGAAGAAATCTGAGAAAGTGTAAGCAGTGTATATTTCATGAAACATTTCTTTTCCCTAAAATCTTATTTAGCCACAGCGTAAGTGGGATTTTCTCTCAACCTTTCCCCAGGACCTTTTCCCATGTTCCCACTGGTCTCTTTGGATCCCTCTCTGTTCCTGCCATTCGGGAGCCTAGTACCATTCCATTACCTCTCTCGTGAATAGCAATTACCCGCTTCTCTGAGGTTTGGGGATTTGGAAACTTCTTTGCTGTACAGGGTCTCCCCGTCCCAGATGGGTGATTAGGGTCTTTTTCCTAAATAAACCTTTTGTCTTTATGAAAATTTAAAAAAAGTTGACCATTAAGAAAATATACTTATCCCTACCTCATCACCCAAACGACCTGTCCTGGGCTGATTACTTTTACTTTGTAAATTTCCCTCCCTTCCCCACATCTCCACAGATAGAAATAACTTTAAACTGTGGGGCCGCTTTCAGGCACAGATTTTGGAAGTAGGAATTGAGGCTGGGAGTTATTTTTCAATCTAACCTTCTTCTTAATGAACACACATTTGGAACTGGTGGCCAGTTGAGAGGTTGTGTAAACGAATGTGGAACATCAGGGTAGGCAAGGAAAACATGGCAACACGAAGCAGAAAGGCAGGGAACATTTCTGAAGGGAGAATGTAAATCAAGGGCTTCTTTTTTCCCTGTGAGAAGAGGCCACCCGGATGGACAGAGTGCCTACACCGCTCATGATGTTGTGAGAAATAACAATGGAGGCTGCAGGATGTCATAAGACAAACACCATCTCAAACTGGGGAAAGGCTGCCTCCAAGCCTGTCCTTACACCCTGCCCTCTCCTGCTGCCTGGCCCCTTACTGTCCTCTTCCTTTCTCCCTACACTTACCCCTTGCTGGTTTCTTCACATGATCTGCATCGAGCCTGGATGGCCCCCAAACACCTGGTTGAACAATAAACACGAATGACTGTGGTGGTCCTGTCAGCCCCCGCTCTTTGTAAAATAACTGCTGATCTACAGCCCTGACTGGAATTGATTTCCCAGACTATTCTACGTCTTTTCATTGACAAGCATTGAAATCTACCTAACACTCTCCTCCTCCTCATGATTGTAAGATCTTAAGTAGCCAAGAGTTGTGAGGAACACATCTCAACATTGCCCCTGGAGTCAGTTACAAATCAAACACTGTGCTTACAAACTCTTACATTTTGAAAAGAACACTTTGCAGTGATTAAATATTTATGCATGGCACACACTTGTAACCTTGATGATTTATTTAGACTTTATAACTTGTAGTAAAATATAAATTCTTTCCCAGCATGACACACACACACACACGCATATACACATATACATATACATATATAATATATTTATATATAATCTCTTTCCCCTGTATATGGGACATCCAGCATACTCGATGAAAAAAATGCATCTGTTTTCTTGTGTGTGTGTGTGTGTTTTTTCTTTTAGTGGTCTCCATAAATCTAGGGGAGCTCCTTCTTGGACTACTAGCTTCTTTCAATAGAAGCATGTTTTCACTGGGATTTCCACATTCATAATTATTCCTCTCATTTCTCTGCCGTGAGAAGACAAGCTGGTATTTCATTGCTTTGGGGAAGTTAATAATATGGTAGGCAAAACATCAGGAAAAATTATAATGAATGAAGCTATACAAATCGGAGGGAAACACATGTCGCTGTTCTAAAATGTTCCTGTCGTAAATCCTGGAAATTTCACTATAGTCACAAGCAAATAACTCCTTAACGCATAAACACTCAATTAATTAAATGTAATATGCCATATAAGCTTGAATGAGTTCTAAATAGAAAGATGGTCAAATAATAGTACTGGAGACCACTGACTAATAGGTGTTCATCTCAGCCATCCAAAATTTCTCAACTGTTCTCAGACTAAAATGAGCCCCATCCATGGCCCCCTTTAAAAGAACTATATGTTCCATATATAAAAGTAATATTACCTTCTTATTTAGTACATAGTGATTGAGCCTCACACCCAGACTTTAAAAAAAATCTTGTCTTAAATTTCTATCTCTTGGGATGTCTCTAGAGCAGTTGTTTGAAGAGCTCTGTTTTCTCCATTATTTCCAATTTATGAAAGCCTGCGTTTTATTATCCTCCTGCCCCTCTTAAGTTTCTTGAACCATTTTTATATGGTGCTTAAGAGGACACATCTCACCTGACTGATATTTTGTAATCCCTAAATAGCTACTCCTCAAATATGACTCTGAAAATACTTCTAATAGATGTGCAAATATTTTGAGAAGTGAAAAGCCTTTTCCAACATGAGGTTGGGTCAAAGGGCCAACTTGAGTTCTTATATGTGTAGGTTTTTATATCACCCCATGCCTTTCTCTGTTGCTGTACTCACTGTATTTTATTGAAAGTAACTGAGATTGTATCTTTTCCACTTGGGGGATCTTAGTGGCTAACACTAAGATTTTTAGCCTGAAGCACAAAGATGTTCAATATTTGTTTCCTGCATATGCTCACTCAGTCACTCAGTCACTCAGCAAACCTTTATTGGACACCTATTCCATGTCTGGTACTGGGCCAGACACTGGAAAGCTACAATAAACCAGACACAAAAGGATCCTTTGGAGCTTAGGGTTCACTATGTTTTTATATGTTTAGGCAAACTGAAATGAAATAATTTTATAAAAGGAAAAGACCTTAGAGATTTGCTCTTCAACTCTTTAATTATGTAACACAGATACTTAAACCTGAGTAAGATTAGGTCTTATTTTTCATTTCAGAGCTGACTAAACCTAGAATTCAGTTATTTTTCAATGTTTTTTTCTCAAGCCATGTGGCCTCTACTTACGATCTTTTGATAGTAACAAAACAATGTAACTGTCTTGGAACGGATGGAAGAAAAAGGAAATGAAATCAGTCCTCATTAATTTCTGTGTCCCTTTAGTTCCTAGTAGAGTGTCTGCTCTTTTAGGAAGAGTTGTTGAGCCACTTTTCTTTTTATAGAAACTGGAAAAATCAGACTCATTTTTACAGAGGCATTGACTAAACCTTAAATTTTTTAATTTTTAAAATTAATTATAGAAGTGATAGCTCTTCATATTAAGCTTAATGCATAATATGGTATAGAATTTGGGGAAGTATAAAATATTTTTTGTGAGACAGAGAGAAAGGAGGATTTGAATGATGTAGTTTTGCTGCATTTACAAGCCCCCTGCCAAATCTCAAATGTCGCAGGACAATCATTTATTTCCTACATGTTGGCATCTGTGGGTTAGCTGCCATTCAGAAACCAGGATGAAGAAGCACTTCTTATCAGGGACCTGCTTTTTTTGTGGAAAAAAAAGTGTAAAAGAGAGTTTGTAGAAATATATGCAGTGGTTTTTAAATATTCTTAGACATAATAAGTATCAAGTCAATTTGCAAGTGACATGGCCGAAGCCAACATCAGTGGGGTTGGGGAAATGTACCCTTCCACAGGAGACACTGTATCATGGTCTCAGGTGGTGATGCCTAATTCACCTACAAGAATGGACAGTAACTTCGATTGTTAGGACAACAGGGATAACATTATATTGTTAGGAAGAACAATAAAATCTACACCACAAAGGCAGTATTTGTGAGCTGGAGTGATGTGACTTTTCACTTGCCCTTTCCCTGCCCTGAATAACCTCAGCCCCTCTTCTAGCTGGTAAACTCCTACTCATCTTTAGGATAAATATGGACATCTGAGGAAAAAGCATTAGTCTCTCATTCCTTGGTGTGCTTGGGTCCTGACGTCTCTTGTGAAATTTATCATAATATATTGTCCAGAGGAGCTCTGTTTTATTCTGATTCCCAAGAGCTTGGCACTGTCTCAAATATAGTATGTGGTCTCCTGTATTAGGCCATTCTTGCATTGCTGCAAGAAAATACCTGACACTGGGTAATATATAAAATAAAAGGCTTAGTTGGCTCACAGTTCTGCAGGCTGTACAGGAAACATAACACCAGCATCTGCTTTTGAGGAGGCCTCAGGAAGCTTACAGTCATGGCAGAAGGCAAAGCGGGGGCAGGCACAACACATGGCATATGAGAGAGCAAGAGAGAGAAAGCTGGAGGGTGAGGGGACACACACACACTTTTAGATGACCAGATCTCATGAGAACTCACTATCAGGAAGAGAGCACCAAGCCATGAGGGTCTGCCCCCATGATCCAAACAACCTCCTACCAGGACCTACCTCCAGCACTGGGAATTATAATTCAACATAAGATTTAGATGGGGACAAATATCCAAACTATATCATCAGCTCCCTAGAAATTCTCTTTCTCTCTCTCTTTTTTCTTTGTTTACCTTTTAAGTTTAGGTGTACAAGTGCAGTTTGTTACATAGGTAAACTTGTGTCTTGGGCATTTGTTGTACAGATTATTTCATCACCCAGGCAATAAGCTTAGTATCTATTAGTCATTTTTCCCAATCTTCTCCTTCCTCTCACACTCCATGCTCTGAAAGGCCCCAGTGCGTGTTGTTCCCCTTTATGTGTCCATGTGTTCTCATCATTTAGCTTCTCCTTATAAGTGAGAACATGCGATATTTGGTTTTCTGTTCTTGCATTAGTTTGTTGAGGACAATGGCCTCCAGCTCCATCCATGTCCCTCCAAAGAAATGTCCTTGTTCTTTTCTATGGCTGCATAGTACTCCATGGTGTATATGTTCCACATTTTCTTTATCCAGTCTATCATTGATGAGCATTTAGGATGATTCCATGTCTTTGCTATTGTGAATAGTGCTGCAATAAACATTCGTTTGCATGTGTCTTTATAAGAGAATGATTTATATTCCTTTGGGTATATACCCAGTAATGGGATTACTGAGATAAATGTTATTTCTGTCTTTAGGTCTTTGAGGAATTGCCACACTGTCTTCCACAATGGCTGAACTAATTTACATTCCTTCCAACAGTGGATGAGCGTTCCTTTTTCTCCACAACCTAACCAGCATCTGTTATTTTTTGATTTTTTTTTAAATAATAGTAATGCTGACTGGTATTAGATGGTATTTTGTGGTTTTGATTTGCATTTCTCTTATGATCAGTGATGTTGAGCTTTTGTTCATGTAATTGTTGGCTGCATGTATGTCTTCTTTTGAAAAGTGTTTCTTTATGTCCTTTGACCACCTTTTTATGAGATTGTTTGCTTTTTTCTTGTAAATTTGTTTAAGTAGAGTATAGCTGGAACATTTGTAATTAGGAAATGGCTTTAAAGTAACCATATTGTGGTTTAGGGGATAGAAACAATGAGTACAGGTGATTTTAGAAACAAAAATTCGTATTTTATAGTTCTCTGTGCTAGAAAACTTTCCTTTGTGACTTTTTCTAATTCTTCTAAGAACATAAGCACTAGAGAAGAATTTTTTTTTCTTCAGATGTATTTCTATGGTGTCAAGTTAATAACCAAATAACCTGAAGTACTCAAAGAAAAATCACCCCCAAAGTACTTATCATGCAACCTTGTACATAATAGGTCCTTCATAGATTTTTTAAACTAATTTGCATCTGATAAAGAAAAAGAGAGAAGCCAGGATTTTAGTAATAAATTTAGTGGTAGGGACTGAAACACTTTTTGGCAGGAGGAGGTAAGAAATTATAGGCATTTCTGAGGCCACTTTTTCCTAAAACATGAGAAAGAAGGAAAAGGAGGAGGAGAAGGAGAAGGAGAAAGAAAGAAGGTATTGCATGGGAAAGGTCTGAAAGTTTAGTAATTAACAGATCACTGAGATGTATCGTAGATATCAAGCATGTTTTGAGCACCTGAGTGACTGAATTTGAAAACACGGATTTTCAGGGATCCATCTTCCTGATTTTCTAACATCTAGGGAGTTATTCCAGGGTTCTTCAGCAAGCACAATGCTGCAAGTTCGGTCTATTATTGGCCCCATGCTCTGTTTACTGAATTCTTCATCTCAACTCCTGCTGAAATTCCTTCTGGACCAAGTCCTATGGGCAAATATTTTTCCTCATGTCATGAGTGCTTTGCGGTTTAAAGGGATGCTGTCTTAGGAGGAAGAAAGCAAGCAAACAAGAAAAAGTAAAGAGGTGAAGAGATGGGAAGGAGAGAGCTTACTAGGTGAGAGAAGAAGGAAAGAGGGATACATAATGATGACGATGCCGATTTTGAATTCAGCGAATGAGGTTCTAAATCATGATATATGTGTGTATCTACTGTGTGTGGAGGGGAGAGGAGAGGGAGAGAGAGAGACAAAGGTATGGGGAGAGATTGTGAAGTGACAGAACACAACCAGCTCTCCTGGAAATTTACTCTTTCCCAGATGTTAGGACAATGAAAGAAACAAAACTTCCATTTATCAAAAGACTTCCTGCATTCCAAGTAATTTTCTAGATGTTTTACATCAATTACCTTATTGAATTTCTATTTTCCGACGTAAGTATTGCAATTCCCTCCTAGAGGTGAAGAAAATGTGGCTCAGGAAGTGTGAATGACCAGATTGGGAAGGTAGTGAATGAGCCCATAGATATTTTTCCCATTGCCTTGGGGTTTAAACTCAATTAAATAATGGCCTAATTAAATAGACATGATATACATTATTTAAATAAGTGTATAGACCGGAAAAGCAGGGAAGAGATCCAAAGAGTATGATATTTTCTGCTGTCTAGATTCAGATCTCTACTCAACACTCTTCCCCTAATTGACTTTGCACCACAGAAAGTGACCTTTGCAACTTGCATGGCCAGGCAACCTTTATCAGTTGGCCAGTGGGAGGCCCTTTCAGGAAGCTGAACAACAGGGAAAGGGACAATGCCAAGGTCTTTCTGCCTGCCTCTTTTTGATTCAAGAAGTATCACTGGCCATAGTTGCAGCTTCCCCTGTTGTTCCAACTCCTGCTGGGCAGCCCCTCACTTCAGAGCACTGGTAGGTCCTGAGCTCTGGTCATGCCTCCACCATTTGACGCTCTGTCCACAGCAGGGATAGTGGCTTTCTGCGTTGCTAACCTCTGGGCGGTCTCACCGTCTCCTGTTTGCCCTTTTAGCCTTCCCAGTGCTGTTGTAACTAGTTCCCATATTAAATTACCTCTAGTGTACTCTCTGGCACGGCTTCTGTTTTCTGACTGAACCCAGAATGATACACCATCTGAATGAGGTGTCCTAATAGAAGACACCAGACAAGATGGGGGCAGGTCAGAAAGGCCTTTGTAATAAAGGGGACTAGAAACTATCCTTTGAGAGACCAGCATTGACCACATAAAGCAAAAAAGGGCATTCTAAAGAAAACTAGTAGTAAGTGTATTTTGCCTTTCCTTTCGTGCTCATTGGGTAGAATTGCTTAGATAGGAATGCTGGATCCAGGCAGTGAATATACATGCATATGATATATGTCCAATTATAGTTTGTATGTACTCTAGGTATGGTGAGAGAGCCAAAATATCAGGGAAGCAGGGAAAGGTGAACTCAAGAGACAATAAACAAATGTATCTAATTGGAGCAAAGAGAACAGCCAGAAACAGCAAAGGCACATGAATTTAAAAAAGGCTTTTGAAGACCACAGCCAATACTATTCTGTTTGCATTGCTGTATTATTGCTTTTAGAGGGTTCACCCATCTAGTGTCATGCATAACATTTTTGTTCCCTTATTTAGCCAATATTTGCTGAGCCCCAGTGCTATGTCAGGATCCGTGCTAGGCATGGGGCACCCAGAGACAAAGGAGACTCAGGCCCTGCCTTTCAGTGCTTGGATCCTAGTGGGAGAGATAGAAAAATGAAGTGGAAAATGAAAAGCAGCACATCATGATGCCACAGCATGAACATGCTGGCAAAAGGGGTAGACCTGGAGCTTCCTGGGCAGTTTTAAGAAGCATGCAGATGGAATTGGCAAGACTTGGTGACCAGTTTGGAGTTAATAAGAAAGAATTAGAATTAGCATTTCAGAGTTTCAGGGTTTGCCATGTGTCAGAAGATAGTGGCATGTGGCAATCCTGTGATAGCTATTGGATCGTTGAGCAACTGAGGCAAGGCTAGAATTCAAACCAAGAGACAAAGCATCGACCACCAGTCTTTTTAGAAAACTTCATTTTTTGTCTTGTTTTCATCTTATAGATTATTTGGAGTGGGAAAGGAATGGAGACTCAAGACTATTGGCTCTTGAAAAAGAAAAGTATTTACTCTATTTGTAAAGGGCAAGAGCTTTAGTGTCTTATCTAGTTGGTGTTAAAGTCCAGCTCACCCACTTACTTATTATGTGGCCTCAAGTAAATTGCTTCTCAACTCCAACTACCTGGCCTCTGAAGGGCAGTATCACTGGGGCAGATGACAGCTCTCCAAATGCTGATGTTTGGATCACAGAGATGTTGGAATGGAAAAGGCCTAGTCACCTATCTGGCACATAGAAGAAGCTCCCAAAATATTGATTTCCATTTCACACACTCTTTGTTCTTAAAATCTCTGATATAAAGCTCAGTATCTTAAAATGTCAAATGCATAATTATCTTTGCTTTCTTGAAGATGCATAACTATTCGTCTCATAAATAGGCTGACTAGGGAGAATTTCAATGAAAAATTTTATATTATGAATGAAAAAAAAAAACGAAGGCCTTAGGGTATGTCCCAGATAACTAGGCATAACAAGAAATTTTAAAGACTAAAATTAATGTTAAAAAATGCTCAATAGGCCCCTTAAATATTTGGAGTTATTTTCAGATATTTGAGTTTCTTCCATGTATGGAATATACACTGTTTTTGTAACGCTGGTAATTTAGTGACAGATGCTGTTGAGGTTCAATGTAATGGAATATGTAAAAATGAGGAAGCAATTAAGGAATTTTTAGTTCCCTCCGAGGCTTGCAAAAATTGCTTAAATATAGCTATCCAAAACAACACACATTTTTTATCAAAGCCAAATTTGAATGTTATTTAATGCTCAACCTTTGGCCAGGAAAATATGTCAAGTTTTTCTTTTTATTGTTATTTTTAATTTAAACAAATGTTGCCTTGGATTGCTTTCCCTTTAGCAGAATGTGAGTCTCAAAGGAAACTCCTAGAATGCTTTTTTTCTCGGTTTAACATTTACAAAGCATACTGGATCTCTGGCTGAAGGGAATGGTGCAAATACCAAATGCAAGGCATAGCAAATGACTTGGTCATTTCCCACTTTCTTTCCCTTCATGTTTCTGCCATTTGGAATCCCACCCACCTTTTAAAGCCCAGCTCAGAAGCTTTGTAGTGGAAAGAGCCTAGACTTTGCTGCCAGGGAAAAAAAATTGTAACAGTGATATTCTTGGGCTCCAAACTCAAGCAAGTACTCCATTCAAATCCCTTGGACTGGTTGCTTAAACTTGCCAAGACTCGCTCTTCCCTTCCATTGAATGGAAGTCCTAGTACTTCACAGCGTTGCTGAGAGGAGACCATAGGTTACAGTCAGCTGTTGTTACACTGCCCAACATCCATGGCACTTTCTTCTGGTAACAGCAGTCCAAATGCACTTTGGATATTCCCATAGTGAGACATTGATCAGTGGTCATGTGATTAAGGAAAGAGGCCCTTTCCCTGGAATTTGAGCCTTGCGGGAGGAGCACCAAGACGCAGAGCACGTGGAGCTCATCACTATTAGTGCATGTAGCCTCCAGTCACTAGTACTCACTGCCTGGGTTTTCAGAAACTGCCTTGGGTCTTGCTCTTTGAAAACTGGTTCTTCAGTTTTCTCTTCAATTTGGTGAGCTGCTCCTTGTATTCCTGGTAATTTTTTTCCTATATTATGCATAATTGATTTCTGTTGCTTATAATGAAAGAATTGCCAATAGACATTAGAAATATTAGACCCTTCATCATTTTCTTACCAACACCAACTCTATGTGTTCTTCTCCAAAGTCAGAGGTCTGTTTCCTTCCCCAAGGTCAGATAGCATTGTTTATACCACTGTGTGACGGTTAATATTAGGTGTCAACTTGATTGAATTGAAGGATGCCTAGATAGCTGGTAAAGTATCATTTCTGGGTGTGTCTGTGATGGTGTTGACAGGGATTGAAATTTGAGTCAGTGGACTGGGAGAGGAAGACTTACCCTCAGTGTGGGTGAGCACCATTCAACTGGCTGCCAGCGCGGCTGAAACAAAGCAGGTGGAAGAAGGCAGAATAAGCTTGCTTGCTGAGTCTTCTGGCTTTCATCTTCCTTCCGTGCTGTATGCTTCCTGCCCTTGGACATCGGACTCCAAGTTCTTCGGCCTTTGGACTCTTGAACTTACACTGGTGGTTTGCTGGGGGCTGTCAGGCCTCTGGAAATAGACTGAAGGCTGCATTCACTGTCAGCTTCCCTACTTTTGAGGCTTTTGGACTTAAACTGAACCATCACTGGCTTCCTACCTTCTCACTTTGCAGATGGCCTATCATGGGACTTCACCTTGTGATCGTGTGAGTCAATTCTCCTTAATACACTACCTTTCATATATACATATATCCTATTGGTTCTGTCCCTCTGGAGAACACTGACTAATACAGACTGTTAATGATTTATAGCCCTTTATGCCTTGTAGGGGCATTCACCTGTGACCCTGGTTCCTCCAAAGACCCTATTCCTTGTGGGGAGGGAGTCATGCACCCCCTCAAGACCCTGTGCCTGCTGGAGCCTTTGTCTTGCTGCCTTGCTCATCCATACGGGTGTGGGCCCTTCAGGAGACCACGCTTCTTTAAGGCCTGTTTCTCAAACAGAATGGCATCCAAGCCCAATGTCTTTGGGAAATTTTGCATTCTGCTGACACTCAGGCTGAGAAATCTTATGATAAAGGCAAATCAAATCAAAACAAAATGAAACATTTTGAAATCAGGATTTTCTAAATCATTTTGACAGTAGACACTAACCTCTACATTTAGTATTTGTTGGCACAGGGGTATGATTGAGGAGTAGGGAGAGTAGGTTGACTGAGAACACATAGCTACAGCAATGACATTTTACAGCCTTTTGGAACCTAGGATTTTCTAAGCCAGTGTTTTGGATCACCCCAGTTTTCTCAGTAGCAGCCAATTTGATTCATTACCATTTCATTCAAGTATCTATTCAACAAATATTTATTGAGGATCACTTTATTCAACAACTATTTTGTACTAGGCCTGCACTTGGGTCCTGGGATGCAAGGAATTATGAAATGCAGTTTCTACTCTCTAGGGGCTTATACAGGGGTAAGCCTGAGACACAGGTGTGATCGCCACCAAATCAGGCAAGGCTGTGACATAGCAGATGTGGGGTGATGTGGGGGCACAGGAGAAGGGCTGTTCCACTTGGGTAGCCATGGTTAGGAGAAGATGTT
Organism: Nomascus leucogenys; assembly: GCF_006542625.1. NCBI lineage: Eukaryota > Metazoa > Chordata > Mammalia > Primates > Hylobatidae > Nomascus > Nomascus leucogenys. Next base: position 72,110,312 of record NC_044400.1, read on the forward strand.
CTGAATGACACTGCACCTGAGCTCATTCTTGAGGGATGAATAGGAGTTATTTGTCTTTAGTAATAATATTGTCAGAGTTTGGCTAACATTACAAAGTGTTTGCACTGAGAGAGGCCCTTTATGTGTGTTTTTAAATTTAATCCTAGGCCGGGCACGGTGGCTCATGCCTGTAATCCCAGCACTTTGGGCGGCCGAGGTGGGTGAATCACCTGAGGTTAGGAGTTCAAGACCAGCCTGGCCAATATGGAGAAACCCCATCTCTACTAAAAATGCAAAAATTAGTCAGGCATGGTGGCACATGCCTATGGTCCCAGCTACTTGGGAGACTGAGGCAGGAGAATCGCTTGAGCCTGGGAGGCGGAGGATGTAGTGAGCCAAGATCGCCCCACTGCACACCAGCCAGGGAGACAAGCTGAGACTCCATCTCAAAATAAATAAATAAATAAAATTTAAAAAATAAAAATAAATTAATCTTCACAGTGACCTCACAATAGGTACTGTTGGTATTCTCATGTCACTCATGTGGAAACCGAGGTGCAAGGTGAAATTCATGTCTGAGCTGCATTCCCCCAGGCCCAAGAAAAAGTTAACTATTTTTCCTTTCATAGCACTTCATACTCACCATTTCTATGGATCGCCTAAGGTCAGGAGTTTGAGACCAGCCTGGCCAACATGGCAAAATGCCGTCTCTACTAAAAATACAAAAATTAGCCAGGCATGGTGATGGATGCTTCTAATCCCAGCTACTCATGAGGCTGAAACAGGAGAATCGCTTGAACCAGGAGGCAGAGGTTGCAGTGAGCCGAGATCACACCACTGCACTCCAGCCTGGGCGATAAAAGTGAAACTCCATCTCAAAATAAATAAATAAGTAAATAAAATATCTTACTTTTAATAAATCTGAAGGCTTATATTATAGTAATTGTGGGTTTTTTTTCTGATTAGATTGCTTAATCAGGGACACTGAGATTTAGAAGAGCTAATTGACTTCCTTGATAAAATGTTGGTATATTGTGATTTGGAAGACCCTAGCTTCCTTGCTGATATTTATGTTGTATAGTCTCTTACCTGAAACATGCTCTAGCAAATTGTAAAGAAAGAACAAGCAGCTGAGGGTGTGCTGTAGCAGCTGAGCTTTAGCCTAGAAAAAGTTGGAAATGGAGTACACATTTCCCATGGTGGCTCCCTTTGATGTTATAGTGCATTCGACATCAAGAAGCTCAACTCTTAAGTTATGTAACTTAAAAAAAAAAAAAACACATTCACATATTCTCTGTTCCTCTCCAATGTCTTAGGTTTCTAACATTTATAATGTATTACAGTCTTGGATTGTAATTACCAAGATAAATGACGAACATATTTTTTAAAAAATATATTCCCTGGCTGAGCAACCTGACAGGCTGCTTTGGTCTATTTCCATGTGTCCTCAATGAGGTGCACTGGCAAGAACCTCTGATGAAACTTTCATCTCTCTTGATCCTGATCATGATTTTCTGCAAAATGTCTCTACAAATTCCATATGGGGTTTTCACATTTTCCATATCTTCCTGGGGCCAAAGCAGTACAAGTCTAAAACCTGGATCAGCATTTTCTCCCTGAGATGTTGGTACTGCCATCATTATGGCATACATTACCTTCTCTTTATCCTTGATTTCTACCTTACCAGTGATCACTTCTGCACATACAGACACATACACATATATGCATCCCCAGAATGGCAGTGTACCTGGAAAGTCACAAGGGAAGGCAAGTTTAATGTCTAGATTCCTGGACTAGTAGTAATACGTACTTGAACGTCAGGTAATGTTTACCCGTTCTACCCCTGAGCGACCCGAAAAAACACTTTACCTATAAATATTTCATGTGACAAAGACTGGTGTTAAAATAGAATACTCCTGCCCTTTTCTCAAGTTCCTCCATGGACCCTTTCCTAGGCCTTAGGGAGCACAATCTACAGGAAAGGACACAAGAATCCCCAACTCAGTCCTTACATGGCTGCCTAAAGTGCCCTGTGACCTGAGACACATCCCTTAATCCTTCTGTTTTATCAGTTTCTTCAACTTTAAAGGAGCCCTTGTTCTACCTTTTCATAAGTTGTAGCATTAAAATGCAAATTCCCGGCCTGGCATGGTGGCTCACGCCTGTAATCCCAGCACTTTGGGAGACTGAGGCAGGTGGATTACCTGAGGTCAGGAGTTCGAGACCAGCCTGACTAACATGGAAAAACCCCCTCTCTACTAAAAATACAAAAATTAACCATGCATGGTGGCATGCACCTATAGTCCCAGCTACTCGGGAGGCTGAGGCAGGAGAATTGCTTGAACCAGGGAGGCGGAGGTTGCAGTGAGCCAGGATGGCACCATCGCACTCCAGCCTGGGCAACAAGAGCAAAACTCTGTCTAAAAAAAAAAAAAAGTGCAAATTCTCTTGGGAAATGTTACATACTATACTTCAAAAATCACACTTTACTATGAGCAAGTAATCATTTAAGTTTAAGAGGTCTTGCTTATCAAAAAGTGAAATTCTCATCTTCTTTTAGTTGTCTTCTATCAACAGATCGGGAAAAAAGAATTCATTTTAAATGGTGCAGCAAAAACAGCTGTTTTATATGCATATCAACCTTCATTTATGAAAAAGCAGATAAGCCTAAAAATGCCAAGTAAATAATAAAATAGAGAAACATGTTGGTTTAACCTCCTCCTTAAGGCAACCGTATTACCCTTGCCTCCATCCTTTTTGATTTATTTAGTGTTTACATAGTCAGTGTGCATAGATTTTAAATGTGTTCTTGACTTTACATAGTATGTGGGAAAGTGGCCTGGGTGGGTTATATGTTTTCTTATTGAGTGCCTGGATTAATTGGCTAGCCTGAATGCCTAGGAAAATGCCTGCTTCATTAAGGATGGTGACGTGCCTCATTACAAAGCATTGTAGGCCAGTCAAATGGCATATAAATGCAACATTTTGTCCCATGGGCTAGACTTCTAATGCAATTGTCTGCTTTTTGCCCAGAGTCATCGAACTAGAGTCTATATTGGTGTTCCTCCAAGAACAATTTCCTTTTGGAACAACTTCTTTTTAACAGCAGATTGAATAATAATGTTTGCTATTGGTTAAATTTCATCTTCTCAAAACTCATTGGTTGAAGTGCATCTCCCCATTCCTCAGAATGTGACATCATTTAGAATAGGATCTTTGCAGAAGTAATCAAATTAAAAAGAGATCATTAGAGTGGGCCATAATCCAACATGACTATTGTCCTTATAAAAAGAGAAAATTTGGACACAGAGAAACACGTGAAGGGAAGACAACACAAAGACAAATGGGGAGAAAATGGCCATCTACAAGCCAAGAAGAGAGTCCAGAAACAGATCTTTCCCTCCCAGCCTTCAGAAGGAATCAACCATGCTGACACGTTGACTTTGGACCTCTAGCCTCTAGAACTGTGAGATGATAAATTTCTGCTGTTTAAGTCATCCAGTTCATGGTACTTCGTTACAGCAGCCATAGCAAACTAATACAGTATAAATAGCAATATAACTAATATTGATGGTCAGTTCTAGCTAATGTGTATTGAGTGACCATTACATTTCAGGTCCACTACATACATCATTGTCACTGTCTTACCTAGTCAATGAAAGTCTCCATCAGAGTGTGGCTATAGAGGTAAAATCCAGGTAATAAAATGATGCTACCTTTTTGGATGATGGGGAGGAAAAAAACATTCATAGCAGAGAGAATGGTAAATTCAGAGGCTTCGAAGGGGTATTAACAGAAAGGTCAGTGTGGTTTGATTAAACTGATTGAGGAGGAGAAGGATACCTGTTGTCTAGGTTAGAGATAAACTCTTTCAAAATCATGTAGGGCCCACTCAGGTATTCTAAAATATACATGGCTCAGCTCACTGGTATCAGCTTACATATGGAAGACCTCTTTCTAGAGTATGTTTTTCATATCAACACATTTCTACAAAGCATTGGGTTTAAATTTGGAGAAAGACATTCACTTGAAGGGAAGCCCTTTACATCCAATACCTTAAGCGCTTTTTTTCTCAAGCCCTGTGACAAACTGGGGGGAAGTCAAGAAAAGGATCCAGAGGAATGGGATGATTATTCTTTCAAATGAGAAAATCAAGGCCCAGATAATTTAGACACACCATAAAGAGAGACTGAGCCAGCCCTGGAGCCCATAAGTCCTCAAATCCACGTGACTGTCTTTCTTGCTTTTATAGATAAGAACAACACTAAGGATTTAGCAGAAAGTGACCTGTGTCCAAAAAATCCAGCTATTGAACTCCTATTTATTCTTCAAGGCCCCAGCACTATGCTACTTCATCTAGGAAATCTTCCCGTTTTTCTACTAAATCCAGTATCTCCCTCCTCCAAAATCTACCTCTCTAGGACACCACTTTATACCTTTCTATGTGCAAGTCTTATTTCTCTCATAAGACAGTAAACTTCACTCATATAGTATCCTTCCATAGGGCACAACTGCCTTATATAGAGTATATAGCCAATGAATTAATTAGTATGGAAGGATTGAATAAAAACATTAAACAGACCAGCAATTTCTCTTCTCTTTTTGGGTCCATTTCCATACCCACGAGGAAAGGAAACATATATCTGCACACAGACTTGAGTGTTCATAGCAATTTTATTTATAATAGCCCTTAAACTAGGAGCAGTGCAATGCCCATTGACTGGTAAGTGGACAGACAAATGGGTTATTGCCATGTAATGGGATAAAAAGGAATGAACTACTGATGCACATTATATTATGGATGAAACTCAAAAGCATTATTTTAAATGAAAGAAGCCAGACATGAGAGACTACATATTATATGATTCCATTTATATAAAATGTCTCGAAAAGGAAAATTTATAGAGACATAAAGTAGACTAGTTTTTGCCTGGGGCTAGGGCTGGGTTGGGGATTATTGTAGATGGGTGTGAAAGATCTTATTGGGGATGAAAATGTCCTAAAGCTGATTTATGATAATGGCTGCACCAATTAATAAATTAGCTAAAAAATTATTAAATTGTACATATGAATTTCGTGGATTTTATGATATGTAAAATACGCCTCAATATAGCTGTTAAAAAAAGAATAAAAATAGTATTCACGTAGATTGAGAGATAGGATGAAGGTGAAGATGGAAGAGAACATAGCTGTCCTCCCTCCCCAAATCATATAAAGATCCCAACACAATACCCCAATATCCTAGAGTTTAAAAATTACAGAAAAGTCTTGTATTTCATCTACTATCAGTATCTTAAATCAGTTTTATAAATGTGAGTCTGTTTTGTCTGTAGTGGGATAATATTCATATTTCCTCCTCTTAATATAAAAAATAAAGACTTGATGGCCAGTGATGATGAACATTTCTTCATGTGTTTTTTGGCTGCATAAATGTCTTCTTTTGAGAAGTGTCTGTTCATGTCCTTTGCCCACTTTTTGATGGGGTTGTTTGTTTTTTTCTTGTAAATTTGTTTGAGTTCATTGTAGATTCTGGATATTAGCCCTTTGTCAGATGAGTAGGTTGCAAAAATTTTCTCCCATTCTGTAGGTTGCCTGTTCACTCTGATGGTAGTTTCTTTTGCTGTGCAGAAGCTCTTTAGTTTAATTAGATCCCATTTGTCAATTTTGGCTTTTGTTACCATTGCTTTTGGTGTTTTAGACATGAAGTCCTTGCCCACGCCTATGTCCTGAAAGGTATTGCCTAGGTTTTCTTGTAGGATTTTAATGGTTTTAGGTCTAACATTTAAGTCTTTAATCCATCTTGAATTAATTTTTGTATAAGGTGTAAGGAAGGGATCCAGTTTCAGCTTTCTACATATGGCTAGCCAGTTTTCCCAGCACCATTTATTAAATAGGGAATCCTTTCCCCATTTCTTGTTTTTGTCAGGTTTGTCAAAGATCAGATAGTTGTAGATATGCGGCATCATTTCTGAGGGCTCTGTTCTGTCCCATTGATCTATGTCTCTGTTGTGGTACCAGTACCATGCTGTTTTGGTTACTGTAGCCTTGTAGTATAGTTTGAAGTCAGGTAGCCAGTGTGGTGATTCCTCAGGGATCTAGAACTAGAAATACCATTTGACCCAGCCATCCCATTACTGGGTATATACCCAAAGGACTATAAATCATGCTTCTATAAAGACACATGCACACGTATGTTTATTGCAGCACTATTCACAATAGCAAAGAGTTGGAACCAACCCAAATGTCCAACAACGATAGACTGGATTAAGAAAATGTGGCACATATACACCATGGAATACTATGCAGCCATAAAAAATGATGAGTTCATGTCCTTTGTAGGGACATGGATGAAACTGGAAAACATCATTCTCAGTAAACTATCACAAGGACAAAAAACCAAACACCGCATGTTCTCACACATAGGTGGTAATTGAACAAGGAGAACTCATGGACACAGGAAGGGGAACATCACACTCTGGGGACTGTTGTGGGGTTGGGGGAGGGGGGAGGGACAGCATTAGGAGATATACCTAATGCTAAATGATGAGTTAATGGGTGCAGGAAATCAACATGGCACATGGATACATATGTAACAAACCTGCACATTGTGCACATGTACCCTAAAACCTAAAGTATAATAATAAAAAAAAAAAATAAAGACTTGACATGCCACCTCCATGTGATCTATGGTCTTCTTCTCCTAGGGTAATTTTTTTTAACTTGAAGGTAAAATCGATGAGTCCTGAGAGCACTTAAAAGAAGAGATTAATTCTACCAATAAGACCCACTGGAGAAGATGGTATTGGAGCTGGCATCCTTGCTCTGAATTTATTCATTAAATGCTTTTATGATGAGGATTGTATGTGGTACGCCTTTCCTAGAAATAACTCATTAAGGCTTTAGCATAATGGATGATGAGGTAGTTTTGCAAAAGAAAACATAATTAGTCACCCAATCTCGTCTTTCAACCTGAATGCCAGGACCATTTCCCAAAAAAGAAGACCGTTCAAATAGCACTCAGTGCACTCTTTTCTAGTAGAAAGAAAACTTGATCTTTCCACTCTCGCGCGTTTCGACAATCAAAGTCAGAATTCTCTTAGATTCCAAGAATTGCCTCCCAAATCGACAAACTTTCTATCATGTTAGGTTTTGAGCTATTTAAAAAAGGAAATGCTTTCAGCCAACTGCAAAAAACAAACAAACCCAAACTCTTCACTACTATCAGTTAGAAGAACTTATTATTCTTGAGAGTATCAGCAGTACTCTGTGCTGTGGTTTACCAGCTGACTTCCCCGTGATATTGAAGTAATGCTTCAAGCCAGTTTCTGAGTCTCTGGCACACTTTGCCCCAGCCACATTCACTTTCAATGTTGAGAAAGAGTCCAGTGATCAATAGCATTTTCTGATTTTGTCTTTTTTCTGCAGTGTTTATGACATCATAACACCATTTCAAAAATAGTTTAAAAATATTTTTTACAATTTGAAATTTAATTGTTGCATATATATTTCTACTTATTGAATGGGCTGGGAATTGTGGCATATGGATTATGAGACAACCAGAATGCAACTGCTTGTTAAAGCAAAGTAAATATGGCCTGAGCAGGACTCTGTACTTCTATATTTGAGTACTTGTGAACGAATTGTAACCTAACTTAATAGGAAGACAGGGTTGAAAACCTAACTTAGGAGTGTGTGCCTGTAACAATAGCTGAGTCTTGGCCAATCCCAGAAGCCATACTTCAGCCACTCATACACTGTTAAGTGTTCAAGCTGTGTTCAATAAGGCAAATGCCAACCTGTAACCAATCCAGCTGTTTCTGTACCTCACTTCTGATTTCTGTATGCCACTTCCGTTTTTTGTCTATAAATCTGTTCTGACTATGAGGCATCCCTGGAGTCTCTCCGAGTCTGCTGTGATTCTGGGGGCTGCCCGATTCATGAATCGCTCATTGCTCAATTAAATTTCTTTAAATTTAATTCAGCTGACGTTTTCTTTTAACACTATGGTAATAACATTGTACATTGTGGAAGGCAAGAGCTGTTTTTAAAGCTGGGTTTTAGATATCTAAACCTAACTCTTTCATTTCAGAAAGAAAACTTGAGGCCTGGAGAAGCTGACTGCTCCCTAAGGTCATACACATCATATTAGCAGCAAAGCCAGCACTGGTATGAAATTCTCTAGACTTTCAGTTCAGTGCGTTTTCCACCACACCAAGCATCCTGCACCTCTACTCCTTCTTCTTAGCAGTCTTCCCTCAGCAGACACGTCAATACCTTCTAATAAAATTTGTACCCATTCGCCCATTGATTTCTCCATGTATTTATTCAATAAAGATGTCTTCAATGATGGCTATGAGACAGATGTGGTATTAGGGTCTACTGATAGTCCCTTTAAAGTAATAGTAAAGGCAAGCATTTGTCCCTTGCCAAATAGCTTTCCATAGGAGTCATTTTAACAGTTTATTTTGTGTGTGAATCTCAAGGATGGTTCTTTGGATTCAGTACATTGCTCAATCATGATTAAAGAATGTCTAATGCTCTTTAAGGAAAACTTAGAGAAATTATCCAGGTCATACATTAAATATTTTTGCCAAACACTGTCCCAGTATTGGGTAAGCTCCTATGTGAAACACTCCTGTCAAAAGCACTTTTTAATTAGAGCTTTTATGAGAGAGTAACATGGCGGGAATGGACGCAAATGCCTGAAGGAGGAGCCTGCAAGAGTGGTCACTTGGAGCACTACTGATTCTGAACATATTGATGACTAGGGTCAGGATTTACTCATCTTTCAGTCCCCTATGCTTATCAAAGTGCCAATGATTTACAAAAGTTTGTTAAGTTCAATAGAATCCAGAATCCAGAGAAGTAAAGATGATTTCTACAAGAGATTCCTTGACATTGGTGCCCAGTAGAATAACCTGTGATTTCAGAGTTAGCAAGGCCAGAATTGGCACAAAGAAAATATTTGTGGGAGGGGAATTGCATAGACATTTTTTCAATTTAAGCTCTAATTTTAGATACAGAGGGTACACGTGTAGGATTGTTACATAGTTATATTGGACCCAGGTAATGAGCATAATATCCAATAGGTAATTTTTCAGCTCATGCCTCCTCTTCTGGTAGTCCCCAGTGTCTGTTGTTCCCATGTTTATGTCTGTGTGTGCTCAATTCTTAGCTCCCACTTATAAGTGAGAACATGCAGTATTTGATTTTTTGTTCCTGTGTTAATTCACATAGTATTATGTCCTCCAACTCCCTCCATGTTGCTGCAAAGGACATGATTTTATTCTTTTTAATGGCTGCATAGTATTCCATGGTATATCTACACCACATTTTCTTTATTCAATCCACCATTGATGGACATCTAGGTTGATTCCATGTCTTTGCTATTGTGAATAGTTCAGTGATGAATATACAAATCAATGTTTCTTTTTGGTATAATCTATTTTCCCTTCGGATATACCTAGTAATGAGATTGCTGGAAAAATAAACAAAGGACAAAAACAGACACTTCTAAAAAGAAGACATCCAAGCAGCCAACAAACATATGAAAAAATGCTTAATGTCACTGATTATCAGAGAAATGCAAATCAAACTGCAGTGAGATACTCACACCAGGCAGAATGGCTATGATTAAAAAGTCCAAAAACAACAGATGCTGGCAAGACTGTGGAGGAAAGGAAGGCTTATATGCTGTTGGTCGGAATGTGAATTAGTTCAGCGACTATGGAAAGCAATTTGGAGATTTCTCAAAAATTTGCATTTTAAAAATATTATTATTATACTTTAAGTTCTAGGATACATGTGCAGAATGTGTAGGTTTGTTACATATGTATACACGTGCCATGGTTTGCTGCACCCATCAACCCATCATCTACATCAGGTGTTTCTCTTAATGCTATCCCTCCCCTAGACCCCACCCCACACCCTGACAGGCCTCAGTGTGTGATGTTCCCCTCCCTGTGTCCTTGTGTTCTCATTGTTCAACTCCCACTTATGAGTGAGAACATGAGGTGTTTGGTTTTCTGTTCCTGTGTTAGTTTGCTGAGAATGATGGTTTCCAGCTTCATCCATGTCCCTCCAAAGGACATGAACTCATCCTTTTTTATGGCTGCATAGTATTCCATGGTGTAAATGTGCCACATTTTCTTTATCCAGTCTATCATTGATGGGCATTTGGGTTGGTTCCAAGTCTTTGCATAGATTTTTTAAAAGCATGGTAGAGTTGTCTCTTTACAGAATGACTCATTTTAAGAAATTTAGTTTACATTTTCAATCTATTTAAAGTAACTGTAATTTTCTGTAGTCACCAGAACAAGTTATATAGAACTAATTGAGGCTCATAACAGAAAATATTTGTATTCATTTACATAACAGATATTTTAAAATGCATTTCATGGGCCACCATGCTACAGTCTAGGGACAGAATGGAGTGAGAAAACAAATGTGTTTCCTATGCATCTTGTTCCTACCTTATGGAGTTTGGTGGAAGAGATTAACTTTGAGATAACCACACAAGTAAATGGAACATTGCAACTGTGGTACATTTCCTAAGGAGTGTTTTGGTTGCTGTGGATCTCTGAAAGGTACAAGGTGCTGTAAGAGCTGATGACAAGGGATTTGACCTGGTCGGGGATGTCAGAGGTGTTGTCCCTGAAGCAGAGATAACTGAAGTGAGAAGCAGGAGTTCACGTCAACTGCAAAGATTCCTTTCTGAATAGGCAGGTGATCTTAAGCATAAAGAAGAGAGTGACATGAAAGGAAGCCTAAAACGTTGCAGGACTTTTTATTAAAAGAATTATGGGAATACATTAGAGGATTTTGGTCATGAGCATGGAATAATTAAAATCAGCTGCTTCCAGGTTGAGCACAATGGTTTATACCTGTAATTCCAGCACTTTGGGAGGCCAAGGCAAGAGGATCTTTTGAGCCCAGGAGTTTGAGACTAGCCTAGGCAACATTGGAAGACCTCGTCTCTATTAAAAATGAACAACAACAACAAAAATAACTGGGAGTGGTGGCACACAGCTATTGTCCCAGCTACTCTGGAGGCTGAAGTGGGAGAACTACTTGAGCCCAGGAGGTCCAGGCTGCAGTGAGCCATGATCATGCCACTGTACTCCAGCCTGGGCAACTGAGTGAAACCCTGCCTCAAAAATAAATAAATACATAAAAATTACAAAAATAAAATTGGCTGCCTCTTAAAGAATAGATTGTAGAAGAGCAACGGTGTGAATAGATCACTTAAGAACTTTTTGTAGTATTTTAAGCAAGAGATCATGGTAGCTTGGTCTTAAAGGTGGTAGACATAGGGGAGAGTGAAGCGTGAAGAACTATTTAAGAGTGACTACAATAGGGACAATAATATTGGGATTTGACAGGGATGGAGAGGGAGGGGCCTAAGAGAAATGCTAAGTATCTGGCTTATATTCCTCAGTGAGTTATAGTATTATTTACTGCAACCATGAGCACTGGGATATGATGACTTTGAGCCAAAGAGTTGGCTCAAAGGCAGTGGGACATAGGAGACTATAGATATAGATTGTCCCTCTTTCCAAGGTTGGCAATGTGCTGCTGATGGACTCTGAGATTTATATCTTACACTACTTGCCCAGCAGAGAGAGTATCCTTGATGTTTCTGGTCCCAAGACCAAAAACCCTGGTGAAGTTGAACTCATTTGCATCACACGCCCATACTTGATCAAAACAGCTATAGTAGGAAGTAGATGTAGATAGGGTGGTGGAATAATTCACAACTTCCATGAGAGCCACATAGGTTTTGGAAAGCGGCAATTGTCAAAAGGAGAGGAAAGAAGAAGACAGATAATATTATAAAATTCCACTGCAGTGGTGCTATGCTGATTAAATGTATGAAATTAACTTTGTGGTAGTCTACATTTCCAGTGTTTAGATACTTCCGAGAGCTCTGGGATATGCGAAATGGGAGAACAAGATATTGAAAAGTGGTAAAGCCAGCCTAGGAAAATATACAAAGGAATGCTCTACCATGAGTATTATATTACATGATATTATCATTACATATTTATGTACCAGTCTAACAGGCTACAAAATTCCTAAAGGCTCAGATCATTCCTTATTTATTCCTGTGCTTCATCTGAGTAGAAAATAGCAGCCATTTTGAGCACTATCCATGCTCAAACATTCTCCAATGACTTAGTTGTTGAATAAATACATTCATAAATGCACATATTAAAAAATTGACAATAGTATGACTTTGAACTAGCTTCTTAGCCTTCCTAGACCTGAGTTTTACATCTGTATAATGAACTTCTTGGTATCTATTCTATGTTATAGTTCTAAAATCCTATTTGTTCTATTAAAACATGTTTTTGTGGAATTTTAAACTCTTAATTATCTACACAGATAATTGTCCAAGTAGTTGATAATTTCAAATTCTGTTAGTTTTCTAGTCTCCTATATATTATAAACTGAAGTACTGGAGAAAACACATGGGCTTTGTATGAGATACCTGTAACTTCAACTCACAGCTTCTCTGCTCACCAGCTCTGTGCCTCCGGGTAATTTATTTAATATTTATAAACCTTAGTGTGTATTTTTCATTTCCAAAATAAGAACAATAATGCCTAAATTCCAAGTCTTTTGTGGTTATTGGAGGGAATGGATTTACAGGCACAGAAGCAGAGAAGTCTCCTAATACACATGGGTTATTGTTTTTCTTACCTTTACGCCTTGGTGCAAGTGCACGTCGGGTTTCGGTTGTAGTAATAAGGACATATTTGCTTATCAACTTTTCTTAAGTTAATTAGGCTTCATGTTTTTACCTGCTGTGTGTAGTTTTGGATATTTCCAACAAATTCTTAATCAGTGTTTCCACAGAATGGTGGTATTCTACAAATTTATTTGAGAATGTCAAATAAAACTGATCTTTTCCCAATGATTGGGAAAATATTACGATTTCCCCCCACCCATTTTACTGACTTGTGATTGACAAATAAAAATTGTATGTATTTAAGATACTTTATGCCATGACATTTTTATATATGTTTACATTGTTAAATAATTACCAAAATCAATCTAATTAACATATCCATCACCTCATGTAGTTACTTTTCTTGTGTGTGTGGTGAGAACACTTGATACTTACTCTCTTTGCAAATTTCAAGTATATAAAATATTTTTATTAACTGTAGTCACCATGTACATTAGGTGTCCAGAACTTATTCTTCTTATAACCAAAAGTTTGCACCCTTTGACTAACATCTCCCTTCCTTTGCCTCCCTTCTTCTCCCAGTAACTACAACTATACTCTTTGTTAAGATAAGTCCAACTATTTTTTTAGGTTTTGTATAAATGTGATCATGCAGTGTTTGGCTTTCTGTGTCTGACTTATTTCATTTAGCATAATGACCTCCAAGTTCATCCACATTTTTGCAAATGGCAAGATTTTCTTTCTTTTTTCTTAAGGCTGAATACTATTTAATTGTGAATTTTTACCACATTTTCTTTATTCATTCATCCACTGATGGACACTGAGGTGATTTCCATATCTTGCCTATTGTGAATAATACTGCAGTAAACATTTGACACACTGATCTTATTTCCTTTGCATATAGACTAGTTGTAGTTGAACTACTGGATTATATGGTATTTTTAGTTTTATTTTTTTTGAGAACTCTCCATACTCTTTTCCATAAAGGCTGTACCTATTTACATTTCCACCAGCAGTGTACAAGGGTTCCCTTTTCTCCACATTCTCACTGACACTTGTTATCCCTTGTCTTTTCGATAATATCCATTCTAACAGATTTCAGGTGGTATCTCACTTTGATCTAATTTACATTTCCCTAATAATTAGTGATGTTGAGCATTTTTTCCTATGCCTATTATCCATTTGTATGTTGTCTTTGGAAAAATGTCTATTTGGGTCTCTTGCCCATTTTCTAATTGGGTTAATTTGTTGTTGGTGTTGCTTTTGCTGTTGAGCTGTAGGAATTTCTTATTTATTTTGGATATTAAACCTTTATCAGACACATGGTTTGCAAATATTTTATCCCATTCTGTAAACTGTGTTTTAATTTTGTTTATTGTTTCCTTTGCTATGCAGAAACCTTTTAGTTTGATGTACTCTTACTTGTTTATTTTGCTTTTGTTGCCTGTGCTTTACTTGTTTTCTTCTAGGTGTTTTATGGTTCCAGGTCTTGTGATTAGCCTTTAATATCTCTCATATGTGTGTGTGTGTACTTTAAGTTCTAGTGTACATGTGCACAACGTACAGGTTTGTTACATATATTTTGAGTTGATTTTTGTGTATAGGGTAAGATTAGGTCTAATTTTATTTTCCTGCGTGGATCTCCAGTTTCCCCACACCATTTATTAATGGGACTATATTTTCCTCGTTGTGTATTCTTGGTACACTTGTTAAAAATTACTTGACCATATATGTACAGTTTTGTTTCTGGGCTCTCTATTCATGTCCATTGCTCTACATGTCTGACTTTATGCCAGGACCATAGTGTTTTGATTAGTATGACTTTGTGATATAATTTTCTAAGTATCAGGAAGTGTGATACTTAGAATTTAGTTTTTTTTTTTTCTGCTCAAGGTTGCTTTGGCTGTTTGGAGTCTTTTGTGGTTCTGTACAAAGTTTAGGATTATTCTTTCTATTTCTTTGACAAATATCATTGGGATTTTGATAGAGATTTGTGGAATCTGTAGATGGCTTTAGGTTGTATGAAAATTTTAACAACATTAATTCTTCCAATCGATGAATTTAAAATGTTTTTTGTGTCTTCTTTAATTTATTTCATTACTATCTTATAGTTTTTAGTATACAGATCTTTTACATCTTTTATTAAATTTATTCATATTTTATTCTTTTTGATGCTATTGTAAATAAGATAGTTTTCTTAATTTCCTTTTTGGACAGTTTATTGTTAGCCTGTACAAATACGACATGTTTTTGTATGTTGATTTTGTATACAAAAACTTTACTGAGTTTGCTTATTAGTTTAAACAGTATTTAAATACTTGGTTTGAATAAAGAATTTTGGTTTAGATTAAGGATTTTTCTATACATAAAATTATGTCATCTGCAAAGAGAGACAATTTTCCTTCTTCCTTTCTGATTTGGATGACATTTATTTCTTTTTCTTGCCTAACTTGTCTGGCTAGGACTTCCAGTACTATACTGAATAAAAGTGGTGAGAGTGGCCATCCTTAACTTGTTCCTGGTCTTAAAGAAAGAAGCTGTTAGCTTTTCATCATTGGGATTAATGTTAGCCATGGGCTTGTCATATATGGCTTTTATTGTGTTGAGGTTCATTTCTTCTATATTTATTTTTTTTAGAATTTTTGTCATGAAAGGATGTTAAATTTTGTCAACATTTTTGGATCTATTGAGATGATCATATGATTTTTATTCTTTATTTTGTTAATATGTTGTATTATATTTATTGATTTGCATATGTTGAGCCATCTTTGCATCCTAGCAAAAATTCCACTTATCATGGTATATAATCCTTTTAAGGTGCTATTGAATTTGATTTGCTAGTATTTTGTTGAGAGTTTTTACATCTGTCTTCATCAGGGATATTGGCCTGTAATTTTATTTTCATGTATCATCCTTATCTGGTGGTTTTGGATCAGTGTAATATTGGCCTTGTCAAATGAGTTTGGAAGTGTTTCTTCCTCGTCATTTTTTTGGGGAGAGTTAAAGAAGGATTGATACAAATTATTCTTTACCTGTTTGGTAGAATTTTTCAGTGAAGCCATCTGGTACTGGAATTTTCTTTATTGGAATATTTTGGATTCCTGATGGAATCTCCTTACTCATTATTGATCTGTTCCAATTGTTTATTTTTTCATAATTTAGTCTTCAGAGGTTTTATATTTCTAGGAATATATCCATTTCTTCTAGGTTATCCAAATCATTGGTGTATAACTGTTCATAGTAGTCTCTTATAATTCTTTGTACTTCTGTGACATCAGTTGTAATGCCTCCTCTTTCATTTCTGATTTCATTTGGGTCTTCTCTCTTTTTTTAGAGTAGCTAAAGACTTGTCAATTTTGTTTCTTTTCAAAAAACCAACTCCTAGTTTTATTGATCTTTTTAAGTTTTTTAGACTCTATTTTATTTCTGCTCTGATCTTTATAACTTTATTATTTCCTACCTTCTATTAAAATTCAGCTTAATTTGGTCTTCTTTTCCTAGTTCTTTGAGGTGTAAAGTTAACCTGCTTATTTGCGATATTTGTTTTTAAAAACAGTAGATGTTTCTCATTAAAACTTCTTGTAACTGTTTTTGCTGCATCTCCTGAGTTTTGGTATGTTGCATTTTCATTTGTCTAAAGCTTTTTTATTTCCCTTTTGATTTTATTGTTTGGCCCATTGATTGTTTAGAAAGGTGTTGTTTAATTTTCATGCATTTGTGAATTTTTGAGTTTTCCCCTTGTTATTGATTTCTAGTTTCATACCATTGTGGTCAGAAAAGATGCTTGATATAATAATAATCCTTTAAAAGTTATTAATACTCATTTTGTGGCCAAACATATGCTCTATTCTAGAGAATGTTTTGTGTATGTTTGAGAAAAATATGTAGTTTGCTGTTCTCAGTTTGAATGTTCTATGTCTATTGCTTAGGTCCATTTGGTCTACAGGTTTTTCATTTCCACTGATTCTCTTTGATACTGTCTGAATGATCTATTTATTGCTGAAAATGTAGTATCAAAGTCCCTACTATCATTGTATTGCTGTATATTCCTCTCTTCTGATCTGTTGATACTTCCTTTACATTTATATTAAGTGATCTGATATTGGGTGAATAGAAATACAATTGTTATAGCCTCTTGATTAATTGGCCCCTTTATCATTATATAATAAACTTCTTTTTTAGTTGTTACAGCTTTTGACTTAAAGTCTATTTTATGTAATATGACTATAGTTATTGCTGTTATCTTTTGGTTTTTAATTTTAGTCATATATCTTTTTTCATTCCTCCACTTTCGGTTAATGTGTGTCCTCATGCAGGCAGCATGAAGTTGGTTGTTGTTTATTTCTTGTATTCATTCAGCCACTCTGTGTCTTTTGTTTAATAATTTAGTCTGCTTACATTTGAAGGAACTATTGATAGGTAAGGACTTACTATTGCCATCCTTTTAAAGTATTCTGTCACTGTTTTGTGGGTCCGTTGTTTCTTCCTATCTTACTTTTGTCCTTTGTGATTTGATAATTTTCTGTAATGACATGCTTTGATTTATTTATCTTTTGTTTATCTGTTATAAACCTTTGCTTTGTGGTTATCATGACGTTTACGTAAAATATTTTATAGGTATAACAGTCTATTTAAAGCTGATAACAACTTAAGCTCCTATTACACACAAAAACTGCACTTCGAGTACTTGCTCCTCTTTGCCAGCATTTTAAGTTTTGGATGTCACTGATGTGAGGCAGTGGGAGCTGGCAGCAGGGCTTGCAGTTAACTGCATGCATGTCCATGGCTGTGGGGTCAGCTATGGGTGTACATGCAGCAGTGGATTTTGGAGCCAGTGGCAGGGGTTTGAGCCATCTGCAAGCATGTCCACAATGACTGAGCTCAGTCCTGGGGCTGGGCCATCATTTTTGGTGACAACTAGGAAGACTCTAGTAGGAGAAGGGAGAGTGGGTGGTGGCTCAGGCAACTGGTGTCTGTGAAGATGAAAAACTGTGGGCCTCTTAGCAGTGAGACTGTGGGGAGTCCATGGTAACTGTGCTGGCTGCTGGTTTCCTCAGTGATGAATGCTGCTAGGGTCCTCTATGGAGCAGGCTACTGGGGTCCACGGCTACAAACACTGTGGGATCATCAACAGTGAAAGCTGTAGGGGGTCCACTGTGGTTGCACAGACTGTTGAGGACCTCGACAGAAAAGGTTTCAGGAGTCCTCTGTAGAGCATGTCATTGGAGATCACTATGGTTTCCACCACTGGTTGATAGTGACAGCTCCCTCCCTTCTTCTTTGTTCCAACCTGTCTCCAGACACCTCAGCTATGCCATTAGTCTGGGTGTTCTGGGTGACATGAAACAGAAGGGGAACCTTGGTCAGTTCCTGAAAGGCTGGAAAAGCTGATTGTTCACCCTGCTCTCCTTTTCCCTAGCAGGAGAAATCAAGGGCAGGGGAGTTCTCTCTTACTGCTGAGCAGCTCTGACCTGGGGGACAGAATGATGCAGGCAAAACTAAACTTTACTATCTATCATTTTTTGTGTGGTTACCCTGGGGTGTTTGGCTCCATTATGTTACTACAGCTCCTTAACTGGGTTCCTGAGATCTTCCTTATGGGGGTCAAAGGCTGGGATCTCTTGCTCCACCACTGATATGGTTTGGCTGTGTCCCAAACCACAATCTCGTCTTGAATTATAATCCCCATAATCCCCATATGTCAAGGGAGAGAGCAGGTGGAGGTAATTGAATCATGGAGGCAGTTTCCCCCATGCTGTTCTCATGATAGTGAGTTCTCAAGAGATGTGAAAAGTGATAGTTCCTCCTGCGTTCATTGTCTTTCCCGCCACCTTGTGAAGAAGGTATCTTGCTTCCCCTTCACCTTCCGCCATGATTCGAAGTTTCCTGAGGCCTCCCAGCTATGCTGAACTGAGTCAATTAAACCTCTTTCCTTTATAAATTACACAGTCTCAGGCAGTTCTTTATAGTGGTGTGAAAATGGACTGATACACCTATATTGCCCAAATAAAGATTTTTTTTTTAAAATTTCAAGTTCTTATGTATTTTTCTTTAAAAAAATTTGGGACCTCAGGCCGGGTGCGGTGGCTCACGACTCTAATCCCAGCACTTTGAGAGGCCGAGGTGGGTGGATCACGAGGTCAGGAGTTCAAGACCAGCCTGGTCAAGATGGTGAAACCCTGTCTCTACTAAAAATACAAAAATTAGCTGGGCATGGTGGCAGATGCCTGTAATCCCAGCTACTCAGGAGGCTGAGGCAGAGAATTGCTTGAACCCAGGAGGTGGAGGTTGCAGTGAGCCAAGATCACGCCACTGCACTCCAGCCTGGGTGACAGAGTGAGACTCCATCTCAAAAAATAAATAAATAAATAAATAAATAAATAAATAAAATAATAATAATAATAGGGACTTCTTAAAACAACCAATCAAGGCTAACTGAAAGTCTTGTTTTTGTGGGTCTGTGTTTTATTCTATAACACATTTCTGAGTGCCTGCAACATAGCAACACTGTGATATTTGACTGTAGATACAAACATGCATAAGACTTGGCTTCTTTCTTCAGGGATACCATAACTGAGTGTGTGGTGGAGGCATGAGTAGAGAAGAATATTTTGAAGTGACAGGGAACCCGTGCTGAGTTTTGAAGGTATATCTAAGTTAGATGGATGAAGATGCGGGTGCAGAACATGCCAGGAAAGGGGCAAGCAAGAGGGAGGTGGGGAGGTGTGAGTCGCCCTCTCCAGTCATGGTAGTAGCTATAGGTTATAAACATATAGTACTTTGCTGCCAATACAATTAGGGTATTATTAGCTTTCAGGGCAGATCAAATAGACAATGCTATTCCTAAAGGGGGCCAAGTGAGAACCACAGGTTAAATCACATCACTCCTGGGTCAGTTTATGAAATTCTCATTTGTGATGTGCCTGATACTTTGGCATCTTCTTTCAAAGCTGAAGTTTTCTGCAGTATCAGAGCACTGCTTTGATGCAACATGATGTAATCTGATGTATTATCCTTGGCTTTCTGTGTGCTTTTGGTTACTGTGAGCATTCGTAAGTTAATACAAAGATTTCTATAATCTTCACTCTCTTTAATAATTTGAAAAGAGATAAAACATATGGAAACTCATGATAATGGCAAAGCGCCAGAATCAGAATGAAAACACAAAGGGAAGCTAGACTAGAACATATTCCAGAAAAAGTATAGACATTAAAGTTATAAAAAAATATATTGATAGTCTCTTTGTGTCAGACTTTGTATCATTTGATTGTCATCTTAACTCTTATGTAGTGAGTACCTGTATCCTTTCCCCTTTAGAGAAGAAAAACTGAGACACAGACAGGTTAAGTAATTTGTCCTATGTGGCATAGATCGTGAGTGTTGGAGCTAGGATTTGAACCCAGGAAGTCATGTTCCAGAGTCTATGCTCTTAATCCCTATTTCTCTACATTCTCACTTTATTTAAGGTTAATGACACTTTCTGCTTTCATTAATTAATTGACTAATGTGATCATCGGCTCAGCATTCCCTGAACACCATTCAGAGCTATAGGTACCATTCACATGTCAGTTACTGAGCTATAGGCTGGACCAGGGGCAAGTCATGCTGTCTGCTGTTAAGGAGCTCATTCTAAATAGGCATGTAAGAAAATGTTTACAAGATATTTTTTACCCATATTATGTTACATCAGATGCACAGGTGGTCAGAGGGTGGCATCGATTTCCTTTTTGGTATTATTTCTAAGAGAAGAAGCTAAGGCTGAAAGAAGCCATATGACTTAGAAGATTTTCCAGCAGTTAGTGTCAGGGTTAAAATCCAGCTTTTCTAACTAGGAGTCAATGTTGTTGAACATTTCCAACAAATAAAATGGTACTTATGAGTCATAATTGAATTACTGGGTGATCTTGAATAAGTAACATCATTTGGGGGATCTCAGCTTTCCCTTCTATAAAATAAGAGGCTTAATGACATGATTTGAATTTTTTTTCTGTTTTATTACAATTATAGTTATAGACCTACTCATAATTCAGGATATTCTTATTGATGATGATTTAATGTGTGGTTTTGTTTTGATATGTTACATTACTAGCTTGCCAATTCAGTGTAAGAAAAGAATAAGTAAGTCTCTGGTTACAAGGATCTGAGTGTTATGGGACTGAGAGATGAAAAATATCTAACTGTACCTTGAAACCAGGTTTGAGCTTATATTTGAATATTTTTAGAAATCAAAGTCCTGGTGATATGCTAGGGAACTTCTAGGTGAGATAGCCAGAAATTTTCATAAATGAGGGACTGAGGTATCTTCAAGGGAAGGAAATGTTCTTCCCATAGAAAATTTTGGCTTGATGACAAACGCATAGCAATCAGAGTCTAATGAAGTTCTGCAGATCAGTCTGTTCATGGCCTATGTCTGGGTCTTAGGGAAATGGAAGCTGCTAGTAAGAAACTAAAAGAACGTTTTCATCCCATCTGTAACTAAAACCCTGAGACATTGGAGAACAAGGCAACTCTGCTTTGGAACCTGCTGTTAGAGGGTAACATAAATACGAGCAGAATTCTGGTTGTTACATTAGCAGAGGACATTGTACCATGCCTAAAAATAATCTCCAAAAAGATACGTCTAAGTTCTAATTCCTGGAACCTGTGAATGTTGCCTTATTTGGAAAAAGGGTTCTTGCAAATGTAACTACATTAGGGATATTGAAATCAAGACATCATCCTGAATTATCAGGATTGTCCCCAAATCCAAAGACGAAGGTTTTTTTTTTTACAAAAACACATATAGAGGAGAAGGCAATGTGAGGATGAGGACAGAAATAGAAGGCAGGGAAGTGTGGGAATTCTAGCAGCTACCAGAGCTGAAAAGGCAAGGAAGGATTCTTCTCTAGAACCCCCAGAGGGAGTACAGCCCCAAGGACACCTTGATTTTGGACTTCTGCCCTCCAAAATTGTAAGAACGTAAATTCTGATTGTTTTAAGCCACCCAATTTATGGTCATGTTTTCACAGCAGCCATAGGAAGTTAATATAGACATCAAGGCCTTGGGGAAACATGGTGCCTAGTAGATATGGGAAAGACCCACTAGAAGTGAAAGTGGTGCCCATTTGAGGAAGCTATGGTCACCAAAATTATGACTTTTCTGGTGAATATTTCATGGCAATTATAAATGGGAACTACTCATTGGAAGCCCAAGCACAACCTAATGGGGAGGTGGGAGGGAACTCTGTTCAAGTGAGGACTGTGAATGTTTCCCCAATTATACCAAGGGATTGGCAAAGGCTAGAAATCTGGGGAAAACCTTTTTAGAACACAAAGCAAAGCGAACTCTGAAGTGTGGTGTCATAGAAAGGTACAGGTCATGAACACAAAAGACTCTTTGTAGCAGACAACCCCCACATCCTTAATATTAATATCGTATTGCAATATTTAATCTCTTACTGGCACATAATTCTATGAAGGTGAACTTGCTCTACTCCATCTGGTATTACATCACCCAGTACATGTTTTCCAGGTTCTCTGTAGCTGGAGAAGAGAGAGATGAAGGAAGCATGTAGACTCTCAACTTCCTTTAACTGAAAGTAATACACATCATTTCTGATTAGGATCCATTGACCAGAGCCAGTCAAATGGTGCCAAGCTAACTGCAAGGGAGGCTGGGAGATGCTGGTGAAACCATGTATATTTGGTAGGATTAATGGTCTTTGCCACATACAGGCAAGAATTTTTGGTCTTGATTGATTTAATTTTCCACAATAAGACCTGGGCTGCTGTTGGGCACACAATGATTACTTCTTGACATAATTGGTTCAAGTGTAAAATTGTGCAACTTTATATTAAATTTGAGGCCTGGCACAGTGGCTCACCCCTCTAACCCCAACATTCTGGGAGGCTGAGGTAGGAGGATTTCTTGAAGCCAGGAGGTCAAGAGCAGCCTGGGCAACCTAGTGAGAACTTGTCCCTACAAAGAAAAAGAGAAGTTGAACTCATGGTGTATCTAAAAGTCTGACATGAAACTTTTAATTTTCTTAAATTCAACTTAAGAAAATAATCATTGAGGCTGGATGCAGTGGCTCACGCCTGTAATCCCAGCACTTTGGGAGGCCGAGACAGTCAGATCACGAGGTCAGGAGATCGAGACCACCCTGGCTAACATGGTGAAACCCCGTATCTACTAAAAATACAAAAAATTAGCCAGGCATGGTGGCGGGCGCCTGTAGTCCCAGCTACTCGGGAGGCTGAGGGAGGAGAATGGTGTGAACCCAGGAGGCGGAGCTTGCAGTGAGCCGAGATCATGCCACTGCACTCCAGCCTGGGCGACAGAGCGAGACTACATCTCAAATAAATAAATAATCATTGAATACTTTCGATAAAAATAAATAAGATGAGAAAAATTCCACTGGTCTTAATGAAATTAGAAGAGTTACTGGAGTCTGTAAAGATATCATTTTAGAAGTTTCAATCACCTTTCACAGATGAGGCCATTTAAAAAGATAGCGTTATTAAGGGTTGTAAGAACAGTGACACAAGTAAAAATATGGCTTGCTCTTTAGTGAAGCACATTGCATGCAGTAGGCTCAGCGCTTGTCCAGTGGAAACCAAAAAATGCAGATTTGCTGTCTATCACAAAGATAAAGGAGGGAGAAATGACCATTTTCTGTGTTGTCCACTGTTGGAAAGCACTGTTGCTGGGTACTTTGTATTTAATTATCCTGTTTTGTGGTCACATCAATCCTGTTTGGTAGACATCATTCTCCCTAAGATACAAGTGAAGAAACTGAGGCACAGCAGTTATAAATAGCTGGTAAATAGAAGACCAAGTCCTCAAACCTGATCTCTCTACATTTGATTTTCTTATTTTTTCCTCTAATAGCTCCTTGTCTCTCTAGTTAGAAAACCAGTCTCTTGCACTTCACAGGCAGTGGGTGCTGTTGGGAGAGTGGGGTTGCTATTGTTTCAGCACTTTGTGATGGCAAAAATGAATCTCAGATCATAAACTGCAGAAAAACCTGACCCCCCCTTGGAGGGTCTTTTACAAATAAGCTATTTGTTTTTGTCAAGGACAGGTTTTGGTTTCATGGGATACGACTTTGTTTTCAACGACTCATTAAAGAAAGATGACTTACTGCCCTGTTTTCTAAATCTAGTCACAGACCACAATCACTTGCAGGAAATGGAATGTTTACTTGAGTTTATTATACAAGGCTCTGGATATGAGCTGTGGGACTTTTACACCTCATAGCAACGGTATTACAATTTATTTACAACTTCATGTTGGCAGCTGCACAAACTCTTATGAAAAAGGACAATCACACCTTGGGGACCAGTAATTATAGGCAAAGGTATAAATTGGGCAAAGCAGCGTAAGCATTTGGCACTTAAGTTGAAGAGAATAGAAATGGCTCTGGAAATTGGACAGAAAGCCAGTCTCTTGTTCGTTATGAGGCCGTGAACTAATTAAACTGAACTTGTCAGAATAGACAGATAAATAGATTGAACTGGATTTTGGCACTGACTGGTCCCACACTCATGAAAACCAAGTTGTTTTAGTGATGTCATCATTTGGAACTTCTAACTATGATATCACTTTTGACAGAATTAATGTGGAATTAATACCATATGTACAAGCATTAATAGGAATTGACTTTGAACACTGAGTGGTTATTCGAGGTTGATTTCCAAAGGGAAACTTTGAGATAGGTCTTCCTTGCATCCCCAGTTATCAGATATCAAACCAAGATTTGACATATATTTCAATATGTTTATTAGAATTCCTCTGAGACAAATCCATATATGTGTTGCTAAAAAATATTTTATAGGAACATGAGTTAAAACATGTTTTATTTGTAATAATATTAAGCCTGGGGATGAAGGGATTTAAAATGAAATTCACAGTTAACTTAAAAGGAATTGCCCAGAGGGTTTTTTATTTTTTATTTATTTATTTTTTTCACTGAAGCATTTGGATTTTAGGCAAACTTAAACCTTAGGCGTGAGATGCTCTTCTTGATCAAGATAGTGGTTGTGATTCTAGTTTTTCAGAGCAAGTGGACTTACTCTCTCCCTTTTCTCACACTTGCAAACACTGTCTGGGTAACATCTTTTTGTACCCATTATGACTGGTTCTTTTGAATTTGGGGAGTGGTGTGGGGTGTGGCCATTCTTATTCAGCAAGCAAATAGTTATTTAATGCCTTCTCTGTTATGGTAACTATTTATATATCTTCATATTCCTTAAAATTAATTCCTTGCATTTGTAGGACTGCAAATCTTGAAAGTGTTATTGCATTCATTGCTGTACGACAACCTTAATTAACAAGTAAGCAAAGGAAGGTTTAGTAAGCTCAAAATGGCACCCCTAATAAATGGTGGAGGTAGAATCAGGCCAGGTATTTTAAAAAATAATACAACTAATTTAGCAGAATTTTCTGTGGGTCACTCTTTATAGTTTACATCAGTAATACTCACAACAATCTGCTTTACAGTGAAATAGACTTAGGGTCTGATAAATTCTGAGAATTGAACGCATATCAGCTCAGCTCCTAAAGCCATGCTTTTTCTAATAGGATCCTGTGACTATCAAGGGCTTTTTCTGTGTTCCAGGTAAGGAACAGATGTATCAGATGCAGAAGAAGCAAGTAAGGCTTGTGTTTATGTCAGGAGAACAACACAGTGGACTGGGAACTCTTGGTTCCAGTTTTGGCGCGGCCACATGTTCACTATTTGAACTTGGCAAATCCCGCGGCCTCTTCAGTTGTGTTCCTCATCTGAGATAGCAATGCCTGTTCCTGTTCACAGGGGCTCCTGTGAAAACCTGAACCAACATCAGGAAGTACTGTGAAATACAATTTAAATGTCTGTCATTATTATTGAAGTGTTACATTGTTTCTCATTGGGCAAGCCAATTGTCTTTGTTGGCATAAATGAGCATTCCATAAAGCAGACATGGTTTCTGAGAAAGTTCAGCTAGGCAGTACAAAACCATTATGAGGGGCCTCCTTTCTCTTCATAAAAATTAGAAAGAAAGTGGAAAATGGAACCTACATAGCCCAACGCCATGAACTTTGGAATAAGTCTGTTCCACTAAATTTGCCAATCACTAGCTGTGCTTCCTTAGGCAAGAAAATCAAATTTTCTAGTGATGATTTTTTAAAAGTGTGGAATATCTCACTCTTTAGGTTGTTATATTAGTTTGCTAGATATGTCATAAGAAAGTATCATAAACTTGGTGGCTTTAATAAAGAAAATGTATTGTCTCACAGTTTTGGAAGCTGGAAGTCTGAGGTCAGATTGTCAGCAGGGTTGCTTCCTTCATGGGCTATGAGGGAGAATCTGCTCCATGCTTTTCTCCTAGATTTGGTGGTTGCTGGCAATTTCTGGCATTCTTTGGCCTGTAGAAACATCACCTGGATCTCTGTCTTCACTGTCACATGACATTCTCCCTGTTATGCATGTCTATCCAAATTTCCCTTTTTTAAAAGGACACTAGTCATATTGGATTAACGTCCACCCTAATTCGCTAATCTTAATCTAATTACATCTACAAGGATTCTGTATCCAAATAAGGTCACATTCTGAGGTACTGAGCTTCAATATATGAATTTTTAGAAGAAACAATTCAACCCATGATAGTTGTTTGTGGATAAAAGATGAGGTAATGCACACAAAATGTCTTCTACTCTTGACTTATAGCTGGAGCGCTGTGCTATTGGGGCTTTGCTCCTGTTGGTTTGGAATTAGGTGAAGAATTTAAAATGTGGAATTGATCTCTTTATGGCTCTCCACAGAAGACGAGGACTGGGAGCACAGAGTTTGTAGTCATTAATTACTGTTTTCTCACAGTTCCCTTGGACGTTTCCTTGAGTTTGTGAGCTTTTGAGGGAAGTCCAGCCCTTCAAACACACTAATATGTCCTGCCTAGCCACCTGCTTTGGATTCAAGACTTTTTTTTTTTCCAGAAAATTCCCAGGAGTTTTGTAACATATGTGTAAAATGTTCCAGGCTATCTTTTCATGATTTATATTAAAATAAAAAAAACTATACAAAAAGTTTTCCCTGATGCTTTCTATACAAAGGGCATATTAGTGCTTTATTAGAAAGAACACATTAAGATTTACAAAGGAATTAACAAATAAATACAAATAATAACCAAAGAAATAACTATTTATTGGACATCTAATCTCATCTAGGCATGCAAATATATATTGAGTTATTCACACAACAACCATAGAAGGAGATGTAATTGTTTTTATCTTAACAGATGAGGGAACTGAGACTTAGAGTGAATATACCATTGAAGGTCAATGACTGGCAGATGCCTAAAGCAAACCTTGCCATACCATATGCTTGCTTAGTCTGTGATCATTCCACAATTCAACAGCAGAAAGGGTGGTGTGGATGTTCACTGGGTGACAGGATATCCTGTTTCCTGGGACCACATCTACTACCGTTGTCATCGAGAGTCTCTGAATCTCAATTTTCTCATCAGAAAATGGAAACAATAGTGCCATTTGCATGGAAGGTTTTTATAGGAATCAGATGTTCAGTTGTAGGAATTTATGGGACAGAATTTGTCTCATGCCTGAGGCTCAACACGTTTTATTGAAGACATAAGACAATGAATGAGTGAATAAGAAAATGCATGGAAAGGCTGTGGAGGACCAAATATGAGTTTAGGAGCCAACATCAGGGAACGCGATTGGGCATAACAGCTAGAATTAATTTTCTGTTATTCTTGAAGATATTTAAAAGGCCGAACCTATTACCAAAGAAACCAATTTCAACTTTGAAGCTCTTCTTGAGCATTTGCTGGAGGCGAAGCAATGTGCTAAAATGTTGCATAGGGTCTTATTGATCCCCACAATGACTCCATGAGGCAAACAGTATCACTCAGTTCCCACTTTCTGCATCACCAGTCTAGAGATGAGGCACAGGGAAGTAAAGTGATTTGCCTAAGCTACCTATGTTGTACATGTTATGGAGCCAGACTCTGAACCAAAGCAGCCTGGCTTCAGGGACTGCTCTCAGCCACCATGTTCACAGCCTACCTAGTGGACACATCATTGTGTACTTGAGATCAGGAGATAAGGCTGAGACTCTCTGATTTGCTTCTTAATAGTTTGTGCAGCATTGGACAAGGTGCTTCAGCTTTCTGGGTCTTATTTCCTTTTATATAAAATGAAGATTGTATACTATCTACTTCTTAGGGCTTAGTGAAGGTCAAATGATTTAATTCCTATGAAATGTTTAGAACATTTTCTAGCACATAGCATGTGCTCAATAAATGTCAACCATCAAAGTGATTATTATGTTGAGTTATGTGAGGGACTTAAAGTGACAATATGGCATTAGATAAAGTTCTCTAGTCCCACTCTCTGTTGTAAAACTAAGAATCTTTAGGAATACCCAAACATTTTAGAACCAGGACAGGCTGCTTAACTCAAAATCTTAGAGCTCAGTAACCTGAAAACAATAGTCTACAAAGAAATAAAGCTGCAGATTTTCCGGGTAAATCTTACAGAAACATCTTTTCAAATCTTTATATGGCATTAGGCTAACTTACTCTCTTTTAACAATTTCCTTTGCTAATTTTGCAAAGATAAATATTCATTAACATTTACTACATTCCAGACACTTTTCTAAGCACCATGCATGTATTACCTTATTTAAATCTTAAAGCAAGCCCATGAAGTAATATGATCATATTCTCCATTGTATGGATGAAGAAACTAAGGTACAGCTGGTCTGAATAACTTGCCAAAGTCACTCAGCTGATAAGAGCTAGGATGTGATTCCCCAAAGTCTGACCCCAAAACCCATTCATACACCTACTCTGTTTCTGTAATAATATGATTCATATTTATCCAAATGAAGATAACAGACATGCTTTTCTTTTATATAAAATCAAAATTAAGTCAATTTTTACGGTTGGATAAATCAAGTTTTTAGTGGACTGGACACATTTATCCCAAAGTGTCTGGTCTAAAGAATCCCACAATTTATGATATTCTCCATATAGTAGCCTGAATGATATCCCCCTACCCCCCACACACACATAAAGATGTTCACATCTTACTGTAATAATCCCCAGCATCTGTGGATGTTACTTTGCATGTAGAAAGGGACTTGGCAGATATTAAGTTAAGGACATTGAGGTGAGATGATAGTTCTGAATTATTCAGGCATTCACAATGTAATCACAAGTATTATAATAGGAAGGAGGCAGGAAAGCAAGAAAAGGAGCTGTGAGGACAGAAACTGGGCAGCAGGGTTGGAGAGAGAGAGAGAGAATGAGAGCGAGCTGAAGATGCTATGCTGTTAACTTTGGAGATGGAGGAATGAAGGAAGGAGACGCAAGTGAAGGGATGTAGGCAGCCTCAAGAAGCTGGGAAAGTCAAGGAAGGGGGTTCCCCTTGAGTCCCCAGTAGGAAATGAGCTCTGTTGACCTATTTTGGAGTGTAGATGTTCATAACAGCACATTTTTTAAAAAATGCACTGTTTTAAACTTGTAAATTTGTGACAATTTGTTGCAGCAGCAATGGGAAATGAATGTACTCCCATACGACACTGTCAGTGGTTTCAGGACAAACTGTATGGATTATCCTCTTCTTCAGCACCCCATAGGTTTTCCCGTTGCTCAAAAATAAAGGAGAGTGACCCCACAATTCCACTCCTAGGTTTCTGGGAAAAAGAAATAAAAACATATTCACACAAAAACTTGCACACAAGTGTTTATACCAGTGTTATTAACAATTACTCAAATGTGAAACAACCCACATGTACCACAACTGATGACTGGATAAGCAAAATATGCTTTATACATATGATAAGACATTATTTAGGAATAAAAAGAATGGAGTACTGATAAATTCAAAAAGATGGAAGAATCTTGAAAACATTATACTGAGTGAAAGAAGCCAGTCACACAAGACCACAACTGTAGAATTCCATTGATAAGAAACATCCAGGATGGGCAAATCTATAGAGACACAAAGTATATTAGTGGTTCCTAGGAGCTGGGGGGCAGGGAGGGAGAAAAGGGAGTAACTGCTATTAGGTATGAAGTTTCTTTTGGGGGTTATAAAAATGTTCTAAACTTAGCTTTGATGATGGGTGTACAACTCTGAATATACTAAAAATCACTGAATTTTATACTTTAAAAGGATTATTTTTACAGAATGTGAATTAAATCTCAATAACGATGCTAAGAAAAAAAGATGAGAAGGGAGGCAGGTATTTATACTGTAAGCAGTAGGTACTCCCATGTTTTATTTGATTGGTGTATATTACTCAGAATACTCCAGAGAAACAGAACCAGTAGGAAATATGTGTGTGTGTGTATGTTTGTATGTATATGCATATTTATATATATGTGTGTATATGTGTGTGTGTGTGTGTTGTGTGTGTGTACTGTATAGATGTACAAAATGAGATTATTATAGGGTATTTGATCATAGCATTATGGAAGCTGGGAAGTTCCATGATCTGCCAAATACATGCTGGAGACTTAGGAAAGCCAGTGGCGTAGTTTGAAGGCCTGAAAGCCAGAGAGTTCGTATAGTTGCCAATCTGTGTTTGATGTCCTGAGGACCAGGAGCACCAAAGGCAGGATCAGTGTCTCAGCTTAAGCAGTCAGGTAGAAAGCAAATTCAACCTAGCTGTGCCTTTTTGTTATAGTCAGGCCCCCAGCAAATTGGATGATATCCACTCGTATTGGTTAGAGTGGATCTTCTTTAGTACTTAGTCTTCAAATGTGAATCTCTTCCAGAAACTCCCATACAGATACACCCAGAAATAATGTTTACCTAGATATCTGGGCATCTTATGATCCAGTTAAGTTGAAACATAAAATTACCCATCACAATTAGCCTCATATGATCTTCTTTGCACTTGTTTTTACTTACTTTGTTCTCGTAACAGAGAAACCACCCAGTTAGGGAATAATGAGTGGGATTCAGGAAAAGAAAATCATTAGCTAAATTAGACATGTGCGAGGTGGTTTATCTGTGCATCTCATTTCATCTTTAGAAGAACTCTTGAAAGACGTTAGTGTCATACCCATTGTACATATGAGAGACTGAAGACCTAAGTGATACCCAAAGGAATGTAAGGAAAGTGATGAAGCCAAGATATGAACCCACATTTTGCAACTTCCAAAGCCCTTGCTAATAGAATTAGCATTCATTTTCCTTTTCCTTCACTGGATTGCTCTTAAGAAACAATATTAGAAACAGCATGTATTAAAAGAATTATTTAGGAGAAGAAAAATGACCTAGGAAAAACCATAATATGTTGGGGTGGGCAGTGGATAGAATCTATCTAAGGGTCTCTGGCTGGGTTCTATGTCTGTCTGAATGTACTACACATGCCTCAGTCTTATGTAGCTCAGCAACAGAAGAAGATAATAATATTACCTAGCACTTAGGGTTATTGTGAGAGTTAAATTATGATTCATAGAAAGCATTTATGCTAGTGCTTGACACACAATATACATTGCAGAGGCAGCAACTCATATTACTATTATTATTGCAATCTTACTCTATATGTCACCCAGGAGAGTTGATTTTTGCTTTAAAAAAGTATTGTATATTTTAAAATAGCTAGAAGAGATGCTTTTGAATGTTCTCATCCCAAAGAAATGATAAATGCATGAAGTGCTAGACATGCAAAATACACTTATTTGATCATTATACACACATGTAAGTATCAAGATATCAAATTGTGCCACATAAATATGTACAATTACAATGTTTAACTTAAAAATTAACTAATTAATTTTTAAAAGGATGAGATATAATAATAATACCAATTATGTCTCGCTTATAGACGACATAAAGAAGCCAGCTCCAAAGGGAGATGGTCTAGCTTCGCTCTCCCAGCGTCAGTGCTGGGGAAACCCAGCCTTGCAGACAGCACAAATAACTCCCTCTCTCAGTCTCCAACTCCAACTCAGCTCCCAGGGTTTTTTTTTTGTCTGTTTGTTTTGTTTTGTTTTTGAGACGGAGTCTCACTCTGTCACCCAGGCTGGAGTGCAGTGGCATGATCTCCGCCACTGCAAGCTCCGCCTCCCGGGTTCACGCCATTCTCCTTTTTCAGCCTCCCCAGTAGCTGGGATAACAGGTGCCGGCCACCATACCTGGCTAATTTTTTTGTATTTTTAGTAGAGACGGGGTTTCACCGTGTTAGCCAGGATGGTCTCGATCTCCTGACCTCGTGATCCACCCACCTCGGCTTCCCAAAGTACTGGGATTACAGGCTTGAGCCACCGCGCCCGGCCTCAGCTCCCGGGTTTTATCATTGCCATCTTGTGTCATTGCATCTATGTCAATGTAACTTTTTTTTGTAACATTTGTCTTTCTTATGTATTATAATCTTAATGAAATGATATCTCATATTCCTTTTCATATGCTGAATTGAAAACTATGTTGCCTTGAATTCATTCATTCATTAATTCATTTAATGTTTGCGGGATAAACATTACACATCAGAAACTGTGCTCAACACTAGGCAGGAAGAAAGAGACCCGATGTGTACATCTGTTGTCATGAATTTTACAGTATTGACATTCACTGAAAAATTGAAAGAATGAATAAGAGTAATGAAAGTTGTCTAGAGAACAGAAAGAAGCAATATACCTAATTTTTATTATCTCATGATTGTGATAAACTATGGATTGAGTTTGGACAATAGAAAGTATTAATAAATATTTGTTCCTTTCCCTAGGAAAGAGCAGAGCTGTTTAGGCAAGTGACTTCCTGAAGCACATAACCCTGGAGAGCTCAGTGATGTAGTTGAAAAAAGACCATTTGTGTCATGATCTGACCACAAGGATGCAACCTTATCCCTTAGTTAACAACCTGTAAAATGGGCTCTTAATTCTCTCTGCCATTACATAGCTGTATAAAGTCCTAATTAAAGTAGAGTATTAAATGAACTAAACTTAGCTTCTAATACCAGCTGTTTCACTAACCATCTTTCTTGTCTTCAGTTTCCTCATCTGTAACATAAACAGATAGGAATTAAGGATTTCTAAGGATTCATTTCAATGTAACATTTTTTGTTTTGCTATATGACTAGTGTCTAGAGGATTCTTCTGAGAATTTTCGGATATCAAGAATTAATATCATAGTAGTTGATATTAATTTTTAAAGTGTTGAAATTACTTTCTGGAGATGAGAGAAAAGCTAGGTGAAAGTAAACAATCTTTTAGTAGAGTGGCATAACAGTCCAATTCTTTTCACCCCCAGATCCATGTCATGTAACTTTAGAGTGTGTCCCACTTTCTAACTCTGGTCTTGCTTTGGGACAATGTGATGCTGTTGAGTGTGATACAAGCAGAGACTTAAAAACTCTTGCACAATTGGAATTGATTATCTTGCCCTCTACCAAGATCATCCAATGCTGTTCTTGGTAGTTCTGACATGAACTATACAAATAAATGCCAGTTTCAGGGTGAAAAGACGACGTCTTGCTCACATTCAGATTGTCTCCAAGTAGGTCTAGGATACATGTAAACCATGAAATCCAAGATTTTACACACCTGAGAGGAAAAATATTTTTGCTGGCCCCAGTTAACCTTCTTTCACACATTCTACAATATGTGATATTTTAATCAATGTCAACCTGCTGCCTTTTCAGAACAGAGGCTTTGAAAATGCTTAATATCTTTTCCTTTTAGTTGTCCTGTTAGCATTTCACTCCACAATAAAGATAAATGCTCCTTTCTTCACAGTATGCCACATAATAAATTAAACACTAATTAAAGAAGGCCTTGAAAATTCAGACCTGCACTTAATTCATGAGTCTCCAAAAAACAAGGAAGAAAATTTTGACACTGAAAACAAGGTATGTCAATACTGTGCATGAATATAAACTTGGCTATGAAAAGAATAGGGAGGATGACAGTAAGAATAGAAAAAATACATTATGTGGTTGGCAGAGCTTGGGGAAAAGAAAGGGAGAGTAGAAAAGAGGGCATCTGATTTGTAAAGGAAGACCCTGACCTTCCCTCCATGCAAAGCCCTGCTAAGGAGATTCCACCTTTGCCCCCTACTCTACCCTTTACCCTTTCCCACAAGATGTGGCTGTTATTACTCAGCCCTCCCACTGAGCCACTTCCCAGTGGGAGGAAACCTATCCCTCCTTATCCCACTGGTGAGTGCTAGAGGATGGGCACTTTTATTTTAAATCATCAAAACAAAATGGGACTTGTTATAGCCCTCTGTTGTAAACAATAAGGTATTTTGCTCTTAAATCTACCTTTCTGAGAGAAACCACCCTTAAAGATGTCAGGGTGCATTAACCTTTCTGAAGGAGGGAATGATGGATGGAGTCGCATCACACAGAAGGTTGGAAGGGTGAGAATTGGAGTAGAGAAGATAGGGTTAGTGTTGGTACAAAGGAGGGACATGTCTTTATCTAAGACAGAGGGGAAGATGGAGGACAAATGGAGATATAGAACGATGAGGCAGAGAGACAAGTTAGGTATTACCTTTCGTGTAATTATTTTGGGTGGACTAAACAAATGATAAAATACTGTACTTAGATTCAGATTTGTATCAGCTGCTAAAATAATGCTGTATAACAAATCACCCCAAAACTCAATAAATATTTATTTCTAGCACGTCAGCAGGGATCAGATCATCTAGGCTGGGCTTGGCAGGTCTTGGCTGGGCTCACTCATGTGTCTGCAGTGTGGCTGGGTTTGCTTATGTGTCTGTTTGTTGACTCTGCTCCACACGTCCCACATCCTCTTCTGAGGCTAATGGGATAACTTGGACATGTCTTTTGTGTGGTTTTCGTAGAGGGCAAGAAAAGCAACTCTAATCATGCAAGAGTTTTTGAGTCTCTACTTGTATCATGTCCTCCAACATCCCATTGTCCCAAAGCAAGGCTTGAGTCAGAGTGGGACACGCTATAAAGTTACACGGCATAGGTCTGGGAGTGGGAGGAATTGCAACCATTATGCTACTCTTCTGAAAAATTGTTTACTTTTGTGTAGCCTCCGCCTTTATCTCCAAAAATCTTCGACACACAAAAAATTAGCAATGCAACTACTGTGATATTAATTTTTAGGACATAAAAATTCTCAGAATAATCCTCTAGCTACTAATCATATGGAAAAGTAAAAAATGTTATATTTAAAGGGGTCCTTTGAGATCATTTATTCCTCTTTGTTTATGTTACAGAAAGGGAAACTGAGGACAAGAGAGATGTTTAGTGATAAAAACTGGTATTAGAAGTTGAATTCCAATCCATAGAATTTATGCTGCTATGTAATGGCAGAGCAAATTAAGAGCCCATTTTACAGATTGTTAACTAAGAGACGAAGCTACATCCTTGTGGTCAGACAGCAATTCAGGGCCTCTCTGTTTTAGTTGGCCAATTGTACATTCCATTCTCCCTCTCTCACCATAGAGTACCCAACCAATTTTGAAAAGGAAGAAGTGAATGTTCACTTGGAAGCCACAATGCTGTGAAACTGAGGTGTGATATAGAACTTACAAATTAGATATTAACTCGTAATGTGATCTGGCCATGAGGAAAGCCGACCAGGCTGGGGTTGGCCTGTGCGAGGAGTCAAGCTGCAGGAAGGGGAATAATCCCCCTTTATACGACACTGGTGAGACTGCACCTGGAAAACAGGCCCCTGTTCCAAGCCTCGGTACCCAGGCCATGTGGACAGGGAGGAGGAAACTGTATGATTCATTCGTAGCTGGAGGAAATGACCTAGGGGGGAGAGATTAAAGAGCTTAATGAGCTTGCTTTCCTCCCCTCTAAAGGGACCCCTGACAACTGAGAGGTGCCTTGGCTGGCCCACTGTATTGAGTTCTCTGGGTCTTTGAAGTACAAGGCCCTAAAATATCTGGTTCTGTTATTCCAGGTCCATCTCAAGTCCACTGCCCCCTCCACATTAGGTTCCCTTCACCTCTATGGGCTCTTGTCTTCTCAGATTTTTAAATAAGTCTTTCCCACCTTTCAGCTTCTGTACCTATACCTCTTTTTGCTTGGCAGCTGCTTCCTGCTTTCACTTTTAGATGACAGCCTCAATGTCACTTCCGTGGTGAGTATTCCCCTAATTCCCTGGTGGTGCTGGAGGCTCCTGTTACCTGTTCTGTCAACACCTGCATATCTCTGTCTAACCTTCAGTGACTTGCTCAGTGTCTTGCTCTATGGCATCAGAAGTTGTCTCTATTTTTTCACTGCTGTATTATATCCCGGCACATTACGGAAGTCAACAAATTCTGCCAAGGGAAAGAAAAGCAACCGACAATTGTGCCTGGTTCCAATGAGGCAGGCCTCAGGTTTGTGCTATTCTTGTGCCACCTGCCAGGGATGTTCTGCTTCTTTTCTGGTCTTGTCTAGAGGCAGTAAGACGGGTGCTGGACTAGAAGGCAGACAATGTGGATTTTAGTCCAGCTTCCCTGCTTATTGGCCACATGATTCGAAGGAAATCACTGACTTTTGAGACTTCGTCTCTTAGTTTTAAAATGGAGATATGCATGCTTTTCCTGTGGGGATGCTGTGAGGATTAAATGAAAGCCCCTTCTCAACCATTGCATGTTCACGAACCCAAGGCCAATCAGATCTTCAGTC
This sequence comes from Nomascus leucogenys, assembly GCF_006542625.1. Taxonomy (NCBI): domain Eukaryota; kingdom Metazoa; phylum Chordata; class Mammalia; order Primates; family Hylobatidae; genus Nomascus; species Nomascus leucogenys. Next base: position 72,146,573 of record NC_044400.1, read on the forward strand.
TGATCTTTGCTCTTTACTAGTCATGTTACTCAATTTCTCTAAATGTTTTGCTTCTCTTTTGGGGTATGAAATGATCATTTCTGTCCCATATCCAGAGCTACAGGGATATAGGGGAGATGGAAGATGGTGGTGAAGGTGTAGTTAGCAAGGGCAGAGGTAGTCACACTCTCCCCATATGCTCTATGCCTAACTCTTTTATACGTTTTGCAAGGCTCTTACAAAGACCTGTGCACCAAGACAAGCTCAGGTTACTTGAAATCCTCAAGGAGGTCTGGGCTGGAATCACAGACACTGCCCCTGTGATCATTAGCCCAGCGTGCCCCTTTTAGTATCCTCAGGAAGAACTCGGCCTTTTTCCTCTTATGGGACTGATATAACTGCTGAGGTACAGAGATCCCCAGGTGCTTGTATATGTATTTAATTAAACTTTATTCTTTTCAACTGAGTACATAGGGTGTAGGAGGGTCTTGGAGTCAGCAGCTTTTATCATTCGTGCAGCTGCTGATTACTCACATGCCTGGTATCTTTCCCCCCACCATGGCAGTACCTTGCACATAGTAACTGTCATCTGTATTTGGAAGAAGAAAGAAATAATTGCCGTTTAAAAAAACTGATTCTAGAGTCTTTCTGTCCCTCAGGGAGTGTTTGAATTAATTTATGCTCATGCATATGATTATTTTATTTAGGAAAGCACATTGATGGGTGGGCCTGGCTCAGGAAAAGACCTGCAGACTGTCCTACATCCAGGGAGGTGGCTGAGAGCAAAGACTTTGAATTACAATACTGGGGATTAAATGCTGGTGCCACCCTGAGCAGCAAGGCACTTTCTTCATCTACAGTTACCTTATCTATAATACAGAAGTGGGAATTGTGCCTGCCTCTGTGGGTTCTTGTGAGAACCATATAGAGTTAATATCTGAAGAGTGTAGAATAGGGCTTGGCATGCAGTGATTGAATAGTAGATGTTAACTATTATTATTATTTTGTCATTATAGCCAATCCTCCTTATTCATGGATTCCAGATTTATGAATTCACCTGTGCTATACTTTTGTTTGTTTTACCCCTCCATATCTTGTGTTGAAATTTGATACCCAGTGTTGGAGGTGGGACCTAATTGGAGGTGTTTGGGTCATAGGGTGGATCCCTCATGAATGGCTTGAGAGCTGTCCTTGCAGAAGTGAGTGAGTTCTTAGACTATTTGTTCCTGTGAGGGCTGAATGGTTTAAAGAGCCTAGCACCTCCCTCCCCTCTCTCTCTCTCTCTTTCTCTCTGTTTTGCTTCCTCTCTCACCATGTAATCTCTGCACATGCTGGCTCTCTTTTGCCTTCTGCCACGAGTGGAAGCAGGAAATCAAGCAGACGCTTGTGACATGCTTCTTGTACAGCCTGAAAAATCATGAGCCAAATTAACCTATTTTCTTGATAAATTTCTCAGTCTCAGGTATTCCTTTATAGCAACACAAATGGACTAAGATAGGAAATTGGTACTGAGGAGTGAAATGTTGCTATAAGGATACCCGAAAATACAGAAGTAGCTTTGGAACTGGGTAATGGGCAGAGGTTGAAAGCATGTGGAGGGCAAAGAGAGGATAGGAAGATGAGGTAAAGTCTGGAACTTTTTAGAGACTGCTTAAGTAGTTGTGACCAAAATGTTGATAGAAATATTGGCAGTAAAGACCATGCTGACAAGGTCTCAGATGAAAATGACAAACTGATTGTAAACTGGAGCAAAGGTCATCCTTTTTTACTCCCTAGTAAAGAACTTGGCTACATTCTGTCCATGCCTTAGGACTTCATGGAAGGCTGAAGGATGATGACCTAGGGTATCTGGTGGAAGAAATTTATAAGCAGCAAAGCACTCAAGAAGTGGCATGGCTGCCTCTGATAGCCTACAATCAGATATAGCAGCAAAGGAATGGCCTAAAGATGAAATTAATAATTAAAAAAGGAGCAGAGTATAGAAATTTGAAAAATTTGCAGCCTGTCCATATGATGGAGAAGGAAAGTGTTTTGAGAAGAGGTAAAAAATGGTTGCTACTGAGAAACCACTTGCTAAAGAGATTAGCGTGACTAAAAGGGAGCCAAGTGCTAACAGTCAGGACAATGGGGAAAAGTCCCTGAAAGTATTTCCAAAATCTTCAAGACTGCCCCTCCCATCACAGGCCCAGAGGCCTAGGAGCACACAATGGCCAGGGCACATCTGCCCTGTGCAGTCTGGGAATGATGCTCCCCACATCCTAGCCACTCCAGCTCCAGCTGTGGCTAAAATGGCCCCAGGTACTGCTCTGCCTCCAAATCGTGCAAGTGGTAAGCCTTGGCAGCTTCTATATGGTGTTAAGTCTGCAGGTGCATGGAATGCAAAAGTCATGGAGGCTTTTCAGTTTCCACTTGGATTTCAGAGGATATACTGGAAAGAATGAGAACCCAGGCAAAAGTCTGCAACAGATATGGAGCTACCACAAATAGGGCAGTGTCTAGTAGAGCCATAGGAGCAAGACTGCTACCCTCAAGACCCCAGTATTATAGAGCCACCAGTAGCATGAATCTACAGCCTGACAAAGCCTCTGGCATTTGACTCCAACCTGTGAGAGTAGCCATGTGGTCTGTGCCTAGGAAAACCAGGGGGCTGGGGCTGCTCAAGGCCTTGGGAACCCGCCTTTCACATCAGTGTGCCCAGAATGTGGAGCCCGGAGTTAAGAAAGATGATTTTGGAGCTTTAAGATGTAATGTCTGTCCTGCTGGATTTCAGACTTGTGTGGGGCCTGCTACCCCTTTCTTTTGGCCAGGAGTGAAGTATAACATTCCCACTTCAAATGTAATTATACCCTGTGAAATGGGAATGTTTTCCCAATTTCAGAGGTTGGAAGCATTTGGAGGGCTCAGAAGAAGATAGTAAGTCTCCATTTTGAAATGGGAATGTTTACCCAATTCCTGTACAATCCTTATATCTTGGAATTATATAACTTCCTTTTAAAATTTTACAGGCTCATAGCTGGAATAAACTTGCCTTGAGTCTCAGATGAGACTTTGGACTTTTAAGTTGGTATTGGAACAAGTTACAACTTGGAGGACTGTCGGGAAGAGATGGTGTATTTTGCATGTAAGAAGGACATGAGATTTGGGGGGCTAGGGGAAGAATGCCATAGTAGTTTTCATGAGAGCTGGTTGTTAAAAAGAGCCTCTCCCCTTACACACTCCTTTCTCACCATGTGATCTCTGTTCATGCTTTGTCCCCTTTGCCCCTGCCATGAATGGAAGCAGCCTGAGGGCCTCAACAGAAGCTGAAAGTCTCACCTACTTGTGAAAATTTATCATAATCTTCAAATCAATACACATGGCACTTTCATAGTCATTTGTGGACATGTGCAGAGGGTTGAAAAATAGGAGTTGCCTGATGCACACATTTCCAGCTGAAATCAAACAGAGTAATACCCTGCCTCATATTGTAAACAAGTGTCCTTTCATGGTCTATTGAATGCTATGTTTTTGCATTTTTGTGCCTTTTTGTTACTTTAGCTATTCAAATGGCCCTCAAGTGTCATGCTGAAGTGCACCTAGCATTTCCAAAGACAAGAGGACTGTTACGTGCCTCAAAAAGAAAACACAGTCATGTGTCATTTAACAATAGGGATATATTCTGATACACACATCATGAGACAATTTTGTTGTTGTGTGAACATTACGGAGTATGCTTACATAAAACTAGATGGTATAGCCTACTAAACAACTAGGCTACATGGTCTAGCCTGTTTTGCCTAGGCTACAAACCTGGACAGTACTTTACTGTATTAAATACTGTAGGCTACTGCAAAATAATGGTAAGCATCTATGTATCCAAACATAGAAATGATACTGTAAAAATATGGTATTATAATTTTACCAGACCACTGCTGTATATGCAGTCCATCATTGACTGAAATGTTGTTGCACAACGCATAACTGTACATGTTGTAGCTAAGCTTTTTTGTAGCATGGTTACAGTGCTGTCAGCCATGAGTTCAGTGTTAATGAATCAACAATACAAGACAAATAACTTGTCCTTAAATGATATAAAACAAAATTGAGTATGGCTTGATTGATGAAAATGTTGTAACCAGAGGCTTGAAGGAAACAAATCCTATAGTTTCTCTGAAAGCAATGGTTCAGTATTTGCTAATTCAGCCTTTGTGATGACTTTATAGAACACAGCAAGCACAAACAATGGGAATCAACAGTACTTTCATGTCTGTCCTCTCACGAAAATGATTTTGTGGTTGAGGTTTAGCAGAATGAGAAAGATGTAAGAATGGTATCTCTCTCTTTCTCTGTTTTGTTTTGTTTTGTTTTGTTTTGTTTTGTTTTTTGAGATGGAGTCATGTTCTGTCACTGAGGCTGGAGTGCAATGGCACAATACAGGCTCACTGCAACTTTCACCTCCCAGGTTCAAGCAATTCTTGTGCCTCAGCCTCTCAGGTAGCTGGGACTACAGGTGCCCGCCACCATGCCGAGCTAATTATTGTAGTTTTAGTAGAGATGGGGTTTCACCATGTTAGTCAGGCTGGTCACGAACTCCTGACCTTAAGTGATCTGCCTGCCTCAGCCTCCCAAAGTGCTGGGATTACAGGGGTGAGCCACCACATCCAGTCAAGAGTGATATCTCTTAATCTCTTTCTCTCTCTCTCTCTCTTTCTCTGTTTGTGTGTGTGTGTGTGTGTGTGTGTGTGTGTGTGTATCTCCATTCTGAGAACCAATGGGAGGCAGAAACCCACAGAAGGCTTCAGAATATAAAAATTCTTCCTGCCTGTAAATGACACATATCTGAAGGGAAGAAGTATCATTATCTTGGTAAGGTAGAGATCAGTGAGTTCTGACCAGCAGCTGTTCCTCTGGTCCCTATCTGTTGTCAAAAATCAGCCCATTTCTCCTGAAAACTAAGAGCATCACATAGGTTTGCAGTTCACCCAGTACTGATGTTATGCTGCTTTCCTAATGTTTATATAGTCTGATCCACACTCATGACTTGTGTTGGAGAACTAGAGAAAATGAAAGCAAATTTTGCCTGCACACTCTTAAATTGGCTTTTGCACCTAAGAGGTAAAATTATTGCATTCATGCCAATTCTTCATCACTTTCCAATTGGATGACATAAGTAAGTCCCTTTACTAAAATTAAAGAACTGCTCTATGTCTTGTTTTTGTTCAACATCCCAATGTGGGGTTGTTCTGAAGACAGTGATGAGCCTCTAGAAATTTCTGTCTAGGGACTGTGATGTGGGATACAGATTCTAACATGACTGGCGGTACTCTAAAAGAAAGTGTGACACAAGAAACTGATATGGCTTGGGGTCATTCCTATTGGACCTGTTTTATTGGAGCCATCTTGGTTACTACATATGCCATTTCGTATAATATGTATGATTATGATTTTTGATTTTAGCCCAGCCACAGAAATACAAATGCTGGGCTCCTAAATTAAACTTAGTTCCCAATTCCCCTCTACCATCTTTCCTTTGTCTTCCATTGTGTGCCCATCCCAGCTTATACTTCATTCATTCCCTCTCACCTCTGTTGAGCATTTACCACCTAAACTGCTAGGTTCTGATGGGACAAAGTCTTGTCTTTTGGCAACAGTTTCATTCAGTACGATTATTTTCTCTTGGCTCTATGAGAAATTTCTTTTATTTTTTCCTCCATTATGTATTCTTCCCCTTCTATCTCATTTAAAAACCATTTTCCAAGTGTTGGAGAGAGGAGGGTCAGAGAATTAAATATAACGGGATTGGGGAGAGAAGGATTAGATTGAAAGTCAATGACAGTCTTGGTCTTCAAGTAATTCATAATGTAGTGAGTTTGTATCTTATTCCCCCAGACTGTACTTTAGTGCTTTATTCTTCTTACATTTGCATCTTTGTGTATGAGCATCGCCTGAATTTTTGTCATTCTCTCTCGTCTCCTTTACCTCTACACCCTGCTTAGGCAATTTAATTCCACTTCCATGGTTTGCATTATCAGCCTTTTAATCACTATCCAAAATACTCCTTTAATCCTGACCTCTCTATCTTTGCCAAGGTCTGGACCTGTGTTTCCATCTCTCTGTTGTGTATTTTCCCTTGGATAAGACCACTGAATTCTCACATGCTGTACTGCTTATGAAGACAGGGCTTGGGAAGGAGCCTATTAATTGAATGACAAACCAAGTTCTTGATACGTTACTTCAAGGACTCAGGGAAACTTACCAATCCAAAAACTCTGCATTTTTTTTTAAATAAATATTTCAGTAATGTAAGCACTTGAGAAGACACTGGAAAACCTGAAGTAAAATGAGGTTTTTATGATGAACAATGGAAAAATTGCTCATGCTTTTGTTTTCATTAAACATAATTGCTCTAAGTCAAAGAAGTGGATACGGTTGAGAACAAACAATAAAAAATTGGAACACAAAGTTCCTTTCAAAATAGAAATGCAAATTCTAACGTGAGTACACTGAAGTCTTCCATTGAATATGAAGTATATTTCTACAATCCTACTATCAGCGAGCTTATAGTAAATGCTCTTGTTTGATCTAAATATTTCAAGTAGGCCGGGTGTGGTGGCTCACGCCTGTAATCCCAGCAATTTGGGAGGCTGAGGTGGGTGTATCACCTGACGTCAGGGGTTTGAGACCAGCCTGGCCAACATGGTGAAACCTCGTCTTTACTAAAAAACACAAAAATTAGCTGGGCATGGTGGCAGGTGCCTGTAATCCCAGCTACTCAGGAGGTTGGGGCAGGAGAATCACTTGAACTTGGGAGGCAGAGGTTGCAATTAGCTGAGATCACACTATTGCACTCCAGCCTGGGCGACAAGAGCAAAGCCCTGTCTCCAAAAAAACAAAAACAAAGAAACAAACAAAAAACCCAAAAAACAAAAAACAAAAACAGATTTCAAGTAAATGATTCAACATTCTAAAATCTTTACCCACCCCCCCACTGCCACCGGCCGCTTACACACACATAAACACATCTGTTTTGCCTCCTCTTTTTAGAGTATTAGTTGATGGCACTATAAAAATAATATATGCACATTCTTTGAATAATTGAAAGTCAGTAGTAAGTAAAAAATTAACATTTCTTCATTCCCTATTTATACCCTCCTTTGTGAGTCCCATTTCTTAGTAGGATTACATATGCTTTTATTTCTTCCAATGGTTGCTAAGATAATATTAAACAGTACATTATTGTATATTTCTTGACGTATCTGTTCACTCTTTGCTTTGACAAATAGGACTGGGCTCACATACACTACTTCCCAGTTTTGTTAAATAGTATATTTAAAATTGTATTTCTTGTTCCATCAAATTTAGAGAGTATATCTTGATTCGTTATTACTTCCAATGGGGAAATTAGGGCCACAGCACAACTACTGACCTCTCTTCTCCTTTGTATTTCTGAAGTTGTTTCAGCTATACAATTTTTTATCCTGTATCAGAATCTTAATATTTAAATTCTGTTTTGTGATTATATTTGTTTTATTTTTTGCTTTTTAGAAAAATGATGCTAAAAGTTTGAAAGCAAATAGTCTTTATAATATTATGATGATGTCAATGTAAGAATTGTAAAGATGCTTTAGGAGCAAGTGGTAGGTTTGTAATCACAGTGAAAGAAATGTAATCCTATGTTCTTCAGGATTAACAATGTTTCCAACGTTAATAAGTTTAAATGGATTCTCCTTTCTTCTAATTGCTCAATATCATATCACATTTTAGTTCGCTTTCTACTTGAACAATGATGTTATTATACACCCTTTAATTTTTCTTGTTGGTTCTGATTGCTGTTTTTCACTTGCTGACAAAAGAAACACACACTTTTTCTACCAAGCCCATAGGATTTCCTGGCTTTTCAATTCTGTTATTAAATATTTAATAGTCTTCTTCCTTCTTAGAGATTAAGCCATTAGGGTGCTCCGAATTACATTCAAATTTGGATTTAGTGCTCTATGAGCCTGCCGCAGAGCTATTTTTCCAGAATTTCTTCCCATTTAATTATTTATTAATCAGGCTAGTTTAAATGTTGTAGCATCTCCAAATTTCAGATGCTTAATTTTATAAGAAGTCTACTTTTTTTTTCACTCCTATCCCAATCCACCTAGAACCAGAAGGGAGTTCTACTCCATTCAGACACTCCGAAGCAGAGATTTCCATCAGGTGAGTGAGCTATCTTCTAAGTCTGCTTTCACCTCTGCAATCAGCCAGTGGAAAAGGGAGGCAATGCAGAAAGCACATACACTTTTAATCTTCTTGGGCCAGAAGTGGCACTTGTGACTTCTGATCATATTCCATTGTCAAGAGCAGTCACATGGTCTACCTTGATGGAGAGATGACAGAAAATGGATCCACTGTTTGCCTCAGAAGAGATAAAGACTACAGGCTCTACTCATACTCCTGAGTTATTCCCATGGGTTGCTCTTTTCTTATTTTCTTTTGTTGTGTTGAAGTACATTATTAAGAATTTTTTGGCCTGAGTCCTTTCCTGTATGGAAATTTCTTTATTTTACTCTCACACTAAGTATTGTGTCTAGGTGTGGAAATCTGGGTTAAAGATAATATTTTCCTTAAAATGTTACAGTTATTGCCCTGCTGTCTTGCAGAATCTCCTTCATATTCTGTTCTCTTCTCTAAAACTCCTTTGGATAGATGATGATTCTGAAACTGGCCCAATCATCCATAGAACTAATATTTACATTTTTTTGAATAAACACACAAATTGAAACTCCTGGTTTTAAAACTTGAAACTCATTTTTGTCTCATCTGAGTTCCTTCCTCAGGAAACTAACCCTCAAGCAAGCAACCGAAACTCTTCAGATCACCACATCCAGATAATGAGATGCTAGACCCCTCATCCATCATGATTGCTTCCTTACCCCTCTTTAATTCTTGTTTTCCTGCCTTCTCTGCTATGCCCCCTCAGTTTTTGTCAGTTGGGGAGATGGATTTGAGACTTTATCTCTCATTCTCTTCAGCTGCAACACCCGATTTAAGCCTTCTTCCTTGGCAATACTCACTGTCTCAGTGATTGGCTTTCTGTGTAGTGAGCAGCAGGACCTAGACAAAATCCTTGACATTTTGGTAACAATCCTTCTGGACTGATCCTTTAAAACTTTACTTTTATATTTTCTTTTCTTTTTCTCTGCCTTATGCTCTGTGGTATTTTTCTCAGGCCATGCTACCGATTTTTAAAGAAATTTCAGATATCATATTTTTAATTTCCATTAATATGTTCTTGTCTCCTAGTCCTTTTATATCAACCCATTAATATTATTTTATTGATTTAATCTGTTCCCAAAGTCTCTGAGAAGTCTCATTAAAGTAGTTTTGAGAGAGCCAGGCACAGTGGCTCACACTTGTAATCACAGCACTTTGGGGGGTCGAGGTGGGCAGATCACTTGAGGTCAGGAGTTGGAGACCAGCCTGTCCAACATGGTGAAAGTATCTCTACTAAAAACACAGAAATTTGATGGCATGGTGGCATGCACCTATAATCCCAGCTACTCAGGAGGCTGAGAACAAGAATTGCTTTAACTCAAGAGGCAGAGATTGTGCCACTGCACTCCAGCCTGGGTGATGGAGTGAGACTCAAAAAACAACAGCAAAAAATACATAGTTTTGAGAGATCTCATACTCTGTAGATCATCTATGTATTCCAGTATCAGGCATTTTGTGTGTGTGTGTCCATCTTGATTTTTCTATCCTTTCCTCTTTTTCTCTCAAATGTTTGGAGACAGATGATTAAAAGAAGTAACTTAAATGAGCTTTCTTTATGGTTTGAGTCTGCTTTTCTGATTTCTTAAATGTTCCTTATATAATTCTGCATATAAGGGAGACATTTTTCGGTACTAAGGCTTTTTGTACAGTATAGACCTAGTGATTTAAGAAAAAATATGTTTGGTGTTTGCCCCAGGTTCCTGCTGAAGAGCTCTTAAAACTGGCTTAAGAAAGTCAATGGTAGCTTGATGGGACTAGCATTGAATCTATAAATTACTTTGGGCAGTATGGCCGTTTTCACGATATTGATTCTTCCTATCCATGAACATGGAATGTTTTTCCATTTGTTTGTGTCCTCTCTTATTTCCTTGAGTGGTGGTTTATTGTTCTCCTTGAAGAGGTCCTTCACATCCCTTGTAAGTTTTATTCCTAGGTATTTTATTCTCTTTGTAGCAGTGGTGAATGGGAGTTCACCCATGATTTGGCTCTCTGTTTGTCTATTATTGGGGTATAGGAATGCTTGTGATTTTGTATCCTGAGAATTCGCTTAAGCTGCTTATTAGCTTAAGGAGTGTTGGGGCTGATGATGGGGTTTTCTAAATATACAATCCTGTCATCTGCAAACAGAGACAATTTGACTTCCTCTCTTCCTATATGAATACTCTTTCTTTCTTTCTTTTGCTCGATTGCCCTGCCCAGAACTTCCAATACTATGTTGAATAGGAGTGGTGAGAGAGGGCATCCTTGTCTTGTGCTGGTTTTTAAAGGGAATGTTTCCAGCTTTTGCCCATTCAGTATGATATTGGCTATGGGGTTGTCATAAATGGCTCTTATTATTTTGAGTTATGTTCCATCAATACCTAGTTTATTGAGTTTTTTTAGCATGAAAGGGAGTTGAAATTTATCCAAGGCCTTCTCTACATCTATTGAGATAATCATATGGTTTTTGTCATTGGTTCTATTTATGTGATGGATTACGTTTATTGATCTGTGTGGGTTGAACCAGACTTGCATCATATTTTTAATTTCCATTAATATGTTCTTGTCTCCTAATCATTTTATAGTGCTGCTGGATTCAGTTTGCCACTATTTTATTCAGGATTTTTGTATCAATGTTCGTCAGGGATATGAGCCTGAAATTTTCTTTTTTTGTTGGGTTTCTGGCAGGTTTTGGCAGGCACCATTGAGTTTCTTCACAGAATTAGAGAAAACTACTTTAAATTTCATATGGAACCAAAAAATGGTCCATATAGCCAAGCCAATCCTAAGAAATAACAAAGCTGGAGGCATCATGCTACCTGACTTCAAACTATACTACAAGGCTGCAGTAACCAAAACAGCATGGTACTGGTACCAAAACATATATATAGACCAATGGAACAGAACAGAGGCCTCAGAAATAACACCACACATCTACAACCATATGATCTTTGACAAACCTGACAAAAATAAGCAATGGGGAAATGATTCCCTATTTAATAAATTGTGTTGGAAAAACTGGCTAGCCATATGCAGAAAACTGAAACTGGACCCCTTCCATACACCTTACACAAAAATTAACTCAAGATGAATTAAAGACTTAAATGTAAGACCTAAAACCATAAAAACACTAGAAGAAAACCTAGGCAATACCATTCATGACATAGGCATGGGCAAAGACTTCATGACTAAAACACCAAAAGCAATGGTAACAAAAGCAAAAATTGACAAGTGTGATCTAATTAAACTAAAGAGCTTCTGCACAACAAAAGAAACTATCATCAGCATGAACAGGTAACCTACAGAATGGGAGAAAATTTTTGCAATCTATCCATCTGACAAAGGGCTAATATCCAGAATCTACAAAAAATGTAAACAAATTTACAAAAAAAACCAACCCCATCAAAAAGTGGGCAAAGGATATGAACAGACATTTTTCAAAAGAAGACATTTATGCAGCCAACAAACATATGAAATCTTTATACACCATGGAATACTATGCAGCCATAAAAAGGATGAGTTCATGTCCTTTGCTGGGACATGGATGAAGCTGGATACCATAATTCTCAGCAAACTAACACAGGAACAGGAAACCGAACACCTCATGTTGTCACTCATAAGTGGGAGTTGAATAATGAGAACACATTGGCACAGGGAGGGGAACATCACACACTGGGTCCTGTCAGGGGGTGGGGGTAAGGGGAGGGTAGCATTAGGAGAAATACCTAATGCATGCAGGGCTTAAAACCTAGCTGATGGGTTGATGGATGCAGCAAACCACTGTGGCACATGTATATCCATGTAACAAACCTGCACGTTCTGCACATATGTCCCAGAACTTAAAGTATTAAAAAAAACTGAGATAAGAATGTCTTTTGTATGCTAACGAGATAACTCATGGTGGGAGGCCCTAGACAGCTTTGGATGGGGATTGATTGCCAGGAAAATCAAGCATGTGATTAGAGAGTTAGGACTTTCAGCCCTACTCCCCAAATGAGGGACTGGAGATTGAGTTTAATCACCAATAGTAATGATTTAATCAATCCTACCCACTTTAATGAAACCTTTATGAAAACAACAGAGTTCAAGGGCTTTCTGGTTATTGATATACTGGGAGGGTAACTCTCCCTGATTCTGCAGGGACAGATGCCTCCTGTGCCTATTTATCTTAGCTGTTCATTTGTGTCCTTCAAAATAAATGGTAATAGTAAGTATAGCACTTTTCTGAGTTGTGTAAGTTGTTCTAGAGAATGGCAAAACTTGGGGCATTGCAGACACTCACAAATTTGTAGTTGCTTGAGCAGAAGTGTGGGTAACCTGGGGACATCACTTGCACCTGGCTCTGAAGTAGGGACAGTCTTGTGAGACCGAGTCCTTAACTTGTGGGGTCTGTGCTAACTTTGGGTAGTTAGTGTCAGAATTAAATTTGATGATACAATACTCAACTGGTGTGGGAGAATTGAATTGATAGGAGCTGGGAAAAGAAAACACAGTTAGATAGAGCAGAAAGTTAGCCTGAGCTCTTCTCTTAATATTCTGTGGAGCTAACACACTAGGAGCCTTAACTTTTCCCTAAAACATCTATCCATTTTCCCCAAAAGCAAAGCTCATCTTATTTGGTGTCAGTGGTAGGCAGAATAATGGTCTCCCAAAGATGGCTGCTTTCTAATCTCTTGTGAATATGTCATGTTGCATGGGGCAAGGTGGAAATTAAGGGTGCAGACAGAATTGAGATTGCTAATCTGCTGACCTTGAGATAGGGAAATTTTCCTGGGGTATCCTGGTGGGCCTAATATAATCACAAGTATCCCTACATGTGAAAAAGAGAGGTAGGAAAGTCAGTGTTAATGCCTGTATTAGTCTGTAGATATACCTGAGACTAGGCAATTTACAAAAGAAAGAGGTTTAATGGACTTACAGTTTCATGTGGCTGGGGAAGCCTCACAATCATGGTGGAAGGAAAGGAGGAGCAAGTCATGTCTTACATGGATGGCAGCAGGTGAAGAGAGAGCCTGTGCAGTGAAACTCCCATTTTTAAAACCATCAGATCTCATGAGACTTATTCACTATCGCAAGAACATCATGGGAAAGATCCACACCCATGATTCAGTTATATCCCACTGGTTCCCTCCCAGAACACATGGGAATTATGGGAGCTACAAGATGAGATTTGGGTGGGGACATAGAGCCAAACCATGTCAATGCCCAAGAGAGATTTGAAATTGTTACACTGTTGGCTTTGAAGATTTAAGGAGGGACCATGAGGCAAGAAATGAGGGTGGTTTCTGGAAGCTGAGAAAAATTAGAAAACTGACATTCCCTTAAAGCTTCCAGAAGAAACACATACTTGTTGATATTTTAACTTTAGTTTATTGAGGCCTATTTCAGACTTATGATCTCCAAAACTGTAAAATACATTCTTGTAGTTTTAAAGTCTCTAAGTTCATGGGAATTTGTTATAGCAGCAGTAGAAAACTAATATAGTCTTCTATCAGTGTTTCACCCAGTTGAGTATTTGCTATGAATTTTTTAGAAGTCTCCTTTCTTGGATGCTATGCTCCCATGTCTTTCTGTTTTCTTGCCTCATTTCTGATTCATCCTTCTTTGTCTTTGAAATTTCCTTCTCATAACCTGTAAAAGTTAAAGAATTTCATGATTGGGATAGAGGCACTTTTGTATCTTTCTTTCTATGTACTCTTCCTAGATGATTTCATTGGTACCCTTGGTTTTAAGTATAATCTTTATGCTGGTAACTCCAGAAGTTTCTTTTTAGTTGAGCCCTCAATACATGTACATTTATGGAATTGTGTATCCAGTTGCTTACTTGATATCCTCACTTGGGTGTTTCACGGTTCTCCTAAATTTGACATTCGGATATTGGACTTATGATTTTCTTTTGAACCTTTTGATTCCTGCCTCAGTTAGTGTCTCACTTCATTTAGTGTTGCTCTAAAGGAATACCTGAGGCTGAGTAATTTATAAGAAAAAAGAGGTTTATTTGGCTTGTGGTTCTGCAGACTGTACAAGAAGCATGGCACCTGCATCTGTTTCTGGTGAGGCCTCTGTTTGCACTGATGGCAGAAGTTGAAGGGGAATCTTTGCGTGCAGATATAACATTGTGGGGGAGGAAGCAAGAGAGCAAACGGGGAGATGCCAGGCTCTTTTTAACAACCAGCTATTGTAGGAACTAATAGAGCAATAATTCATTCATTAATGCAAGGATGGCATCAAGCCATTCATTTGAAATTTGCCCCAGTAGCCAACACATCTCCCACTGGGCCCACCTCCCAACACTGCCACACTGGGGATTAAATTTCAACATGATATTTGGAATGATCAGATATCCAAACCACAGGAGTCAGCTATGGCTATGGTAAGGCTACACGATAAACTGCCCCCAAATTTAGTAACAGTACACATTTATTCTGACATGCACAGGTCTGTAGAGGCTGAGTTATTGTGATTCCAGACACAGACCAATAGTCGAACTCACCTATCCTCCAGGAAGTTTTCTTTTCCCAGGAAATGCCTTTGCCAATTACCTTTTTGCTCAAGCCAGAAATGAGGGTATTGATCTTCATTTGTCCTTCTCTCCCCATCTTTGCATCTATTTGCTCTGTAAGTCCTTTATTTTTGCCTCCAAAATAGATCTCAAATCTGCCTACTTATCCTGCTGTCTCCACTTCACCACTATATCCAAGCTACTGTAATATTTTCTTCTGGAGTACAGTTATCTTCACTCATTCTTTTTTCATCAATAAATATTTATTGATAGAATGTCTTTTCAGTGCCACATAGAGTACTTTTCTTATTGATCCTAAGTAAGGCTTTGCCTTTATTCACCATCAGAACTTGCTAATTTCTTAAGACATCTTTGTTTTAAGAACCACAGAGATATTTTGAATAAAAGTGATGCAACTCTTTGCCTTCATGGAGCTTATAATCTAGGCAGGGGAGCAAAATATTTTACCTATGTTTCTTGTTTCCTCTTGTGCCTTCCACCATTCTATCTACCTCACTGAAGCCAGAGTAATTTTAATAGTGAGAAAAGAGTGTTGCTTAGACTCTTTAATGGCTTCACATTGGGGGTGAATCAACATCCAGATTCCTTTTCGGGGCCTACCAAGCTCCATGTGATCTCCGCTCAAGCAGCTCTCACCTGATCTCAACCCCTTTCCATCTCATGTACTGTGCCCCAGCTACAATGAGCTCCTTTTCAATTTCTAGACTCCATCAAGCTCCCATCTAGCCTAGAGGGTAGCACATGCTAGTTTCCAGCTTAGAATACTATGTTCCTGGATCTTTCCACATCTCTGCTTAAAGATTATCTTTTTGGTGGCTTTTCTGATGAACTTAACTAAGACTCAGACTTCTCATTTCTTAGAGTGCTTTGTTCACTAACCTTACAGTGCATGCGTGTGTGTGTGTGTGTGTGTGTGTGTGTACTTACCCATTTAATTTAGTGTGTTTCTGCCAGCTATATTCTGCATAGGGTCTATGCTTGTTTTACTCACCCCTGTATACTTAATTCCTAGTACGGTGTCTGGCATAAAGCAGGCACACAAAGCATGCTTGTAGATTAAATACACTCAGGGATGGTGGTGTTTCAGGTGTTGGTGCAAAGTAGAATGGGGAGACGTAAATATCATGGAGCTGGGCCTAAAGTCCCAGTGGTGCCGTCTTAGCAACCCTCAGACCACAGAATGCAGGCTTACTAGTAAGCTTGGCCTCATTAAAAGAAATTATTTTGTAATTAGGCAAAAATAGGGTTGGGCAGGGTGAATGACTTGTTTAGGGTAATACAGGAAAATCGCTGTGGAGCTGGTTGAGAGCCAGCAGCCCAGGCCCATCCGCTGGAGGCCAGGTCCTCACATGTAGTTCCCATTATAGGCCCCATGGGATAACTCAGCGTCCCAACCCCGCCGTGACCCACTCACCCACGAGGGGGGCGGAAAGCGGAAGGCTCACACCAAGCTTGAGGGTTTCCAGGCCACTTTGCTTATGACTTGGCTTATGGTTCCTGCTTCTCTTCTTTAATGCTCCTTAGGCTCCTGACCTTAAATCAAGCTCTCAGGCTTTTCTTCTGCTCAGAATGAGCTGGTGACTTTTAATTGTATTTTTCCACTCGAGGTCTTTGAAATCTGCATTGCTTTGCATTTGTGGGTTTAGCGTGACCTTTAATGTTCTCTTGGCAGATTTCTGTTATTGGAAGGGATGGGATTTTTGATTTGTTAGAAAGAATGGAGTCTAAGCTTTGGACTTCAGACCCTTAAGCTTTCTGTTTAAAATGAAGAGATGACTAATAACTATTTAGTGTGTAATGATGGCTTAGCAGTATTTGCCACTGATTTAGGTTCTCTGGCTCCGTTGCCTAGAATATTTTTCTGACTTAAACGTTTCTCAGTTCTTTAGCCAGCAGCTGTCCACATTTTTTTAAATCCCCAAACCTCCAGAAATTATGATTTCACATTTCTAATAGGCTTCTTTCACTTTTCAATCAAAAAAGCCTCTTGTACCTTGTAGTATGTGTCCCAAAGTGAATTTAATACAAATCACAAGTGGAGAACACAAACAAAGGATAAATCCTAAATCTTCCCTAATGGGGCCCACACCCAGCACCACTATCCTTTACTCTTGGCTATGCCTCAAGTAGGTGCGTGAAAGAAATAACGGGTAAGCACAGAGGAAAAAAAAAAAAACACACACAAGAAGCAGCAGCTCTCAATGAAGTAGGAATGTGTGATTAAATCTTCCTCACCTTCATCAGCTGCTGGAGTCTCTTTTCCAGTGAGAGAGGAGAGAAGCCCACATAAGAACTCAAAGGTAATTATTCCCTTAGGAAAATATTTCAAATTAATGCCTTAGAATAGCAATTATTTGTTATTGAGACATCCAGGAAATATGAGTTGATTTGTGGGTATAAAGACAAGAGAGATAGTCCCTGGTCTCAGTGGCACATGGATGTGTGTGTGTGTGTGTGTGTGTGTGTATGATTTTAAGTTTATAGTATGAAAAGGCAGGGAGGAGTGAAGAAAACACTGGAGGTTCAGAATCCTGAGGTTATAATAATAGTAATCACAACAATAAATAATTCCATAATATGGACCATGCACAGTGAGGTTTCCGTGTGATAGAAACTGTGCTAATTGCTTTATAACACTTAATTCTCTCTATAAGCAGAAGAGGTAGGCACTTCCAGGACCTCTATAACACAGATATGAAAATGAAAATCAGCAATATTTTTCATTTGCTTGTGGCCACAAAGCCCAAAATTGATAGATTTTAATCCAGATCTTTCTGAATTTCCATTCTATGCTTTTAACCACAATATTGGTAGAAATTCTGGAGGGATAGAGGTTGGGATTTCCAATGACTGTTCTAACTTCATAACTCTATGACTTGGTAATATACAGAACTCTATCAGTGGAGACCCTGAGAGATGACACAGGTTCTGGGCATCAGGTCTGCGAGGTGGGGAAGGTAGAGCTCTGAGCTTGGGGTTAGAGGGCTGTGGTTTTGGTCCTGACTCTACTTTGTGGCTGTAAGACCTTGATTTCTTCTTCTTTAAAGTGATAGTTGTCACACCAACTTTGACTACTCTTGAGCAATGGGGAAATGGGAAAATGAGCTAATGGGTATGAAAATATTTTGAAAGTGTATTGAGTTTGCAGTTGTAAGGAAAGACCATTATTATACTCACATAAGACACCGTTAGATGTGGCTTCTGGTTCCATGGACAAATAAAATTATAAAGTAATCACAGCTGCCATCCATTGACTGCATATTGTGTGTCAGGAAATTTACCTGGTACTCAATGTTTTAATTTAATCTTGGAAGGCAATTCTTCAAGCTACATATCATTACACCCATTATAGAGAAACACACAAGCTCATTGAGGCCAAGTAACTAGGCTATTAGAATGAGGCAGTAGATAAGTTGGGATTCAAATTCAGGTCAGCCTGATTAACACAGTCACTGATCTACTATGTGGCTTTTCTTGGCCAGATTAGTTTTATGTTCTTTTTTAAATTTCCTTTTTTGGTTGGTCAAGTTAGTTTTAAAGTTACACTGAATGATAAAACTGGAAGCTATCTTAGAGATTGTTAAGTCTGTCAAAACACCTACTAAAACTTCTTAAAAAGCAAATTCAAGGGTTTCAAGTAGTAGAATCCCAATAGAAGCTGGCTTTACTAGAAATGAAGAAGTCATTTCAGGCCTGGCTGAATCAAAGGACTCAGTCCATATCATCAGGGTTCATGCCTTCCTTTGTGTTGGCTTGTTTTCATGTTCTATGTGATGGCTTCTAGCAGTTCTAGGTTTACATCATCCTTGCTATGGGTAGTACCAGGAGAAGTCTCTCTCCAACCTTGAGCTAATTCTTACGAGCCTCAGATGGATCATGCCCCCATCACTGAGCCAGTCACTATATTCAGAGGAAAGACCATGTGGTTGGTTGAGGCTTGACTCCCCTATCCACTCCAAAACCACGTGTACCACGTGTAAGGGAGAAATTCTTCCCAAAAGAAAAGTTGGACTGCTGTTTGTGGAGGAAGTGGGTGTGAATGGTGGATGAACAAAAACAACAGATGTTCCCCCATGCCTATGAAGGTATAAATTTATGTGAGGATGTCATTCAAGTTACTTCCTTGCTTGGCCTCCATCTTGAAATTTCCTCTTGACATCTCAGAGGTAGATTCCATGGCTCTTATTTTGGCATAGTGCTTGCTACCTGATGCCTCCTTACTCACACACAGTATAGTACCTGTGAATGTTGATATGCCAAGCATAAGAAAGATTCCTGTAGATGGACTAGTGGGAAGACAAGGCAGACATGGTAAAGTAGGAGAAACATTAAGCAATATACATTCATTGCTGGTATTGTTGAGCAATGACAATTACTCCTACAGGTGACATAGAAATTGAGGAAGAGTAAAGATGCTCTTTCTGTTCAGACTACTGAATATCTCCATGTAAAAAGCAGGGATACTATTTTCTCTGTTAGAAATCCTTATCCAAGTGAAGCTTTAGAGATATTAAGTTGGAAAAGCCCTATAGAGAGACCTAGCTTAACTCACTGTTTGGATTTTTGACCAAACTGAGTGATATGGTTTGGCTGTGTCCCCACCCAAATCTCATCTTGAATTGTAACTCCCACAGTTTCCACATGTCATGGGAGGAATCCAGTGGGAGGTAATTGAATCATGGGGTCAGGTCTTTCCTGTGCTGTTCTCCTGATAGTGAATAAGTCTTATGAGATCTGATGGTTTTAAAAATTGAAGTTTCCCTGCACAAGCTCTCTCTCTTTGCCTGCTGCCATCTGCATAAGATGTGACTTGCTCCTGGCTTTCTTCCATGATTGTGAGGCCTCCCCAGCCATGTGTAACTGTAAATTCATTAAACCTTTTTCCTGTATAAATTACCCAGTCTTGGGTATGTCTTTATTAGCAGCATGAAAACGGACTAATACACTGATACTGAGTGAACTCAAGTGGCTTCCCTAACATCACACAACTAGTGAATAACACAGCTCAACCAAGAACCAAAAGCTCTTGACTTGATACTCACTGAAGGATGACTGGCTAATACTGGTCCTCTGAAGCACATCATATATGAATAAGTGAGAAGCGGTACCAGGCAAGGATAGTAGTGTCCACTGAGGACTCACATGTTCTTTCTTAGCCTTGAATGTTCCCATAAACATTTCAGTGTTGAAGAAACGGTTACAGACCCAAACCTCAGTGTTTGTGCTGCTGTTCTGCCTTAGATTAAGTTAAATATTGTTTGTAGATGATACAGATAAATTGGCTCAACTGTGAGCCTGTCTAGATGGTTAAAAGGATGCTGTTTATTTCTCTAAGGAGGTTGCCCAGCTGGGTAAGAGGGCTGTTGGATTATTGCCTTATTTTACACATAGCCTTCCTATTTATTTCAGGACTTCGCTTCAGAGAATGCACTTAACTAGTCTGCCTGGTTGTCATCTGTCATGCTTCTATTGGATTCAAGTGCCCCAATTCCAATGACTTTGTCATCTTCCTCTCTCCTTACCACTGCCCACCAGTGCCAAGGATGGTGCCAGCAATCTGTGGCTGTTCCATCAATGGAAACTAAATTTAGTATATGTAAAAGTGTGATTGATTAATTAGAAAATTAGAAGCGGCTCTTAGGCTTCAAGTGTCTGAAAGTGTAATAGATGAGTGACAGGGAACAGTTGGTCTCTGTGTTCATTCAGGCAAAGAAAACAATAAAAACCGATTTATATAAAGCCAGTTGGAATGCGGACCAGCCATTAGGAAGGATGTACTGGCAATGATTATGAAACTCGTTGAAAATCTTTTGGTTGCTTTAAGGAGACTAGATTTAAGAACCTGCTCTGCCTGTATTAGCAGTATAGCATTTGGAAAAATCACTGACTACTTCCTCTTCTCCTCTGTAGAGTGGTTTGAGTTGGAAACTAAACTCATGAGGCTGTTACAGCAATCAAAATCAGATGATGTATGAAGACTCCCATCCAGGGTTCATACTCAGTAGTTGCTTTATGTGTTAGCTCCTGTCTTTTTCTTTCCTTTTTAAGTGTTAATATTTAACACTTTTTATTCAAATAAAATAGGCATTGAAATAAGAAAGTAATAGATTATGAAGGCTTGGAAGAAGGCAGTATAAATGAAGAGGGAGACGATGACAAGGATTGAAAAACACTAAGAAAGTTGGGTTGACCAGATTTGGGGTGTGAAGAAATGTGGAAGTTAAGGGAGAAGAAATGTCAGTGTCATTCCTAAAGATGATGCGCTGGCTGGAGGGATGGTGTGTGACACTATCCAGATGGACTGACAAAGTAATAATCATACAGTCAAAGAAAGGATCTACCTTCTCATGCATGATATCAAATCATCTTAGAGTCACTTTTGCATACTGAGGAACCTAAACCAGAAGTGAAAAGGTTTTAATCCCCACCCCCAAGGCCCTCAACCCAAATGCAGTGATGCTCTACTGCAGTGATTTCCACTCCTGGCTGTGATTCTTCAATGTACAGCTTCTGGGCTCTGCCCCCAGAGATTCTGATTCAGTGGTCTTGTGTGTGTTCTTGGCATCTGCATTTATACACAAGGTGGTAGGAGTGCACAGCTAGGACTGAAGAATAGAAACAGGAGATACAGAGTTCACTGTCAATATTCTATCAACCCAAGCCATGTTTTCAAAGCCTATTCCCTATAAAATGCTCTAGGGTATTCTAAGAAAGTAAGTTCCCCTAATTTGCACCTGTCTTTTTGATTACTGTGTGGCTGAGTTAAACCGCTTTTCATTTTCTTTTTCCCCAGTCTCTGGGCCTGGATTCCCTTGGTCCTTCTGGGTTAGAGCATCACTGGTGGGGAGGATAGGAGATTGCTCATTCATTGATTTCTTTAGGACTGGCACAGAAGCCAGGGGCATCTCTTTTGGCCATGTCCATACCTGACAGCAAGTGAACACCCATAATTATAATTTTATTAAAGTTCTTAAAAATGTCTGTTCTGTTCACAAAATAGGTATTATTGTGTCTATTTTATGGATGAGAAAACTGAGCCTGAAAGAGTTCAGTAGCTGTCCCAAGGTAATCCAACAATGAAATCAGAAGCCATATTTACATCTGAGCTTCCTTCCTTCCTCACCTCCCCTTCATTTCCCTTCACTTCCCTTCCCTTTCTTCTCTTCCTTTCCTCTTCTTGCCACACCATCCGTCTACTTCTTGCACCATGTTAGAAGATTTCTGAAGAGAGGGCTCATATATTCAGTTATATTTTTCTTTCATACCTACACCATACTTTTCACATAGTAGATATTTATCAAATGTACAGTAAATAAGGAAATAACTCATTTTCTTTTCTTAAGGATCACATTGAATATTTACTAACTAAAGTGAAAATCCCAAGAGCACAAGGATGTTCTCGTATCCTTCTTGGTTTTACCAGTGTGTGTACTTCAAAAATTGTACAATTAATATCAAATGTTTAGAAATACTTGTGAGATGAGTATAAAAAGAATATCTGGCACAAAAAACCAGACATTGGGCCCTATTCCCCATTAAAGCCTTACTCCAATGAGCTATTGGCTTAACGCAAACACTAAGTGGGGTCTGGGATCCATGCCTGCCTGAGTGCTGGCACTTGCCAAGACTCTCATAGTTTCCTTTTGTGCTCAGAAGCTATCAGAAATTGTAATTATAGAAGTCATCCCCTGTTCGAAGGCTGTCTGCATCACAGCCAAGTATTGCTCTCTCCTGAATCTATTCTGGCTACACAAAGTCTTGCCCTGGCCTCAGAGTGTATGCTTGGTGCCTACAAGGAAAAGGGTGGACCATGACAGGAGACTGAATCTTGCTCTCTGCCCAGGGCACAGCATGGAGCTTATGACCTGGACTTAGCTAAAGCCCATGCCAGCCTGAGTGGCATCATTCTGGGTACAGACCTTGAGTTACCACTTTCATAGCCATACCAATCCCAGCTCATTGTGCAAAGGTTGCTTGTGAAAAATAATTCAATATTAAGCACATGGGTCTATCTCAATTGTAGTTCTACCAATCTTCGTAAGGCAGTTCCATCAATAAAATGTGACCCAAATATGATCTTCAAAACTCTTTAGGCATTAACCCTCTTTTAGAATGGACCTAGCCCTTGAGATTTTCTTAGGCAGTTTCCATCTTTCTCATTAGCTTTCGTCATATATAATATATATGCAGATGCCTTTGCCATAGTCTACCAAAAATTATTCAGGTCCCTTATCTCAGACCCTAAAAAGTATGAGTTATAAATGGACAAATGAGTACAATAATATTTTGCAAAATGATGGATTTCTATTATCATTAGTATCTTGATAAAATAGATAATATTTTATTAATGTGTTTATGTGTGTATGTATGTATTTATTTCTTTTTAGAGATGGTGTCTTGCTACATTGTCCAGGCTGGACTTCAACTTCTGGAATTCTCCTGCCTTAGCTTCCTGAGCAGCTCGTACTACAGGCACAAGCAACCATGCCTGGGTAAGGTATGTAATACTAAATATGTATTTCAAGAGCAAATATTGAATGTGCACTCTGGGATTCTATTATTTGGGATTGGATCCTCAGTCTGCCATGTATTAGCTTAGTATTTCTCAACCTCAGCAGGATTGACATCTTGGGCCACTTAGTTCTATGTTGTAGGGGAGAGGGTCCTGTCTTACACACAGTAGGATATATGGTAGGATCCTGGGTTTCTACCTTCTAAATGAGAATAGCACCTGCCCAGTTACAATAATTCACAATGTCTTCAGACATTGCTAAATAACTCCTGGCTTGGAGTGGGGTGAGGGTAGTGGGTGGAAAGGGTATGATTGCCTGGATCAGAGAGCCACTGCATGAGGTGATGACCTTGGGAATGTTTACATCCTTCTGGGATGCTATTCTTTTTACCTGTAAATTGTGTATAATAAAACCCAACTTACACTATTGGATGTAAGGACAGAAATTCATTAGCATACACTTGGTATTGGAAAAAGCACAAAAAATATTACTTATTTATCAGACATTTACT
The DNA here is from genome assembly GCF_006542625.1 of Nomascus leucogenys. Taxonomy (NCBI): domain Eukaryota; kingdom Metazoa; phylum Chordata; class Mammalia; order Primates; family Hylobatidae; genus Nomascus; species Nomascus leucogenys. Next base: position 72,170,316 of record NC_044400.1, read on the forward strand.
ATTGTTTTATGAAAGATACATACTGTAGCTAGGTAATACAGGTCTATGTGTGTATGTATCTGAAACTGAAATAAAGACCTTAAGTGGTTTTTCCTAAATTTATGTAGGAAGTTTGAATCACAGTCAGATTTAGAACCATCAGATCTAGATTTTCAGCAGGAAACAAAGCCACAAAGTGGATGTGACTTTCACTGCGAAAAGTTTCTTTTGCCTCTGAAAGCTCCTCTCAGAAGGGACCCAGTGGGAGTGAAAGGATGATGTTGACCATAACCCTGTTGCTTTGATTTGGGGAAAACTCATAAAACATGAATTTCCTGGTTTTGGTAGTCCCTCCGTACCCAATAATTTAGAAACTGTTCCTTTTTCCCCAAAGAGTAAGTGGTGCACTCATATTAAAAGAAAAAAAAAAAAGAAGAAGAAGAAAAAAGAAAAGAAGAAAAAAGAATTCAAATCTCAGAGGCAAATTAAGTTCAGTGGTGAAACCTTAGAAGACATAATATTGTTTTTCTTAAGAGCATGCAGTGAGAAAATAATTAGTTCCTGTTTAAGAATCAATTACTATTAATTAATACATTAGCCTTACCCTTGATTGATTATAATAGTATTACATTTATTTTTATTATTATTAATGCCATCATAAACCTCATGCTGGGGAAACAGAAAAATAATTTCCAGAGGGTTATTCTTTAGTCTTATAGGGAGAATAATTTACTTAGGTGATCTGGATTATTGCTAGTGTGTCATCAGGCTCTGTCTGTGAGACATAAAGTAGGGTAAAGCTGAAAATAAAGTTTTACCTCTGGCTTGTGGTAGCTAGACAAAACCAGAGAATCCAGAAATATGCAAGAAACAAATGCTGGTTGAATAACAGGCACTGGGAGGGCAGAACAGGTAACCTTGATTGAAGTTACAGCAAGGTATGCTTCATTTCAATTAAAAGGTTTCAATAATTTCCATTGTTCAACAATGGTAGGGTAGCCAACACCCTGCTTGTTTACTCAGGACTCAGGGCATCCCCAGGATGTGGGATTTTCAGCTTTAAAACCAGAAAAGTTCTGGGGAAGTCAGGCCACATTGGCTACCATAACAACAGATTGAGAAAGCTTTTAAAGTAGTGAGTGTTCCCTCACTAGAGGTGTTCAAGCAGAGGCTGACTGATCAATTCTCAGGGATGTGTCAGAGTAGTCTTTGTTTCAATGAAAGAGAGTGAGCTCAACAACTTGTGTAAGAGCCATCCAAATCTGAGACACTGAGAGCGTCTACAAAGAAAAGTGATCCGTGCTAGATCCAGCCTTATTGCTAAATCCTCCGGATTTATAAATCCTTCCATATTTAGAACTCAAGCAAATTGAGTTTTCCAAGAAGCGCCTTAATCCCTTGGAGAAATTTCTGCAAAAAATCATCAATCACAAAACTATTTTATACAGAGGTAGACATTCAGAATATTACAATGAGAAAAGCAAAGGATTTGGAATCAAAAGACTCATGCTTTAATTCTAAGTCTAGCACTCACTAGATTTGGACAATTTGTTTAATCTCCCTGATCATTGATCTTCTCACCTCTGAAATGAAGATAATAATGTTTACCCTGCCTATCTCTTGGGGCTGTTGGAAGGACCACACAAGCTAGTGTATGTCAAAGCATTGTGAACTGCAAAGCACACTCATGTTAATTGCAGATTTTTTTTGACATGATTCTGCCTGTCATTCTAAGGTGTTGACAAAGCTTGTATTGTGCTCATAAGCCAAATAGGTGTATACAAGTTGTATTACTTAAAATAGGCTAAACTATGGCACAAAAATAATGACAAAATATATAACAGATCAATCCCAGTGCAGGTATTTCTGGTTGGCATTGATTGTTTATTGCAGTAATTCATAGGCCCAAAGATTGTCTATGAATTACTGCATCTTTGAAACTTTCTAGTTTTTGGCTCTGACATTCCCTATAGTTTCACTGCTCTCATCACTGCTGGTAGGACAGTGAAAAGAGAATATGGAAATGGAATGCTTCTCAAAAGCTATACACAGAAATGATACCCATAAGTTCACTGACATCTGTTGGCTAGAATTCAGCCACTTCGCTAAACCATACAAGGGAAGAATCTGTCCTAATATATGTTCAGAACTGTTGGAAGGACCATAGGAAGTAGGACACATCAAACTATTTTGAGCTGTAATGTTCATGCACATAGGCTTTAGGTTCATTCATTGTGACTCTTCCTGCTATCCTGGGAAGCTGAATATAGCTTTTAATTTTAATGAACAGTCATCAGTTTCTGCTTTAAGATTTCCATGGCTGTACCACATTTGCAGCTATTGCTTAACAAGTTCTCATGTTTAGATTTAGTTCCTGGTACCAATGTAGGCCCATACACAAACATGCTATAAGAAACTGGGAAATGCCTAGATGAGACTGAGAATAAATATTAATTTCTAGATTGCTGGTGTCTTTCAATTAATTAGTGCTGCGTTTACAGAGTGCCTACTATGTGTCAGGCATGTTGCTAGTATTGGATACTCCAAAATGGGCAATCCATGGTACCTGCTCTCAAGAAGCTCACAGGCATTGTTTCATTTACTTTGCTTTCCCCAAGGAAAAATTTTTCTTTCTCCCATATTGCCCACTATGCATAAATATTTAAACTTTTCACTTAAACTTAGGGAAGAAGGGTTTAACTTCATCTTACAAAACCAGCCCATGTTTATCTTCCATCATATTTCTTGGTCCTTCTCTACCCAATAAATATCTGTTGCTTAAAGAAAAAAAGTTTCAGCCAGGCACGGTGGCTCATGCCTGTAATCCCAGCACTTTGGGAGGCCGAGGTGGGTGGATCACGACGTCAGGAGATGGAGACCATCCTGGCTAACACGGTGAAACCCCGTCTCTCTAAAAATACAAAAAATTAGTTGGGCGTGGTGGTGGGCGCCTGTAGTCCCAGCTACTCAGGAGGCTGAGACAGGAGAATGGCGTGAACCCGGGAGGCAGAGCTTGCAGTGAACCGAGATGGCACCACTGCACTCCAGCCTGCGCGACAGAGCGAGACTCCGTCTTAAAAAAAAAAAAAAAAGTTTCAGTTCAGTGACAGATACAAAGCAATATGTACAAGAAATGCTCAAGGTATAGCGGTTGTGAGTTAGGGTGTAAGGCTCCTTTCCACCTTCCAGCATCAATTGGGATGCTTAGCTCACCACTAAAGAAAACTATTTTCTCAGCTTACCCAGGAAGTGAGCAAAAACTGATATTTTCTCTAAAGAGGAGCCCAAGTAGGGCTTGGACAATTCAGTGATGCAACTTTGACATCCAGGATGAAAGATGTTTGTGTCAACATTGTCACCCCATATGTTCCTTTTGAGTCACAGATGACTTCTTTAATTCTAAGTGTCTAGACAGAATACCTAAGATAAGAAGAAAGGCCATCTCATCACAGCTGTGCCATTATCAGAGCAGGAACATTCTCTACAGAAGCCCCCTTTCACATTTCTTCTTTGGCCATGATGGCATCATATTCCTAATCAATATTGCAAGGGGGATGGAATTCCTATGACTGATCTAGTTAAATACAAGGCTGGATGTAGGAGAGTGTATTTTCCAAACAAAATATTTCTCTTAACAAGAAAAAATGATGGTATGCACCTTTGGTTTAGAAAATAGCACTGTTGGTTATACCATCAATACCCAGTTTCATCCTTGAGGGTCTCATTACCTACTCTGGCTGTATTTTCTACTCCTTTCCTGTATTGTGGTTTGATGATTCTCTCATTTCTCTTTTTCACACTATTTACCTTCTATCTCCTTGCTGTGCTTCCTGCCTTGAACTCTTTAGACTGGGCTGTCTCACTTTACTGGTACATAAAAGCAAGCCACAGAAAGTGTTCACAGACCGCACATCACATACTCTGCTGAGACAGATATGACTGTGGCATTTGTGAAGAATACTGAGTCACATGGATGTGAAAGGTGATAGAACATTGCCTTCAATAAAACAAACTCTGAGTTCTGCGGGTAAAATTCCTCATTCAGGAGCTTTAATATATCCCTTTTGACATGCTCCACCACAGAATACTCATATAATGAAATCTTAATTCTACAGTTGAGAATTGGTGTTTTTCCTGGGAGTTCCACAGCATTACAGCAAGAGCCTCCAAAGGAATAGGTGGATTTGAGCAGGAGGCCTAGAGCATTCCCCACATATTCAATTCTGTCTCATGTTTTACCCAGAATATCTCTGCTTTATCTGTCATTCATATATATATATATATGTGTAATTATATGTATATAATCAAACTACCACATAGTACTTCTTTTGACAAAAAATGACTCTTAAAGACAACCATTAAGGAGTTCCTCATTCCTTTTGGCCTAAACCTGTTTGTTCTATATCTTATTTTCTCACTCCCGAACTCTTGTCTCCATAGGCTGCTTTTGATCTTACCTTCAGACAGACTCTTAAAAATTTAATACATGTTCTGATTCTGCCTCTTGGCTCTTCACATAGGATTTCTCTTAGTAGGCAATCGTCCTCCTCTCCCTACCATCTCCGAAAGGCCAAATGTCTTCCGTTATCTATAATAAGAACCTACAGAGTCTGAGCATGGTGGCTTATACCGGTAATCCCAGCAGTTTGGGAGGCCAGGGCAGGTGGATCACTTGAGGTTAGGAGTTCGAGACCAGCCTGGCCAACATCGCGAAACCCTGTCTCTACTAAAAATATAAAAAAATTAGCCAGGCATGGTGGTGCACACCTGTGGTCCCAGCTACTTGGGAGGCTGAGGCATGAGAATCGCCTAAACCTGGGAGGCAGAGGTTGCAGTGAGCTGAGATCGCGCCACTGCACTCCAGCCTGGGCGACAAAGTGAGACTCTGCCTCAAAAGAAAAAAAAGAACCTAAGAACCTACAGCTTTGATTTTTAGGTCACCTCTTTTTTCCACACCTTAGCTAGTTCCTGGTGACAACTGTTTCACTGTCTTCTGTAACATGGAGGAAGGATTTGAACACTGACAGAGAATTTTTCTAGACTGATTCTTGAAGCTCCCTTGAAAACAATTCTGAGGTTCCCTTAAATCTTTGTTAACAGCTCACAGCAATTCTTCTTTCCCTCTCAGTTGTGATTCTCCCTCTGCCTCAAGCTGTCTTTTATTGGGAGAATTTTTACTTTAAAAAACCTATACTTATATTTCAAAGGCCAAATACAGTTTTTTTTTTACTGACTGAAATCTCTACTATGTCTACTTTTGGCTCTTTAAATATGGTAAATGTCTTGCTTCCAGAATCTGTGGAATTTTTGTCTCTGGAGACATGTGAAATTGAACTGGACTTGGTGTTCAAAAAGATGATTGTTGTGTTGGTAAGAGGATGGAAGGGATGACCTGGAAGGTCTACTCCAGCTCTGATTCTGATGATGTGATTCTAACCAGATGGGGCCAATGGCATATTAGACGTCTATTGATGCTACCTCTGTGCTTTTCATCCTGGGTTTATTCTTCTGGTAACTGTATATTTTTCTTGGCCAGCCTCTCCATTTGTGATGCACAGCATGTGCGTCACAAAAGCTCTTTATGTCCCACATGGAGCAGGCTGCAAGGATCTTGTGAAGGAACTGAGCAAATCAGATGTCTGCATCTACATTTTCATTTTCTTATGGAAACCCTGCAGTCCTTCACAGATTGCAGCTTTTAGTGTATATTATTTATTTGAATATGGCCAAAGACATGACTTCTTAATGTTATGGTGTCATGTCTGTGTCTGAATAAAAATAATAAACCATAACAAAATATCACACCATGTATGATTTTTCCTTAATAAAAGCACAAGGTAGTTATTAAACAGTAATTTAAAGATAGTTGGACAGTCATTAGATAAATATAATTTGTTTGGAGACCAGATCTTTGATGACTTTAGCAAGTATATTTTAGGCATTACATATTCTTGGAAAAGTGTATACTTCTATATAGTTTTTTTTTTCATTCATCTGCTCATGCTACATGGGGAAAAAAAGTGAAAAAGAAGAAATCTATTGGTGATAATAGCTGAGGGATTTTTTGTAGCATATTGTGTAGGTCATAACTACATATCATTGTGTTTCATCATGGACCCAGCCGTAAACAGAACATGAAGGCTGGCTCTAGAGGTGAAAGCATTTGTGCTTAGAGAGAACTGTGCCAGTTATTATGGGACATTGCTTATGGTAAGAAAAATCTTATCTTTCCTATTTATTTTCCATGTTGAAAAGCAACCCATGGCACTCACTTATCTGGCCATCTTCTTGTGCTAGAACTTTGTGCCTCACCATTTCATATAGGATAAAATTTAAATTTCTTACACGAACACATCATGTTTTCCTTCATTTTACCTCAATTTTTTTTCTAGTCTCATTATATCTTGATATTTCTCCCTAAATGGTAAGCTAAGAAACCTAAAACTGTTTGCCATTCCAAAACACTTTGTAGCACTGGTCTACTTTTTTCCCCCCACCCCCTTTCGTTTCTTACCCCAGTCATCTGCTTTTAGGGAACTCCTATTCATTCTTTGAAACATAACCTAAATGCCCTTCTGTTTCATTCAAAACATTCATCAGACATCTTGTATGTGCTGGATACTAGGGGTGCCCTTGCCCTCATAGAGCTAGTTTAATCAGATAGAAACTATAGGAGATGTAATAAGCAACTGCAGCACAGCATGCACTTTATGATGAGTTATCTATGCTGCTCTGAGATGGCATAAGAGTGTAACATGGTTTTATAAAATTCTGTCTTGATTTAGTTTTGAATTCCCAGCTGGAGGCTGGTCAGTTTCTTTTCTTGAACAGCTAATTAACTCCATACCCCCAACTACTTCCTTATCAGGCTTTCACATGCCTGAATGCTATCCACCAGCCTAAACACCCCAGGGCCAGGTACCAGACAATCAGGGATGAAACCATGCCTCAGAGCCTGCTGAAGCTATTCAGACTCACTAATTCTGAGCCACGTACTCTGTATTGCCTGTTTCTTCCCATGGAAACCACCATAAAGGTACCTGCCCATGATTTTCCTTTCTCCCTCTGCTTTGACCCTGAGTGGCATGTAGTACTCTTACCCAAATCCTGTAATGTACACAGGAAAAGAGTAGTTAAGAGATCGCAACCTTCATTTTAAACTTATCATCACTGGCCTGAATCCTTGATTCATTTTTCTTGTCTTGTCTTCCATATTACAAACTCCTTTGGGCAGAGACTTTATTATTTATCTTTATGCTCTGGGACCTCACAGAGCCTGGCATACAGTACATGTTCAATAAATATCAAATAGTAATAAGGTAATAGAGTAAGCGAACAAATGAATACCACGAAATGGCACAATTTTTTTGGTCTTGTCTTTTTGAGAGTTGTCTTATATCCAATTCTGCACCATGTTGATTTTCTCAATTACATGAAATTTAATATAATACACTCTTTTTTTTTCAAGTTTAAATCATTTCCACATGACCAGTAATTACTTTGTAAGAATAATGCCCAAATATTCTGACTTCTCCTCTCTATTCGGAAAGTGAAAATTATCGGGGATTGAATTAAGAATTCATTGCATGCTTTTCCCTTAAATGAATGAGATTTCTAGCAGATGTTTGGACTGTTAACAGTTTTTGCCATGACCCTATCAAACCTGACTGCAAGAAGCCTCTGAGAAATTTCTCACCCATTTCTTTTCTGTGGCTGGGGGCTGCAGTATGCTCTCACAGTTTTTCACTTCACTGTGGCTTGTATCTTTCCAACATAATTTTATGTCCAACAATGAAATGAACTTCCTTGGAAGTACTGATGTCTATTGCTGGATGTCTGAGGCAGCAGCGGTTCACTTCTATCAGGATATCTTTCATTAGCAGGCAGATTAAAATAACACTTTTAAAATTTTTTTTTTCTATACATAAAACTTAAGCAATTCTCCACACTTTGAGGGAGGACGAACTCTTCTCAAAATGCTGTTAGTCAGAAGCTGAGTAAGACCCCATACTGGCATCAGGAAAATATTTAAATGATTCCCTTCTAGTTATTTTAGCAATAATGGAATTCAGCTCAGGAAGTTTATGTTAAATGTAATCTCACTGGAGTTTTCAGTGAGCTTTTCACCTTGCCTGATGGATGATAAAGAGTCAAGGCCTCTTTGAGCGGAACTGTGCTCTTTTTTTATTACTCTCTCCCCTATTCTGACTAAAGAGCACATTTGATGTAAATGGAAAGTTTCATTTAAGATAGATCACAATCCAATTTGAATTTTTCTTATCAGATTGGACTACTCAAAAATGGTGCAGCAGGAGATTCAAACCTTGCTTGCTCACAAGGTTCATATTTACAAATACTGACTTCTGTTGAGCCCTTTGGAACTTAAAAAAATAATCTCTTGATTTCTCAGTGATAACACAGGAGGGTTTGTTTTTGTTTTTTTTTTACTTGGGCAGTGCACAATTTTATATTTTTACTCAGAAAGCTGGTTTGCAAGGAAGTGTATAAATATTATTTATCAAATTACTAGCATTTTTTGCAATGCAACTCATGTTTTTATGATGACACCAGATTAAGAAGAGTGAAGGAATTGAGCTGCAAATCTAAGCTTTGCACTCTCAATCTTATGTTGGAATAATAAATTCAGTTCAGCCACAACTTACTGAATATGTCTAATATTTCTGAAAATGTCTAAGATATTACCGGATATGTCATAGAAGAGATTATGGAGAAGTGGAAACTAGAATGATCTGTGTGATTCTAGGTAAGTTTTATAATCTTGCTGTTCCTTCTTTTTTCTCTGTCAGATTCAGAGAACAATTTCTGCCTTGTTAGTTCTATAAAGTTAATGTAAAGCTCACATATGACAGTGAATGTGGAAGTGACATGCAATTTGGAAAATAATTCAGGCTTATTCACTCTGAAGTTGAGAGAGAAAGAGAGAGAATTGGGAAGCAGGATCTGACTCGAAGTAATATTTGTACTCAAACTGACTAGTCAATAACAAGGTATCTTTCATTTGATAATCAGCCTCAGGGAATGTGCAAATCCATACCATTGCTTGGGCCTTTTCTTTTCCATTTCCTATTTAAGAAATTTCCATCTTGGGTCACATTATTTTAGGAAAGTTAACTAGTCAAGTAAATTTATTTAAGCTGAAGTGTTAATGCATGGTAGTGATTGAATGCTATGTATTTTCATCTGTACACAGAGATGGCAAAGCTTCAGAAAAGCTATACACACACACACACACACACCCCCATAGATGTCCATACATATACACATATTTAATTCATAGATATTGAAAAATAAAATTCTTGTATTAAAATCAATATGGACAAATTTTAAATTATGTCCATAATTTAAAAAACAAATTCACATGAAATTTTAAGATTTTTTAAAAAAACTTTAAATGAATTGCATGCTTTTTATAGGATGCTATGGTTATGTTTCCACAACTTCCACGGGCACAAGTAACTTTTTTCTGTCATTAGACCTCAAGGAAAATGTTTTACAAATACTGGCTTAAGAATTAACTTCTTGGCCGAGCGCGGTGGCTCACGCCTGTAATCCCAGCACTTTGGGAGGCCGAGACGGGCGGATCACGAGGTCAGGAGATCAAGACAATCTTGGCTAACACGGTGAAACCCCGTCTCTACTAAAAGTACAAAAAATTAGCCGGGCGCGGTGGAAGGCGCCTGTAGTCCCAGCTACTCGGGAGGCTGAGGCAGGAGAATGGCGTGAACCCGGGAGGCGGAGCTTGCAGTGAGCCGACATTGCGCCACTGCACTCCAGCCTGGGCAACAGAGCGAGACTCTGCCTCAAAAAAAAAAAAAAAAAAAAAAAGGAATTGACTTCTTAAAAATAATTTATTTATAGAGGGGGAATCCTAGAAGCCTCATCTTCAGAAGTGAGGACTCATACAAAGTTTAGTGGCAAGACGCAGGTATTTTAGAATATGCATACAACTTACAGAGAAACAGAGATGCAGAAACAGACACTGAGAACTCAAAAGAGAAATGGAGAGAGGGAGCTAGGAGAGAGAACTTTCAGATCCATTCAAACCATATTAATCTGGAAAATCATTTGACTAGTTTTTTTTTTTTTTTCTTTTTGCCCAGACTTTCTAGAATGAGATTAACCAAGACTGAGCTCTTTCCAGAGTAGATTTCATAATTTTCGTATAGGAGAGGCTTGGTGGGATAAATCTGTTGAAAGGCGTGCTTTAAGCTGAGGGTACATGCTGTGAATATATGTCTACTGTTCATAAAATGAAATGGAGAGATGACAGGATGAAGGGGAAGGGAGATGATGGTGGGGATATTTAAAGTCTTTTAGCGCTTTGTCTCTCTTGGGGATATTTTGAAGCTCTTGTGTATTTTGACACTTTGGATATCTCTGGAAGGTAGAATGGTGAGTTGGGGTATTCAGACCTTGCTTGCTCACAAAAACCACGTGGTGTGATTGTTAAAATTTCACAAACTTAACCCAGACTTACCCAGATGAGATCTCTTAGACAGAGGCCTGAAAATGTATATTTTTATCAAGTGCTTCAGGTGATTTTTTTGAATCAGAAACACATAGGAAATACTGGTTTAGTAGAAAAAGATAGAAGTTTGGAGCCAGACAGACCAAATAAAAATCTCAGCCACTTAGTAGCTGTGTGACTTTAACTAAAGCAGTTTATATTTCTCCAGAATGAAAATTATAAATCCCTTTCTTATAGGATTGAATCAAGTCATAGAAAAGCATCCTGCGGACAACCCTGACATAAAGTAGACATTCAATACACATTTGTTTTCCTTTCACCCTTCCAGGAACCCGATGTTTGTTTTTCTGTTTTCCTTTCTGTGCTGGCTGCTTAGCACTACTCCATAACTCATGGGAAGACCCTGCCCTTTCTCTTCAGGGAACATGGATGAAGTTCAGGTAGCATCAGCATGCACAATGAGTGAAGCAGAGATTCCCTGAGTTCCGTAGAATTTTGTCTTAGGCAAATGTCTACACTTATTTTGTGTTTTGTATACTACCTTTGCTGGGGTTGTTTTAACAATTAGAAAACACTTTAGTATTAAAATCTCAAATAGATCTCCCCAAATAAAACAAATTAAAAAACCTCAACCCAAAAGATAAACCTCTACCCATGCCAACCACATCTTATTTCCTCATTATTTTACAAAAGATTCAAACTGAAAGATGATAAATAATGGCCACTAGAAAGAAATGCAGCAAGAGGGATGAATATTTACATAGTAATAAAATAAAGTGGATTTCATTGTTCCATTGACAAGGTGATTTTTTTAAATGGAAAGATCAGTTGTGCATTCAACACACACATCAGAAACACCTATTCAATATCACTGTGTAGCAGGCACTGCTGAATACTAGGAATAAACACAGTTTCTCACTTCAAGGATTTTACAAATGTAAAGGTAAATATATGATAGGAATACATTATATTGGTGGTGTGAGTAGTTTTAACAAGTCTTTATTTCCATAGGTTCGTACTAACTCAAGAGTTTAGATTCCAGATAAGTTTGGAATCTAAAACCTTTTGCATAGATATGCTGCCATTATAATCAATATCCTTTGCATTCCTCTCAATCAAACCAAGTTATATCCACATTATTAGTGTTCTACAAAAAAATGCATAAAAGTTCTCAACTCACTTTGCCAATACGTTTTACGTAGCAGCCGCTGTAATTAACTCACTACTCTCTGCCAACCCTTATTAAATACTTGTTCATAAATAGATTGCAAAGGTCTTCTATACCCCAAGGTAAAAGAGGGAATTAACATTTATTGAACATCAACTAGGTGCCAAGTTTATTACACTTATTTTCCATCCTCAAAGCTATAGCAAGTTGTCTTCTAAGGACTTGGGAACAAGGAACACAAGATTACCTTCTGAAGGCTCAACTACAAAGTCAGCACATGATGGAGGAAATTAGCCCTAAAAGAACCAATCTAAAATAACAGAGTGGAAATGCCTCAAGAGGTTAGTCAATCTTGAGGTAGCTCTGGACCTAACAAAGACTAGGCTACACCTGCCCAATAAGGTTGAATCACAGGCAATGATACTAATAAACTCTAGGAGAGAAAACATACCATCTGAGGTTGGTCTGAATATGTGTAGTTAGTACATCCAAGAGAATGTAAATAAGGACCTGGCCAATTTGTTCTAGCACTGCCTGGAAGACAGAGAATCTTGGTCAACTAGAAGTTGTGTAGGTCACTCTTAAATTGCCAAAGTCCTGAAGTCATTCCCATTTTATAAACATATAGAAGATATCTTAGAGGATACCTTTTCCCAAGATTATTACATTTCTATGATTCTGACTTTCTACTCACCTAAGTAAAATTCCGATTAGGACTTAGCTTCGTAAGGAGAGTGATGGCAGAAAGTAGGCATTCATCATGAAGATTTTAAATAATTGAATTCCTGGAATACATTTTTTTCCTGATTAAGGTTTTACACTTACATCTACCCCTTAGAATCTAGATAAGATTGTTTCAGCCTCCCACTTCATGCTTCATTTAAAGTTTAATGCTGTTTCTAATATTTCTGTGAGTTCATGCTGAGGCAGAGAGGGCAGGTTTACATTCACAGGATTACCTTTGCTTCTAATTTGCTAAATTTCCCCACTTTGGATCTTCTAGTTGTTCCTTTACATCTTCTCAGCCATTGATCTAGGAAAATCAACCTCTTTTCTTCATAAACACACAAAAAATGTCCAACATATATAAGGCAAGAGTAGGCATGAGATCTTCCCTGAAGTTTTGAGATAGTGGAACTTTAGGGCAGAGCAAATAACATTAAACTGAGCCTTAGGTATCCTTTTTTCCTTTCATTATCCTAGTGGTTTCTTCTTTGAGATCCCCTTCCCCCATTCTCTACTCCTTCAGTCTTAGACCGGACCACGTACCTACCTGGAGAAACACACACATACACACGCACACACTTTCCCATTTTCTTGAGAAGATATTTTAGCTTTCTCCAGCACCTACCTAGAACCCAATTGAAGTTTTGAAGTATCTACCAATGAGGATATTTTCAAAATAGGTCCTCTTTTACAGCACAGTTTTGAGATATGGTTCAAGATCAGATTTCCAGTTACAGTAGCATTCTGTTGACTGCCTCCATCTTCTGTATGTTTTAGTGTGTTTCTCATAAAGTGATCACCTCTAGGGCTGTCATAGACTAGATCACTTGGCTTTCAGAGCAGGGGCCTAGATCCAGGATTTGAGGTCCAACTCAGCCTTGGCTAGACTATCTGCCATTCACGGTACAGGCTCTCTTCTCTCTGTCATAGTTCCTTATACTTGTATGTTCAGTTATCTCTAAGGCTCTGGTTTCCAAGGCAAGTAGCTTAGATAATGTCTTGGGAATAATTACAGCTTCTCTAACACCTACAAATGCCAGAAATTATTACTATTCTCAGGTTACAGCTGATTGAACTGAGGCTTAATGGAGTTTAGGTACTTGCCCAAAGCTGCATAGCATGTCGCAAAGCTGGAATTTATCTTCAGGTCTAGCTCCATCCTTGTGATCTTTCTGTAGCACCAATGAAGCTTACATTTTACTAAGACCCTGTTTCTGTGTCTAGTGGTGCAAGTATTCCTTAAATTAAAGTACAAATGATTTTTCACAAAGTCCCTTCTATAACTCTGCTGAGATATTACTCTAATGTGGGATCTTTAAAATTGTTCTTCAAAAGTTCAAAGAGACATCCTTTGTCAAAAGGACTAGCAAAACTACCTTCACTTGTCTATTTCACTTCCAAGACACATAATGCAAAGGCACCAAGCCCAGTTGTCCCATTTTCCCAGAGCAGGCATGAGGTCAGCTACATGTGGTTATTCGGAATTAACGTGTGACAAAGTAGAACATCATATTTGTGGCAGAAATATGTAGCTGAGCCCAAAGAGATCCACTGCAGTTGCACTTAATGCTTTCAAGAACAATTTGAGAAAACTGAGCTGAAAGTAGGAAGTAGGATGCATAGAAGATCTTTGGCAGCATTGATTTATAATGATTTGAATTGCTGTATTCAATCATATCTATGGCTATGGTTCCAAATGCAAATTTCTTGATAAATGCCCAAACTACATTTGGGGAGAGGAATAATCGCACATTTTTAGGGATGTGGTCAGTATTCACTGCCCCTCTAGAGAGTCAGCTCTTTCTAGTTTAAGCTAAAACAGAGTCCAGGGTCAATAAATATTTGAAGAATGAGACTTCAGCTGGAAATTTTGGGGGAGGGCTTACACATTTTAGGAAAGGCAGGAATGGAAATCCTACCCTCCTTCTATAGGGTATAGAGAAGCTATCAATAAACCATCTTTATTTTATTCCTTAATACTTAGCTGGAATGGGTTTCTATGAAGTCATTGCTTGTTGCACCTGGCCTCTGTAATTCATGATGTTTCCTTTCTGACATGGGTCTTAAAAGGAGCCTGAGTTATCAGACAGGATGAACAGAAGAAAAGGTGAGCATTAAAGGCAAAATAGATGGCAAGGTCAGAAAAAAATCTGGTTACAGGAGGGGAGGAGTCTTTTGAAGAGCAGTGAAGAGCTCAGTGAGGCAAAGGGAGTATATAGATGACAGAGTGGTGGGAGAGAGTGAGGAAAAGAGAAAAGATTGAAGAGATAGGCAAGAATCAGACCATAGAGGCACTCAATGTTATGTTCAAGAGCCTGGCCTTATCCTATAGATAACACCTACTGGTCAACTAATCATAATTCCTATTAATAGAACTTTCCTTCTAATCAGCGAGGCAGAAAAACAAATAATCAGCAAAGATCAGGTAGGGAAATAAAAATAAAATAGGTTGAGGTAGAAAGAACAAAATTATTACAGTCAGAGAGGCCTGGTTCAGATCCTAGGTGTGGGCTTAGACAAAGCATCAGTTTCTTCTGATAACAACAACGACAATTCCGGTGTTACTTGTAAGAAATAAATGATGGATACCCAAGTCCTTGTCTGCCTGGCAAGTAATAGTTGCCCCCAAATTACATCCACTGAAAGATCTATATGATGGTGGAGCCAAGGGTAAGAATGACATGCATGCAGGCTAGATAATTGCTTTTATTTTGACAACAACAATTACCTTAATAATAATACTAGATAATATGTATTGAACACCTGGTACATGCCAGGTACTGTTCTAGGCACTTTACATGCATTGACCCATTTCACTTTCATGACAGTTCTATGCAGTATACATTCTTATCATTCTTTTGCCAATGGGAAAACTGCAGCAAGGTGAGGTTAGGGAACTTGGCCAGTATCAGACACCTAGCAAATGGCAGAGCTAGGATTTAGGGCACCCTGCCATCATATCTACACTCCTAATCACTACCTCATACCATTTTATGTTTGCATAGGGGCTTCTAGCAAAATACATGACACATAGAAATTACTCTGTTAATATTTATTTAACATGTGGATCCAGGATCTATGTTGAAGGTTATCTTTTGAGATAAGCACACATTGCTTCATTTTATAGCTGGGTACACTGAGGCTCAGTTTGCCTAAATAACTTAGAAAGGCCACAGATATAGTAAGTTGTGGAGCTGTGTCAGGAAATCGGGTTTCCTCAATTCCAGTCCAGAGCTGACTCTCTTGGTTGGTGTGGGAGAGCACCTGAAAAATATTTCTCATCATCAGAAACGATCATTTGGGGCACTTGAGATTTTGTAAGGTACTGCCTTCACTTAAAATTGCAAAAAAGGTAAGATAGCATTAGTTATTAATAATACTACTTTTGTTACATGTGAGTGCCACTTTACAGTTCACAAGATGTTTTTGCAGACATTTTCATTTAATCTTTGTCATTGCCTGCACTGACCCTGGACTTTAACACTGGGTTGATTCTTTGAGAAACATACCTCTGTAAACAAACATCCATTACAAACAAATATTCAATGCTACTAAATGTCTGCAGTTCGAGGCAATAACTTTGGTCCTTTCTTCTCTTTCCGAACTCCTCACATTACCTGTGGTTTGATTTTACCTTCTTAGTGCTTACTTTTATTCCATCTCCATCCCATCCAAAAATACCTCTTTTCCTGACTCAGTGCTTAGCATTTGGACCTCCACTCTCCTGCCCGGGTTCTAGCTGAATCTGTACTTTGTGTCTCAGAAGCTCACATATTAAAAGAATAAAGTCCCTGATTCAGGCACCATCTGTCCCAAAGCTGGTGATCCGTCAGGCCAGCCTCAGCCCCAGTCAAGGCTGTGGGGTTAAAATTCATGTAATCACAGATGAAGAAATAGGCTCAGCAAGGTCATGCAACTTCCTTGAGATTGTAGCAGAGCTTGTTGGTTGTCTCTCAAAACCCATTTTTTTTCATTATTCTTTATTATACGACTTGTGATTTTTAGCAGGGCACATGCCTGAAATAAGACCCAGCCTTTCTTCAAGTTAGTTGTGGTCACATGGCCAAGTTCTAGGGAAAATTTTGTAAGTGGCAGGTGGATGTGGTGACCCAGAGAACAGCTGCCCTACACACTCCTCTTCCTTTCTGATGGTTGGAATGTGGACACGGTGGCCTGGAGTCCAAGCAACTATCTTAAGACATGAGGTGGAGGCTGCATGTTGAGGATCAGTATAATAGTGGTGCAAATATCCTGTGAATTAAAATACAAATGCTCTTTAACAAAATCCCTTCCACATCTCTGCTAAGATATTATCTAAGAAAATGTGAGGAGCTGGATCCCTTATGATCATTCTTACCTTATCTTGGATAGCTTACTTCTGGACTCTGTTATATTAGAAATAAAGAGACTTCTATTTCATCTGAGCCACTATTATTTTAGATTTATTTTTTGTCTCTCAGAGTTGACCTAAATCCTAACTGATATAAGACCACACAGCTAGTTGACAGTAGAGCTGCACTTAAGGTCAGTTCTTTTGACTCCAAATTCAGTTGTTTTTATTTTACCCTATGGAAACTGGAACCTTCATCCACCTCACTTTCAGGGGCTCCTGTGAAGATGAAATAAGGAAACAGGTAAGAGAGCTCTTTGTAAACGGTAAGGCCTCATTTATATGCGAGCAGAAGCAACATTTTGCATTTGTGGAGAACCGTGGAAAAATACTTAATGTCTCAGCTTGCTTGTTGGTTGAACAGGTAGGGAAAAAAAATTTAAAAAGCAAAAAGCCATGTTGTGCTGAAGACCTGGATTCCAAATGAACCGGAAACTCCTTTGGCTGATTCTTGGGCAAAAGATGCCTTTCAAGTGGGGAAGGATGACTTACTCCTGAGCATCCAGGACCTCTCTGACTAGCTGTGGTTTAATGCTGCCCAAACTTTTGTGTAAATACACCTACAGCTTAAGTAAAATAGGAAGGATTGGGAATCTGAATTGCCCTGGTTGGGATATTCTCTGTGTCCAACATCTGCTCATGAAGGAAATTGTATTAGTAATAAGTCAAATTCCTAGTGTTGGAATTTGAGTTGCTTCAGTAGTGAGTGGCCAGGTTTTCAGAGGCTTGTTTGCTTTATGAAGAGTATTGAGGCAGTCTTTGCTGGCCAGAAGTCTCTCACCAAAGACCGATTTTCACACAGGGCTTTTCATAGTTTTTGCCTTGAGCCAGGTTCAAATACCAAGTAGTCTCTTGGGGATATTTTTGCAAGTTTGCTCTTTTTCCTTTTGCAATTGGCAAAGGGCAACAAAAGCCAATGCTTAGAAGGTATGCATATGCCCCGAACACTTTGTTGGGCTCCTTTGAAAGGTGTTGGGTTGCATCTCAAAGGAAACCACTGTTTTGGAATATGCTGAAGTTGTTTTCAGTCTTCATTGCATAATTCAGGACTGGTAGTGCCCCAGTGTGAAAAGATAGGGTAAAATATAGTCATGACACAAGAGATAGGTCAAGGAAGACAAGAGACATAAAAATGAGGTGAAGAAATCATGGTGATAATAATATGTAACATTCGCTGAGTATATTTATGCACCAGGCACTGTGCTAGCACTTTACGTATGCTGTGGTAATTAATCCTCCTAATGATGCCACATGCCAGAATAACATTTAAAATATTTAAGAGCAAGTAGAACATAGATAGCATCAATGGGTGAAAATAAATGTTGTCTTAGTGCTGGGTCTGGGTCCTGGAAGCTCCGTGCCGTGGCAGATACTAGCCCTATTGTGTCTGGATTGTGGAGGAGAGAATTAGGGTGAGAAGGAGAGTATGCTTACTGTACCAGTCTTCTCTCTTTGCTCCCCTCCCTGCTCCTCTTATCCCATCTGTTCTTTTTCTCTACTTCCCATTACCTTCTAATCAAGCATTCTAGAGAGTCAGAGAACGGTTCTCCCACATATGGGAGAGGGACTTCCAGCTATGATCTTGAAATAAAGAATATGAACCTAACTTAAAGCAAGCTGGATTCAAAGAGCAGGGGAAAGGAGCATAAAAGGATTATCAATGATTTTCAGATCCACAGCTCTCAAACCATTTGATCTCAAGATTCCTTTTAGCTTTAAAACATATTGAGGACCTCAAAAAGATGTTTTTTATCTTTATTTATTATATACCAGAAGTGAGAGTTTTTGAAAGTTTATTAACACATTTAAAACCAACGAGTACGATCATAGTTCTATTAAAAATCATCGTTTTATATTTTTGCAAGCCTTTTACTTTATTTTTTTCATTGCAAACATTTGTAATACTTGATTTAATAGAAGACAGCTCCTCTCCTATCTGCTTCTGCATTCAGTCAGTGTAATAAATTGTTTTGGTTGAAATATATGTAGAAAATTCAATCTCTCTCATGCAAACACACACACATAGTTGAACTTATAATCAGCTTTTCAAATAATTATTGATGTTCTTCTTTTGTACTATATCAAACTTGCCAAGGATAATTTGTAAAAGATTAGTGTGTAATCTGAAATGATATTGATAAACTTTTGATTTTCGATTATACTAAAAGCCATTGTTTATTTTGATTTTTGAATGGATCTTTTACCCATGTTTGACTTTGTAATATTGTTCAATACTTGAAAAAGTTGGTTATTTGAATTATTCAGATTTTCTAAATTAACACTAAGATTTATATTTGTTAATACCACCACCAACCTTATCAGAAAAGTCTGTGAGTATTTAGAAGCTGCCAATCTCATGGTGGAGGATACAGGGTTTCCAAAATTCGAATTTTGACTCGAAAGCTTGATTTTATTATCGACAACAAATACCGTCATTTGTTTGCCTTGATTTGACAGCTTCACTTCATTCACTTTCAGAAAAATGTCTGCCAAATACCCAAGTTTGATTAAATATAGTTTGTCAGTTTTTATTTCAAATAAAAATGACAGTCTTTGAAAAACAAAACCAAAACCAAAAAAGCAGTAGTTGAGCTTGCAACTCAAATAACTGCAGCAGTGTTTGTCCTGGAGACAGCCATCAGACTTCGTTCTGTAGCCAGAGTGTTTTATGCATACTTCACCTTTTACCACACAAAATATTAAAACGTGGCTTATAATCAAAAATTGAGATTTAATAAAATTAATGTTTTAGTGCTTTTTCTAGGTTATTCTTAAGTGACACTGGCTTCTTTTCCTCTTTTAAAATTTCTTGCAAATATATAATGGTGAAAAATTGGTACTCAAACATATAATAAAGATATTCACTCAGTTTTAATTTATTTTATATTTTATTTTATTTTGAGACAGAGTCTCACTCTGTCACCCAGGCTAGAGTGCAGTGGCTTGATCTCGGCTCACTGCAACGTCTGCCACCTGGGCTCAGGGGATTCTCCTGCCTCAGCCTCCCGAGTAACTGGAATTACAGGCACACGCCACGAGGCCCAACTAATTTTTGTATTTTTAATAGAGGCGGGGTTTCACCATGTTGGCCAGGCTGGTCTCAAACCCCTGACCTCAGGTGATCCGCCTGCCTTGGCATTCCAAAGGGCTGGGATTACAGGTGTGAGCCACCATTCCCGGACTAACTCAGTTTTCATATTTGCAGCTACATCTTTAATTTCACAAGTTACTGTAACTTGTGAAAGTGGTGGTGCTGTGATTTATTTTACTGACTTTTCATTCAGCAGGCATTTTGTAAATGTCAACTCTACATGGTTTTATTAAGCTCTTAGTTATTGAGTGTCCTCCTTTAGCCAATGCAATATATAATTTATCCTATAAGATGCATCAATAGCTTTGTTTGTTTGTCTGTTTCTGAGATGAGGTCTTGCTGTGTTGCCAGACTGGTCTCGATCTCCTGGGCTTAAGTGGATCCTTCCAGGTAGAGTAGGTGGGACCACAGGCACACATCACTGCACCTGGCTCGGCTTTTTCATGTTAGTTCGAAAAACTGTAACAGACAGTTGTTGGCATAAGGAGCTCATTGTGCATTCATTTAAAATATTTGGTTTTCTTAAATTCTGAATGATTGATCTCTAAATGGCACCTCAATTTAACTGGCACCATAATACTATTAAAAAAGTATGTGTGGCTTAAGACACAATAAAGTAAAATACTTTTTGTTATAGTATCACTTTTTATTTTAGTTTTTTAAACATAATTTTTTTATATTATAGTTTTCTCAGTTTCTTTGGTGTAGATTCCTCTCTTGCATTGGTCAGAGAACACTGAAAACTCATTTTAACTTTTTTCAGAATGTTTAGATGTGGATTGAAAAAATCTTTTAATCTCCCTTTTTAAGCAAAGGATTTATCTTCAAATACAAGTGTAAGTAAGTACACAAATGCGTACTATTTCTTGTTGTGTTTTATGTAATTATAAGAAAAATTTTGGAATTTTCAACAAATGATATTTTTGACAATGGTGAGATTACAATAATTTTAGCAGTTACAACCAAGTACAGCTAATAGGAGCACAGTAGAGGTTCTAGGAATAAATCTAGTTATCTCTGAAAATGTACAAATTTATTCTGCAGCACTACATCAGAAAATTCTAGACAATATAATACACAAATGCACATTCCATTAGCCATCAGAGTGATGACGTTATTACATATTATAAAGAATTTGAAAAGGATTACTAAGGATTACTGTATAGTTGCCCAAAACTGAGAATAAAAAGGTCAAATAACTTAATAGTACTACAAAAATAGTTTTAGCCTTACAGATCTCCTGAAAGGGTGTTACAGAACATGGGACTACATTTTGTTTGAAAGTATTACTAGCATTTAAAGTTGAAGTATTTTTATAGACAGAAACAAACATAATATATGAATTGATCAATGTTATTAATTGCATTTTATCCCTCCCCAAAAGATATGCTGAAGTCCTACCCCTAGTACCTCAGAATGCAGCCTTATTTGGAAATAGGGTCATTGCCAGTGTAATTAGTTAAGAGGAAGTCATACTAGAATGGGGTGAGCCTACTCTGATACATTTGGTGTCCTTAGAAGAAGAGGAGAGAATCATACTGTAAAAAGATTGCCATGTGACAATGGAGACAGAGATTGCAGGGTTTCAGTTGCAAGCCAAAGAATGCCAAAGATGGCCAACCATCACCAGAAACTAGGAGAGTGGCATGGAACAGACTCTGCAAAGCCCTCAGTAGGAACCAACCAACTCTGCTAGCCTGGGATTCAGCCTTCTGGCCTCCAGAACTTCAAGACAATAAACATCTTTTGTTTTAAGAGTTGCTGGTACTTTGTTGTAACAACATTAGGAAACTAATACAATTAGGACACAATTAGCTTGCCCTAAAGAGCCGTAGGTGAGATAGACATTCAGGGTCTGGAGGTCCATCCTCATTACCCAGCAGCTCTTGGGTTTCCACCACCAGATGTTACCATTGCCAGGGCCCTGGGAAACTGTATCACTCTTCGGAGTCCTGGGGCCGTTTAAAAGGAAAAACAGCCCTCCCTTGCTCACAGAAACCTAAACTAGTATACTGATGTTCTCTTGATGGCTGCCTGGATAGTATGGGACCAACACATAGGGTCTGAGGCATGTTTTTTCTGTAGCCTATCTTCAAAGTGGATATTCTGAATAATGCTTAAGGCAGGAAGAAAAAAATAGCGTTCACTTTCATCCTTGTGCTGAGAACTTCATCCTGAACCCATATGTTTGCCTCAGGAGATCTCGTTTTATATTTTCCCTAGAAATCTTCCATATTTTGTGACATTCAGTTTGACATTTTGAGATTTGGTTTTCTCCCCTGTGTCTAACATTCATTGATTATATCAAAATCAACCTATCAATTTACCAATCAGTAAAGGGGCCAGTGAAGGCAAATTTCCCTTAGGAAAAATGGACTGCAGATTGTCACCAGCTGGCTGTGTTTAATAGATAGGGAAACTCAAATGACACAGAAAGACACTTACATTGATTAATACTGGAACACAAAGAGAAAATAAATACTATCCAGAAAAGCACCTATTGCGTTAACCGGCAGCCCCTCCTCCCTCCCATAAAACAACCTCCTCTCTATTGAAGCTGTCTTCAACATGAGACCTCACAATGACTTTAGCTTCAGAGGTTAGGCGCTTTCCCCTGCAACAAAACACAGCCTCATGCCTTTTTTTCCTCCTTTTTTTTTTTTTTTTTTTTAACTAATTCATAGTCACTACATGTGGGTTACCCTGGTATTACTCTTTCAGTACAGACACAAACTATTTTGCCACAATTAATGTTTTGGTCAACAATGTGCAGACTTAAAGCCCTGAGTTATATGACTAGGCAAATAAAACCAGACCACAAAATTTGGTCTACCCTGGTTGGCTATGATTCACCCATATGGGCAAGCCAGCAGCAGGCTTGCTGCTATCCCAACAACCCTAGGAAAATCAGACTGTCATATTATACTTCTTTGTCCCTTTATACAGATGCAGAGTCAGTCTGTTGAAATTGTGGAGCTCAAATATTTAACTTGTGTAATGCAGTGGAACAATTTCAACAGGTAGAGATTAGTCAAGTATCCAAACTGAAAAACATTCACACATCACTTAGAGAAGTGTGAGGTTCTGGCCATTATCGCAGGAAGGGAGCAGCTTGGGAATCCATGATATTTACAGATTCCAAAAAATTAGTTGTAATAGGTCTCTCATTTTTTAGGAGGCTCAAACTGAAAACTGAAAATTATTGATTTTATGAATAAATATATTTTCTTAAATGATTTAGAAAGCTCTGTTTATTCATTTACCGACAGTGTTTAGAATATATAGTAGCCAGTATGTCTGCAGATATATTTATGTTGGACTGTTTGGCTTGGCTTCACCTCTGTAATAATTTATAACAGTTTCAATGTAAACCCACCACTGAACAGGTCAAGAAGGTCCCGGATTTTAACCATCGTCATTGTAGATAAACCCCCAGCACTCTTCCCACCACAGAGTTCCAGCTCATCCCTCACTATCAGGCCTGTGAAAAGTTTTCACTTAGGAAAGTTTAAATGTTATGGAATTTTAATTCATTTTCTTGTTTCACATCTTTGTGTTCCCTTTTAAAAGCAGGTTATATTTAGTTTTAAGAAATAGATCTTTAGAGACCCTATTGAATTAAAAATTTTATTTTCTCATAATTTTTAAATTGATGAAAAAGACTAATCTTTATGCATTTACTCATGCTGCATCTGAGTAATTGACAGATACTGGCTTTAAAAAAATGAGAAAACAACTAACTTTCAGACATTCTCTTAATATGTATCATATTCAGTCAGCTGATGAGACACATGAGTGTTTGGACTGTAGTTTTGCTATCATTATTTTTTCTGGATTTTCTAGATATTTTATGTTAGATTTATGTATACTTCTAGATATAATATTGACAGACTCTTACTGTCAAAACATCTTTATTGTTAATAATCTTATATTTCAGTTATGAAATCAGTAAAACTCCTTTAATAAAATTTAAAAATGTTTGTTTTAACTACCCATATAATATATGTGTTATTTTGGCAAGTAGAAGAAATAGTGTCTTTCCCAAGGAAGAAAATCCAGCTTTTTAAATAGTTTACAATATGCATTTGAGACAGAATGAACATTTTAGAGGGAGATTAAACTGATAAGAAAGGACCACTTAGCAGTGAGCAAAATGTGTAGAGTCCTAGATCTTATGGTGAATAATCCCTGTAAAAGATGTTTCATAATTAGGAACCTTTTATATCACTAGTGTGTTGACCAACTAGTTGTCACACTCTGTTTAGGTAACATTTATTGTTCCTACATTTGTTCATCTACTTATTCAAAAAGTATTTATTAGGCACCTATTCTAAATTCTGGCAGTGTTTTCTTCTTGCATGATTTTGGAAAGTAGGTGTTGTTACCTCGTGTTTTTTTTTTTTTTTTTTTTTTTTGACAGAGTCTTGCCCTGTCACCTAGGCTGGAGTGCAATGGCACAATCTTGGCTCACTGCAACCTCCGCCTCCCCCGGTTCAAGTGATTCTCCTGCCTCAGCCTCCTGAGTAGCTGGGATTACAGGCATGTACCACTACGCCTGGCTAATTTTGGATTTTTAGTACAGACGGGGTTTCACTATATGTTGGCCAGGCTGGTCTCAAACTCCTGACCTCAAATGATCCACTTGCCTCATCCTCCTAAAGTGCTGGGATTACAGGCATGAGCCACTGTGCCTGGCCTCCTCAGTTTTACAGATGATGAAAGTGAAGATCTGAGAGATTACTTAAGTTCCTCAACATTCACACAGCTAGGACATAGCAGAGACTTGAACAAGTACAGGCAATTACAGCCTGTCTGTTTCCAGAACAACGTCAGGTGGTTGTAAAGCTGGGTTCGAAATTAAACAGATCAGTACATGAATCCTGATGAGTCTACTCACCAACAGTGTGACCTTGGTCCAAATTGTTCAACCACTTAAGACTAGTTTTCTCCTGTTTGTATTTGCATTCATTTGTTCCCCAATCAGCTTAAGACCCAAAAACTAGGCTGAGTGTGGTGGTTGCTCACGCCTGTAATTCCAGCACTTTGGGAGGCCAAGGCAGGCAGATCACTTGAGGTCAGGAGTTTGAGATCAGCCTGGCCAACATGGTGAAACTCTGTGTCTACTAAAAATATAAAAATTAGCCAGGTGTGGTGGTGGGCACCTGTAATCCTAGCTACTTGGGAGGCTGAGGCAGGAGAATTGCTTGAACTGGGGAGGCAGAGGTTGCAGTGAGCCGAGATTGCACCACTGCACTCCAGCCTGGGCAACAGAGTGAGACTCCATCTCAAAAAAAAAAAAAAAAAAAAAGAAAAAATCCAAAAAGCTGTACTCTGAGTGTGGGGCTGGATCTAGGAGGCTTTAACTCTGGGTATAAACTTGAGAGGCAAAAGGAAGTTCATGATTACTGACTGATTCACCAGGATAAGATATTCCTTTAGAATCTAAAAATTAAAAAACAAACAGAGACTATAACATTAAAATTAGATTTGTAATATTTCATAAAATTAACTAAAAAGAAAAACATAATAATAATAATCTAATTGTCCACTTTTTTCCACTATCTACCCCTAATATTTTTCCACTAAGTACCCTCTCTATATATGCAGATGCCTGGGTGTGTGTGCATGTATTTTCACAAGTAGAATCACATTATAATTTTCATAAAAACTGTGACATAGATATAGTATTTCCAAATGCATAATTTTAATGGCTATACAATATTGGATATATGGATGGACTATTCCTCATTTAATGACTATCAAATTGATAAACCTTTAACTGCAAGAAACATTCTTATGTATTTTCTTACTTGCATGTTAAGCATCACAGGAATAAATCTTGGAAATGAGATGTCTGAATCAATGTGTATGCCTCATTGAACTATTAATGCAAAACGCTCTCTAGAAAAATTGTGTGAATTTATACTAAGTATCCATTGTCTATTAACACTAAGTTTCTGTACCTTTAAAAACCTTTTGCCAGTATAATATGGGAAAAATTATAACTTAAAAAAAACTATTTACTTAGCACAATGAGAATGAATATCTTTTAAAAACATGCTTTTTATTTTAGAACAATTTTAGATTTACAGAAAAAATTTGAAAATAGAGAATTCCCAGACACCTATGTCTCCTATTATTAACATCTGACATTAGTGTGGTACAGTTGTTAAAACTAATGAACCACCATTGATACATTATTATTAACTAAAGCCCATGCTTTTTTCAGATGTTCTTAGTTTTTACCTAGGGCCCATTTTCTGTCCAGGACACCATATTACTCTCTGTAGTCATGTCTCCTTAGTGTCCTCCTCACTAAGGTTTTCCTCATCTCAGACTTTTGTTGTTTTTGATGACCCTGACACTTTTGAGGCATATTCGTCAGATATTTGTAGAATATCTCTTCATTGGGATTTGCCTGGTGTTTTTCTTATTATATTGAGATTATGTGCACAACAAGAGAGGTGAAGTACTGTTTTCATCAGAGTATATCCAGGGCACATGCTGTCAACATGACTTATAAATGCTGGTGTTAACCATGTTCGCCTGGGAGAGGTAATGTTAGTCAGTTTCTGCACTATGAAGTTACTCTGTTTTTCTCCATTTCCATACTGTACTCACTGGGATGAATTCACTATGAATAGCCCCACACTTAGGGAGAGAGAAGTTACCCTTCATCTACCTGAGAACTAGGTATCTACATAAATTATTTGGAGTTCTTCTGAAAGAGGGATTTGTCTATTATACATTTATTTATTTATTCATTCATTTATATATTTGTATCAGTATGGCCTCATGGATATTTATTCTATACTTTGTATTATTTGATTCTATTTTATAATATTTTGCTCAAATTGTTTCAACTTTGGCTTTTGGGAACTCTTTCAGTTGGCTCTTATGTCATGTTAATATGACCTCAGCTAACTTCCTCCTTCCCTCCCTCCCTCCCTTCCTTCCCTTCCTTCCTTCCTTCCTTCCTTCCTTCCTTCCTTCCTTCCTTCCTTCCTTTCTTCGTTCCTTCCCTCCTTCCTTTCCTAACTCCCTTCCTTCTTCCTTCCTTCCTTTTTTCCTCCCTCCCTCCATCCCTCCCTCCTTCCCTCCCTAACTCCCTTCCTTCTTTCCTTCCTTCCTTCCTTCTGAGCGTTTGTTTTTATTTGCTGGCACTACGAGGTGTTCCAGGCTCATCTTTTATATTTCCTGCCCAGAATGAACATATTTTAATATGTAATTCTAGTATTTCTGTTTTTCTGAGAGTTTTTTCATTTAGTTTGCTTATTTTTCACTAAGATATTTGTCTGTTTATTAATTGATTTTAAAGATTTTTAAAAACAACTTTAAGGCAATTAAATGGCCTTAAATGAAAAGCTGCAATATAGTCGTTAAACTCCCACACTGGGATAATTAGAATAGTGGTAGTTGTGGGTGGATGGGTAAGGGAGAGGGGAGAGAGAAAGAGAGAAAGAGAAATTTTCTTTCTTAAACTATTAATCTTTAGGTAATGTTCTTCTTTTATCATGCCCTTATCATCTAATACAATTAATTGTTTGTTTCCTACATTTATGGAGTATTACTCTTTCTGTCACAACGTTAAAAATGTATTTTTATTAATTTTCTCCTGGTATAATGGAAAGTGCCCTGCATTCACAGCCATCACTTATCGGAACATCTATTTTTTACTAAATAGAATGCTGGGCCTTTTATATGTATTATTAGTGAATGTCACAAGAACTCTGAAAGGTATGTGTACAATTAGCTCTGCCATACAAATAAGAAAATCAGATCTTCAAGAGGATGCATTGCACAAGGTCAAACTTTTACAATATTGCAGATTTGGGATATAAACCAACAATTCCCTGACTGCACTAACTATGCTCTTTGTTCTTTTCCGTTATTATCCGTATTATCAGCAGATATAGATATAGATATAGATTTTTTTTTTTGACAGAGTCCTGCTCTGTTGCCCAGGCTGGAGTGCAGTGGCACGATCTCGGCTCACTGCAACCTCCACCTCCTGGGTTCAAGTGATTCTCCTGCCTCAGCCTCCTGAGTAGCTGGGATTACAGGTGCATGCCACCATATCCAGCTAATTTTTGTATTTTTAAATAAAGACAGGTTTTCACCGTGTTGGTCAGGCTGGTCTTGAACTCCTGACCTTGTGATCTGCCCGCCTCGGCCTCCCAAAGTGCTGGCATTACAGGCGTAAGCCACCACACCCAGCCTATATTTTTTTAATTTTAGTAAGAAACATTCAATCTGCTTCAACATCAGGAATTAATTTGTCGTTGTTAGTTTCTTCATTATAAAATGAACTACTAGAAATAACACAGAATATAGTGTTTGTCATTGAAATGTGATGTTAGGTAATTGGGTAAACTGGCCATACAGTTTACGCATACTGTTGCTTCTGTGTCTGGTGCTGGGACTGAATTCAGCAGGGCAGAGAGGAAAGAGGATCTGTGGGCCCAGCTATTGCTCCATGGTAACAAGGGAAGCAAGCAAACCAGTGACAACTGACACTGCCCTGACCAGCAATCCCATTACTGGGTATACCCCCAAAGGATCATAAATCATTCTACTATAACGACACATGCACATGTAAGTTTATTGCAGCACTATTTACAATAGCAAAGACTTGGAACCAACCCACATGCTTATCATTGATAGACTGGATAAAGAAAACGTGGCACATATACACCATAGAATACTATGCAGCCATAAAAAAGAATGAGTTCATGTCCTTTGCAGGGACACGAATGAAGCTGGAAACCATCATCCTCAGCATACTAACACAGGAACAGAAAACCGAACACCACTTGTTCTCACTCGTAAGTAGGAATTGAACAATGAGAACACATGGACACAGGGAGAGGAATAGTGATGACACACTGGGTCCTGTTGGGGGGTGGAGGGCAAGGGGAGGGGGAGCATTAGGACAAATATCTAATGCATATTGGGCTTAAAAGCTAGATGACAGATTGATAGGTGCAGCAAACCACCATGGACATGACTACCTATGTAACAAACCTGCACATTCAGCACATGTATCCCAGAACTTAAAATAAAATAAAATAAAATTAAAATTAAATTAAAAAGTAAAATAAAATAAAATAAAAATATGGCTGAAGCTTTACTTTTGCCTTCAAACTTGGCTCAAAATTCTGTCATGGCCCACCCTAACCCAGACCCTCAAAAGTAAGGCGATTCTATGAAACAGAGCTCCTGCTTAGCTGAGTTGACACAATACAAATAGTCACTATTTTGTTTTGCATTCTTTGAAGTAGAAACTGTGGGACAATTGCTCACTATCTGTCTTCTCTTTTGTTGACACCAACAGACTCCTGATTTTCATTCAGAGTGATAATGTTTACATCTAAAATCAAATAAAAACAAAACAAAACAAATAAAACACCATCCTCCTTTGTGGGTGGCCCTGATTGGCAATGGTAATTTGTGGTAATGGCAATGAGTTCTGGTCAATGAAATGTAACCAGAATCAATTCTTAAAACTTATACAGAGCTTAGGCTCATATGGTCCATACCTTTTGTCCTTTGCCTGTCTTATTTCTTTTTGAAAGACTGATGCAATGTTGGAGGCAAAGCAGTCATTTTCAGCCCTTTTGCAACCTCAGTGAGATAAGCATGAAAACACAAGCCACATACAGAATGATGAAGCAGAATGGCCATGGACCAAGTGTCCTTGATGAAATAATAAAGCCAGTGAATCAGCCATCAAGCACGGTATACCTACCTTCTTGTTTTGTGCAAAGATTAAAACTTCTATTTGGCTAAGTGAATGTATTTTTTTGTGTGAAAAATGCCACTGATCATATACTTCATTGACACACCATTGTAGATAAGAAAGAAACAGAGCTATTAATAATATGGCATGAGTTAATAAAGAATATTTGGACTTTGGTGGGCTATACAGTATTTGTTTTATTGAGAAATGCTGGAAGGGGGCATTCTACATGCAAAGCAATTTATCTAGTTCAAACTAAAGAAGAAAGTACTGGTGATGGAGTTGGAATGCTGTAGTAGGAGAAACTATTAGATAACTTTTTATTTATTGGAATGGGGAAATCAGGCATTTTAAGTCTGCACAGACTACCTTTGGTAATGAGGTATTAATCACAAACATTCATAAGAATATGAGAGAAATAAGGGATATCATCTCTTTAGCTCTTCAGATACTTTGGGCTCTGTGTTTGCAGACTGGAATAAATGAAAGATATGAAGAACTGAAATAGCACATCCATATTATTTGATTCATGCCCCGCATCCAAGTCACCTTACTTCTCTTTGTTTACTTAATGTTTATTCTTTGCAAAAGGTTTGATTTCATCAGGCAGGTTTGCCACTGCCCTATACAAATGGCTTTATTGGAATGAGATTAGCACCAAGTCATTTCAGATATGGCTGACCTCTGTCTTGTCCACCCCTACCTAGTTAAACTTAGTTCACTTATGGCTTCAATCACTTGTGGACAGGGGAGCAAAATTGTTTACTTTCATAAGTGTCATAAGCCTTAAAATTTGTTAAAGAGTTAATGAAGTCTATTTTCTTTGAAAAAAAAATGGCAGTCTTAGTTATGGTAATCTCCTGAGCCCCATAAGATCTGCCTGTAGTGGGTCAAGTACAAGGATATTGTAAAGTGAAAGTGGAGAGTCAGTAGAGACAGAGAGTGAGCACATGTTCAGAAGCAGGTGGATGACTGCTCCTGAGAAAATAGCTAAGAGGAGGCAAGAAGTGATGGGATCAACCTCTCAAATGAGCGGGGTGGCTGGAGCTCACATCTTGTTGAGAGTGCAGATGTTGTGGAAGCCAGTCTCTAAGATGGCCCAAATGATTTCCACATCTTAGTACTAACTCCCTAGTGTAGCCCCCATTAAAATTACACGAATGTCAATCTGTGTGGCCAGTAGTATGTGGTAGAAGTTGTAATATATTATTTCCATGATTAGTTTATAAAATGCTGTAGCATCCCTCTTAGGTGTACTCTGTCTCATCACTTTGTTTGTTAGGACAGGCATGCTAGTGCTTCTTCCTCTTCTTATAAGGACAGTAGTCATATTGGATTGCAGCTTTACTTTTATAGTCCAGTTCAACCTCAGTTACATTTTTAAAGGCTGTATCTCAAAATATATTCATGTTGGAAGTTAGGGCTTCAGTATAAGTTTTTGAGGGGACACAATTCAGTCCATAACACTTTGGGGAAATCCAGCTACCATTTCATGAGAATACTCAGGCAACCTAGGGAGAGGCCTACATTGTGAAAACCAGAGGTCAATAGCCCAACCAACAACCACATGAGAGAGCTTGGAAGAGGCTCCCTCTGCCCTGTCAAGGCTTCACCTAAATGCGGTTCCAGTTGATAGCTTGACTGCAACACCATGGTAGACCCTGTCTACCCATGTCCAATATCATCCAACTAAGTCAGTCCTGGATTTCTGTCCTTGAAACTCTATGAGATAAATGCTTGTTGTTTTAATCTTCTAAGTTTTGGGGTAATTTGTTGCATTGAAACAGATAACTGATACCAATGGGTATGGAAAGAAGT
This sequence comes from Nomascus leucogenys, assembly GCF_006542625.1. Lineage (NCBI taxonomy): Eukaryota > Metazoa > Chordata > Mammalia > Primates > Hylobatidae > Nomascus > Nomascus leucogenys. The sequence continues at coordinate 72,201,716 of NC_044400.1, forward strand.
AAATATACAGATGAGAATAATATTGGTTAACTAATGCTAGTTGGTCCCAGATTTTCTATAAATAAGAGGATAGTGATTTTCGTAGAAGGATTAGACCTGAATGATGAGTTTGGAGTTAGCACAATGAAAATCAGCCGCAAAACAGAGGAGTAGAAAAAGATCCCTGTGGGTCCAGCTGATGTTGCTGACCATACTTCTGAGGTGTCCAGCCACCTACATATAGAGTTGGGGTTTTGCACCTTAGATGTGGTAGAAGGCAGAGAATACAATGGGGTTGAGGATATTGATGAACAAGAACTATAATCCACCATGGATACTCTGCTTAACTTTTGCTGAAGATTCCTCCACAGTTGGCCATGTGTACATCTTGTGCATACCTGCTTCACTTTGACACAGGGGTATGGGCTCATCTGGATACTTGCCTCCTCTTGAGGGTAGCATCTTACTTTTTTGTTCTGGTCTCTGTCATCCTGGGCTTATCATTGCTTTCTGAACTCCCATTCTAACAGCACTCTCAACAATCCTGTGAGGTCTGCAAGTCATGGACTGTTTTCCTGAGCTGAAGCCCAGGAAGATTAAGTGATTAATCTAGACTTCCACAGCTAGCCAATGGCAGAACCAGGCCCAAGACTTGGAACTTCTGGCTCCTTGTCTTATACCATGGCTTTTAAATTTCTTGTTTAGGTTTTACTTATTCTCACTGTAGAGGACCAGACACAACAGGTACATTGGGAGCAGGCCACTGAAAGATGAGCAAATTGAGCTGCTTTTAGGATTTGTGCATCCTAATATCATAAAATATTTTTCTAACATTTTGGGTTTGGCATAGCACATTATGCCAACATTCCTTTCCTTTCATTTTTAAACCCACATGTATTTTCAGGGAAATTAATCTCATATGTTTCTGATTCATTTACTGTATAACTCATCAAAATATTGTTTTATAACAGTTCTTGGCAGTCCATGAAACCATTTAAAATATAGACTTTTCCCCTCTTCCTACCATAGAAGCCATGTTTTACCAAGAGCACAGGACAAATTAACTGCAAAGGGTTTTCCAGATAACCTTTACATGATCACTTAAAGACTCCATTGGGTTTTCTGTGACCTTCTAGAATGCAAGTCAACAAATATCCACTGAACATGCACTATGTATATGTGAAATGTGTTGGGATCTAGATGTATAAAGATAAATGAAAGGTGGCCCTGGGTTTTCAACGACTGCAGTGATGGAGTTAGAGAATGGTGACAGTCAAAATATTTGTTAAGCACTTTTAATGTGCTTGCTACTGGGGTAAGCCCTTTATAAACATCTCATATAATCCTCTCAACCACTATATGTGTTGCTGTCCCTATTTTACATATAAGGAAACTGATGCTTGGGGAGTTTATCAAGTCAAATCCTACAGTTGGTTGGCAGTGGATCCAGGATACAATCTCTGGCAGTTTGATTGTAGAGTTCAGTCTTAAGCTGTTATATAGATTAAGAAAGGAAGACCAGAGAGGCTGAGCTTCATGCCTAATTTGTTGGAGGTAGAGATGGAACATCAGTGAACTTCATTACCATTAATGACATATAATTTACTTCTCTTTCAACTTTAATTTTGACCACAAGCTTATTTCCTTCTGGGTTCTGTGTTTGTATTGGAGGAATTCTTAGGTAAAGATCTTGATCATGCAACAAGAAGTCCTGCTCATGCCTTGTGCATGGCTTACTTGACATGTCGGCTCCATAATTATGTGAGCAAGTGAGCCTTCTCGTGTAATGAGGCCCTCTAAGAAAAACTCTATTATGTGCACACTTTACAGAACAATCACAATGTGTTCTCTCTAAATTAATTTAGAAAGAGTAAAAACATCATTATTTGTATTGATATTGTACTAAGAAGATTTTGAATGTTTTCATGTATTTTGAATGTTTCTGTATGCCAGACATTGCTAGATGCTTTCTTTAAATTACTCAGTTTTATCCTCGCAAGAGCCCCCATGAGGTACATAGAGTTAGTCCCTCATTTTTCAGAGGAACTGGACAGTGCAGTGAAGTAACCAATAAGAAGCAGTAATCTCTCATATTCGGTGGCATGGGATTTGCAAGTGAACTAATGATAAAGCATGATTAGGAATAATCTGGCTAGTTATGGTATGGAATTATGCATCTTTAGAATATTGGAGTTTTATGAAATTATGAGATATTTGAGATGAAAAAGACCTACCTTAGGGAGCTGATGCTTCCCAATGGGCAATCTGAGAACTAGTAGTATAAAAAAAAGAAAAATTTTATAGATACATATGTGTGTGTGTGTATGTATATATATGTATGTATAATTTACATAAAATTTATAAGATTTGTATATGTGAATATATGTATGTGTGTATACGTGTGTGTGTATATATATATATAGTCTGATGATGCATAATAATTAAATAAGCACTAATCCAAGGTCTAGTACATTAACAAAGCGTTTCCATGCACCTGTGGGTCCCTGTCCTGACTCAACTCCATGGTAACCAAGACCAGGTAATCACTGTGTTTATCCTTGTTCTTCCTTTTTCATAAAATAATCTAATGCCATATATATACATATATATATAAAATAAACAACATGTTGTCTAATGTCGCTTATTTTTGAGCTTTTTATAAATGGTGGATATTCTGTATATTCTTCAGTGACTTCTTTACTCTAGATTATATTTCCGAGAATAAAGTATGTTTTGTGCAAGGAATTATATTTCAGCCATTTTCACTGTCTTATAATATTTTAGAGAATATATATTATATATATATATATATATAATTTGCCATGTTTATTATTAGTAATGCTCATTATGGTCATTAGGATTATCTCCTTTCTTTATATTTTGTTATCAACTTTAAAAAATATGCTAATTATTGTAAAAGACTTTGTTGCTTAAGGGCAAGAGTTTCTCTTAGTAATATGATTTATACCTGCTGCTTATGCAAATGTCCACAAATGTAAAATAATGCTAAATAATTTTTCAAACTAAACTTGTTATTTTAATTTACACTCCCAGTAGAAGAGTATAAGGGTTTCTTAATTCTGTAGCTATGTGAACTATTATTTACTTTTTGGCAATTTGGTTGCTGTGTGGTCTTCATTTTTATTTCCTTCTGATACTATTGAAGTTGGACATCTTTTCAATCTTATTGGGCATTTCTGTTCCAGTCAAGATCTAATGAAAAATACAAAACTGATTTCAAGTATTTAAGCAGAGGATATTATTGCAGAGCATTAGTTACGTAGGCAATGGAGTTGCCAAGAGTTGAACAAGAGATTCACAACATCACAAAGCACTGTAACCCCTAGGCTGCCTGGCAGACAAAGGCAGAAAGTCTTGTAATCAGCACCAATGACCTGGGGCCTCTTCAACTCCCCTGTGAATCTCTGGCTTAATGCTGAGTCTTGGGTTCAGCTCTCTCATCTGTCCTAAGGACAGAAGAAACCTAAGGGACAGTGAGAAAGTAGTGAGTTCAATAGTTTGGAGGTCTAGTGAGGGTAAAGAACTGACAGGAGGGTCACTAGAGCAAGGACACCCAAGAATGGAAATGGGGATCAGAAAATTCAATCTTTAAATGAAAGATTCTGAATTAAGTGCAGGTCCTGGTGACAACACTGTGCTTATGACCCATGGGAGTGAATATGTAAAGTCAAGTGAAAAGAAAAGTCATTGGAGATTAGGAAAGTGAGTAATGGAGAGGTAAACAGGGCCACTGTGTTGTACAACTCCACGGGGAGCCCTGCACATAGTCAGCCTGACCCTGTTTAGGCTAAGACACAAAGGTCCTCTCCCACGTACACACAAGTGTGTGAAAGTAGAAATGTTTCCTTTTTTTGTCTTGTTCAACACTGTATCCCTAGCAACTGGAACATGGTCTATCAACAGGTACTCAATGAATTTTTGTGGGATGAATGAATTAAGACTGATGTCAGTGGCAATGAGAACAAGATAATTAAATTCACAGCTAAAGGCTTTAATAAATCAGGGAAGTTGACTTGGAGGTCAGTAGATGACAGCAACTAATTGGCAATGATGGAGATAAAACAGAATGGCCTGTCCTTATAAGCAATGGGAGTTCCTTTGCTTTTGGTGTGTGTGAGGTGGATAATGACATAGAAGCTGTAATGACAAGCCAGCCCTCTCCTAAGCCACATGAGATGTGAGATAAAAGATGGTTCACTTGAAAACACTGTAGGAGAAATGAACTCAGAAGTCAGAGTCAGGTAGATTTTCAGATAAGATGGTAGAGTAAATGTTCTGGGAGGAGACCAAGGATCAAGTAGAATTTGCTGATTATAGACAGGTAGTTCCAAGGCACCATAGACAGCAATAGGCAGGAGGATATGTTGGTCAGAGTCTGGACAGAAAAGCAAATTTGACTCAGATGGTTCAACTTAGAGATTTTTAATGATGGAAGACCATTTAGCCATGTGTAGGCAGGGTTAAGGAAACCAGCTAGAAAAGTGAAGGCATCCTGAGACTAGCAATGATTGACAGCCATTACTATTCCTGAGTCTGAAGTGGCAAGGACAGGAATCTGTGAAAGAGCCTGGTGCGAGCCTGAATCATAGAGGAAGAAATGCCTAAGGGAACAGAGGTATAGAGCCACTGCCTGGACCACAGCAGAGAGCCAGGGAGGAAGCAGGGGAGAATAAGGCCCCCCTCCATTCTCTCTACCCAACCCATGATTTCCTGCTTGGATCTTTCAATGGCTGTACTCACCTGCAAATTAGAGGGCAGGGAGCCTGGAAGCTGCCATTCATAGGAGTTTGCTTCTAGGGCAAAAGTGGGGCAGATAAGGGCAAAGCATGCATTTGGAGTGGTGGTGGTGGGAGAACATAGACTAGCCAGCAAAGAGGGAAAAGAAGGAGGACTGTGTAAGAGAAAGGATAAGTAAAGAACATTAGAGATGGGAGTCTGGCTGGTAATAAGGGACTGAGTTAAAGTTGAGTGGGGAACGAGATGGCTTGGAGTATGCACTAAATGTGCTAGAGAGGGTGCAAGCACTCCCCTCCTTGCTTTAATAAAATCTAGCTCACTCTGAGGAGTCTACCTTTTACTTCATGTCTTTGTGATGTGTTTGCTGGGAGCTCATGCTTTCTTAAGTACTCATTAGAAACATGTGCTATAGTGGAGGCTTTGGAGCTGGGACATGGTCATGTTCTACCATTCCTGGACAAGAACAGAAATGGATAAGGGCAGGGCCATGCTGATTAGAGACAGATGTTCCAAATTGCTCCAGTTGCTTCCCAGTTGTACCTCCAGGGTGCTACAGAAACCCTGCAATATACTTCCACCTGGAAATAACACAAGCCATTTGGCCCAGCTAAGCATGATCACTTCATAAGTCTTTTCCATGTCAAAGACTTTCTTTTGTTCACCATCGCAATGCTTCTTCAATCTGTCATCCCCTCCTGAGTAAAAAGTGTCCTTTAATATTCCCAGATTACCACATATTTCATGCAGTTTTCCTGTTAAAATTCCCAAATAGAAATGAACCTGTGTTGAGTTGCTTTTAATTAGGATCTTGTCCTTAATTAAATTGAAAATTAAGTAATTGATTATTGGCGATCCTATAATGAGAAGAACACACTGCAGTATGTAGAAGACCCAAGTTCTGCTCTAGAAAGCTAGGGATCTGTGCATGCGTCTACACAATGAGCTTTGTGTAAAAGAGATTATTATCTTGGCAAGAAGAGAAATGTCAAGGCACTTAGGATGATGGTGTCATTGGGAAAAGGGCCTGACATTTAATATTATTCACTGATAGATTCCATTCCAAAGGCTTACACTTGAACTTGGAGTTTCCTCATCTGTAAGAGGAAAGCAATACTATCTATAATGCTTAGGATTATAATTCCACTTCCTCTAAGCAGCCCTACCTCATTAAGGGACATTTGGTAATATGTTAGGTGTTTTTTGTTTTTATCAGTGATGAGGGATGATGCTGGCATTAAGTGTTCGGGGAAAGCATTAAGCAACATTCCTCAATGTGAGTGCAGTCCTGTCCTCCAATGAAGGATTGTTTCATCCAAAATGCTAATAGTACTCCCACTGGGAGGCACTACATCAATTACATACAAGCAGGAGGTTTTCCTGTGTCCTGGTTCTGGGTTTTTCAGCCAGCAGTTGCTTCTCCCCATTCATGATCTATGCTCCCACGCTCACTTCTCCTATGGGTCCCTGGTCACTCTTCTGCTGGCTGCAGTTCCTACTGATGGTGTGAGGGATATAGTCTGACCTTTGGAGTTGAATCTATTTGAGTAAAATTTCCAACTCTGCTACTCCTTGGCTGTATGCTTTTGACAAAAATCTATCTAACGGTTCTTAGTTTTAAAATACTTCTTCAAAGAAGGTATTTAAGTGCATCTTCTTAGTCTTGTATCCTTTTGGGGCTCTAGCAGAGTATGCACAAATTTAAAATAATTTCTGACTCACAGAGGTCTTATGAAAATTAAAGAGATGATATCTGCAAAGAGCTTTATATAGAATATGACACATGGAAGGCATCGAATAAATGGTAACTATTGTTTCCTGTCTGCAGAGTGAATGTAGAGTGAATGTATCTGGTATTTCATGCCATGGTGAGAAACTCAACAGTTAGGCCCCAGAATATCTAGTAGATCCTAGCAACAGTTTGAAAATTTTTGGCAGCTAAAGGAGGCAAATATAAGTTAAATTTTATAAATCTGAATAATGAAATCATTTTAGAGGTGGCTGAAGGTTAAGAGGCTGAATTGAGGAGGAAATGTTATTCTATCTGAATGCATTCACCTAATCATGCACATTTTAGGATAATGCCAAGTTGTATTCTCCTGAATAGAGGATTTTATGTCTAATTTCCACCACTTGCTTGCAGAGAATGGCATCCTATGTAATAGTTCCACTATGCTATCTTACCCTTGCTGAAAGCTCTAAAGATGGAGCATTCAGGCTTTATTTTGAACTTCCTAGATAGAGAAAACTTTCTCAAGCCCAAAATGTTGTTGTAGCATATTTGAGTGTGGATTTTAACAAAGTACAACTCTTCTGAAATAATTGACCAGCACTAAAATGTTCACTCTTCAAGTTAGACTTTTGTCATTCTTGAAACAGGAAATGGTTCTCTGCAAATATTTAGAAATGCTGTGGAAACTCTGAAGTTCACAGCCATGGCAACCCTCAGGATTTCAGGCTGTAAAAGGCATCATGCCTTCCTCAACATAATTATTTAATTTCCAAATATTTGTCATAAGTGAAAATATGGGGGCTGTCTTAGAAGAGGCAAGCTCTTCCAGTCCATTTTCAGAAGGCCCTGGTTGGCCTCTGACCCCCACAGTCCTATAAACAGCAGCAGAAATTCCCTTTCCACTTAAACTGCATCTGCTAGGCAAGGTTTCAATAAAGCAGCAATTCATGAAAAGGTTTCCCCCTTACTACGGGTGTCAAAGTTCTTCTTGTTTAAGCTAACTGTTGGCAAAGTGTGCCTGTCCTCAGCTGTGAACTTTGCCTCATTGCTTCATTGACAAAAATAGACTTCACATCCAATTGTAGTATGTAGCAAAGCTCTACATTTATATGAAGATGATGTGAACTGGAATAGAATGAAAAATAGTATACATTTTATAGGTTCCTGAAATGAATCTGGTCACATATAATCAATTTTATCTGAAAGTCCTTGAAAAGTTGTATTTGCCTCTGTTTACTTGAGTAAATATACAAAGATGAATATACCAAAAAATACCAAAAGAAAATGTACGAAGAAAAGCCATTTGGCTGGGAATCAGGAATTTTGGTTTTAACGTCCACCTTTGCTTCTTTATTGGCTAGCATTTTATTGATAAACTACATAGGTTAAGGATAACTTCTCTTTTTTTCTTTTTCACTGTGACATTGAAGAGACAGACAGTAGAGCCATTTAAGTTGGAGAAGACAGAGGAGGTGGAAAATAATACAGATGAGAAAGAACTCATTTTATGGGAAAGATAATTATTTTAATTTGTAATTATATTAAGCTTGAGGCCCCTGTGGAGTGTTTGTGATGAAGTTGGATATGGTCATGTGACTTTCAAACAAGAAATAAAGTTTGGGTATTATTAACATTTAGATGAGAGTTGAGGTCTGGGTATGGATGTAGTCACTGAGGTGGCTTCTTTGTTGCTGAGAAGAGAAGAGGGCTAAGGCTAGCACCTTAGCTTAAGAAGTGATGAAAGCAGAAAAGCCAGTGAGGAAGGCTTACCGAGAACAGGTTCTCTGATAGGTGGAGAACTGGGAAAGCCTTGTCCAGGGAGACATCGAAGGAGGAATGAATTATGCCTGCTGGATGCATCTGAGGAGTTCAGTGGGGTAAGGGTGGCAGTTTGAGCACTTTTAGTGAGGGCGGAAACCAGGCTGCAGCAGGGTGAGGAATGTAGTCATTTGGCCCAGAAAGAAGAGGGATTATGGCTGCCTTCAAATAGTTGATAACTTCTTATGGAAACTAGCTCTCATCTCTTTACCTTTACAGGACAAAATAATGAGCAATGCAAGGTTAGTTTGGGTTATATTTGAGTAGATATGCCTAGCAGTTAAAATTACTAAAGAAGTAAAGTAGCAGCCTTAGAAATTGGTAAGGTTCCATTACAGGGGTCATTTTGGCAGAAAACCAACAGAGAAACGGAACACAGAGATGGTTCATTGCATTCCACCCTTTCGATTCTGTGATTCTGTGAGTCTGTCCTGAAACCATCAAAGAGCAGGGGTGATACCAGCCTGTTCATTGTCCTTGCAACCTTAGGTAGCCAGCAGCTTATACCCTTGTCCATCCTTCCCAGGCCACAGAGGCCTGTAAGACTGATTGTTATCTTTTCCTGTAATGTCCAATATCAATGGGACAGAGTTCACTGGGACGGCCTTATGGTGAGCTGTTGAGTGTTGAGCTCAGACATGAGAAAGCCCAGGACTGTCTCAAACTTTGCCAGGACTCACCAGGGGATCCCCCCAGCATCTCTAACCTCATTTTGCTGCTGCTTTGGGAGAAGACCCTTGGCATTTATGTATGTCTGCGCTGCTTCACTAGTTGATTAAAGGAAAAATAAACACCACTGGCTTGGAGGTCCGCCTTTTACTTGGGACAAGACTACATATAGCTTCTGGGTTTCTCAGTGGGTATTTCAGAGGTGGCTAATCATTGTGCTAGTGCAGAGATTTTTCAGGTTGTGAGAGCTTCTCTTAGTAGGCATTGCAAATGTACAAATTAGATGTTTTGACAGCAAAAAAAGTCTAAAAACTCCAATTCAAAGGATGAAAGTAGCAGGAGCTCATGCAGAAAAAAATGTGGAGAGACAGCCAAAATAAGAACTTCAGGGACTATGAGCACCAAAGAATTATGAAGCCCCATTCTCCTTCTTTTCTATGAAACTCATAAACAATTCAAAGACAAACAATAATTTTAAGAACATCAAATAAAGTTTTTATTTTTATAATGATAATGATTCTTATATTTAAAAAAATTCAAAATCTTTTAATAATGGTATTCACGCAAGGTTTGCTTGTACCTATTGTTGAAACTATTCATGTGTCTATGTGCACACAGCACATGCTTGTAAGTTTGGAGACTAAAAATGTAACAGCAGCTTTAATAACAAGGAATTATATATCTTTCACAATTAATTAATTGGTAAATTTAAGTACTTAAAGTACTAGATGGAGGGCTATAGATGTGAAAAAGACAGTTAACATCACTGCCTCAAAAGACTCCCCATCATTTTCTCTTTAAGTGACTTTATTTTTTTGATGTATACAACATATAAGCTTGTAAGAAAAGATTTCCACTTATTCCTTCCTTGAGTTGCTGTGAGTCATATTCTTTTGAAATAATTTAAAAATATTAAATTTAGGAGACTGCAATTATAATTCTGATGGCTATTTCAAGTAAAGTCAACTCATTAATGTACAAAAAAATCTCGTAAAAGTTTCAGAAAATAGCCTATTTAATATAGAAAAATTTTGATGTTTATGTGGGAAAAATACTCAATTTTTCATAAGTCTCCAAGTTTGCCAATACTATCAAAGCTCATAATGTCAACCAAGACATTTAGCAAAAATTGGCTGGATGCAGTGGCTCATGCCTGTAATCCCAGCACTTTAGGAGGCTGAGGCAGGCAGATCACTTGAGGTCAGGAGTTTGAGACCAGCCTGGCCAGCATGGCAAAACCCCATCTCTACTAAAAACATAAAAATTAGCTGGCCCTAGTAGCACACGCTTGCAATCCCAGCTACTATGGAGGCTGAGGCAGGAGAATTGCTTGAACCCAGGGGGCGGAGGTTTCAGTGAGCCAGGATCATGCCACTACACTCCAGCCTGGGTGACAGAGCAAGACTGTATCTCAAAAAAAAAAAAAAAAAAAAAAAAGACATTTAGCAAAAATAAATGGAAAAATATATATGTACATATTTATACTTATGTATATTTATGTACTTGTATGTGTACAGGAATAAACTTTTTGGAGAACAATGAACCTTAAGTAAACTATGGACATCAGTCAATCCTTCTTATACCTTTTACTATGAACAGAATGTTGTTATTGCCCCAAAATTTATATGTTGAAGTCCTAATCTCCAAAGTATTTGAAGGTGAGGACACTGAAAGTAATTAAATCATGAGAGTGAACCCTTTATGAATGGGATCAGTACACTTATAAGAAGAAACACAACAGAGATCATCTCTCTCAGCCGTGTGAAGATACAGCATGAAGACAACTGTTTTAAAACCAGAAAGATAACCTTCACCAGGCATTTAATCTGCTGGCACCTTGAACTTGCACTTCTCAGCCTCCAGAACTGTGAGAAATAAATGTTGCTTAAGCCATCTAGTTTATGCTATTTGTAATAGCAGCATGAGCAGACTAAGACAATAATTGGTACTGAGAGTAGAGGTGCTACTATAACAAATATTTTAAAATGTAGAAGAAGCTTAGGAACTAGGTAAAGGGTAGAGTCTTGAATTGCATGCTATAAAAGCTGATATTGTCATGAAGAGACTTTTAAAAGCAACTTGAGTGAGGGCTCAGAAAAGAAAGAGGAAAGCTGTAGAGAAAGTTACACGTAAATAACCATGTCTAGAATGTTGGCAGAAATATGGATAGTAAGGGCCATTTTGATGAGGTGTTAGGTGGAAATGCAGAATGAATTACTGGACAATAGAGAAAAGGTGACACTTGTTGTAAAGTGGTAAAGAAATTGGCTGAATTATGTTTATGTTCTAGTGTTTTGTGGAAGGTAGAAGTTGTAAGCGATGAAACTGGACATTTAGCTGAGGAGCTTTTCAAGTGTAGTGTTGAAGGAGCTGCTTGGGCCCTTGTGACTGCTCATAGTAAAATGAGAGAAGAGAAAAATAAATTGTAGACAAAATTGTTACACAAAAATATTCCAAAACTGAAAGATTTAGAAACTTCTTAGCGGCCGGGCACGGTGGCTCACACTTGTAATCCCAGCACTTTGGGAGGCCAAGGTGGGTGGATCACGAGGTCAGGAGATCGAGACCACGGTGAAACCCTGTCTCTACTAAAAATACAAAAAAAAATAAGCCAGGCGTGGTGGCAGGCACCTGTAGTACCAGCTACTCGGAGAGGCTGAGGCAGGAGAATGGCGTGAACCCGGGAGGCGGAGCTTGCAGTGAGCTGAGACTGCGCCACTGCACTCCAGCCTGGGCGACAGAGCAAGACTCCGTCTCAAAAAAAAAAAAAAAAAAAAAAAAAAGGAAACTTCTTAGCTTGTCTATATTCTACAAAAATGAAAAAGTATGTTTGGAAGAGAACACCAAGGACATGGTGGGTCAACCATTTGATAAGGAGATTGTGTGGGTGTGAATCAAAGCACTAGTCAGTCACCTGAGCAGAACACTGCCAGTTTAAATGAAAGAGAACTGAGATGAGACAGGATAGACAAAGAGAATCAAACTTCTTAGATTTTTACAGGAAGGGACTATTAGAGTTATTTGACTGTGAATGTGCACTGTTCTTCAAGACAAAAGACAAACAGCCATCAAAGGTGATTAATAAATCATCAGTGTTACCTCCTTGATTTCAAAAGAGAAAACCATTGTCTTGATTTTGGCAGGCCAGGCAGCCTCCACAAAAAGCCTTGGGGTGAGGCCACCCAGAGTCATGAGTGTGGGACAAGCCATCCCTCACTGGGCAAAGCCCTGGGGACCAGACCCCTACCTCCAGAGATGTAGAGCAGAACTTCTGCCACAGTGGGTCTGAAAGGCAGAAAATAGAGCCAAGAAAAATTGTTCTTCAGCCTTAAAATACAATATTTGCCTTGCTAGGTTTTGAACTAGCTTGAGACCTCTTTCCTATTTATCTTTCTTTCCTATTTATCATTTTTGAAATGGGGATGTATATCCTACACTTGTCCTGCCATTGTGTTCTGGAAACACATAACTGGTTTGGTTTTATAGGTTCACAAATGGAGAGGAATTTTGTCTCAGGGTGAATCAAACCTGAAGTGTCACCTTTATCTGATTTAGATGATAGTTACATGAGACTGTGGACTTCAGACCCGAATTGATGCTAAAATGAGTTAAGACTCTTGGGGCTGTTGAGATTGAATGGATGTATTTTGCATGTAAGAAGAAGATAAATGTTGGGTGGACCTGGGACAGAATGCTATGGATTAAATGTTTGTGTCCCTCTCAAATTCATATGTTAAAGTCCTAATCTCCATTGTGATGGTATTTGGAGGTGAGTCCTTTGGAGCAAACTAATCAGATCATGAGGGTAGAGCTCTCATAAATGGGATTAATGCCCTTGTAAGAAGAGGCATAAGAGAGATGCCGTCTCTCTCAGCCATGTGAGGATACAGCAAGAAGGCAACCATCTTTGCAAAATGAGGAGGGCCCTCCCAACATTTTGAATTTGCGGGCACATTGATTTAGTATTTCGCAGCCTTCAGAACTGGGATAAATCAATTAAACCAATATTAAAACAGAAGATATTCAAGAAAACTTTACTCAGTAAGATGTAGAAGACCATTGTGCTATAAGCTGTGAAACACCAGGGACTAATTCTGTTTTGTTGCTCTTTGCATCCCTGCCTTTGAGCAGACCTGGCATGTAGCTCTCACTTGATAAATATTTGTTGAATAACTATGTTGATTAATTGGTTAGTTATGCCAGTTTTACAAGAAATAGGTGGATTGTGTAGTAAATCCTCATTAATTACTGAGTATCTGAAAGTAAGATGCTAAGAAGTAGGGCATGGGATTAGAATTAAAGTGATTCTGGAAGCCAATACCCAGAGGCTTAGAAACTAGTAAGGCTGAAGAGGCATTGTCACATGGAAACAAAAGGAAATATGTATTTTTGTGTGTCTAGTATTTGAGTAGTTTGGAAAGCTATGGTATAGATGGCACAGGCTGGTAATCTGATCACCAACCACCCTTTTAGTGTCATATCCAAGTATCTTATAAACTACTATTGTGAGCTGCTAGAAATGTTTGCAGGAATGAATGCTTCAGATTTTTCATCGTGGTGCTAGAAATAGTGGGGAAGTGAAAAAAGCATTGTAGAACATAAAGGAACTTGGCTCCTGAACACCTACGTGTGCTATGATTCTTCCTAGGCTGGCAGGGGGGCTTGGATTTATCCTGGCTATGTGGTTGAGACATCTGTTTCTATCATGAGGGATGCAAATATTAAAGCTAGCAGCATCATCTCTACCAAAAGCTCATGGGATCTTAAATAAACACAGGAAAGTGTCAAGTTTGGGAAGAGTGATATTGGAACTGAAAAGCAAAGACAACATCAAGGGAGAGCTAACTATCCCTTCACCTTTCTAATCCCTCTGTTGGGAACACTACTCCTTCACTACTCTGCTTGGTGAGTTACTCTTGAAGATGCTGCTTATGTGTGCTAGGTGGAGTTGACCCCAGTTCCTCAGTTAGAACTAATTTCTTTATACTCTCCATTTTGGAGACAGGTTTATATTTTCTTTTAGCAAAACAATTAGGGAAGTTGCTGATATGGCATCTATCATACAAATTTTTTATGTGCTCTCAGACAAAGTCGCATGTTACATAAAGAAGCCATCCAGTCAACCCTAGTGAATTTACAAGTAAGTGAATCACAATACCATTGTCTTGGTCATCCAGACATTTATAATAATCTTTGATGTTTTATTTCTCAACTGCATGACTCATATTTGTTGAATTGAATCAAACTGGAACCAAAGTTGTGTGTATACCGAATAACAATGATACATACAGTCTTTTATGATCTGCTGCTAGGAGGTGTGTTGGGTTGTATCTCAAGAATTTATAATTCAACATTTATTTAAACAGGTACTTATTGAGCACTTATTATGTGCTGGAGATAAATCATCAAGAGAACACAGTATAATTCCAGGTCTTGAGTGTTTAAAAAATTTAGGAATAAATGATTCTTATTGGAATATATCAAAGAGAAATGCTAGCAGGGGTGTTTAACTTTGAAGAACAGTGGTATTTTTAATGGATATAATCTGAACATGTAAATGTTGGACTGGTGGTAAAAAGAAATTCTATTATTTAATAACTCTATGAGAAAAGTCTTGAATGCCATAAAAATCAGGAAATAAGCAGAGGATAGAAATAAATTCTATTTGGCTCTAACATAAAAACAAAGCATGGCTGCCCTTGACTCTTCCACATCTCTCCGCCTAACACCCTACTGAGTTTTAACTTATATTTCTTGAATTCCCTAGGGCATTGACAGGAAATAATATAATTTTCAGAAATGTTTCTCAAGTGCAGCTGAATAAATTTTTTTAAAGTTTAATCATGCTCACCATCGTTCTGAAACTCATGCTTGGCTTTCAGAAGACAAGCAAAGAATAACACAAGACAATTCAAGATGACAGAGTAAAAAGTGATCCGACCTGATTGCTTGACCAGTGGTTAAATTCAGCCTAATAGCCACATATTAGGAAATACTTAAGTGCTTTCTTTTCACTTCCTTTTTCTCTATTTCATGTAGACTCAACAGCCCCAGTTGATAGCGTCATGGGGGTGCTGACAGGCGCCCAGTGGTGGTGTAGTGTGATTAATTCAGTGTGCTGCTGCAATTAGCCCATCAAAGTCATTGGGAGATCAGTGTTTCTCCCACTGTCACAAGGCAAAAATGAGCTGGCTTGTCAGTCCTTGTCTGGCTGGGGCCCACTGTAGGTGTGGGGATGTCACAAAGCAAATGGTCACTGTGTCTGTAAGCAATGAGAGTAAACAGGTCCCTCAAACAGGTCTCTGCCTGTGAAATTGAGTGCATGTTAAGCTAAGCTGTCCTGTACTTGACTTGGAGCAAAGCTGCTTTTCCTGTGTACATTCGTTTTATTTTATGGCCATGTAAAAACAACTCTGTGGTGCTGGCTGCAGTGGGAAAATCAATAACAACGCTATAGAGCAACCCACAACCAAAAACAGCTGAAGAAAAGAGAAAACACCAGGAGAAAAATATGGAAGCAGATCTTCCAATCACCTCTACAAGCAATGGCCATGTCAACATTGAGAATAATTGATTCTGACAGAGAGGAAAGTAGTAATTGGAATGAAACTTGTTTGAATAACAGCTTAAATGTTTCTTTCCTTGCTCGCCAGATTACATGCACTGTAAAGCCAGATTTCTTTCTCCTGGTTAGCTCACAGTGGACATTCTGTATCCAGGGGGCTTGTGAAAAGAAAGAAAGAAAAAAAAAACAAAACTTGTGAATTTGCCTCTTTCTGGATGACTGTTCGGTTTGGATTTCAGGCTCACATGGACAATTTATTGATGCTTAATCCCAAATTTTATATGTTGCAAACATCCCTTATAGGCTATTTTTAAGATATTGAGAGGCTGGATACTATCTGGGTCACAGCGTTTCATCCACTCAACTGGCTAACAAAACTAAATTTAGAGCTTTTTCACAATCTGGCTCCTTTATATCAGTATCCCGTTACAGTGAGGGGAATAACATTACAATTTTCCAGGTGGTATTAGTCAGGATTTTTTAGAGAAATGTAAGCAATAGGAGATAGCTATCTATCTCTCTATCTCTCTCTCTCTCTCTCTCTATCTATCTATCTAGATTTATTATAAGGTATTAGCTCACACAAATATGGAGGTTGAGAAGTCTTCTATTCTGCCATGTACAAACTGGAGATCCAGGGATACTAGTGGTGCAATTCAAAGGCCTGAGAGCTGGAAAGCCAATGGTGAAGGTTCTAGTCTGAGTTAGGCCCATGAACCAGGGAATGTCAAAAGCAGGAAAAGATCAATGTCTTAGCTCGAGCTATCAGGCAGAGGCAGGACAAATATAACTTTTCTCTGACTTTTCATTCTATCTGTGTCCTTAGTAAATCAGATTCTGCCCACTCTAGTTGGGCCATCTGCTTTACTCTGTCCACCAAATAAAATGCTAATCTCTTCCGGAAAACATCCTCACTAACACCCAGAAATAATGTTTAACTAGATATATGGGCACCCTGTGGCCCAGTTCACACATAAACATCACTATCACACAGGTGAAAGTCCAAATTTCACAGTGAAGCATGTTGGCCCTTTATAATCTGCCTTGCTGGCTACTACTGTAGTTTCTCCACTCTGTGCCTCTACTGTGTCAAACATTTGTAGGATTTACATGACCTGGCCACTTCTCCTCTCTTTGATCATCTCTCTTTCCACCTAATCCCCCACTCACAATCTCTACCCATGTGGGCCTTCGACCTATGTCTTGAGTCTTCCAGGTCAGTTCCAGTCTCTGAATGTTTTCTCTCACTGCTCCCTTTGGTCAGTGTTCAAGCCCCTTGTCTTCACATGTTAAGAATCCTTCTTAACTTTTGGGTTTGGCTGTCATGGCCAAAAGACACGTTCCATGATGATGCTCCCATCTCCCAAATAAAATAGTTCTGCTGGAACTATACCGTTTAGCTCATTTTATTTTTTACATTGCATATTTGGTTTCTAAAAATACCTCTATCATTTGTTTGTTTATTATCTATGCTGCCCCTCCTCCACAGCCATATGAAATCTTCATGACAGCAGAGACTTTGCTCTATTATTAACTCTTGCATTGTATGCATGCTGGGAGCTCAATAGACACATAAATAACAGGTTCTCCAGACACAATGGGTTTTGCCATGCTTCCTTTCCTTTGTCAAGTCAGCGTTTCTCCCTCCACTTAGTCAACTTGCTCAGTCAGCCCTTTCTCCTGCTTCAAAGAGCTGGCTCACATGTTCTCTTTTACTGGAGTCTCTTCACATGGTGGAGCAAGGTGCTTCTTCTACATTTGCCTGGTCCCATTCATTACAGCAATTAGCATGTTGCATTCCATGTGTATGGATATAGCTCGGCATGGAAATGGATGTTTTTTGAAGTCAGGAATTATGTCTGTTTCTATAAATTAACAAGGCTAGTGCAGTGAATGTGTATAGAAGATGTTTAAAAATGTTTGCTGAGTAAATTAATAGTCATTGCCTCAGCTGACAAGACTTCAAAACGATGGCATCTTTTTGAGGCTCTCTTTTTGTTCAGAGAGTCCATGGTTTTGAGTTTTTTCTCATGTTCTCCCTATCAGATGTATTCCCATCATTTAAAGCAAAAGCATAGTTTGGAAGCCCTTAAAGTGGCCAAGTATAATAGTTTCCTAACTCATTATTTTGGATCTAATTTCCCTTTCCTCTAATAACTTAAGTAAGAAAAATTCTCAATTTCTTATCGCTGGTGCTATTCTTTATTTCTCAGATAAGGGAGAAGAAATTCTTAATCTGATTGGTTAAATTAGCAAAAACTCTTTTAGACTTCCTCTAATACATCTCAACGTTCTCTGCCACTCTATCTTACTCTCTGTCTCTGCTTCTCTGAAATGGAGAAGTGGCAGAGTGAATGGACTCTGGAACTTCCAATAATTCTTCTCCCCTTGCTATAGGCCAAAGTAAGATCCCAAGGGTGAGCTGTGATGGGGTCTAGGTGAGCAGAGGTTTGGCTTCAGCCTTGAGCTTCAGCTTCAGGTGCCTAAAGAATTTTCAGCAGAGCTCTGTAATGGGTTATCAGTTGCTGATTTCACTATTAATAAAGTAGTGATTGACATCTATATTTCTATTACCCTTGTATGTATAATAAGTGACTTTTGTATGCTCTTCATATATTTTTGAAGGAAAGAACTCCTGCTATATTCATCTTTATTTCTAGCAGATTACACACTAGGCCATTAACATGTTTATTGAATTTGACCAAAGGAGAAGAGCTAAGTGACCTTCTCCCTCTCTTAGGAGCACAGTGATGGGCATCTGACAGATGTATAGTATCTGTTGAGTGAATGGATGGATTGATCAATACCTTCTGATTCTTCCTGAGTTGCTAACTTAACTCCATTTCCATCTCTGCTCCCCTGATTAGTCTGTTCTGCAGAACTGTGGTCTCTGCAGGTACACTCTTTAAAACCACCAGACAGGCCCAAGTGCTTGCCTGTGAGGATTGAGTATCCACTTGAATTTTATCACTTTACTGAAAATCTGTAACACCTTCTATCTGGTTCATCTGAAATTGAAGACATCTGACTTCACATCTAGCAGCTGATAATTTGAGGATGGTTTTTAAATTTATATAAGAACCAGACAAAGCAACATGCAAAACTTCTTCTTAAGGGTGGATGGTTAATGGTCAAAAATTAGGAAAAACTTGTTACAACAAGTTGGACTAAGGAAAATCACTTCTGACATATCCAAGACATCCTAGCCAGCAGGAATGATATTTGAGGAGATGAGTGATTTCAACACCAAATGACATCATTTTTGGCATGTTGTGGTAATGTCCATAAGACATCATTCTTGCCTGTTAAAATATCTTCGTAAGAAATAAAAATGCAAGATGACTGAGGTGATTTTTCTACATGTACATATCTGAGCAAGTGGGAAGAACAAAAACACTCTTTGGGTGATCTTGCCTGCCCATTAGAAATTAGTTCAAATTAAGTTTTAATATACTCTCTGCTCCAAAGTGCTTTCAGGCATGGTACTTTGAAGTTAAAATGAAAATACAACCAACTTTGCTTTGGATTCTTCAATGTGCGAGGTATTTTTACATTTATTGTCTCACCACGTTCTCATAGGCACACTGTGATTTCAGTATTATAAGCCACATTTTTATAATAGAGGAAGCAAAAGCTCAGAGGAGCAAAGGGATCTCCCTAATATTACATAGCTAAGCAGTGAGTGACAAAGTTAGGACTTGAATGCAGATTTTTTTTTTTGTCTTTGCCCCAAATCCAGTGCTCTTGGAACCATATGTCATTGCCTTAGATATCATTCTTGCCAATTCTCCTTTTTATAGATAAAAAATTAAGGTTCAAAGAGGACAAATACCTTCCTGATGCTCTCACAAGTGGTAGGCACATTGATTCCATAGAGATTCCGTTTGCAAACCTCAAAGAAGGGTTCAGTTCCTGTTTACCAAATACTTGTATATGGGCTGCTCTAAGTATAAAGTTTCAGCACTCCTATAAAAATGCAGAATTTGCAAAGAAACAAAAAAAACACCAGAAATTGTGATTCATTTGTCTTGGAATGTCAACAGAATACTTCCTGAATACAACAGTAATATGAAATGTTTTTGTTACCTGGTACATAAAAAGTGACTTATTTGATTCTGCATACTGTTATCATAAACATTATACACTTATCTTAGTTTGCAGGGCTTTCATAACAAAGTATCACAGACTGGATGTCATAAACAACAGGAATTTATTTTCTCACACTTTTGGAAGCTAGAAGTTCAAGATCAAGATGAGTTGTTTTTTTCTGAAGGCTGTGAAGGAAAGATCTGTTCTAAGCCACTCTCCTTGGCTTGTTGAGAGCCATCTCTCTGTCTTCACATAATTTTTCCTCTGTGTATGTCTGTGTTTACATTTCCTTTCCTTATAAAGGCAGCCCTCATATTGGATTAAGATCCACCCTTATGATCTCATTTTAGTTTAATTGTCATTTTAAAGACCCTCTCTCCAAATATGGTCATATTATGAAATGCTAGGGGGTAGGACTACAATATATAAAGTCAGGGCGATAGCACAATTTTCTCCACAACACACACAGCTAAGCCTCAGTAAAGAGATGCTTTCAGAGCTAGTTATTTAGAAAATATAACTTTAAGGGGTGGAGTTGGGGATAGTTAAAAAAGAATAGTTAGAAACGATGAATAAGACCTAGTACTTGATAGCACAACAGGGTGAGTATAGTCAGTAATAACTTAATTGTTTATCTTAAAATAACTAAAATAATATAATTGGTTTGTTTGTAACACAAAAGATAAATGCTTGAGAGGATAGATATTCCATTTTCCATGATGTGTTTATTACGCATTGCATACCTGTATCAAAATATCTCATGTGTCTCATAAATATATACAACTACTATTTACCCACAAAAATTAAAAATAAAAAAATAGAAAGTATAACTTTGATTTTCCCAAGCACAATATGTACTATTGGAAATCTTTGAGCTCTTGGTCCTGATTCTTTTCATGAGTCAAGATTTTGCGAGGAAAAGAAGTAGAAGTAGAACAAAAAGGAAAACATAGAAGAAATTGTAGATTTCATCTTATACATGCCAGGTGGCCAAGAAGAGACCTGGGTGTGGAATCATGAAGCCTGGGCTGGTGTTGAGCTCTGTTACTTGGCAGCTGGATCCTGAGCACCCTGCAAGCTTGCCATTTTTTCTTTCTTCTGGAAAATAACATCTTGACATAACGTGGCCATTGTAAGAATTAAGTGAGTACACTTTGTACACTCTATAGAAAAGTTAGAATTTTAAAGATAGTCCCCTTTTCTTAATGGCAAACTTAAAGCACAAACAATATTTTAAAGCAATGAAAGCAAACCTGTTCAGTTCAAAGAGGCAGTGAGGAGTGCAGCTGGAAGATGGTGCTGAAATCGCACACCAAGCCCCCACCTCTACTAACTGAAGTTTTGTAGGAACTTTGGGGCTACTATTGAGCGTATTTCTTAAATAATTACTTTAGGGTCCTAGACAAATGCTAGTTATATTTTATTATGATTTTTTGTTTTTGTTTTATTTATATTTTTTCACCACTCTTCTCCTTTGTTATTACTTTTTATTGTTTCTTGAGCCACGTGAGGTAGAATCACTTATTGTTTTCAGTTTTTAAAAGTGAGGAGGCTAAAATCCAGAGTGGTTAAATAACTGCTGGATATCCTGTGGCCTAGCATTTCTTAAAATGATCTATAGTGGGATAATTTTTTTTAATTTTCAATTTTCATGAACTGATGCATTTGTAAAACACAGTAAACATGAATTACTAGACAAAGAAGGCGTATAAAAAATAAGCCTATTTTTTTATTTGCTTCAACAGACAGAAAATAATTCTGTTGAATTTCTATAAAGGTTTCTGTAAGTCTACTCTCATTGCATATGGTTAAACTGTATGTGACCCATGCTTTGGGTAGCACTGCTGAAAAAAAAAAAAAAAAAACGTGATATGCCAGTGTTCAAATACATGTTTTGTATTTGGGTCAGTATTCTTCTACTTTACATCATCGTCTTTTCAATCTAAATGTTCTGAGCCCCAATTTATATATCTATGAAATGCACATATTAACTCGACTCTTGTGTACCTCACAGGATTTTAAAGACATTTAGAAGATATACAGTGGAACTTTGAAAGCTATAAGGAGCAAAAATATATTAATAGTTTTGGCCTGAAAATTTTGTCTTGAAACAGATATAAGCTGATATAAGCAATGTTACTAAAGAACACTTAGACTTTACACGCTACACTGTCCTGGTAAAGTATCTCAAGTAAATTGTTTGCAAAATACACCCCTTGTGAGAGATATTTGATTATCTATATGTTGAGTTTTTAGCTACATATAGGATGATCTGTGCCAGTTTGCCTGGGAAATTCCTGGTCTATGTCTGTTGTCTCAACTAATTATTGTGCATCTTTTTCCTCTTAAAACTCTTAGTTTGGGCAAAGAAATTATATGGTCATCCAGTCAGATGATAGATGCTGCAAAAATTTATGTTATTAGTAATAGAATGGGTGCTTTGATGGCTTTTAGCCATTGATTTTAGAAGTAATCAGATGCCTATAATAATTTCCCCACTGAAATAATATCAGGTTGAAAACAAACCAAAAAAAGATCTATGCTTTATGAAATTAAAGCCAGATTTCAAAAATTAATATTTAGACAAAGGAAATTAATAAAGAAAGAGGATAGAGAAAGAGACTAAGGCTTCAAAAGAGTAAAGAGGTGAAATCTCAAAGAACTTGTGGTAAGTGAATTGCCTTTGGTCGGTTCAAAAATCTACGTCTGGTTGTTTTCATCTATTTTCTTCCATTTCATTTCAACTTAATATTCAGGTGAACCAAACTTGTCTCAGCTTTGAAAAAAGGAAGAAAAATATATTTTGGGGCCCTCCCATGCTTGAAAAGAAGGTGAAAAGGGAGAACTGGTACCCACCAGGGGCACCAAGTGATGTCCCGTCATGCAGAGGGAATTCAGGGAGAGGACTCCTAGGAGAAAGCCAACCTGAGTAGGGTGAGTCAAGGCTTCCACTAACCTGCGGGCTCTGGCATTTACCGTCTCTTGCCAGATGATGTAATGACCTCTGAATTGTCTCCTGGCTTCTTCCATTCTTCTCCCTTTGAATCCATCTGCTACAAAATCATCACATGGATCTATCAGGTTATGTCAATCTTCTACTTAAAGCCTGTCAATGACTCCCATATTTTCCTAAGATTTATCCAGATATCTTAACATGCTAAATTAGTCCATCCAAAATTTGGTTAATTCCTTTGTTTCCAGCCTTAAGAGCTCTTCCTCTTCTGATTTCCTCTTCACATTTTATCAATAACTATACAAAATCTCCACGTAAACAGATCAAAAGCAGTCAAATATTAGCATCTCATATGGTTCAACCTTTTAGAAAGACAGATGGCTTTTAAGTTTTTCAAAAGGGCCATTGATGTGTCACCTGTCCCTGCAACTTGCATCTATTCATGAGGTCCTTTCAGCATTCATTCACCCCATAAATATTTATTAAGTGTCTCGTGTGTGGCAGGGTCTCTTCTAAGAGTTGGGAAGGCAGTGACAAATATGATACATGTAGTCCCTGAGATTTTACATTCCTGTGGGTGAGTAGTCGATAAACACATGAATATATATGTACCATAATATCAGGTAGGTGATAAGAGCTACTAAGAGAAATGGAGGAGAGTGAGGTGATGGAGGCTGATGGAAAAGGAAGAACAAGTTATAGTTCTGTGCCTGGAATACCCTTTCTTCCACCTTAATTCCTCAGCTTTGTTAGATCTTCAACATTCTGCTGAGGCCTCACGTTTTTCATGGGAAGCACCCCTGCCCCACCCTGACACACGCAGACATAGTAGATCCTTCTTTTGGAGGCTAATGTCATGATGCCCTCTAGTTCTTATGTATGGATTTGGATTTAGACATATGCTGTGTCTAATTGTTTCATTTTATCTAAGTCTCAGTTTACTCCTCTGTACCATTAAGATAATAAAACTCCTTTTGCTTCATGAGGTTTCTGTGAGCTTTAAATGAATGAAAGCACTTTGAAAATTACAAATTACATTGCTAATTTTAAAGTATTATACAAATTTAATCAGCTGTTAGTATCATCTTGCTACAATGATCAACTGATGATGGTTTCAAGAGCAGCAAGGTCATCTGAGCTGTCAAGACACTTTTAACTAAACGATCCAGTCATTCATTCCAAAAGTATTGTGTATGTGCTGTGTGGCAGTTTGTGTTCTAGGTATGGGACACAAAAGCACTTTTCTTTTATGAAGTTCACTTGCAGTTTATTTGGATAAAAAACAATTTTAAAATATACAGACTATTATAGTAGATATTGCTAAAGGCCATGCATGATATTTTCTAAACTTAATTTGGTTTTCTCTAAGCCTTCCTCTCACATTAGTAATAATATATAAGCTTTTTCCTCCAATTAAATCTATATGGAACCATCAAGTGTTAAATTATATGGCCTAAGGAGATATAAACATAAGTAGTTTAAGATTAAAAAAAATCGTAAAAAATAACAAAGAATTATTCCCAATGGTACTGTCAACTTTTCTACAAAGTTAATTAATCACTGCAGATGAATGTGGCTGGAACAGGTGACAGATTGATGCTGACTGAAAAGTAACAACTTCAAAAATCCCAAGCAGATAACATAATTTATTGGTGATAATCACAACACACTCATAATTAGTAAATCGTTCAGAGTACATAGGAATTAAAAGAAAGGAAAACAAAATAAACATCTAATTTATATACTGAAAATCCTTGTTATCTGAACATATTATTCCATGTTTAATAAGGTTTGCTGAATTTGATAATAGATTACAAAATATTTTCAACATGGAGATTTTTATTTTCCATTTCCAAAAAAGTTTTGGAAGAAATGTCTATCATATTTTGTTGCTCAAACTCCAGCTTCATTTTCAAATTGTGCACAAAGCTTAATCCAAGGGACTGGCCCTTTTATTACAACATATTAAGAGGATAAAAATAATAATTAAAATGGAAATACATATGGTCTATCATCAGTAATATTCTTCAGCAGTAACTTATTTTTCTTCAATACTCCAATCTAGTGAAGTGTTAATAAAACTTACCTAATAACATCTATAAGTGGCTGGTTTTGACAAGAGACCAGCATTCCATTGCTGTATTTCACACTTCTAAAAAATCTACTAAATAAATGAGATATTTATTTCCAGAATCCATGGAAACATGTCAATTTAGTCAATTCTATAGTTACTATGTATCTGATTTTTCATGATGTAGTGTCAAGAATAAATGATTTATAATTAGAAGATGGGCTGTGAGTCTGTAATATTTGACATTCAATACTTATAAAACATAGAGGATGAAGATGATAATCATAGTCATGTATGTTTTTCCTACTTGAAAAAGGTGCTCATTTCTTATTAAATAAGACATTTTTTGCCACTAATAAATATGTGTGGCACTCTTATCATATGTCAGAACTTGTGATGATAATTCAAAGATAAAATGCAATAGCTGAACTCAACAAGTTTACAGACAGGCAAGAAAGATTTCTAAAGAGAATAATGGAAGAGTTTAATAAGAACTACAAGAGAGGTCCTAAATTAGCCCAGTGAGGAGAAAACTTAAAAATCAGATTCAAGGATTGAGGGATCATGGACATTTTAATGAAGAAAGTAACAGTGATTTACCATAAGCTTTAGATTTTCCCCTGATCACCAGGTTGTTTACTTGATTTATTAGTTCGTTTTTAAGCTGCTGATAAAGACATACTTGAGTCTAAGTAATTTATAAAGAAAAAGTTGTTTAATGGACTCACAGTTCCATGTGGCTGGGGAGGCCTCACAATCATGGTGAAAGGTGAAAGGCACATCTTACATGGCAGCAGACAAGAGAGAGTGAGAATCAAGTGAAAGGAGTTTCCCCTTATAAAACCATCAGATCTCGTAGACTTATTCACTATCATGAGAACCACCCCCATGATTTAATTAACTCTCACTGGGTCCCTCCCACAACATGTGGGAATTATGGGAGCTACAATTCAAGATGAGATTTGGGTGCGGACATGGCAAAACCATATCACTTGACATCTCTACTTCATAAACTAATGAACAACTCAAACTTAACATGAGGAAAAGGGCCACCTAATTACCAGCCAGACTTCCCTATCCTATTAAACAAAACCTACATTTTTTCAATTACTCAGCTAAAAATGTAGATGCTGTTTTAGACTTTATTATATTTTATATTAAATTCAATATCATACAATAACTCTACTACATATTCTCATTTTGATAACTCCTTAGTGTCCCTAAGCTACAACCCCAGAACATGCCATTTTCTCTCTCAATCACCTGAAAGATTGTGGGAAGCAGTCTCCTTATTACCACTCTCCAACAGTCCTTCCTCTACATAAAACTGCCTTTGATAAAGGGTAAGTTAGATCACCTTGCTCCCCAGCTTATAACTCTAATCATCCCTTTTTATGTTAAGAAAAATAAACAACAGCAAAAAAATCACCAATTCAACCTGTTAAGCCCCTGCTCATCTCCTCTGGGAATACTTGTCTGAACATCATCAAGAGAACTCAATTAAGTTCCACCCTGATTCCCCAGTCTGTGCTCCCATGATGTGTCATGCACATCACACCCTTTGCACTTTCCACACTGTACTGCAATGATCTGTGCATGTTCCTAAAAGGCTGAGAGCTCCTTGTGTGTCTAACATGCTGGGAGATTTATGAGGGCAGATGTCAGATTATTCCTTTATATTCCTAGTACCAGCATAATTTATGAAACCTATGATGATTATTATTTCTGCACCTATATGTTTGTGAAAGTTTTAACTTATCTCTAGCTAGTCATGACTTCCTTGAATAAAACTCAACAGCTCCCTGAATCTCTGTAAAAACATGGGAGTAAAATTTTTCATCTGACAAGAAGTTATTATGATGGCTAATTTTATGTGTCAACTTCACTGGGCCATAGGATGCCCAGACAGCTGATTAGACATTATTTCTGGGTGAGGACGTTTCCAGAAGATACTAGTATTTGAATTAGTAAACTGAGTAAAGCAGGTGGCTTTCCCCAGTGTGAGTGGACATCATTGAATCCATTGAGAGACTGACTAGAACAACAAGGTGCAGGAAGGCTGAATTAAATCTACCTGACTGATTCAGCTGATCAGTTCAGGGCGTTGATCTTTTACCCTCAGTGCTTCTGATTCTCAGGCCTTCAGACATGGACTGGAATCTATCCCATTGGCTATCCAGCTTTCAGGGTTTTGAACTACACCACCAGCTTTCCTGAGTGTACAGCTTGCAAATGGCAGATATTCAGCCACCATAATGTAATTTTCAGCCTCCATAATTATGATGTGAGCCAATGCCTAATAACTGATTCATATTGTTATAAAAAATCTTTATAACTGATTCATATTGTTATAAAAGGATCTTTTCCACTGTCTAAGTGCTCATTCTTTACCCTTTTTGCTTGTTTGTCTCCACTCAAGAAGAAAAAACCCTAAATGTCCTGCCTCTCTTGCAGCTAAGAGCAGCCATAACATACAAGTCTTGTCAAAATGAAAGTGATAGTCTGCTGGGGGTGTGTATGATGTCAGTTTCTATTCCCTAGCAAGATGAGATATATATCTATATCTACATATATATATAGATAGATATATATATGCATGAAGTAGACAGTAATTTGATGAGTACTGATTCTGAGTTCAAAGTGCTCTGTAAATTATTTGAAGGAAGATGCTGTGGCAGATGAAACTAGAAAAATACTGATCAAAGTGCCAGGATATAAGCTGGGCTATGAGGGATATGTCAGAAGATAGGAGGATAGCAGGCATTTTTAAGTCTTAAAGTTTTGTTTTTACCTCTGCGATGAGATTGGAGGCATTTCAAATGAGAGTAATGCTTAATTGAAAACAAAACAAAACAAGAAAAACAAATAGATGGCAATATAAGTTGAAAATTAATGATTGAGAACACACACGAAATATTCATTATGACGTGTGCTACTACACAAAGCTTCTCTGTTGTAAGCTGTCTCTGGTTTCTGACTTTTTTTTTTTTTTTTTTTTTTTTGAGATGGAATCTTGCTCTGTTGCCCAGGCTGGAGTGCAGTGGCGCGATCTCGGCTCACTGCAGCCTCCGCCTCCTGGGTTGATGCCATTCTCCTGCCTCAGCCTCCCCAGTAGCTGGGACTACAGGCACCTGCCACCATGCCCGGCTATTTTTTTTTTTTTTTTTTTTTTTGTATTTTCAGTAGAGACGGGGTTTCACTGTGTTAGCCAGGATGGTCTCGATCTCCTGACTTCATGATCTGCCCACCTCGGCCTCCCAAAGTGCTGGGATTGCAGGTATGAGCCACCGCGACTGGCCGGTTTCTGACCTTTTGAATTTTTTTTTTCAGACACTTCCTCAGTTTTTGTTTCCACAGAAGCAGAGCTTGATCCAGGGACTTAGGTGTGGGTGGTTTATTTGGGAAATCATTACATGAAGCATGAGTGAGAGCCTGAGGAGACTGAGACCAGAAGAAGGAAAAGCCAACAGGAGTGGCATTGCTGCTGTAGGCAGTAGGGGCTTGGCTCTACTGGGGCCTCTGAAGAACCAATGCATCCCAGAATTTCTGCCCGAATAATGGGAAATGGGGGGCATTTATCCACTGGCTCCTATACTGTGTTGTTTGAGGGTGTTCTTTGGGGTATGAATACATCTGCCCTCTGGGCTGCCCTTGCGCGTGGGGCCCATTGACTTCTTCAGCCTCAGAAAGAGCCCTTTTCTAAGGCAGATAGTGGCAAGACTGGCTTGAGAGTTGAGGCTTTGTTGTAATCTGAGTGTGAGCTCGCGTAGAGCTGTCCATCACGGTGGTGAACGCAGAGGCTGGCCAAGAGGGGTGTGCTGTGGGGCACTGAGAGCATCTGCTACTGGCAGCAATCCCTACCTTTGAAAGTCACCGAGCTCCTTTTCCTCAGTTCTGGCCTCTGCCACTCCCAGACACATGGGTGGTTCAGAAAAACACACTGCCTTTCCCACCCATGTCCTCATGAATTTCCAGAATTACTTCCTCCTGACCTTGAACCTCTCTGCAGGACAGACTCAGTCAGTAGTTGAATGTCACCAGTTCTGAACACTGACCCCCTGCCACCCTCAAAAGTAGAAGATGAGCTACTAAAGCAAGCTGGGGCCTGGAGCCTTCCCTGTGCCTCCCTTCTTGTCCTGGAGAGCTCTGGCTTTTATCATAAATATCATTTACCTAGAACTGCCTGTGTCACCGATGCCAGGTGAAATGATTCACAGACGTGGCCTTATTTCATCCTCATATCATTCATTATGAAATGGTCATTGTGCTCCCCGTTTTATAGCCAAAGAAACTGAATCCAAGAAGGAAACCATGCTGAGTTAGCAGGTAGCAGAATGAAAGTTTGAACCCAGTTTATGAAAACTGCACAAATCACCATCTCAACAATACCACCATGACTGTTCGTTTGCACTCTTCATCTCCCAATCCCGCCCCACGCTGCCTTCACACCTTCAGACTGTGCTCTGGTGTTAAAGTTGAGGGCTTGTTATGCTTCGTTCATTGAGGTCCATTAGCGTCCTGCTTCTTATTTTCCCCCAGGAGGCCCTTCCCCTGTGACGGATGTATATCTGCTCTCTGCCTCAAATTCCCCCAATTAGAGTGACTTCATGGCTTCTCCTAGCAGTCTGTTCCATTGCCTAACTGCTCCCAGTGGTCTAACATTTTCCCTGATATTTAGCTTTGATACTCCTCACTGCAGCTTACAGCTTGTTAATTCTCATTCTGCCCTTGTTGATTAATAAGAAGACTGATCCCTGCCCTTCTCACAATATCTTTTTATGAATGTGTCGGCAGAATGATGGCTCCCTTCAGCAGCCCTTCCTCAAGCTTGAGCTGCTCCAGCTCTATTAACCTCCCCACAGAGGTCTCACTCTCCAAGCCTGGGACTATTTGTGTCCCTCTCCTCTCAACTGTGTCAATTAGCCTATGTCCTTGGATAATTTATAGTGTCCAGAAGGGAGCCCAGGGTTGGAGAGACAGCCAACTCCAGGCAGAGACAGGCACGATGCTGTTGAAATTCACTTACTCCTTTTGCAAAGTGATATCTTAATTATTTTTTCCCTGAGGCATATAGCCAAGATTTCTCCTTCTCAATGTCCTTTTTATGAACTTGGACTAATAGAGTGTGGAAGCTGATTGGGACTCCCTGGATCATCTCCTTTATTTGGAAGTGAATAAATGGAGGCATAGAGGGAGTGAGGACAGTGCCCAAGGCTACTCAGTGGCTCAGTGATCCAGACAGAGTGAGGACCAGCTCTGCAGTTTTCTAGGTCAGTATTCCTTTCATTGTATCCATGAGACTGGACTTCTGAAAATAAGATACAACTGGTTCTACCAAAAGAAATAGAGGCCAGGTGTGTGGTTGTCATTGCAGGCAATGGAGCAAAGAGGTGTATGGAGAAGAGCGGTGCGCAAGATCTGATGTCAAGTAAGGTGCAGACTGATAAGGGACCAGTGGATTTGGCAATGGAGAATCACACGATGATTTGGGGAACATATTTTGTGAAAAAATGCAGGAATGAATGCATGGTTTTGATTTGACATGCTAAGGAGTGGAATACTGAGGAAGAGGCAAGCAGGCTTTTGACTGCCTTCTTTGAGAAAACATTTTAAAATAATGGTGTAGTATAATCTAACAGTTAAGAAAACAGGCTTTGGATTAGACAGATTTGATTCCATAATCAAATCCTAATCCTTTGGATTAGGTAGATTTGACTCCATAATCTACCATCTACTAGCTGTCTATCCTTGGTCAATTTACCTAACCTATCAGCGTCTATTTTCTCTTCTGTAAAACAATAATAGCATAATAAAAGTAAATATTTTCATGTTTACTTTAAAAAATATATTATTTATATATAATATATAATATACCATATGTCTATATACGACACATTTATTATGTTACATAAAATATCTGATACTATATATAATATATTATTATGTTTTGTTACACATAATATGTTATAGTACATATATTTATAATATAAACTAATGACAATTGAAAATAATAATGAGATCTACTTCTCAGGGCTGATGTGATAGTTATATGTGATAATAACTCCAAAAAATGATTAATATTATATATGTGGTTCATGGTAAACGCATAACAAATATATTAGCTACAGCCATTAGAATTCGTTGCCCTTACTGTCATCATCATCGTCATCATCATCATCATCATCATCATTTTCATAACCATTATTCCAGTACAGGTGAACTAACACCTTGATCTCTTTTCTAGAGTCATCTTCCTGACCACCTGCCTTCTCACTCCTAGCAAGTGATTCTTCCTCCCTCCCTTATTTCACAGAGACAACAGGTCATTAGATATGAAATACTTCACTTTGCTCTTCTTACTACTGACAGATTTACCAAGTCTCATGCATCCTTCTACTTTCATTTCTCTTCTTATTGGAATAGCTGTTTTCTTTTTAGTTTTTTTCTAAGATGTAATGTTCGACACTACCTCTGGCTCAATGCTTTTGCTATGATACTTCATTGTCCTATTATAATATCCATCTTCAGGATATTATATTGCAGCAAGCTGGCCTTCCCTCCAGACTATACATTCCTAACAATGGACCGCTTTTTTTTTTTTTTTATCATCTTTTACAATACAGATAGGCTGAATATTTCCTAAGTCAACAAATCCTGCTTCCTTTTTGCTAAACAGTTTTTTCTTCAATTTATCTCTTTTCTCTTGCATTTTCTCTTGCATTTCACTATAAGCAACAAGAAGAAACCAGTCTGTGTCTTCAGTATTTTGGTTGGAAACCTCCTCAGCTAAATATCCAAGTTAATCAGTTTATCACTTACAAGTTCTGCTTTCCACTCAATTGTAGAACACAGTTCAGCTAAGTTTTTGGCCCCTATAAACAAAGATTGGTTATTTTCCAGTTTCCAATAACATGTTGCTTATTTCCTTCTTGAGTGTTCAACCTTACTGTCTTTACTGTTCATATTTCTACCAACACTGTGTTTAAGGCTATCTAGGGTTTTATTTTTCCTTAAACTGCATCTCAAAATTTATATAGCCTCTGCCATTTCTAATTCTAAAGCCAATTCCACATGTTTAGGTATTTATTATAGCAGCATGCCCTTTGCTAGCACCAATATCTGCATTAGTTTTCTGTGGCCCTTTTAACAAATTGCCACCAACTTGCTGGCTTAAAACAACAAAAATTAATTCTTTTACAATTCTGGAGATTAGAAATATAAAATCAGTATCACTGGGCCAAAATCAAAGTGTCAGCAGGGCTGCACTTCCTCTGAAGACCATAGGAAAGAATCAGTTACCTCTCTCTTTTACCTTCTGGTGGCTGCCTGCATACCACGGCTTGTGGCCATATCAATCTGTTTCCATGATCACACTGCCTTTTCCTCTTCTGTGTGTGTCACATATTTCTGCCTTCCTCTTAAAAGGATGCTGGTGATTATACTCATAGTCCACCCACATAATTCAGGATGATCTCTTGATCTCAAGACTCTTAACTGTCATGTTCACAAAGTTACTTTTTCCATATAAGGTAACATTTAAAGCCTCCAGGGGATTTGGGCCTGATATATTTGGGATCGTTATTTCACCTACTATACAATCTGATCAATTTCCAAAAAAAAAAAAAAAAAGTAACTATTTTTGAAGTTATCTTCATTTCACAGTATTTTTTTTTAAGTTTAGATAAAAATATCTACAGTATTAAGACAATTATTTGCATGAGCACATTAAATTGCTTAACACTGCGGTAGACATTGGATATGCATAATCTTGTTTGATTTTTAAAATGAACTTCTTGGTCAGTATTTTTACACCCATTTTATAGTTAAGGGAAAAGATTGATAACCTGCATAACTAATACATGGCCTACTAGAAGTTAAATTGGAGTTTGTCTGATTTTAAAACCTGAGTTCTCCCTAGGCCTAGACTACTCTGCTCTATGCGCTTTGGTATTAGGGCTTTTTGGAGGCTTGAGGTATGTCATCCACAAAGCAAACAAAGAAGGCTTAGAAGCATAAGTCTCAAGAATGACGTACATTTTTTATTCAGCTTCTTTCAACAATGGTGCTGCTGTCACTCAACCTTGGCAGTCCATCATACATGTGTGTGGCCATGGGTGTACTTTCAGCTGACCACATTGGTCACCAGGCTGTGACCACATAATTCACAAATGAAGTTACAAGCTCAAAGAAGTCTTCATACATACAGGGCCTTCTCAGAAATAGTCTCAGTGACCACACCCCATCTATCTTCCTGGGTTCAATGGGCTGAGTTTAGGGAATATCTTGGTGTGGATATAGCCTTCCATTCCTGTGTAATTACCCAGTTTTTTTTATTCCAGGTGTCCTGAAAAACATGTCATGGTCTTGCTGTGGGAAAAGGAAATATGTTCATGTTTACATAGAATAGGAGTAGGAAGTGCTATCTAAAGCTGCCAAGATAGGTGGAGATGAAGCTTTAGAGAATGCAGATGAAGCAGATGAGATATTCAGCTTTTGGGGTAGGTTTCAGGAGGAAATGGTAATTATGTGTGACCTCTAAATATAAGTAATATTTGGCTTCAGGAGGATTTGTAAGATATGGGAAAAAGCATTTTGGTTAGGCTCAAAGACAAGAATGCATAGTGTCTTGAAGAAAACAACAGATTATTCATTTGACTGGAGCACAGTGAAAAGAATAAAAGAAGAGAGGGTTAAGGTTAGATGTATAGGCTCAGGATTGTCAGATTGTCTTTTGGATTTCAGATTTAATTCTGTTTGAAATACAAATCCAGGACAGAGTAGTCACATCGTCAAGAATATTCTTAGTGCACCAGTAATCTGACAATTGGTGGAATGGGTAAGACAGAAAGAGACTACAGGCAAGAGAAAAGGGTAGGAGGCCAATGTTCAGGCAGGAGGTAATGATAACTTAAACTAGGGCAGTAGCAGAAAGGGAAAGGAAAGAAAAGAAGACCAAATATATTGTGTAAGTAAAACCCACAGACTGCATCAATTGATGGATAGTGTTGGCTAAGAAAAGGTACTTGAATTCAGAATTCTAGCTTACTTGACTGAGGTACAGACATACTAGCTAGGGTGATTTACAAGTGATAGAAGCATACACTGGCTCACTTTAACAAAATGTCTTTTTTAAATTATTTTTATGGAAGGATTTGGAAGTCACTCAAAGATTGAAAGGACATTAAAATGAGGCCTCCAAAAAGGACAGAAATGAGAAAACTCTAGGAATTAAAGCATAGTCTACTAAGACTTTACCCTTCAGGATAAATCGGATTGAATCATTTAGTCTACTTAGTCTAAAGATTGAAGTTCCACAGAATAGGGGAAGAAAAAGAGAGACAGACTGAGAGAAAGGGCGAGAGAGAGAGAAAGAAACAAGAGAAGGGAAGGGAAAGGAAGTCCCATTTGTTGGTTGTATGCCTATTCCCTGGCCGGAGGGCAGGATGGCTTGATTGTTAGGCCATCAAGATTGTATCTGACAGGTGAGAGATAATTTCCCAAAAAAATCTTGCCAGAAAATGGGAAGGATGCTAAGTGAAAACCAAGGATATCCACCTCTGAGGGCTAAGAATAATATAGAAGTTTCAGGCTTCAGAGTCAGAGCTTGCTTTGTGGGATATCAACTCTTTCACCTGCCTGTTGAGTAACCCTGTGAAAATCACTTAAGCTCTCCTAGTGAAAACCATTAAGAGCAAATGCACATAATAATGAAGGTGTTGTGATTTATCTCCTGTTTGATTTTAAGGGAAATATTTGGTAGAGTAAATTATATTAAGGAAAAATTCTTCTATTCCTAGTTTACTGAAAGTTTGTTTTCTGGGTCATGAAATATTGTTAAATATATACCTGATGGTAGTGTATTTTTTTTTTTTTTACCATACTCTGTGCTAAATATGCTGGAATTTTATAGAGGATGTTGGGATCACAATTCATAAGTGACAGAATCCGTAGTTTAACTTTTTAATTCTTTTATTATAGGTTCACTTTGTTAGGTTTCTACATCATGGTTATACTTATGTATCTTCTGGAATTTAGAGGTGTTCCTCTTTTTATTCTCTGAACCAGTTTAAATGATGTATAAATAATCTATAACTTTAACTTGAAACAGTATAGTCATAAAATTATGTGAAATTAGAGTCTTTGGGGAAGTAATTTATTTTTGCTTTTCAACAAATTCCGTAGTTATTGGTCACTTTAGGCTTTCCAAATTTTCATGTGTAAGTTTTGTTAATTTATATTTTTTTCAGGGAAAACATACATTTCTTCAAGATGTACAAAATTTTTGCATAGAGTTATTTAGACATAAAGGAGAAAGAACATTTGACAAGATACTTGAAAATGTATAGAATTAAGGGAGTGTCAAATTTGTATATATTTAATGAGATTGGGAAGATCACAAATAAAAAGGCAGGTAGAGGAGGGTGATAGGGTTGAGTAGGAGGCTCCAGAATTTGGGGTTGAAGCACTAAACCAGATAGGTTGCTTGAAATAAACAAAACTAAAGATAAAGTCAAAGTCATAGTCAGAAAGAAACACTAAGAATAGAGCCAAGAAATTGGAGACTGAACATCATCCTTAAATGCAGCCGAGGAGCTCAGAAGCCAGGAAAGTAAAACTGAGTCTGGGTGTGAAGAGTGGAGCTACAGGTGGTCAAGAACCAAGATTATGAGAGAATTCTTGAGGCATATTTTCAATGTCCTGTGGTTCTGTGGGTTAGAGACGTAAACACAGAAGAAAGATGCATTTATTCACGATTCTTCAGGTTTTAAAAAACACAAATCTGCCAACTTACTCAAAGAAAATGAACTAGCTCATGTGACTCAAAGCTATTTAAGGGCTAAAGCTATCTGTGGGAAAACCTTTTCTCTTTATCTGTTGTGCCTACTTTCCGTTGTGTTGTTTTCAATCTCAGGCAGGCCATCTTTTTGTTGTGTTAAAAATGGCTCTGGCAGTTCCAGGCTTTCTCGTTCCATCATTTCTGTGTAATCTCAGAGGTTACAACCACGTCCTTTCTAGATCGTTGCACAAAATTCTCAGGGAAGATTTTGGCTCTGCATTGGTCAGGTTATTATGCTGTGGCCAGGGAAATGGATATATGCTCACTGGCCAGGCCTGGTACACATGTACAACACCGAAGTGGGGAGGACTAACTAGGAGAATTAATAGTGGGAGAGGTCGGTCTCCCAAATAGATGAGTAGACTGCCCCCCAAATTATATGCGTGTATGTGTATGTTTGTTTGTATACACAGAGCTTGCTGATTCCAAGCAACTATGTATATAAATATAGGTTGCTGATTCCAACTATATATATATACACATACACACACACACACATATACACATACACACACACGCATATATATATACACACACACGCGCGCACACACACACACACACACACACATAGTCGTTCCTTGGTATCCATGGAGGATTGGTTCTAGGACCCCCGGTAGATACCAAAATATGTGAATGGTCAATCCCCTATGTTAAATGGAATATGTGCATATGAACTACACACGCCTTCTTATATACTTTAAATCTTCTCTATAGATTACTTATAATAACTAATACAATGTCTACACATCACTTCATCAGCATGGATTCAACATAGGTCTTGGTGCATGGTAAATTCAACTTTTACTTTTTGGAACTTGGTAGAATGTTTTTATCCAAACATTTTTGATCCTCAGTTGGTTTAATCTATTGATGTGGGACCAGTAAGTATGGAGGGCCGACTGTATGTACATGTGTGCTTGTGCTTGTGTGTGTGTGTGCGTGTGTGTGTGTTTGTGTGTGTGTATGATGAAGGAATGGATAGAATAGATGAAACACAAAGCATCAGGGAAGTTTTGTAAATTAATTAGTTAAGGGTTTGACTGGACAAAGGACCCATGAATATGTAGTAGAAGTAGATTAAAACTTATGGTGAAAACAAGTATAGTAGCCAGATTTGTGTACCATTCATCTCATTTTCCTGCAAAAAAAAAAAAAAACAAACAAAAATAATTTAACAAGTTATTTCTTGCTCCTGATAAACATGGAGCACTAAAAGCAGCAGCTTTGGTCAACGATTTAGAAGATTTTTATCCACAGATCTGTTCTCTCGTGAATTAGCTGTGTGACTTCAGATAAGTCATTAACCTCTCTGTGCCTCAGAGGCATGATGATTCCATATTTTGCGGGATTGTTGAGAGAATTAAACAAGATGCAAAAGTAAATAAAACTGGAGATGTCTCGACATTGCTGGCACCCAAAATATATTAGTGAATTGAAAGGGGAATTTAAAGATGGTATTTTGTTTATTATTATCGTTATTATAAGTCCCAGTTTTAGTAATTACTTTGCCAATATATTTTTTTATTTACATTTTTCCTTTATGGAGAAATACTGGAATCATTTTAAATTAATTCTTCTGACTGCATTTCCATGGCTCCCTTAAGTAGCTGAGTAGGATCTTAGACACATGAAATAATGACCCAATTTAAGTTGCTGTGTTTTTGTAAAGCACTGGAAAAGAGGAAAGCACTTCAAAGTAATTAACATGAACATGCTCAATTACGTTTCTGTATGACATGCCAACACCACTGACTGGAAATTCTGAAATTAGGAATCTCAGAATCCTCAATTGCTAACACAATGAAGTCCTGAAGTGTCCCCTTCTTTCCTCTCAGGATGGTCTTTTAGAGAATTATTAAGTATTAAAAGGTTAAAAACTAAGAAAACAGTAGCATTAAGGGGTAAAAAAGTTCTCCCATCAGGCCAATGGGTGGAAGGGTAGGGTCACTGAATGTAGCCTTATTTCTGCTGGCTGGCCATGTTTCTTTCCTACCCAAGCTCCAAAGTAAGCGGACTGTGTAAGCGGGAATGAAATACACAACCCCCTTGTGACTGTGAGCAGCAAAGCATTCTCCGTTTGTGGTTTTCTTCAAATGAGGCTGCTTGGAATATGTGTTTGAAAACACTGAGACTCTTTATTAATCAAGCACTTCACTCTCCCTGCCAGCATAACGTTTCATTGATGTCAAGACTCCCTTAAAAATGGTTTTGGAGCCACTTCTTGTACACAGACTTCAACAGAAGAAATATTTTTGGAATTGTAAATAGAATAATTGAGGCAAATATTTGCCCATTTGGAAAGCTTCTGTAATGGCTTTAATGTCCAGTTGCATTTTAAATATGCAGATCTGGTTATGGGTGGTAGGTACAGGGGCGAGGATGAAGCAGACCCCAAACTCTAGGTTTCCCTTAGAGAGTTTAATCGCAAAACAGGCTGGATGAGAGAAGACATAGGAAAGATCATTTTGAAAAGATAAATTTGTTTCCAGGCAGGAGCAAGCAGTACCTAAATGGGTTAACCGACAAGAAAAGATATGACAATCAGAAATGGGCTTGCTGAGCAGAAGCTAAGGAAAAGGAGAGTCATAGAGATGCGCATTGGCAATGCCCATTCAAGAGCTGCACTGAATAGAGGATGTCTGGGTCTTGACATACCAAGTACCAAGATCAAGGAGTAGGTCCATTTTGATTATACAGATGGTCACATCAGGGTACTACTGTTATGTAAGATGAAACATTTGAGTTACATAGGAAATACCCCTATTCTAATTCCATGTACTTGGAAATCTCTTCCCAAGTCAGTCTTCTTGTAAGAAGGTAACATGCAATTTAGGCCGCTTGGAGATTGCGGTATAAATTGTGGTAGACCATCTCTTTGTAGATGAGTAGATAGGCATCTTGTGTTTCATGGATCCCTGTGAACTTGTATGTGTCTACCAAAAGACCCGGATGTGTTCTCTGTGTTGGTAAATCAGGTATCTGGGCCTGCAGGTTGAGGGCTAGAACTTGGGCAGTGGTAAATCCATTTAGGTAACTGATTCTCTGTGAGGACATCTGGCAGAAAAAAAAATGGGTTTTGCTACTGATGACTTCTGCTGCAGAAGGTATAATTTTGAGTAAATTAACCTCTCCAAGTCTTACTCTTCTTACCCTCTTCCCTCTGGGGAAGAGACACTTATTTGCAAGGACACTGTAAGTTTTTGGGATATTATCAGTGCTCCTGGTAATGCTCTTGGGAAGCCTCTTTCTGCTCTAGAGTTATATGATGCTCCAAATAGACATCTTAGGATATCTACTAGTCTGTGACCCTGCTTTGACAACCTCTGCCTCTCGTTCCCCAGAGTGATTCCTGCAACGATGTTTTCACTCTTTGACTCTCATTCCCTACAGATAAGGACACTTGGTTCAGTAGAAGTAACACTGGATCAATCAGTTTATTTCTCCCGTAAATATTAGTTGGGCTACAGTGGCTCTATCCAGTCTCTGTTGAATACCCTAACTGGTGGGATGTTTAGGGTCACCTGCTTCATAGTTATGTGAAAGCTACACACAAGAAAATGTGAATGGATCAAGAAGCACAGATAAAACAAAACACAACCAAAAAACCACTAACAAAAAACTATGATGCTGAGGTAGATGGAAAGAACGTGGTTCTCAACCCTAAAAATTGTCCTTTTATTGACCTCAGTGACTTATGGTACCCAGCCACATTCTCTGCTCTTATTTTCCATGAGATATTTTTTAATATTTTTCCATTACTCTCATCACTCCCCAATGAAGTGCAGCTAATTTGAGCCTGGTTTTGTTACATGACAACCAGTGAATCTCTGTTCTTCAGTCTTTGATTTGAAACCACGAGAGGCAAGGCAAATGTCACACCCTTGGTGTGGAAACTCTTTGAGGAAAGACAGGATAATCAGCTCATGAAAAAGAGCTGGCAAGTAATCTCTCCTTCATGGGAAGGCCTGCCCTCTCAGAACCATTTCTCTTCAAACACATTTCTGAGGAGCAACTAAGCTTTGGACTTTGGGTACCTTAGAAAAAGGTCGGTGTTGTTCTAACAGGCCCAGCTGAAGTTTGCATCCTCATGATGGACACATTTGCTATTTTTCTTCCACACACTCTACACTAGACTGGGGAGAGGCGTTCTCCTGGTGCTTGTTCAGGAGTGTTTCTGCAGAGGCAGACACTCTGAGCCTGGCTGTGGCCTGATGATGCAGTGACACCATGGCCCCCTCAGTTGTCGAGGCCCTCTGGAAAAGGCCCACTAGCCAGGATCTTTGTACAGAAAGGGAAGAACTTATGGCACGGAAATCCTCAGAGTCCTGTACTCAGCACTAGAGAAGGTCTCCAGAGTGAGAGCAACAAGCTCCATCCTTCCAAGCTTTTATTAGCCTACTTGGTGAGGGTCCTGTTCATTCCTTTCAGATATTTCTGTAAAGAGACAACCTCGTGAGGAATGAGAGCTGGGCAGAAGTCCTGGGTTGAGGTGCACAACTTATTGGGGGTCTGGCCACGGGCAAGCTGATTAACACCTTCCAGCTTTAATACCCTCATATGTAAAAATGGGAACATGGTGGTGAGGAGCAAGTAAGATAATGGAAATGATAAAGAGTAATAGAAATTAGGAGTATGCAGTATTCTTCAAATCTCCCTTTGATTACTCTTTTCCCCTCCATTAGTGAGTAGTTTTCAATTGATTTTTCTGCTGGAGGATTTGACTATCTTTGCTGAATCATTGCTGTTTCATAAATATGGTCTCAAAGAGCCTCTGAGGTTTTTGTTATTATGACCTGGAGCCTGATCCTGTGTTTTTTGTATGGCTCTTTAGGGTATATCTATTTTCTTAATTCTAATGCAGTGTAGACTCTGGGACAAGATACTAATAATTGCTATTATTCATTCAATTTCTACTAGATTCAAGGCACAATGCATTCATTAATTCTCCCAGCAATACTTTAAAGTAGGTGCTATTGTTATCTGCATTTATTTTTTAATTCAAAAATACACATAAAAAGCAAGCCACACAATAGGTTAACAACTTGTGTTGGAGCAGAGAGATACTAAATAGCAAAGATAAGGCTTAAACCAGGACTACTCAACTCCAAATATCCAACTCACCTCACTGTGGCATAGAATATCATGAAACTTTTGTCACTATAGGGATATTGAATACATAAAATAATAAGTCACTGATGCATAATGATGAAGGGGAATGAGGGTGGGAAAAGGTAGGAGAACAAAGTGGTGTTGACTAGACTCAGAAATTGGGTGCTACCACAAAGCAGAAGTTTGTTTGAAGCACAAG
The DNA here is from genome assembly GCF_006542625.1 of Nomascus leucogenys. Taxonomy (NCBI): domain Eukaryota; kingdom Metazoa; phylum Chordata; class Mammalia; order Primates; family Hylobatidae; genus Nomascus; species Nomascus leucogenys. The sequence goes on from NC_044400.1 coordinate 72,242,492, forward strand.
ATCCAAAGGCTGTCCCATGCTCAGAGGTAGGGCAGTGAGTGTATAGGTCTAACCCAATGCATAGATCATATAAGCAAAAGATTCATGGTTGTCAGTGGTTAATGTTGTGAGGCAGATCCATGTTAGGGCACTGAGAGATGTGTCACAGCAGGACGTCAGCCAGCAGCTAGGCACATGGAGACATGATTTAGTTATTTGGGGGAGGTAGTAGGACAACAGCAAAGAGCTGATGGTAATGAAAGGCTCGTTTAATAGACATTGGGTCCATGGCAGAGTAATTGAACAGATTCTGAGGTAATTGAACCTATGGGCCCCATAACAATTAAACCCTTGGAGAATTTCTTACTATCATTGCTTTCCACCAAGAGATGAACTACCACCATACCTTCTGACTCAGAGAAAACCATTGCGGTGTCTATAAAGAGGGAGTTGGTTGGAAAGTTTAGTTCAATTCAGTTCAACAAATATTTATGGAGCACCCGCTCTGTGCCAGGCACCATGCTAGGCACAGGGATACAGAGATGAATAACACACAGTCCTTACCAGGAATGGCAAATACACAGCACAAATGCTGCCACTCCCTTGTCCTCCACTGCAGCAGACATCATTAATCAATCACCACACTGCTTCCTGCTGAGTCTGCATCTGGCCTCCACTCTCCTAAGCAGGCAGCCACTATCCATCAATAGGAGATGCCAGGTGAGTCAAAATGAGTTGACACTTTTGCTTCAAAAGGTTGTTAATTTTGGTAAGGGAGAGAGACTGAAATGTGTCCCCATGTATATTAATCTGCAAGGTTTAGGCTCAAGGGAATAGAAGTTTGGGGAATCCTGGGGTCTTAAAAAATGTTTAAGTTTCCTTCATGTCTTATTGCTAGTATTTTAAAAGGATAGGGTGGCTGGGTGCACTGGCTCACACCTGTAATCCTAGCACTTTGGGAGGCTGAAGAAGGCAGATCACCTGAGGTCAGGAGTTTGAGACTAGCCTGGCCAACATGGCAAAACCTCATCTCTACTAAAAATACAAAAATTAGCTGGGCATGATGGTGCATGACTGTAATCCCAGCTACTAGGGAGGCAGAGGGAGGAGAATTGCTTGAACCCAGGAGGTGGAGGTTGTAGTGAGCAAAGATTGTGCCACTGCATTCTAACCTGGGAGAGAGAGCAAGACTCTGTCTCCAAATAAATAAATAAATAAATAAATAAATAAATAAATAATAAAAGTAAATAAACAAAGGGATAGGGTGAGGGGAAATTTTCTGTTAATAAAGACATGGTATCTTGAGGGAAGCATTTCTCCCTAAGTGCAGAGTTATTCTCATCAGAGAGAACTTCTCTTAACATGCAGCTTGAGGCAAAATTAAAATCCAGAAACACAGTTTAAGAGAGTATGAACTCTTGCTAGAACTGCAATGTATCTACCCCAGGGGTCCTAAGAATTTGCTAACCCCTCACTGCCAGTTCTTCTGCGGCCAAGAAAATCAAGCAGCTAAGAACTCCTTGGGGAAGGCAGGGTGGTGAATGGAGACCTATTATAAAATATACACCTTCAAGGGAACAAGAATTACAGGTAACCTCCCTCTTCTCAAAGCGAGTGGTGGTAATAGAACTCCTCTCTGTGGACACTAAGAAGGCCTTGCTTGTTCTGTGGCTTTGACCATTTATATTTAATTTATGGTTTTAATTTTCTGGAAAGAGCCCAAAGGAGCCCACTGCCCGATGGAGTGCATGATACAGGTTTGGTAAACACAAGTTAAAATAAAATAAAAATGCTCCAGTGCCTTTGGATGTATCTAAAACAACAGAATTAAGAGACTGTAAAAACTAGGGTCATAATTATCTTTCAGTTTTTCTTAAATGGCAGAGTGTAAGGGAAGAAAGGTGAGTAAAGAAAGAAATGGGAGGGGGCTTTAAAATGACAGGATATAGCATTAAGCCGGGTTGAACCAGACTTAAATGTTGGCCCTACCAGCCTTCCTGAAAATGGAACATTAGAGCCTTGCAAAATCTGGATTTCACAGTGAGAAAAAAATCAAACATAACACTTCTCACTCTGAATCACTTTACCCAAAAGAGGGTTTTGAATTGAAACCTTCATTACTGCCAATAACTGAGTTTACCTAAATAATCTCTAGCACTTTGGAAAGAGGGTAAGGCCACTGCTGTTTGGCAGATTTAAAAAAGGCAGGAGTTGTATCCTAGAGAAACCTTTTCTTCCCTTGAACTTTTTCAGAAAAGCTCTCCTGCTTTGGGCCCTCATCTCCAGAGGAATCCATTGTGCAAAGTGTAGAATATGGACCCATAGAAATATTGGCTTATTAACATGTATTTTTCTTTGGCATTGCCCATGCATGCGCTAAATGCAGACTTTTCGTTCTTGGGAAGGGTAAGGTAAGCTATTTAAACTTACTTGATTTCAGGAAATATCCACAGAGACATCCCAGACCCTCAAGAACCTTGCATCTGTGTTCAAACTGTTGAATTTAAACAAACAGATGACATTTTGAATTATATTTTTAGGTCCCACACTTATTGAGCAGTGGCTAAGGGCAAAGGACTATGCATAATGTACTGTGAAACTTAGTAAGATTTTTGTTCCTTCAATTCTGTGTGAGCCACTCTTAACTGGACTGGAATTGTGTATGGGTTTCCAAATGGAGACTTTCACTGTGCTTGCACAACAACAGAAGCAGTCAACAACAAATAATATTCAACAGCCCCTGGGTGCATTGGTGTTTATATAATTCTAACAATTACAATAAGAAGAGATGCTTTAAAAATTCCTACTATGGACCAGCTTGTGTCCTAGGCTCTTTACTTGCATTAATTAATTTGATCCACATAACAATCTTACGTGGTTATGATATTAGTTTCCTATGGATGTCTTAATCAATTGCCCCAAACTGGGTGGCTTACACCAACAGAAATTTATTTTTTCACAGTTGTGGAAGCCAGAAGTTCAAAATCAAGATGTCAGCAGTGTGTGTCAGTTCTTTCTGGAGTCTCAAGGAAGGATCCGTTGTATGAGTCTCTCCTTCCCTCTGGTGACTGCCTAGCAATCGTTGGCATTTCTTGGTTTGTGACTGTACCTCAGTCTTTGCCTGTCTTAACATGGCCTTTCCCTCCATGTGTCTCTGTGTCTTCTCCTTTTCTGTGACTTAAAGGATAGTCATGAGATTTACGGCCGCCCCAATACAGAATGATCTTATCAGGATATCTTTATCTTAATTACATCTAAAAAGATCCTTATTCAAAATAAGGTGACATTCTGAGATTCCAGGTGGCACTTATCTTGGGGAGTCACTATTCAACTTACTATGGTCTTCCCTGCATGGATGACGAGGTAGAATGTCAGTTTAGGAGGTTGTACAAGGTCACAGAGCAGGTGAGAGGGAAAATCAAGGTTTGAGCCTAGGTGTCTGAATCTGGAGGCATTCATCTTCACAATCACAATATCACACCATTCTGCTATGCTATACTCTTTTTCTCCTCTACACTTTACTGTGGGGAAAGAGGTCATCCAATATGGTGACTAACTAAATTCCTCCAGTCACTGCAGCATGCAGCAATGAATTAATGTGAGGCCACATAGATCTGAATGGTGCCAGGGGTGAACTGTAACAGTTGCTGTTGGTGCCCTACAGATACGCCAAGATCCTCTTAACTAGTTTGGTTATTGTGCTTCAAGTTCTGCAGGTGCTTCTGCTAATGGCTCACATCTGCAATTTTCTCTGGGAGATTGTCCAGTGATTGAAGCCACATTGCCCAGAGGATGTTGAGCTAAGGCTCCTTCTCCCCTGCCATACAATAGTTTTGACTGGTTGGGGCAGGGGCACAAAAGTCTCACTCCCTTATTTCAAGACAGGACTGAATCCCCTAGTGGGCTAGACTCAACTCGACCCCACATTCTTGCATCTCTCCATCCCCTTCCCTACCCTGCTGCTCTTCCTCTTCGCAAGGTTTTCCAAAGAGATCTCCATGAATAAATCTCAATGTACCCAAATCCTCAAATCTAGCTGTGCTGCTTGAATCAGATAAAATTTTTCCTAAGTCATTTCATTTAGTGACAATAACTTGAAAGGTAATCCTAACTATCTACTTCAGAGATCAGGAAACTGAAATTCAGATAAGTTCAGGGATGTGCCCAGGACTTCACAGGAAGTACGTGATTGAGCCGAGTTTCAAAGTCTGGTTGTCTGCAAGCCCCACTTTCTATTAAGCTTTCCTGTCTACTTAGCAAAATACTCAGGCTCAAGAAAAGCATGCCCGTGGGAATGGGTCTGGTCTAATGAAAGTTTTTTGGGCATTTGAATCAGTCACAATTGAGTACTTTAATAAACAGAGGCTATTCCTTTAAAAAAAAATAGACATTTGAAACTTTTTTTTTTTTTTTTGAGACGGAGTTTCACTCTTGTTGCCCAGGCTGGAGTGCAATGGTGCAATCTTGGCTCACCGCAACCTTGGCCTCCCGAGTTCAAGCAATTCTCCTGCCTCAGCCCCACCGAGTAGCTGGGATTACAGGCATGCTACACCATGCCCAGCTAATTTTGTATTATTATTATTATTATTATTATTATTATTATTTTAGTAGAGATGGGGTTTCTCTATGTTGGTCAGGCTGGTCTCGAACTCCCGACCTCAGGTGATCCGCCTGCCTTGGCCTCCCAAAGTGCTGGGATTAGAGGCATGAGACACTGCACCCAGCCAACCTTTTTTTTTTTTTTTTTTTGAAAAGAAATTATTTTCCTGACTATTTTCTAAGGCTGTCAGAATTGTCTGGGATGATGCACATTTGCACATTAAATGCTTTGCACTGCACTTGGTACATACAGCACACTCAGAGAAGGCAAGAAAATTAAATATCGTTAATTTCACTCCTGTCCAGTGCTGCAACTCCTGAAACCTGAAGTCTGTGGCTCACCAGTACTAAGCCCCAGAGTCCTGATGGGGCACCTCAAGGAGACACTTCAGCCACCTAAATCAGCTGGACCACCCCATGACACAGTCCCTTCGAGGCAGTCATTCATGGAGGTGCCAGTCTGAATTCAGAGTCAATGATAAGGGAGGCTTCCATGGCAGAGTGAAAAGCACACACCTGAGAAATGAAAAGAAATGGCAAAGGTCACACGTCTCAGGATGAATTGCACTGTGTGTGACACCCTAGCTGAAATCCTATCCCACAGGGCCATCAGGTGAGCAATTAAAGAAAGTGGCTGAAATTGCTTCCATGTTCTTTTTTCTCTTCTGAAAATAACTACGCTGAGAGTTTTACCCCGTGTGTGTGTGTGTGTGTATACGTGTGTGTATACACGTGTGTGTGTGTATACATGTGTGCAGCTGCCCATGTTTGTGCAGGCCTCTGTGCTAAAGTTGGCGTCTTCATTCAGACTGCACTTCATTATGGTTTTGCTTGATGTCTGCCTCTCTCTTCCATTGCGTTTCCTCTAATTCATGTTCTACATTGCAGCAAGAACGCCATTCCTCTGTTTAATATACTTTCATGAATGCTCATTTGTCTAGACACCTCATGGGACACGTTCTGCCTTCTACTTATAACTTATTTATCTACCTTCTTTTACACAATGATCACTTCTTCCTTAAAGATCCAGTGTTGACATCATCTCTTCCATTCATGGAGGCTTCCCAGCTCTTCCAGGCAGAGTGAGTCATCCATTTCCCTGGGCTCCTCTGGCATCTTATAGAGACTTCTGTTGTGGGTGCCCTTGCTCTGTGCCACAATGATGTGTCCACAAGTCTGTCTCTCTCACAACATACACTGTGGGATTCTTTAAAACAGAGATGGTGTCATGAATTTCTGGTTTGGCAGGTTTGAAAATATTATGCAGAACATTACAGTTTTTTTAATAAAAGAAAAATGAATAAACAGAAGGATAAAGCATTAAGCTTAACCTCTGTATACAGAATTCTGTATCTGTAAAAAGAAGATAATAAAGATACCCAGTTGTGGTAGATTAAATGATTGACTGCAATTCTTTACTCTTTCATTTTGTGCCACATGGGCAGAAGCTTGGGTGTGTTACTCACTTTGGCAAAGAACACGTAGGTAGACATGAGACGGTGCCAGTTCTAAGCCTGTACCTTAAGAAGAATCACAGTGTCTCTTTACCTCTTTCCTTCTACCATTACCATGAGAAGCATTCTTTCTGGATACCTGTTTGTATTATCCCTGCAGCCTGGATTGCAGTATGAAGACATGCGCAGAAGAAATGCCCAAGCCGACCCCAGACCTACAGTGAGAAGCAGAACAGCCCAGAGAAGCTCAGCCTAGGGCAACAGAGGCAGCCTAGTCAACCTACAGATCTGGGACGATAAATGCTTCTGTTTTTAAGCCACCAAGTTCTGGGAGGTGATTTGTTCTACAGCATTATAGTGGCAATAGCTGATACTTCAACCTCATTTAGTTTTTGTGAGGGCTAAATCTGATAATTCATGTCAAAAGCCCTAGAACGTGGTAAGCACAGATATTAGGATGCACTATTATTAATGTTTCATCTTTATTAGCTTATAAAACTAAGTATTTTATGGGAAAGACCAGTTGGAAGAAAAAGGAAGCAAGAATCTATTCATCAATTCAATGAGATTCTCATAGCTGAACTTGGCAATTTCTTTGATATTTGCTAAAAGCCTTTCATAGAATGTGAGGCAAGATGATGGGAGGCCTCAGAGGATTCGAATTTAAGCAGTAAGAAAAACAGTCTTGGCACAGTGGCTCTCCAGTATGGGGGTTGCATACCCACTTCAGTCATCATTGCAATGATCCACCAGCTTTCCTATGGCATTTTCATTTTGCAAAGCATTTCATTTAACAATCCCTCACTTAACCACTCCTTGGAGCCAATCTGTACACAAAAATAGACAGTTACTTCCTAGAGACTGCCAAAAAGGGAGACTTCTAAAGCTTTAGCCAGTAGCCTCTCTTTGTTCATTGAGGGGTCCCATAGTCCCATCTTCACCCCAAACTGCCCTCTAATCTCCAGACTAAGATGTCTAATTGCTGCCAGACATCCACGACATGAGGTCCCAGACTCATGTCATGCTTAAGATGTCAAAAACAGAATCCATCATCTTCTCTCTGTATCTAGGGCCTTGGCCTCAAGCTGTGGCTCCAATTGGGTCCTTATCTCAGTACCCAAACCACAACCTGGTGGCATCCATGACTCTTCTCTCTCATTCTCCCTTTCTCTACTCCTTTCCCCAGGCATCCAAGTTCTAATTATTTCTCAAATCACTCCACCTCACTCCATCATCACTTCTTTCATGTCACCTTTTGCCCCATTAATAGTAAAAACCTCCCTATTTGTCTGCCTGTCTCAACTTCTCTATCATTTGCTCTCTCTGCTTTTTTTCGTATTACTTATCATTGATCACCATCTTTTTTTTTTTTTTACTGTGCATATCTGTCTATGTGTGTCTGTGTGAGTGTACGTGCATGTGTGCGTGTTTTCCTAAGTATACTTCATTCCCCCTATTGGATTGTAAATTCCTTGTCTTTAGGAGTCATGCTGAGAATTTTGTTCACACTCAAGAAAAACTTGGTAGACCTAATCAAAATTCAGATTAGATATTTAACCAAGCTTTCTGGATAAATGTTTCTACTCCTCCATTCCCATTCGTATTAGTCCATTCTCACACTGCTAATAAAGACATTCTTGAAACTGGGAAATTCATAAAGAAAAGAGATTTAATTGACTCACAGTTCCACATGGCTGGGAAGGCCTCAAAATCATGAATGAAGGTGAAGGAGGAACAAAGTCATGTCTTACATGGTGGCAGGCAAGAGAGAGCTTGTGTAGGGGAATTCCCCTTTATAAAACCATCAGATATCCTGAGACTTATTCACTGTCATGAGGACAGCATGGGAAAGACTCGCCCCAGTGATTCAATTACCTCCTACTGGGTCCCTCCCACGACACATGGGAATTATGGGAGCTACATTTCAAGATGAGATTTGGGTGGGGACACAGCCAAACCATATCACCATTGATTAAAGCAGAACTATTTTGAGGGGGAAAGGCAACAATGAGTGCAGAACAAATATCGGTCTACCAGGGATCAATTGAATCCCAGTTCAGAGTATAGCTGTTTATAATAGCTTATGTAGGAAAGACTCTTGATAGGAGTAAGGGTTGAAAGGGACAACAAAAAATAAGGTGAAAGAGTGGCTGGGTGCGGTGGCTCACACCTGTAATCCCAACACTTTGGGAGGCTGAGGTGGGTGGACCACTTGAGGTCAGCACTTTGAGACAAGCCTGGCTAACATGGTAAAATCCCGTCTCTACTAAAAATACAGAAATTAGCTGGGCATGATAATGCACGCCTGGAGCCCTAGCTACTCGGGTGGCTGAGGCACAAGAATTGCTTGAACCTGGGAGACGGAAGTTGCAGTAAGCCAAGATCACGCCACTGCACTCCAGTCTAGGCAACAGAGTGACACGCTGTCTCAAAATAATAATAATAAGAATAATAACGATAATAATAATATGAAAGAGGAGACACTAACATTACAAAACACATGCTGATTCCCAGGTGCTGCTAAGGCTGTTTCTCCCCCTTTATCTGATTCATCTTCAGAGGCTGGGAGGTAGAAAGAAGGGCCAGCAGGAATTTGAGAGATGAGGTCCATCTGCAAAGGTCTGCATCCACAACATGCTAGCTACATTGTTCATCATGTTTATAATTCACTTGTAACACGTGTAATACAGGGATGATTATAAAAGTACTTATCTTTAAAGTCGTTTTGAGAAATAAATGAAATAAAACCTCATATGCTCTCATGCAGTCCTCAATGCCACTGTTTAGAGATTGTTAATACCCATTTTACAGACAAGGTAAATCTTGTCAGGGGAGCTTGGTAATTGATATAAATGAAGAGTAAAGTTGAGAATCCAGTCCTTATCGAGCCTAAAGTCCAAGTACCTTCTGCCTTTCCAATATTCTCTCACTCTGGGATTGGAAGGACAAGATGGGAAAGGACATGCAGGAACAATCTCTAGGAATTGCCCCGTTGTAACTCATGACTGCCCCCGCTCCCTGAACACCTTTCTCCATACATTTACCTATTTCATTGGGCCAAATGTTTTCCCTTCTTTGAGGACCACCAGAAATATTGCTTCCATAGTTATGTCAGGTAAGCTCATGGTGCTGCCACGTGGACTCTAACTCAGACCCTGATCCTATCATAGTCTTTCCAAACCTTGAGATGACAGTAACACTTTGAACTGTGATATATGGCGGGGCGGGGGTGGGGGTGGGGTGGTGGCGGCTGTCGGAAGTCAAAGCATTATTTACCACTAGGGGTTAATTTTCTGAGGACAAAATAATCTTTTCATCCTTTTTATTATGCATCGTTTTTCAAGGAGGATGTTGGGGATTATAGTGATATTGTACACAAATGAAATGACCTTGGTGCTGCTGGCAAAGACTTGGATCTGCTCTGAGTTTAAAGGGAGAAGACAAGGATGCTCCCGGATACGTGAGCAGGCTGACTATGCTAAGGGGGAGAATGGCTGAGTCCTGACTATCTTTTAGATGTCAAGTGCATTTTTTTCTCCCCTGAGAAAGAGAATGTTTTGTTTATGATATGGCTTTGAGTGGGTTAAGTTGGGCAGGCAGCACACAAAAGGAATCCTCTTAAGCCTCATCTCCTCTGAGGCCCCCTGTTTTCCACTTTCCGACAGCACTGGCTGTGACTTCAGTCTTGCTACCTGCCTGATCTTTCACCCTAGGACAGAAACAAAGGTTATGAAATTGAAGGCTCAGCAAGGGAGCCTGGCTTTTCACCTTGCAGGTGTGAGGAAGAAAAGGCTGGTGTGGGGGAGGGAACTGCAAGGAATGCCTCTACACGCTGTGGTCTACTCTCCCAAACACGACCCGAAAAGCCTGTGTGGAGTCACACACGTACCCCATCCCGCCCTCCGGCAACAGCATAACGGGTTTATGGGTCGGAGTGGGGGAAGGGACACTTTGTGAATGCAGCTGGTCGTCATTTTAAATCTTAGTAGAAGAAGAAAAGGTGCAGACAAAATAAGCTGTCTGGACAAACCACTAGGTGGATTAGTAATGCCTGAACTTGATGGAGAAGCCAGAGCCCAGGGTCAAAGGATAAACTGATTGGTGGGACCTTTTTGATGCTTGAATTTTAGTGAAGCGATTAGTGCCAATTAGAATGACACTGGAGAAGAGGCTAGAAAGCTGGGGCCTCCGGAGCGTGTCAAGAGAAGGGGTTTGTCGGCTGAGGGGCAAGGGAAGATGGGTGATTAGGAAACATAATTTGCTCAATTACTTGTGATTTGGCTCAAGTTGGTTTTTGGGACTGTTTTTGTAACCTGAAAATAGGGGCCTTAGAAGCCTTTGAAATGTAGAGTGGAATAATTTCAACCCAAAGCAGACTTCGAGAACGTAAAATCTGCCAGGATAGTTTGGAATCACCATGGGCCCAGGCTGCCATTTTGTCATTGACAGGGGCACCTGGGGCAGGAGGGAAGTGGATAGGGAAAGGGCTGAGCTGTCAAACACAAGAATTAAGGAAGTACCTGATATTTTTTCCAGCAGTTGTCTTAGTCCATTTACATTGCTATAAAGGCATTTCTGAAGCTGGGTAATTTATTTTTTAAAAAGAGGTTTATTTGGCTCGCAGCTCTGCCAGCTGTGCAAGAAGAATTATGTCAGCCTCTGCTTCTGTAGAGGCTTCAGGAAGCTTCCATTCATGATGGAAGGCAAAGCGCAGCTGTTCAGCACATATCACATGGAAAGGGAAGAAGAGAGTAAGAGGGGAGGAGGTGCTAGGCTCTTTTTTAACAATCAAATCTCTCAGAGACTAATAGAGAAAGAACTTACTCATTACCTCAAGGACTGGCACCAAGCCATTCATGAGGAATCTACTCCCATGACCCAAACACCTCCCACTAGGCCCAACCTCCAACTCTAGAGATTACATTTCAAAATGAGATTTGAAGGAGACAAATATTCAAACTTTATCAGTCGTCTATCACAGACTGTCACCTAAATCAGCCCCTGAAACTATTCCCAAACTATCATTGTGTTTGCCTTTCCTGCCTTTTGGAGTAAAATTGTGGTGTGTTGACCTGATCCCTTACTAGTTGTATGGACTCTGGCAAGCTACTTAAGCTCTTAGTATCAGCATCCACATTTTAAATATAGGTCAAATAATAGCTATTCTCATATAATTGTTTTGATCAGTAAGTGGGAAAATAATAAAATATGGTTAATAGTACTATAGCACTTACAACTTACCACATATTGAACTAAACAACATACACATATATTCCCTTATTCCTCCTCACACTAGCAATGAATTTGGATTTCATAAACCCCATTTCAGAGCATAGGAAATTGTTCATTCTATGATTGGGCTTACCTTGGGATCAGAGCTAAGAGCTTGGTGGCTGTGGGGCCATCCTCCAACCTTTGTGTCTCGGGATCTGCTCAACCCACAGAGTAGAGAGTATGAGTGAATGGACTGGTTCTTACTTCAGTTGTTGTTTCAGAAATACTCATTCAGTCAGTTGCCTGAAAGATTGGGCAGTTCAATGTGATAGAAGCTGAGATAGTTGTATGCATATTATTCCACATAAGAAAGAGTCTTTTCTGAGAAATAGAAATAGCTGGCCTCAAACTGTATTTATAATCACTTTCTCCTGTGCTTTGCACACAGAGTCCAAGAAACACATTAACCAAACTATATAGAATAAATTAAGATATTTGAGTTTAACAGACAGAATATTGCCTTTTTAAAAATAACTTGAAATGATATTCCAGTGGTTGCTTCAGTCTCACTTTGTTCCTTCAAAAAAATATATATATATCTTGTTCTGAAGAAAGCTGAAATATATATATTAAAATATGTAAGAAATATATATTAAATGTATTTAAAATATATATTAAATATACATGAAATATATATTAAATATGTTAAATGTACAAGAAATATATATGAAATGTATATATGAAATATATGTATATGAATATATAGAATGTATATACAAATATATACTATATATGAAATGTATATGAAATACATACACAAAATATATATACAAAATATATATGAAATATATACATGAAATATATACATATTTCAACTTCCCTCAGAACAGGATGGGGCCTAAAATATAGGAATCTTTAAGCTTTTACATAATTCTTTCCTCTATGTTTTCCACATGTATGGAAGAAAGCATATGTATTGCAGTAGGAACATTTTATTTCTAGTGATTGCCTATTCCTAGACAACTTGATTTTGTCAAGCCAGATAGAGGAACTCATTTTAAATAGTGACAGTAGACATGAGTAAAATATCTGTTAAAAAGGCACAGAGAGAACCAAGAACTAAGTTGAGCTGTCACCAACAAAGATGCAAAGTTCATTGAATGTTAAAAGAGTTGGGCTGGCTAACTGGTAATCTGACTTGAATATTAGAAAGGTTTAACTATTAAGCTGCAGCAGAGTTTCTCAGACTCAGCACTACTGAGATTTTCAACTGGGTGATTCTTTGTTAAAGTGAGCTGTCCTGTGCATTACAGCATATTAGCAGCATCCCTGACCTCCTTCCATCAGATGTTAGTAGCACCATCACCCCCAGCTGTTACAACCCAAAATATTCTAGACATTGCCAGATGACTACTATGAGAGCAAAATCACTCCTCTTAAGAATCAGATTTAATTTATCTTTGACTTACATTTATACCAGAGATTGGCAATGTTTTTGTTTGTTTATTTGTTTGTTTTGTGAAGAGTAATAGAGTAAATATTTTAGACTTGGAACCTATTACTACACTGTGTCAATATTGTGCAAAAACACTTATACGTAATATATAAATAAAAGAGCATGACTTTGTTCAAAAAAAACCTTTATTTAGAAAAAAATAAAACTAGAAGTCTGGCTGGATTTGACCTCTGATTTATTTCACTGAGAAATAACAGGGTATAAGATTATATAATATGTTGCTTATAATGAGTGAAAAAGAACATTTCTACTCAAGAATCAAATAAATGTCACTGATAGCTCTATTCAGAGATATCTGCTGCCATCTTCTCAATATGAGTACACACACACACATGCATACATACTTTTTTTGTTAAGGACACAAATTTGAAATCTTACTATATAAGTATAATTTTATATCTGAATGTTTACTTCATCACATTATTTATAACGTAAGTAATTTTTGGTGTTGTATATACTTTTTTTTTTTTTTTTTTTTGAGATAGAGTCTCACTCTGACGCCCAGGCTGGAGTGCAGTGGCACAATCTCGGCTCACTGCAAGCTCCACCTCCTGGGTTAACACCATTCTCCTGCCTCAGCCGCCCGAGTAACTGGGACCACAGGCACCCACCACCATGCCTGGCTAATTTTTTGTATTTTTAGTAGAGACGAGGTTTTACTGCGTTAGCCAGGATGGTCTCGATCTCCTGACCTCGTGATCCACCCGCCTCAGCCTCCCAAAGTGCCAGGATTACAGGCGTGAGCCACCGTGCCCAGCCTGTATGTTCTTAATAAACCCAACTTTTAATGACTGGGTAAGTCATTCATTTTACTGATATACCATAGTTTATTTCCTATGATTGGATATTTTTCTTTTTCCCATTTTTTCCTATCATGTGAATAAAAGTGCAATGAATATCCATTTATCTGATAATTTTTATAGGACAAATTTCTAATAGTAGATTAAAGAATAAAAATAGTTTTAAATTTTCTTGATCATTTTTACAAATTGACATTCAGAAATTATCCAATGGCTTATATTCCCATCAGAGAATTAGATATTTTGAATTTAGTTGCATCCTTGATTGTAAGCTTCCAACAGGCAGGGTGCACAGCTTTCCACTTTAACCATTCCCCATAGTACCGTGCACGATGTCTGCTATAACCCTCCATATGTAGAGCAGGACACAGAATTCCAAAACCGAGATATATGCTATTGTAAAAAATGTAAAATTTATTTTCACATCTTCAGAACAACTCTGGTTTGCAGTCCATGGGAGTGACTGGTTGTACATGGAATGCTCCTGCAAGTATGGGACAAGCAGTAAAGGCCACAGTCTCAGGATCCAAGTTGCATAAATGGACATGTCACAGGTTGAGTGGGTGTAAAAAATGACATAGGACTCACATAGTAGAGTTATTGACATGAAAGGAAGACCAGGAGGGGTCCCATTTCCTTGAACAATTCTAGGGTTTGTGTCCTTTAAATGTGCGGAATATTACCATTAGAAAAATATCATTTATGTGGATCATTGGATTTCCTGTTTTTAATCCCTGCAAGCATTCTGGCAATCTTCAGAGGTGGCAGAAACCACAATCATGCTGTACAGAATCTCAAGCTTGCATAGGCTACCCAATCCTATGGGGAAATTTCTTATAACTGGTTCTTTCTCACAATTCCTCCAGGCCTAGGTGAGACAGCTGACCAAACTGCAGACCTGGCCTCTGTTGAAGGAGTGAGGAAGGCTAAAATCTAGCACCTCTTGTGTTTTATCCTCCAGGGTTGAGTCTAATATGGGGTGAGAAGTCTGAGCCACACAAATTTTTCCACAGAAAAACTGGAGAGAACTAATGCTTTGCCTCTGAGTGCTTATTTCTGTGGCTCTTTGGCAGTGTTCCTTGAGCTCATTTCACCAGAACAGATTGTCAATATTAGACCAGTCCTCATAAACCTCTGGCTTTCAATCTCAGCAAATTATGTGTGTGTGTGTGTGTGTGTGAGTGTATGTGTATACTAAATGTAGATATTTATATATAAATATATCTCGATATATATCTATATCTCAATATCTATCTATATATCATAGACGGCAGCAGATATCTATGTATATATATCTATATCTATTGATATATCTATCTATCTATCTATCTATCTATCTATCTATCTATATCTGCAGGTGTGTTTGAAAATCTTAAGATCACGATGATATAAAAAAAATGATGAACCCAGTGCCCTATGGTTACAACCTTATCACCCTGATCATGTGGTTTTAAATGTTTCAGTTACAGATTATTTGGCCAGGAAATCAATACTGTCTTCAAGGATCTTTATGCACTGTTAGCTCTCAGTGGTACTGGTTACTGGATGGGTACAGAGAACACATTCTGAAAGAACTGTGACTGCTTTTGGCGAAAATGAGTAAATGTGACCTAGCATTGTGAAAAGAACACACGTCACCCATGTCAGGCTCTCTGCTTGGACTGACACTCTTGGCAGTGTCTTAAGGCACTTGCAGCCCGTCAAAACCCTTCACTGAGAAAGTGACATATGATTGAAGGCCTCAGTTCCGTTACACACTTACATAAATGCCATATTCCTGGATGAGGCACTTCGTGCTGCTGCAGCTAAAATTGCAGCCCGCAACCCACACTTAGCACTTTTTGTTTTTTTTCTTGGCTTTAGTTTCCCCTGTAGAGCTGATCACGATTTAACATGTGATAGATTGACTTATTTACCCTGAGTATTGACTGTCCGCCTCACTCCACTCTAAGCTCAGCAAGGGCAGGTTGTGTGTGCTTGTTTCTGTTTTTATTTGCTGTGTGGAACCATGAGCTAAAACAGTTGGCAATGTACTTTGATTGCAGGGCACACAACGGTTGCTGGATAAGCTTCCTTCTTGGATAGCTTAGAAGCTTCTGAGGGCAGCCATTATGTATAATAATAGTGAATGTTTAATGTATTATTGTGATTTTCCTTGATTGGGTCCTGAAATATCTCTCTGAAAATAGCCTTAAGCTATGATAATCGCTTTCTAGGACAGTCCTGATGGGGGAAAGTTACGTTGAGGTATATTGATTAGGTGCAAAGCAGGGCATGCAACACAACAAAACAGAAAATAAAAGAAACATATGATCACTCATAGGTCCACAAGAGAAGAGGTGTGCTCAGGAGGGCTGACTGGAAGTCTGAAGACAGCATGGCATACAACCAATGGGTGGAGAGCAGGAGCCAGAGATGACATATGGGATGGGGCTTTCATTAAGGTCCATGGGTATTATCCATATTATCCACTTGTGAACGGGAGCGCTTATCTACATGATTCTGGCATTGATCATTGAGTTTTATCATGGACAGTAGCTGTGGGATTTTAGGCTAGTGAGATAAGAATAAGCAGGCCATATTGCAAACAACAACAGGGGCAAGAAAAGTTTTAACTAGGCCAAAGGTGAAGGAATATAAACAGGTTTCCAACAGTGGATACCAGGCCTAAAAATGGATGCCAAGGCAACAACTATATTAAACAACTTTATGACACATACGTTTGTCATATAAATAGTCCTCTGTATGTAGAGAAAAAGAATAATGATTAATATGTAACATGTTCAGATTTTTGCTTAATGGATCTGCTTTTAAATGAAGACGTTACATATTCTAATCTGCTCTATAAGCCACAGTCTCTGTACTTGCCAACTATTATTTCACCTTTATGATGGCCCTCTGAGGTCAGTTTTATCTTTTTTTTTTAACAATTAATAAAATGGAAACTGAGGCTGCAAGATGTAAAATGATTCCAAAGATTAGTGAAATGCACAACTTTTCCACTATATGAGGCTGGCCTAAAGAATTCCTCAAAAGATGTGGAGTAGGAGTAGCTTTGCATTTATTATGAAGTCCCACAGGCACAAAGTGCCCTCTAAAGGCATGATTTTTTTTTCCTAACAATTTTTATTAGGTCAAGACATAATAACATGACATTTTTATGGGACTTTCATCTCAGAATCCCAAAGCAATCCGAAAGCACTTAGAACACATTAATTAGCTCTCACAACTTAAAAGGTAGGTAGCAAATTATTTTGATAGGAAATTAACTATAATAAGGCTGGCAACAACAGCATAACAAGTGCTAGTGAATTGCCTTAAAGGAATGCAAAGGACTCATATACATTTCCTAGGTTAGAGGAGAGGCTACTTATTAAAGGAAAGTGGAGTGGGAACAAGATTTGAGAAGATTTAGGATCTCTTTCCATGGGTGGATGACTTAGAGGTAGCAATGTTTCTTGTGCTATGATTAGTGAGGTTGACTATTAACTCTCAACAAACATATGGTCATGTCTTCAAAAATAATTTTTTTGAAAATATAGCTAAAGAGTAGAGTTATGGATATCATTCAGTTCAACATTTATTTTACACCACTATATAAAGCTTGTAGGATGGATAAGGTTTGGCTCTTTTTTAAAACATTATTTCTTGTCTACTCCTATGCATGGCATCTGAGTAGAAAATGCTGAAACGAGTTTTTCCTATGCCAAGATTCCAAGATATCTCTTTTCTACTGTAATGATAGCAATATTTATTGAAAGGCACATTTGTCTTTTCACTTACCTCTTTACTGAAGCCTTGAGAATAATTCCCAAATAGAATCATAGCGTTCCATTAATCTGAGAAACTCTTATGATTACTCTATTATAAAGTAGTAACTGGGTTATCCCCTGAATAATTAAGAATCATTAACTTAGTCCAGGTTGTTAAAGATGATCCGATGTAGAAGACAGGTGAATTTACTCAAGTAAAATAGAAACACATGGAGATAAATGGCTACCAAAGTTCCCACAGCTAAATGCTTGTGGAGATGGGATTCACCCTTTGATCTCTGACTCAAATCTGGTGCTCCTTCTCATTCATCCCACTGATAAAGAAAAATGGCTTTGATTTTACTTTCTTTTTGCCAAGGGCTTATGCAATTAACTTATTGTGTACAATTGATAGGGACAGGGGGCAGAGAAATTCTAGGCAGAAAAAGGCAGGTCCCCAGCAAAACCCCATGCTGAAGCTGGAAAGCCTGAAACCATGGCCCAAAGTGAGAACTTACGTCTCTATTTTCCTATTTGAATGTTGCCTTTTCCTAATCCACCCATGGCTTTCCTCCACCTTATCCTGTGCCTATAAAAACCCCAGACTCAGCCGGCAGATGGGACTATGGCTGGACGTCAGAGAGAAGCATCTTGACTTCAGAGGGACAGCTAGACCATGTAATTTTGGAGAATAATCTGGCTGGATATGGCTGGACTTCAGGGAAAGATTACCTATCCACCCCATCCCTTTTTTAACTCCCCCTCCCACTGAGAGCCACTTTCATTGGCAATAAAATCCCCCTCATTTACCATCTTTCAATTTGTTCATGCAACCTCATTTTTCTTGGATGCCAGACGAGCTCAGGAGCCACAAGTGCAGATACAAAAGGCAGTCACACTGGCCCTTTGCCCTTGCTGGCAGAGGGCAGCTGTTTCATGCAAAAAGGCAGAGGAGCCACTAAGCTGTTAACACTTAAGCCGTCCATGGATGGCAGAGCTAAAAGAGCACTGTGAGACTTCAGGGGTCACAGGTACCCCTGCCTGGACATTGCCATGGGGCCTACATGGAATTTGCTCTTGCTGGCACTAAAGCATCTGGCTGGTTCCTGCACCTGCTTACCTGTGTGCTCCCTCCCACAAGGAGTAGAACACAGTGTGTCTGAGTGAGTGAACTTTGATCCCACTGGTGCTGAAGCAGCCAGCTGGTTCCAGCTCTCATTCACTCCAGTTCCCATACTCATTTTCTCACACTCTCCCTCCTGAGTAAAAGAGACACTCCTGTCGTGAGTCCTGTGAAGGCGTCAGGGAAATATTCTGCTTCACGATCACAGTTTTTCTTTGCTTAAGTGTCCTCCTGAACCTTGGGACATTATTTACTTGATCTTTCAAAGAGATCACATGACCTGAGGTTTAGGGATAATGTCTGTGGACTCAGGTTGGATATATTTGTTTGCTAGGGCTGCCATAATAATGTTCCACAGACTGGGTGGCTTAAACCATGGACGCTTATTTTCTGGAGGTTAAAAGTTTGAGATCAAGGTGTCAGCAGTGTTGATTTCTTCCTAGACCTCTTCCCTTGGCTTCTAGATGGCCACCTTCCCCCTGTGTCTTCATATAGATTTCGTCTGCATCTGGGTCTTCCTTAGCTCTCTTCTCATACTAAATTAGAGCCCACCTAGAGGACCTTATTTTAACTAATTACCTCTTTAAAGACCCTCTCTTTAAACACAGTCATATTCTGTGGGGGTTAGGACTTCAACAGGACATAAATGAGCCCATAACACTGATGTGTGGAAACACTGAGCTCCATAACTTGGAGGCATGATTATGCCTATCATAATAATAATAGGTATTTTAAATTCAAGTTCCACCACCTGACAGGGAATGGACATGCTTTATCCCATGTTGTGTCATTAAAGCCTCACAAATCATGTCTTACTGGGCCTGTTTTCTAGGTTAGGTAGCTAAGAGAAGGTAAGTGATTTTCCTGAGGTCACACAGCTAGTAAGTGGCACAGGCTGAGATTCCCAATGACCTCCAAAGCTCCTGTAGGTTTCTCTCCAGTTGGATTCAAATGCTGCAGCACTCTCAAGGGGATGCCCTCACTGAAACACAATGCCAGGCCTGTCACTCAGAGCCTGAGTGTTCTTAAGCCACGAGGGTGGAAGCCTCAGTAGTGAGGGGAAACAGCCCAGACCAGAGGCACTGCAACTCTCAATGCAACACCAGGAGCCTTTCATGAAAGGCCACTCAGCCAGGCCCAGGAAGGCTGAAAGACATTTAAGTACTGCATGTTCTAACATGTGGAAAGCAACAGCTCTCCACCAGGCAGGCCTGAAATCAAAAGCCCAACACCATTGCCTCTCTGAGGGGCAGCCTGTCTCCCAGGAATGTGGCCATGATAAACGAGAAATATGTATAAAGTGTGAGCCCTTGCCCCAAAGGGTGCTGAATAAATGCCGGGTATTATACTATTGTTTATTTGGGCTACCCAAGTGCATTGGACTGAACAAGAGTATTTCTTTCACTGACAACCGTGGTCATTGTGGTGAAAAGATTTATGTTAGGATGTATGAATGATGCCTCTGTGTACATGTGTGTGTTTATGTGTGCGTGTGTGTGTGAGTGTGTGTGTATGTTGCTAATATTTGGTGTGCTTTGTAGGGTAATGGGGGCTGCATTTATCCTGGAAAATGAGCTGGAAATTTCAGGAAAGTTTGGTTACCCACAATTCCCATTTGATGGCCTTTCTGAAAGTTTTAGATTTAATCACAGAATCTTTATTTGAAGAGGAGCTCAGGGATTGCCTAATCCTTGTGTCCACCTAGTTTCAAGGCTTTACTATAACATTCTGGAGATGTGGTTAAACAACTTCTGATTGAACGCTTCTGCTGATGGTGGGCTCACTACCTCTGGAGGGACATTTGTTCCTTTTGCTGACAGCTTAAGGGAATGGAGGAAAGGAACCTTTATAGGGTATTTTGAATGTTTCAGGCACTGTGCCCAAAGCTTTACATGTGTCATTGCATCTACTTGTCTTCGTGACACTTGAAGTAGTTTCTATTTCTATTATTATTACCAGGAGTGAGGCTTACTAGGAACCACATACACTTTGCACTTTATATAGTAAGTCATTTAATTTTTCCAACAACCCTCTGAAGTAGCTACTTTTATTTCCCTATTTTATGGATGATGAAACTGAGGCTCAAAGAGGTTAAACAGCTTGCTAGAGTTCACATAGCTAGAAAGTGAATTTGAACACTGGCAGTAGGTCCAGAACTCACGCTTACATAGTAATGTTCTGCTGCCTCTAATTATCCTCATTTTAATGACAAGAAAACTGAGTCACAGAGCCTTTGTGACAGGTCATAGGTTACACAGTGAAAAAGTGACAAAATGGTGATTTGAATCTGGTTCTGCCTGACTCCAAATTCTTGTTTTCATAACTCCATATGGCCTTCAGGTATGACAATGTGCTGCTTGTACCAAATGAGACAAAATTGACCTCCCTTAAATCCCGTGCATGGACCCTTCAGGGTCTGCTGTAGAATTAATCCACAACAGCATTTCAGATTTATAAGCAGCTTAGGTTGGCTTCAAGTCTAAATATATGCAGTTCTTTTGTTATTCCTTGCTCTTTAAAAGTTCTACATTCTGTAGTCTCGTCGTCTCCTTCCAAAAGAGGGAAATTTAAAGTCAGGTAAACATCCTTGAGCCCCAATCATATGGAATGATCTGAATGGATTGGAACGAACAGAACTATAATATACCCCTGCTCATTTATTCAGTTGGTCAATTACTTGGTAAGCAAATAAAAGTGCATTCAATGATCGGTGAAATATCAATGATTGGCTGTCATATAGATATATACGTATATATATGTATATATACGTACATATATATATGACTACTTTGGGTTGTGAAATATTGGCTATTTAATCATGCACTTGCACCTAGTATTTTCATAGCTATTGCATTTTAAAACTGATATGTGATGACTAAATCCCCCTCCTTTTTTTTTCAAAATTGCCCTGGTTAGTCTTAGTCACATATGTTTCCCTATTAATTTCAGAATAATTTTTTAGGTTTTGTAAAATGTTCTGTTGATGTTTTCATTGTTACTACACTTAAATTGTAGTTTCCTGACACTTTTTTTATATTCAATCTTTTAACCCATAAACATGGTCTCTCTCATGGTTTAAGTTTTGTTTTTTCTCTTTGGGTAAATGTTAAAGGTTCCCCTATAAAGGTTTTACATATTTTCTTAGATTTATTTAAAGGAGCTTTACACTTTTAGTTGATGTTTTAAACGTTATCTTATAATACTGTTTTTGAACATAAGTTTTTGACATTCTAATATTTTTTGTGTTTTATTTGCATTTTGACAATTAACATTTTCACAGTATGTTTTGTGGAATCTTTGGCTTCTGGGAAGTGATAGCAACTCCAGGAGTCTTGAGGTGGGAGTGAATTATGATGCAGAGAGAGCAGGACTCAAGATCCCTCTCCTCTAAACCACTTGGATTTGCTCCATTCTAATTGAAATTATATATTAGAAATTCAGATGTGAAAACCATGCTACTGGAAAAACTACTGTCATATATATATTACATGTTATATATATATATATATACACACATATATATATATTACATGTTATATATATATACATATATATATATATAAAATGATGCTACCAGAAAACTACTGTCATATATGTAATATAAAAATATATATAAAACTGTATATATGTGTGTGTATATATATGTATATGTATGTACACAATGTACACAGAGAGAGAGAGACTGTAGATAACAATTCCGGACTCTGATTACACCATTTTATTTCATTTGTTTTCCAAGAACTTGAAGAAGTAGTCACCTTTAGTGATTACTAATCTCTGTTCTACATCATCTTCACCCTCTTTTTTATTTATCTTAGGATTTCTAATCCAATTTAACAATATTACCAAATTAGACCCACAAATTAAAATCCATTGCTTGAAAAAAATAATAGACACTTTAAAGCTATGTGTGTATATATACACACACATGTGTGTATATGTGTGTGTATATATACGTGTGTATATAGGTACAATTTCCTTATATTCATATATGCTTCATTGTATATTGAATCTCTATTTACACACTTTCACACTCATTTGAAATATTTGTATTGGAGAATTGAATTATTAAGTTTCATGAAAGGATTGACAGCTATTAATTTTTTATTTCTTCTCTAGTCGTTCAGAATTCTGAGTCTGAACAGTGCGGATATTTATACATTCCCAACTCTACCCACAGCTCCACCAAATGACAACAAACAGATCATTTATTTATTTATTTAATTTTTTTAATTTTTTATTTTTTTGAGACAGGGTCTCCCTCTGTTGCCCAGACTGGAGTGCAGTGGCGTGATCTCGGCTCACTACAAGTTCCACCTCCCAGGTTCATGTCATTCTCCAGCCTCAGCCTCCCAAGTAGCTGGGACTACAGGCGCCCCCCACCACGCCTGGCTAATTTTGTTTTTGTATTTTTAGTAGAGATGGGGTTTCACTCTGTTAGCCAGGATGGTCTCAATCTCCTGACCTCGTGATCCACCCATCTCGTCCTCCCAAAGTGTGAGCCACCACAACCGGCCCCAAAGTGCCTTCTTTTTTAAGGCTGAATAATATTCCTATATGTGTGTATACACACACACATATATGCACATGTATATATATATTTATATATATACTTTCTTAATCTGTTTATCCATCAATGGATATTTACATTGTTTCCATATCTCGGCTATTGTGAATAATGCTGCAATAAATGTGGGTTTGCAGATAGTTCTATGAGGGCTGATTTTATTTCCTTTGGGTAAAGAGGAAGTCCCGAGAGAATTAGAACAATATTTTGAACTGAATCAAAATGAAAATAAAACATATCAAGATTTGTGAAATTCCTTTAAGGCAGTTTTTAAAGAATAATTCATAGCATTAAATATTTATGTTAGAAAAGAAGAAAAGCTTCAAATCAATATATCTGTTCTTACGTTAAGAAACTAAAAAGGGCAAAATGGACCCAAGCAAATAGAAGGAGGGAAATAATTTAAAAATAGACAGAAATCAATAATTTTTTAAATAGATGAGTAGAAAAAAGTTGGACAATAAGCTGACTTTTCTAAAGATCAACAAAATTGATATACCAAAATAAAGCTGGAAAAAGAAAGACAAGAAAAGTTTGGACAGAACTTACTAATGAATAATACACCTAGCATTTGGTAATGCAACAGGGTTACTGTAGTCAATAGTAATGTAATTGTATATTTTAAAATAACTAAAAGAATGTAATTGGATTGTAACATAAAGGATAAATGCTTGAGGTGGTGGCAACACTTTTACTCTGATGTAATTATTGTGTATTGCATGCCTGTATCAAAACATCTCATGTACTGCATAAATACATACGCCTACTAGGTACCCCCCAAATAAAAATAAAATAAAAAAAAATAAAAAACTGGATATTCCTTCAGAACTCATAAATATTAAAAGAGTAATAAAAAGTACTATAAATAATATGTACATGAATTTTATAACTTAGATAAAATTACCAATTCCTCAGAAACCACTACTAAAACTTACTCAAAATATCATAAATAACTCAAATAGTGCCACAATTATTAAAGATATTGAATTCATAAATTAAAACCTTTCAATAAAGAAAACCCCTCATCAAGTGGATATACTGAATAATTCTACCAAATACGTAAAGGAGTAACACCAATTCCAGACAATCTCTTCTAGAAATAGAGGAGGAGTGAGCACTTTTTGACTTATTTTAGGAAGCTAGTATTACTCTAATACCAAAACCAGACAATGATAGTACCAAAACAAGATATAAAACAAAAGAAAAAAATACAGACCAAATCCCTTATATAAATAGACACAAAATTGACAAAATACTAAAGAACCAAATCTAGTAATAAATATTAATAAAAATAATACAGAAGACCAAGATGGAATATTTTAGGGAATGCAAGGCTGATTCAATATTTGTAAATCCATTAGTGTAATTCATTATGTTAACAACCTGCAGAAGAAAAAGAGATCATATCAATACATATAGAAAAATCATTTGGCAAAATACATCATTTATGACAAAAATTGTCAGACAACTAAAAGTAGAAGGAAACTTTCTTAAACCTATAACCATCTCCAAAAAACTAAGAGCTAGCATCATACTTAATGCTTCTAAAATTATTATAGAAAGGTTATAAAAGGTTAAAACAGTAGAATAAAGTGTAATACTCATGCTACCTGATTTTAAGACTTACTATAAAGCTACACTAATTAAGACATAGTGGCATTGAAGGGATAGACACACAGATCCATCAAATGGAAGATAATCCATAAATATATCCACTCATATGTAGCCAGCTGATTTTTGACAAAGATGCAAAGGCAGTTTGACGGACAATAGATAATCCTTTCAAGAAATTGTTTTGGGAAAATTCACCATTCAAATACAATGTAATGAACCTCAACCTCAGTCTCTTACTTAATATAAATATTAACTCAAATCAATCACAGATTTAAATGTAAAACATTAAATGATAAACCTTTTTTGAAAACCTTTGTGACCTAGCATTAAGCAAGGTATTCTTAGGTACTATCACCAAAACACAAATCATAATTATTTTTAAAAAGCAAGAAATTGGATTTTCTCAAAATTAAAAAAGCAAAGCACAACAAAACTTTTGCTCTTTGAAAGGTACTGTTAAAAGAATGAAAAGCAGAGTCGTAGACTGGGAGAAAATATTTACAAATCATATGTCTGACAAAAGATTTGCATACAGTATATAGTTTAAAATTATTGAAAACCAACAATAAGAAAACAAAACCTATTTTGTTTTTTATTTTTGTTTTTTGTTTTTTGGAAAAAGGGTAAAATATTTCCATGGACACTTCACCAAAGCAGGTGTATAAAATATAAGCATTAAAAGATGTTCAGCATCATAATTCATTAGAGAAATTTAAGTTAACACTATAATGTGGTAACAGTTCATAAATATTAGAGTGCCTAAAATTGCAAAAAAAAAAAAAAAAAAGAGAGAGAATTATGAATTACTGTGATGAACATGTGGAGCAACTGGAACTCTCATACCGTGCTGGTGGGGATGCAAAATGATGTAGGTCCTCTGGAAAATATTTTGGCAGTTTATCGTATAGTAAAACATACACTTACCTGATGACCCAGGAGTTGTATACGTAGGTATTTATCTTCCAGTCATGAAAATTTATGTTCATACAGAAAGCCTGCATATGAATGTTTATTGCAGTCCTATTTGTAATCGCTCTAAACTGAAAACAACTGAAGTATGTCTCAGCAGGTGAATGGGTAAACAAATTGTGGTACTTCCATACTGGTGTGGTTTGGCTGTGTCCCATCCAAATCTCATCTTGAATTGTAGTTCCCATAATCCCCACATGTCCTGGGAGGGACTGAGTGGGAGGTAATTGAATCATGGGAGTGGTTATCCTCATGCTGTTTCTCTTGATAGTGAGTGAGTTTTCATGAGATCTTATGGTTTTATAAGGCGCTTTCCCCTCTTCTGTTGGGCACTTCTCATTCCAGCCACGATATGAAGGACGTGTTTGCTTTCCCTTCTGCCATAATTGTAAGTTTCCTGAGGCGTCTCTAGTCACGCTGAACTGTGAGTCAATTAAACCTCTTTCCTTTATAAATTACCCAATCTCAGTATGTCTTTATTAGCAGCATAAGAACAGACTAATACACATACAATAAAATATTTTTCAGCAGTAAAAACGAATAGACTATTATAGACGCACTAAACAACTTGGAAGAATCGCCAAAGCATTATGCTGAGTGAGAGAAGACAGTCTCAAAGTTTATACACTCTGTGTTACATTTATATAACAGTCTCAGGTCAAAACTGTACTGATGAAGAACATATCAATGTTCACCAGGTATAAGAGAGGAGAGAGGTTTGAGTGTTAAGAAATACCAGTTTTTTTTTTTTGAGTGTGATGAAGCAGTCCTGTATCTTGATTGTGGTGGTGATTACAAGAATTTATACATATGTTAACATTCACCAAAATAAAGTAAATGTGTTCAGTGCAGTGGCTTGTGCCTGTAATCCTACCTACTAGGGAGACTGAGGTGGAAGGATCGATTGAGTCCAGGAGTTTCAGGCTGCAGTGAGCTATGATAACTACACTGCACTCCTGCCTGGGTAACAAAGTGAGACCCTGTCTCTAAATATAGGTAAAGGATGAATTGGTTTGGGGGCAAGACATGGGCATTTTAACCCCTTACATTTCTAGAATTGCACTGAATGATTTCAAACCTTCCAATAGGAAGATTGAAAATCTGTAGGTATTTTTCATGAAGTGTGTTTTCCTTCTGTGCAAAGGAAATTTCCCTAGCTGTAAACTCCGTTATTAAATCCTCCTCTTTGAACCTGGTTATTATTTTTAGATAGGAGCCCTTACCCTCCCTAAGCCCCAGTGCTGTGAGGAATGGTGAGTTAGACAAGCTGAAAGTTCCATCAACAGAGAAGATGAAGACTTGGCTGGGCCCATAGCAATAAGTGATAAAGACCCCAGGTGTTTTATAAGGCAGTGACACATCAGCTACATCAGCTCATGAAATAACACAATGCAGTGGGCCTAGGATCCTGCCTATGTACACGGTGACAGACTATGCTTTATGGACTGAACAAAATGCATTACAAATTTTGGGGGGAAATCAGGTAGAATTAGGTAGTTGATTGGATCAACTCTACAATGTTAAGTGTGAACAAGTGGACAAAAATAGTTTTGTGGCATTTTCCTAAATTTTATGAATGACAAGATGTGACACAATATGTTTTCTTGTTTGTGAAGTCGTTAGGATCATATTTATTCACTCATCTAACATTTCATGAGCCAGTCCTCTGAGCGGGGCATCATGGGAGACATTGAGAATAGAAAGAAATCAGTCCTTTAAAAAGCTCTGTCTACCACCCTGATAAATCCTGAAGGATCTCTGTGATCAACGGGGCACATCATCTCATCTGACAAAAGGGTGAGGTGAGGCCACTTCCCCAGGAAGGAGTGATAGCTTTTTCCACATTCACAGATAAATTCCCGGTCTTCCACTGACAGGCAGTAAGCAGAGTGATTAGTCATGAACTCCAGAGCTACGTTGTTTAGTTTTGTATCTCTGGTCTGTAATCACTTCCTGTCTGATTCTGGGCAGGTGACTTAAACTCTCTGTGGCTTAGTTTTCTCATCTGTAGAAAGGGGATAGATAATAATTTTTTCTACCACACACAACTCTGATCAGGATAAGAATAAAGAATGGAAACATCTAAAGTCCCAGCACATGGTAACACGGATACTCAGCACACAGCAAACATTCAACCAGTGCTAATTCTTATCATCAAATCCCTGCTTTATGATCTTGAACTAAAAACCAACTCTTCTGAGTTACTCTCTTGTTTCATTCCAAATTTGCCCAGCTTAGGTAACTGAGGAAATTTTGTCTTTAGCACTTGGTTTTTCTGTTTCGTTTATCCTATGGCGTAAAAAAGCTGTTCCTCTCTGGGTCTTGGTTTCTTTCAGTGCTGAAAAGGAGAGGTCAGAGGAGCTTGACATAGAGGGTTGCAAGCGCCCCTCAAGCTTCAGGATTCTACACTCCAGGAAGGGAAAAATGACGCACGCCATGGCTTTATAATTCCTACTCGTTGCTTGAGTAGGCAACTGTTCCCTAGTGGACTGTGACTACTTAGTAAAAAGAGCAACATTTCCCTCTAGTGGTTATTTGAAAGCAACAACTTACCTTTCAGCAGTGATTCTGTCCAAAAAAATGCTCTCAGTGTGGGGCAACAGGTAGATAACTGTAAGGTAAGACGAATCTGAGTCGTACATCAACAAGCACTTCTTAATTGTACTATTGATAATTTACATTTAAGGTAGACGAGAAGAAACAGAAGCAGTGCATCGAACTTAGTTGATTGCATGGATATCATTGTTCATGGTTCCAGTAGAAAAAAAAATGAGGCAATTCAAAAATGATAACTAGTATTCCAGTTAATAGTTTGGAGATTGTACAGATATCTTAAAGAGGAAGCCTGGAAAACAGTAGTTAATTTGCTTTTTATTTTTATCAAAAGTAAACACGCATATGGTTAAAAAGGATCCAATGCAAGACTTGTTAAGAACAGCAGGTCTGCTCCACCTTCTTCCTAGCGCCGGCTGCTTGTAACTTTTTCAAGCTAATTCCGTGATATTTGCCCTGTATTTTCAAATGACATGACTATACTTCTAGATTTTGTTTTAGACTTTATATACTGACTTCCCAAAATAGAAGATGGGATTTTGTTCTCTTTCATCCACCCTCCCACTACCACCATTTTTCCCTTTACTTCTCATTCTCTCTAATAAATTCTATTGCTTTATCTTCCCCATATATTTATCTAGCAATTTTGATTAGGTAAATACCGATTATGCCCTTATTATTAATGTATAAATGCTATTTTATGTGATCCATATAATGTGATTATACTTACTTTCCTGCATAGGAAATAACCCATGAAGTCAACAATTTGGCTTATTTTCTATGTGCTTAATGATTAATTCAACTCTGAATTCTCTTCCAATTGTGTAATTCTCCTTTGAATATACAAAAATACTTTAGACAAATACCTTAGATAATTTAAAATGTCATCTTCTTAAGGAAATTTCTTCTTGCCTGCGTCTGCCTGGCCTCGTGGCTCTCTGGAACTGCGCAGGCAACCCCATTATTTCCCTTCACTGTGGAAATCAATTTTGCCTCTCTCTTTTGTTGGATCTCCTATTTGGATTTTGGATCATATTTCCTGGTTTATTTCCTCATTTAGAGAAAAAGAAAATCAAGTCTGCCAGGTGGTTGCTGAGAAATAATTGGAAAATGTAAGACGTTTTCTCTCTGAAAAATATCTTTATTGTGGCTTTTTTTTTTAATTGAGACAGGGTCTTGCTCTGCTGTCCAGGCTGTAGTGCATTGGCATGTGGCTCACTGCAGCCTTGTTCTCCTGGGCTCAAGAATCCTCCTGCCTCAGCTTCCTGAGTAGCTGGGACCACAGGTGCACACCACCATGCCTGGTTTATTTAATGTTTTTTTTTTTTTTTTCGTAGACATAGGATCTCACTATGTTTCGAGGCTAGTCTCAAACTCCTTGGCCCAAGAGATCCTCCCACTTTGGCCTCCCAAAGTGCTGGGATCAAGCCCAGTCTTTATTGTATTTTTATATGAAATTGAGAGATCGTCTGTGCTTAGGGGAC
Organism: Nomascus leucogenys; assembly: GCF_006542625.1. NCBI lineage: Eukaryota > Metazoa > Chordata > Mammalia > Primates > Hylobatidae > Nomascus > Nomascus leucogenys. The sequence goes on from NC_044400.1 coordinate 72,272,116, forward strand.
ACATCAGTTTCCCTAGAAATTTTTAATGCATTTTCCCATTTCCTTCTAGCTTTATGTGTTGACAGTGAGAAGTGCAATATTATTTGATTCTCATTATATATCTTTTATGTAAATGTCTTATTTTCTCTTCAGTATTCTGAAAGTTCTTCATGTCTTGGTATTGGTTTGCTCCCATGCAGCGTGCTAAGCCCTTTGAAACAGAAATTCATGTACTTCAGATTTGGGGAAACTGTGTTGAATTTTTTTTTTTATGAAATCTTTATCACTCAGTTTTCTACTCTCCCTGACTGGAATTCAAAATATTTGGATGTTGAACCTCTTGGATGTGTCATAATGTTTTCTTTCTCTTGTCTTTAATTCATTTTTCATTTCTGTCATTATGTTCAACTTTTTATATAATGTTTCCTGAATTTTATCTTCAAAAGCCTCTGTTGGACTTTTCTTTATCTTTTTCTTCCATATTTCTAGATTTTTTTTGTATTTCTCATAATTCTAGGATTTCTTTTTAATCCTCTTTGAGAGTTCCTATTTCATAGCTTCCTGTTCTTATTTGTAGATTAAATGTATCCTCCTATCATCTGAAAGATACTAATGACAGTACTTTGTAAATTCTCTCCCCTCTAGGTTTGTGTGTTTTGTCTTTCTCCTCGCCCTCCTCCTTTTCCTACCTCCTCCTACTATTTAGTTTCTGACTTTTACATTAGATATTCTTTTTCAATATCAAATGACCTTGGGTGATTACCAGTTTCTAAGGATGGGCTCTGATACTTGATGAGAAGTTTCATGTGTGTCAAAGGGGTCTGTCCTTTCAATTTTTCAAAATAGAGAGACTTAGCTAGGGGTTTACACTGGGGAATCCCTGAAGCCAGGTGTTTTCCCTTAGACTAACTCGATGCTCTAGAGAAGATTCTTTCAATCTCCAGGACATATCTGGCTGCCAGCACTCCGAAAGCTCCACGTGGAGAAAAGGCAAGCAATTCTCAACATCTCAACAGTATGCAAGCTTTCACTGGTTTGCCATGTTTTCATGATGACACTCCCATTCTCATATGTAACTACGCCTGTCATTCAACTGTCGACTGAAAGTTTGTAGGTGAACCTACAAAAAAGCTACTCAACCTGACTGCACCAAACAAGTATCATCCCACCATATTTCTTAGATAAAAAATGCTCTAAATTGAAAGATCCACATAATCTCTTCCGCCAAACAAAGGCTTTCTTTTCTCCTTCTTCTACACATTCTCCCTAGGGAACCTGGTCATTCCTACTGCTTTAATGAACCTATGGTCACTCTGCCATCTTCCACGCTGACCCACCCACATACATTTTTGTTCTTCAGACATGCCGTGCTCTCTCTCACCTACCTAAAATACTCTTCTCCCCTTCTTCCAACTCCTACCCATCGTTCAGATGAGAAACTACTTCCTTGTGGAAGCTTCCACCAGCCAACCTCAGCCCTAAATTCAAGTTCAGTGTCCCCACAGAATGCTCCCACAGCATCTCATGTTTCCTCTCAAAGACCTTCTCAAATCATACCTTAGGATAATTACCTGTTGACTTGTCTGTCTCCCATTGGACATGAATGAAATGAGAAACCAATAACCAATTAGAGACATGTTTAAAAGATATAGGACTTTATGTGTAATCTATGTGGCAAGTCATCAGTCTCTGCTTGTCACTAGTTAGAATATAAGACTTCAAATAAACCTCTGCTTTCTATCCTCATTTTAATCTAGAATAAGCCTGAGGTGGGTAGAGGAGGGTGAAATACAGTGTTTTAACCCTTAACATTTAAGGACTGTTTAAAAAGGTAACAAACAGGGAGGTCTGATTAGTTTAACAGGAAGATCTAGTTAGATAAAATACCACCTCCGCCATTAGAAAATTCAACAACAACAACAACAAACAATGAATTATGGCATTTTACAAGACCAAGTAAGAATCAGCATTGAAGCTTCTTCTACCCAAGACAATAAAAAAGAGAAATGGGGCTGTCATCCATACAGTAGAGACCTTCAATAAAGCAAGAGATGAAGATCTTGAGAAAGGAAGTGATAACCAAGCTGTTGCTCACAACCAAGAAGGTTTCTGAGAGGAAAGAGAACTTTAAAGAGAATTATCAAGAAAAATGTTTGAAAACTACCTTTCCTAAGGAATAAGCCCTCCTTCTACCTAGGCGAGGGGAATGCTATATGAACAAGAGGAGCTATCCAGGGATCTGATTGCCTTTGACAATGTTTCAACTGCATCTCTTGCGTGTTGCCCCACCTTCTCTCCCATACTCAGAAGTACATGATACAACAAATTTCTGAGCCTTTAATGGGTTCGACAGCGTAAATCAACTTGTTTCTCAGCTTTCCTCACTGCCAGCAAAAGGATCTGTTTCTGTGTGCCTGCTAAGTTAGTTACTACAGATCAGGCATCTGCTTTCCAGCTTTCAAAATGGTTGCTCTGTTCACTCCACTTTGTCCTTAGAGATTTATGCCTTTAAAAATAAAAATAATTTACCTGTTCTTTTAGTGGTTTTCTTTGGAGTGGATGTTGGGAGAGGAAGATTGCAGTAAATATGTACATGTGATGTGTATCTGTGGTTGTGTGCCCGTGTTCTCTTACTATTATTTTCGGGATTCCCTTTTCATTCCTTGGTAAAGCAGTTTTAGTGGCAATTTTTCTACAGTGTGACTAAAATAAATATCTAAAAGGCAGAATTGTGTGAATTATCTCCGGGTGTTCTTTGAAAAATGCATAACTATTGAACTCTAAATGTGATTATCACAGCCTCAAAGAGGTTGTAGGAGGAGACAAGGATTTTTTAGAGTCCTCACTGTGTGTCTAGCACTATGCTCCACTCCTTAGGATACACTATCAAATTACGTTTTAATGTAGTAAAAATTCCAGGAAGCAGATATTACTATCCTTGTTTTACAAAGAAGGAAACAGAAGGTAGCCCATAGGCTAAAGAAACACACAGCTATTGAATAAAAAATAAGGACTCAGCTGAGGTCTGCTTGAAACCTATGCCCGTAATCTTGCCACTGCAGCAAACTAAATTCATTGTGTGGCTAAAACTCCACAAAGTAATTGAATTGTGCACTGTTACCCACAATTATCAGAATTCTTTCTTGTCACCAACTCATGCTTGACTTAAAAGAGGGAAAGGGATGGCTGCGAATGTGGTCTCTGATTGGAAATTCTAACTCATGCTGTGACCTTGGGAACATTGCTTTACTTTCAGGGCCTCAATTTCTACATCAGTAAAAGAAGGTCATCAGAATAAATGGTCTGTTACATTCTGATGATCTATCCTGCAGATGGTGAGCTGGAGGTGCTGAGAGCTTCTACAATGCACCCAAATCAGATGGGAAGTCACATGCTTGGCCACCCTCAGACTCTCTGTTTATACTCTGCAAGAAACTTCCCAACAGACAGTTCGACAGCCTCCCGAATGCCAATGGGCATGAAATATGGTTTTCTCCCAAGTCCCTCTTCAGAACTGAATCTTTCCATGTCTCCTTCAGGGACTGCAGGGCCTCATCTAAACTTAAGATAAATAAATACCCCAAGATGTGGGATAGAAATGGAAGTCAAAAGGAAAGACTGGGGAAAGGGGTTAGCGAACCTTGGACATTTTACCATATGGCCTCAGCACTTTTGATTATTTTATAAATGCGTGAGGTGAAACGTTGGTTTCTTTAAAGCCATTTTTACACATACATCCCTTTTAGGGTTATAATTCATGTGAATTTAGATAATGAGGTAATTGGGTTTAATGACTGTAGCAGTGATTCAGGAAGGAGAAGATCTCAAATTATTTATAATAATAATTGATACTAATACTTGTATGGTATTACCAAGGCAACACTAAAATGGTAATAACTTCCATTTGAGAGATGGAAGGAACCATAGACATAATTTTGCCCAAGCCCCTGTTTCAAATATCTAAGAAATCTAAGACTCAGACAGGCAATGTGACTTAAGCAAAGAATTGACCAATTCAACAGCGATTCTTAATTCAATGCTTTCCCCTACAATACACCATTGCTTCATCGCTTGTAGTGTCAGCACATCTCCCTCTATAAATATCATAGTGTGGATTTGGAACACCACAACTGATGTCTACTTGATTGGATATTTCTCAGTTTCCTGATTGCTTTGTTTAGTGATGGTGTTCTAGGCAAAGTAACTCTTAGATCATTAATAGCGAAAACAGATTTTCAAAAAAGATATGGTGATAGAATCCCAATTTTAACATCAGAAGATGTCTACCCACAACTTTATTGTCTTAAAATGAAATAAGACCATTTTATATTATGATGTAAAATAAACAATTTTAATAAGGTATGTTTTCGTTTAGTCATTGCATGCTCTCTATTTAAATACATCAGGCATTTTCTATATGCTTTGAATGGATTGTCTCATTAAATCCTCATAACAGTAAATGAAGTAGGTATAATTAGTATTCCCATTCTCTGGAGCCCAGTGATATGAGGGAATTTCTTAAGGTTCACACCTAGTATTTGGTAGAGTTGAGATATAAACACATGCAGACCTACCTTGGAGCTCAGGACCTTTGCATCTGACCTATCTTCCCACCTTGAGAACTTTTACATGAAGCACATTGAAGAAAGATTTTACAAATCTTTAAGGTAGGCCATTTGATTACAATTTTCTCAGCTTTATCGCCACTATGTAATCTGAGCCAAATGTTTCACTCATTTTGGTGGCTATTTGTTTGGCAGTGTCTTTTTCAGCTCTTTGGTCTCTACTTGATACCTATTTGTGAACGAACTGCCTGATAACCTCAAAGTGGTCTATGACTTCTTAGGACAGTCATTTATAAATTTGTCAAGAAACATTTTGTTTGTTTGTTTTAGGTTAATTTACCCCAAATAATGGCTCATTGTAATTTCTTATTGACATCCCATCATCATAATATTTTCTGAAATTTTCAATTGCCTTGTGAGAGAGAAAAGGTCAAAATTCCAACACTTACAAGACTTGTAAAAGTAGGCAAATTCTTGAACGTCTTTGTTTCTCAGCTTCATTAGTTTAAAAATAAATAAAATAAGATCAAATGAAATGACTCATTCATTCTTTTATTCGATAGTTATTATTTGCATTTTTAATTACAAATAAGTGTTTACTGAGTTGTTAAATAAATTACCCATTTAGAGAGACATGGGTTTAAATGCTGACTTTGCCTGTTACTAAATGGTTTCATATATGTTTTCTCATTTATAATTTGTGTAAAGCAGTACCATTTATTATCACTTCTCCTCAGGGTGGCTGTTTGGATGAAATGAGATCACATGTGGGAAGAGTAAACCACAATACTTGTCACATAATTGGTGTTAAATAATTGTTTCTCATTCATTTATCCAAACATATTCACGCCCAAAACTGCCTCTTTCTAATGTAAGACCTTGTTACTGAGTAAGCAGATTGCTTATACAAGGTAAGCAATTCCAACATTTGCCTGAAATGTTTTCTTTCTCATTCAACATTGCTTGTTTACATGGTGTCGGATCAAATGGAAGAGTGAAGAACAATGTGATTCACGATCTTCCTCCAAGGAGGCAGCTGCAGCATAAAGGATGTCTCAGGAAACAGGATAATCTGTTTATGTGGCCACAACTCTGTGATCCCTGACCTGTCTTAATCCTCGGCAGTGGATATGTGTGGCACATTTGCCCCCAGGTGGAATTGAATGTTGGGGGGAGAAAACACTTTCTGTGTGGGTACTTTTCTTATATTGTTGCTGATAGCTTGAAAACCTGTAGTCAGTGTTTTAAATCATATTTGTCTTCCTCAGGCTCAAGAGTTCACATCTCTTGCTTTGCAAAAGAAACAGATTTTCTTGAAATCCCATCTCTCTTGAGGATTTGGGATGCTCTTGGGTATCTGCCACAGTAAGAAAACAAGCTGAAGGAATGTGGAAATGTGAAGCCATCTGGCTGCTGGTCCACTTTCACACCGGCTCTAGGGGTCACTGAGAGCCCTCCAAGGGCTGTTGAGACCCAGCTCTGACAGGAAACATTTGATCTCATCCCAGCAGTGCCCGGACATGTGTGCTCAGATATGTGGATTGTCTCCAAACTGGGTGGTGAGAGAAGATTTGAATTGGGGAATTTGAAGGAGAACTATCAAAGTTCCAAGTCCCAAGAGCTTTGATTAATATCACCTTTCATTACAAGTCGTTTTTTTTTCCTTGAGTGTGTTTCATTGGAAATTGTAAACAGTTAGCATAGGAGGGAATTTGCTTAATGTTAGATGCATGACAATGAATAAATGACATACAGTCCCTGCTTTCCAAGGTCTCTGGTAGCAGGCAGACAAATGAGCAGGCATTGACAATATGGGGTGATGTGTTAAGACAGGTTCCAGCAGAGACAGGTTAAGACATATTCATTCATAGAACAGAAGGTGGGTACCTGTTTCACTTCGCAGGATCCAAAATGACTAGACTTGTCATTCATTCAATAAGTAATGAACACCTGACTATATATTGTACTCTGTGTACTAGTCCCTGGTGTGCTGCTTTAAGGGATGTGTTAGACTGGTCCAGTGGCTATAAGAGAATACCATAGAGTGGCTTGCACAACAGAAATATATTTCTCCCAGTTTAGAGGCTGGGAAGTTCAAGATCAAGGTGGCAGCAAAGTAGATTACTTCCTGAGGCCTCTTCTTTTGGCTTGTAAGCAGCTGCCACCTCACTGTGTGCTCATGTGACCTTTTCTTTGTGCATGTGTTCCATGGTGTTGGGGAGGGAGAGAGAACACGCCCTCTAGTGTCTCTTATAAATACAGTAATCTTATGTATTAGGGTCCTCCTCTTTTTTTTTTTTTTTTTTTTTTTTTTTTTTTTTTTTTTTGAGACAGAGTCTCACTCTGTCACCCAGGCTGGAGTGCAGTGCCTCCATCTCGGCTCACTGCAAGCTCTGCCTCCCGGGTTGATGACATTCTCCTGCCTCAGCCTCCCGAGTAGCTGGGACTACAGGCACCCACCACCACGCCCGGCTAATTTTTTTGTATTTTTAGTAGAGACAGGGTTTCACTGTGTTAGCCATGATGGTCTCGATCTACTGATCTCGTGATCCGCCCACCTCGGCCTTCCAAAGTGCTGGGATTACAGGCGTGAGCCCCTGCACCCGGCCTAGGGTCCTCCTCTTATGGACTCATTTGACCTTACTTACTTCCCTAGAGGAACCTGCCTCCAAACACAGCTGCACTGAGAGTTAACACTGCAAAATATGAATTAAGAAGGATACAAACATTCAGTGTCTAGGGGTGATGGGGATTTATCTCTATAAAGTGCAGACAGATGACAAGTGAGAATTTTAAACATAGCATGTGTATATCCATGAGGGATTGGAGTAAGATTGACAGATAAAGCAGAGAGTACCCAGTTACATTTGAATTTCAGATTAACAACAAACAACATTTTAGCATAAGTGTGTCTCAAATATTACAGGAGGCATATTTATCTTTATAAAAATGTTCTTTATCTTAAATCCAAATGTAACTGGGAGGCCTGTATTTTGATTTGCTAAATCTGACAATTCTTGTCAGGGAGCTGTTACATTCAGGGAACTCATTATGGCATAGTAAAACCGGCACATTATGTAGGATAGGAGAACGCAGTCAGGGCCTTGTTACAGTTTAAGAAGTGTTGGACCATGAATCATCACAACATGCCAGCCCATGTGCCTCTCCTCTCAGATAATTTGGTAAAGTGAATCTATATTTTCCGATTCTGTAGTTTGTATAGTCTCAAAGACCATGTAAAAGTTACCTAGTCATTTTTGTTTAGTTCTACTGGGCTGGACTGTCTTCCAAAGTTCATATGCTGAAGTTCTAACCCCTAGTACCTCACAATAAGACTGTGTTTAAAGATAGGGTTTTTAAGAAAATAATTAAATTAAAATTAGGTAATTAGGGCTGGTCCTGACAGAGTAGGACTGGTGTCCTTTTAAGAAGTCAAACTTTGAACAAAGTCAAACATAGAGGGAAGGCCATGTGAAGACGCAGGGAGAAGATGGCCACCCACAGGCCTCAGAGAAAGGTGTAGAACCAGTGCTTCCTTCATGGCCCTCAGAAGGAACCAACCCTCTGTTGCCTTGATTTTAGACTTCTAGACTTTAGAACTGTGAAGAAATATATTTGTGTCGCTTAAGCCACCCTGTCAGTGGTGCTTTGTAATGACAGCCCTAGAAAACAAATACCCCTACTTTTACAAAATAAAAAAAGAAGACGTATTGGAGTTCATTTAATTTTAGTTAGAAAGCACTTTCTGAACCTCCCATGGTGAGTTAAGCATCAGTTGCAACAGCTGAAAGGGCTTTTACAAACCACCAAGACCTGCTTTTACCACCTTTACCTGAGCTTCCACTTTTATAAGATAAGAAAATCTCTAACTCTGAGGATCACAGGGCTAGAGATTTACCTAAGAGCTTGTCCTAAACATAGAAAAGAATCTGAAGAACAGGAACATCTGAAGATTAGCAATACTGGAATGAACGTGCAAATGGAGGTAAAACTTTTTTTCACAAATGGGTGAGGGAAATTCATTAGACCTCTGGCTGTGGTCTGAATGTTTGTATTACCTCAAAATTTATGTGTTGAAATCCTAATCTCCAAGGTAATGATATTAGGAGGTGTGGCCTTTAGGAGGTACTTAGGTCAATGAGGATGAAGCCCTCATGAGTGGGATTAGTGCCTTTATAAAATAGGCACATGGGAGATCATTTTCCCTTCCCACCATGTGAAGACACAGTCATCTATGAACCAGGAAATGATCCCTCATCAGATTCTAAACCTGGCAGTGCCATGGTCTTGGACTTCCCAGTCTCCAGAACTGTCAGAAATAAAGTTCTGCTGTTTATAAACTCCCTGGTTTATAGTATTTTGTTATAGCAGCAAGAATAGACAAAGATAACCTCTAAAGATAGGGTTGAATTTGCATGTTTATAGATAAGATTTAATTCACATTGCTATAAGTTACCTACAATTTATTACAGAGTTGTAAAAGAGCTTGAAGACAAGGAAAGGCTAGAATCAGATAATTTGGAGGGTAAGCTATGTAGGCAATGTATAGTTTTCCATTGACACATGCATTTTTCTCTACACAAGAATTCCTAGTTATCATATAAAATTTGGAAACAAAATTCATTACTTTGTGTTGCAGGGCAAAATAATATGTATGATCAGCTGTCCAGAGACCAGGGCATGTGAGAATCTAAGGAGAAAGGGGAAAAGCCACGAAGAAAGACATCTCTCTCTGACCAGCTTCCATTGGAGAACTTATAGAACCAACAGTATTAGAGCTAGAAGCGTCTGGAATATTGTTCTATGTGCTCATGTTATGGATAAGGAAAGGGAGGTGCTAATTGTTGAGTTGACATGGTCCAGTTACATGGGGTAGGATATCTGGGCTGCGAAGGCCAGGCAAGAAGCTTCTCCATGATATTCCAGGTGTTGGTGTCTTTTACATCTTCCTATACCCTCTTTTTTTCCCCCCTGAGACAGGGTCTCACTCTGTCACCCAGGTTTGAGTGCAGTAGCACAATCATGGCTCATTGTAGTTTCTACCTTCATGAGCTTAGGTGATCCTCCCGCCTCAGCCTCCCGAGTAGCTGGGATTACAGCTGTGTGCCATTACACCCAGCTAATTTTTGTATTTTTTTAATAGAGATGGAGTTTTGCCATGTTACCCAGGCTGGCCTCAAACTCCTGGGCTCAAGCTATCCATCCTCCTCGGCCTCCCAAAGTGCTGAGATTACAGGCATGATCCACTATGCCCAGACCCTATGCCCTCTTTAAAGTGGTGTACAAAATAGACTTTTATTTTATTTTTATTTTTTGAAATGGAGTCTCGTTCTGTTGCCCAGGCTAAAGTGCAGTGGTGTGATCTTGCCTCATTGCAACTTCCGACTCCCAGATTCAAGTGATTCTTCTCCCTCAGCTTCTGGAGTAGCTGGGATTACAGACCCCGCACCCCAACCACGCCTGGCTAATTTTTGTCTTTTTAGTAGAGACAGGGTTTCACCAGGTTAGCCAGGCTGATCTCGAAGTCCTGACCTCTGGTGATCTGCCCACCTCGGCCTCCCAAAGTGCTGGGATTACAGGCATGAACCATCACGCCCAGCCAAAAATAAACTTTTTACATGGAAAAATCACAGGCAAACTGGAGCAAAAGTAGAAGTGAAGTGTCCTGGTGTCTGTTTTCTGAAGCTGGGAAGCTGCTTCAGGAAGCTCTACTCCATGTGTCTTTTGTATGCTGAGAGCTTTCTGCTCTTCTATACCTTTACTCTGGTTGTTCTTCCTGCCTGCAATGTTGTGCTCTCCACTGCCACACCATCCCCTTCCTGAATGCACCATTTGCCTCCAAACTTCAGGCAGTTTTATAATTGGCTTTATTTGTGCCTAAGCTCTTTCTTCCTCTGTTAGACTCAAAACAAGTCCTTGAGGGAAGGATCCATGTCTTAGGAATCTTTTCTTACTTTTTAAGTCCAAGGAAAATTGCTCATTTATTCAATCACTGTGAGTGCGTTGCGGGGACTGGGCCTATGTCGTGAGCAGCTAATACAGAGCAGCCTGGAATAGAGCAGGTGCTCCTTAAATGTTCTTAGAATGAATGACATTCATGAGTTCTTTTTTTGGGGGTGGTTATTTATTTATTTTATTATACTTTAAGTTCTAGGATACACGTGCAGAACATTCAGGTTTGTTACATAGGTATACACGTGCCATGGTGGTTTGCTGCACCCATCAACTCGTCATCTACATTAGGTATTTCTCCTAGTGCTATCCCTCCCCTACCTGCCACCCACCCCCCGACAGGCCCCAGTGTGTGATATTCCCCTCCCTGTATCCATGTGTTCTCATTGTTCAACTCTCACTTATGAGTGAGAACATGCAATGTTTGGTTTTCTGTTCCTGTGTTAGTTTGCTGAGAATGATGGTTTCCAGTTTCATTCATGTCCCTGCAAAGGACATGAACTCATCCTTTTTTATGGCTGCATAGTGTTACATGGTGTATATGTGCCACATTTTCTTTATCCAGTCTATCACTGATGGGCATTTGGGTTGGTTCCATGTCTTTGCTATTGTGAACAGTGCTGCAATAAACATGTGTGCATGTGTCTTTATAGTAGAATGATTTATAATCCTTTGGGTATATACCCAGTAATGGGATTGCTGGGTCAGATGGTATTTCTAGTTCTAGATCCTTGAGGAATCTCCACACTGTCTTCCACAATGGTTGAACTAATTTACATTCCCACCAATAGTGTAAAAGCATTGCTATTTGTCCACATCCTCTCCAGCATCTGTTGTTTCCTGACATTTTAATGATCACCATTCTAACTGGCGTGAGATGGTATCTCATTGTGGTTTTGATTTGCATTTCTCTAATGATCAGTGCATCAGTGTGTTGTATTCAGGAGACTCATCTCACATGCAAAGACACATGTAAGCTCAAAATAAAGGGATAAAGGAATATTTACCAAGCAAATGGAAAGCAAAAGAAGCAGAAGTTGCAATCCTAGTCTCTGATAAAACAGACTTTAAACCAACAAAGATAAAAAAAAAAAAAGACATTACATAATGGTAAAGGGATCAATGCAACAAGAAGAGCTAACTATCCTAAATATATATGCACCCAATATAGGAGCACCCAGATTCATAAAGCAAGTTCTTAGAGACCTACAAAGAGACTTAGACTCCCACACAGTAATAGTGGGAGATGTTAACACTCCACTGTCAATATTAGACAGATCAACGAGACAGAAAATTAACAAGGATATTCAGGACTTGCCTGGACCATGAGTTCTTTATTACATATTTTTCTTCAAAATCTTTGGAAGAGCTTGAGAGCCTGTTGATGGCTGGTGATGAGTGTGAAGGTGGAGATGGAAGATTATGAAGAAAAATCAGGGAATAATTCAAAAATTAAGTGAACACTCTCTCTTCTCTGACCACCCACATCTTTAGCTATTCCTGTCTACTAGCAGAGCTCATCAGTGCATTTTAGCTTGCACATTACTCTACTGAAATTGGATCAGTTTACTTAAACTAAATCTGTACTAATGTACTTAAACTTTATTTACACTGAACACTTAAATTTGTACCCTACCTAGTGAAATCTGTGTTTAACCTAAGTACAGAACTCAAATGAAATTAATAATAGATACAATTTAAGTATACTTAATCACAAATGAGTATTTTCTTCTCTTTGCTGAATGGAAAAGTTCAGCCCTGTGACTCTAGCTACTCACGGAAAATATAGATTTGACCTTGGCCACGAGAGCTTTGTCAAGTGAGGAGGATGGAAATGACTCTCCTTCATGCTTTACATATGTTCTATTTAAGATGAGACACAAACTCATGAGATTGGTGCTTTTACCCTCATTTTACAGATACAGGGTACAGGTGACCTGCCCAAGATTAGCCCATTGATAAGTGTAGGAAGCAGGATTTAAAGTCAGGGCTGCCTGACCCATGTCACTGCTAATTCTACCACTCTTCATGTCTTCCCAAATCTCATAAGTTATCCTTGTTTTTTGTCCTGTGTGAAGAGTCCATGGACTAGGTAAATTGTTAAATGACCCACAGAGAGAAAAGGAAGAGCAGATTCAGCTATTGGGCCCTAGAACAATGAATGTCCACATCTAATTTCTCTCTGAAAGTTGCCTGTGAAAGTTGCTTCTGAGGTTCAGTACATTCTTACATGTATACTTCTCCAAAGCATCTAGCAAAGCCAAAGAATAGTAGTGTGCGTTGTTTAAAGATTTTGATTGCATTTCTTGATTTATTCCCACCACACTCTGATGAAGATGATTAATTATCCCGGTTTAACAGATCAGGAAGTTGATTCTCAATTATAATGACTATAATGACAGGATTAGCTAACACTTGTTAACTGTTTCTTGTGGGCCAGGCACTGTAAAAAACACTTTACTTGCCTCAGGACATTTAATTGTCTGTGGGAATAGATACTATTATTATCCTTGCTTCATAGATAAGGAAACAAAGTCACAGGTGGTTACTGGATTGTCCAAGGGTTCATAGCTAGAAGTGGTGGAACAGAAATTTCAGCTCAGGTAGGTGGGCTGAGAGCTCACGTTCATAATCCCTGTACAAAGATGTTGAGTAACTTGCTTAGGGTAGAAAGATTGGCACATGGGAAATGGTAGGGAATGGATCTGAATCAAGGCTCTGGCTTCAATGTCCATATGCTTTGTAATAGCCTCCCACTATAGGTTACATAAGAATACAGGTTTGGAGATAGAGTTTGGTGTATTACTTTCCTCTGTATGGTCCTGGGTGAATGTCATAAGCTGTCTGTGCCTCAGTTGTCTCTCTTGTTAAATAAAAATAATCATGTTCTGGTCTGGGTGTTTGTGTTATCCCAAAATTTATATGTTGAAAGAAATTCTGACCTACAGGTGACGGAATTAGGAGATGGGGCTTTTGGGGAGTTGGTTAGGTCAGGAAAGGAAAGCCCTCATGAATGAGAGTAGTACCCTTATAAAAGAGGCCCTAGAAGGCTTGTTGATTCCTTCCACCATCTATGAACCTATAAATGCCTTGATCTCTAAATTCTTAGCCTCCATAACTATGAGAGATAAATTTCTCATCTGTGCGTGGTGGCTCACGCCTGTAATCCCAGCACTTTGGGAGGCAGAGGCAGGCAGATCATGAGGTCAAGAGTTTGAGACCAGTCTGGCCAACATAGTGAAATCCTGTCTCTACTATAAGCACAAAAATTAGCCAAGTGTGGTGGTGTGCACCTGTAATCCCAGCTACTCGGGAGGCTGAATCAGGAGAATTGCATGAAACTGGGAGGCAGAGGTTGCAGTGGGCCGAGATTATGCCATTGCACTCCAGCCCAGGTGACAGTGCAAGACTCCATCTCAAAAAAAAGAAAAAAAAAATTACACATAGTTATATGTGTGAAGGCTTAGTATATATAGAAAACTAATAAATGTCAGCTGCAATGATTTTTTAAAATCAATTATTTTGCAACATTCCTTCAGTTAATTTGACAACATTCATGTTTATTAAATAATATTTATTTTCATTAAAACACAAGGTACCTGCAGTGAGCCGAGATTGCACCACTGCACTCCAGCCTGGGCGACAGAGCAAGACTCTGTCTCAAAAAAAAAAAAAAAAAAAAAAAGAAACACAAGGTATGTCCCTGTAATGAAAACTGTCATGGGAACTGGAAGTCCCGGGCTTGCTCCTAGCTCTGAAAATAGTATGTGAAAGAGCCTTATTTTCTTATGAAATAAATGGGAAACACCAAGAGACTATGTTTCTGGAAGAAGCTAAAACAAAACCCAGACAGACCATCCAAGGCTCTTGTTGAATGCCAGGGCTTAATCTAGGTGCCAGGGGCATCTGTGAGGTAACCAGGTGAGAGTGGCATCCTCAGGACAGAAGAGAAAAGTAAGGCTGGAGAAATTGCTTTATCTAATATGAGTAACTCCAGCTTTTTTGAGGCATTTGTGACCTCTGACAAGGGTAGTAAAGGTAGCATTAAAGAAACCTAACTTCCACAGAAGAAGAGTTTCTTGAGATCTACCTTTCCAAGGTAAGAAGTCATAGAGAGATATGGGCAAAGATGTTGACAGAAATAACAAATAGGCATTGACTATTAAGTTTCTTATGTATGCATGTATTGAGGAACCAAGAAAGGTTTTTCTATAAGCAGCCTCCTCTGATAGCGATATTAACACTAAAAACAGAAATAGCCCTAAAGCCAGGTGTAAGGTCTAATTTCATTAAACCCAAGTTGCTTCACTTGTGAAGTGAAAATAGTAATGCTTACTCTGTGGATTGTTAATGGGGATAAATAGAATGCAAAGTTTCAGGGATGTCGCTGGTGCTCAAAAACAATAGCATTATTGTTATCAAACAATTAATTTCCAAGAAATAACCATCTTCAATGTCTATCATGTGGTTTGCTGTGATAAAACTTGCTGCAGCTTAAATAGATGGATAACCCAATCAAACTCTTGTCAACAAGGGCCAAGATGATAAATTAAGATGAAGCCAATGGGTCTGGTATGATGGCTTCTTGGGGCTCATCTTGAAGTGCTTTGGTGCGGTCTGTTTTGTTTTACTCTGTTTGGGATCATTTCTTTTGCCACTCCAGCTATGTAAAGATAATAATCGCACCAATAGAACTGGTGACCTTTCACCCTCTCTCCCTTTGATAAAGTCTCATTTTCTAGCAAAACTATGACAAATGTTTCTTCCTTCACATTTAGTAAACTAGTAGATAATCTATCGGTTATGCTTAATAGCCTTATCCCCAGAAGTCATTGGTATTTGGTTTGGATCCCTCTGAATGAGGTGAACATTATATCTCTAACCTATGAAAAAGCTTTGCTCCTTTGCAGTGTTGGTGGAGTTAAATTTGTTTTCACAGCTGGTTGTACTTGGAGAAGGGTTAGCTGCCGTCTTGAAGGTTCTACCACACCAGTTCATCACTAAGCCTGCTGTGTGGTGGGGGCATTGAGCTGTTAACGGGAGGTGTGGAGGGAAGTCTAAATTAATCATTTATGATTTATTTATTCTTTTTTTTCCATCATGCAGTGAAATGAGCAGATGCCAACATTTCTAAGGCCAGGGCTGTCTAGGTGATGTGATGTTTGATAACTAACACCTAATATTTATCTGCCAACAGGAACAATCTGTAGGATTAATAACCAAACCATATACTTAAAGGCCACTTCGTAATTTACAGCTTGATTTGCCTATTCTTGGTCTCAGCTGATTCCTATTAAAAATTCAGTGAATTAGGGGCTGAATTATGTTATGTCATCATTTTCCAGGTGAGGAAACAGAAGCCCAGAGGTGGCTCTGTGGTTACCTGAGATCACACAACCAGTAAACATTAGGTAGGTATCTTGAATCTCAGTCACCTAACCCTAAGATTTGTACTATTTCCATTTCTGCACTGAAGGGAAGGCACAATGTGGTGGCTGTCTCCGCCATAGAGTTCTATAGTCTGAATGTTTGTGTCACCCTGAAAGTCATATGTTGAAATGTAACTGCCAGGGTGATAGTATTAAGAGGTGGGGCTTTTTGGAGATGCTTAGATCAGGAAGACTGTGTCCCTATAAGTTAGACGAGTGACCTTATAAAAGAAGCCAGAAAGAATGTGTTCTTTCCTCCATGTGAGGATCCAGCAAAAAAAGCCATTTTTGGCAGATCATGAGGTTAAGAGATCGAGACCATCCTGGCCAATGTGGTGAAACCCTGTCTCTACTAAAAATACAAAAATTAGCTGGGCATGGTGGCATGCACCTGTAGTCCCAGCTACTCAGGAGGCTGAGGTAGGAGAATTGCTTGAACCCAGAGACGGAGGTTGTAGTGAGTCAAGATCGCGCCACTGCACTCGAGCTTGGCAACAGAGCGAGACTCTGTGTCACAAAAAAAAAAAAAAAAAAAAAAAAAGAGAAGAAGAAGCCATTTTGAAACAGAGTGTGAACCCTCACATGACACTGAATCTGCTGGCTGCTTGATCTTAGACTTCCCACCCTCAGGATTGTCAGGAACAAATTTCTGTTGTTTGTAAATCATCCAGTCCTAAGAATTTTGTTATAGCATTCTGAGCAGACCAAGACAGAGACAATAATTCTCATTGTCCTGTCATTCAGTGCTACCCTTAACTCAAGAATTACAATCAGCCTTTGTGAGTACCTGCGCTGCATCAGAAACTTGCTAGGTACTCAGAACATTGGATGAACTGAGACATAGAGACTGCCTTAAAAGAACATTCACACTAGAGCTGCTTTATCTAATATGGTGGTCACTAGCTACATTAGGCTACTTAATTTTAAATTATAGTTGATTCTTGAACAAAGTGTGTGTGGGCGTATTAAGGGCACTTCCGCTTCACTTTGTACAGCTAGAAATTTAGGTATAACTTTTGTCTACCCCAAAGCTTAACTACGAATAGCCTACTGTTGATCAGAAGGTTTACCAACACATACTTTGTATGTTACATCTATCACATATGTATTATATGTATTATATTATAATAAAGTAAGCAAGGGAAGGGAAAATATTAGTAAGAAAATTATGAGAAGGAGGCCAGGTGTGGTGGCTCATGCCTGTAATCTCAGCACTTTGGGACGCCAGGGAGGGCAGATCACTTGGGGCCAGGAGTTCGAGACCAGCCTGGCCAATGTGGTGAAACCCCATCTCTACTAAAAATACAAAAATTAACGGAGCGTGGTGGTGCATGCCTGTAATCCCAGCTACTTGTGTGGCTGAGTCATGAGAATTGCTTGAACCTGGGAGGTGGAGGTTACAGTGAGCTGAGATTGCATTACTGCACTCTAGCCTGGGTGACAGAGCAAGATTCTGTCTCAAGGAAAAAAAAAAAAAAGAAAGAAAGAAAAAAGAAAATCATGAGAAAGAGAAAGCATATGTGCTATTTATTAAGTGAAAGTGGATCATCATAAAGGTCTTCATTCCCATCATCTTCACACTGAGTAGGCTAAACAGGAGGAAAAAAAAGAAGAGAAGGGTGGGTCTTACTGTCTCAGAGGTGACAGATGGAAATCTACATATAAGTAGACCTGCATTTTAAAACCTGTGTTGTTCAAGGGTGAACAGTAATTAAAATGGAATAAAATTAAATATTTACTTCCACAGTTGCACTGGCCACATTTGAAGTGCTCATTAGCCACATATGGCTAGTAGCTACTGTATTGGACATCACAGAAAGTTCTTCGGAACAACATTGGTTTAAAATGAAAACAGGTAGTCAGGACTAAGGAGTGGCTGCTAAGGAAAATAGTCTTGAAAACATTATATTTATTTGAAACTTGATAACTTCTCCCACAAATTTTGAAGTTTTTTAGCCCTGTGCTAGTCAATAAGATGATGTGATTAAGCATCCAATAAACAAATAGTTGAGTCTCTAGTATATGTACTTTTTGAGCCACTGGGAATATAATGATGAATAAGGCCAAAAAGGTTCTGCTTTATATCAAAGAAAACCCAACAATTAAAGGAAAAATAAGCAAGGAAAATACTCTATGATAATGACTAGGTATATTGTAGAAAATTAAAATATGGTGCTGTTTTAAAGAGTGCCTGTGCAGGACTTTAGATTAGGGTGGTCAGGAAGATGTCTCTGGTGAGATAATATTTAAGCTGAGACTTAGATGACGACAAGGAGCCAACTATGAAGAGAACAGGGAAGACCAATGTAAGTGGTGGATACAACCAGGATGAACATTCTTGGTGTGTTTAAGGGATTGTAGAAAGGAAAGCTTATCTGGAGAATAATTTAAAAGTTGGAAAATAGTTCTATATATTGAATAAGTAAGCAGGACTAATAAGAGTAAGGAGTTTGTACTTATCCTAACGAGATGGGAAACTTTTAAGCTTAAAAACCTTAAAGCAGAGATATGGCATAATCTGACTTATAATTTAATGTATGGCTGACATGGTGTGGCTGTATCCCCACCCAAATCTCATCTTGAATTCCCACGTGTTGTGGGAGGTAATTGAATTATGGGGGCAGGTCTTTTCTGTGCTGTTCTCTTGATAGTAAGTCTCATGAGATCTGATGGTTATTCTAAAGGGAAATTTTCCTGCACAAGCTCTCTCTTTGCCTGCTGCCATCCACCTAAGGTGTGATTTGCTCCTCCTTGCCTTCCACCTTGATTGTGAGGCTTCCCCAGACATGTAGAACTATAAGTCCAATTAAACTTCTTTCTTTTGTAAATTTCCCAGTCTTGAGTATGTCTTAGTTTCATGTATGTCTTTATCAGCAGCATGAAAATGGACCAATATAGGAAATTGGTACCAGTGAGTGAGGCATTGCTGAAAAGATACCCGAAAATATGGAAGCAACTTTGGAACTAACAGGCAGAGGTTGAAACAGTTTGGAGAGCTCAAAAGACAGGAAAATGGGAGAAAGTTTGGAACTTCCTAGAGATTCATTGAATGGCTTGGACCAAAAGCCTGATAGTGACATGGACAATAAAGTCCAGGCTGAGGTGTTCTCAGATGGAGATGAGGAAATTGTTGGGAACTGGAGCAAAGGTGACTCTAGTTATGTTTTAGCAAAGAGACTGGCAGCATTTTGCTTCTGTCCTAGAGATTTGTGGAACTTTGAACTTGAGAGTAATGATGTAGGGTATCTGGCAGAAGAAACTTCTAAGCAGCAAAGCATTCAAGATGTGACTTGGGTGCTGTTAAAGGCATTCAGTTTTATACTGGAAGCAGAGCATAAAAGTTCAGAAAATTTGCAGCCTGACAATGTGATTGTAAAGAAAAATCAATTTTATGAGGAGAAATTGAAGCCACGTGCAGAAATTTGCATAAGTAACAAGGATCTGAATGTTAATCCCCAAGACACTGGGGAAAACGTCTCCAGGGCATGTCAGAGGTCTTCATGGTGGCCCCTCCCATCACAGGCCCGGAGGCCTAGGAGAAAAGGGTATTGTGGGCTAGGCTCAGAGTCTCCGTGCTGTGTGTAGTCTAGGGACTTTTTGCCCTGCGTCCCAGCCACTCCAACCTGACCAAAAGAGGCTAAGGTACAGCTCAGGCTGTTGCTTCAGAGAGTGGAAGCCCCAAGCATTGGCAGCTTCCACACGGTATTGAGCCTGCTGGTGCACAGAAGTCAAGAATTGAGGTTTGGGAACCTCCACCTAGATTTCAGAAGACGTACGGAAACACCTGGATGTCCAGGCAAAAGTTTGCTGTGGGGGTGGGGCTTTCATGGGGAACCTCTGCTAGGGCAGTGCAGAAGGGAAATGTTGGGTTGGAGCCCCAACACAGAGTCCCTTCTGGGGCACTGCCTAGTACAGCTGTGAGAAGAGGGCTATCGTCCTCCAGACCCCAGAATGGTAGATCCACAGACAGCTTGCACCATGCACCTGGAAAAGCCGCAGACACTCAGTGTAAGCCAGTGAAAGCAGCCAGGAGGGAGGCTGTACCCAGCAAACCTACAATGACAGAGCTGCCCAAGACCATAGGAACCCACCTCTTGCATCAGTGTGACCTGGATGTGACACATGGAGTCAAAGGAGATCATTTTAGAGCTTTAAGATTTTACTGCTCTGCTGGATTTTGGACTTGCATGGGACCTGTAGCCTGTAGCCCCTTTGCTTTGTCCAATATCTCCCATTTGGAATGGCTGTATTTACCCAATGCCTGTACACCCACTATATCTAGGAAGTAACTAACATGCTTTTGATTTTACAGGCTCATAGGCAGAAGGGACTTGCCTTGTCTTGGATGAGACTTTGAACTGTGGACTTTTGAGTTAATGCTGAAATGAGTTAAAACTTTGGGGGACTGTTGGGAAGGCAAGATTGGTTTTGAAATATGAAGACTTGAAATTTGGGAGGGGCCAGGGGCAGACTAATATGGTTTGGCTGTGTCCCCCATCTTGAATTCTCATGTGTTGTGGGAGGGACCCGCTGGGAGGTAGTTGAATCATAGGAGTAGGTCTTTCCCATACTGTTCTCGTGATAGTAAGCCTCACAAGATCTGATGGTTATTACAAGGGGGAATTTTCCTGCACAAGCTCTCTCTTTGCTTACTGCCATCCACGTAAGATGTGACTTGCTCTTGCTTACCTTCCACCATGATGATGAGGCTTCCCCAGCCACATGGAACTGTAAGTCCAATTAAACCTCTTTCTTTTGTAAATTGCCTAGTCTCAGGTATGTCTTTATGAAAACAGACAATACAATGGCTCTGCTCACAATATGGAGAATGGGTTATGTACTGGGGTATGAGTAAACGCAGGAAAACTATTTTGTAGATTATTACAACAGTTCATGTGAGAGAAAATGGTGGTTTGGACCAGGAAACAGCCAGGGAATATTGAGAGAAATAATCAGGTTTGAAATATGCTTTAGAAAAAAAGTCAACCTGATACACTGATGAATTGGATATTACAGAAAACAGGATAAATCCTAGATGTTGGGCCTAAGCAATGGGGCAGATGGTGCTGCCATCAGCTAAGACTGAGAAGACTGGCAGGTGTACTGAAAGGGAGAAACCAGGGGAGAATCAAGAGAAAATTGAGTTAATTTTGAGGTGCTTATCAGAAAACCAGATAAAGATACCAAACAGTAGTTGTATATATGAATTTTGGAAATAACTTAGGACTTAAGGAAACATTTTAGATTCCTCATATGCCAATGGTGTTTAAGGTAAAAGACTGGGTAAATGAGACAGTAAATGTTGATGAAAGGTGAATGCCCAAGAATGAATTTACGGTCACAGAGGGGGAAAGGAATCAGCAAAGGGTTGCTTCAGGGAGGTAAAGGGAAAAACCAGAAGCATGTAGTTTCAGTCAAGCCAATAAAGGAGACAATTTCAGGAAAGATGGAGTCATCAACTGTGTCAAATAATGCTATGAGATCAAATTCATTAAAAGTAAAGTCATAACCATAGAAGTTTGCAATGTAAAGGTCATTTGAAACCTTGCTAATTGAGGTCTTGATGCTTATTGGGGGTTATAGAGGAGAGAATGTAAGGTGAATAAATGGGGACAGTGGCAATTAGCAATGCTTTTAAGACCTTTTGTTATAAAAGTGAGCAGAGAAATAAAGCAACAATGGATAATATATTTCATTGAAACCCATACATTTGTAATGTAATCATTTTAATGTGTAATCAGTTTTAAAAATTGATAAGAGAAATTTACATTTTTTAAATTAAACCAAATCTTCAAAATCTGATCTGCATTTTACACTCATAGACATCTTAACTCAGACAAGCCACATTTCAAGTACACAACAGCCAGAGTGGCTGTTACCATATTGGACAGCACAGGCATAGGGACCTAGAATTCCTGTTCCAGATGCTGCTGAGGCCAAGAGTAGAGCAGAGACTACCTCACAAGTCTTCTTTTGCTGGTAATAACTTTGCTTTCTAGATGGTGGTGTTCTGTCTCATATAATAGCTTCAGAATTGTTTTATTATTTTCATTATCTTTTGTATAATATTTTCTCTCAGGCACTCATAGCCTCTGAAAATTACATTTTAAAAACACTGGCATCTGTGAAATTTTAATTCTAAACTTACATGTTTAAGAGTAGTGTCTGAGAACTTGCTATGTAAGAGAAACAAATAAGGTAAACAAGAGCTTCTCTTTTTGGTTTCCCAGTTAAATGAATGTGGATTATTGGGAGATCAGGGTAAGTAGAATTTGGAAAACACTGCAAAATACAGTAATATCATGGCTTGTAAAATCTTTTTATAAGTTGGCCATTCTGAGTCCTACTCAAATTAGGACATTGGAGATAGACAGAATCTCTCTTTCTAAGTGTCTGGCTGGTCTCAGAAATTTAAAGAGCCTCACTAATGTGAAGATGGTAGCAACCACAAACACAAGGGCAGATGCAGAAAAGGATATGCAATAGTGGTTTATTGAAGTGTGTTAAAGATCCATAAGAAGGAAGAAAAGGCAAATACATTTTAGACTATTCACCTAATGATTGTATTTGTTCATTTGGACTATTGTGGCATTATTTTATCATTAAATAATTCAGTGATTTGGCAAGGGTTTATCAAACATCAGTGAGCTAGGTCCTGGGCTAACCTTTGTGGATATGGAAATGCATAACTAATTTTGTCTTCAAAGGGTTCTGTATTAGTTCATTTTCATACTGCTATAAAGACATACCCAAGACTGGGTAATCTACAGAGAAAAGAGGCTTAATTGACTCACAGTTCCACATGGCTGGGGAGGCCTCAGGAAACTTACAATCATGGTGAAGGGGAAAAGGCATGTCTTATATGCAGCAGGCAAGAGAGAGTGTGTGAGTTCAAACCTTCAGATCTCGTGAGAACAACATGGGGGAAACCACCCCCATGATCCAATCACCTCCCATGAGGTCCCACCCTTGACACATGAGGATTATGAGGATTAAAATTCAAGATGAGATTTTCATGATGTATTAGTCAGGGTTCTCTTAGATGGACAGAACTAATAGGATATATATTACACAACCACAAGGCCCCATAATAGGCTCTCTGCAAGCTGAGGAACGAGGACAGCCAGTCCAGTCCCAAAACTGAAGAATTTGGAGTCTGATGTTTGAGGGCAGGAACCATCCAGCACTGGAGAAAGATGTTGGCTGGAAGACTAGGCTTGTCTCTCTTTTTCATGTTTTCTGCCTGCTTTATATTTGCTGGAAGCTGATTAGATTGTGCCCACCAGATTAAGGGTGGATCTGCCTTCATCAGCCCACTGACTCAAATGTTAATCTCTTTTGGCAACACCCTTACAGACAGCCCCAGGATCAATACTTTGTATCCCTCAATCCAATCAATTTGAAACTCAGTATTAACCATGACAATGGGGACACCCAAACCATATCAGGCTCCAAAGCTACTTGCAAAGACTGACAAACAGACGTTTAAGTAGAAGATAATAAGTTCCTAGAAAAAAGAAGGCACAACATGTCACAACAGCAGAGAAATTGGTGTTTAAATATGGAAGGTTTGGAAAAATGTTTGTGGAATAATGTTTAACAATGTCTCATTGTTGAAATAAATAGTGAGATTTGAACAAATAATTTGATAATTTGTGAGTGTTTTTATTTTCTCACTCCATTAATCTATGTACCCTTCAGTGTTCACATGGGCTTGAAACCCTGTTCTAACTGAATAGCTCAATCATTTTATTTCTGTGGCTTTGTGCCAAAGTAGTTCTAAGGAACTCATTACAGTACACTGTACCAAAATATTTATATGTCAAGTGATGAGAAAAAAATAATCAAGGATGGAAAAAAATGCAGCTGGTGTGACCAGGATTGAAGCAAGGAAGAGGCCAAGATGGGTGGTCAATGCAATGGGGCCAAATCACTGCATTGTTTAATGACTAAATCATGCCACCATAGTCACAATGAACACATATAATCCTTAAGTGACTAGTCCAACATTCATTTGCTTATTTTTCTGAGGTAAACAAGAAGGTCTTCATTCAGTCAAGGCCAAGCCAGAAGTGCTTATGGCCAGTGTCAAGAACTAGTCTGGCTGAGAGATTGGTTACATGAAGGAGACTTTAGAAAATAAATTAATATATCACAAAAAATGGGAGACAGGCTTATTACTGTTGGAGAAGAAAGTTAGAAATGTGGAACGGGGTAAGGCTAGACCATCCCTAAAGTTTAGATTACAATTGGAGGTATTGGAATAAACTCATAATTCTTAATAAATATATATATATATAAATAAATATAAAAGCAAATGTACCTATATAATATATATGCATATAAATACATATTTCCTAGCTTTATCTATTAAGAGGGCCTAACAGCAATAAGACCCAAGTAGCAATGAGTATATAGAGAGTCTAGGTCTTAGTTTATGAATACCATTCTCTACTAAAAGAAATGAGTATTCCTTACAGAAATGGATGATTCTGAGTTTGAGACAACGAAAGTATACACTGAATGTCTTAGTTGGGACTGCTATAAGCAGTTACTATACACTGGGTGGCTTAAACAATATTTATTTCTCATTTTTCTGGAGGCTAGGAAGTCCAGGGTCAAGATGCTGGCAGATCAGTGTCTGGCGAGGACTGGCTTTCTGTTTGTAGATGGCCAACTTCCCATTGTATCCTCCTATAGAGAGAAAGAGGAGAGCTCTGGTCTCTATCTCCTTATAAAAGTACTAACACCATTCAGGAGGGCTCCATCCTCATGACCTAATCAACTCTCAAAGGCTCCCCACCTACCAATACTATTCAATTGGGTTTAGAATTTTAACAGATGAATTTTGGGGGGACACAAACAGTCCATAGCACTGGGCATGAAACAACTTTGTTTTTGTCAGAAAGAAGTGTTTAAAGAGTAATGATGACATGTCAAAGGTATATAGAAGTCAGCTTGAAGGGGCTTCCACTGTGTCCCAAATCTGGGACAAATTGAGCATCAAAATAATATTATTGAATTTTAATCCACTAATAAAGTAGAAATCCAGGAGTCTATGCTAATACAAATGAATTAATAGAGAGAAGAGAAAGCTCTTTCTAAGAGTAGAATCCCAAGTAACAAATTTATATGGAGGGATAGAATTATGAAATTACTGTTTATTAACCATCATAGGAATAAGTGATTAAACTATGAATCATCAACAATGCTAAAACTAATGGGTGGAAGTTTCATGAGAAATAGGATATCTTAATAGTCTTAAAGTAGCTCCCAACGAAATACTAATTACAAAGGAAGACAATTACTTTACAGTGGAGAAACCTAGAAGCTGCCAATTTAATCATGTGGTCATTGTTTACTTTGACAATCCTAGAACAAATCAATATTGTATACCACCTACTAGGGTACTGAGAACATAGCATCATTTCTGTGATATTGCTGCTTAAAAATGCATGACCTAAATATAATTATGAGAAATATTGAGTCAGTGTTGATTTTCTGATTTGAGGGCAATAATGGTAGGGTTATATTGTAGTTTTTGTAGTTTTGTGTCTGTTTGTGTGTGTGTGTGTGTGTATACTTAAGTATTTAGGATACTGGTAAATTGTGTGTACAAATTAATGCCAAATCTTTCATTTAAAAATAGTATGTGTTAATGTAACATGGAAGAGAGAGAGAGACTAATAACATTAATGTGGTAGAATATTATTTTTTGAAAAATCTGGGAATTTTTTTTTGTATTACATCCTTTCTGTTAGTTTGAATTACTTATTCAGTAAAGTAAATCTGAAAAACAAAACAAAACAGAAAAACAAAGATTGTCAACTCTGGTGTTTGCCTAAACCCAAACTAATGTCAATTTTGGTTTTGTTCTAATACCAGAAAAGATGAAACTAACTACTTAACCTAGGAGCAGTAGATACATAGCTCAATTCTGGCCAGTGAGAGGAAGGAGCAATGAGCTTCAGAAGCCTTTGGGGAAAGATTCTCCTCCATAAAAAGAAGCCCTGGATGGAGAAACTTTCTGCCTCATGATCTACTTCTCCTTGCCCCCATACCCAAACCTGCCTCTGAATGCAATTGTAAAAGTATGGGATTCTTGGAGCAGTTGCAGCCAGAGATAATCATGCGGTCAAGTGAATCTTAGAAATGCTAACCCAGAGCCCAAATATTTTGACACTAAACCAAAACAGACCTTTCACTGTTAGAGAAAAACTAAAACTTGATTTCATACTATTTCTAGTAAGATATTGTTACTCGCAACTGAAGTAAGTCCTAACCAGTACAGACAACTATAGCCACAACACTAGTGACTTCCAAAAAGGACTTGGTGGAAAGATGTGAGCCATCACTCTGTAAAAGCATAACCTGAGTTAGTATCGAATAAACTGTGTGCAGGATTTCCTGTGCAGAATGATCAACTTACTTTAAGTGTGGTCTTGTAGACACCAAGATTGGTTAGAGTCTTTAAGAAAACAGCTAGGCATTCTGGCTACATAAATCTCATTGCTTTAAAATGTTGTAGGAATTCTGAGTACCTTATTGAAACAACATGAAGAACACACTGAGCTTTGGCAGGCCGAGGTGGGCAAATCACTTGAGGTCAGGAGTTTGAGACCAGCCTGGCCAACATGGTGAAACCCAGTCTTTGCTAAAATTACAAAAAAATTAGCTGGGCATGGTGGCGGGTGCCTGTATTCCCAGCTACTAGGGAGGCTGAGGCACGAAAATCGCTTGAACTTGGGAGGTGGAGGTTGCAGTGAGCCGAGTTTGCACCACTGCACTCCAGCCTGGGTGATAGAGAGTGACTCAGTCTAGAAAAAATAATAAAATAAAATAAAATAAAATACACACTGAGAACACTTACATGAGGCTAAATTCAGTTGTACAACTGCAGTCCATGTACCCTATGCAGGGACGTTCAAGAAATACCTCCAAAATTTTTGCAGTAGGATCACTATTGCCTAAATATTAGGAATGATCTTTCATGCCAGGAGATGGTCATCTGTTAAGACCCAAGTGTTTTTACTGAATTTTTGTGAATTAATTTTTCCTCCTCTCATTTTTGAATAAACTTTATGTAAACTTAAACTGTCCCATGTTCTCAAATAACCAGTTAAAACATTAGACCCGACGTTATTTATTTGAAGGATTCACATAACCAGTAGTGAAAGACAGGCAGCTACTGTGAGGCATCTTGGAATTAGCATAAGAAAACAGGGCAAATATTTCTAATAATAGAACAAATCTATAATAAACTCTTCATTTGAGAGGAAAATGTGGTGTGACTCCACACAGTAAATTCTCATGGGAAAGTAGAGATTCTTCTTTATTTTATTTATTTATTTTTTTATCCAAAG
Organism: Nomascus leucogenys; assembly: GCF_006542625.1. NCBI lineage: Eukaryota > Metazoa > Chordata > Mammalia > Primates > Hylobatidae > Nomascus > Nomascus leucogenys. The sequence continues at coordinate 72,299,404 of NC_044400.1, forward strand.
AAATTTTGTATCAATAAACCAACTTTTACCTGGATGATATGGCTGGTATGTGACAGGGCTAACACTCAGACCCAGGGTGTTATGGCACTGACTCTGATACTCCTTTGACTTCATAACTAATGATGTTTGTAATTTATTCATTATACTTTTCTTGTTTATAAATATAAGTTGTTAATAATTACTCTATATCATGTGACATACCACTTAATGCTCTACATATTGGTATATATTGACTTATTAACTGTCATAAAAATGTTTTGCAATAGCCACTATCATCTCTATTGAATGGATGAAGATGTTGTTAAATAAAAATCTTTAAACAAATCAAATTTAAGCAGCCCCCAAACCAGAAAAGGTTCCCAGTAACTTTAGGGCTGCCACTGGTTGAATAATATTTATGGACAGAAAAAGGAAATGAGATAGACAGCTAGCTAGCTGTTCAGTTGCTACAATTTGATGATTCTTAGTTATTACAAAAGCAAATTCGTAAGTTGGGTTTTCAGTTTGTTTATGTATCGAGTTAGGATGCAGTTTATTACATAGGACTTATATGGAGGCTTCTAAGGCCTAAATTTAGATTTATTTAAAAATTATTTCCTTTTGGTCAGCTTCTTAATTTTGAGGGATTGACCAAAAGTTCAAAAATTGATGTCACTCTCTGTTATTATTATAAATGGACATATTTGGTCTCAGCTCCCATGGAACAATAACAAAACAGTGGGTTTTGCATGGTGGCAACAAGAAAACAGAATGATAAAAAACAAAACAAAACAACAACAAAAAAACTGATTGGTCAAGATAGGGCCACTTCAGGCCATTTCTCTGAAAAGTAAAAGTAGAGGAGGCTTTCTTATGCTCACTCAGGCAGACAGGAGTCTCCTGTTTTCAGGAAGAGAAAACAAAGATATGTTTTGAGATCTTTCTGCTTTCTTAAAGTTTTAGTTTGATTATGTGGTATTTAGCATGAGTGACATCATTTTTGTTTAATCTAATTTGTTGGGGCCCACTTCAGAAGCTCAGTCTAAAACAATGGCTCCCCGTAATTTTGTTTAACAATTTCTTCCTTTTGGTCACGTTCTCAGCTAAGTGAGATTGTGACCAAATCTTAGGCCATTAATGCTACTCCGAGTTACCATAATTTTGGGGTTTTGGTCTCAACATACCATTCATAGGTTATGATGTTCTCATGATCACATATTTCTTTGGGATTTTGTCATTCCAGTACCAGGGAGATCATTTGACATTCTTCACATGGCTACAAGTACACATTAAAACTTTTGAGAGAATACCGTGTGCCTAGCAGATTATTATGATTCATAGGCGGATAATATCAAGAGTTTGGAATATGCTCCTTAGCCAGGATCTCTGTGAATCAAACAAGGAAAAAACAAAAAGATAAAAAATGATCCAAAGAGTCTACCTGTTTTAACCAAGCAGCCTGTTTATTAATCCCCTTCAACTGAGTCTCTACACTACCAGCTGTGCTCATACATGTGCAGCAAGAAGTATCAGTAACTGCATAGACTTTTCTATTTAACCAGTAGGTAACCTAGAGAACTTCTATTATCCAGTACAACTCTAACAAGAGAATTTTAAAAGTCTGTTGTGCAACCATAACTTTTGCATTACAATCTACTATAAAGCCAATTGTGAGGAATAAACTTCGAATCATTGCTTCATTTATATTTACTCCAAGCCACAGGGGAGAAAGACTGACTTAATAAACTGATGCCCATTCAGAAAGATTAATGACCCCTGGCAATGTTATTTTTAACCTATGATGTAAGTTAAGAGAAGTGGACCAATGTTCTGTTTCTGATTGATAATAGAGTAATAAAGACACGATTAAAATTATTAGAACATTGGCCCTTCAGCTTCCATCCATGAAAGCATAAGGTTTTCAGCGCGTAAGTCTCACTCTGAAATCCTCCACAAATAGAAGTATACCCCGTGAGTGCACACAAGGCCACTTTTTCAGTTCTATTATTCATGGATGCATTACTTTAAATAGTGAAATTTGCAGTTTCTATCCAAGAATCTAAGGCAGAGTTATTACAGATTAAAAGAGAACTATACTATCCTGGAACATAACTCAGTTTTCGAAGACACTCCATTTGGGATGTTGGTGCAAATCTGTCTTGTCATATGCTTACTGGTCTAGGTTCTTGTATAGAATGGCTAGGCTAAATTAAAAAAGATTATGAGAACAAATAGGTCTAGGAATCTTACTACTAGTACAATTTGAACAACAGTTACGTTAGAGATGTTGCCAAAGTTACTGGCTGAGCTAAATGATTCTTTAGATCAAGCACAGATCTAGGTTTGGCGGGAAAGATTCAACTCTTCATCAATTTACCCACAGATGCTAGTGATTGCAAAAATCTAATTACATCATTATCCTGCCAAGCCAAAGAGATGGGCATAAGCAAGGAAAAAATTCAGATGGGCAAGAGTTTCATGATGGCAGAGAAGTCTTGATCTGTGATCTTGGAAAAGCTGTTTGTCTACAATGCTGTCTGCTTTGGGGGAGAAACTTCCCTGGTTAGCTTTACATTAAGGTCTCCCATGGATGTACAGTTCCAAGAATCTGAGAAACCCTTTTAAGTTGTGAGATGCAGACCCAAGATTTGAGGCCCCCAAGGGCTTTGTTTTTTCAGTTTGTGTGGTGAGAAAAACTTTGTATGATCCCTTTCAATGGGGTACAAGGGCAAGCTTTCTTTAATGTAATTTACAGAAGACCTAATCTCCAGGTTTTAGATCATAAGAGGTTTGATTATCCTTGATCAATAGATCACAGAATGCATCTCTTACCTAAATAAAATATGCTTTGGTATAATGCAATAAAACCTTGAAGGATTTAGTCATATTAGAGTTCAGGAGAGCAGGAGATACATGACATTCTATTATTAGGAATGTAGGCCATACAGTGACTATACAGGGTCAACTTATATTTTTATTGGAAATGAATCTAATTTCCACCCACCGGCAGTGCCTTTGACCAAGTAATCCAATTAATTCAGTTAGCTTTACTTAATACTGTTGCATTTGTAATTCCTTATTTAACTGTTTTACAATTTGTACAGTGAAACAAATACTTCTGTTGCTGAAGATTTCTCCAGGAATGCCCAATGAGCAAAACATATTTTCTAATAACCTTTTAACTGCTTTTATAGCATCAGCCCTCATGCATGAAAAAGCTCATATACAATGAGAAAACATGCATTGAAATGGCAATTGAATGAAATCCTCTATTAATGTTCAAATGACCCATCAGATAGCAGAAATGAACCAAAAATTTTCATTGAATTTCAAGGATTATAGATTTGACAAGCCAAACATGGGTCATAAACATTGTAGCAATTTTAGAACAGTCACTACACAATTTTTTTCATAATTTTGATAATTTTATATCTTCCATGATGAGTCATGGATTGGAGAGCTTTTAGTAGTGAGAGCTTTAAGGACTCAGTAAAACCAGAAAGCTGCCCAGGAGTTTCATGAGTTCACATTTAACATTTGATGTCTATCATTTTAAGTATCAATTTTGATTCTCTAAATTGGGTACATACAACTGTTTATTAAATGGGTTATCATAGGTAAATTTGACTTGGATCATGAATTTTATTTAAATCACTTAACAACTTCAGTATTGGTGGACTTAGCATAAAAATCTGCTTATTTCCTTCGTATTTAATTCATTCTTGTTCTGCTTGATGTTGGGTTAATTTCATAAACCATGTGGTCTCTTCATTAGAGTTCTGGGAAATCTTACCAGTCCAATTGTATAATCTTAAGATTATTTATCAGATTCCCTTCCATCCTTTCTTTCTATAAATCTCCTCGAACAAGAAGCAGTTTTTGACTGTAATTGACTGCAAATGCTTTTAGAGAAGAAGCAAAACCACTGTGGGTGACAGTGACTTAGACTGTCCAAGATTAAAATCTGAGAGTTAATTTTAACCAGCACTTGAGAAGGAAATTTGGTTATTTCTGTGGTAGAAAACATTTTAACACGGTAACCAAAATTATGTTCATGTTAGATTTATAGAAATCCCATACTTTTTTAGAGTACTCATATCAGTAATATACCAATAAATAGAATCTTAAAAATTTAGCATCACTTATCATTTGGTGATGCTTTCCATGTAATCCAAAATGTTAAATTAGCACTGTTAGTTTAGTATCTCTATTTCACAAGGTGAGAAACACATCTCTTATTGCTGCCAGGGTGGAAAATAGCAAAGTCAAATCAAGGTCAAGAAAATGACTTAATTTCGAATTTGATTTTGTGCAATCTGTCAAAAAATCAAATATTTCAAACACTTGGTCAAAGTAGGATCACAGATCACTGTGAAATAATACCCATCCATTTAATGAGAGTGATAACGAAAAGAATTTAAAAGTAAATACAGTAAGTTATATAGTGGTGGAAAAACCTGAACTCTTTCACAGAGAGGACTTAGTATTTTTGTCATCAAAACTTAATAAAAACAACGTAAAGCACAGGGATTCACGTTGATAAAACACAGAATCTTTTTTGCTTTGGCCAGTTACTTAAAAGGTTAAAAGAAAAAGCTTTCACTGTTTTCCATGAATAGCAGATCAATACACCAGGAAAATCTTGTTGCTTTAGTAGAGAGGACCAAATTCCAATTTTATATTGTATATTTTTGATATTAATGCTCAATTTTCAGAAAAAAAACTTTCAAATAATTCCCTTGTAATTTTAGCCAGCATGATCACACATTAAATTCCTTTTACAAGATTCATCTTCCACAGATCTTTTCTCTTTCTCACTTTGCAACCATCAGTCTGTGTTAGAACAAAAATTAACTTTATTTTTTCCTAACCTAAAATACACCTACCATGTAAGCTCCATTTACCAAAAACATATCTTACTTTCCTCACAGAAGGAGTTACTTTTTAATGCTAATAACATTACTTTTTGGTGAAATCTTAGGAAGTAAAAAATTTTGAACTATTTTATATCACCATTTTGTAGACAAGAACCATTTTGTAACTTGCAGAAATATGTTTTCTCATAACACATTTTTTCATGGTTATTAACAGACCCAAATATATTCATATTTTCTGTATTGTATAAAAACAAGATGTTGATGCTGCAGTTTGAATGTTTGTCCCCTAAAAGCTCATGTTGAAATCTGATTCCCACTGTTGGAGGTGTGGCCTAATGGGAGGTGTTTGTATTATGGGGGTGGATTCCTCATGAATGGCTTGGTGTTGTTCTTGTGGCAGTGAGTGAGTCTCACTCTATTAATTCCTATGAGAGCTGGTTGTCATAATACAAAGAGCCTGGCACCTCCCAACCCTTTCTCTTGCTTCCTCCCTCACCATGTTATCTCTGCACATGCCAACTCCCCTTTTGCCTTCTTCCGTGAGTGGAAGCAGCCTGAGACTTTCATCAGATGCCCAATATGTCAGCAGAATTATGAGCCAAATAAACTTTTAACAAAAATTACCCAGTCTTGGGTATTCCTTGATAGCAATATAAAATGGACTAAGACAGTCAAAATAGATATATTCTAAACCTACATTCAGCAAGTAATGTTTCAATACTTTAAACTACTTAGGAATGACTCAGACATTTAATGAGTATCTGTTACTTATTCTAACATGATGTTAAGACTTCAAATTACTGAAAAATAATTTTGAAACTATGACATGTTTATCTATAAAATTGTATCTCATTCCAACAAGGAGTTAAGTCAAACGACTATTGCCCTTTTCTTGATTAATCTGTGTGACTATAGTTCTAAGCAATTGTTAGCTAGTGTGCTCATCGTAATTTCTGCCTTATAATTTTAAACATTTTTCCGAACTGGGGTAAATAAAATGCATTGGTTTGGAGCCCCGTAATGTTGGAGGACCGGTAGAGATCTCTTTGATCCATACGATCTTTGATAGATTTAATCTTTGTTTTAATCTCATCGATGGTTGCTGTACTTATCCCATTTTTATAGCTTGAGGGGTCAGGAGACAGAGACTGAAAAAAATGAGACAAGCTGAAAAGTAGTGGGGAAATTTTCAAAAATCAAGGGAATTGAGAAACGGTAAACTGAAAAACCTGAGTAGAAGCACCACCCAAATCTTCGCTGATGATTTAGTAAATCATAAACATAAAGGGGGGACCTCAAGAGAACCAGGCTAAAATAGCAGCAGCTTGAAGCTAGAAGGAGTGTGTGGAGATTTCAGCTGCTATATACAATGGGAGAGATAATGATTGCAGTATGGGTTCAAGCAAGTTAACTGTCTGCTAGAACAAAAAACATAAAAATAATAATCATCAGAACAATAGGAGGGGATACAAAATAGCTATACAATAGTATCTTAACCATCTAGTTTAAAAACAAAAACAACCAAACCAAAACATAGAAACAGTGTGTGGTTCATACACAGTGTGATCTACACACAGAAAAAAAAGACACAGCTAATAGAAACCAACATTAAGCATGTCTATATGTTATATTTAGCAGAGAAAAAAACTTCAAACTATATACTGGGAATACATTTAAAAAAATCATTGCCTTGGCTATTCAGGCTTCCTTTGGATTCTCTATGAGTTTTAGGATAGTTTTTTTTTAAATTATGTGAAAAATGGCATTGTTAGTTTGATAGGAATTGCATTGAATCTGTAGATTGCTTTGGGCCATGTGGACATTTTAATGGAATTGATTCTTCCAACCCAGGAGCATGAAATGCTTTTCCATTTGTTTGTGTCATCTCTGATTTCTTTCAGCAATGTTTTGTCATTCTCTTTGTAGAGATCTTTTATCTGCCTGTTTACCTGTATCCCTAGGTATTTTATTTTTGTGTGTATGGCTGTTGTCAATGAGATTGTGTTCTTCATTTGGTTCTTAGATTCAATTTTATTGGTATATGGAAATGGTAATGATTTTTGTGTGTTGATTTTGTATCCTGATACTTTGCCGAAGTCGTTTATCAGATATAGGAATCTTTCGGCAGAACCATTGTGGTCTTTTGGCATAGAATCATATCATTAGTAAAGAGAGATAATTGATTTCTTCTTTTCTTACTTAATTGCTTCTTTTCTTATTTAGAGGCTTTTTCTTTTTATCTCTTGCCTAATTGCCCTGACTAGGGTTATCAGTATTATGTTGAATAGGGCTGGTGAGAGTGGACATCCTTGTCTTGTTCTAGTTCTTAGCAGGAATGCTTCCAACTTTTCCCATTCATAGCTAAGGCAAATCTAAGCAAAAAGAATAAAGCTGGAGGCATCACATTACCCAACTTCAAACTATAATACAAGTCTACAGTAACCAAAACGGCATGGTACTGGTACAAACACACACACATAGGCCAACGGAATAGAATAGAGACCCCTAAAATAAAGCTGCACACCTAAAACTGACTGATGTTTGACAAGATTGACGAAAAGAAACAATAAGGAAGAGATATCCTATCAACAAATGGCCCTGGGATACTGGCCAACCATATGCAGAAAAACGAAACTGGACCATCATCTCTCACTCTGTACAAAAATTAACTCAAGATGGATCAAAGATTTACATGTAAGACCTCAAGGATAGAAATCCTAGAAGAAAACCTAGGAAATGCTCTTCTAGCCTTTGGCCTAGACAAATAATTGATGACTAAGTCATGAAAAGCAAATGAAACAAAACCAAAAATTGACAATTGCGACCTAATTAAACTAAAGAGCTTTTGCACAACTAAAGAAACTATCAACAGAGTAAAAGTAAAGAGACAACCTACAGAATGAGAGAAATTATTTGTAAACTATGCATCTAACAAAGGACTAGTATCCAGAATCAATAAATAACATAAACAAATCCACAAGAAAAAAAGCAAATAACTCCATTAAAAAGTGGGCAGAGGTCATGAATAGACACTTCTCAAAAGAAGACATATAAGTGGCTGATAAATAATAATAATGGCAGTGTACAGAGCAAATGAGGTGCCTAAATAGATCATTAGGGACAGGAAAATTCCCCTGGTCTTCCATTCTCCCCGTTTCCCTTCTCTATGGAGAATGGAAACTTGGTTAGCAGGAGACCAGTTTGATTGGCTGTGGTTGGAAATAGGGAACAGGGATTGAGCTGTGTGATAATATAACATGTATGAGAGATTTGCCAACAGTATATTTTACAATGAGATGGGTGGTCTCTATCAGATGGGGGTGGGAAAATGAAACAGGAAAAACAGATCCATCCCCAAATTCTATAAACTAACCAGGGACAGAGCCCCTCTGTGCTCATTGCATCATCAGATTCCAAAGGCTTCCAGGTAATATGAAAACTGGACCCTGTCTCTCACTCTGTATAAAAATTAACCCAAGATGGATCAGACTTAAATTTAAGACCTCAAGGAGGAAAATCCTAGAAGAAAACCTAGGAAATGCTCAGCATCACTCATCATCAGAGATGCAAATCAAAACCGCAATGACATAGCATCTCACACCAGTCAGAAGGGTTATAATTAAAAAGTTAAAATAATAACATGGTGGCAAGTTTGTAGAGAAAAGGGAGTGCTTATATACTGTTGGTGAGAATGCAAATTAGTTTAGTCCCTGTGGAAAGCAGTTTGAAGGTTTCTCAAGGAACTAAAACTAGAATTACATTTGTCTCAGCAATCCCATTACTGCACTCAAAGGAAAATAAATAAATCATTCCACCAAAAAGACACTTGCACTTGTATGTTTATTTCAGCACTGTTCATAATGACAAAGACATAGATTTGACCCAGGTGCTCATCAATGGTGAATTGGATAAAGAAAATGGGAGAAGACATACACCACAGAATAGTACACAGCCATGAAAAAGAAAGAAATCAAGTCCCTTGCAGCAACACAGATGCATTTGGAGGCCATTATCCTAAATGAATTAAAGCAGGAACAGAAAATCAAATACTGCATATTCTGACTCATAAGTGAGAGCTAAACATTGGGTACGCAATGGACACAAAGGTGGAATAATAGACTCTCAGAATTCCAAAAGGGAAGAGTGAAGAAGGGGAACAAGGATTGAAAATACCTATTGGGTACTATGTTTGCTAATTGGGCAACAGAATCACTAGAATCCCAAACCTCAGCATCATGCAGTATATCCATGTAACAAACCTGCATGGCTACTCCTTTAATCTAAAATAAAAAAGAAAATAAAGCATAACGTAATATTAAAGTGGGATCTAAAATAGTAACTCATATAGTAGCAACACATTTTCCTATTAGTAAAATTGAGTATCCTTTTATATATTTCTGGCCATTAGTATTTTCTATTTAATAGTACCTACTCATATATTTTTGTCAATTTTTATTTTGGGATTTTGTTTTGTTATCTTTTCTTTATGATTTTGTCAAGCTTGCAAGATATCATTTTTATTTTGTTTTAGAGTATTGCTCTGTTGCTCAAGCTGGAGTACAATGTGGCATGATCATTGCTCACTGTAACCTCAAATTCTTGGGCTCAAACAATTATTCCACGTCAGCCTCCCAAGTAGCTGGGACTACAGGCATACACCACCATACCTGGCTAAGTTTAAAAAAAAATTGTGGAGATGGAATCTTGATATGTTGCTCAGCATGGTCTCAAACTCTTGGCCTCAAGCAATCCTCCTGGTGGTGGGATTACTGTGCCTGGCCCTAAGATCATTATATATAGATCATAACACATTGTCTATCAAATGTATTTGCAATCTATACTTTCTCTATATTATATAGTCCACCATGTTGCTTTCTTTTTATAGATTTTGGAGTTTCCGTTTTAATTAGGAAAGTTTTTCTCAAATCCTGGATTGTATTTTCAGTTTCGCAAGTTATTTATTATAATCTTTATTGTTCTTTTTAAATCTTAACATTTTAATCCTTTTAGAATTGAATTCTAGAGTATGATATAAATTGGAAACCAATTTGAATCTCCTTCAGGTGAAGAGCCAGTTGAGCTAATGTCTTTGATTAAATAAATCAACTTCTTTCTACTAAGTGGATAAAAAGAAGTAAAAAATATGCTCAAAGAATTAAAGAAAAGAATAACTTTAATAAATGAAGAGAAGATCTCTGCAGAGAAGCAGAACTTATACAAAGTGAAGAATGGTAATTCTGCAGCTGAAAACTACAAAAAGAAAATAAATGTTTACAGGATAGGATCAACAGATTCCAAGTGTTACATTTGAAAGGACAATAAAGTGAATGAAATACACCTGGAAATGAGATACTGGGATGCGTCATTGTATTACCCATTTCTGACAGGTTCAGAATAGAATAGCTGTCTAAGCTGCTGGGTGATGTCTGTAAATATACAAACTTTACTGCTCACCAAGACTCAGTCTACTTATATTAGAAATAGTTTGAACTAGTACTCTGTGCCATTCAATTGCTTGGGAAGACGTAAGGTATTTTATGTACAAAGATTTAGGAAGTAAATGATAGAGTTAGTGTTACTTAGTATGGTACAATTGAGTGTTTGTTGTAGAATGTGTTATTGGCCCCAACCTATCACCTTTCCCTGTATCTATGTTCTTTGCTCTTTAGTTTTGTAGTATATTTATATCAGGGAAAAAGGATTGGAGGAGTACATTTCTACCCTTAGTCTTGATATGAGATTTACTTTGGCCAAGTAAGATGTTTACAAAATTCAAGCAAGCAAAATTGTTTAAAATGTTTGCATATGAAGCTTGCTTGCTCTTGCGCTTCTACTGTTTCCTTGCAAAGAACACGCCTGGGATGGCTCGCGATTTCTGGGAGGAGGATGAAGGACATGTGAGCAGAGTTGTCTTAGTTAAATTGCCCCAGCCAATACCAATCTAGAGAAGGCCTCAATCTAACTTTCAGATGCATGCATGAGTCTGGCCATGGGGAAAGGATTCCCTATTTAATAAATGGTGTTGGGAAAACTGGCTAGCCATATGCGGAAAACTGAAACTGGACCACTTCCTTACACCTTATACAAAAATTAACTCAAGGTGGATTAAAGACTTAAATGTAAGACCTAAAACCATAAAAATTCTAGAAGAAAATCTAGGCAGTACCATTCAGGACATAGGTATGGGCAAAGACTTAATGACTAAAACACCAAAAGCAATGGCAACAAGAGCAAAAATTGACAAATGGGATCTAATTAAACTAAAGAGCTTCTGCACAGCAAAAGAAACATAATCAGAGTGAACAGGCAACCTACAGAATGGGAGCAAATTTTTGCAATCTATCCGACTGGCAAAGGGCTAATATCCAGAATCTACAAATAACTTAAACTTACAAGAAAAAAAGAACTCTTTCTTTCTTTTTCTTTTTCTCTTTCTTTCTTTCTTTCTTTCTTAAATCAACAGGTAACATTGTATGTATTTGCCATGTACAGCATAATGTTTTGAAGTATGTAGGCATTATGTAATAGCTAAATCTAGCTAATTAACATATACATTACCTCACATAGTTATTATTTTTGTGATGAGAACACTCTACATTCATTCTTCACATTCTCCAAGAATACAATATGTTGTTAACTACAGTTACCATGTTGTACAGTAGGTCTCTTGAACTTATTCCTTCTACTTAACTGTAACTTTGTATTCTTTATCAGCATCTCCTGAACTCTCCCCTTCTCCAAACTACCCCAACCCTTGTTAACAATTATTTTACTCCGTACTTCCATTAGTTCAAACATTTTAAGATTTCTATTGTTTTAACACACTGAGTCTTAAGGCAGTTTGTTCCAACAGTAGCTAAATGATAAGAGTATTTAAAATGTGTCAGGCAATGTGCCAGATGATTTACATACATTATCTTGTGTAACATTTTTGAGTATTTTGACACGCTGATGAAGTAGGTGTTAGAGATTTTTTTTAATTTAACAGTACATTTTCAGATGAGAAAATATGGCCCCCAAATGCTTTTTTACTTTCCAACATTACAGAGCTATAAAGAAGTGAAGCTCTGGTATTCAAATTCAGGCAGCCTGTGTCAGATATTCTAAGTACGATAGAATTTGTGTCAAATTGGTCTTGTCTGTTAGAGATTTTTCTGTCTCCAAATTGTCAAGATTGCATGCTGAGAAAAAGAACCAAAAATAAACTATGTTGTGGAAATATGGAACGTTTCAAAATATGTTGTAACAAGAAATTTCTTTTTAATCTTTCTCTCTTCCTACACCACTGACATATACAAAACACCTTAATAAAAATGCTTAAAGTAATGAAATACCAACTTATGTGTTTGCTTACATTCAGAGTCAAAGTATGCCAGGAAAAACATATGCCTGCTGCTGTGGATGGATATTAGTTCCTGGACTTTCAGGATGCCTCCTACTAATTTATTTTCATCACAGGCAGTTTAAATTATATTCCCCTCTCTTTTTTTAAATCATTTAGCACTACTTACAAAAAGTAGAAGAAAAAAATAAAAGCTTTCACTTCTAAAATTTCAAACATATGGTAACATTGAGCAGATTATGTGGGGTTGGATGACAGGGGACCTGAACTCTTGACTTGCTCCTACCACTAAGTAACTATAATTTGCTGGCAAGCCTCTACACATCTCATAGCTTTGATTTTCTTTTCAGTCAAATGGAGTCACTACTAGCTCTGGGAGTCTATAAAACTCATTCACTTATTCATTCCTTTGAAACTCGATTGCTATACACTAGCTATGTGTCGGGTACCACACCCCTCATGGATGACAGAAGAAACAAGACAAGCCCTTGCAAGAATTCTCAGTCTGAGAAATAGGGATGGAGCCAATGAGTACATAGTTCCTGAAAAATATAGTAAGTGTTTATTATTCTTTCCTCAAAAGCAATTGTAGCAAAAACAAAAATGGACAAGTGGGACCTAATTAAACTAAAGAACTTCTGTAGAGCCAGAGAAACTATCAACAGAGTAAACAAACAACCAATAGAATGGGAGAAAATATTTGCAAACTATGCATTGAACAAAGGACTGATATCCAGCATCTATAAGAAACTTACACAAATTAGCAAGCAAAAAAACCAAATAATCCCATTAAAAAGTGGGCAAAGGACATCAACAGACACTTCCCCAAAGAAGACATACACATGGCAAACAAACATAGAAACAAATACTCAACATTAGTAATCCTTAGGTAAATGCAAATTAAAACCATAATGAGATAGATAGTATCTCATGCCAGTCAGAATGGCTATTACTATAAGGTCAAAAAACTACAAATGCTGGCAAGGCTGTAGAGAAAAGGGAAAGCTTATACACTGTTGGTGGAAATGTAAATTAGCTCAGCCACTGTGGAGAGCAGTTTGGAGATTTCTCAAAGAACTTAAAGGAGGACTATCATTCAACACACTAGTTCCATTGCTGAGTTTATACCTGATATGGTTTTTGGATATTTGTCCCCTCCATATCTTATGTTGAAATGTAATCCCCATTGTGTTGAAGTGGGGCCTGGTAGGAGGTATTCGGATTATGGGAGTAGATCCCTCGTGAATGGTTTGGCGCCTTCCTCATGGCAACGAGTGAGTTATTTATCTGAGTTAATGCAAGATATAGTTGTTTAAAAGGGTGCGGCACCTCCCCTGTCTCTCGCTCCCTCTCTTATTCCCCCTTCACCTTCCACCATGGTTGCAAGCTTTCTGAAGCCATCACCAGAAGCAGATGCTGACACCATGCTTCCTGTACAGCCTGCAGGACCATGAGCCAAACGAAACCTCTTTTTCTTCATAAATTACTCAGCCTCGAGTATTCCTTTATAGTGATGCAAATCGACTCATGTAATACTCAAAGAAAAATAAATCGTCCTTGATGTGGGCAGAGCCTTCCATGGCAGATGCTGGGTGCTTAAAATCACAAGTGATAACAAGACAGTGTCTCAGTGAAGAAAGCTGCTCTGAGCTGCTAAAGCCCTGCTCCTTTATGGTCACAGAATCCTCCAGCGGGGACTCATAGAGGGACGGTGTGCCTGTTTGATGTCCTTAGCTGGTTGGATGTAGTCTTTGTTATTTTTTTTAATTTGTTTATTAAGCAAAACATTTTGTCCTTGTTGGCAAAGTGCCCTATGAAACCTAAATTGAAGTATTTTTCTAAGCTGGAGTTACTTATGTCAAAGGTGCTCTATACAATCCGGGAGGTATAGAACAGCAGAGCGTAGAATGACATCAGAGAGCACAGATAAAAATCATCCTAATGAACATTACGGACTCAAACTTTCCTGCCAGTGGGTATTAATTTCCAGAATGGATTAAAAATAAAAGAAAATGATATTTGTTTAGAGAAATACATGTGATCAAAATGATTCAGAGAAAAATGAACCTAAAAAAGAATAAATGAGATTTTTTTTTCACTAAAGCTTAAATGTAGGAAAGTAAAGGTGCCAATGTTAGAGTCAGATAAATTAGAATTAAATTAAAAGTATTAATAAAAAGCTTTAAGTTATGATGAAAGATATTTAATTATAAAGTTGTGACACCAGTAAGCATAAGTTGAATAGTATGAAATCTGAATATATGAGTAAATGACATTAGAGACATTAGAAGAAACTGACAGAAACAGAATTGTAAAAGGAGATTTTTTTTTTTATTATACTTTAGGTTTTAGGGTACATGTGCACAATGTGCAGGTTTGTTACATATGTATCCATGTGCCATGTTGATTTCCTGCACCCATTAACTCGTCATTTAGCATTAGGTATATCTCCTAATGCTGTCCCTCCCCCCTCCCCCCACCCCACAACAGTCCCCGGAATGTGATGTTCCCCTTCCTGTGTCCATGAGTTCTCATTGTTCAATTCCCACCTATGAGTGAGAACATGCGGTGTTTGATTTTTTGTCCTTGCGATAGTTTACTGAGAATGATGTTTTCCAGTTTCATCCATGTCCCTACAAAGACCGAATTCATCATTTTTTATGGCTGCATAGTATTCCATGGTGTATATGTGCCACATTTTCTTAATCCAGTCTATCGTTGTTGGACATTTGGGTTGGTTCCAACTCTTTGCTATTGTGAATAGTGCCGCAATAAACGTATGTGTGCATGTGTCTTTATAGCAGCATGATTTATAGTCCTTTGGGTATATACCCAGTAATGGGATGGCTGGGTCAAATGGTATTTCTAGTTCTAGATCCCTGAGGAATCGCCACACTGACTTCCACAATGGTTGAACTAGTTTACAGTCCCACCAACAGTGTAAAAGTGTTCTTATTTCTCCATATCCTCTCCAGCACCTGTTGTTTCCTGTTTTTTTAATGATGGCCATTCTAACTGGTGTGAGATGGTATCTCACTGTGGTTTTGATTTGCATTTCTCTCTTTGGTATGATTGAATAAAAACAGCCAGTTATACTGAGCTATTTCTATGTGCCAGTCTTCCCTCCCCTACCCCCCAAGCTATATATGAGTTAGGTCCTTGAATCTTCCCAATAAACTTATGAGATAAGTACTAAATATAAACAATGGGGAAATCCCATATAATTAATGCCATTGAACTAATAATGTTCTAAGAAATTCTGTGGCTAATTAAAAATGATTATATTCACTTTACAACTATACACAGATTGGATTATTTATAAAAATTGACCTCAAAGGCCAGGTGTGGTGGCTCACACCTGTAATCCCAGCACTTCAGGGGGCCATGGCAGGCAGATCATGAGGTCAGGAGATCGAGACCAGCCTGGCCGACATGGTGAAACTCCATCTCTACTAAAATACAAAAAAATCAGCTGGGCGTGGTGGCGTATGCCTGTAGTCCCAACTACTCAGGAGGCTGAGGCAGGGGAATTGCTTGAACCCAGGAAGCGAAGGTTGCAGTGAGCCGAGATTGCACCTACACTCCAGCCTGGTGACAGAGCAAGACCCTGTCTCAAAAAAAAAAAAAATACTCAAAATATTCAAAAGGTAAAAATTTTATAAGTCACTTTGGCTAATGATCAATGTGTTTAAACACAAAACATTCAATGTTTAAAAAAGAAACATCATCTCAAAAAAGAAATCTGTATTAGGTGGGTAAATATGCAATACAAAAAAAATTGAAGATAGCAAATATGATGTTTTATTTTAATACCAACAGGCGTATCTTATGGAGAAATTGAAAGGCAGTTAATAAATTTATTTTCACTGTGAAATAAGAAAAATTAAACTTTATTATTTAACTTGTAACATTAGATTAAAGCAAAAGTCATGCATTGTTTGTAAGAATGTAAAATGGTGCAACTTCTTTGGAAAACATTCAGCAGTTTCTTAAAAAGTTACCATATGATTCAACAAACTCACTCCCAAGTATAAAACCAAGAGAAATGAACACATATGTCCACACAAACCTTGTATCTAAATGTTCATAATTTCATGATTCACAGTGGCCAAAAAGTAGAAACAACTGAAATGCATAAATATATAAACATAATGTGGTTTATCTTTGGAGTGGAATATTATTACTTGGTCATAAAAAGGAGAAAATTATTGATGCACTACAACATGGATGAAGTTTGAGAACATTATTCTAACTGAAAGAAGCCAGTCACAAAAGATCACACATTGTATAGTTTTATTCATATAAATGTTCAGATTAGAAAAACCCATAAGATATAAAATAGATTGATATTTGCCCTGAGCTGGACAGGGGAGAGTAGAATGTGTTTGGGGAATGGCTGCTGAAAGGTATAAGGTTCTTTTGGGGCTAATAAAAATGTTCTAAAATTAGATTTTGGTGAATATTGTAAAACTTTGTATATATACTTAAAGGCTCTGCATTATACACTTTACATGGGTGAATTCTATGGTACGTAAATTATATCTCAGTAAAGTTGTTAAAATAAAAGAGAGGGAAAAAGCTAAGAAAACTAAAACATAAAAGTTTTGTATCTGTGATTTTCACTTTTGTTATAGAAAGTAATTGCCAAAATAATCCTTAGGTGCAATTCAGTTTACTTTTCAGTGCACATACCGAATAGGACTTCATCCCATGCCTCACACATGCTCTGAAAATAAGTCTGCTGGTTGTTTTGTCTTCTCAGATACACTTCTTCAAATATGCTGATCACCATTTTTAATGAAGTGGCTCAGAGCTGGTATTTATTTTCACATGGATTAGACTAGCTGCACTTCTTCAACCCCCCAAGCTTGTGAGGATTATTTTCTCACTTTTTGAAGCATTGACGTAGATATAGATATATAGATATAGACACATACATGCACATACATGTGTGTGTGCATCTGTGTAAAATAAGGATATATACTTGTGTGCTCCTTCCAAAAATTGTAAAATGGGATATGGCAGGGCAGTAATTGCTTTACATGAGAAAACTGAGACTCAGTGATGGAAGTTGCCTGCCCATGTTGGACAAGAATCCTGGATTTCTTACTCTTTGTCTTGCCTCTTTGTTAAAATAAAATGTCTATAGTAGATTCCAGTTTCCTCATTACCCACCCTTGTGTCACCCCTCTATATACACCCCTCCACAAGAAAATCAATAAAAATTTTTAATATTTTGTTTTCTGGGTCAGCTTTTCCCTTCACCTCTATATTCAAACAAATACAGAGAAACATTACTTTTAGAGAAAAAATTTAATTAATTTTTATTTTGAGACAGGATCTCACTCTATTGCAGGAGTGCAGTGGTGCCTTCTCACCTCACTGCAACCTCTGCCTCCCAGGCTCAAGTAATCCTCCCACCTCAGCCTCCACAGTAGCAGGGACTACAGGCACACATCACCATATCCAGCTAACTTTTGTATTTTTTTTTAGAGACTGGGTTTTTCCATGTTGCCTAGGTTGAAAGTTTAATATTTTTTATGCAGGAAGAGAAAAGAAACAAAGCCATGAATCCAAAACAACTCTTTTCTTGGATCCTTTCATTTTTTGCACATACTTCTGTGATATCATGTGTTAGTGTGTTTCAATGAGAGTGTATCTGCCTGTCTCCTCGGGTAGACCATCATTTATCTATGTTATGCTGTCTATCTACAAATGCACCCATGTGTCTGACAATAGCATTTCAGTAACATTGGTCTAACGGACTCTGTAGCTATCTATGTTCTACATTAATAAATAGATGAAATCATTATGTCAAAATAGCACCAGTACATTCAATTGCCTGCTCAGTAGCTCCTAATAGATAGTAAAGCTTAATTTAATTGATTCAATGTGTTAGACTTATATAAGGTGTTTAAATGAAGACCATGGTAAATATTGCAGTAGTGGCAGAAACTAAACTTAGACACAATCTTGGCTGAAATCTTGGCAGCCTTTCCCATTCTATGGTTTGATGTAGGAATGTCGTGAAAGGAAAATAAAGTATATCTATTGGGATGCTGTAGGCAGCAATTAATGGAAATTTAAACTGTAATGAACCTGAACATTATAGAAACATATTTGTGCAAGTGAGACAGAATCCAGAGGTGGCATGAACTTTCAGTTTGGTGGATCCAACAGTTAAGGTCATCAAGGTCAACATCATGTTCATCCTAAGGTAGGTTTCCTCATAAATGCAGTACGCCTGTCAGTTGCCCAGGGTGCTAAGTTTCCTTATTCATGACTTGTAGGAGGCAGTAAACCTGGCTTAAGTTCACAAAAGCCAGAAAGCTTATCTCTCACAAGCCCTCAGCTAGACCTTCTTCTCATCATCCCAAAATGGCCTAGGCTTGCTTATCCCTGAATGAATGGTG
The DNA here is from genome assembly GCF_006542625.1 of Nomascus leucogenys. Lineage (NCBI taxonomy): Eukaryota > Metazoa > Chordata > Mammalia > Primates > Hylobatidae > Nomascus > Nomascus leucogenys. The sequence continues at coordinate 72,318,015 of NC_044400.1, forward strand.
AGTAATGGGGCTTAGAGTAATCAGCTTGTGTGGAACAGATATTCGGAAGGTAGTACTTCATTACAGAAGACTTCCTGCTAAGACCTGAAGCCTATTTTGATGGACTCAGACACACATTGCCTTTCTCCTTGATGTCAGCAATGTTCAACTCAGCAGCCCTAGCAATTTGTGTAGCTGGATTATCTATAATCCAAAGTGCCAAATTTAATGTTCTAGAGGAGCAGTTGATGGCTAAAAATAGACGTTTCTTTGAGTATCTGAAAGAAAACATTACTTTTAGATATTCAAGCAATTGAATGTATACACAGCCACTTAAGACGATATTATATGTATATATAAAACCTTCCTTTTTGTTTATAGCAAATTAAGTGTACATTTTCTAAGGGAATTTTATTTTGTCTTTATCTACCTGTACACTTTTTAAAAATGTCTTATTTTATATCCCTTTAAGTCATCCTTGAACATTCTTCCGTGCTTGATGTGTTCGTTAACAGAGATAATGATGCATTGTGCCAAGTTTATAATATGCTTGGAACTTGCCCCTGGGGAATTTAAGAGATTGGGCTCCAAGTATGATTTTTTTGATCCCAAGAAAAAGATATTTTTTTCTAATGGGAGAAAACATTTTGGACATAAAACTATACTAGCAAAATGTGTGTAAGAATGAAGTGCAAAGAATTCTGAAGCATAGAGATTGAGTTTTCTTGGACATTCACATGAGTTCAAAATTAAGAGACAAATTGTACACAGTGCACTTGGCCAGTCCTAATTTATTTATTAGGGAGTGAAAATATGTATTTTGTAAACATGTTGTTTCAAAAATAATTTACCAAAACAACTTAATTTTCATTTCTGTATTTATCAATGTATCAAATAAAGTATATGGTTGGCCGTCATTTTATTTATAAATAATTCAGACTATAATGTCCAAAATATGAGCTAATTTTGAGTAGATTAATGAAAAAGTTGTTCTGGATGAACTTCTGAGGCAGCTCCTTCTAAAAATTATATTGTTTTGTGGAAGGTCTAAAAGGAAATAAAATGCACTCTTTCCATCACACCTAGGAAGCCATTACGGAGCTCTCTAAAAATCATAAAACAAGATTTAAGGACTTGGTGCATCTAACGAACTTACCATCCAGTTTCTGTCCTGGTATTATGGTATTTTTGGTTTAGAGTGGTTTGTCTCTTGTCGTTTGTGCTGAGAGAGACTGCATTTGCTGATCTGATCAGTGATGGATTGTGTTTAGTGTGTGAACTGAAGATAATACCTATGAATAAGAGGGTATCAGAATGATCTGAGGTGGCTTATTGAGTATGCTGTGTACCTCAGGTACTGGTTTATAGATGGTAATGAATGGTATCTTCCTTTTGGGTTGATCAAAGACAGAGCACTTCCCTTGAGCTCAGGCAGTTTTTGTTTTCAGCAATGCTGAATTGTTCCTATTCTCTGTAAAGAACTCCTATATGTGCCAGTCTTACTAACACTGAAATCCAAGTTACTTTAACCAGTGGAATAATATATTCACTACCAGTCTTTTCATACATTCCTGCTACAAATTTCTAACACTAAAGGTAAGCAGTGCATTTAGAAGTTTAAAACATTTAATAAAGCTGACTGTTTCCCATTTTGCTTGTTAATTTTTATTTATGTAGAAATAGTTGTAGATTACTAATACAGCTTAATATAATATATTGATAATGTTATTAAACAAAACACAAAAGAAAGCTAGTTGATCTCAGGAGTGCTGGGTAGGGCATGTGGTAGGGGCTTAAAATGCTGGTTAATGTTGCCAGATTTTATTTTGTAATAGTCTTTTCCTTACAAAAATCATATGAAAAATTATCTGAGCAGAACTTGAAAAGATGGTGTTGCTGAACTGGTCTTGCTTATATTATCCCTTTGCCTATCTCCAGGTTGTGTAAAGGAAGGTGAATAGCTCGTTAAGAGACAGCTTAGCTTGGTAATGGGAACTTCTGGAGAGAACACTATTTTGGGAGTGTGATGTTTTCCAAAGAGCAAAGGAGAGGTGTATTCCCCCATTTGTAAGTCCAGGCTGCAATGTAAGTGAAGTAAGGGAGTTTTCGGAAAACTGTTTGGAACTTAATACGTGTCTTTCTTTTTCCAACTTTTATTTTAGATTCAATAAGTACATGTGTAAGTTTGTTACATGGGTAAATTGCATGTTGTGGGGTTTGATGTACAGATAATTTTCTCATCCAAATAATCAGCATAATAATTGATAGGTAGTTTTTCGATCCTCCCCCTCCCCCCACCCTCCGACCTCATAGGCCCCAGTGTCTACTGTTCTCTTCTTTGTGTCCATGTGTACTCAGCGTTTAGCTCCCATTTATAAGTGAGAACATGCAGTATTTGGTTTTCTATTCGTGTGTTAATTCACTTAGGGTAATGGCCTCCAGTTCCATCCATGTTGCTGCAAAGGCCATCAACATATGCTTTGAGTGACAAAGAGACTGGAACTTTAATCAGCCCTAAAGAAAAACAAAATAGCACTCTAAAGGAGAACCCGGAAGGATATGCTTCATAACAGCACAGCAAAGAGAGAGGGCTCCATTGAGAATGTCTGTACATCCAAAGTTTGGAACATTTCCAAGTTGTGTCCTTCCCTTGGGCAGAATTGTTGGCAGAATTCATCTTCTTGCAATTGAAGGGCTGATGACCTAGCTTCTTGCTGACTGTCAGATGGAATTCATCCTCATCTCCTTGCAATATGGGCCTCCCAAGTTGGCTGCTCGCTGCTTCTAAGTTGTCTAGAGAGAGAATCTCAAGAGTAAGTTTACCAGCAAAACAAAGTTCTGTATAATATAGTATAATCACGGAAGTGGCATCCCTCACCTTGCCATATTCCGTTGGCTAAAAACAAGTTATAGGTCCTTGTTTGTACCTTTTTATTGGTCTACTGGTCTATCGTGAGTGTTTGCTCACACTCAAGAGGAAGGGATTATTCACACAAAGGCGTAAATACCAGAAAGCAGGAATTACTGGGGTCACCTGTGGGTCCGTCTCCACACAACCCTTTGAGTTCAGCTCTGTAACTTATTTGGGCCAATGGAATGTGAGCAGAAGTATCTGAGGGCTAGTTCCAAGCCTAGTTGGTAAGAGAGATCTTGTGTTTTCATTGTCCTCACCTGTATGTCTGCCTTCGATCATCATGAGAAAATTTCCTGAGTAGTCACTTGTCCAAAAAAAAATGAGAGGCACCCAAAGTAGACTTGGACACAAACTACATCTTGAAACCAAGAACAGCCTATATCAGTGAACTTCCATCTAATCCACAGGTTCTTAAGAGTAATAAATAATTATTACTTTTAGCTACTGGGTGTGAGGTGGTAAAATAATGTAGCATTATTTTAGCAATAGCTGATTGCTATAATACCTGAGTATAACTTAAATGGTTTGGAATCTGCCTATGATTTCATGCCAGAGGATGGAAGAAAGCTCAGAAAACGAATTGACAAAACAGTGATGAAAAAACATAACATTGATTTTTAATTGACCTCTGTAAATATAGCTTATTCCATAATTAATTTCAATATTAAGTGGCCAAGCTAGGACTTGAAGCCATTTCTTACGATACTGATTATTGGCTATTTTTGCTAAATCATGCAATCATTTATATCTGAATAGCAAATAGTGAGCGTTTGATCAAAATAATGGCTATTTCATGATGACGTATGCATCTCTTTCTCTTTCTATAATTTTTTTTTGCAAGGTTGATGACAAATCAGCATGGTGGAGAGAGAGAAAAAGCATGATGGGCTTTGGAGCTAGAAAGACCTTGACTGAAACCTTAGGTGATCTTCTTTGATTTTCTATTCTGTAGTAAGAAGAAAATGGCACTCACCTTGCATGTCATTGTGAGAATTAAGTGAAATAATACAAGTTTGCATCACAGCCAGTGATGCATAAGGGGAGCTCAGCATTTGCTGGTTTCTTTTTCCCGCCTCTCTTTTCCTTTGAATCTATTTTTGCTTCCTAATCAGTCAGTCCCAAAGAATTTCTAAAAGGTTACACTTGTTAGGAAGAGGCCTTAAGTCAATGTTAACAGGTTAACAAAAAAGAAAGAAAGGAAAAGTAAATCCATGATAAGTTGGAGAATCTCTTAATTCATTTGCTCTCATTGCATTTTGGAGAAGCAGGTTCCACTTGCTTTGGATAACATAGTGCCCATCTTCCTCCCTTTTAACAAAGCTGTAGAGAAGTTCCAAAATATCAAACAGTGAAATGTTTACCTGAGAGCTTAGGTGAACGCTGAGAAAATAAACACTGTAAATGTCTTTGGTGTTAGGGTGGAAGGCGCTGGGTCTCTCCCTTTCGACTTGTGGAGTCCCTGCCAACACCTTGCAGCTCTGGTATCTTAACAGGCCTGAGCTTAAACGCTGAGTGGAAGGGGAAAGTGTGGGGTGTTTGTACAGCTGAAAACAAGATGAAAAACCCCAGGCCCCCTCTCACACCCCATTAGACCCTGAAGTCCACGGAGTGTTGCGCTCAACACATAAACACTCTGCTTGGGGAAGCCGTGGTCAGGGCGTGAGAGGGAGGGACACCATCTCAGAGAGGAACAATGGAATCTCTGTGAGGAGCCAGGAATCCCTGCTCCTGCAGCTTCTTGGCCTGGGATACATTAATCATTACTTCCACCTTATGCATTTCAGTAAACCTCAAGGCCTTTGGGGATTGATAATGGGACAACAGGTAAGGAGATACCCTATCAAAAAATAAACACTTTGGGCCAAGGATTCAACATCACTGTTTCTCCAGGGTGTCAGAGGGAGAGAAAGATGGAATTTGGAGTAAACAGTACAGAGTCCTATCACAGCTAGTTGTGGCATTGTGGGCAGTTGATGAACTTCTCTGGCCTTTCTACACCCTATGCCTTTGCCCATATTGCTCTGTCTGCCTGGAATATTCTCCAATCACACACACTTTCAGTGGGGCATAGAGTCTTAGTCGCCTTTTTAGATTAAAGTTCTGTTTTTTATTCTCTTCTTTAAGGACAGCCGTCCTTGAATTTAGAGAAGCCTTTTCATCTTCTGGTCTATGCTGAGTTACTCAATCCCTCCCCTGTGTTCCCACAGCATGCCATGATCAGGCTCTTACTAAAGTATTAGGTTAGTGCAAAAGTAATTGCAGCTTTTGCCATTACTTTTATGACAAAGACTGCAATTACTTTTGCACTAACCTAAATACTTTTCATGGTGTATTGGAATTTGTATGTCTGCATCTTCCCTCAGTCTCTCATTAGAAAACCATATTTTTCAGTTTGCTGAGGTCGTATAGGCTGTGATTCAGGGACCCTCTTATTTCCTGCCTTAATCCCTGCAATAGTAACTATACATATGCATCCACTCTGTGTGCTGCTGTTGTAGGTCTTTCCAAAAAAGATGTTGAAATCCTAACATCTAGCATCTAAGAATGCAATTTTACTTGGAAATGAAGTCTTTACAGAGGTAACCAACATGAGATGAAATGAAATTGAATTAGAATAGGCCCTAAATTCAATGACTGCTGTCCTTAAAGAAGAGGGAGATTTGGAGACACAGAAGTGTACATAGCGGGAAGGCAGTTGTGTGAAGATGGAGGTAGGCATTGTAGTGACACAGCTACAAGTCAAGGAAGGTCGAGGATTTCCAGCAACAACCAGAAGCCAGAGGAGGCAAGGAAGGATTCTCTACAGGCTTCAGAAGCAGAGTGGCCCTGCCTACTCCTTGATCCAGACACACAGTCTCTAGAACTATGAGAGAATAATTTTCTGTTGTTTTAAGCAACCCAACTTATGGCAACCATGGGAGACTAATACAAACATGAAGCCCTCTCCATTCCTTTGTTTCAACTCACCTTTTCATTCTTCTAATATTTCCTGGGATGTAAAACCAGAACCCGACTTAACATTTCCCTTGGAATTGGAAAAATGGCTTCTTTTCTATAGCCAATATAAATGCTTGAGTCTCCCATAACACAGCAGCACCAATGCCTTTCTGGGACTCTAAGTCCCTGGGTAGATTAAGAAACACTCTTCTCCTTTCCTTCACAGATAAATTTAATTTTTTGTTCCACCTGATTCTATGCATATTTTATCTTAAACTTTTCATGGGGTCTATTCCTTCTATCCACCTTTATTCATTCAGAGTTCTGAGCTCAGTTCTCTTCACTTTTACTCTGCAAACCTTTCTTAAGCAATGTCATCTTGTTCAATGTCTTCAATGACCATCTATTTGGTAATGAACCACCAATCCAGGCTTCTAACCATACTCCTTAACTGTACTAAACTGTAGACTAACTAGTCAAATAGTAAGTGCATATTTCTCTATATAACTCAATGTCAATATGTCCATACTTTACTGTCTTTTGTTCCTTACTGTTTTCTTCTCAACATCTCAATATAGAACAATGGCAACACCATCCACTCAGTAATCTATGAAATAAATGTGAGAGTTATTCTGAATGATTCCTTTTATCATCTTTCACATGCAGTCAGTGATGGTGATCCAACAACTCCACCTCTTTAAAATATCTACCATCCGTATTCTTCCTATCTCCTTGCTCTGCTTTAAGTTATGCCTTCATCATCTCTCTTGAATGACAGCAACAGCTTCTTAACTGGCCCTCTTACCACTATCCTCTATCTCACAAGTCCACTTTTTCTGATACTACTGGAGTGAACTTGGTAAAACGAACATCAGGTTGTGGCATCTTCCTGTGTAATACACATTAGAATCTCCTTTTGACCAGTTACAGATTAACCACTATAATTTGTTCTTCAACTCTTCAACCTCTCTTCTCCTCCACCTGTTTCATATCCTACTTTGTGTTGCACGCTATGATCAGACATGCCCTAGTACTTTCGGTTCCTGAATAATAGGTTTTCCATCTCTCTATGGCTTTGTGTGCTCTGTTCTCTTGGTCAAGAATGCCCTGCATCTATTAGCTATCTAGCGAAAAGCTCTCATCGCTGAAGCTGGAGCGAGCATCATTCCTTTCCCTGTTCACCCTATCCCCATGTAGGATTATCTCGTTCTTTGTATCCTCAAGACAGTCCATAGCTGCTTTAATCATAGAACTAGTACTGCATTCTTTTCTGTTTGCATGCTCATTTTTTTCCACTAGACTGTGAAGATGTTTAGGATAGGGCTATAGCTTGCTCATCTATATATTCTCATTGCCCATCACAATGTGAGGCACATAATTGACAGAAAATGAGTTAAAAAACAAGTGAATGAATATATAAATTAGTGTATGAGTGAATTAATCTACTAAGTGGAACTAGAAACTTTTATTCCATGTTCTTTTCAGAGTTTATTTGTTGACAAAATGAGATGATGGATATCAAAAAACACCTTGTAAACTCTAACTACAGACTGCTAATAAATAAATAATTTTATATCTAGTCTTGAAAGAGAGAGGACCGTCATATTGCCATTGTTACCCTAGAATTTTCACTTTAGAATGTTCTTTGGGAGAATCTTTAGTGGGGCACTAGTTGAACAAAAAATTCATCTCTTTGATGTCTGCCAGTCTGGGGAAAAATTATGGACTAGATTGGGGGACAGGAGATCTGAGATCCTGTGGGACCTTGAGCAGTTTGCTTTCATTTTCTGGGCCTCAGTTAAAAGATAAGTTTTAAGATTCATTGAAATAAATTATATATTATGTATATGTATACGTAATACATATACATATATAATATATATTATATATAAGTATATATAATATGTATGTGTAAGTATATATAATATGTATATATAATATATATATTTTATATATATATATTTTATATATATATATGTATATATATGAAGAAACTGAAGCTTGGAGAAATTAAATAAACTGTTCAAGGCCACTGCATTTAAGGAGCCAGGATTGGAAGAGGCTGCCAGGATTTTGTGTCCATGCTCTTATCTACATGCCATGCCACCTTTCGTGGAGTTTGTATTGATTGTAAAAGAAACACTAGGAGAAACACCGAGATAATACTCTAATTTTTGAAATAAAATTATATAGTTTTAAGTCAGGTTATTTTCATGAAAATGGATTTTTTTGTTCTTCTAGGTCTCCATCTTAGCCTATGTCCCTTCAAAAAGAGCCCAAGGCAAGACAAATGTGGTGTTGGGGGTTTATTTTAGGAAGAGACCCCAGAGAGGGAGTGTGTGACTGCATATGCGAAAGGGAAAGAAAAGCCAATTTAAAGCTATGTTTTCAGATTGATCACACAATCTGATGGGGGGGTGGGTGCTGAGGCTCAATCCCACTGGAGACCCCCTGATTAGCCTCATGCCCTGGTTATCAACCCCTTTGATTATGAATTTCCCTAAGGGTGGAAACTTTTTTGTCCAGCACTTCCAGGGTAGGGCATGCTTCAGAATGCTTGAGTGCATTTCTGGGGATTCTCAAGCTACAGAGGCTTGGAACTCCTGGGGGCAAGACTTACACAGTGTGGCAGAAGCAAGGCACAATCAGGTCACTCCTGTCTGCAACTGATTGCTGAAACAATGTCTAGAGTAAAAGGGTAGGTAGAAAAAGATGTGACACGGAGCACAAGAGATATGCGTTGTTTTCCCTCTCAACATGTATTAACAATGGAGCCAGGGAGGATGCTACAGAGGATGCCCCATCTGCCTGTGAGGTGATGGGTCACTCCATGGAAGAGTGCGTAGAAGAAACAAGAAGAAAGCTTGACCCCAAGGGATGCAATTAGACATGTGACTACTCACTTCTCATCCCCAGGCTCAGAGAGTGTAAATTGTGGCAGATACACTGAGTATAGCAAGGAGGTCCAGAGGCTCTTACTTCAGAATCTCCATATGGCCCAACACAAAGTGCATAATTTAAATTATAATTTATAAATGTGTCTCTCCCTGAAATAGTGCAACATAGTGGCCCACCTTGCTTTTCCATTCATTCTGGGGTTCAAGGATAAAACTTCCTCAAGGCTGAGAGCTCACAAGCTGGACACATTCCCACAGAGGCTGACAACATGGGCAGGCCAAAGAGAATCTAAGCTGGCTGCAGTTGCCAGGAGGATGTGTGGTATGTGGAGAAATGCTAGGCCTGTTGCAGAGCTGCTCTGTCAGAAAGAATTGACTCCATGACGAAGGACATGGTTAGAAGCTCAGGCTCTGGAGTCATATCCAGTGGCTCCTAGATGGAGGTTGGTCTACCAGGGCTATCTTGGGTGGGTCTCTGAAAAAGCGTTGCTAAAAAAAAATAGGTCCCTAAATTTACTAGTTACAGACTGCAGCATAAGAGGCTGCAGGATTAGGTGACTGAGAAGGTTAGGGACAGTTTCACAGAAATCAGGCCACCATTGTGTACTAAAAACCAAAAGAGTCCAGGGGTATACCTCACCTCCCACCCCATATACGCAGTTGATTATGTCGTGTAGGCTTTCTCCCTCATGGACCCTTCAGGGAAAAAACATGTGGAGAAGAGGAAAATACCAGAGAGATGGAGCACTTCTATTCTTTTTTTAAATTATTTTGTTTTAAATTCTGGGGTACACGTACAGGATATGCAGGTTTGTTACATAGGTAAACGTGTGCCATGGTGGTGTGCTGCACCCATCAACCCATCACCCATGTATTAAGCCCAACCTGCATTAGTATTTTTCCAAATACTCTCCCTCCCCCGACTCCACCCACCAAGAGGCCCCAGTGTGTGCTGTTCCCCACCATGTGTCCATGTGTTCTCATTGTTCAGCTCCCACTTATAAGTGAGAACATGCAGTGTCTGTTTTTTTTTGTTCCTGCATCAGTTTGCTGAGGATAATGGCTTCCAGACCCATCCATGTCTTTGCAAAGGACATGATCTCATCCCTTTTTATGGCTGCATAGTATTCCATGGTGTATATGTGCCACATTTTCTTTATCCAGTCTATCTAGCATTGATGGGCATTTGGGTTGATTCCATGTCTTTGCTATTGTGAATAGGGAGCACTTTTATTCTAATCAAACCAGAATGACCCAGAAAGATTGCTTAAATGATTGGATGATACTAAGCTAACACAGAAAAAGACTTAACAGTTAATTTAGTCCAAAAATTGCACATGGAGGGTTAGGAGGAAGACTCAATTAGTCATAGTATTGAACAGCCAAGTGAAAAATCTTGAGCGAGCCTAGAAGGCCTAGGTGGTCCAGCTTCTGCCCCATCTCCAGCCTCTCGCCATCATCCCCCGAGTCTCTGCCATCATCCTGCCATACTCTTCTCTCAGTGGTTTGAACAGATATCATCTACCACGAGAGGCTCCTGTGAATATCTCATCTTCCTCCTGGGCCCCTTCTCAAATATGACCTAGTAATCGTCAAGCTTCATCTTTATTCCTTCTCCCTCTCTCCCTTCTCTGAGTCTATAAATAGTTCTTGAGTTCCTGTGTTCTTGGCACAGTTCCCAGTTTGGGGGACACAATGGTAATCAAAAATAGACAAAGTGATGTCCTCACGGATCTTAGAGCATATTTGTGTAATTACACACACACTGTCTGCTTATTCTCCTTGACTGAAATTCTATGAGAACAGGAAAGAGGGGCAATATCTGTTTATTTTTTTCACCAAAGAATTAACATGCTAATTGCTCTAAGATCCTTTTGAGCCATATTTTTGCTACCTCCTGTGTCTCTTTCAACATGCCTTCCTCTTGAGACTTTTAAAAAAAATTCTTTTTCTGGTAAGCTGCTGTACGGCTCATATGTCTCAGAAGTCCTCTCAGGTACCTCTGGCCATGCTGTTGCATCAGAAAGTGTGGGCCCAAATTCCTCTACCCTCCTCTGCAATTTCAATTTGGGGAAATTTTGACTAACTTCTGCATTGCCAAGTGAGCTCTGCAGGAGACTGGAATTGTGTGAGGAAGAAGAGCCAGTGTGGCTGGAGAAGCTGAAAACAGGATTTTCTGGAAAGAGCATCGAACACTTGGAGAAAATGTTGAGGCTAAAGAGAAAGAATTCAGAAAAAATTTTCCATATAAAATCTGGTTTTATGGGTAAAATGGTAGTTCCTTTTTTAGCTCTTTGAAGAATCACCATACCATTTTCCACAATGGTTCAACTAATTTACAATTCCACCAACAGTGTACAAGTATTCTCTTTTCTTTGCAACATGAGGAATATAAATCATTCTACCATAAAGACACATGCTTGCAAATGTTCATTGCAGCACTGTTCACAATAGCAAAGACATGTAATCAACCTAACTGTCCATCAATGACAGATTGAATACAGAAAATGTGATGCATATACACCTTGGAATACTATGCAGCCATAAAAAAGAATGAGGTTATGTCCTTTGCAGGGACATGGGTGGAGCTGGAGGCCATCATCCTTAGCAAATTAATACAGGAACAGAAAACTGAATAACGCATGTTTTCACTTGTAAATGGGAGCCAAATGATGAGAAGTCATGAACACAAAGAAAAGAACAACAGACACTGGAGTCTACTTTAGGGTGGAGGGTGTGAGAAGGGAGAGGAGCAGGAAAAATAATTATTGGGTACCAGGCTTAATATCTGGATGATGAAATAATCTGTATAACAAAACCTTGTGACACAAGTTTACCTATACATTAATAACAAGCCTTCACATGTACACCTGAACCTAAAATAAAAGTTTAAAAATGTTGAAAAAAATCTGATTTCTATTAACAGGTAAAATGTTTGTGTCCTTCCAAAATTCATATGTTGAAGTCCTAAGACCCAGTGTGACAGTATTTGGAGGCAAAATGTGATAGTTAATTTTATGCATCAACTTGATTGGACTAAGGAATACCCCAATAGCTACTAAAGGATTACTTCTGGATGTTTCTGGAAAAAAATTAGCATTTGAATCTGGAGACTGAATAAAAAAGATCACCCTTACCAATGTGAGTACAAGTGATCCAACCTGTTGAAGTCTGAATACAATAAAAAGATGAACAAAGGGCAAATTTGCTTCTGTTTGAGCTGAGACATCAGCCGTCAGATACCAGCTCTCCTGATTCTCAGGCCTTTGGGCTCACACTGAATAGTATTGTTGGCTTTTCTGGTTCTTCAGCTTGCAGAGGTCAGATGGTGGGACTCTTTGGCCTCCATAATAATTTGAACCAATTCCTATAATATTATAATATGTATGTATGTATGTATGTATGTATGTATGTATCTATCTATCTATCTATCTATCTATCTATCTATCTATCTATCTATCTACCTATCTATTTACTATTGATTCTGTTTTTCTGGAGAATGCTGACTGATACATGGGACCTATAGGAAGTAATGAGATTTAGATTAGGTCATGAGGGTGGGAACCCCATGATGGAGTTAGTGCCCTTATAAGAATAAGAAGAAGAAAGAGATCTCTCTCCAGCTTTACACACAAACACTGAAGAAAGACCATGCAACCACACATCAAGAAGGTGGCTGGCTGCAAGCCAGGAAGCACCTTCATCAAACACTGAGTTTGCTGGCACCTCTAGCCTCCAGGACTGTGAGAAAGAAATGTCTGTTGTGTAAGTCACCCAGTCTATGGTATATTGTTATAGAAGCCTAGTCGGCTAAACCATGCAGCCTCCATTTCCATCCCAATCTCCTCATGAAAACTTCAATAAAGCCTCCTCTTGAGACAAACTTCAAGGTGGGTGCAGGGCAAGAGAAGGAGCCTCCTAACAGGTTCACCTAGGAAATTCCTAGCTGTCCATAGTATAGTCACTCCCTCACCATTGCTTCCAACCCCATCCCATCAAGATTGAGTCTGTAATGGGAATGAGTCTGGCTTATACATATATTTACTGTACTCAGCATTTTATCAGTTTATGTCTTTAGAAGAGGACTCAAATCAGAAAAGCTTCCAAAGGAATAAAGATCTATTGGCTTCTCAATGTCTTGTTTTCCGTGTTGTTTACAAATACTTCCATATGAGGTGGCAAAGCAGACAGCTAAATTATTTATGTATATCAACTCCCTACATTTTTTAGCCTTCCTTGCTTATAAGAATGGCCAATGAGACCAAAGGGGAAATTATTAGGTAGAGCCTCTGGTAAGTTGTAAATACAGAGATCTGATTTATTTAGCTGGGAGGTAAGCTCTGCTCACTAGGAATGTTCTCCTTCCTGCTATCTGTAGTGCAGAGATAATAGGTGCAATTGCAAAAATCATTTTTGTGACCCTGAAGCAACACTGAGGATGAAAGTCACCTGTTAAAATTAGTGGGGCAGATAGAAGTTGCTTGGATCTCTGAGATACCTTTGACTTGCCATCCTACTAGCCTGATCTGCCTGTTTCTGGACTCATTTTACCTAAGAGAAAAACTGAACTTTCTTTATTTTTTTATTTTTTTATTTTTTTGAGAAGGAGTCTCACTCTTGTTGTCCAGGCTGGAGTGCAATGGCACTGTCTCAGCTCACTGCAACCTCCGCATCCCAGGTTCAAGCTCTTCCCCTGCCTCAGCCTCCCAAATAGCTGGGATTTCAGGTGTGTGCCACCACACCTGGATAATTTTGTATTTTTAGCAGAGATGGGGTTTCACCATGTTGGTCATGGCTGGTCTTGAACTCCTGACCTCAAGTGATCCACATGCCTTGACCTCTCAAAGTGCTGGGATTATAGGTGTGAGCCACCACGTGCAGCCTGAGTGTTGAGTACACTGTTATATGCAACCAAATTGAATCCTCACTGAGGATTCTGCTCTTAGTAGTCAACCCATTCTTGCCTCTCCAAACAATGAGAGCTGACTTCTTTTTTTAGAGGGTTTGTTTAAAACAAAAGAAGCAAGCCCAATCATCTTCACCGAAATTAGTAGCAATGTATTATCTAATACTAGATGAGTGCAAAGTTACAAAAGAGCTATTACCCACACAAAGTGAAAAATATGTCATCTACTATGTGCAAGATGTGCCCATATTCTCTCCAGCATGATGTCTTTTCTGTTATAGATGCCTAGTTTTCCCAAGTCTAGCATGTGGCTTGTGAAGGAAACTAGAGAGAAATTAGAATTAGTTCTCAGGTGGGAAAGTAGCAGTGACCTATGATCTCTGACCTGGGAGAAAACTTTTCTTTCTTCTTTTTTTTTTTCAGTTTCTGTAGGACTAAACAACTGAAAAGCTAAAAATGACTTTTAGATACAGCTCTTTAATGGCAAGCAGGCAATTATTATTTGTCAATTAAAAATAAAATTAAAGGCTGGGAGCGGTGGCTCATGCCTATAGTCCCAGCACTTTGGGAGGCTGAGGCAGGCGGATCACAAGGTCAGGAGTTCGAGACCAGCCTGGCCAACATAGTGAAACCCTGTCTCTATTAAAAATGCAAAAATTAGCCAGTCATGGTGGTGGGTACCTGTAATCCCAGCTACTCAGGAGGCTGAGGCGGGAGAATCTCTTGAACCTGGGAGGCAGGGGTTGCAGTGAGCTGAGATCCCGCCATGGCAGTGAGTTGAGATCCCGTCATTGCACTCCAGTCCGGGTGACAGTGCAAGACTCTGTCTCAAAATAATAATAATAATAATATAAAAATTAAATTAAATTTAAAAAATCAAAGGTTCTCTCCTTTGATTTTTCACCCGTTTAAAAAATTAATACAATAATAATAATAAAAGGAGGGAGCTGTTATTTCTTGGTTCAAATGAAGTGGCAGAAAATTCTGGAATCACTGCCTTGTTGTCAAACTATTTGACATCAAAAAATGGCAAACAGTCACTAAAATTGCATTTATCTTCCAAGGACAGAGCAATCAAGAGGGACACTATGCTGCCAAGATCTGTGTGGGCTGAAAATCAAACTATTTGTAGTTCTGCAGCCTTAGGGGAACCAATTTTCAAAATGGCAAATAAGAAGCTGGGTTAACATCAAGAGTGCTGACCATTAGAAAAAGCCTCATGGCATATGCAAACATAAAGTGGATTTGGATGCAGAATTAGGTTTTTAAATTGGGAAATGTACCTCAGCAAAAATTTTTAGCCACAATGTAAAACCACTGATTTAAAAAAATCAATTGAGGGCCAGGCAGAGTGATTCATTCCTATAATGCCAGCACTTGCAGAGGGTAAGGAGGGAGGATGGCTTAAGCCCAGGAGTTTGAGACCAGCCTGGGTAACACAGCAAGACCCTGTCTCTACAAATTTCTTGATCCCAGGAGACTGACACTGCAGTGAGTTCTGATTGTCCCACTGCACTCCAGCCTGGGTGACAGAATGAGATTCTGTCTCAAAAAAAAAAAAATCAGTTGAAATTAAACAAAATAAAAAGTAGCTAATATTTATTACATGCTGAATTTATGTCAGGCACTGGATGTTTTATGTTTATTATATTATTTAAACTTCCCTAAAATCACACAGCTCAAATCTGGAAAGCATAGCTTTGAACTTGGGTAGCAGGTGGTTTGCCTAATGACTTGTGTGGACTCTGCTGTATGCACGAACTCCTGGAGAGTGCTACCAACATCTCATGATGGTATGCCTTCCTAGGTGCTGTCCCTGCGCAATAGTCAGCCCTCAGTATCCTGGGGTCCAGATTTGCAGATTTAACCAACAGCAGATCAAAGGTATATGGAGAAGAAAGAAAACAATAGAACAACAAAAAGTAATACAAATAAAAAACCAATACAATATGGCAACTATTTACATAGCATTTTTACATTGTATTAGGTTTTATAAGTAACCTAGAGATGACATAAAGTACACAGAAGGATGTGTGTCGATTATATGCAAAGATTACATGATTTATATAAGATACTTCAGTATCCGAGCGTTTTATTACCAATGATTGCCCTGGAAACAATCCTTGGAAGATACTGAAGGAAGACCGTAATTATCAGGTAGGTGTAGGTCACGGGTATTATGTATGACATTTTAAGTCTTCTGTCTTCTCACAAAGTACTGCTCATCTTGCCACTGGTAGACTTCCTTCTTTCCTTCCTTTCTTTTGTACTTACTAAGCACAGAGAGCCAGTTCTCAATATCAACAGTAGTTACATTCACAAATTCGTGAATGCGGAACCATTGCTTTTAGGGGAAATACAGAGTCAGGTTTCTGCAAGCCTCTGGTCACAAGATTTTCACCAACCAATCAATATATAGTCTTTGTTTTCTGAGCATTTTCTTTAAAGACACTTTACTAATTGTGTATTGTTGTTGCATTAACACTGAACTCCCAGCCAACAGCACTGTAACACATGCCTGATCAAATGAATCTAATGTGTGATGTTTTCTCCATAAGGCACATTACAGCCTTCTTGCACTTAGGAACACTAGACAGCACCTCACTTTGGAGTTATTTATATAAAGAAATCACCAACAAAACACACATAATTGCATAACACAGACACTAGGTAGATGATGAGAAAAACACTTGTCTATAGTATGAGAGCTGAAAGAAGAAGGCAGAGTGTCACCTTCTGTTGACCTGGGCTGAGAAACTGGGACTGTGTGTCAGGAGACTCAAATTTTACCCCCTGTGCATGTCTGAGACTGACTGTGAAAGCACCATAAGTATTGATTTTGGTATCACGAATTAATTTTAGTAAGTGAATCCTCAAATATGAAATCGACAAATAATGAACATGAACTGTTCTACGTTCTGTGTACCATGTGAGGCATGGAGGATCCAATAGTAAGCACATTATAAAAACTGTTCCTTCTCATTAACTTAATGTATAGAGGGCGGCAGTTAATAATGAACAGTCACATAAGTATAAAGAGCTCTCGGAAGTATCATACTATATGACTTATTGATTTATCAGCTAATTCATTCATGTAATCGTCCATTTATTTAAGAGAGCATTATTATCTCCCTACTACATGCCAATCACTGTTAGGCAGTCAATATATGTTAATGCTGCCAATTTACTTGTTTGGCCCCCTCCCTTGCCAATATGTAAGCTATCTGAGACACGGATAGCACCTTCATTATTTTTATATTTCTTGCATGCATAGAGAATTATTTAACGGACTGGAGAGCAGAACTCCCAGTTTTTCACCAGGGCTCTGTTATCATCTCTGTAAAATAAGAAAGCTTGGCTAGACAGTCTCTATAGACCCACTGAAGTCTGCATCTATATAAGGCACTCTATAAATATTTGCTGTATTGATTTATGGGAAATACTCTCCCAGTGGTTGCAGATAAGACATACAGTGGTAAAAGTCTCTGATACCTCAAGTAGAAATGGCGTGTTTAAGTAGCAACAGAGTCAAATATCTGGCTCTGAA
Organism: Nomascus leucogenys; assembly: GCF_006542625.1. Lineage (NCBI taxonomy): Eukaryota > Metazoa > Chordata > Mammalia > Primates > Hylobatidae > Nomascus > Nomascus leucogenys. Next base: position 72,335,195 of record NC_044400.1, read on the forward strand.
GAGCAAATCTCTGACTTGTCCTGACCTGGGGTTCCATAACTCTGAGTAAATAATAAAGAAGCTACGTAAGCAGAGCAGGAGGTTCTCACGGTGAACGTGAAAGCCCAGGAGCCATATTCCAGCGTATTACGGGTGGTTTATGGAGCACATCAGTTCATAGTGTGAGACAAATTGGCACCAGAGACTCATGGCTGCAGTCCAAGTGGACCACCGAAGGAAGAAAAATGAAGGGAATGCCAGAAGGAGAAGACTGCAATCTCCCCTCTTTAGATCTTGAGTTTCTAATTCTTCAAAGTGTTTCTCTAGCAAAAGATTTACACTCCAATCACTTTATGACTCTTGAAATAAGACACGTAGGTGTTCATGTATTCATTCAGTCATTTATTCATTCATGCATTTAACAAACATGAGTTTGAGCTCCCACTAAACGTCAGGTAATGTGATAGATATGGAGGTTACAGTGCTGAAGAAAGCTCCGTATGGTCTCTGCATGAATGGAGTTTAGAAGCCAGTGGAAGGATATGCACTGGGAGAAGGCGTGCTGCTATGGGAGCACAACCTGGAAAAACTGACCTTCCCCCAGGGGCCCCCCTCACGGCCTTAGGCTAGAGACAAAATTGGCATGATGAGTAGGGAGTATTGGGATTTGGAAGGCGGATGGAGAAAAAACACTCTAAGCACAGAAAATACCTCTATGAAGAGAGAATTTGGCCCTGCTGAGGTATTAACAGACAAGACTGGAGGCTAGAGAGATGGTAGGAGGTGGTTAAGACACTTGGGAAATGGCCGGGCACGGTGGCTCACGCCTGTAATCCCAGCACTTTGGGAGCCTGAGGCGGGCGGATCACGTGAGGTCGGGAATTCGAGACCAGCCTGACCAACAGGGAGAAACCCCGTCTCTACTAAAAATACAAAATCAGGCCGGGCACGGTGGCTCACGCCTGTAATCTCAGCACTTTGGGAGGCCGAGGCGGGCAGATCACAAGATCAGGAGATCGAGACCATCCTGGCTAACACAGTGAAACCCCATCTCTACTAAAAATACAAAAAAATTAGCCGGGCGTAGTGTCGGGCGTCTGTAGTCCCAGCTACTCGGGAGGCTCAGGCAGGAGAATGGCATGAACCCGGGAGACAGAGCTTGCAGTGAGCCGAGATTGCACCACTGCACTCCAGCCTGGGAGACAGAGCGAGACTCCGTCTCAAAAAAATCAGCCAGGCATGGTGGCGCATGCCTGTAATCCCAGCTATGCAGGAGGCTGAAGCAGGAGAATCGCTTGAACCTGGGAGGCGGAGGTCGCGGTGAGCCTAGATCTCGCTATTGCACTCCAGCCTGAGCAACAAGAGCAAAACTACGTAAAAAAAAAAAAAAAAAAAAAAAAAGACGTTTGGGAAAGAGGTGGGACCAGAACTTCAAAAGCCTTGGAAGCTTTTATTCCCTATTCAAAAAGAAGGTACTATCGGATTTTAATCAAAGGAAAGACAGGATTAGATTTGCATCCTTAAATAAGCCTTGCTGCTTACTAAGTGAAAGTAAATAGGTTGTGGCTAGATCAGAGTGTTACATTGTAAATACAGATGAGGCTGTTGTCACAAGCTGAGCAAGAGACATCAACGGCTGGTGCTCAGACAGTTGTGGAGAAGCTGAAGAGATGTGTATGGATTCATTACAAGAAGTAGAACTGGCAGGACTTGATAATTGATTAGCAACGGGAGCAAGAAAGAGAAAAAGTATTACAATACGCAGCTATTGCCTTTTAGCTTTGTATGCTGATAAGCTCTAAGATACAATTTCAGTCAGCATTCTATTTTTATGAATGAATAAAAACCTTTGGGCATGTATTTCTGCTCATAAGCTCTCTATTGCTTCATTTTACTTCTTAATTATAAGGTTTTTTTTTCTCTTGCCATATAATTTATATTTTTGTAACTCATCAATGCCATTTTTGAAATGAGATAGCATATATGTATATATTCATTACATTAAAATAGTCTCATTTATTAACAACGTTTTGACTGTCATAAAATCAGTTAGTATATTCCATTAAAATTAAAAAATACATTTTAAAAACTCATTGTAGAGTGGTAGGAAAGGTGGAAATGGTGAGGAGAGGGGACAGCAGCAGTGGCTCAAAAACACTCCTTATTGCAGCTATTCTTCTTGTAAATCCCTCCTATCCCTGCCAAAGTCTCTCTGTACATTGGGCAACACCAGGCTCAGTGATGGCAATAGTTCATAGCCTGAAAGCTGTAGTGAATAGATAACAGATCTGAACGACTTCTCGAATCATGCCATCATCCTACATGAAAATAAATATACAGTAACCTGTTAGGTATTTATTAACACAAAGCAGTAAGCCATGGGTGTGGTGGCTGTGGATCAGAGCAAGCAGCAGTAAGCCAAACACGGAGGGGACATCCCAACAAATTCCTATTCAAATGTCAATGCCCAGGTATATAACCCTTTCTTTGTGAAGACTTTTTTCAAACCAGTCACCCACAGTACTTTGTTCATCTTAAAACTTAACACAAAATGGGTTGAAGGGTTGACTAAACCATCATTTGTCTATGGGCTGACCTCAGTTTCAGACTTGACAATAATCTGTAAACGAGTTTTTTATTGTCACAGAAATACACTGACAAGATTGAAGACATTAATCACACATTTACATTTTCCCTATATTCCAATTCTAGTGCAAATTTCATTGGCTTTAAATATTATATTTTTAAATTAATCTTGGATTTATCATGTAAATAGTACAATTCTATGTAATTCTACTTTATTTATTTATTTATTTATTTTTGAGACAGAGTCTAGCTCTGTCGCCCAGGCTAGAGTGCAGTAGTGCAATCTCGGCTCACTGCCAGCTCTGCCTCCCGGGTTCACACCATTCTCCTGCCTCAGCCTCCCGAGTAGCTAGGACTACAGGCGCCCACCACCACGCCCGGCTAATTTTTTATATTTTTAGTAGAGACAGGGTTTCACCATGTTAGCCAGGATGGTCTTGATCTCCTGACCTCGTGATCCGCCCGCCTCGGCCTCCCAAAGTGCTGGTATTACAGGCGTGAGCCATCATGCCCAGCCATTATACTTTATTTTTGTAATTGTGATTTAGCACTGCTTTAATTTTTAGTTTACCTCCAAAACCCAAAGACATAGACATCATAAGGGAAATAATGAGACATAAAGGACCTACAATGCAAATAATATTTCTACATAACATCAAATAAACATATAGAAAATAATCAAACACATGACATGAAATTTTTCTTTTGAGTTGGAGAAAGACTCGAATCTGTAGAATGAATAGTTTGATAAAAGATGGTACATACCTAGGCATTTCCTGATAAAATTTATGCACTTCAGGGATAAAGATGAAAAGGTAGATGAATAGACAGAGAGATAGTTGGAAATGCAGACTCCAAATGCAGAAACAAAGACACCCCCACTTCCAGAAACAAAGGGCAATTTCGTTATATAAAAAAAATCAACAAACCAGTTTGGTAATTGGACAATGTAAAGGAAAGAGTAGAAAATAGAAGATAGCAGAATAATATCTACAAATATTTATGAGAAGAGTAATGAGTCTCAATAACCATATTGCATCACCCCAATAGGGGAAAGGAAATGATATTTGCAGCTACTAAAATATTCAGAGCCTACCACCCACTAATACCACCGAAGAAATTACTAAAGCAAGGACTAGAATCAAACAACAAATTATTCAGAAGAGAGACCTCAAAATTCAAATCAATAAAGATGAAAGAGAACAAGTGTGATTAGTATATTCTCTCTGCTTCTGTTTTTATCATTGGTAACTGGTAGAAAGACTTCGGTTGAATTCCAGTTTTTCCTAAACATCTCTGATAATAAAAATCCATGCATCCCTAGGTAATTTTATGAATTCAGCAACTTAATAGAAAAATCTGACTAACATAGCTCAAAAAAAAAAAAAAAACTCACAGGATTTAAACACAAGCAGTATATCTCAGGGCTTGCATTACATCCCTAAACACTGTGTTAATGAATTTTAACACCATGTTAAACATATATGTATATATAAAAATCAATATCAAATTCAAATGACCAGCAGACATATGCAACTCCTTTGTGGATGGGTAAATGCAGATTAGAGCATATGAGATACTATTTTCCATTTATTATTATGAAATTATATATATATGCCAGACATTATTGATAATATCTATTTTTTTCAAGAATACAAATAACCTATATTCACATATAATCAATGGATATGAATTATAATGCTCTTTTGGAAAGGCAACCTGGAAACATTTACTAAAATATACATATAACTTTCAGTGAAATAATTCCATCTTTGGTCTATTCCCTTTTTTTCTTTTTCTTTTCTTTTTTTTGAGACAGAGTCTCCCTCTGACACCCAGTGGCATGATATAGACTCACTGCAACCTCCACCTCCCAGTTCAAGCTATTCTCCTGCCTCAGCTGCCTGAGTAGCTGGGACTATAGGCATGTGCCTCCACACCTGGCTAATTTTGTATTTTTAGTAGAGACAGGGTTTCACCATGTTTGCCAGGCTGGCCTTGAACTCCTGATCTCAAGTGATCCACTTGCCTTGGCCTCCCAAAGTGCTGGGATTACAGGCGTGAGCCACCATGCCCGGCTTGGACTATACTTTTTAACAATTAAATAACAATGTGTGAAAATATGTCTATTGCAGACTCTTTATAATGGGAAAAACAGAAAAGTATTAACAGTTTATGAAAAGTTGAAAATTTGACTTAGCTGTTTACACCAATAAATACAGTACTCCAGCAAAAGGAGTAAATTAGGGTTATATTAGTTTACTAAAAGATATTTCACAAGATTTTTTAAGTGAGAAGCAAGATGTAGTGTAATATGTGTATTATAGTTTGTATTAATCTGTTCTCACATTGCTGTAAAGACCTACTTGAGACTGGGTAACATAAAGAAAAGAGGTTTAATTGGCTCATGGTTCTGCAGGCTGTACAGAAGGCATGGACGGAGAGGCTCAGGAAACTTACAATCATGGTGGAAGGCAAAGGGGAAGGAACCACTTCCTACATGGCTGGGGGAGGAGAAAGAGAGAGAAGGAAGAGGTACTACACACCTTTAAACAACCAGATCTCATGAGAACTCAACCACTATCACAAGAACAGCAAGGGGAAAATCTGGCCCCATGATCCAATCACCTCCCATCCAGACCTTCCTCCAACACTGGGGATTACAATTAGACATGAGATTTGGACGGGGACACAAATCCAAACCATATCATTCCTCCCCTTGCCCCTCCAAAATCTCCAAAATACAATTCTCCCTTCTCTACAGTCCCCAAATTTTAACTCATTTCAACATTAACTCAAAAGTCCACAGTCCAAAGTCTCATCTGAGACAAAGCAAGGTCCTTCCATCTGTGAACCTATAGAATCAAAAGAAGGTTTGTTACTTCCAAGATACGATGAGAGTGCAGGCATTGGGTAAATACACTCATTCCAAGAGGACAAATCAGCCCCAAAAAAGGGGTTACATGACCAATACATGTCTGAAACCCAGCAGGGCAATCATTAAATCTTCGAGCTCCAAAATAATTTTCTTTAACTCCGTGTCTCACATCCAGGCCTCACTGATGCCAGGGGTGGGCTCCCAAGTCCTTGGCTACAGTTCAATTTGTATAAGATAGTGACAACATTGCCCTATATATGTATAGGTTCATGCATATATCTGTGTTTACATGTGTGAGAATATATTTGTCCCTTTATAATTACATGAATGTGGAGACAATACAGAAGAATTTATAAATTATTTACATAAATTAAGATATAAATGATAGAGATGAAGAAGGATTGAACAAAAAATTAGCTATGACTAGTCTCAACCATCTGCAACCCTGTCAGCAGTGTTTCAGTTTAGGCTCTGCAAATGAGAGGCATTTGTACCCTATCCAGAAGATAAAGAGAAAGAAGCCATTATTAACCTTGGAGAGCATCATGTGGACAGACTGCATTGTGAATTTTGCCTTGCTTCTTGGAAAGCTCCTGAAAACCATTTCCTTTGGTGGGCAAGCAGCTGAGAATGTTGATAAGTGAGTGGTTTCTGTTATTCCTGCACTTGCTGATTTCCTGAAGCTGGTCATGGTTCTACCCAACACCCTCCAGTAGTTTTGGAAACATCTAACTCCATGTGATAAATCCTCTCCTAATGAAATAGCTACAATGCTTTTCCTTTCTCTAATTGAACCAGTATTGTATTGTCACAATAATGCTGTATTATAAAATACCCAAAAACCAAATAGCTTAAAACAATTAAAATGGATTATTATATAGGTATACATGTGCGATGGTGGTTTGCTGCACCCATCAACCCGTCACCTACATTAGGTATTTCTCCTAATGCTATCCCTCCCCTAGCCCTCCACCCCTCAACAGGCGCCAGTGTGTGATGTTCCCCTCCCTGTGTCCATGTGTTCTCATTGTTCAACTTCCACTTATGAGTGAGAACATGCGGTATTTGGTTTTCTGTTCCTGTGTTAGTTTGCTAAGAATGATGGTTTCTAGCTTCATCCATGTCCTGCAAACCTGGACGTTCTTCACATGTAACCCAGAACTTTAAGTAAAATAAAAATAAATAAATAAAAAATGTATTACTGCCCTTTTTTTTTTGAGACAGAGTCTCGCTCTGTCACCCAGGCTGGAGTGAAGTGGCGCCATCTCAGCTCACTGCAAGCTCCGCCTCCCGGGTTCACAACATTCTCCTGCCTCAGCCTCTCTTGTAGCTGGGACTATAGGCGTCTGCCACCGCACCAGGCTAATTTTCTGTATTTTTAGTAGAGACAGGGTTTCACTGTGGTCTTGATCTCCCGACCTCGTGATCCTCCTGCCTCGGCCTGCGAAAGTGCTGGGATTACAGGTGTGAGCCACTGCGCCTGGCTTCCATGGACCAGTTTTTTTAAGGTCTGTCCTGGGCTAGGCTGATCTCAGTTGAGCTCATTATGCAGCTGAGGTCAGTAGGTGGGTCAGCTGGGGCTAGATGGTGCAGGATGGCTGGTCTAGGGTGATTCTCTTCTACATGGTCCCTCATCCTCTAACAGGCTTACTCAGGCTTTTCACATAGTCAGTTGAGCCTAAGAGGTCAAAGAGAAGTACCCAGGCCTCTTGAGAGCTAAGTTTAGAATGTGTACACCATTACTTCTGGCATATTCTGCTAGTCAAAGTAAATCACAAGGCCAGCCAAGATTCAAAGCAAGGGGAATCATCCCCATGTGGTAATGAGCAAGGCTGCAAAGACACATTGCAAAAAGGGCAGATACAGAAAGAAGTGAAGAATTTGAGTCACTTTTTAAAATCAGTTGACCACATTGCCCAAGCCTTCTGTTAGGGAGGTAGAGAAGGTCAACAGAGAGAAAGAAGAAAGGGAAAGAATGCAAGAAAGCAAAGCATGTAGAAAAAGCACAGCACATTATATAATCTTATTTATTTTTAATTGAAAACATTTTAGAGATGGTGTCTTGCTGTGTTGCCCAGGCTGGCCTCAAATTCCCGAGATAAATCAACTTTCCTTTCTTAGCCTCCTGAATATCTGTGACTGTAGGCATGTTCCACTGCACACTGCCTATTTATTTATTTATGTAAAACTATCCCTATGTATATATATATATGCCTGCATGCATAAGGAAAAAACTTTAAACCCCAATCTTTTAAGAAGAAGTATAAAGTAAAATATTTTAAACCAGGGTAGTTTCTATATGGAGTAGGATTGTGAGTGGGACTGTAATGTAGAAGGTCTAGAGAATGAATGAGTTTGGAATGCCAGATACATCAGAGAAGAACAACTTAGTTCTAACTGGGGGATTAGAAGAATAATGTTATGACTAAGGTGAAGGAAGCAGGACTCAAAGAGTTTGTGAATTAGGGCTAAATGGGGAATCATGGGATGACTTCAATAGGAGAACATTAAATTTACATTTGACGTTCTAAAATATCACTTTGTGTACTGTTTGGGGAACAGAAGGTAAGAGACATGAGAAAATATGAGACATGGGTTAGGAGACTATTTTAGGAGTCACGTGAGAGATAACAATGGTGAGAAAATGAGTGCTACTAGTAGAGGTTGTGAGGATTGCATGGGATTGGGATATGTTTTGAAGTAAATTTGACAAGACTTGTTAATATATTGGATTTGAAAGGAGACAATTCAAATATAACTCCTAGATTTTTGCCTTGAAAAACCTGGAACTGCTGAAGTCATTCAGTCAGATGATGAAGTATGAAGAACAGGCAGATTTTGGGGAAAAAACTAGGTTTTCTACTTTGATCATGGTAAGTGTAAAATGATTATTAGAAATTTAAGTGGAAATAAAAAAGAAGTGTGAAGCTGTAGGAAGTTACAAATAGAGGTAAATGGTACCCTTGAGAGCAGCAATGGTGAAAGGAAGTGGATAGTAAAATCTAGGGTCACAAGCATCCAGTGATCTTGGGTTTTAGAAGAAAACTGCAGAGGTAGAAGCAGGGGTAGAGATTTAGCCTACAGATACTATTTAAAAGCCCAGGGATTGTTGAGATAACCTAAGGAGAGTACATAGAAAGAGAAGATGCCTAGGAGAGAAAACAGGGAAGCTAACACATAGAGTTCCATCAAAAGAAGCCAAGAAAAGGCAAGCAAATTAGGAGTAAAACTAGAATAAAGAAGTGTCACATAGTCCAAGAGAAGAAAATGCTTAAATGAGGATGGAGTTGTCAAGTATGTCAAAAATTGATGAGAGATCAAAATGAAAAATAAAGAAGAAACATTGATTTAACAAAGTTCTGACACTGGGGCATCACGATGGCAAGGGCAGTTCATTTGACTAGTTGAAAGGAGGACATAAAAGGAAGCAAGAAAACAGTACACAGGAAAAAAACCACACAACACTTTTGATACAACTTTATTTATTTATTTATATAAAATTATACATGTCAATCTGAGTATACATAAAAACATCTTTCAACCTAAATGTTTTAAGAGGAAATGTAAAGTAAAATCTTTTCAATTAGGGTAGTTTCTGTACTGATAAGGATTGTGAGTGGGATTATGGTGAGAAGTAGAAGTTGTGGAGATATTCTGAGTTGAAGTTATAGCAGCAGCTATGAGAGACAAGGCTTTTCAGAAATTCTGCTGTAAAATCTTGCAGAGATCTAGAATAGCAATGGGTGGGGAATGTGTGTTCAGGACAGAAATATTTTAAACATGTAACATACTAAATCATGTTTACATACTCATAGAGATGACCAAATAGAAATAAAAACAGATAAAAAATAAAAAGAAGATACAAAGGTAAAGTGGAGAAAATAGATGGGATTCAGAAAAAATAAAACCATTGGCTTTTGCTAGAAGCAGGGCCTCTTCATCTATAACAATAGAAAAAAAATGACTATAATTTAAGGCAAAATGGAAAAGGTCCTCTTCAATTACTTGTATAAATAGGAAAGAGGTAAGGTTATCAGAAAAGAATGAAGAGAGAAATGCCTATAGGAGATTTGAAAAGAAAAAGCAGCTATGAAATAATTCTTTGGAGATTGGAAAATCAAATGTACTTGGGAAATATGATATAATTTATTGAAATAATAGAATCTAGAATTTTAATTATTAATGGACTATAAGACCATAGACACAGCATGATTCTGTGCCATTGTTGTTTTCCAGCAATAATCCACTACTTAGGTACAAGAAGAATAAACAATTATTTTCTTTACCAAGAATTTAAATTTTTACAGGAAGAAAGAAAAATCCAGGAGGGTAGAAGTGTTTATAAAGAGGAATTTTAATGATGGATAATGGAATCTAAGCTGCAAGGAAGGAAATAAGGGCAAGGTGGGTGGTTAGTAATTAGAAAATGACCAAAAGATTGAATTTTCAATGAAAGAAAGAAGTAGCTAGAGATGGAAGATGGATCATGGGAGAGGCAAATCTGGAATGATGGTAGGTGATAGTCATGGGGTAGTGTGCTTACACTTGATATGTCAGAGACAGTGCCATTATTGCGACCATGGAAGTAGGTTGCAGTAATGTAGGTTGCTCCTACAGCCAGGGAGACATTGGTGTGGGATCACCTACAGAAATGAGGAAGAGCACCTACACAAGAATGGCAATAAGAGTGGGTCAAAAAATACAATGGGTCAGGTGCTAAAATAATCAATTAATTTGGAGAAGTAAAGGGGGACTCTTGGAGGGCAACAATCGTGAAAGACAGTGGGCAGTAAAATCTGGTGTCACAGGCATTCAAGGGTCTTGGGGTTTGAAGAAAAATGCGGGAGATATCATTTGGAAGAGCAAAGGGTAGTAAAGAGGTCACCTATGTTCCCTGCAGTGTTTCTTGGGATGTTAGAGAATAACCAGCCTTTACTAGAAATGGCTGCTCACCCAGTGGTAAGAGATGTCCCAAGAGCATCTGGTCAAGGAACTGCTTCTTGAACAGCTGGGATAAGAGAACTTACTATGACCAGAGTGGCAATGTCAGGGGACATCAGATTCAGTAAATATTTGAGAAATGGTTGAGGATATCAGAGAGTTTGCTGGCCATTAAAAACAAGTTTAAAGGATTACAGAACAAGGGTTTGCACCTGACTGAAGGCTCCACAGAGCATCACGTGGATGACGTTAGTGATAATCTGGGAGGCGCAGGTGTCTGCAGTGACGGGGATGTGAACCACAGGCACATTAGACTCACCTTAGAGGTGCTGGGTAACCAGTTTCAATCGCATGCTAGGGAGCCAAGCAGTCTACTCTCTCCAGCAGCTCCTGATGAGGTGAGGTAGTTAGTAGGTGAGCAAAACTATCTGGAAGAAATTGCTTTCTTGGGCAGCTGGGAGTTTGAATATTTACCCACTACCACAAAATGTTGTTAGTTTAAAATATACTAAATTCCTTAAGTGCAAAGTTTGTATCATTTTTCTTTCTTTGTGCCTTTAGCAGCCCATAGCCCGATGTTAATTTCATTTTTTATATTTAGTTTAATTAAAATATGTATTGTATTTTTATATATTAGTAACAATCTCCTATGCACTTTAAAAATATTAGCCTATTTAATCCTAACAACAATTCTCAGATATAGATATTATTATTATCCTGAAATTACCAATGGAGTGACTGAAATGCACAGAACTTATAAAACTTATTGAAGTCATGGCTCGAGTGGCAGAGCCAGTATTCAAATCCACACCGTCTGGTTCCAAAGTTCATGCTCTATCTACTTTTCTATGCTGAAAGAAAGAAAGAGTGAAGGAATGAATGAGTGGTAAGAAACATTGGAAACTTGCTAGAAGTCCTCTTAGCTAAAAGGGACTGGCCAGTTTCTCATTTTAAACATCTCCATATTATAGGTGAGGAGGCTGAAGCTCAAAGACATTCAACAACTTTCCAAAATGTTCTCAGTAAGAGGTGTTAGAATAGGGGCTCACACCAGGATTATTTCACTCAAGATCAAAGCACATAACTGCATTTTTATGTTACTTTTACTATCAGAAGACCAGATTATGATGATTAAAAAACATATATACATTCTGAATCAGTTGAAATATAATGCAAAGGAGTAAGGCAGATATTGGCTAAAATATCACTTCTGTAACAAATAAAGCTCATATAAGAAAAATGTAGTCCCTCTGTTTGGACGTATGACTCTGTATTGCTGCACTCCAGCTTCAGGCATATTCACAGACCACCAGCATAAGGGCTGACAGGAAGTCATGAGCTCTGTGCTATGCAAAGCAGAAGAAAAAAGGAAGGGAGCTAGCCACACAGGCCCAGGTTCTTTTTTGTTGTTCTTTGTACTGCATCCTGTAGTTTTTAATCTTTATTTATTTTTAAACCATTTTATTGAGGTTTAATTGACACTCAAAAAGTAAAGCTGTATATATTTAATGCATACAACTTGATGAGTTTGGAGGTAAGTACACATCCATGACTGTCAACCCAATCTATACAATCTATGCAATAAACCTACCCATCCCCTTCAAAAGTTTTCTCCTACCATCTTCATAATAATTATTGCTTTTGTGATAAGCTTACCATAAGATCTACTTTCTTACCACATTTTTAATTGTGAATACAGTGTTGTTAACTATAGGCACTGTGTTGTGCAGATACATGTAGGATTACTCATCTTGTATTAATATAACAGAAACTCTGTACCCTTTAAATGAAACCTCCTCATTTCCCCCTATCCCTAGCTCCTGACAATTACCATTCTACTCTCTACTTCTGTGAATTTGACTATTTTTGTTTCATCTTATAAATTAGAATCATTTCATGCTTTTCTTTCTGTGTCTGGCTTATTTCACTTAGCATAATGTCCTCCAGGTTCATCCATGTTGTTGCAGATGACGAGATTTCCTTCCTTTTTAAGGCTGAATAATATTTCATAGTATGTATATACCCCATTTTCTTTATCCTTTCGTCTATTGGTGGACGTTTAGGTTGCTTCTATGTCTTGGCTCTTGTGAATAATGCTGTAATTAACATAAGAGTGCGGATAGATATGTCTTCGTGATCCTGATTTCTGTTCCTTTAGCTATATACCCAGAAGTGGGATTGCTAGATCACATGATAATTAAATCACCAATTAGGTAGTCACTTCCTCTTCCTAGAGCTAAAAAGAAGACAGAGGGGTCAGAGGGATTGTGCTAAGGTAGTTCTTTCCACGGAAAGGGATCGTCGGAAGAGGGATAGATCCCATTTCATCACTGCAACACAGGGAAACAAGAAGGTAGAACAGCACTCGGTGAAAATTAGCTTCATGGTACGTTCAACATCATTGTCTTGCACACTGGATACCTGAGTCTTCTACATTCATATTGCGACTTTTATTGTACAGTCTAAATGGTTAATTTAATGGAAACATAAAATGAAATTGTCAGTTCTGGTCATTAGAGTTGCGTGACCTTTCTCCCTTGTCACTTGGCAAATTACTCTCTATATTTACTACTCTTGCACAAATATTATTTCCTCCAAGAGAACTTCTCTGAGCACTATGCACTAGTCACCACCTCACCCCCCAACTTCCTTTGATCCAATACATTTCATCTCTCCCTGCTCTGTAACACCTATGAAGCAGGTGTGTGTTCTGTACCGCACATGTGCACATACAATTGCATCCTAAATTATTCACCTGATTCTTTGGCTCTGAGATCCCTGA